>NC_056688.1:16113750-17430000 GCF_018350215.1 Panthera leo | reverse complement strand
GTCCTGCTCGCCGCTGGGGGCCCTGGGCTGGGGGGCGGTGGGGGAGGAGCAGAAGGGCAGTTCCAAGCAAGCTACCTCGTGTCCGGTCGGGAGCAGTCTGGAGAGATGGAAGGAAGGGAAGACCACACACCAGGAAGGGAGCGAGGTGGGGGAGGTGGAAGGAAACACGTCAGAGTGAGGATCCCAGAAGACAAGAGGTGCCTGCCTGCTCCTGTGGGGCTTGGGGCAGGTGCACTAACACAACATCCTTGTGGTTTTACACTTGTAGTGGACACGGCTGGTGCCCTGTCTAGGGCCCCTCATGTCCCTCTCATGCTTCTGTGTACCCAGGCCCCTGCCTAGTGCCCTGCTGCTCACAACTTGCATGGGCATCCTTCAGCCGGGGGCTCCTGGGGCTCCCGGAGCCCTCCGACCCGGACGTGCGTGTGAGACGACCTCACCCTCACCCACCACCTCCAAGGCAGTGGCACAGAAGCCCTTTGCCTCAACTTGGGAAAAAAACCTCTGCAGAGTCACTTACGTAAAATTCCAGAGCTTTCTATGGGGTCAGGCTGAGGTTGGGACTTCGCTTGAAATCACACCCTTCCCTGTGCTCACTAAAGGCCCCAATGCCTGATTGGTTTCCCCGGGTAGCGTGCCTCTAATAAATACCTTGCGTGTGTTTCCTTTTCTCAGGATCTGCTTCTGGGGACCCCAGCTTAGGACAGGCCCGAAGCACACTCCTAAGAGGCTTGTGGATAGCGGCAGTGAGTTCACACGCTTTCTAGTCTATATCGGGGTGGTTAGCGTGGTGGCCCCACCAGGACGGTCAGGTCCTGAGGACCTACGCCAGTGGCTGGAGACAGCGAGGCTGATAACTCGAACCGTATACGAGGTGTGCACGCATGTGCACATCCAACTTCCCAGGTCTGGCTCTGGAGGATTTCTATGACCTCCCACGCCAACCCCACTCCCTGCCTCCTGCTACCAAAACCAGGTTTGCTTTCCTATGTTTGCTTTGCGTGGACAGCCATTAAAATGAGCTTACATTCCCTGAGTACACACTTTGCGAGGGCTGGAATGTGGCGTCCCCATCAGCTCTGGCTGCTATAACAAAATGCCATCGACCGTGTGGCTTAAACAATGGGTGTTATTTCTCACGGTTCTGGAGGTGGGGGAGTCTGAGATCAAGGTGCTGGCAAGGTTCCATTCCTGGTCAGAGCCACTCTGTGGCCTGCAGATGGTTGCCTTCTCACTATCAGCTGACGTGGCCTTTCCTCGGTGCGTATGCATGAAGGGCTCCATGACTTATTTAACCCTAATTACTTCCATAAACGTCCTGGGTCCAAATATAGGCACACTGGGGGCGAGGGCTCCAGCCTATGAAATTGGGGAGGACACAGTTCAGTCCAGAGCAATGGGGCAAGGCCTTGTCGACTGAAGGGAACTTCAAAGTAATTTTGTTTGGCCTCGTGGGTTCTGCTTGGAGCCCTGCAGTGCCAGAGGACCCTCGCGGAGGCTTCAACACGTGACCTGGATAATCCAGAGAGAATCTGCCACTCCTGAACATTGGAAATTCACAATTAATGTATTTAATTTTTTTTAATGTCTTTATTTATTTTTGAGCGGGGGGGGGGGGGGGGTGGAGAGGCAGAGAGACAGAGAGGAAGACACAGAATCCCAAGCAGGCTCCAGGCTCTGAGCTGTCAGCACAGAGCCCAATGGTGGGTCTCCAACTCCCGAACCGCGAGATCATGACCTGAGCCAAAGGCAGAAACTTAACCGACTGAGCCACCCAGGCGTCCCTATTAATGTAAACATGTTCTCGGGACACACTGTTCTTGCTGGCTCAGACTTCCTTCAGTAAGAAGGAACAGTAAGGCATGTGTTTCCAGAATACGTTCCCACTGTTGTTCAGAGGGTGAGTCCCTTGTGTGTTCATTCATAGGGTATTTATTGAGCATCAGTTGTAGGGACTCCTGCTGTTTTGGTCACTAGGCCTCCACTCGCCCTGTAGGAGGCAGCTACACGAGGGCCATTTTCGCTGCGAAGAAATCCCCTTCTTCCTCCTTCCCTTCCTTTCAGGTAAGGGTGACTCCACCTCCAGAGGTAGCCATGTGACCAGGAACCGGCCAATCAGAGCACCGCATCTCCCGCGCCCTGTGATCAGTTCCACAATGGACTCTGACAAGTCTGGTCCGGGGAGAGTGGCCTCCGGTGGGTTTGTTTGGCTACTGGAGAAGAAAAGCGCTAACTTTGACCTGCTGGATGGTGATCGGTGAGGACATAGGTCTGGAACTATGGGCTACGCGTTGCTAACCACAGGGAACCGGAAGCAAAACATAACGGAGCAGAGAGACTGTGTTGTGTGTGGCCCTCAAGCCTGCTGTGCCTGGAGCCAGACCCTGGATGTTCAGATCAATGGGCCAACACCTGGCTTTTCACTTAGGATAGTTTTGTTTCTTTTTTTTACTTTTTAAGAAAACTGGTACAGATGTTAGTTCCGGGAGTGGGCATGTCCAAATGGCAGACCACCCTGTGTGGAGGTAGGGTGCGGGGCAGTGCCAGGACGGTGCCCCCTGGGTTGAAAGGAGGGAACCTTGTACAGAAGTGACCTTCAGGAAGGCGCGATTGGGAAATGGCAAAGGTTAGGTTGAACCTGGCCTGCTTAAAAGCAGAGGGCCCTTCCATGAGGCTTGACAAAGAGAGCCACTTCCTGCTATGACCTGAAATCCCAAACAGCTGAGAATCCAGAAATATGGAGGCCTGCAGGGTTGGAAAGCTCAATTATCTTTCCCAAACCTAAAATTAGTGTGGGCAAGGGCAGGAAAGTGGGAAGCCGCAGAAACCAGATTGAGACCTGGGAACGCCCTGGTCCCCTTGGCCCCTCCCAGTCACCTCCTGTGATGAACCCCTGCCCCATGCAAGGGATACAGTAGGGGTTGAGGAGCAAAATAATCCCTTCCCACCCCAAGGCCATTGTTTGCAATGACCTTAGGAAGGTGGAGTCCAGGATGCAGACTTGGGAAACTGTTGGCTAGGGGGACGGGCAGAGCACTGGCCAGGTTGCACATGGAAGGACTGTGCCTCAGCGAGAGTTCTGACTGCAGGTTCTAACCCAGGGACCAGACCCGAAGCAAACGCCAACAGCCTACGAAAGACCCAGGAGAATTATTCTGTAAGAGACACACCCAATCTGTCAAGTAATCTATGTAAGATGCCGTCATCTAAGGCGGTCCTCAGGTCCCCACTACCTCGGTAAGTGGAGTGCTCCTTTCTGGAGGTTGCATCTTCCCCACCCAGTGTCCGTCTCAAACACAGCCATGGAAGGCAGCGGCCAAGGGAGATTGCTCAGAAAACACACGGGAGGACAAAGAACTTTGCTGCCCACCAGGCGCCGGGAATGGCGTGTGCTATGGGGTCGGTACCCTCTGTGTACGTTGTTTCCCACAAGGGGGATGATCCGCATATACACTTTGGATCACCGCCCTCCCCCACCCCCCGCCATGGCCGCCATCTTACTCCCACATGGACATGGACGCTGGCTGCCATTGTATGAACCCCCGATTCAGTTATGTCTGAGTCTAACCTGATGCCTTCCTGGCCACTTAACATGGAGAATACATTTCCTGTTCACTTAAGCGAACCTGATAGATTTTCATCACTTGCAATCAGAAAAGGCTAGCTGATACACCTACTCTATGTGTTAATCACTGGATACACACCCTCTTCCCAGCTCCCCCCCCCCCCCCCCCCCCCCCCAGGAGCTCTGAGTCTAGTGTCAGACAGATAAGTAATGCAGTATGGAAAGTATTGAGATGGGGAAGTCTGGGGGGCCACCGGAGCAAACATGAAGAGTATCCAGTCTAGGTATGGGGGTCCGGTGAAGCTCCCTGCAGTAGGTAGCCTCTCGGCTGAGTCCTGGATGAATAGTCAGAGCCAGCTGAGGGGGTAGAGGATAAAGTGATCCATCCCGTGATGGAGTGGTCAGTCTCTCAGTCACTGGAGATTTTAAGAATGTGCTGGAAAACAACTTGTTGGAAATGTTGAACAGGGGATTTACGCCTTGACAGGCAGTTTACATGCGATCTTTTCAAGGGCAAATATAGCCCTTGACCCCTACATGGAGGCCTCTAGAGCAGTATCACAACCCTGTGGTTCTCTGTTGCTTTGGCCTGAGCACGTATTTTGTTTGGCTCATACCGTGTTTAACGTTTTAAAAACTTGTTGCCAATATTTATTTATTTTTATTCAAAAAATATATATATATTTTTTTTTCTATTTCAGAGAGAGATTGCAAGTGAGCAGGGGAGGGGCAGAGGGAGAGGGGGAGAGAGAATCCCAAGCAGGCTCCACACTCAGTGCAGAGCCCAGTGCGGGGCTCGATCTCACCGCCCTGAGATGGTGACCTTAGTCGAAACCAAGAGTTGGAGGCTTCACCCACTGAACCACCCAGGTGCCCCCAAAACTGGTTGCCAGTATTTAAAATGGAGACAGTTTGCATACAAGTTTGAATGTTTGGCTTCTCTTGAGAAATCAGAGGGCCCAGCAACACTAGTCCTACTTCCCGCTTGCCACAACAGCGGGTCTGCAGACTGGCACTCCATTCACGTAGCACTTGCGAATCCCCGGTCCACTGCAGTCCCCCCACCCCCTCTTGTCTCACGGTAGTTGCCCATTTCTGTACCTTACCTGTGGACCCCTATGGGAATTTGAATTTGTGAGCCCTGTTTTGAGTAAGGATGTGCTGGCCATGGATTAGGCTGTGTGTGCTGGGGGGGTGGTACTTTAGGGAATGAAATAAACCTGAGTGGGTGAATGCCCATTTCTGGCTCCTTTCCCTCCCGGCGCTGGTGGGCGTGGCTTACATGGGCGGGGCATAATCAGAGACCTGGATTTGAGCAATGGTAGAGTGGTGGGGCTTAGGTGGTTTTATGCCATTCAAGGCCGCCTGGCCTAGCAAATGGACACTTCCACATGGGCCAGGCTAGCTTACTAGGGTTTTGCAGTGGCGTTTGGGGGCAAAGCTGTGGCCGATGAAAACTTATTTCTTTGTCTTGCTTTCCTCCTTTGTTCATATTCCGTCTCTTTAAGGACTCTCCTTAGGGGCAGCTTTTAGGTATTCCTGGGTCCCCAGGCCAGAGTCCATCAATAATAGCATGTGTGTGGGAGGTGGGGGGGGGGGGGGTTGACATTTATTCTTTTATTCTAAGTTTGGGTTATATTTAAGTGTTATTAACTTCAAGGTGTTATTGAAATCCCAAATTAAGGTTGTTCATCATAATCTTGTACACAGCCTTTCCCCAGCTTTATCGAGGTATAATTTATAGACCTTTTTTGAGTGTACAGAGCTCAGAGAGTCTTGACAAATGCATACCCTCCTGTAAAGCACCATTATAGTCATGATCTGAACATTTCCGCCACCCCAGAGTTCCCCTGTGCTCCTTCCTGTCTGATCTCCTACCACTGCCAGTCCCGGGCAATCACTGATTTGCTTTCTTGTCACCATAAATTAGATTTCTGTCTTCTGGAATTTCATACAAATGGAAGCATATACTGTGTACTCTTTTTATCTGCCTTATTTCACTCAGCATAATTTTTTTTTTTTTGAGATGCATGCACTGTGTTGCATATACAATCAGTTCCTTCCTTTCCTTTTTCCTGAGCAATATTCCACTGATTGTATAGCTACGCTATGGGTTGTTTCTCTCTTCACCTGCTGATGGCTATTTGGGCTGTTTCTAGGTTTTGGTATTACAGATCAGTCTGCTATGAATGTACATGTCTGAGTCTTTGTGTAGACACATGTTTTCATTTCTCTTGGGTAAGTATCTAGAAGTGGGGTTGTTGGGTCTAGAGTATGTTGGGTTCAGTGTATGTTGGGTCTAGAGTATGTTGGGTTCAGTGCATGTTGGGTCTAGAGTATGTTGGGTTCAGTGCATGTTGGGTCTAGAGTATGTTGGGTTCAGTGCATGTTGGGTCTAGAGTATGTTGGGTTCAGTGCATGTTGGGTCTAGAGTATGTTGGGTTCAGTGCATGTTGGGTCTAGAGTATGTTGGGTTCAGTGCATGTTGGGTCTAGAGTATGTTGGGTTCAGTGCATGTTGGGTCTAGAGTATGTTGGGTTCAGTGCATGTTGGGTCTAGAGTATGTTGGGTTCAGTGCATGTTGGGTCTAGAGTATGTTGGGTTCAGTGCATGTTGGGTCTAGAGTATGTTGGGTTCAGTGCATGTTGGGTCTAGAGTATGTTGGGTTCAGTGCATGTTGGGTCTAGAGTATGTTGGGTTCAGTGCATGTTGGGTCTAGAGTATGTTGGGTTCAGTGCATGTTGGGTCTAGAGTATGTTGGGTTCAGTGCATGTTGGGTCTAGAGTATGTTGGGTTCAGTGCATGTTGGGTCTAGAGTATGTTGGGTTCAGTGCATGTTGGGTCTAGAGTATGTTGGGTTCAGTGCATGTTGGGTCTAGAGTATGTTGGGTTCAGTGCATGTTGGGTCTAGAGTATGTTGGGTTCAGTGCATGTTGGGTCTAGAGTATGTTGGGTTCAGTGCATGTTGGGTCTAGAGTATGTTGGGTTCAGTGCATGTTGGGTCTAGAGTATGTTGGGTTCAGTGCATGTTGGGTCTAGCATGTATCTTTCCCAACACAGGTGTTGTGCCATTTTACACGCCCACTGGTAATGGATGAGGGTCTACTTCGTGGGGCTGTACAGAGCACATGCTGTGTCCCATGTCCTCGCAACACTCAGCATTTCATTCTTTTAGCTTTTAGCCATTCTAATGGGTGTGTGTGTAGTAGTTTCTAATTGTGGTTTTCATTTGCATTTCCCTGATGACTAATGATGTTGAACACCTTTTCGTGTACTTATTGGCCATTCATATATCTATTTGTACATAATAACACCCCGATACCGACTCTCTCAACCTCTAACAGAGGCAGTAGAAGATTATACAGAAAATGAATTCACAGCACAGCGAATCAGTTCTATGAAAAGGACTGATGAAAAGGTATAGGTGTGACAGGGAGGAGAGCTCGCGTCTGGTCTGTGTCGTTTTCCTGGAACCAAGCAGTAGGGACAGGGCCGAGGGGTCTCAGACCCGTTTCTGTGATGGCGGTGCTTCAGTGCTTGGCTACTGGCCACCTCTCTGTTGGGCACAGACCCGTGGGGTGGTGGGGTGGTGGGGTGGTGGGGTGGTGGGGTGGTGGGTGGATTGGCTGACCCCGAGCCTCACCTCCTTTCGTTAGGTTTCCTTGTTCCTGGACATAAGTTCTGAGCCTGCCTGGACTCTCAGCCCACCAAGCCCACCAGAGCCACAGACACAAAGCCCTTGGCCACAGAGTCGACAGGGGCAAGATCCTGACCCTCGGTTCCCCACTGCGGTGGAGGGCAGAGCTGAGGGACCCACATGCCCAGCTCTCCCTGCTGGTCCTGGCCCCAGGCGGCTGGGCAGTGGGGGAGCTGGCCATAGCATTCTGGTGGCAGGACTCAGTCCAGTGAGGTTGTCAGTGGGGGGCACGCAGATCTAATCCTGACATCACTCAAGGCTTTCACTTGGCCTGGATGAACCGTGGGACCTGAACTCATCAGGTCCCTTATGCTGATCAGTCTGTTCAGTCTCAAAACTGCTTTGATTGATTTTCTTTTCAGTGACCAGGGCTGCTGTCTGACGATACCACTCGGCTTAAGGATGGAATGTCTTGTTCTCTTTGTCAGTTTGGCTTATCTTCTATTCCAAGAGCTCATGGATTTGTCATATGCATCAAAGTGCTCGAGTCTTCTGCCACCAATTGGCTGTGTGATCAGCATGACACAGTGAAAAAGTCACTGGTTTCAGGATGTCCTGGAACCTGGGTTTTGTCACAGCTCTGTCACTTAGAAGCGGTGGGACCTTGGGCAAGTCGGTAAGACCCCAGTTTTCTCTGTAATATGGGGATAGTAAAATTTACTTCACAGTATTTTTTTTTTTTTTTTTGATAATTAAATTTGACACTGGACGTGATGTTGAGGTATCCTTGTAGTTTTTACTGGCTCGGGCTTCAAGCTTCTGCTGTGGAGAATGATGAGGCTGGACCAGGTGATCTCCCAGGGCCACCCTGCTCTGAAATATGATTCCGGGAAATACAGCAATGCTCTTGTCCAGATCAGGAAGCGACTTTTCGTCACAGCGTGCTAATAAGTCTCAGGAGGGGAGGACACAGCATGATATGTCACCCAAAAGATCCAGCTTTCTGTAAGTTGGAGAAACTTTCAACCTTAACATCAGCCAGTGTGACACCCACAAAGTACTGCCCTCGGGCCAAACTACTTTCTCCTTCCGGCCGCCTCTCCAGGCGGTGGCACCATCCAGCAGGCCCATACGTTTGGTAAATAATTAACTGAGACAAAGCCAAGTCTTAGAGTCGATGGTCACCTCTATCACAGACTTGGAGAGGGTGCCTCCCGGTGACTCAGTTTCCCTTTCGTCTCGGAAGTTCTACAGGCCTTGCCTGTTCCCCCCTTGGTGTCAAAGCTGCAAGTTATCCTCTCGCCTGGCCTCTGAGGTCCTCCAATAGGAGCTGGCAGATGAGTAGCAAGAATTGTTATTAATTAGTGAAAATATGTGTAATCACATAATTGGAGTGTATAATTGATGTTTCGCTGCTGCGGGCAGAAACAGAGATCCCGACTGCTCTACCGCACGGGCAACGTGGAGGGTTTAGCCCTCCTGGCAGCCTGCCAAACACGGAGTCACCAAAGGCCATAGGCTGGGGAGCCAAACAACTCAGAGGCAGTGGGTGACCGAGCCAGAAGTAGAGCTGCTCCCCCCAGGAGAGTGTTTCATGCCTCCATTTGGGGCCCGCTGGTGTTTGCGTGCAGCAGCATGAGCCTTCTGGCCAAAGTCCCCAGCCGACGTCCAGACGTCCGTCGCGGCCGAGAGAGATGTAGCATTTCACTTGCAGCTGGTTTCCTGGGCTCTCCCCTTGGATTCTTCTATTTTTGATTCTATTTTTGACTCCTTGATGCCCTGGCCACGCCCAGGCAGAGCTCCCACCCCTTCTCTGGTCCCAAGGGCCTGGGTTATTATAAATGAGGTGTGATGTCTGAGATCTGTTGTTTCAGGGCACATTGGTGGCAAGGGGAGGAATAAGGTGGAGGCTGAAGAGTCTCTTCTCAGTGTATTGCACTCAAAGATGCCTCCGCTCCATCAAGGATGTGTGAAGGTGTGTGGCCCAGGGGGACGGGGAGCCGGGGCAGGGCGGGGCAGGAAGCAGGTGTGGGCCATTCGGGGAAGGGGGAAACGACAACAATGACAGCAATGATGAGAGCAGGCACCTGCGTCGAGCGCTTCTAGTGTGTCAGGCGCCATCATTAGCTCATGTCATCATCACGTGCTTCCATGATGTGGGTGCCGGAATTATCCAGTCGTTGCAAAGGACCCCAAAACCAAGGCAAGATAACCCACCTGTCCAAGGTCACCCAGCTGCGAAGTGATGGAGCCAGGACTTCAGGCCAGAGCCCGCGTCTGCTGCCACCTGCTCAGCTTCTCCCCGCACACGTTTTCCATTCCGCTGCAGCCGCCACCGCCAGAGCCACCTCCACCTGTGTTCCTACCCCTGAGAGCGCCCCCCACCCCCAATCCCCATAGGCTTGTGGCCCGGATCAAGTGAGCTGATACTTATTAAGTACTTAGGACAACAGTGGGTCCTTTGTAAGCATACATCAATACTCGTTATTGTTATTATTGTCCTAATACGCTCTTTCTCCCTGTGTGCCGCTCTGTTGGGAGCTGTAGGGTTACAGAGGGAAAGCAGACCCGTTTCCTGCCCTCTGGGGAGCTTACATTGTGGTTGGGAGACAGGACAGACACACACAGATAATAAAAGGCAATGCATGATGCATGCATACATACACTATGAGCATGGCTCATTGCAGTAAAGGCAACAGAAGTCCAGAATGAGGGAGGACTTCTTGGAGGACGTGAGGTCAGACCTATGGCTGAAGGAAGGGTTGGGTTTTTAAGGTTAAAGACGGAGCGGGGGAGGCCATAGAATCCAGGTAGAAATAATAACACCAGAATGTCAGCTTTCCCCCCCAGGAATGAACATGGGGATTTTTGTCTGTTTTAAAAATTCTTTTTTAATGTTTTATTTATCTTTGAGAGAGATAGACAGCACATGAGCAGGGGAGGGGCAGAGAGAGAGGGAGACACAGAATCCGAAGCAGGCTCCAGGCTCCGAGCTGTCAGCACAGAGCCCGACGCGGGGCTCGAACTCACGGACCGCGAGATCGTGACCTGAGCCAAAGTCGGACGCTCAACCGACTGAGCCACCCAGGCGCCCCCGCATTTTTGCCTTTTCTGTCAGCTGCTGTATCCCCAGTTCCTAGGATAGTGCCAGCACGGAGAGATTCTCAGAATCTATATGTTGAGAGAATGGATGAGAGAAGGAATGTTCAGGGCAAATCGTAGGTTTGGGTGAGACCGGCAGACTGGTTTGGTGGAGTCGAAGGAGAGGGGCTGGGATGGGTCTTGAAGAAGTCGGGTTTTGACAGGGGGATTGAAAAGAATGAGCTGCAGTTGAGGCTCGGGCGGCTGGAGGTGGGGGGGTGGGGGGGCTTCATGTGAACGCCCAGGAGAACAGGAAACGGTTCACCGAGGACGAGCCTGGGATTTTTTCCCACCCTTGGCACCTGGAGGAGAGGAGGCAAAACCACGGGCAGGGCACCTGCCTCAGAGCACAGCGGGCGCCCCGGGGCTGGTCTAGGGCACGGAAATAAGCAAGAGCGGCACGCAGACGCCTGCTTCCATTACACTGCGTCTCATCCGCACGCGTGTCCCCGCCACAATCTGCCGTCCACGATATTCGTCTGCCTTGGTTATGGTAGCGTCCTCACCGTGCCAAAGGCTGTTCTCAGCGGATTCCTTAAACCGGCTGCTTGGCATCTCTAGTCTAAGCAACTGCTCAGTGGACTCAGTGTTCCTACTTTCCACATGCCTGCTTAGGGGCGGTGCAAGAATGGTCTGTGCACTTCCCAGTGAAGCGTTGGAACCACTCCTATGTACGTCTGGTTCCCAGGTCAGCCTTTTTGCTCTTGGAGGAGGAGGAGGAGGAGGAGGAGGAGGAGGAGTTTGCTATTTATTTTATTTTTTATTTTTTTTAACGTCTATTCAGTTGTGAGAGACAGCGTGAGGGAGGGAGGAGCAGAGAGCGAGAGGAGACACAGAATCCAAGCAGGCTCCAGGCTCTGAGCTGTCAGCGCAGAGCTTGATGCGGGGCTGGAACTCACGAGCCGTGAGATCATGACCTGAGCCGGAGCCGGCCGCTTAACTGACCGAGCCACCCAGGCGCCCGTGGTATTTTCTTTTCTTTCAGGTGCCTGCCGTGGGAATGAAATTAGTGATACTAAGAAATTGATGGAACACTAATAAAAAAACAAAAAAGTTCCTGTGGTCACAGTGGACTTAAGCTAATGCTTTCAAATTGAATATGGGTAAACTGGGAGCGTATAAGGTTCGACCCGGAGCCAAGTAATCTATTGGTTGATCCCAGTGACACAGAGAGAGGATTAAATGTTAGGGTAGGATTAAAATCCCATAATTGTCTCAGGTGAGGCCGTGTCTCAGGAGGTTGTATAGAGATAGTAAAAAGAAAGAAAAGTCTTTGAAGTTGACAGAGCTGAGTTTAGTCTCTGTCACTTAGGAGCTGAGTGATCGCTGGGAAATTCCCCTAACCCAGTGGTTTTCAACTAGGGGTGACTTTTGGTCCCCAAAGGACACCGGATCACATCTAGAGGCGTTTCGGATTGTCCCGATTGGGAGTGTGGTTTTGCTACAGGCACCAAGTGAGGTCAGGGATGCTGCTAAGTAAACATCCTAGAGCACACAGGACAGGCCCCACGACAGAACGATCTGGCCCCAAACATTAATAGTGCCTAGATTGCCAAACCCTGTCAACCATAGTGAGCCCGTTCCTCATGTGTAAAACGGGGTGAAAAGCAGCTACCTCATTAGTTGCCAGGAAGATTAAATTTCGTGTGTGTGCATGTGTGCACATCCGTGGCACACAGTAGGCCCTCAATTCAGTTCCTCCTGTCACCCTCTCGAGTGCCTTCTTCATTCCGGGTGTGAAGGAGCCAGAGCGAACTCAGAAGTGTTGCCAAGCTAATTACAGGGCAGGGGTAACATTCTGAAGGAACATGAAAAGAGCTGGAATTATTTAGCCTGGAGAGGGAAAGTGGCTCAAAGGTGATTTAATAACAGTCTTAAAGCCTCAGAAGGGTTATTATTTAGGAGAAGATAATCCACCGCTTTCCATCTCCACTGAGGAATGAAAACAAACCACAAGCAGGGCCGAATTAGACTGGATGGAAGGCAGAACTTCCCGTCTCCAGAGGTCCGCTAAAGGAAGAGCCTCTGTTGTGGAAACGGCTGCGGGAGTGGAAGGGGTCGGGTGGGCAGAAAGGAAGCAGGGCAGTGAGAATGGTGGGGTCTCCGCCCCCAGGAATTCCCGGGAACGCCAGGCCTAGGGGCTGCTTCTCCGTTCAGTGGGTGCAGGGGTATGGGCAGGTGTCGCTCTGGCCAGTGCCCCCCCATCCCAACTCAGTAGCTCGGGGTGGGGGTGGGGGCTGGGGTCTCTGTGGGGTCTCTCTGGGGTCTCTCCCCCCCGTGATTCTCATGCCCACCCACGGGCGGGGCCTGAAGCCCCCTTAGCACACCGTGCAGCTTCTCAGCACTGTGCTTGGGAGAGGAAACACGCGAAGCTCCCTAGTTTGGGCTGGACACAGCCTGTGGGGGGCAGGGCGGTCCATGGAGGACTGTTACCCGAGGACTTCGGGCAGGCGAGAGGTAATGAGAGTGGTGATGGCGGAGAGGGGTCGGAAAATCTTCTCCTGAGCCCCGTGTCCTGGGTGGGCCTCTGGTCTCTCCATCAGGGCAGACAGTTTGGCTTCAAGTCGGGCCACCTGCTGATCTCACCGCCTGGAATCCATCCCGAGCACCGGATCCTTTCTTCTCTCTGGAAACGTGGAGCACGGCTGGTGCCCTGACAGCCAGGGGGCTCTGGCGCTGCTGGGGAGGCTCTGCTGGTGGGGGCTCACGAGGCCCCCCGCCTTGGGCTGGCCTGGGCACCTGCGCCCCTTCGGTGGGCTCTTCTATGCGTCCCGTGACTTACCCCCTGGCTGCTCCCGCTTCTCTGTGGCCGTCCCTGGTAGAAAGGCTGCAAGGCCGTGAAGGCAGGGGCTAGAGGGGTGGGGCCGAGGATGCAGAACCATCCAGGCCCCGGAGTACTGCTGGCAGAACTCTGGCCTTGCGTATGGCCCAGCTGTCTGAGTCTGGGCACAGTCCCCGCAGCGCCAGGCCCCTCCGAGGGCTGCTCCTTCGGCCTATGGCAGCGGGCAAAACAGACTGCCCACCCCCCGCCCCGGGGTCCCACCTGAGCAGCCAGGACAGCTCCAGGCAGGAAGTGCCTGCAGAAAGTCCCTGGGGAGGCCCTGGGCGAGGGTGGGGGGGAAAGGCATGTGCATCCCAAGGGCTGCAGATTAGGGCAGACCGTAGGGAGGACTTTCTGCTCAGAGGCAGTGAGGAGCTGCAAGCTGTGAAGGGGGGGCGGGCCTCCCCCTGCCGGCGGGCACGGGAGTCATCTGGGGAGCCTGGTACCCACAGAGAACCCAGGCCCCACCGCCAGGCCTGCTGAGCCGGGACTGGGAGGCACCCGCCAGAGCAACGCTCGTTCTGGTCAAGTCCGGAGGGGTTGGTCTCCATCCCCTCAGGGCTAATGGGGACCTCTAAAGCCCCAGGGACTCTCCTTCAGCGTTGTGCTTCCCTGACCCGGGGCAGCATTTGCACCCGGCTGCCGGAGGCAGCCTGTGGTCTGGTGCAAAGAGCAAGGACCTCAGCATTTGGAACACTCGGGGGTCGAGCTCTGCCTCTGTACTAGTTCGGGGACCAACAGCAAGGCGCAAAGCTGTACCAAGCCTCCGGGGCTGCACGTTTCCTGTGAGGGGTCAGCCCCTGTTTCCTACAGCTGCTCTGAGTCGACAAAGTAATATGTGGTCTCTGTGTGGTCGGTGCTTAACAACTCATATTTGTTCCGCTTCTGCGCCCCAGGGCCGGGAGCTGAGTGAGCCCAGCCTGGCAGTTTAAGGTATTTCAGGGAGGCATCGGATCTCAGGTGGGCACCTGTCTTGTTCACCCTCGTCCCCGTCCTGCCCTGCCCTTGAGCAATTTATGATCTCAGGAGCAGACTCACTCGGTTTTAACAGACCCCGCAGAGGGGCCTCAAGGATCTCAGCCTCTTCTGGGCGAGGCAGAGCAGTAAACAGACAGACTGTGTGCCGTGGCAAGCAGAGGTAGAGAGAAGTCTGGATGATGGGGACCAAGAGGCGGCGTCTCACCCAGGCGTGAGGCGCAGGGCCAAGGAGGTGACCGCAGGGCAGAGTCTCAAGGATCCACCAGCAGGAGGTAACCGGCAGCACAGGCTCCCGTTCGCAACCCAGGTCATCTTGCTCTTCCATCGGGGGGGACGGTTTGGCCCGCGCGTGCTCTGAGGTCCCATGGTCGTGCCCACAGGACACCAACCACCTGGACGGAGTGTGAAAAGCTCACCAGATGCTTCCAGGGCTCAGCGGGTTGGCATCTAAGGGGCTGTGGCCCACATTAGCCAGCACAAGGTAGCCCCAGAGGCATCTGGGAAATTCCCCGTTGAGAGCCACCCCGCAGCGAGGCCACCAGGGTGTGGTTCCTCACGAAGTAAAGGTGCTGCCGTCATGAGCCACACCACTCCCCAATCGGTCTGCGAGGAAGCTTCGGTAACGAAGGAGGAGAATTACCCGGAGTGGCAATGGCACTGGGGAAACATTCCCAGCCTCTTTCGGCAGCTGTCACTTCCCGCTCACCTCCTTTCGCTTTGCTGGGGGTGCCTGTGTGACAGGGGTTTCCAAACAGCTTAAGTTCAGGAAATGCTGTGTGTGTGTGTGTGTGTGTGTGTGTGTGTGTGTGTGTGTTTGTCTCCGAGCAACTTTTATCCCCTCCGTAGGTTCAATCTGTCTGCAGACCCCTTCCTTGTCAGCAGCTGGTGAGGCAGCTCAACGATAGGAAGACACTTGTTTCGCTGCTGCCAGCTGAGCGGGGCTCCCTCCGGCCCGGAGAGGACATCTGCACACTGTTATCCATCCACGGCTGGTAGGGGAGCCCTCAGCAAGAGCCCCCCAGCTTGCTGCCCAGCCCGGAGAGCTGGCCTCCTCACTTCCTGCCACCATGGAGCCCCCCACTACCCCCGGCCGCAGCCCCATAGAAATTCCACCTGTGCTGGTAATAAATTCGCTGCTGGAGAGGGCCACCTAGGACAGGGAGGTTGTAGAAAATAACCTCTGGAGTTCGATCCAGACTTTATGATGCATGATTAGGACGATCGTTCCTGAAGGCCTTTGAAGTCCCTTGCTGTTCGAAGCCATTGTCCCATGTAATGGTCAGATTCTCCAGGACTGGAAAGACTTTGAATGTCATGTGGTCCCTTTCCCTCTCCCTCCCCGCTAACTGCCTCTTCCTCCCCTCACTCCATGCTTAAACCTTCCCTACGAGTTGGTCATCACTGCACTTGTATCCTTCTGCCAGCAGGGAAGTCGGTATGTCTTAAGGCTCAGGGCCGCCTGGATGGTTCAATGGCTTTTCCAACCACTGAGTTGAGTCTGTCCTCACTGAGTTGCTACCCACTGGCTCTGGTTCTGCTCCCCCTGACGCACAAGGATGGAGTCAGGTCTTTGCTCCATGATGGCCTGGCTCACGCTGGAAGGTGCTAGCACATGACCTCCGCCAGGAGAACACCTTTACTTCCTTAAACCGCTCTTCTCACGCATAGTTTTTCCTTTGGATTGGAAATGAACGCTGAAATTCCATCTCAGTTCAGACTTCTTCCCGTTGGTTTGTAAAAGTGACATCATAACTGCTGAATCTTGTCCGGCTGCTGACGTTCCGATCCCGGGGAGCCAGTCAGTCAGCTGGTGGGGTGTCTCCTTTGGCCTGAACCCCAGGCTCAGAGAGGGGATCACGGGAGGAAGAGACTTGGAGACGGCTCCCAGGGCCTCTCGGGGATTAAGGCAGGTTCGAAGAAACAGGAGACAGAGACTGAGTGACGTTCCCAAGGGATCTGGAACAGCACAGCGAAGGAAGCGCCCAGTGACCCCGTGCCAAGGCTTTTGGAGAAAGCAGGGTCAACCTGCAGGAGGAAGCCCCTTCCTGATGGCAGGAGGCAGGAGCCAGAGATTCAGGTGCAGAGGGAGCTGGGAGGCCGTGCTGGGGGTAACGGGAGATTAGAGGGTGAGACGGGCAATCCACAGGTGGCTCTGGAGACCCGGCAGGAAGCCTTGCGCGAGGAGCCCTGTGCCTATGAAAACCTTTTAGCAAGGATGCTCGAGTCCCAGGGGACTCACGAAGGACAGGGGACCCTTTGGATGTGGAACTTGGGTGGAGCCCACGCCTGCGTTTGGGCTTCTCCGTGCACGTGGACACAATGTGTCTGGCCACCAGCACTCTCACTGAAGTGAGGTCCAGATGAGGGGTGTTTTCAAGGGCACCCAGGAGCCCCTTCACCTTCCCGGGAGACCCCCATTTGCAATCGACTCAGCCAGTCTCGTGGGGTGACCACTAACTTGACTTTGCCACAGAACAGCCAGAGGAACGCCAGACCTCTTGGCTACAGCAGCAGGTACTGGGCTCCCCCTGACTCCAGGGAAATGTGATTCAGACCTGCCGGGTCTCAGGTCCTCTCCAGAAAGACCAGCCATTTGAGGAGCTGTCTCCCTGCCTGATAGCCTCCAAATTCCTTCCCTCCACCCCTGTGCCTAATTTCCAATTTGCTGCTGTTTTCCATTTCATTTCCCTCCCGCTCACCTTCCCTCCCTGTGGGATCATCGGGGCTTTGGTTTCCCTTTGTCGGAATGAGCATTTCCTGTGTGTCACCACTGTCCCTCCCTCCTGCTCCCACCCCATGACATTGTTTAATTCAGCTGCTTCCTGCACCTGGCTTTGCCTCAGACCAACCGGGAGGGGAGGAAGGATCGCAGCCAGCAGCAATGGTCTTCCCTCCTTGCTTCCCTCTGTGTGAGATCGGGCCTCTCTGGTTACACCGGCTTCTGCTCGTGTCAGGAAGGAGTGAGCTTTGACTACTGACACTGCTGTGCTTCGAATGGGGGCTTGGAGAAATCCCGGTGGGCTGCCCAGCATGCTGGCAACAGAACGCCAGGCTATTCCCACAACCCTCTCTCTGCTGGTGACGATCCCAGTCTCTTCCCCTTGCCTGCAGGCAGGACTGTCCCCTGGCCTCTCTGCCTGGGCTGGGAAGGGTGGCGGTGTGGGACAAATAGTAGCCCTTTCAAAGAACTGCAGAAAAGGCAATTCTATTTTCCGTCTTCCACACTTCCCCACTCCTGGGGGCTACCTGTGGGAATGACTTGGTGTAACCTAAATCCTGCTCTCGGCAGCTTTAGAAGTCAGGTTGTGTTCGGTCTCACTCCCCTGGTCTCCAGGGTCAGGAGTCTAGCAGGTTAGGAACTGGGGGCAGGTGTCCCTTCCTCATTTGTGGCTTTTGTCCACGTCACTCCCACTCCGTCTCATCTCCATCTTTGGTTCAGGCTCCAAAAATGGCTCTTTTCCTGTTAGCATCTCCGTTTGATGGGACACCATCCCCAGTGGTGGTGGGAATTGAGACAGCATCTCAGAGAAAGCACAGCTTTGGGGGGCGGGGTAACTGCTTATTGGGTGCCGAGACCCCCATAGCAGTTGAACTAGGCTGAGATTCTGACTGACGTTCTCCAACCTGTGACCCACGGCCACAGAGATTTCAGAGCGAGGAAAGGCCCTGGTCTGCTTAAGTCAGCCATTCATCTGTTCATCGAGTTCTTCATTGAACAAACGCTTCCTGACTTTCTAGCCCCACCAGTCACAGGGCAAAGCACAGGGGAGACTGAAATAAAACATGGTCTTTTTTTTTTTTTTCCCAAGGTTTATTTATTTTGAGAGAGCGAGCAAACAGGGTAGGGGCAGAGAGAGAGAGGGGGGAGAGAGAAAAGCCCAAGCAGGCTCCACACTGACAGCGCAGAGCCTGAGGTGGGGCTCGAACTCACAAACCGTGAGGTCGTGACCTGAGCTGAAATCAGGAATCAGACGCTTCACCGACTGATCCACCCAAGCACCCCAAACATGGTCCTTCTTTCCAAGGCACTCATGGTCTTGGGGAAGATGAGTGTATACAAATGCGCATTACAGTCTGTGTGGTGATTGCATTGTATGTGCAAAGTGCCACAGGGACAGTGACTGTACCTGGGGCCTCAGGGAAGGCATCACGCAAGAGACCACATTTGAGCCGTGCCTTCAAAGGAAACACAGGAGCTGGCTACGCAGTCCAGAAGGAGAAGTTACATGTTACATTCGATGTGACATTCTTTGGGCAAACAATTTAAATTGCTGTCTATGGCGTTTGTCTCAATGCAAAGAGCGCCTGAGCTGCAAAGATTCTGAAATCATGAGATATATTGTGAATCCTTCTAATTGGGCAGGGTACCTCGCATGTGACGTCTGCTGCTGTTCAGAAAGATGGGGGGACACCAGGCCACACAGAGAACCCTGGACTCAGGACAAGCCCCTTACTGGGGCTGATGCAGAAATGTTCCAGGGAAAGGGTAGAGGGCTCCGTTTATTGTCTGAATCCTGATTTCCTGGGGATGCCAAGTGAGTCCTGGCTCAAGATTTAGAAGCGGGGAGAACATAAATCCATTCGGCCAAGGGCCAGGGGAGTCCAGACTTTGGTGTCTGTCCTTTAATCAATAGCATTAGGCCTTCCGATTGAAGGGTCTTAATTTGATAGCCTCCCAGGGGAGTCATTGGTTCTGACGTGGACATACTACACGGCTCCCTGACTACCGGGGAGGCAGGGCCAGCTTCCCAAAGGAATGGTCAATACTTGGGAGCTGTAGCTGGAGGCGGACCGGCCTGGGGGGAAGGGGGGGGGGTGGTTCATTCAGCTCTCAGTGCCCATGATCTCTCTCCAGAGAGGCCTTCCCTGGCCGCTGTACGCAGAGAGCCCCCTCCTCCTGACCTGTCTTATTTTCCGCATAGCACTGCCAGCTAAGTCAGCTTATCACCCATTGCTCCCCGGATCGTATGCCTCCCAGGACACAGCACTGTCTCCCTGCTGTGTCTCCTGGTATAGCTCCATTAACATGTGACCAACTAGTTGATAAAAGAATATGAAAAGGTTTTGCTTAGACTCTGAACTGCACGCTAGGAGCACATTTTCCCGGACTCATAGTTAAAAGACCAAGCGCTCGTCATTTCTAACTTTGTTAGTTGAACAAAACCTCACCAAAC
Organism: Panthera leo; assembly: GCF_018350215.1. NCBI lineage: Eukaryota > Metazoa > Chordata > Mammalia > Carnivora > Felidae > Panthera > Panthera leo. The sequence continues at coordinate 17,410,684 of NC_056688.1, read as the reverse complement.
CTCATTCCTCATCTGTGAAACGTGGTCTTACTTCACTGAGTCTCTCGCTATGCGGATGGCATGATATAATACATGGGAAAGCCTGTTCTCAAGTTTAGAACGTAGACGGAAAGGGTAGTGGATATCCGAGGTTTATCAGTTCGCCGTCTCTCCCTTTGGGGACCCACCAGTCCCCATGGTTCTAATTGGTGTGCCAATCACAACAGCAGGCCACAGCGACAGGCATGTGACCCAGGCCTGGACAGTCACCTCCTCCCTTGGGACTGTGACCAGATCAAGAATTGAGCACGTGACCCAAATAGGGGCCAATTAGAGTTCTTCCCTAAAACTTATGGATGTGGAGAGGCAGATTTCTGACGATCCTGGTTCCTGATTCTAGCTCCTGATGGCTGGATACCTGCAGCTGTTAATTCCTTGAACACTCTTTATAGTTGTTTTCCACTTTGCAAGCCAACACTTTGCTTAATTAGTTTGGGATGGTCTTCATTCGTATGCAACTAAGAAGAGCTATTCCTGGTCATTTATTTTTTTCAGGTTTCATTTATTAATTTAGTCATTAATATATTTAACAAAGATTTATTGACTATAAAACACCATTGTTATACACAAGGAATTTGATCTTTATTCTTGGTTCCTGGGGGGGGGGGGCGGGACGGAGCTCTCACACCCTGAAAAAGAATGCGTTTGTTATTCATGACAGGGCCTGGGACCACACCTGAGTGTACCCTAAAAAGATGATTCAGGATGGGGGCTTGTCACTAGAGGGTTGGGCTCTGAGCTATGTGACTTGGCCTGAATGCCCTCCAGAGAGAGGACGAGGTTTGGAGAGTGAGTTCAGTCACATGGCTGAGAACATCCATGTGTCAGCAGGGCAACCTGTCTGGATTCCAGGAAAGAAAGGACAAGTAAACTATGCATTCGCGACCCTCCCAGACCTCACTGATATGGCTCTTCGTTTGGCTGGTCCTGATTTGTATCCTTTGTCCTAAACGGTAATTGTAAGTATTATGCTTTCTGGAGTTCTGTGAGTTGGTCTAGTGAGTTGTCAAGGCTGAGGAAGTTGTAAGGATGTCTGAGTTAGCTGCCAGTTGGCCGGAAGTGCAGGTGGTCTGGGGCTCCCCGAACTTGTGGCTGGCCTCTGAAATGGGGACAGTCCTCCTGAAGCCTATGCCCTTAATCCGTGCCGCCCGCATTGACTCGGATGGTTTGTGCCAGAATTGGACTGCAGTCTTAGAGCCATGCATACGAGCCAGTCGTCCCACTCTTAGTATTCACTCAAGAGAAAGGGAAATACATAATTTTTCATGAGGTGAAAGATTTGTGTACGAGTGTTTCTGGCCGCTCTATTTTATGATGGTTCCAAACTGGAAGCAATCCAAATGTCCATCAGTAAGTGAATAGATAAACAAATTGTGGTATAGCCAAGCAATGGAGTACTACTCATTGATAAGAAGGAATGCATTAATGAAACATGGAGCGACATGAAGAGTCTCGAAAGAATTATGCTGAATGAAAGAAGCCACACAAAGAAAGAGTGTGCGCTGTATGCTTTCATTGGGGTAAAACTCCAGAAAACACAAACTAATCTATAGTGGCAGAAAACAGTTCAGTGGTTGCCTGGGAGGGGAGGTGAGGAGGGGCAGGAAGGAGGGGGTTACAATGGGCAGGAGGAAACTTCCAGAGTGGTGGATACGTTCACGATTTGATTGTGGCGATGGCTTCGCGGGGGTAGATATGTGACGAAGCTTACCAAACTCCATTTTGAATATGGCAGCTCGTTGTATGTCAATTATACTTCAGCAAAGGGATTAAAAAATCTTTTTAACGTTTATTTATTTTTGAGAGACAGAGATAGAGCGTGAGCGGGGGAGGGGCAGAGAGAGAGGGAGACAGAGACTCTGAAGTAGCTCCAGGCCCCTCGAGCTGTCAGCACAGAGCCCGATGCGGGGCTTGAACCCACTCACCATGAGATCATGACCTGAGCTGAAGTCGGACGCTTAACTGACTGGCCACCCAGGTGCCCCCTGTAAGGTGGTTTCAAATAACACCACGGCCAGTCCTATAAAGTGCTAAAAGTTTCCTAACATCTACAGAACCTCAGACTCCGTATCTCCAAGATGGCGCTCCTTTTCTGATCTGCTTCCAATGTGGCTCCTGACATATTCTCTCCTGGTTGGAGGCACTGCCATCTACCCAGAATCCAGAAACCTGAGAGCCATCCTGGACTTTTTCCTCTTCCTCCACTAACAGCCAATCAGAAATTAAGTTCTGGTGACTCTCTTTCCATCGTGTCTCTTAAATTCAGCCCGTCCTCTCCAGCCTGGTTTAGGTCATTATTACCTCACACCTGAGCTACTAGGATAGCCTTCTAACTGGGTTTCCAGTCCTCTAAGCCACTTCCAATGGGAGATTTCTAGAATTTGTGTGTGATGTCTGAAAAGCCTTGATACAAGTTGTTCCTTCCAGATGAAAAATAGAAACTAAGAGGATCTTCTCCTCCCTTTGCCTAGATCAATCATCCTTACCTTAAACACTGCCTCTTCTTGGAGACCACCCCCACCCCCACAACCCCAGTCAAGTACTCTGGTTAGCACTGAGGTCCTGCTCAGGGGTGGCGACATCATCAGTGCGTCATTTACTGTCTGTCTTCCCATCACACTGTACTCTTCATAGAAGAACCGAGTCTCTTCCGTTCACTGCTATTTCCCAGTGCCTTGCTCAATGTCTGGTACGGAACAGGAGCTCCGTAAATATTGGTCCCCCACTCAAGAAAGGTTCGGGCTCCTAGGACCACTGTAACAGGGACACGCACAAGTATCTTAGGCAAAGTATAGGTGCTGTAAAGCACGGCCCAAATAAAACATGACAGTGGAGCAGAGGAGAAGGGTGAGAGACCTGGCTGTGGAATGCAGAAGGGCTTGGAGAAGGAAGGGCCACAGGAGGCAGCGTCAGGCCTTCCGTGTAGGAAGACTGAACGTAACAGAGGAAGGCACAAGAACATCCACGGTGGATCTGGGGACTAGAACAGCCCATTTCATCCATATTATACATTCACAGAATGACAAGAGTAGGAAGAAGGAAAGCTGGAAATGCCTTGAGGCCAGAGTTTGGAGGGTATTAAATATCCAATTATTTGGTGGCCCAGGGGGGCCACTGAGGGTTTTTGAACAGGTGAATGACTTAATTAGCTATGTTACTGCCAATTTGCTGCATCCCTCCTCCTCCTCTTCCTCTTCCCCTCCCCTCCTCCTCCTCCTCCCCTTCTGCCTTCTCTTCTCTCCTCCCCTCCATCCTCCCTTTCTGCTTCCTCTTCCTTCCTTCCCCTCCTCCTCCCCCTCCAGCCTCACTGTCCTCCCACTCAGTTAGCAATGGAGCCTAACATAGATTCGAAGGAGACAGAGACAGGAGTTGGATACCTGTGACTTGGAATACTGTCCAAGAACTCGGGTGTTAGCCTTGAAACTAAAGGCGCAGGGTCAGATATGAGGGAGGTGGTAGAAATAGACTTTGTGGGACTTGGCACCCGATGACTCAGGAGGACGCAAGAAAGAGAGAGCTCAAAGATGAATCAGTGGTCTCAACCCTGGTTTACCCGGAGGTTGATGGTATCTTCATTAACTCTCACCCAAGAGTCGTTTTGGTGGGGAGTCCGACCCGGCTGGAGAGGCAAGAGGAAAAGAATGGGGAATGGATTTGGCCTTTACAGCCGGATGAATGCAATTCCTGGCAGTCTTTGATCAAGAAATTCCTGGGGCTTCTTCCCTCCTGTGCTCGGTCCTCTGGGAACGTCTGCCAGTCAAGTGGATGGGGGATCCGTCTTCCCTAAGAGATTTTTTTTTTCCTTAATAAATAACAATGCTAAATTGCAAGCGTGTGTGGGAGTATCAGGGCATCGCTCCTCAATCCTGCTATTGTGTTTGAGCTCTGAGTAATTAGTGTCTGATAGTTTTAAACAGATGGGTCTCTCCGGCAGCAGGGATTACAGCTTGAAATCAATCCTGAACAAATATTATATTAATTTCTCAACTCCCTCTCTCTGTGGACAAAACCTGTTCTTTTCCTCTGAACGCTGGGATGACGAGAGTGTTAATATTAGATCATTTAGAGATGAAACGGAAGTGGTGGGGGAGAAAGAAAAGGGACTGAACCAAACAGGAGCCGAGGAGGAAGCAGGTGCTAAAAGTTTCATGTGGCTGGATGCAGAGTGGAAGGCAGAGAAGGAAATTCTGAGCACACAGGGCAGGGGGAGGGGAGGGGGGTGCCGTCCAGGGTTCCAGCGCTCCCCAAATGTTCAGCTTTAGTTGGAAGTTGGCACCTGCTTTGACAATGGGCTGGGTGGTCTCTGATGTTTATTCAGCCCCAGAGAGGAGACCAGTTCTACATAAATAGGTCTGCAGGGGGCCTGGCTACACTTCTGACTTTCCAATCACAGCGGGCAATCTACAATTCAAAAACAAAGCGAGCTGCCTGAAGTGTGCCAGCAGCCTGCCTCCCCCAACCCCATCACCACCTGGGAAGCACAGCCCCTCTCCTGGACTGTCAAAAAGGAACCCCCCCCCACCACCACCACCTACAACCACCTCCTTGTGATGTGGCCCATGCTTTTGTTCCCAACCTTGGGTAAAAGCTAGGTCTGGAAATGTTTAAATGTACAGGCAGTCGGCTCTCGATTATTAATGCTAATGTAATTCCTGAACCATTTCTCTTTGGCTTTGTAGAATTTTTTTTTTTTTTTTTTTTTAGCTTCCATCAGACCTTACCTATCTAATCACGCTTGGCTCAGGTTGACATTGAAACAGGAAAACAACAACTGTGTTGGGGTGAAGAGTAGGGGATTTGGAGCTGGTCCTGCCCTGCTGATGATGAGTCCCCATGTCTGGGCATCTGTTCCCTCTCTGTAGAATGGGGGCTGAATCCACACCGCCCCTCCCCCCCCCCCCCCCCCACAGCGTCGTTGGGAAGGTCCAATGCAGTGATGAACGCACAAGTGTGTAAGGATCTGTCAAAGCCCAAGCACAAGTGGGACTGTGCAAGGCCATGGCTGTCCCTGAGCGCTGGATTCCTGGGTGCCAGAGTCCAGCTCCAGCAGGACCAGGGGTTCCCGAAGGATGAACGGCGTCGGCGAGAAAGTGAAAATAAAACAAAATAAAAAATGCAAATAAAAAGCTAAAATAAAAAACGAAAACAAAAAACTACAGACAACAGCAGTGTGTTGAACTGGCCAATTTGTTGCAGTAAACGTAGCATTAGTTATGCCAGTGATTTCCTTGGAGCATACGTCATCTATGTTTTTCTAACATTACCTAATTTTGAAAATGCTCCTATGTGTAAGCGACCTTTAAGAAATAACATGGGGATTTTCCCCTAACTTTCCCGCATACCCTTTGATGATTGATTAATTTCTTACATTATTCCATTAGGCATCTGCGTTTATCTACAATCTACAAAGCGTTTGCTTTGCTGTTCTTGTGAAAGGCCTTCCATTTCTCAACACCTCAAGTGGAACAGTTACAGGGACGTGACCTCCTAACCACAGGAGGCCAGAAGAACAACGTGTTTGCCTCGGTCCGAGGTGCCAGGAAGGGGCTGAAAAGGCCTTAGAAACCCATGCCTCGTACATTTGGAGAGAGACAATGCACCTAGGAACCAATGAACCATTCTGTAGCTTAACCGACTAGGTTCAGTCATCCTCTGGAATGCCTACGGGGGGCCAGGTGGGCCCAGGGGTTGAAGTCACCTGTGCCCAGAGATACACTCCTTAGTTGCCGGAGTGAGGCTTTCAAATCCATATGTCTCTCCTTTACAGGCCCTCTTTGCTGGCAAAGGCATGAGGCTATCCTTCCTGAGAAGAGGAGTCTCCATAGGGGATGGCAAGGGCTAAACGTAAGGCCGCACAATTTCTTGCGGAACCTTATTTTCTTCCCTAATGGTTCTTTCCCCAGGGGGCCTGCCGAGGGCCATTCCCCGACAGACAACACCCCAGGTAGTTTTAAGGCCAAATTACCTAAAAGCGGGAGGACAAGAAGCTTCACTGCAGTCACCAATCCGTCCACAGCCGGGGCCCTGCCACTCAGGCTGGGTGGCTCGGCTTCCAGCACCTGGGTTGGGGGTGGGGGGAAGCCTTCAAGGGAAAACCCACCTGCAGGTAAACACGAAGCCTCGACGCAGAGAAAAACACTGCTGCAAAGTCCTGGGGAGGAGTCTGGGACGTCTGGATATTCCAGAATCTGAATCGGAGGGTGGGTTAGTGCAGTTTTATGTGGGGGTGTAGGGGTGGGGAAGGCTGCCAGGAGAGCCCTCCAGGGGAGGCAGAGGGGTGCGATGGGATGGGGGTTGTTGAGAGGCGTGTGGAGTCGGGAGCGTGCTACATTTACAAGCTGACAACTTAGCCTGCCACAGCTTCCGGGATGCTGGCGGAAGACACGAGGCTTCCGGGTGAGGGACAAAGGCCGTTGCTCACAGCAATAGCAATAGCCAGAGTGTCAGTGGGCATGGCTCCCCAATTCCTTCAGGGTGACTGGAGGAGGGCCCGGTGATGCCTGCACGTGCAGCCGGCTGCTCTAGAAGGAGTCCGGAGCTCAGGGAACCTGAATCTTTTCTAATAGGACAACAGCCATCCTGACCTTTGCCCCAGGAGGAGACATTCTTTTTTTTTTTTTTAAATTTGTTTTTAACGTTTACTTATTTTTCAGACAGAGAGAGACAGAGTATGAACGGGGGAGGGTCTGAGAGAGGGAGACACAGAATCCAAAACAGGCTCCAGGCTCTGAGCTGTCAGCACAGAGCCCGACGCAGGGCTCAAACTCTCAGACCGTGAGATCATGACCTGAGCCGAAGTCGGACGCTTAACCGACCGAGCCACCCAGGCGCCCCGGAGACATTCCTTTTATTATCCTGGACACTGAGCTAACTTCTCCTTTGCTCCACAGATGCACTCTCTCCATCTTCCAAAGCTGTTCACTGTACAAACGTTCTTGAAAAGACAGTCAGAACAAAGTCAGTTCATCCTAAGACGTGCCGGAACGCAAGGGGCCTATGGGCAGTCGTCTTTGCACGGAGTACAGAAAGTTTTCCGAGCTGAGAGTCAACGCCTGAGTGCAGCGGGGAACGACGGGGATGCCGGGGCCCCTGCCAGCAGGCGCCCACTCGGGCCACGGCAGTCAGTCTTTGCGGTGCAGCCAGGTGGGATCTCGGGAAGGCACATCTGACCTCTTCAGCTGAAGATGCCTCATGGTTTTCCTTTCTCTCCAAGCCTTCACGGTTCCACCTGGCCTAGCGCAGTGCCGTGCTGGGACCGGTGGATCGGTGTCACCTGGGAGCTTGGGAGAAGTGCAAATTCTCAGGCCCCTCCCCGGACCTGCTGAATCAGAAATGCTGGGAGGGGGCCCGGAAATCTGTGCTTAACCAGCCTTCCTGGTGCCCAGCACGTGCTCGCATTTGAGGACCACTGCATTAAAAGGTCTGTTGCTGGCTGGCTCTTGTATGCTCGTCTCTCAACAATCCATCAGATCTTCAAAAGTGTAGCGTTCTAGAACCTACCATCCTCACCCCTTATATTCGTGCTGCCCCTTCCCCAGAAGGTGATTCAGCCCCTGCTGGAAGTGCTCGTGGATAACTCCTACTATCCTTGAGTTCTCAGCGTGCTGGTCACCTCCTCCAGGAAGTTATCCTGGGCTCCTCTGAGCCAGGGTAGGTTTTCCTCGTTAGTGCTCCCAAAGCACCATTGCTTTTCCCCCTGACAACACATACCTCCCAAGCTGAAACTGCTTGTCTAACATCTGTCTTCACCTAGAAGCTGCGTGAGAGCTACAACTGTGTCTGTCTCCTTTATCCTCCTTTATCCTTTATCCCTGGCCCGGAGCAGGCACTCAGCACTTGTTGACAAATCAATTAATTATTTCCTTTAATTCCAAGTCGGTTAGGTCAGTGGCTGTGAAGGATGCCACATCTGGGGCTGGAGGGGCCAGCCAGAAACTCTCAACCTTCTGCTCAGAGGCTTGACCTCCCTGGAACATTCCTATGAATCTTGAAGGAAGTACCCTTTTCTATATAATGCAAGAGGTTGTTCTGGCGAAAGAGCAAGGTCCTCACCCTCCCATCCTACGGGTGTTTGGAGACACACACATCCTACACCGACCCAGGTCAGCACGGCTTCTAGGACCTGAGAGCAGCGATCCTGCCCTGCAAGAAGCAACATCTTGGTTCTAGGAAAGGACCAGGAGGAGGGAGGGAAGGGTGGAAAGTAGCTTTTGCTAAATTCTTCATATGGCTCACATACGTTAGACACATTATCTCACTTAACCTTTACCTAACAGCTCTGTGTGATAGTTATAGCTTCCCCGTCTTATAGACGAGTAGAACAGAAGCTTAGAGAGGCTAAGAGTGGCTTCAAGGTCACAGAGCCTCTAAATGGCAGGGCCAAGTTTCAAGAACACATCTGTTCAACTTGGTGCTATGGTGACTCCTCTTTTCCCCTCTGCCTTGGGGAATGAATTCACGGACAGGTTACCAGAAGCCAAAAGGTTTTGCTGTCCCAGGCCCCCACCATTCAGTGGCAGAGCCAGAAGCCCCAAGGTAAGTGTAATCATGTAAAAGAGCCCAGGACTCAGACAAGTGCTCAGTGACTCTAGGAGGTCACACCCCCACTCTCCTTGGTATCCTCGCCTGTAAAAGCGGAAGGTTCATTGACCTATATGACTTCCAACATCCCATCTATATCTGACACGATCGCAGAGCCAGTGGGCTATATCCATACTCTGCAAATCCTGAGGCAGACCATACCAAGGTCAGGTTCACCGTGTCTGGGGGAAAGAAACAGTAGCATTCTTAACTTAACCTTCATCATTGGGCACCCATCCAGCTTCCCTCTACTTCGATTCTGAATTAAAGGGTGGGGATGGGGGCACCTGGGTGGCTCAGTCAGTTAAGTGTCCGACTTCGGCTCAGGTCATGATCTCAGAGTTTGTGAGTTCGAGCCCCGCGTCGAGCTCTGTGCTGACAGCTCGGAGCCTAGAGCCTGCTTCGGATTCTGTGTCTCCCCCTCTCTCTACCCCTCCCCTGCTCACGCTCTGTGTCTCTCTGTCTCTCAATAACGAATAAACGTTAAAAAAAAAAAAAAAGGGTGGGGTTGAAGGCAGGAGTTGTATGAATCTTGAGAAATACGGAAGCCCCTGATCCCAGCCTCCACGCGGTCATTGATAGGTCTAGCCAATTAGAACCGTGGTTTTCCACTTCAGCTGTGTGTTGAAATCATCTGGGAGCTTTGAAACTGTCGATGCCTGAGTCTTACCGCTGAAGTTCTGATTTCATTGGTCTGGGGTGTGGCCCAGATGCTGAGATTTGAAAATGCATCGTGGTTTGAGAGCCACCGAGAATAAGAGTAACACTATCCCTCTTCCCTCCACGGGGATATTTTGCAAAAGTGATGGCCTGTATTTTGGCCTCTCCGTCTTCCAACATTCCAGGTTTGCCGGCTGCAGGGTAGCAGCCAAGAAAGACGGAAGTGTGTGAGGAGGTTGATGTCCAGGCAGGCAAAAGCATCTTGTTATTTGACGTGCCCGTCCTCCGACTGGGCCTAGGGAAGCGAGGGCCTGGGGCGGCAGAGGTTGCAGGTGCGGACTTGACCCACTCGTCCTAAGGAAATGCTGCATAGTTGGACCTGGGTAAACACCGGGCAGATGTTGGGCTGGGGCAGGGCGGCATGCATTCAGCCGTTCAAGTGCTGAGCCCTGCCCTTGGCCGTCCCAGCAGGGCTATGGGTGGCAGTGGTGGAGAGATCAGGGTAGCAGGCCCCTGAGGCTGTCTTAGCTTCATGACTCCACTCCAGTGTTGGCTCACTGGCTATTCGGATCCATGCAACAGGGACACGAAGGATTTAAAAATCTCAGACCACACCTGCCTGAATGAAGTGCATTGGTAAGAGAGGACAAGCTAAATCCCTGTTTTCATTCCTTCCCCCAAATGGGGCTCACACAAAGCTTTTAAACCATTGGCTTTTATCTGTTTTTAGTGTCCAATTTAGGGCTTTGCAAGGGGCTCCCTCCAGGGCTTTCTCCATGGATTTATATCACAGCCAGATAGTGTCTTCGGAAGCTCATCTGAGCTGGAAAATAGAGAAACATCCTTCTCCATTGTCAAGTGACAAGTGACAGCATCTGGGCAGCCTGCTAGAGCGCACGGGGGGCCCACCGGGCTCGCTGCGGCTGGGGTAGGCCCCGTCTGGACAGGGAGAGAGTCGTGCCATCAGGGCTCCGAATTGCCTTTCCTGTTCTGGGCGCAGAGACTCTGACTCTGAAAGCCTTTCAACAAAGCTCTGGCTGTCCTCTAGGCCTGTCACCTGCGGGCACAAAGGTGTCAGCATCCTGGCCAACCACCAGGTGCCATTCACAGAGATATGTGCGTAGGGGATGGAGGGGAGAGCCCAGAAGAAGCCTGCTCTGGCCTGCCTGGTAGGAAACAATAGCTCTCTTTATTGCTAAGCTGACTTCTCTGAGCTTCCAGCAGGAGGCTGCATTAACCCCCTACTCTCTGCCTGGTTCCCCTCTCCTAGCTGGGGCATTCATCCGTTCTTTCTTGCCATACATATTTACTGAGCACATGCTGTATGTCAGGCAATGTCAGGGACAGGGATCCCATGCCCAACTTGCTCACGGTGAGTGTGAGAGGCAGGGCAACAAATAGGTGAGTCGGGGCGGCAGGTAATTGAGAAGAGAGAAGAAAGGTGGAGGGGCCGACATGGCCCTGGGAGACTTCCTAGAGCAGAGACCCAGAGTCATGAGCAGGCAGGGGCGGGGCCGGGGGGGGGTGGTTAGGCTTCCTTATCCTGAGGATCGAGGCCCCGATGAGCATTCATAGGATTCCCAGGGCGTTCCCGGTTTATACCTGTTGTCCTGGCAACGATTTCATTCTAACGGTGTCGCAGTTTGGTTGACAAACGGGCATAAATCAGAACTGTTCCTGAAAACCTATGAATGCTGTATTCACGGGGCACACGTAACCCAGGATTGAAGTTCTACTTTGTGACGGAGTCGGAGCGCCTGGTGGGTCCTTGTGTGTGGGTGTGGCAAAGGGCTGATCTGCAGAATGTGTGTGCTGGCTCCAGAGAGTCGCTAGGAATTGTTAAAGATGACCTGGGGGTTGGAGATGATGGTCACAGATACGATGGAAGCCATTTCAATTCACTTCTTCTACCTTTCACGGTTCGGGGAACGGAGTCCACAGAGGGGGAGGGGCAAGTAAAGAAGGAAAGGCCAATTATAAACCCCACGCCTTGCTGCACACTCTAAATGTGGGTGCTTTTTTACCCTCTCGATGAATCTGAGAAAGAAATAAAGCACGCCCATTTTCCAGATGAGCATACGGAGGCTTGGGGAGATCCCATCGCTTGCAGCTACAAAGTCACGAAGCTCCAAGCCGCAGATTCGGTCTCCTGACTCACGGCCCATGCTTCTTCCTCTGTGACATCACAACTCACGAGAGAATCACTTTGGGCAGCTCTTGGTCAGAGCTGTGGTATTTCCGGCTGGCTCTTCCGGTCTTGCCGTCGTCACCGTCCGCCAAGAGGCTCCTCTACTCCTTTGCGAGGCACGTTTCTAGGAAGCATCATGTGGAGCCCTTCTGAGGCCCTGACCGCTCAGCCCTTGAGATCCCCTCCCAGGGCCCTGAGGGACGGGCGGGAGGAGGGGCCTCGAGTGGGGAGGAGGGTGGGGCAGATGGGGCTTCCTCTGGGATCCGCTCTGTCCCTGCCAGCTGTGCACTCTGGGCACGTGTGCCCCTCTGGTCCGTGAACTGGGGGCTGTGCCATGAATAACTCTAAAGATCCTTCTAGCTCTGATGTGGCTGCGATTCCAGGGCTAACATCCTGACTGCTGCCATGGGCCCATCCTGATTCCCGTGGTTTAAAACATGGGAAAACAGCATCTTCAGAAACCTTCCTGCCATCTCATTGCTGATTGGAAGAGCGGATTCTGTGGCTGTGGCCGTGGTCATGGAGCTCAGAAGCCCAGAGATGAGGCTGAAGACCGTTAGAGGCTGGGTGTCGGCCATGGAGGCTGCCTCCGCCGCTGAGGGACATCTGATGCAAGTGTGCTTTATAGAGCTGCTGCTCCCTGACCATTGCTTGGCCCTGGACCCAGGTCTCGGGGGGTGGGGGGTGGGCAGGCCTTGGCTAGGAACCCCAAGGGAGGTTTCTCCCGGGTCAGAGCTGTGGACAAGGCTGGGCTGCTTTTCTACACTGTTGAGCAAAATTCCCTCCTGAGACTTGCCTCCAGGAAGTCCCATTGGCATCCTTCCCCGACAACCATGACGTCAGACCCCTGCCCTGCCCTCTGTGAGAAAGGTTCATTGGCTCCCGGCCTCAGAACACCTGCCTCCTCCCCTCCCTCCACGGTGGGGGGGGGGGGGGAGCAGTGGTTCTTGCTGTTAGAAAGGGGTCTAGAGGCTGCTGGACCGGGGAGGGAAGAGTGAAGGATGGAGATCATTGGCACACCCAGACTTGTTTGTTCTCTGGGGCTGCTTTCAGGGAGTGGAGAGCACTGTGAGTGCTCACGCTTCTCCCAAGTGTGCAAAGCGACCGGTGGGGCTCCACCTAGGTGCTCTTGACTGTGACTGTGGCAAGCGTGGAGGGTCCCCACAGACCTTAAGGAAGTCGGCACTGTTGTCTGTGAACCAGGCGAGGGGCAGGGGGACCCTGTTCTCTGAGCTGTCTCCTCGCAACCTGCCGCCTCCCTGCACGGACAGGGCTGGGGACGGTAAGCACATCTCCCACCCACCCTGGCTGGGGTCCCAGCCTCCAGCCAAAGGTCTCGGGTGTCTGCCATCCCCGGGGGAATCACTGGGAAGATCCTCAGCATCTGTTTTTCCAAGTTGGGGCCATGAAACTCTACCCTTAGAGACTGGTGGGGAGGGTGGCACAGAGCGAGTTCACGCATTTCTGTGTGTTTGTGATGTTTCCTCCTGTAACTTCGCTCTGACCCCGTCCTGCCCCCTAGCCCCGCCCATGAATGTCCTCAGGGTCAGACGGTGCCTCTCACGGAGCGTTCAGGGTCATCCTTGCCGCTGGGAAGGAGCTCCGGTCGTAGTGTGAGTGGATGAGAGGTAGGGGGACAAGCAAAGTGTGTGCCTGCGACGTTCATCACTTTGTACACCCAGAACCATACACAGTGTTGCCCACCTCGAGGGTTCCGTTGAGTCCTGCGAGGGAGCACGGCAAGTGTTAGCACCCTGTACCTTTTCAGTGAGCAAACCCAGGATCTGCGAGGAGCAGGGATTTGTCCGAAGTGAGGGGCCTGCCCAGGGCTACGCAGCAGTGACAGGCTTCCTCCCTGGCGTGCTCTCTGGGTCTGACCTGGGGACCAGAGGGCCGGTGAGGGCCCAGCAGCTGTGCCGAGCGCCTTGGGGTGGAGGGAGCAGGACACAGGGACCCAGTGCCTGGCAAAAGAGAGCCAGTTGGTGGTGATGCAAATGTTGACTGAGCCTGTGTCCTGGACTTTCACGTGGGTGGGGGCCTTTGACAGTTACAACATGCATCAGCGAGGGTGGAGGGTGGCGAGCAGGCCCTGGCGGGGTGAGCGAGACAGGACCGCGTGGTGGCTTTCTGCGTCCTCCCTTCTCTCGGGGTGCGGGGAGCTGCGGCGTGGCGCTCAGATTCTTTTCCCCCAGTTGACCCCGTCAAGCTGCCTGCTGCAATCCCAGTTTCAGATTCCTCACCTGCTTCGTTGCTCCTCAGCAGGGAATCTGCCGAAGTTTCAGTGAGCTGCTGAAGGCCTGTGTCCTCCCGGCAGTTCCCCACCCCCCCACTGACTTCCTGCCACCAACCGGCCCCTCCCATCTTCCTGTCTTCTGCAACCCCCCCCTTTCCCCAGCACACCTGAAACCTCACTGCATTGACTCAGCTTCTCCCTTCTAGCATTTCTGTGCCTTCTCAGGCTGTCACTCTTCTCTCTTAACTCAGTCCGGGCCTCACCTGGGTGCCTGAGGGCCTGACTGGTCTCTCAGCTTCCCCACCAGGGCTCGGTCTCTCCATCCCCAGCAGGTGAGCACTCCCGGGGTCACGGGGCCCATCCCCAATCTCCACATCACAACCCAGATTTTCTGCATTAATGATATCGATTTCCTCTGTTGAACCGCTGGGAACAAAGGCAGCGTGGGCCGCTCGGCGGTTCGTCGAGTCCTGGCAGCCCCCGGGGGACGGGCCACGGGTGAACATGTGAGTGGGGGCCAGGCCAGGGCTCGAGGGCAGGCTGCTGCTGCGGGGAGCAGAGCGGGGCATCGGGCCAGATGCTGGATGCGAACAGAGCAGGCAGGCAGGGGAAAGCCCCAGACAGGCCACGTCGTGGCTGCAGTGGGAGCCAGGCTTCGGGCCCCTCCTGGGACCAGAGGGAACCAATGTCCCACCCGGTGCAGCGCCTGGCCCCAGCCCACCCTCCTGTCTGTCCTCCCAGCAGATACCGGCCAGGCCTCGTGCTGGGCACCCAAGATTAGAGCTTCCCGAGACTATCCCTGCCCCCAAGGAGTTCCCATTCCAGGAAGCAAACAGACCCCAAACCAGATGATTATATTAACACTGAGGAGACACCCTGAGACGGGCAGGTTGGCTTGTGTTCTTTCTGAGTGACCCCTAAGCCAGGGACTCAGACCTACGGCCGGGGCTGGGCTGGGGTGGCTGCCGGATGGGGGTATTTGGGGGAAGGTCTTGCTACAGTGCACTGAGTTGCTTGCCTTGTTCCCAAAGTTTCATTGTTGGTTATGGTGAGCGTTTTGGCTCCTCTTCCGGAATCACTCCCTCACTCCATCATTTCCGTCAGCCTGTGTTTACCGAGTGCCTGCTATGGACCAGGCACCGGACTTGGCCCTGGGGACGCAGTGTGTGCGCAAGACAGACATGGCCCCTTCCCGCTAGCGGACTCTGAATCTGGAAGTGAGCACCCATTTGTCAATCCGGGAGCACACGAGAGCTCCTGGGGTGTGGCAGGCTGGCTCCGAGAAGAGCCTGAAGTTTGTGTTCAGACCGTGACGCCCCACATGGAGTCTCCCCTCTTCTACCAAAGTTCTATAGTGTTCCTCTACATACCCCTTCCGGAAGGTGGATTCCAGGATTGGAATCCTGGATTCGATCAGGTGGCTTCAACAACAAACGCTTATTTCTCACGTTTCCGGAAGCTGGGAAGTCCAAGGCCAAGGTGCCGGTAGGTTCAGTGTCTGGGGAGAGCCCACTTTCTAGTTCATAGACGCTAGGAAGCCGTCTCAACGTGTCCTCATATCACGGAAGGGGCTAGGGAGCTCTCTGGGGTTTCTTTTATAAAAACACGAGTCCTGTTCCTGAAAGCTCCACCCTCCTGACTTAATCACCCCCCAAAGGCCCACCTCCTAATGCCATCACCTTGGGAGCTAGGATTTCAACCTGAATTTGGGGGACATGCAGATATTCAGTCTATAGCACGACACATCACAGTCCTCATCTTCAGCCTTGTCAGAACCCTGAACAATAAATGTCATCATCCCAACTTACAGAGCAGGAAGCTGAGGTTCAAGGGAGCAAACTATTTCATCCAAAGTTTGCATGGGTAGAACGTAAGCAGGACTGGCTCCAGAGCCACGCCTTCTCCAGCACCCTGTTGCGTCTGGGAAACATGCAAATCTCCCATCTCCCTGCTCCCCTCTCTGCACTGCAGACCCATGAACACCTTGACCTCCCGGAAGATTGCTCCCACTCAAGGCCCCGGAGAAAATTGTAGGGCAAGTGCCAGCATGAATTCTCGCTTTCCTTCCTTAACTTCTGCATCTTCTTGGTCTTGGCACTCCCAGTCTCCCCTCCTTACCCCCTCTCGTCCCAGAAAAATCCCAAAAAGGCTTCACGTGACTCTATTTAAATCCCCATTTTCAGCACTCAGAACCGGTTCTGCTTTCCTGGTGTGCTTTGGGTCTCCATCTGGTTTGGAGGCTATTTTGATCTGCCAGATGCAGATTAGCTGCCGTGATCTGGGCTGAGCTGCTGGAGAGATGCCTTTATCTACAGAAGGACAATTTAAAAACTAACTCAAAGCGTAGAGAACAAGTAAATAAATTCCCCTTCCTGTCCCCAACACTCTCCACCCTGTTTCTCCAGGTAATTGCTGGAGGAGTGCTGCTGCAAACAGGCTCTCGTTTGGAAGGAGTGTGGGGGTGCTGCAGAGTGGACTGAGGGCTGGTGGCTTCCGGCCAGAGATGCTAGGCGAGAGAGCTGTCGGCTCCAGAGGGGTCGGGAGAGGGCACCTCCCGGATCAGGGACACTGGGCAGGGCAGCGTGCCCTTCCGAGGCATCGTGTCTTCGTTCATGGGCTCTGGTGTAGGTGTTCGTGGGGCAGGGATCACTCTCTCTTCCCCAGTGGTTGAGGCAGGGATCTTTAGGTCTGCCATGGCTTAGCCCAGAGGAGGAATGATTAATTGCACTGTCAGTTTCCTAATGTTTCCGGAGCTCATGGCACCTGAAAATATGGCTCCAGTATCAGCAGGTCGGGGGTGGTGAGGGTGTCCTGGCTCGGGAGGCAGAGAGGGGCTCAGAGGTGGGAAGCAAGAGGAAGTGAAGCCCTTGCCCCTTCTGAAAAGCTGTGGGTTCAAAGGAGGAGAAAGGGGGAATGAGCAGAAGCTGTATGTCTGAATATTTCTCCTTTACTGCTTATAGCAGTGGTTGGAGGAGAGCTCTACCCTCCCCAACTCGGAGGAGGGACATCCAAGTTCACCTGGCAAGGAGGAACAGCATTCAAACACATGTCTTCCACAAGGAGTTCCGGGGCTCTCCTTCGCCACAGCTTCCCCTTGAAGAGTTTCGAGGAGCTGGTGAGGGTTTACATGAGCAAGGAGGGAATGGGGATAGAGAGAAGGAGAAGAGGGAGGTATTTTTCTCTTTCCTGCAGCCCTGAGCCTTGAGCTCATCTGGGGCATCCGCCCCCTCGTCTCTGGACTGCACACGCCCCTTGTCACGTGTGGTCAGTGGCAGTGCCTTGATCTGGCGGTGGAGGATGGGTCTGTCCTTTCAGTGACATGGGGCTCAGGGTGGTGATGAAAGTGGACATTGGAAAAGAAACAGCACCTTAGAAGGGCCACTTGGGGCTGGGTTGGGGCAGAGTAGATGGGAATGGGGGGCATACAGGTGAATCTCGAACCTTTCGTGTAGACTTGCCCTGTGCTGACTGGGCACGGGACCTCCTCTCAGAGCAACGTAGTCGATGGTGGCAGGTGGCATCAGGGACCTTGCATTTGTGGCCTTGCCTGAGAAGCCGCTATTATATAGATATTATATAGATGTTATATATGTAGCTTCTTTATAGATGAGAACACAAGGCTCAAATGTCGCCTGCAGACAAGGTATAGACCCAGCATTTGAATCCAGGTCCGTTCCGTCCCGTTCCCAAACTAGAATTCCTATTGGAGAGAATGATAATAATGACAAGTAATGCTTCTGGAGGGCTGTTTCGTGCTCTCTGTTGAGCACTTTGCAGACCTCACATCACATGATCTCCATAGCGTCCCTGTTTTGCAGATAAGGAAACTGAAGCTGAGAGAGGTTACTCCTTTGCCATGAGTGACACAAATCCTAAACTGAGCCAGCCCCAAAGCCTGTGCTCTTAACCTGTACAGGAGCCACCGCTCACACACGCACCCCAAATAGATAGGACGGAAGGCTCACATCGTGTGCCAGGTGGGTGTAGGCACTGTCTGGGTGGAGGAGTGCGGGGCAAGAGCTTGTGGAGGGAACGTGTGACGAGTGCCTCCTCCTTTCCTTCCCTGTGATCACCCCACTGGGGTTGGCGCCTAGCACAGGACAGCATGCACCTGTGCACTTTGTTCATGTGTCTGTCCCGTGGCTGGAATGCAGCTCCAGGAGGGCAGGGCCGGGTCATATCCTCTGGGTGCCTAGCTGAAGCGGCCTCTACGCCCAGAATTCTAAGTTGCCAATTGTGTGGCTGATAAGGTGTCTCCTGTGAGTTTGGAGAGGTTGCTACTTTGAAGGTCAAGGACCTTTCAAAAGGGCCTCCACTCGCCACACAAGCATCTGACTTCTCTTTCCCTCCACTTGTCAGTTCCGCCCCTGCCCCGTGACAGTTAAGAGCTGAGAAAGGAGGAGAAAGCAAGCTCACGCCACAATGAAGCCCGCAAGTTGTGTCTTGTGTCTCACGACGCCCATTTTGCAGGTGTCAAAACTGAGGTTCAGGGAAGGGCAGTGATGCAGACTTAGAACTTAGTCCTACTGGAAGGACAAGATTCCCAAAAAGACAGTTCCGCCCTTCAAGGCTTAGACCCTCCCGGAAGGTTCTTTCCTCTACGAGTGAGCGGTGTGGGTCTGTAGTCCAACCAGCAGTGGTTAGCCATCAGGATTACGCCTGAAGACAGGAGCTTATTAGAAAGGGTGAGGAGGTTTGAGCCACTGTGGTCTGCATAGCCCTGATGAAATGGGAAATTAGTTCTGATGGCAAAATTTTTATGGTCACCTTTGATTGGTGGCCATCGATTATGGCTTTCCGTATATAATAATGATGTAAACTTTAGTTTTTAAGAACATTTAAGTAAAAGTGAACCCATTTATTCTATTATTTTTTTTATATTTTTTTCATGTTTATTTATTTCGGGAGAGAGAGAGAGAGAGCACGAGCGGGGAGTGGGCCAGAAAGAGGGAGGCAGAGGATCCAAAGCAGGCTCCGTGCAGAGAGCGCAGAGCCTGATGCGGGGCTCAAACTCATGAACCATGAGCTCATGACCAGAGCAGAGATCAAGAGTTGGCTGCTTAACCGACTAAGCCACCCAGGTGCCCCAAAAGTGAATCAGTTTAAAGGCAAGTATGAAATACTGAGATTTGACTTTAGAGAAGCAGGGGCTTAAGGGGTTCTGGAAAGGTACTCCTGGCCCTGAACTATCTCCCCTACAAGCCTGTGGCAATTCATGAACTTCAGCAAAGGCGTTGCCCATTCTAGGAAACCTCTGTTCAAGTAGCAGCCTGCCAGAGCCAGCAGGCACCTTAGGGACTGCCCGGTCCAACCCTTCCTGTCAGGGAGGAGGACATCGAAGCCAGAGCTGAAGTCATAGAAGGGGAGTCATCACATACCTTCTCAGAAGGAGCCTCATTCTGATTCACTTTCCCTCTCAGACCCAGGGGGTACAGGGCTGGGCCAATGACCCAGATCTGTGTCCCCACCTGCTAGATGGAGAAGCACCGGGTGAGGTTTTAAGCACAGTGGGCTTCAAAATTACCTAAGGAGCTTTGAAAAAATATAGGTGCTGGGACACCATGCCCAGAGATTCTGATTAGGTGGTTTGACGTAGGCAGCATGCACAGAAATTATTCTTCAAAAATCTCCCCAGCTGCCCACTCTACACTGGGGACAAAGGACCCAACATGAGGTGGTTGGGTGATACAGTACTTGGGTTACCTCATTCTTCTTCTTCTGAATTTTCTAGGCTCCCCAATACCCAATGCAGTGAGAGAGAGAGAGAGAGAGAGAGAGAGAGAGAGATTGGAGGAATGAGCAAGCAATTGTGGGCTCTGTACCTGGGTGGCTCTGGCTCGGAGATCTGGCCACACCGCTGATATTTACAAGATGTGCTACCCAGAGAGTCTTTTCTTCACTTTGAGACTCAGTGACCACGTAGGTGAAATGGTGACAATATTAATCAGTACCGCAGCACACTATAGCGAGTTTTAAATGAGATAATCCACGTAAAGGGCTTAGCATGATGCCGGGCATATGTTGAGCTCTCAGTGATGCTAATTCCTAGCGTCACCATCTTTATCATTATGGCCAGAAGCCAGAAAGATCCTGTTGTTAAGAGAAGGTAGGAGGGCGCCTGGGTGGCTCAGTCGGTAAAGCGGCCGACTTCGGCTCAGGTCATGATCTCGCGGTCCATGAGTTCGAGCCCCGCGTCGGGCTCTGTGCTGATAGCTCAGGGCCTGGAGCCTGTTTCGGATGCTGTGTCTCCCTCTCTCTGACCCTCCCCCGTTCAAGCTCTGTCTCTCTCTGTCTCAAAAGTAAATAAACGTTAAAAAAAAAAAATTAAAAAAAAAAAAAAGAGAGAAGGTAGGGATTTCCACGTAGTTGCAAATGGCAAGATTTCCTTCTTTTGGATTGCCGAGTAATACTCCATTGTATATATATCCCACATCTTCTTTATCCATTCCTCCATCGATGGACATCTGGGCTCTTTCCATCCTTTGGCTATTGTCGATAGTGCTGCTATAAACACGGGGTGCCTGTGTCCCCTCGAAACAGCACACCCGTATCCCTTGGATAAATGCCTAGTAGTGCAGTTGCTGTCAGAGAAAGACAAATATCATATTACTTCACTCACATGAGGACTTCAAGAGACAAAACAGATGAACCTAAGGGAAGGGAAACAAAAAGAATATAAAAACAGGGAGGGCGACAAACAGAAGAGACTCTTAAATATGGAGAACAAACAGAGGGTTACTAGAAGGGTTGTGGGAGAGGGGAGGAGCTAAATGGGTAGGGGGCATTAGGGAATCTACTCCTGAAATCATTGTGGCACTATGCTAACTACCTTGGATGTAAATTAAAAAAAATTTTTTTCTTTAAAAGACAAGCTAGAACATTAAGTTGGAGCATTCTTCAGGGCAGAGAAGGAGTTCATTAAACGGCTCAGAATTAAGATGGACAGGAGCTAAGGAAGAGCAAGCCTTAATTCCCTAGCATACCCAGGGGAAGGGGTCTCTTTTGGAGATTTGCATTGGCTTTAGTTGATTGCAATTACGCTGTCCTTCGCCGTGCTGAAAATAAAATGAAACCCTAACAAAGTTCCAGGTTTAATTGAAATTTCCTGGGATCTGTTATTACATCGCTGTGATTGTTCTGTGCCACTAATGAGCCTGTGCTAGCTGATTATCCAAGTGTCTCTCCAGTCACTGTTCCATTATTGCATTATTAATGATCAGATATGATTGTCACAGCTGACGGCTTGAACATCAAACAGGCAGAGACAAGTCAGCAAGTCCAGCAGATGGACAGATGGCCAGGGTGGGGTGGAGAGGGGCCAGTAGGCAGGGTGTGCTGGCCAACAACCTGGTACCCAGAGTGGGAGGGGGAAGGGGCGCGGACGCTAGTGTGGTAAAGGACTCAACTGAGGGGCGAGGGCCGTGCGACAAGAGGTGAGGGGCTGGGCGTGCTGGCATCTGAGAGATCAGGACCTAAGTGACTGATGAGGGGAACTGTTCCTGGTAAGATGGTGACTTCTAGGAGTCAGCTCAATGGTCTGCCTACCCGGAGAAATCGTCAATGAGTCATGATCAACGTAAACAAACAAAACTAACGTTTCTAGATTAACGAGGTTAATGGGAAAATGGGAAAATCCCGATGGAAGGGTCCGGGATGGGGAGAAGCTGGAAGTTTCTCTCTTCCTATGGGGACCTGGGTGTTCATGTTGAGGAGGGGCCGAGCACCTCTCTCCCTCTCTGGTGTGCCCAGCCCCCCGAAGGGGGCTTGCACTGCAGTGAGACAGGGTTGGTGGCCCTGGAGGGGGCAGCCATTGGTTCCCCGGCACTGTAGGCGAGACCAGGGCTGGATGGGATGACCTCAACAGGAAGTCTAGAAGGGAGCCCATGTGCTGTTGCTACCAGGGAAGTTTGAGGAGTTTTCTGGAGCTGCTGGAGTTGGTTCAGGCTAATGGTCTTTCTTAGAGATGGAAATAAACTGGGCTCCAGGGGTCTGACTGAGGAGAAAAGCCCCAGACCCCCAAGCCCCTGTGTGGGCAGGAGGCCCGTTTAAGCCTAGAGAGCCCACAAGCACCCCAGCTTGGTTTCTGGCCTGTCACCCTGTGCATCCCACCCCCCCGTGCTTCCCCCGCCTTTCAGGAGGCGTCCTTTCCCGAAAACACCAGACAAGATGAGGTCATGTTAGGCCCTCGACTGCTGCCAGATTTCATTCTTCTAAGATCAGCGTCGTGCTAACATGAAATGCAAGCCAGGAGCAGGAGGGAGGACAGGGATAGACTGACGAAACAGAGGGGAGAAAGCCCACGAGCAGGAGAGAAGGAATTGACATTTGAACACGGTTTAGTAATCGGAAAATTGATCCCGAGCCTGCCCCCCTCCCCCAGCGATAGGTGTGGGGGCTGCCGTGGTTTCTCAGAGCCCACGGTGGGGGCCACCTGTTCTGCTACCCTTGTTGCCTCTGGCTCACTGTCTCCATGGCGAGGAGGGTAGTGGCTGGGGGCTCCCGCAGCCACGGTTTCCACGGCAACCCTCAGGCAGCAGCAACCCCACCCCCCCCCCCCCCGCCCCGGACTCCACTTACCCATTCATCCTTGCCACCGCTGAGCCGCGGAACTATTTTGGAGCAACGGTGGCCTCTGCCCACCCAGCCACCCACAGTCCCAGCAACACACACACAGGTGACCCTCTGAGCACTCCTGCCTCCGCATGGGGGCTCTTGGCTGAACCTGTCCAGCCTACGGGGGTCTGGCCTGACCAGCCAATCACGGAGACGGGCTTGGAGAATGCACGCAAAAGGCAGACTCCCTTGGGGGTAGGCATTGCCTGGATCCCTCCTCCTCCAATCCTCAGGGAGGACTGAAGAGCTCCAATCAGGAGCTTGGCCTCCTCCTCCTCCAGTCCCCTCAGGACCCCAGGCCAGTCAGTACTACAGCAGACCATGAGAGCAATCATAACACCACCTTGCATGTGGTTTGTCCTCCTTAAGTAAGCAGGACAGCTGCTATTATCGTCTACAGTTGACAGAAGCGGGAGCTGAGCCCCAGAGAGGTTAAGTGACCTACTCGAGGCCACATGACTTTTGACTGGCAGGCTCAAACCCCACGTGCTGGGGAAGGCCCGGTCTGAGGGTGTCCAGGAAGATCTTTGTCCCCGGTGTGCGGGTCTTGCCATGTGTTGGCAGGGTGGGGGTTAGGGACAGGGAGGAGGGAGAAGTTGTGGTCCCGCCCTCGGGAGGCTTCCGGAGGATACGGGACAGTGCAGGCGTGTGCACACCTGTGTTCAACGTGCTGGCCTGCACGCTGTCTGCCGGGGTCCTGTAGGCTCACAGAGAACTGGGGGTGGGCAGGCCTGCCTTGGAAGGGGACTGATTGTGGGGAGGCCTGGAGATGTGTAGGCAATTGGCCCCTGGGATTGGGTTTCACCTGCCGAGGCCCGAGATCACCTACTACCGGCTGAATGTTTGGGTCCCTCCAAGTTGATAGGTGGAGGCCCTAATCCCCAACGTGATGGTATTAGGAGGTGAGGTCTGTGGGAGGTGATTCGGTTTTAATGAGACCATGAGGGCGGGCCCCCATAATGAGATTTAGTGCCCCTTATTAGAAGAGGAAGGGAGACCAGTGCCTGTCTCTACGGCCACCATGTACAGACATAGCAAGAAGGTGGTCCTCTGTAAGCCGGAGCGAGAGTCCTCACCAAAAGCCAAAGTCGCCAGCATCTGAATCTTAGACTGAACGGACGAAGACACCACCCATATTCTTTGCAACTCCCACCACGATGCAGGAGCCTGGAACTCTTCCCCAGTGGGGGTCCTCGGAGCCAGGAGGGGGTAAGAAGTTCCTGTTTCGGATCTCCAAGGCCAGCGCTGAGCCGAGCCCGGAGGCGAGGTGGTGACATCTAAGAGACGAGGGGGTATCCTAGGCTGCACTGAGGCCCGCTGCAGAGGCTGGGCTGGAGGGCCGAGGCACTGGGACGGGGAAGGGGAAGAGATCAAGGCACCCGCTTCCGCAGGTGTGGACCGAGGGCCAGGACAGGGAAGCTGGGCTGGCTTTCCTTTCCCTTCTCCAAGGCAGGTTTCCTCGGCTGCCTCCCAGATAAGCAGAGAGAGACAGGCCTGGGGTTTCCCCTCCCCGCTCCCCCCACCCCCACACCTAGTGGAGGTCCCTAGAGAGGCCACAGAAGAGGGGTAAAAATGCCAGCGGGCAGCAAGCAGCAAGCCAAGAGAAGTCCCCAACCCCATAAACACACTAGAGCCCAACACGGGCTCCAGGGCGGTGACTGTGCGGCCACCGAGGGTGCTTTCCCGTCAGGGCCAGACTTCCCTCCTCCTGCCTCTGAGAGGGACCACCCAGGACTCCCTACACCTTTCCTGGGAAAGAAGTGCCCGTCTTGTTCTTAACATTCTCCCGGGAAAGAAATTTCGTTCTGGCAGCTTCTTTCCACATCTGTCTTTGTCAGGAAATTGAGATCGGAGAGATTTTTCCAGGGTGTGTTCTATACCAGGTGAAGTCATTAACCTCGTCGCAGGTGATCCTTCCCACAGCCCTGCAGGGATGGGAGGGCAGGACCGTGCCCGTCTCAGTCACGGGGAAACTGAGGCTCTGGGACTTTGGGTGAATCGATCCCCCCAAGTACTGTCTCCCAAGGGTCAGAGCTGGGATGGGAACGTTTTGATTTCAAGTCGCCCATCCTGTTTCCCTGATAACTGGCCACAGCTCCAATAATGTCGCAGTCCCTGGGGCACCTGGGTGGCTCAGTTGGTTAAGTGTCCGACTCTTGATTTGGGCTCAGGTCATGATCTCACAGTTCTTGAGTTCAAGCCCCGCATCAGGCTCTGTGCTGATAGCTTAGAGCCTGCTTGGGACTGTCTTTCCCTCTCTCTCTGCCCCTTCCCTGCTCATGCGCTCTCTCTCTCTCTCTCTCTCAAAAGAAATAAAGAAAAATCACAGTCTCTTTCTACTGTGGATGAAGCAAATTGCTCGACAACGCCCAGCAAACCCTGCAGCTACCCCACCCCCAGGCCAGGGGCTAACCAGGAGTCTGATGGGGGAGGCCTGGTGCCAGCCCATGCCCCTCCGACCCACCCACAGCCCCCCCCTCAGCCAGCTGCTCGGCTCGGAATAGAGATCAGGAAGATCCCTCAGTCCTTGTCATCTCGCCTGTCCCCACCCCTTTCTGCTCTGGTCTGGAAATGTTGAGTTGATTATATTCTGTGCTCAATCACCAGAAATAATCAATCTGTAATTAAGAGCATCCCCCAGCCCTTTCCCAGCCTTCCTTAGGCTCCTGCCCCTTCAGCCCCCCTGCCTGCCACCTCCCTTTCCTCCCCCTCCCACCTGCCTTTCCAGCATGGACTCGTCTTAATGAGATTTCTCTGTTACAAACGACCAGTTTGTAATAATTATATTTTGTGCAGCAATCGTGGTTTAAAAATGATTTAAAGCAGGGAAGGCTCCAATTTATTAGGCGTCAAATTTTCTGTGGTGAACTTTTAACTGGAAGCCACGCTCAGACACGGAGGGGGCCATCTCTGCCACCCTGGGATGAGCAATAGTCCTGAAATATTGATGGCTGGTAGATGCAAATGTAGTCAAAGAGAGTTCGTTTTGATTACAATGGATGAATCTCCAAACAACCGCTTGGCTTGTCCTGGGTGTCCCGTCCCTCCTCCCCCACCCCACCCCCGACTGTGGCAGAGGGAAGGGAAACGGGTAGAGGAGGCAGAGGGGAGTGAGAGGGGATGCCAGCCAGAGCCAGGCCGGGGAGAAGGAACAGGAGGATCAGGACCCTGTGCCGGAAGCGCTTCCGAACAGGCGTGTGGGTGTCTCGGAGAGGCATCTTCATGTGCACCTGCACACCCTCTTTAAAAAATTCTGTAGGGGCGCCTGGGTGGCTCAGTCGGTTGCACGTCCGACTTCGGCTCAGGTCACGATCTCGCGGTCCGTGAGTTCGAGCCCTGCGTCGGGCTCTGGGCTGATGGCTCAGAGCCTGGAGCCTGCTTCCGATTCTGTGTCTCCCTCTCTCTCTGCCCCTCCCTCGTTCATGCTTTGTCTCTCTCTGTCTCAAAAATAAATAAACGTTAAAAAAAAAAAATTAAAAAAAAAAATTCTGTAAAGAGCCGTGAGGTGAGCCGGTGACTAGGTGGTGTTTGGGACTTCCGGCTTTGGGACC
Source organism: Panthera leo (assembly GCF_018350215.1). Taxonomy (NCBI): domain Eukaryota; kingdom Metazoa; phylum Chordata; class Mammalia; order Carnivora; family Felidae; genus Panthera; species Panthera leo. The sequence continues at coordinate 17,384,820 of NC_056688.1, read as the reverse complement.
GACCTGAGTTCAAATCTGCGGCGTCCTGCTCTGCGTAGATCCTTCACAGCCTGTGCCCCCCGCCCCCGCCCCCCACCATAACCTTCCCCAACCTCACCTTGGCGCTTTTTGTCCCTGGATGTCTAACCATGTGGCGACCCCAGGGAGGGTTTTACCACCACAGTTTGCTCTTTGGGGGCTCTCCCCCAGGGTGGCGGAATGATGTAGCGAGAGCTTTGCCACATTTATCAGCAAAACACCCAGTTTCCGGCTGCATTCTTGCCCCAAGTGCTGTCAGGACACGTCAGAAGCTCCGAGACCCTTCTGAAGCATGGATGATAATCGTATTACTGCTCCATCAACATTCCTGGCCCGGGAGAGCCGGTGACTGGGGGCCAAGATGTTTCCTCTTTGCTCCCCACCGTCCCTGCACAGAGCCTGGCCCCAGTGGACGAAGGATTGTCAGGAGGGGCACAGAAGCTGATGCGTCAGGGACAGACACGAGGGAATCATCGCTGTCCTGGTTTTCATCTCCTTCAATGGTCCTTCTCTTCCAGAAGCTCTGGGTGAGCAAGTCTGTCTTTCCCATTTGCCTTCTGCCCCCGGACTCCACACAACCCCCCTCTTCTGGCTCCCTTCTCTTCCTGCAGACCACCTTCCACGTCTCCACAAGCACGTTCTAGAACTGTCTCGTTCGACCCCGCCCATCCCACCACGCCATTCCTCTGTGCTGGCTCCTCCTGCCCCGTGGGCCCATCACCCCAGGAACGGCAGCACCCCGCTCCTCGGGCCCCTCCACCCACCCTGACAGCTCCGCTGTCCTGGGCGTGGGTCCCCTCCCAGCCCACCTCTCTCCCTGCTGACCAGACAGAGCTTTTCTAAAGTGATCATTCGCCATGTGACTCCCTAGCTTAACAGGCTTCAGGGGCTTAGCGTTATCTTTTCTTCGGCAGCAGTAAATGTTTATCAAGCTCCTACTGTGCACCCGGCCACTCCGGATAAAGTCCTAACCCCTGGGCATCCATACCGGGTCCTTCACGGTCTGGCCCTGCCCCGTGCCAGTGTTTGGTCTTTACCTCCTGCCTGTGACACTCTCCCTTCTCCCCTTCTCCCCATCAGCTCCTCCTGGCTTTACTGCCTAATCTTTTTTTTTTTTTAATGTTTATTTATTTATTTATTTATTGAGAGAGAGAGAGAGAGAGAGAGACAGAGACAGAGACAGAGTGTGAGTGGGGGAGGGGCAGAGAGAGGGAGACACAGAATCCAAAGCAGGCTCCAGGCTCCGAGCTGTCGGCACAGAGCCCGACGCGGGGCTCGAACCCACTAACGGTGAGATCATGACCCGAGCCGAAGTCGGACGCTCAACCGCCTGAGCCACCCACGTGACCCTCATTGCCTATCTTCTAAGACAATTCTGGTATCCCTTCCCCCAAGAACCCTTCCCCAGCCACCGGGCTAGGTTAAATGCCATCCAGGGCGCCTGTAAACCACCAGGACCCCCGCCTCCCTGCCCGTCCCATGAGCTCGCGAGGCGCGGCCACACCATGCGCCACGTTCTCTTTCCGTTGCCTGGAGCACAGTAGGATCTCAGACAGACATTCTGAATGAACAGCTATACTCACTGGCTCCTGTTTATGGGCTTTTTCTTTATTTTTGAGTTTCTTTTTAATGTACGTTCTGCAGCAGGGACAAGCCTACTGAATAATAATGACAGTTATAATTTATTAAGTGCTTACTATTTGTCAAGCATCCGCCAAATTCTTAGCACTCATTATCTCATTAAATCCTCATTATGTGAGGTGGGTACTAGTAAACTTTATTATTTCCGTTTTACAGATAGGGAAACTGAGGCTCGGAGAGGTTTACTGCTGAACACTTGCCCATGAACCCCGTGTCCAATTCCAACGCTTGGCCACTTGACCACTGGGCTACAGGGCCCGCCATCCGCCTCCTGGATTAACCTACCTGGACCAGCCCCCTGAGGAGAAGGCTCAGGTGCCCCAGCCTCCCAGGCGAGGCTCCGTGTCTCCCCTCCTGCGCCGAGCAGCAGAGGGAAGGCTTGTCATCCTGGTCTGCGCTGGCTTCTTTCTGGGAGCAGCCCAGCCATGGCCTGGAGGACAGCGCGGTGGTTTGGGTGGGTGCAGGGCTTTGAGGAACCCCCCACCCCCACCCCAGGAGACTCAGTTAATTTTGGCTGGGAGTCTGCGGCAGGGCTAGACGACTGGAGAGAGCCTTTGATGGGTATGCAGGAGGCCAGGGCATCTGCAGCTGGTGCAGCCCCTCAGAGTGCCCCTGAGACCAAGTCACTTTAGCAGGGCTCCTGCCAGACGGGTGGTGCGGCCAATCACCACCCGGTGGGAGGCCGGCAACGTTCAATGGGGAGGAAAAATGCTTCAAAGCCTGCCTTCCCAGCTAGAAATTCCCCTGGGCAAGCGAGTTCCAGAACCAAGGAGCAAGCAGCCTTTCTTCTGCATCACTTCCAGGAAGAGGTGGCCCCGGGCTCAGGGTGGGGCTGAAAATGACTGGGTTGCAGAGCTGGTCCTTCAGGGCCCAGCTGGGGCTTGAGAAACTGCCTTGGAAAGTAAGATTTGATCCCAAGAAACAGGAATGAAACTTTTCCAGCAACCCCTCCTGGAGGGAGAGTTTGCCCCAGAGGTTTTTATGCTATTATTCCACAACCTACAGCATCTTATTTTGGGCTTGCATTTGAATCCTTGGGGAAAAACCCCAACCTGGCGTAGAGCAGTTAGCTGGGGATCCTGTTAAAGTTGCAGACTCTGGTTCGTAGATCTACCCTGGTGCCCGAGATTCTGCACTGGGTCCAGGGCAGTGTAGTGTCACCATTTCCTGGCTGTGAGACCCAGAGCACATTATTTAATCCCTCCAAGGCTCAGTCCCTCATCTATAAAATGGCGATGGGATTAGCTACTTACCCGGCCGCCGAGGGGACCAAACACATGACCTTGTGTCAAGTGATCAGTTAGTAAGGGAGACGCAGGAAAAGTACCTGGCACGGAGCAGGGGTTCGGCGCATAAATCTTCTTCCCTCGTTCAAAGTGCCTTTGTGTTCATCTGAGCCCATGGGGCGAGCATAGCAGGTGCTATTCGCCCCACTTTGCAGATGAAGAATCACTCACATGGTCAGCTAGTGGCTGAAGTGCTCTAGACCCTGGGATTCCTGCCCCAAGTTCCATGTTCCTCCCACTGCGGCATATTCCTTCCCCGTCAGATTGGAGATTTATGCGTCTACCAGATGAGGAACAAGTTGGTACCTATGGTGAAAATCCTGACAATATTGCAGAAATCTGTGTGGGGCTCTCACTGGGCAGGCAGCCATGGCTGGCCTTCTGGAATCCTGGGGGGAGAGCTGGGAACTTGGAAGACGATGTTCCCATCACACGACTCCCCTCTGGGCCGGCCTGCACATTGATCCCAACAAGCATTTCAGGAAGGAACAAACGCTTGGACCAGCTTCCCCCATGGGCAAGAAAGCAAGTGGATGAGAGACATCTGCGGTTGACTCCAGAGTAAGAAGACTCCCCTTGGCCCCAGCTATCAGAGGCATCGGTAGAGGCAGCTCTGGCCAGGCCCCACAGCTGGCTGCCACAGCTCTGGGAAGGTTGGAACAATCCAGAACATTCTTCCCGTCCTTCCAGCCCACCCCGCCGCATGTTGGCGACAGCCTCTCAACTGCCTTGCTGCCCTGCTCTGGACGAGGCTCAGGCCCTGCTCTGGCCGGGGCTCCTGGGGCCTCATGTACATCATTCCATTCACCTTCCCAAGGCAGCCCCATCACACAGTTGTTAGTCTTGTTGGCCAGAAAAGCCAGCGGAGGCTCCAGAGATAGCAAAGGGCACGATTGATTCTAGTCCAGGGACAGGATCTTCTGGACTGTGTGACATTTGGGTTGAGCCCTGCTCAAGTCAAGTCTTCTGATTCCCATCGGGCTCCTTGGCATGAGGAAATTCCAGGGAGCATTCCCGGATTTGACATTTCCACTTCGGCCACGTGTGATTATCCCCAGAGGCCTTCCACGCGGACCCTTTGTCGTTTTGCTGAGGCAGGAAAGAGAATCCCATGAGCAGTGAGCTCTCGGTACTGGGGAGCCAAGTGGAGGCCTTGCGTCTGTCTGTCTGGTGAGGACTTTCTCGATGAACAGCTTCCCCGAGAGGTTGACGTTGTCTTTACGTTCCAGATGAGAGAATGGAAACCCTGCATGGCCCGTGCCGTCAGACGTTGGGAGACACAAGAGGCATTAGGGTCCCTCAAGAACGTCCAGAGTCTCCTGTGCCTTATTTGTAGGGAATCCTCAAGGCTCACGGGGGAGGAAGAAAAGGCGAAGACTGGATGTGTTGCCAAGTCCATGACATCGGTGGGGTTTCTAGAAGAAGCACTGAACTCCTGCCGGCAGGTCGGGGGCTTCTTGACTATTCCACTAGGAGGGCATGGCTTCAGTTGGGCAGTGGGCACCCCTGCGATCTTAGATCCCCAGCACCCCAGCTGTTAGCCCGGGACCAGGTTAGTTCCAACCCCACCCAGGCCGAGACCAGGTATTTCAGATCTCATCACCAGCTTCATAATCCAGTCTGGCCTGCGTGCAGTCATCAAACGCTTTTACAAGCGTGGTGGCTTTGGGTCCTCACGATATCGACCTAGAGTCAGGCGGGCATGACAAAAACCTAAGGTAAAGAGTTTAAGCCATTCTGCTTCAGTCACAAGAGAGCGGGGACTGCAACCAAGGTCTTCTACATTTGCATGACAGCCTGTAGCTTCTCTGAACAGCCAACCTGTATATTCCCCAGGATAGCCAATGAAACACAAGTTTCACCTTCATTTTAGTTTAGTTTCGTAACAACCCTGAGAGGCAGGCAAAAGTAGGTGACGATATCCCCGTTTTCAGGTGGAGAAGCCGATGGGCTCAACCTGTGCTCTGATGGTTCTGTTGGGACAAGCGGGGAGGGCGGGTTAGATGTCAAGAGAGGCAGGGGAGGGCAGCGGCTCTGTGAACATTCAGGCTCAGGTGCCCTATTTAGAAGCACCCTCGCTAGAGCATTCTTGCCACTTTCACAGAAGGCTGTTAATTAAATGAATAGTCCTTGTTAATAGGCTTTGGGGGGTTCCCTAGGGCAGCACAAAGATCTAGGCAAGATTCAGGATGGAGCAGCTAACTTCTGGAAAATTGCAAAGCCTCTGTCTCCTCTCGCCAACAATTAAGGTGCTTGTTCACGGTTGGGCATCTTCTCCTGCCTCCCTGGAGACAGCACCCCAGCCAAGAATGCCTTTTGCCATTGTCCTTGACCCGGAGGGGGAGGCCCTCCTGTGGACCATGGCACGGGCATGCCTGTGTCCTTTGTGTGTGCGTGTGCATAAGAATGGGCATGGCTATCATGTTCCCTGTGCATGTAGACATTGCGTGCCTCTGTGTGTGTGTGTGTGTGTGTGTGTGTGCGCAATACTGCACGTGTGAACCTGTGACCGGTGGGCATCACCCCCCGACCTGAGCACACAGCTGTCTCCTTCAGCCCTGGCCTGTCTTATCCCTGAGCCCTACTGTTGTGGTGAGCTGTCGAATGCAAACATCAACTCCACGGCGTCTCCTTTCCGGGGAAGCCAGGACAGGCAGGTAATTTATCAAACATTCCCTAAAATAGTCCTCCAGCCTCTTGCCCCCCTCTCTCGACGCTGTCTGATTCTCGATTGTTTCTTCTTTCTGTCTCTTGCTTTTTCTGCCTGGAGATTGACAGCCTCCTGCTAATACAGCCTTAGAAATGCCAGGTGCTGGTGGAACCTTCACTTCACTCTGCCCCAGCCTCCGTCCCTCCACTAACGGCTCCCCGGCTGACTCAGGCGTCACTGCGGTTGCTGCTGTCTGTGTTTCTGCTCGGCGGGCTGATGGATGAGGCCGCGTCCCCCGCACTGCAGAACACTCAGGAACCAGGGGCACATGCACTCTGATCTGCTGAGTTATGGACTCGCTAATGAGACTCCTCCTGACACCAGCAAGCCCGTCACTGCCCTAATTTTGCCCTGTTCCCAATTCTCTCGCCTTTTCAGCAGACCCATGCCTTGTGACCCGGTGAACCAGTCGGCCGTCCTCTTAAGGGGTTGGAGAGAAGGAATGAATTTGCATTCTCCGTCATCTCCACTTCCAAGGTGAAGGAACCAAGGGCAGCCAAGGGAGAGAGAGGGGTCTGCTTCCGAGAAAGAATGGTGCTGAAGGAGCTCGTTTGCCAAGTGCTGCGCTAGGTGCTTGAAGCTGTTGTCTCCTTCTGTCTCGCATTCTGTGAGGTGGATATTGTCTCCACGGAGAGAGAAGTGAGAACAGGAGAAAACGAGACTCAGAGGAGGCAAGTAGCCTACCCTAGGTCATGATTACAGGCAACAGAAACCCACTCCCGCTAACACAAACAGAAAAGGACGTGCGGGGGGAGATACTGAAGGTTTACAGAACGCATGGGAAGCTGGGAGCACACGGTGAGCCAAGATGGCTGGGTGACGGTCAAGACCACACCGACAAGAGTCTGTTAGGGGACACTGGACACTGGATGTCACCGTGGCCACTGCCAAAATGCGTTTCAAACTCTTTCCGTGCCTTTATATCCTTATCTTAAACTCCAGAGTCCCAAGTAGCATCATCTGAGGGTTAGCAGGCCATGATGCCAGGGTCAGGACACCCGTCGTGGATCCTGACTCCTACCAAGAATCACATGAAGGGCTCCGGCACGGAAAAGGGGGTTCCGGAACTGAGCTGCCAACCTCTCACGAAGTAGCAAACCAGACCCGCGTCCCCTGCCCCCACCCAGCAGGGGAGAGGCCGAGCAAACACAAAAGCCACAACCTCCCGGTTCCAAATCATGCGCTCTCTCTACCACCACCAGGGGCAAAGTTCCAAGCCGTTTAACAACTGGTGGGGCACCGACGCCGGCCAATCAGCATAGATGCCACCGGAAGTAAGAGTTCTGTCATGGCTGTGCCCAAAGCTGGTTATCCATTCTACACACAAAGCAAAATTAGAACTCAAGGCTCCCCAGCTTTTCCATAGATAATGTAATACTTGATGGCAGGCTGGGGTAAACTTGAGACAACTGGGGAAGGGAGGAGGGTGGTGAGGAGGGAGGGAGGGAGGGAGGTGGGGGAGATGTATGGCTTGGTAGGGGAAAGCTCATTGTATTTTCTTAGAATATGTTCGTTAACTAACCACCCTCACTGCTATTATTTTGCTCCAAACCGTTGTCACTTCTCCCCTGAATTCTTTTTTGTTTAATACTTCTTTATTTTGAGAGAGAGAGAAAGTGAGCAAGAGAGGAGCAGAGAGAGAGGGAAGAGAAAGAGAGAGAGAGAGAGAGAGAGAGAGAGAGAGAGAGAGAATCCCAAGGAGGCTCCAAGCTCTCAGTGCAGATCCCGATGTGGGGGCTAGATCTCATGAACCGTGAGATCTGACCTGAGCAGAAATCACGAATGGGATGCTTAACCAACTGAGCCACCCAGGCGCCCCACTTTTCCCCTGAATTCTTACAATAGCCTCCTAACTGGTCTGCCTACTCTGATCTCTATGCCTGCAGGCTTTCCTCAATGCAATGGCCAGAGTGATCCTTAGAAGTGCCAGATAATGTCACTTTTCTGCTTCAAGCCCCAGATGGCTCCCTAGTTCACTCAGAGTTAAGAGCGATGGTCTTAAAACACCCCACAAGCCCCCTTATAATCTGTTCTCCATCACCTCTCTAACCTCCTCTTCTACTTCTGTCCTCCACTCACTCCTCTCCAGCCACCCAGGCCCCCTTGCTGTTCTGTGAACGCACCAAATTTGCTCTGCCACAGGGCCTTTGCACTTGGTCTCTCCTTTGCCCAAATTTTCTTCCGCAGATGTCTGCCTGGCTTATTTCTTCACCTCCTGCAAATCTTTGCTCAAACATCAGCTTCTCAGTAAGGTCTGCCCTGACCACCTTGTTTTCTCAATCTCTTTTACTCAGCTGGATTTTTTTTTTCCTTTTTAGTACTCACCACCTCACATGACTATGTTATGACTTATTTTTTGCCTCTCTCCGTGAAAATATAAACCCCAAAGGACAGAGGCCTTTGCCTGTTTATTGAGGGATAGGTTTTCCTGGGTTTCATGTCATATTTGTTGAAGGAATGAATCAAAATACAGACTCTTAGGGATGACATTAAAATTTTAAATTTGCATGGAATTTAGATTTCGGAAACGAGAAAACATTTTCTCACTTTTAGATGGTAACTTAATGTTGTTTCCACGAACGGAACCTTTTGTATCGGGTTTTGTGTTTGAAACGTTTCCATGTCATTCTTGTTCCAGGTTTTCAATCCAGATCTCTTCAAATTCTTGCTCGTCTTCATTGACAAGAAACTTCATGTGCAAAAGTCAGCCGCACGTTCAAAATTTTACGGCCGTCGGAATTATATTCAAAGCCCCTCGGAGAGCTCTCCCTTTTCTTTCATTGACAAATGTAATGTTAAAATATCTTGCCATGATGCTAATGGATTTGAGTGCTCTGGAACTTTCTCATATCAAGTATTTTAAGATAATGCTGAGGCTCTAATTTGTAGCAGGTGTGTGCATTGTTAGAACAGTCCCCCTGCAGCTTGTTTGGATGCCCCTAAAAGGTGCACAGGAGCTGGAAATGTTCAGAAGCGTTTGATATTCGTGAAGATACAGGGTTGGGCCACTGCCTGGAGGCGTATCTGCCAGCAGCCCTCCCCTCCCCCCCATTCTGCGTCCATCCCCAGCCCTGTCCAGCAGCGTCTTGGGGTCTGTGCCTTGAGCTTGGCTTGTTCCAAACCAAAAGTCCCCCAGCAATAAATGGCAGCGGCAGGTTCTGAGCTGGTAATTCAAGTACACACCCAGGCACGGGAGCATCTCCTGGGCCACGTTTAGCAACATCACGGGGTGGCAGAGCGTGGGGGAGTAGTTCAGGGTCATTGCTGAGGAGGACCGTAGGACTCACCATGATACCCTGCTCTGCTCCTGCTACTTTCCAAGGAACCTTGGCAAGGGCTCTCCAACAGCCCCCACCCCCACCTGCCGCTCTGCAGAGCTCTGAGACCTCACAGCAGTTCATCAGTGCGTGGTGTCCACCCCGCTTTGGGAAGCTCTACTTCCGAACCCTGGGACTGGGGTCCCACTTGTGCGCTAACCAGCCCGGCCAGGTCGCCTCACTTCTCTGAACTTAGGTTTCCTCATCCATATAGATGGGGAGTTTGGATAGAATGAATGCTTCTCAGATGCTTGTCAGGGATCCTAGGATTCTGGGAAATGTCTCAGGGACAATTTGCAAACAAGCAGAAACAGAAAGGGGCCAGGTGGAAGAGACTTTTCCTCATGTCCCTCTTCAACCAGAACACCTCCGCTTTTATCCGTTTTCCATCCGGACATCCCACAGAAGATTCTGGTAAAAAGCGAGGTGCCTGTTGCTAACATGAAAGCTTGAAAGCCGCTGTATCCATTGGGAGTGATCTCTCTCTCCTAGGCCCCCTACCTCGCATTGTTCCCTTGTTCGAGGGGAAAATCATTCTAATTGAACTTTTAATCAATGTATAATTATAAATAAATGCCATCTTTCTTTAATAAAATCCTATCCCCGTCGGCTTCAAGAATTCCGTATCTCTGGATTTTCTTCCACGGGGCGGACACCATTTTAGTGACCCTCACCTAGCAGAGCTCAGAAAAAATATTTACGATCCTCAATATCCAGGCCCACGTGCATCCACACCTCCGTCACAATTGCAGGTTTCTTGGAGGAAGACCCTCTTTTCCTTCAATACCACTTTTTTTTTTTTTCTGGCAAGATTCCACCTTCTTAGAGGCATTCCGCACAGCTTAACTTTATGACAACCGCACAAGCATTCCCCCCCAAAAAGATGGATCCAATCGTTGACCAGGGATTGTTTTCTTTACGAATGCTGAAGCACGGGGGGCAGGGGAGTGGGAGTAATCTTTTAATACGCCCCCCCCCCCTACTTGATGAGGCCAAAGAGGGGATTCAGATGTGGGGCACTGGCCAGGACACCAAGGCTTTTGGTCTATCCCAAGGCACCTGTGGGGAGGGGAGAGAGAGCCGATGGGCCCCAGAGCTCTTATCTGTCCCCTGAGACAATCAGAGCAGGGAGTTTGGGCAGAAATACGGTTGAGCACCCCACCATCCCCCCCCCCCCCCAATACCTCTGTCCAGAATTCGGACCCCACAGGGGTGGCTTTATTCGGCACAAAGACAATCCGGCCCTCTGTTACTTTCAGCCTAAGTCCTCTCAATGACGATTGTAGCTTTTGGAAGTTTCCAAAAAGCTTAGGGACCAGAAACACAGAGAATGTCAGAGCCCAAGGCTTCTCTTTCCCTAGGACTCTGAGGTTTGCATGACCCCTTTTGTTTGCTTATTTATCCCGCTGCCTCAAATTAGAAGTGAAAACCAGAACAAAGAAACAAGAGACATTCCTCGGGGTGGGATTACCTACGTAGTCCTCGCCTTGGGGTTTGCTCTTGCCAAGCCGGTTTGGAGTCTGTCATGCTATTGGGACACACAAAATACCCCAAGGTCCCCCTTTCATCTGCTGGCTTCTAGGCCTGTGGAAAGTCCAATTCTGAAGGAAAGGGGGGAGCTGGCCCTTTCTGCGTTTCTGGGATCGCTGCAAATCTTCCCAGGCTTCCGCAGACAGATTTTCATACTGAGGATATCAGTTCCGAGCCCTCCTCCCACATCCACGGGGAAAGTGGCAGGGAAACAGGAGAAGGAGGGTGTTGGGGGAAGGCTGCCGACCTGAGGCCACGGCTCATCTCCCATCATCCTTTTATCCCAGGTTGAGGCCGCCTGCCTGCTCGGATGTGGCCCGGAGGGGTGCACAGAAAAGTCCAGAGCATCCTGTCGGAAGACTGACTTCTGCTTATTTTTACTGCCTGCCCTGGGGCAGGGTACCTCGATTCTCTGAGCCTCTGTTTTGTAAAGGAAAAACCTGAAATGGGGTCACTCCCGTCAGGAAAGCACATCCCAAACGGAGCTGGGAAGCCATTAGGGGAGCGGGTCTTACGTGAGTCCACGCCTGCACAGAACGTGAACTTCGAATATAGCTCATTGCCAAACTGCACCGTCTTCCTTCTTGCAGCCCTAGACAGCAAGCTACAAATTCCACAGACATCAGACCCTTTCAGCAAATTATAATTTTGTGAAACGATTTATGTTAGCCTTCTTGGAATTCCCCTTTTTGCCTTTCCTCTGCTTTTCCCGCTCAGCAGAGCACGATTTGGGTTTTCTCCCGAATCTGTGTCTCCCAGATTGCAATTCCTAAGACCCTCCCCCCCCCCCCAATACATTTGTTTGCCTTGCAGCCTCCTTGCAAATGTTGACAGCTTCCTCCTAGGTCAAATGGGGAAAAGAGTACCTACCCCCTTCTCTTCTCATGGTGGTGGTGAGAATCAATGAGACAGCCCTGCGAGATGATAAATACATTTCACAAAGTTTTCACAGTGGGTGTGCCCATGTGCGCACGAGCATATGTATTCTATGTAATCCACTGGGGCAGACGGACAGGTGGCCCTTCCGAGATGTCATTCCCAAGTTCCCATGTAAATTGCTACACAGTGGGGCCGGAGAAGATCAGAAGAGCTCAAGTACCCTCTGGTGAAAATTAATGGGGGTAGGAAGGGTTCAGGAGGAAGGTCAGCCTTTGATGTAACTGTGCTCTCACTCTACCCTTGTATCAGAAGAAAAACAAGAGACCAGAGGTGCAGCCAAGCTCTGACACCTCAGGGAGGGAGCCTGGGGGGTGGGTGTGTGTGGGGGGTGGGGTGGGGGGGGCAGGATTATGTCCAGAAGTTTTGTGGGAAAAGGAGCCTCGCCTTGACCAACCCACCTCTAACTTCCCATCGCTGTTCTAAAGGTGCCCCGGAGAAGCAGACACGGCCACCTGAGCCCTGTCCGCTCTTTTCCCACCCCACCCCCTGCTCACACCAGGTTTCTGAGAGAATTGAATTCAATTCCACAAGGATTTTATCCAGCCTCTCCCCCAGTGCTTCACATTTTCTATGGTGCTCTCTGGTTGACAAAACTCGTATTGATTACCTCCCTTTGATTCGCCCTGTAACATCGGAAGGCGGGTAGCAGAGAAATTAGTATCCTTAATTTCCAGAAGAAGAAAAGGAGACTCAGGAATTATGTGATTTGCCTAAGGGCGCTCAGCTTGCAAGAGCAGAGCTAGAACTCACATTTAGGGCTTCCGACCGTCCTTCAGCAGCTCCCTTGGGTTTGAATCTCAACTCCTTACCAGGGTGCAAGAAGCTCATAGGCATGTGCACGCCTCTCCCCCTACCATGAAGGCTTCCCTAGCTTGCCCATGGGGAGGGGTTATGCCCGCCCCCCTCCTCCCCCATTCTCTCCACCTCCCCTGCTTCCACTGTCATTACTTGTTTGCTCCCTGAGGGCTGCTCCTCTCTGCATCTTCAGCATCTAGCATAGTGCCTGGCACATAATCCACATTTATTAATAACAAATACACAAAAGAACGGGCCTCTCAAGTAGGCAAATGACAGAAACAGCCTAAGCGGCCAACAGGAGTAGCGGAATGGTTAAATAGACCAGGACGCATCCCCTAGATGGAATATTATGCAGCTACCAAAAATTACGCCGATGAAAAATTAATATTGCCTTGAAAAACTCTTTTAAGATATAATGTTACGTGGGAACTCAAAATACAAAGTTGCACGTACGTCATGGTCCTAGCACGTACGTCATGGTCCTAGCTATCTACAATGACACAAAAGCAAAGTCTCAAAAATCATACAAGAGAAAAGAAGTTGAGATCACGCATGCTTTTGCTTCCTTCCATCTGTCCATCGTGTCCAGGTTGAATAGACATGCGTTATCTTTATAACGAATACAACAGTGGCACAGATGGTGATCGATATATATAAACATAGTAAGGGAATTGATTGCTTTCACCCTTCATATCTCCAGGTTCAAGTGACTTACTTCTCTGGTGCTGAAAACGTACTAATAGGATGTCAGAGCCGTTGTCTAAACACCCGGAGAACTCCTGGAGGCTGGGAAAACATCCGGGAGACAGGCAATCTAAAGTTGTTGCACCCAATTTTAGAAAATAAAGTGGTGGCCGTTAAGAACTCGGCCTCGGGTTCACCAAGAACAAAGCCTCCCAGACTCACCTCATTTTCCTCTCGGAAGAAGTTACTCGACTGGTAGATAAGGAGAATGTTACAGACATAATGTGTATCGATTCCGCAGTCCTATTGACAAAGCCTCTCACGTCCTTACGAACGAGGCGGAGAAATGTGGGCTGGAAGACAGCATTCTGTAACGATGGACTTAAGGGAGATTGAGCAACAAACACAAATCACACAGTTTAATGGATGGGAGGCTGTTCTGGGGCAGGCACGGCAACCTGTGACACCGACACCCCCGTGCCCTCCCCAAGGCTGGCATTGCTAAGCACCCACATCACTCTTTCCCCCTGAATCCCGATGGAGCTTCCGAGCCCTTCTTGGCACAGGGCTCCATGCAGCCCTCAGCCGTCAGTGAGAACAGACATGCCACCCGTTGGCCATCCTTGACTTTCAGGGCGGTCTTAGAGACATGCCACAGGACTATTTGGTACTCCATCCCGTTCCACATGTTTATAAATGATTTGGAATGAAAACCTAGAAAACAGGTGTATCCGATTTAGAGGTGACCTCAAGTCGAGAGGGAAAGATGATAGAGTCCAATTTTAAACCATCTGAGCAGATTACGATAGGGGATAGAAACCAAGGAGAAATTTTACAGCAGCAAGTATAATCCTGTACTTGATTTTAGAAAGGAATTGCGAAACAAAGGCGCCTGGGTGGCTCAGTCGGTTGAGCCTCCGCCTTTGGCTCAGGTCATGATCTCAAGGCTGGTGAGTCTGAGCCCCGCATCGGGCTCTGTGCTGACAGCTCGGAGCCCGGAGCCTGCTTCGGATTCTGTGTCTCCCTCTCCCTCTGCCCCTCCTCTGCTCAGGCTCTGCCTCTCTCTCTCTCAAAAATAAATAAACATTAAAAAAGTTAAAAAGCAACGGAACAGTGACACCGTAACTTGATAGCAGTTCATGAAATAGGGGAAAGGAGGGGACAAACATGAGGTTTTAGCTGACTCTAAGCTCATCTTGAGCCACAGAATGTGTGTGGCGTCGATAAGGTCAGTACAATGTTCGGCTTTGTTGATGGAATGCAGGGTGCAGGATACAGAGGTGAAGATGAGCTAAACTCATCCAGAGCCAGATTTGAAGTAAAATTTTAGGGACTTGAAGCACCAAAAAGTGCAACAGTGCGCCCACTGCCAGCTCATGTCACTCCAAAGAAATCAATAGCAGAGAATAAAATAAGAGTAGGTAAAGTCCAGAAAATTCTATGTTTTCTCCTGAAAACAGTGTTGATTACGTTTGAAATGTAAAAGATCAGATTTCAAAAAGCTAGTGCCCTTGCTTTGCTGTAGCCCTAAGGATCCTGTTGGTTTGCGTGCTGGCTATGCTAACACTGGGCGCAATGCACTCAGCCCTGGAGGTCCCACTTTGAGACGGACTTTGCTGTACCAGCATCTAGATCTGACCATGCCTGCCTATCTTCCCAAACTTCCCATGGCTCCCCTGTGTGTACAGAATCGAATGCAGTCTCTCAGTCTGGAAGCATGCAAAGCTAGCCAGAGCCTGAAAGAAGGATGTGCTTTTAAAAATCAAAGCAGGACAAGCGATTTAAAAGCCAAAAGTACCAAAAGGCTTATAATGAAATACAACAGTCTCTGGTTCTACACTTGTCAACAATTTCAGTTGTGTTCCCCAGGGGCTTACCATTTTTTATCTTTTTGATTGATTTATTCTGGTAATTACTTTTGTGTGTCTAAATAATATGTTTTTATGGATATGTCTTAATTTATGTACTTTACACATTATTTATTGATTCCCTGTGATGATGGTCGAGTATTTAATTATCTTACCCCCTCCTTCCCTCATCCTTCCACTATTACTATTTTTGGTAAAAATCAATATAATTATTACTTTGCTTATGGAAATACTGTTTACTGCCTCATCAATTAGCTGCATGTCCTTTTTATATAACTTTTTATTCTCCCTAGAGTTTCTAATTCCTTTCTTTTTGTCTTGCATTATGTGTCTTTATAGAATTCTCTGTGTGTGTGTGTGTGTGTGTGTGTGTGTGTGTGTGTGTTTTCTTAGGTATTCAATAAGCCTCTCTTTTGTTTTTCTTGAAAACCTCTTTACAGAGACCTCAGTCCTCCTGTGCCAGTCTGGACCGGTTGTTCTTTGGACGACCAGGACAGCGATCAGTCCCAGAATTGCCCCTTACTGTTTTTGTGGGTTAGATCCAATGTTTTCCTCAGCCCATATTTTCCTCTTTCTTCATTTATTCCATTTTTCATTTTTCATGAGCACACTCTCAACTAAATCCCCAAGAAAGAGAGCATGAAAGATAAACGATCTGAGTCCTGTGTGCCCGAACATATATTTGTTCTGCTGTTATACGCAATTAGGTGTGGAATTCTAAGTTTCTAGGGTTGAAAGTTATTCCCATTCAGATTGTTGAAGACTTGCTTGAATGTCTTCTCGAATCCAATGTTACAGATGAAAACAGTGATGCCAGTCTGATTCTGGTTCTCTGTAGATGACTTGTCGCCATCTCCTCCCCCCAGTATAACCACTCTCACTACCCCATCTTTCTTTAACCTTAGTGTTCTCAATTTACATTCATTTCTTGAGTTCCCCATAGAAATATTGAACCAAAATGATTCCCCTCCGATTTTTGGAAATTCTTTCATGGCATTGTTTTGAAACTTCCTTTCTCTGTATTTTTTTCTGTTTCCTTTCTGGGATCCTCTTAACTAGATGATGGACTGCCTCAATTGCTCCTTTACGCCTTTTATTTTTTCTTTTATATTTTCTATTGCTTTTGGTTCTCCTTCAGGAAGATTTCCTTGACCTTATCTTCTTAGCTTTCTATTAAATGTTTAAAATTTAGGAAATCTTAAATACATATAAAAATAAATTTTCAAGAGTTCTTTTGTGTTTTATTATTCTCTTTTCATAGCATCCTGTTCTTGTTACATGTATACAATATCTTCTACATGTATACAATATCTTCTTAATTTCCATGAGGATCTAATTGGTCTTTTTAATGTTTGTTTTAAAATTATTTTCTGTTGCCTGTATTATCTTCTTCCAGGGTTGGTTTTTTTCTGTTTGTTTGTTTTTTTTTAATTTTTAGTTCCAAGTATTTGGGATTCTTGGCTTTCTTTTCATATGTAAGAACAAGAAAATTAAAAGCCACTTGGGAGCTGGACAGGACTGGCTGCCTGATGGACTTTATCTCGGGATGATTGGGCTATGAGCCAGTCATTTTACTGGAAGACACTTAAGTGTCACAATGAAGCAGGGTCTTTGTTTTTAGAGTCATTCAACTTATTTTTAGAAGAAACTTTTTTTTTTAATCTGGAGGGTAGAAATATGGTTTCCAGGAACTCTATATAGTGTGGGGATGGGCAGCTACTGTTTGATATGTGGATTTTCAATCAGCCTCCCTGATTTAGCCCCGAATAGTACTTCCATTCTCTGATGTCCCTTACCTCTGAGGTCAAAATCTGCTTCCCTAGGCAGGTTGGTTGTTTTGTCTGTAGCAGACCCCTCTTTTTTCTAGCTTTATCAGTGACCTTTTTACCACCTGCTGCCTTTAAGACATTTAAAGAAATCTCTTGTTTGCTGGTATGCCCTCTCTCATTCTCTTTGTTATATATATTACTATTATTATTATACATTATTACAAATGTGCGGGCTAGTATGGGGGATAATGTCAAGATATTCACATACCTACCCCTTCAGCTCTGGTAAATCATTCATTCATAGCATTTGGCTATATTTTATTCTTAGCTTTAAAAAATAAATAAGTAAAATGTTATCTATTCAGCTGGCATATACCCTTACCCCATCCTACTCCCTACCTCTCTAGTTGCAACCACTGCTGATTTTGTGTTTTTCACTCCCATGCATGTTTTTTAAATTAATTAATCAATTAATTAAAGTTTATCTATTTATTTTGAGAGAGAGAGACTGAGAACCAGTGGGGGAGGGACAGAGAGGGAGTCAGAGGATCCAGAGCTGGTTCCACGCTGACAGCAGAGAGCCTGATGCAGGGTGCAAATTGTTTCCAATTTCTCATGCTTACATACAGGTGCTAGTCTGAACATTCTTGTAATTTTCTCCCCCGGCACATGTGCAGAAATTTCTCTAGACATCTATGCTGCATCAGAGCACATACGGTTCTCCAACTTGGCTACCTGTTGGCAAATTGTTCTCCAAAGCAAATACACCAATTTATCCTCCCACCCATCAGCAGCAATGGAGGGTTTTCTTGTTCCACATATTTGCCAGTAGTCCATATTTTTAACAAGCCAGGTTTGCTAATATGGTTCATGTGAAACAGTGGCTTACTCTTAGTTTGCATTTGCTTACTGACACCTTTGTGTTGGCATTCAAGCTTCCTCTTTTGTGGACTCAATGCACAGGCATGCCTCATTTTCTTATGCTTTGCAGATACTGCATTTTTCACAAATTGAAGGTTTGTGGCAATCCTGTGTTGGACAAGACTATCAGCACCATTTTCCCAACAATTTTTGCTCGCTCAGTATCCTTGTGCCATATTTTGGTAACGCTCACGGTTATTTCAAAGCTTTTCATCATTATTATATTTGTTATGATGATCGGTGATCAGCGATCTTTGATATTACTATTGTAATTGTTTTGGGATGCCACAAACCGCACCAGGGTGAGACAGCAAACTTAATTGATGGATGTTGCATGTGTTCTGACTGTTCCACCAACCGGCCACTCCCCCATCTCTCTCCCTCTCCTCCAGCCTCCCTATTCTCTGAGATACAGCAATATTGAAATTCGGCCAACTAATGACCCTGCAATGGTGTCTAAATGTTCAAGGGAAAGGAGGAGTTATAGGTCTTTTACTTTAGATCAAAAGCTAGAAATGATTAAGCTTAGCAAGGAAGTCACATCTAAAGCTGAGATAGGCTGAAAGCTATGCCTCTTGCACCAGTTAGCCAAGTTGAGTGCAAAGGAAAAGTTCTTGATGGAAATTAAAAGTGCTACTCCAGTGAAACAGACAAATGATTAAAAAAAAAAAAAAAAAAAAAGCAAAAACAGCTTTATTGCTGATGTGGAGAGAGTTTGAGTGGTCTGGATAGAAGACCACACCAGCCCCAACATTCCCTTAAGCCAAAGCCTAATCCAGAGCAAGGTTCTGACTCTCCTCCATTCTGTGAAGGCTGAGACAAGGAAAGTTTAAAGCTTGAAGAGGCTGGTTCCTAAGGTTTAAGGAAAGAAGCCACCTCCATAACAGAAAAGTGCAAGCTGAAGCAGCAAGTGCTGGTGTAGAAGCTGCAATGAGTTATCCAGAAGATCGAGCTAAGATAGTCAATGAAGGTGGCTACACTACACAACAGATTTTTCAGTGTAGACTAGACTGCCTTCTATTGGACGAAGATGCCATCTAAGACTTTCATAGCTGCAGAGAAATCAATGCCTGGCTTCAGAGCTTCGAAGAACAGGCTGATTCTCTTGTTAGGGGCTAATGTAGTTCGCGACTTTTAAAGCCAATGCTCACTTACCATTATGAAAATCCTAGGACCCTTAAGAATTATGCCAAATCTCAGGGCGCCTGGGTGGCTCAGTCGGTTGAGCATCCGACTTCGGCTCAGGTCATGATCTCGCAGTTCGTGAGGTTGAGCCCCGCGTCGGGCTCTGTGCTGATGGCTCAGAGCCTGGAGCCTGCTTTGAATTCTGTGTCTCCCTCTTTCTGCCCCTTCCCCGCTCATGCTCTGTCTCTCTGTCTCTCAAGGATGAATACACATTAAAATAAATAAATAAATAAATAAATAAATAAATAAATAAATAAGAATTATGCTAAATCTACTCTGCCCGTGCTCTATAAATGGAACAACAAAGCCTGGGTTGCAGCACAGCTGTTTACAGAATGGTTTACTGAATATTTCAAGCCCACTGTTGAGACTTACTGCTCAGGAAAAGAATTTACTTCAAAATATTATGGCTCACTGATATTGCACCCAATCGGTCAAGAGCTCTGATGGAGAAGTATGAGATTAATGATGTTTTCATGCCTGCCATCACAGCATCCATTCTGCTGCCCGTGGATCAAGGAGTAACTTTGACTATAGGTCTTATCACTCAAGAAATGCGTTTCATAAGGCTATAGCTGCCATAGATAGTGATTCCTCTATGGAAAGTCAATTTAAAACCTCTGGAAAGGATTCGCCATTCTAGAAGCCATTAAGAACATTCGTGATTCACAGGAAGAGAATATCAACATTAACAGGAGTCTGGAAGAAGTTGACTGCAACCCTCATGTCGACTTTGAGGGGTTCCAGGCCTCAGGGGAGGAAGTGCCTGCAGGTGTGTTGGAAATAAGACGGGAACTAGAATCAGAAGCGGAGCCTGAAGATGAGACTGCACGGCTGCCGTCTCAGGATCAAACCCGAACGGATGAGGACTTGCTTCTCAGGGAGGAGCAAAGGAAGTGGTTTCTTGAGATGGAATCTACTCCTGGGGGAGATGCTGTGAAGGCCGTTGAAGTGGCAACCAAGGATTTAGAACATGACATGAACTTAGCAGATAGAGCGGTGGGAGGGTTTCAGAGAATGGACTCCAATTCGGAAAGAAGTTCTACTGTGGGTAAATGTCATCAGACAGCATTGCCTGCTACAGAGAAATTGTGAAAGGAAGAGCCAGTCGAGGCAGCAGATTTCACTGCTGTCCTATTTTGAGAAATTGTCACAGCCACCCTAACCTTCAGCACCCGCCATGCTGGTCAGTTACCAGCCATCGACGTGGAGGCAGGACCCTCCACCAGCAGAAAGATTATGACTCACTGGAAGCTCAGATGATGGTTTGCATTTTTTAGTAATAAAGTATTTTCAAATTAAAGTATGTATGTTGCTTTTTAATTTTTTTAAAAATTTCTTTCTTTTTTTTTTTTTTTTTTTTTCGAGAAAGAGAGATCATGAGCAGGGAAGGGGTGGGGGGTGGGGGTAGAGAGAGATTCTTAAACAGGCTCCACACTCAGGGCAGAGCCTGTCACAGAGGCTCGATCCCACAACCCTGGGATCATGAACTGAGCCGAAATCAAGAATCAGACACTCAACTGACTGAGCCACTCAGGTGCCCCTGGTACATTTCTTTTTCAGACATAATGCTATTGCACACTTAATACAGTACAGTGTAAACATAACTTTTATAGGCACTGGGAAAGCAAAAAAATTATTTGACTCACTTTATCATAATATTTGCTTTGCTGTGGTGGTCTGGGTCAGAACCTACAATATCTCTGAGGTATGTCTGTGTGTAATTTTGCCCAAGTTTCTATTGGCTTAGCTTTACATTAGTGACTTATAGAGAAGGCTTCCTACCTGCATAATCTGGGAGCTTTTTAGAAATGCAGAATTTCCAAGCCCCGCCCTTGACCCACTGGATAAGACTCTTTATTTGAACAAGATTCAGGTGATTTGACTGCACATTTAAGTTTGAGAAGCACTGATTTAGAACATTTTGTATAAGACTGGGATCCCTCCATCTCTTGTATATGTGGTAGAAATTCCCTATAAAACCACCTGACGATGATGTTTTGGGAGTCCTGGCTATTGTTGATGTAGGTAAATGGTTAGTTACTTACCCAATTTCTTCAACGACTACAGTCTTATTCTGCTTTTTAATTTTCTTCTAGGTTTTAGTAAGTTATTCCTTTTTCTAGAAAACTGCCTGTTTTGTCTATGGTTCTTACTGTACTTATTCATTAAAAAAAGATATTCATATGAATCTTATGATTTTTACTTTTTATTTAATTTATTTTTTTTATTTTAGAGAGAGTGTGAGCAGGGGAGAGGGGCAGAGGGAGAGCGAGAATCTCAAGCAGGCTCCACACCGAGTGTGAGGCTCCATCCCAGGACCCTGGGATCATGACCTGAGCCAAAGTCAAGAGCCAGACACTCATCTCACTGAGCCACCCAGGCACCCCTGAATCTTATAATTTTTAAATTCTCTGCTGTAGCTGGAGTTACATCTCCTTTTTTTCACCTTAATACTGTTTGTGTTCATACCCTTTCCCCTTCAATCCTGCCAGAGGTTTGTCTGTTTTCATTAGTCTTTTCAAAGAACCAGGTTCTCGTTTTATTGACTTCTTCTCTTATGACATTTTCTATTTCTTTATTTTTCTGCCTTTATCTTTTTTCCACCTTCTTTGGGTTTACCCTGCCTTCCTTTCCCAACTTTTTGAGTTGAACTCTTAGCTCATTAATTGTTTAATTTTCCCTTTTTATGATCTAATTATTTGAGGCTATCTACACTCCACGTGTTACTGCTATAGCTGCATCTTACATATTTTGACGCATCACATTTTTAGTCTCTTTTAGGTCTGAATGCTTTCTAATTCCCTTTTTATTTTGTCTTTGGCCCATGAATTATTTAAAAGTGTGTTTTAAAATGTATGGCTGAATGGAATATTCTAAAAAGATTTTAGAATGTATTGCTAGCTTAGTTACACTCTGGATCGAGTACATAGCCTTTATGATATTAGTTCCTTGGTGTTTGTTGTGACTTGTTTTAGGGTGCCACACGTAGTTTGTTTTTGCTGATATGACATGTGCACTTGAAAAGGTGCGTGCCCTCCAGTTGTTAGGTGCAGCTCAATCTTGGTTACATTTTTTTCAAACCTTTGTCCTTACTCATTTTTATCTGCTTAGTCTATCAATTACTGAGAGCTGTATTACAATTGTCATTATGATTTAATGATATGTAAATTTCTTTTTGGAATTCTGTCAACCTTGACTTTATATGTTTTATTTGTTTTAATTTATTAAAAAAATTTTTTTCATGCTTATTTATTTTTGAGAGAAAGAGACAGAGAGAGACAGAGCATGAGCAGGGGAAGAGCAGAGAGAGAGGAAGACACAGAATCCGGAGTAGGCTGTAGGTTCTGAGCTGTCAGCACAGAGCCTGACGTGGGGCTTGAACTCACAAACTGCAAGATCATGACCTGAGCCGAAGTCGGATGCTTAACCGATTGAGCCACCCAGGGACACCTCGACTTTATGTGTTTTAAGGCTGTATTAATAGCTTCATGCAAATTTAAAATTTCTATATGTTCATGGCAAATGGATCCTTTTAATGTCATGTGGTGTCCATTTCTATTCTTCTGTGTGTGTGTCCATCTTTCTTCTTCTTCTTGTTTTTTTGAGAGAGAACGAGAGAGCGAGCAGGGTGGGGACAGAGAAAGAGGGAGAGAGGGAGTGCAGAGCCCAAAGCGGGGCTCGAACTCATGTCGTGAGATCATGATTTGAGCCAAAACCAAGAATCGGAGGCTTAACTGACTGTCACCCAGGTGTCCCATCTTTATGTTTAATAATAAAAGCTATATTAATATATAACAAAATATTTCTATACCAGTGTTCTTTGGTTTGGTACATGACAGGTGCATCTTTTTCCAATTTAAAAAAAAATGTTCTGTGCCTTTTCTTTAAGATCACTTATAAACAACACAAACCTTTTTTTAAAAAAAACCCAACCTGACAATTTTTGTTTTAACGAGTGAGTTTCATCGGGATACATTCTTATGATTATTTATACATTAGGTTTAATGCTACCATTTTATTTTGTGCATTTTTTTGCTTATATGTATTTCAGTTGCTATGTCTGTCTAACAATTTTTTCCAAAACTTTGTGCTGTAAAGCAGACGTTTATTATGTCTTAGATTCTGTGGGTCAGACACTGGGCAGGGCACAGCTCCACCACATTGGGGGCCTCATCTAGAACACCTGAAGGTGACACTTGTCTCAGGACTTGCCCCCTGGGGGCTGATGCTGGCTGTCTGCTGAAACCTTGGCTGGGACTGTCAGTCCAAACAACCTACACACAGCTTGTCTGTGTGGCTGGGGGTTCCTTACAATATGGTGGCCAAGTTCCAAGGGCAAGAATCCTGGGAGAGAGTGCCAAGTGGAAGTCATGGTGCCTTTTAAGCACCAGCCTCAGAAATCACAGAGCATTATTTCCACCACATTCCATTTGTCAGGCTAATAACAAGGTCCTGCCTGCCCAGGTTCAGGGGAGGAATAGTAGACTTTACTTCTTGGTGGGGAGTGACAATTTTCTGGAAGAGCACAGGGGATTGGAAATATTGTAGGCATTTTCAGAAAATACAACCCACCACATCCTGCT
Source organism: Panthera leo (assembly GCF_018350215.1). Lineage (NCBI taxonomy): Eukaryota > Metazoa > Chordata > Mammalia > Carnivora > Felidae > Panthera > Panthera leo. The sequence continues at coordinate 17,361,568 of NC_056688.1, read as the reverse complement.
TTTTATTTGCTTTATTTGTTTTCTTTCTTGCCTCCTCTTGGAACAGTTGAGGCTTCTAAAAAAATTATTCTCGTATTCTGCCTATGGTTTTGGAAGTTACACATTGTATTTCGACTTTTAAAAGTGTGTACCCTTGGGGCACCTGGCTGGCTCAGTCAGTGGAGCATGTGACTCTCGATCTCGGGGTTGTGAGTTCGAGCCCCACGTTTGTTGTAGAGATTACTTAAAAATTTAAAAATCTTTTTAAAAAGTGTGTACCCTTAAATTTTTTGTATCTATATATAACATAAAACCCAAAGGTAACCAGTGCCTGTTTTCCTCTCAAATAAAACAAGGATCTCAGAACTCCTCGTTTTAACTCCTTATCACCCCTTCCCTAATTTCTATATCCCGTTGTTCATATTTTAACTCCTCTTTGATTCATAACTTCAATATGTCATTATTATTATGTGGTTTGTCTTTTTTTTAATAACAGCATAGGCTTATTTCAATTTACTGACATGTACCATGTTTTTACGAAGGTTTTGCTATGCTTCTGTGCATTTATTCCATAATAGTATTTTCAACAAAGCTCTGTAGTGAAAGACTCTCAATCATTTCTATCTGAAAATATCTTTACTTCCCCCTCACTCTTGAAAAAAATGACTTAACTTGTGTAAAATTCAAGGTTGACAATTGTTTTCTCTCCAAACTATAGATACAGTCTTCCAGTATTTTCTAGACAAATATTCCCCTATTTTCAGCACAAATGTGCTTTCAGCTAATCTGTGACTTTTATCTCTGCTTATTTCAAAGATCTTCTTTGCCTTTAGTGCTCTGAAATTTCACAGTAATGCTTCCTGGCATACAATTTCATCTATCCTACTTGGGATTCTTCACAAATACAAGGATTTCCAATTCCGGCAAATTCTCAGTCACCCTCTCTTAATATATTGCCTCTCCCCTCATGTCCCTCCTTTAACTATTAGACATGTCAGACATTCTCATTCTGGTCTCCATTGTGGCAATCACCCTTCTTTTTCTTCTTTCTTTTATCGCCAAGTTCCTCGTGTGTCTTTTTTTCTTTTTTTTGAATTTTTTTGATGTTTATTTTTGAGAGAGACAGAGAGTGTGAGCAGGGGAGGGGCAGAGAGAGAGAGAGAGAGAGGGAGACACAGAATCCAAAACAGGCTCCAGGCTCTGAGCTGTCAGCACAGAGCCCGACGCGGGGCTCGAACTCACGGACCGCGAGATCATGACCTGAGCCGAGGTCGGATGCTTAACCTACTGAGCCACCCCGGTGCCCCTCTTTGTGTGTCTTTAACTTGTCTCGTAAACTCATCTCCCCAGCATTTCTTCTCTAGGATCCTAGGCAGCCCCAGATGAGAAAATGTTCTCTTAAGAACATCTTGTGTTTTAGGAGTCCCAAATCTATCCACCAAACCAGGACCACTTTTTGAGACAAAATTATCAGCTTGTTTATTTCTGTGCATGCTGCTAGTGTAAAGTCGAAGGCCAACTCTGCATGAGGAGTTGGTCCCTGGTGATAAATTACCAGGTGAGACCCAGCACCAGTCTTGCTGGGACAAACGTCTTTGTCATCCTTCTGGACTCACAGTGGTCTTTTTCTGTCCATTCTTTGGTGGGAGTGTAACTGCTTGCGAGTCAAGGCTCTGTGCAGAGAGCTCAGGTGCAACACGCCTGAGAAGGCCCAGAGCCTAGTCCCGGGGCCCCACGTCCCTGGGTCACCAAAGCTACCAAAATCATGTAATGTTCTTACTTCCTTAAAGGTCAGTTGGGCATTTAAAGATTACTTGCCTTTCCAGGCCTCTGTCCTGGGAATGCATTTAGTTATCTAGGCCACCCCACTGCTGAACTAGAAGTCCTGCCCCTGAATCCCACCACGACCCACCCCTACATCCTTCTCTCCGGCCCGTGGAAACTCTAGTCTGCCCCTGAGTCTTTCCTGGTCTGTTCCTGAGCCCCAGTGCCTTCTAGTTCTGGTGCCTTGGGGCTCTACATGGAATCCCCAGGCTTCTAAGTCCACCCCCCTGCAGACTCCTTTTTTTTTTTTTTTTTTAAGGATTCCAAGTCCTTTTTTTTTTTTAACTTTACTTATGTATTTTGATAGAGAGTGTAAGTGAGCAGGGGAGGGGCAGAGAGAAAGAGAGAGGATCTCAAGCAGGCTCTTCACTGTCAGTGCCAATCCTGACGCAGGGCTCGAACTCACAGACTGTGAGGTCATGAACTGAGCCAAAGCCAAGAGCTGGATGCTGACCCGACTGAACCACCCAGGCGCCCCCTCCTGCAGACTCTAAGTGTTTGGCTTCCTCCCCCATCTCCCCTCTTGTTCTTTGGGTTCTTGTGAGTTGACGCCTTTCTTTTGTTCTTTATTTTCATGGTAGTGGGGATTTGGAAGGGAGAGGAAAGAAATACACCCTCAAACCTCCACCGTGAGCCGGGAGTCCAAATTGTATCTTATCTTCACATTTCTTTAGTCACAAGTGACCTTGTACTTTGTAACATATGTTCATTTCAAAACATCTTTCTGTTGCCATTTGTATACTTTACCTGTTTTATGTTTGCTCTCCTCACCCCACCCCTATCCCATCTGGACTCTTAGAATGTTCCTTTCAGTTTACATATCAATTCTTTATATTAAAACATTAACACTTGGCCTGAAGGTTGCAAGCAAATATGTTTCTTTAGTCTTGCTTTTTTTTTTTTTTTTAAGTTTATTTTATTATTCATTTTGAGAGAGAGAGCGCACAAGCAGGGGAGGGGCAGAGAGAAGGAGGGACAGAATCCCAAGCAGGCTCTGTGCTACCAGCCCAGAGCCCGGTGTGGGGCTTGAACTCATGAGCCGTGAGATCATTACCTGAGCTGAGATCAGGTGTCTACTGCTTATCAGGCTGTGCCACCCAGATGCCCCTTTTTAGTCTGTTTTTAAATTAAAAAAATTTTTTTTCTAGTGTATTATAGTGGATCGACGACATCGATTATCGTTGTGCTGGCCTGCCACTCTTTGTTTTTTATAGAAGCATTAGTTTGGGTTTTTTTGCATAAATTCTTATTTTCATGTAGTTTGATCTGCCAGGTTTTACCTTTCTGCGATTGCTTTTGCCTTGATGAGGAGAGCAGAAATGCTCCCCGAAGACTGCGGGGAGGGAAGGGCTGACGGGAAGCAGAGGGAGCGGTAGGAGAGTTTCATTAGAGTTTTCATTTGACCCCGGTCATCTGTCCGTACACGGATAATTGAGAACTGACTACAAGTGAAATTGATAAACTGGCCTTCTTAATTACGAGCCGATATACCCCATCGTTCACTGTGGGCAGGAAAGCAATTTCCCAGCTTGCCCTTAAGCATGTGCCTACACACCCTCTCCCTTGAGATTTTGTGCTTTGTGACCTGCCCTTCCTGTGAGTTCCCTTTAAAGCCTACTCGCCTCCTGATGCCCAAAAGTGCTGAAAAATAACAGCATCCAGTCTTTATTGCTGCCTGAGTTCCAGCGCCCCCAGCTAGTGTGTAAAGAGGACACAGCATATATCTCAAGCGCCTCTGATGGTAGCTGGCATGATGCTTGATAACAGAATTTCTCAGACAACAGGCCCAGGCTGGGGAATTTTAATATTGTCTTTCCCTACAAGTAATTTCCAATGTTTATGCTCTGTGGAGCCCCTTTCGAGTGTCGGAGCAGAACAAATGCCGGTTTTAATGGACTTGCTAAATCATAAAAACTGCTTGCAAAATTGCATCTGATTAAAACAGGAAAATGTTCCATTATTCAGAAAAATCTCCCTGCAGAGGCTCATGGAGGCGGCTGGGGGTGGAGAAATGTTGGGAGTACCCAGATCCTGTGGAGTTTTCTCTCCATGGAAAAGACGTGGCTCCGCTTAACAGTGGTCCCATCCCCTCCCCAGGTCCCCAGTCCTTCTGCCTTCCCTGATGAAAGGGAAACTGACGTTAGTCATTTTATAATTAACTTATGCGACAACACATTATCAGCCGGGCACAGCGTGTACGACAAGGTATGCTGCCAGTGAGGGGTTGGTGGAGAGGGCGTGGGGCCATATTTCAGAACCTCTGAGTTGCCTATGATGGCTTCCACGGAGCAAAGACCGAAAGCTAAAAAGCCGGCCCCCCTCAGCGGGACCAAGCTCTCCCGGCTTAGCAGCAAAATACAAACTGAAGTTGAATCATCCCACTGAAAATAAGTCACCCAGCAGAGAGCTCCTTCCAGCGGATGGTCAACAGAATCTGATTTGGGCACTTCCCCTAATAGTCGGCCAATTAGCGGGGCAGACTAATGGACCAACACCACGACTGAGCACGCGATGTGTGCAGAGAATTGTCCCCACGTCTGGAGAGGAAGCAGAGCAAAGCACTGTCCTGCCCGCGTGGACTTCCCAAGGGGAGCAATAGGGCGTAGAGGAAGAAGGGAAGGGCAGGCACAGCCCTAGATATAGAGCAGGGTCTCTCTAGACAAACAAGGGCAAGACGAATGGCAGTCGAGTCGCTATAGATCATTCCCGCTTGGTGTCGTTCAGCTATCAGAGCCAGGAAGGCAGCCTGGGCACCCTTCCAATATCAGCACCCCAGGGGGAGAGTCTGGCACTAATTGGGTGTCTCAGTGACGAGGCACAGTGTGAGAAACAGCAGTGACTTACTATTTTCCATGATTCCAGGGGCAGCTGGGCTCCGCTGGGCAGCTCATCCACTCGACGCGCTGTGTCAGGTTGGCTCGCTCATGAGGCTGCATTGAGGCACGTGGGTGGCTGGAGGGCTGCCCCGCTTCTCCCTCCTGTGCTTCTCCTGTGCCCCACCGAGCCGTGGGATCTGCCAGAAGCCGAAAGCCCGGTCTGTGCGTCTCTGCAAGGCGGCTGGGTTTTGGGCCTAAGGCCCCGCACCGCGTCACTTCTGCGGCATTCCATTGGCCAACGCCAAGTTACGGGGTCAGCCCAGGTCAGCCCAGGTCAAGGGAAGGGGAAATAAATCCGACCTCTAAATGGGGACGGAACAGACTCGTACAGGGCTGGGAGACTACTGGTGGCCCTCTTTGCCATCTCCCACACCACTGAGGCTGCCTAAGACAACAGTTGGGTTTGAAGTCAGATGACCTGAGTTTGAATCCCACTTCTCCCCTCCCTCGGGAAGTCATGAGACCTCTGTGACATTCTCTCCACTGGGCGTTCACGGGCGCAGATTTAGTGAGACTATGCAGAGCAAAGCACCTGGCCCCCAGCGGCCTGCTCTAGCTGGGGGTGGGATTGCTCTGGCCTTCCCCACCCTCTACCCCAGGCCCTATGGTTGCCTTGGCTAATCAGGAGACTTCTCTGCTTCTGTATCTTAAAATGGACTTTTTTTTTTCTTTTTTTCTTTTTTTTTTTTTTTTTTTTTCATTTTAAGATGCCTTCATTCCTCTTGGGAGGCTATGATTCCCAGTTTTGCTTGCAAGCTCCCTATTCCACGGCCACCCCAGGATGTAGTCCCTTCTCTCCCCCGGACTGCTGCACCAGGGCACCCGGCCCAGGGGCTAAGAGTCGGCTGTGCTCTGCCTGCATCCTGGGGCAGAGCCGTATCTGCCGAAGGGGCTCTCCTGGCCCGGCCCCTTGGAGACGCTCTGTACAGACTAGGAGTGAGCAACCTGAGGCCAGCCCCGATAGGACTTGAGAGGCCAGCAGTGAGGACCCGCCAGCTGTCACCCGGCCGTCAGCCCGCTGAGCCCCTCCCTGCTTCGGGCTGCGTGGCTGCCCACCGCTGCCTGTGATGGGGCCCACTCTGCTTAACCCCGGGGTTAAGGGCTCTGTCCTGTTTACCCACCAGCAACTGTCTCTGGCCTCCTCAGCTTCCCTTCCCGACCCTCTCAACCTCTCGCCCAGCTGCCGCCTGTCACCCGCTGTCCTCCCTGCTGCAGAATTTATTTTTATAAACTCCTCCTTGACTGAAGAGCCACTTTAAAGAATTTAAAACACCGCTGCTCTCTCCTAATGAGAGGGAGAAGGGACGCAGCGGCACTAAATTCTCTAGAGCTTTCGCGTAGCGTTCTGATGTCACTATCTCTGGGTATATTTCTCTTCCCACAACACACAAAATATCGGCTGGGGAGCATCGCTACCTATTTTAGAATCATCCCCTTGAGCACTTTGTCTCCTTCTAGGATTTCCAAACTCTACACAGTGTCAACACCACAAACTTCAAAAGTTGAGGATGGGGATGTAAATTGGAACATGATGCCGGACTCCGGAACTAACTGGCATCTGCCGAGCGCCCGGCATGTCCCCGCCTCTGGGCTGAGCCCGGCGGGGAAGGAAGCACCCAGGACAAAGATGCTGCCCCTGTCGGCCCACCCAGATGGAGTCGCTGGTGCCCCGGTCCTCAGGAAGGACGTCAGCGGCCTTGGATGCCCCTGAAGCCAGTCCTGTCTTTGTTTGTGGGCACCCCCTGACCCCCCAGAGCTGCAGCCCTAACACCTCCTACCCCGACCTGCCCATGGGGATTCGGTTAGTCTTTGTTTTCTGGACGTAACCCTCTGACTCCTGACTATTCGGAAACTAGCCTGCCTGGCTGTACCCGATGTCTACCCTTAGCCTCCCCAGGGGGATGGGGGCTTCACTGCCGTGAAGGGGCCATTCCTGCCGAGCCGCAGGCCACTGCCGCTTGGCGGCAAGCATCACCTATCACCCGAATATCCACCATGCCACCAGAACCCCGTCTACCTCTCCAGCGCCCTTGGGCACGGGCAGTGGGACCTCCAGGTGCCTTCCCCACCCCGCACAGCCAGCCTCTGTAATTGGGTCTCTTCCCTGGTCCACGCTTGCCTTCCCCTCACCAGCCCGTGTGCATGAGGCCCCGCCTCATCTTTCGCTTCTTGATACATAGGAGACCTGAATTCAGGCTGCCCACACCTCTTGCCCAGAGAAGACAGCACCTAACATGTCTCCTTGCTCCCACTTGTGTCCCTGGGACACATTCTTTGTAGTGAAGCCAGAAGACTCCTTCTAAAGCCCCAGGCTGGCAGACCCTTCCGCAGGACGCCTTGGATGGCTGCCAGGCTCGGTCAGCCCCGCCCACCTCACCACCAGCCCCGCCCACCTCACCAGCCCCACCCACCTCTCTCTCCCCTTCCAGAGCCCAGGGTTCCAGCCTGAGCTACTCCCTGTCCTGTTTTCACCTCTGCAGCCTTAAGTACTGGGTTCAGAGCCTGACACTGCCCATAACTAGCAATGCGACCTTGTCAGTAGCTGAGGTTAATCAGAAACCGATTTTACCAGAAAAGGTGAATTCAGGTTTGGAGATAACAATTGCAGTGATTATCATGATAATCATAAAGACAGCTAATACTTAGATTGTACAAATTAACTAAGCAAACTGTTTAACCTCTCAAAACCTCAGTTTCCTCATCTGTTGAATGGGGATAGCAGGGTTGATGTGAGGCCCAAATAAAATAAAGTTGTTAAAGTCTCTATTTTGAGCCTGGAAATGGTAAGCATTTAATACAAATGGATTACTGTTATCGCGCTGGTGCAGCCACCGGGATTCTAGTCGAGCTCCCTGCACTGCCTTGACCCTTCCCTTCCACCTCCTGACTGAATACCTCCCGCTCATCTTTCAGCTTTTTTATTTTAGATGTCATTTCTTCCAGGAAGTCTTCCTGGATCCCTTTGATCTGTGTTGGGTGCCATTTCCATGTATTCCTGCTCCGAGGCCTGTTATAGGATGGACCTCTCGTTCTGAATGAGCTGTAGGTTCCCCCCTGCTAGTCTTGGAGCCCCTTGAGAGCGGGACCCGCCTCTTACTGGCATGTCATCTCACACCTGGTGTAACCCTTGTAGCGGGTGAGCGGGAAACATACGGTGCGGGAACCAACAAAGGCCTTGCGGTCTCCACATGCATGCACGCTGGGCCCCAGGGCGGAGCCAGCTCCCGTCCTTGAGGGCTTCTTCATCCAGACGGGAAGGCGAGGATAATAAGCATCCGACAGTGGTGAATGGTTCAAGACGGTACATGCGTGCATTACCGAGTGAGCGGAATGGGCAATCAGCAAGCCGAGTGCTCAGAGAAGGGAACTATCACTGTCGGCATATTGAATATTGTTTGAAATAAGTGGGCCATCGACTAGGACATGGAAATTGCTTTTGTCATACAGAAAGTTTCATTGCAATGGTACTTGCCGTAACAGGATTTGACTTGTAATACGGAGCACTTATAGGACTTTTGTGATTCCCAAGCACTTGCCGTACATTCGTGAAATGCATAATGTTAAAAAAAAAAATACCCCAATTGTTAGGAGATTGGCAGCTCCGATTTCCTGCAGCGAGGCCTTTAATTGCTCCTTGATCACAACCTTCCGACCGGGGTCTGGGATTTCTCCTGGACGGGCTCCTCTGAGGCCAGCACGGGCCTCTGGCGGGGAAGAAGAGCGTCTCCGGGGATGCAGGGGAGCCATCTGCCCAGAGTCATGCCTCTGTTTTTTCTGAGGACAGGAGACGCTGGAACACGTCCACACAGACTCTGGGTGGAAATGGATTCACAGCTAACAGTTCCTTCCCCGTTTGCAAAGGGAGGACACCATGCTCCAAGGCAAAAGTGTTCTCTCTCCTGCAGGAAGGGAACCAGATGGACACATGTCGGCACGCCTCTGCTGGGGACTTTGGGGACACCCAAATGTAGCCGATTCATACTCCAGATTAGCTGTCCTTGCGCCGAGGGGCACCCAGCACCCAACCTTAGCATTTCTGTTTGCTGTGATTCGCCACGTCCTGCTGGCCCAGCACCCAAGCTTCCTGGTCACCTAGCTTGGCCCCAGTGCCCTGGCCACCTCCTTGCCCACGGTCCCCTTTCTGCCCCTTCATAGGACAGCGCCAGGCACCCAGCAAGCTCCTTTCAAGGGTGAGCAGTTCTGACCATCATCATCACCCCGTCTTCAGAACCCAGCTCTGTATCTTCCTCTTGTGAATAGGTTTCCTCTGAGTGACTTCACCTAATAAGAGAGGATTCTTCATACTCGGAATATTTAGTTTACAAAGTGCTCCCATGTATAGATTCTTATTTCAGCCTCCCAGCGAATCCGGGAAGGGAAAGAGTGGGGCAGGGAGTGGCAGCCACCTTTTTCTGGCAGGGAGGAGGTGCTGAAAGGTGAAATGGTTTTTGGCCGAGATACAGGGGCCAAAGTCAGTAGGCGTGTGCTACTCTCAAACCCAGAGCTGTGACCGCCATGATGCATACTTGTTAGACCACGATTCACAGTAAGATATACATTTTATTTTTTTATTTACAATTTTTCTTAATGTTTAATTCTTTTAGAGAGAGAATGAGAGAGCAGGGGTGGGGCAGAGAGAGAGGGAGACACAGAATCTGAAGCAGGCTCTAGGCTTTGAGCTGTCAGCACAGAGCCCGACGCGGGGCTTGAATCCACAAACTGCGAGATCTTGACCTGAGCTGAAGTCGGATGTTTAACCTACTGAACCACCCAGGCGCCCCCAAGAAACACATTTTATAGCAGGGCCCAGCGCGTGCTTGCACGCGCGCGCACACACACACACACACACACACCCGACAAAACTGAAACAAAAGTTTGGTAAAACAATACCTCCTTTACCACCTGCAAATTCCCTCCCCTTCTCCCCTCCCCTTCTCCCCTCCCTACCCCACCTCTCCCCATGCAGGGCATAACCTCCTCTTATACTCCGTATGTAGGGCCCTTCCTACCCCCTCTCCCCACCCCCAGGTCTGCTTCTCACTGATATTTTTTCTCTTCACCCTTCCTCAACCCTGATTCACTGCTTTGCACTTGTCTGTATGTTGCTGTGCAAGCGTTTTAAAGCCCGGCGTACGTCACTCCCGATATAGGTTATAAACCAGGTGAGGTCAGGGACTGTTCTATACTGTCTCCTCAGCCTTTGGGGTTCCAGCCCAGGCCTGAGCCCACAGAGAGCACTCCACGAGCTGGTCTGGTGGGCCTGGATGGCGGCTGGTGGCGGATGGGTCCTGCCCACCCCCCAGCTCTCCTCCAGGGTTCTCCAGAGGACTTTGGCTGTACTCTTGACTAGGGTGTATCTCACTGTGATTAATACAGCCCCTTTCAAACCCTGACATCTGCCGGCACCAAAAAAGTTATTTCTCTGGCAGAAGGTACTGGAAATGCAGCATCTAATGATAGCAGGAGTGGTGGTGGTGGCGGGGGGGGGGGGGGGGGGGGGGGAGGGGGGGGGAGGGGCGGCCAGGATGGGGGAGGAGAAAGGACAAGGTGGGAGGGGTGTGGGGGAGGGGAGGGGAGGGGCTGGGGTTGCAGTTCAGTTTCAGGATGACTGGACTGTCTGGTTGGATGAGGAAGCTCCCCCAGCCAGCCCCTGCTGCTGGGAGGGTCACAGGCCGGGACAGCTCACCCAGGCAGGCCTTCCCAGGCGCCCTCACAAAGTCTGGTTTCCCCTTCACTGCGGCCGGGGAGTATTAGTTCCGTCTATGCCCAGACAAGGAAACTGAGGCCGTTCAGCACTATCAAAAAAGTGGCGAAAAGCAGAGGTCTGGTGCCCTTTTCTCTTCACAGGGACATCAGCACTGGGTCTCACCTGGAGTGCTGAAAGTAACTCTGATGCCTGGGTCCCACCCACCAACACTGACTTCATTGCTTTGGGTGCGGCTGGGCATCAGCCAAGGGTAGGAAACACAGCAAGGTTAAGAGCGACTGATTTAGGGGCGCCTGGGTGGCTCAGTCACTCAAGAGTCTGAGTCTAGATTTTGGCTCAGGTCATGAGCTCACGGTTCATGAGGTCAAGCCCCGCATCGGGCTCTGCGCTGACAGTGGGGAGCCTGCTTGGGATTCTCTTTGTCCTTCTCTCTCCGCCCCTCCCCACTCGCACCCTGTCTCTCTCTCTGTCTCTCTCCCTCTTTTAAAAATAATAAATTTTTTTTTCAAATAATAATTTGCAGAGCAGTTTAGACAGGCCAGGCACAAGTGAGGTGCTCCTACGTCAACTCCCCTCATCCTCCCACAGCCCCGTGCAGAAGCTTCATCAGCCTATGTTGCAGATGAGGAAACTGAGGCTCAGAAAGGTGTAAATTTGGCCATAGTTTGCACAGCAAGTAAGTGCTCAGACCGCACTGTGCCACACCACCCCGGGGCTACAGCCAGCTTCAGAGTGCCCCGGCTCTCCTCCCCTCCCTGCTCAGGCACACTGGCTACGAGGTGACTTCACACGCTTGGGTCTCCCCTCTTCAGCCGCTGCTGAATGATTAATAAATTTCATAGCAAATCATGTACGGATCGGCGCAGACCTCTCATTTCTAGAAACAATGTCTTCTCTGGGAAACAGCAGAGACTGGTCTTTGGGGAGGCAGCAGCCCAGACAGGAGGAAGAAGGGGGAAGTCTATTACTGCGAAGAACCCGTAAGCAGCTCCTGGGGACTGACGGCTTCTGATCTCGGCGTCCTTTTTCATCTGTAATTTCTGTGATTCTGGGATTCCACCTAAGCCTCGTTCTTCATGCAGCGCCCTGAGTCGTGGTCCAGCTGAACTTTTGCTAAAGAATGTCAAGGTGTTCAATCATGTGCAGTGGTGATTAGCAAGAAGGTGTAACAGGTGCAACAGCCTGTTTCTGGGTCGCTGCTCTCCCGGGTGCTGAGTGGCCAACAGATACAGAGTCTGGTCTTGTCCACAGCCCAGCCTTTCACAGCCAGGAGCCAGGCCTGGTGCTCTCTTGACCCTGGAAGCCCCAGCTGACCTGGCTCAGGCTCATAAGAAGTGCTGACCAACAAGCAGATGGCCTCACCCTGGAAAACTGCTATTTCACTCCCTGTCTATTCTCTCGGTGCCTGCTTTCTCTTAGACTCTGGCTTATTCTTTTAGGTCAAAGGCTAATGGATCCAGATTCCCAGTGAAGCAGCAGCTTTTTAAAAAAAAATGTTTATTAATTTTTGAAAGAGAGAGAGAAAGACAGAGTGTGAGTGGGGGAGGGACAGAGAGAGAGAGGGAGACACCGAATCCGAAGCAGGCTCCAGGCTCTGAGCTGTCAGCAGCGAGCTGGACGTGGGGCTCGAACTCACAAACTGCGACGTCACGACCTGAGCTGAAATTGGAGGCTCAGCCGACTGAGCCACCCAGGCGCCCCCAGACTCCCAGTGAGATTGAAAGAGGAGACTGAGCCTTGAGTTCAAGGCTAGCCGTTACTTGGGTGACCCTGGGAAAATGACTTAGCATCTCTCAATCTCAGTTTAATTATCTATAAAGTGGGCATAATAGATACCACCTCATCTAATTAATATGGGAACCACAGAGCACCACACATGTGACAGCAAGTCAAGTGAAATACGCTATCCAAGCGTTACTTAGGCCTTGTACTTTCAAACATCTCCTCGACTTAAAAAAAAAAAACAGCAACAAAACTCCCTTCTCCTGAAGGGGGTGAGGACATTCCCTCACGTGGGATTCGTTCTCGCACTTCTGCCGTGGCCCTTGTCCGCTGTGAGTGTTCAGGCAGGAATGGGTCGAGAGCAGGGAGGTGTGGGGGCCCCGTGCCTGTCTCCCAGAGCCCCAGCCCCAGGAGAGAGACCCTCCGGCACCGGGGCCTGGGCCCTGAGCATCTCTCCTGAGGTCGTTCATCGTGAGGTTACACCCAGACCATTGACCTTTGGAGGGTCCCAGCAGGTCGGAATAGGCTCCTGACAGGCAAGCAGCCAAGGGCATCTGTGTGCATGTGTGTGGGGGGAGGGTGTTCAGCTGACTCGAGAAAGTCCTGCTATCTCTCACTTCACTGACAGGTGCCAGCCACACACCAGGGAGCAGGCTGGGCTCCTGCGACAGAGGATGGATGGGCTGACGCCCCATCCCGGGTCCTCCCGACAGGGGGTTCCCACCTGCAGGCAGCCTCCTTTGTGGCTTGCTGCTGCAGAGAAGCAGCGAGAGAGACCAGGTTTAACAGGGAAATGCCAAGTTATGAATGACTCCAGAGGCTGTAATTAGCTGGTTCTCGGCTGCTATATTTTTAGACACAAATATTGTCACCAGACGTTTTGCAGCCGCCCCAGAAGCTTGCTCCTCTCGGAGCCTCACTCTTCCTTGGCAGGCGGGAACTTCCCCTCCTAGGGTGGAGCTGGGATTCCAGGACTACCCGGGTCTTTCAGCTGGTGTTCGAATCCTGGCACCCTCTTCAGTGTTGAAAACCCTCAAGGGAGGCTGAGGGAGCGGCGGGGGGCTAGGAGGTCACGTACCCGGCTCGCGTGCCTGGCCCTTTACAGACTTGCTTGGTGACTGGAGACATCTGGTATCCATGTAGCCCCTTCTAAAGCCCAGAAACAGCGAGGGCGGGTTCCCCGCTACTGTAGAACCAGAAAGGCTACGCCCAGCTGGCGGTGTGTTCATTACTTACTAGCTGTGTGACCTTGAACAGCCCAAGCCTCAGTTTGTCCATCTTCAAAATGGGAACCCACGGCAGTCACCATCTTATCTTGTTAGGCAAGTGGTTGGGAGGGTGAGAGGTGCCCCCACGTGGGTACACTCCCGTCCCAGAGAAGTCTTGGGGAGTGTCCCCTTCCTTCATCGCTCATCTAGGGGAACCCAGCACCTGGAGGCAGCCGGTTCACAGAGGTCACTCACAGACATCGCGGCCGCTCCTCCTGACGCCCCTGTCTCCGCAGGCTGCCCCCCAAGCCCCGCCCCAAAAAGCCACCTGGGGAAAAAGGGAAAATTCAGCCTCATCACTGGTTGTTGGCTTCCCTCAGCGTCAAACACCCGGTTTGCCTGATTTCTCCCCAGGTGAAGTGACAGGCTATCTGAGAGCTGTATTGCAACCAGAACGAGTAAGTGTCCTTTCTGTTGGAACTACTGCCTGGCTTTTTCACCCCAAGGAATCGACACGTGGTGTCCAAAAACCTGGTTTGAGTCCTACTTCTGCTAACTACTAGCTATATGGTCCTGGCCACATGTTGAACTCAGTATCCTCAGCCGAAAGATGGAAATGCTACTATTCCCTTTTTTCACAGTCAACGAGGCAATGTATTCGGGGGGCCCTGCGGACTGCGGAGAGCTACGGAACACATGGGATTTGGAGGACCAGAACAACGGTTTGGGTCCACCTGGATGAGCGAAAGAGACAGAGAGAGGAGGGAGGGAGGGAGGGAGGGAGGGAGGGAGACAGCATCACCATAACCCTATCAAATAGGTTACTAAAACTATTCCCATTTTGCAGATGAGAAAGTTGAGCCTCAGAGGTGTGAAATTACTTCCCATGTTCCCATGGCGAGTGGTAGTGCTCCAGGATCGGAATCCCGCATGCTGTCACTGAGCGTCTGACCTGGGCCAGACGCTGTGCTGGCATCTCGAGATGCCAGGAAGAGCCCAATCCTGGTTCCCAGGCAGCTTACCACCTGGGAGAGAGAGGACTCAAGCCAGGATGCTTGTCTTACTCTTGCCATGAGAGACAGTTCTGGCCTCCAGGTGAGTTTCCTTGGCAGGGACTCACTGAACTGAGGAGTCCTCAATAGAAAAAAAAAAAAAAAAAAAAGCCATTACGGGTTTGACCAGAGCAGAACATTCTTAAATGTGTCCAGTCCCAGAATTACATTTTTGGGAAGACAGTTTGTGTTTGCTAAACAGCAGAGAATCTGGAAAAAAAGAGAGAGAGAGAGAGAGAAGTAGAAAAGCCCAAGCCCTACCCGTGGCACAGAAGAAAAATATTACAAATATTTTATGGTTTCAAAAAGGGCTTTGTCAATTCTCGTTGTTTCCTATTAACCAGGGGAGGGAAGGGGAGAGTCTTTGCAGAGCCCTGTTTGTGTAAGGAGTATGCTGAATGGTGGGTCCCTCCTCTCTACCGTTTATGCACCCTCCTTCCAAGCCGGAGCCCTGTCCTGAACCTTGCCGGGGTCACCCCCTTCCTACATTCCCCGTCTGCCCTTGGGTTTCCTCCCCATCACCCATCATACCCACCGTCTCTAGCCAACAGAGAACAATCACTCTCTTAGGCATTTTTAACTTCCTGCTCAGACTGCCCACGGGGGCGGTGGGAACAGAGGACAACCTCCCAGGAATGATGGCGGCCAGGTAAGGTACTGAGGACCTACCGTGCCCTGAGCACCACGTGAAATTTCACTTCATCTCCAGTAAGTGCTATCGCCATACCCTTTTCCAGGAGTGGAATGGAGTCTTACAGAGCTTAAATGATTGCCCCATCTGACACAGCCAACACGAGGTGGTGCCAGGATTCAAACCCAGGTCCATCTGACCCCACAGCTCATGTCTCTAACCATTATGCTATACTGTCTCTTCTCAGAAGAGGACAGAATAAAACTGTTTTAGGAGACATCAGTACATGTGCCTGGTGACCTAGGGTATGGAGTAACTTCATTCATTCCTTCACTCCTTGTTTCCACTTACTGATTCACGAATGCAGGTGTTGAGTCCCAAGACACAGATTATCTATACATCTAGGGGTATATTCTACATGGTGGCTGAAAGCGGGGGGCTCTGGGCTCAGACTGGCTTCAAATCCCAGCTCCACAACTTACTGGCTGTGGGACTTTGGGCAAGTTCCTTAATCCTGTTGTGCCTTAGTTTACTCCTTCGTGAAAATATAATAATTAGTAGCTACCTTTCAGGTTGTTGAATAGACTTAAAAGAGATGATACGTCTAAGACGCATAAACTAGGGTTTGGCACATAGTCATTATAGCCACCATTACTATTCCCTGT
This sequence comes from Panthera leo, assembly GCF_018350215.1. Taxonomy (NCBI): domain Eukaryota; kingdom Metazoa; phylum Chordata; class Mammalia; order Carnivora; family Felidae; genus Panthera; species Panthera leo. The sequence continues at coordinate 17,345,904 of NC_056688.1, read as the reverse complement.
CATAGGCGCTGTGCAAGGTGCTGCAAAAACTCCTGTGGCCCAACAATGAAAGGTGACTTTATTCTGCGGGCTTTAGGGAAGTACTGAAAGTATTCGAACGGAAAGGTGCTGATATGATTTTGTTTTAGGCACTTTAACCTGGCTGTGGGGTCAACGGGCAGGGAGACTGGCTAAGAGGCTACATGAGGTGTGCCTGGGTGGCTCAGTGGGTCAAGCATCTGGCGTTGGCCAGGTCATGATCTCGCAGTTCGTGAGTTCGAGCCCTGCATAGGGCTGTCTGTTGTCAGCACAGAGCTTGCTTCAGATTCTCTCTCTCTCTCCCTCTGTCTATCTGTTCCTTCCCTGCCCACTCTCTCAAAAATAATAAATGAGAAACATTTAAAAAAAAAAAAAAAGAGGTTACATTAGTGGTGCCGGCCACAGGGCATTGCAACCTCAGCTAGTGTAGTAGCATAGACAGCGGGACAGGACAGGACGCGGTGATGTTCTGGATGTGGGCTGCCCTGTAAGGAAGGGCGGTGTCCTGGAAGGAGTGAGGCTTGCTGCCCAGGGGAAGGAGGGCTGAAAGGGCCTCCAGCGGAAACAGGGAACAGAGGGGGAGAGCCCACCCAGAGGGAAGATACTGATGAAGTCTTACCTCCGTCGGCTGGGGAAGGGGAAGCTGACCTTGCCCACGGAAGCCTTTGGGCCGTTGTCTGGTGTCTGGGCCTCTTGGGAACTGGCCAAAAGACAACCTTGCTCAGAGAGGCCGGGTCATGACCAAAGTCCCCCAAGAGTCTCCCAAGACAGGGCCCATTTTGGAAGCTGGCTTTCCCATTGCTAACCCAGTGTAACCCAGCTTGCCTCCTTGCTGCCCTGTCTGCCTTTCACATTTGGGGATCAGAAGCCAAGAAAGGAAAACTGTCATTGAAGCCCCAACCTGCCCACGGGAGTGGGGCCCCTTTCTGCCCCAAAGGACGTGCAGGGGCCTGTTTCAGTAGGCTTACTTGCGTGTGCCCCCCACTCCCAAAGAGGAAGGGGTCCTGTCCTCCTGGGGGAGGGGGCCAGGGTTCCAGTGTGAGTCATGGCAGAGGGAGGACCGGTGGGAAGAACCCAGCTCCAGGCTGTGGGACCCCCAGGCATGGTGAAGAAGGGAGCTAGCATCTCAGGATGGCCCCCCTACTTTCTTTACATCCCCAGTCCCTAGCACAGTGCCTGGCACAGAGAGATGCTCAGTGCACCTATTGAATGCATGAGCAAGCAAATGCCAGATTACCAAGCCCCTTCCACTTGGGGTGGGACAGGGGAGAGCAGCCAAGGGGTGGGTAGGACCGATGGCAATGGAGTCGAGGGCGTTTCGAGAAGCAGTTGAGCTGCCCTTGTCTGGCGGACTATTGAGGAGCACGAGGCAGAGCCGCCAGCTGAGTGGCCTGCGAGGGTCACAGAGAGTGTGGTAGCGGAGTCCGTGGCTGGAATGGCCAGGGTCGGGGGGGGCTGCCAGATAAAACCAGCCCGCTGGCCAGCTTGGCTCCCCAGCCCAAGGTGGCAGACCCTGGGAGAGAAGGCAGCCTAGGCTATGCAAATCTATGCAAATGAGGTCCCAGCACCGCTCTCTGAGTTCCCAGAGAAAGGATATTAGCACCGACCACTGGACAGCTGGCCTCTGTCAGCAAGGATGCCAGTCATCACATCACCATCCTGTGGCAAACATCCTCAAACCTCCCGAAAACCAGGCAGGATTTGGGTCTCAGTTCAGGCCTCGGGAGGCAAAAGGTTGGAGTGGTCATTGAATTGCAAATGTGCTGTATTGTTTAATCGGTGCCAGTGTTGTCTGAGATGAACTATGACCCCAGAATGGAGTCTGAAAAGGCAGATGATACACAGTGTGAGCTCTGGGCCAGTCCTGAGGTGGGGGGGGGGGGGGGGGGGGGGGAGGAGCGGGCCTTGGAAGCTGGAGGTCTCAGAGCTCTGAGGGAGGAAGAGACACAGTTGAGGGGGAGGGGAGCCTGACATCCTCCCCAGGGGAAGAGGCCGGTGAGGTTGGGTTCCTTGAGCCTTAAAAAGCCATTTCACCCTGAAGCCAGAGAGGTGGTGGACTTGAATTCAGAGCCAGGATCTTGTACTTTCAAGAACCAGGAAAGATAAGGAGACCCGGCTATGGCCGAGGGGGTCTGAACAGAGGGCAGACATCGCTCTGATGGTGGAGGAAAGGCCGGAGGCTGGAGACGGCAGAGCCTGGGAGAGATGAGCCAGCAGGGAGATCGCCATGCTGATAATGGTCAGGCCTGGAATTCAATTCTGTCCTGTGCATGCCCTCATTCATTCATTTGTTCATTCCACAAAGGGCCCTTCTGTGGCTGTCTCTGAACTCACCTCTGGGGAAGGAGCAAGATGAGGACACAGTCCCTCCTCTCCTACATAGTCCTCGCCTTCGGGGAAGAATGGATAAGCGAACGATTTTTAGGTGCGCAGACTCAAGGGCAAAGGGAAAACACAGCATGTCTAACATAATCTGGGGCGGCAAAGGAGACTCCCTGGGCACCTGGCACTTACGTTAGTGTAAATCCATTCCGGGCAGGGAGACTGGTACGTACGAAGGTTCTAGGGTTGGGGCTCCTGAGTGGCTCAGTCGGTTGAGCGTCCGATTTCAACTCAGATCATGATCAAGCAGTTCGTAGGTTCGAGCCCCGCGTCAGACTCTGTGCTGCCGGCTCGGAGCCTGCTTCAGATTCTGTATCCCCCTCTCTGTCTCTGCCCCTCCCCTGTTTGTGCTCTGTCTCTCTCTCTCTCAAAAATAAACATTAAAAAATTTTTTTAAGGTTCTAGGGTTTTATGCGGCATGAGTGAGGACGAGTTTGAGAGTCGAGGATAGGCAGAGGCCGGGGAACACAACAGACCACGTTCAGGACTTCGGACGTGATCCTGAAGACAGTGACTAGAAGCCATTCGAGGGTTTTTAAAGGGGTGGCACGATCAGACTTATGACTTCAATATGTCCCCACAGCTGCTGGGGAATGAACGGAGTCAGGCAGGTAAAAATGGTGGCCTTGAATGGCCCATGTGATGTCGTCGTGGTCATTGTGAGTGAACCGTGGCTGGATAGGAGAATTGGTCAAAGAACTTGGATAAGGGATGAGGCCCCGAGTAAAATCTCTGCTTCCTAGTCCCCTGGTGGTGGCATAAAAAAGTTAGTCGCGGTCCCTAACCGCGGGACAAACTAAACCTAAATCTGAGGTCCTCTTCTTCGCTTCCTCGCGGAGTGAGAGGGGTGGGGGACTCCCCTGCCTATCTGTCCCCCTGCCCTGGTTCCTGCCTGCTGTCCTCCCGTGGGGGACCTCTGGAACCGCACCTGTGACACGCACCTGCTACGGTGGAAAACACCACCCCCTCCAGGTACTCGTTCCAGTGCCGCACGTCCCCCCCCCCCACCCATACCAAGAAGGGCCCCAGGGGAGCGGAGCAACCCCGATCCACCTCCCTTGCTATGACCTCCTTGTTCCGTGATTTGGATGTTCATCCTTCCCAGGGTCACTCCTGCTGTTCCAGAGACTTCCTCAGGCTCCTACGACAGAGGCTGCCGGGGGACAAGGTTGCCTTTGAAAGAAGCGGTCCCTGGCCAGTAATATCTTACGCTGCGGTTATGGACAACACAGACAGGGGTGACTACGGGCCATAAAAGCAAGAGGCAACATGTGACATTTAATTCAAGATTAAAAGAAATCGTCAACTGGAGCTGATTGTGCTCATCCAGATGTCGCCAGAAACAGCTGTAAGCCATCTGCCAGAGTGGGTACCACCAGCTGGAAGCCGCTCTCCTGATCACCCCGGCTCTGCCTTTCTCCGCAGCGGGAAGGTATAGCTGAGGTTGGAGGCCAACCCATGTGACAGGGACTGATGGAGGCAGAAGTGGCAGCGGCTGAGAAGAGGGGCAGGCAGCGACCCCTCCGCCTCCCCCCTCCCCACCTCCCGGGCCTTGTTTGTGCTAACAAAGGCGAGTAATGAATTACTGATAAGTGGCCTCTTTTAAAGGGAAATTATTCAAGAGAGCAGGTGAGATTCTGGAGACATTCGTCTTCCCAGCTCTGTGAGGCTGGCTGGGAGATGGGGAAAGGTAAGAGAGATGATTCATGGCCAGGGCCCTTCATCCGTCACTGGGGCGTCCTCCGCAATGGGGAAGCAGGATTGATGGGTCCCCGGTCTCAGGTTGGCGGTGTGGTGGGAAGCCATCCTCTCTATGTCATTAGCCAGGCCAACGGGGCTGAGAGTTGGGGGGCAGGGGGCGGGTGGGGGGACTCTGCTCCAGAAGATGCTTTATTCCCCGTGAGCTTAGGTCCTAGCAAGGAAAACCGCCATCGGGGGCAGCTCAGGGCAGAGGAGGGATCTTTCCAGAGGCTTGGGGCCCTGAGCCCTGTGGCAGCAGCTTGCAAAAGTAAAGCAAAGCTGGGCCTTGCGGGGGGGGGGGCCCGGCACCAGGCCCAGCTCTGCCCCTCGCTCCTCGTGGCCGCAGTTTCATAAGGTGAGTGCACGGGAAATTGCGGACCAGCAGACCCCACCCCCGCGCCCGGGCAAGAGTCAGACACGCTTTCTTGGCCCTGAGCCACGTGGGCGCACATCACAGTTTAGATCTGACTTCATTGTCAACTCTGAAAGAAAACTCCGAGAGCTGGCTTCCTTGAGAAACGGTCAGAAGTTCTTGCCATCAGCCGGGCGAAATACAGCTGCTCCCCTTCTCAGGCACACATTGTCCGCTTTGCCGTCGGCCCCCCCCCCCCGGGTCCCTGATCCCTCCCTCAGCCCGTCCCGGGTCTCCAAGCCTCTTTGCTGCTCCCAGCCGTGGGTGGGCTCCACCTGACTCCACGCAGGTGAAACCGGCCACAGCCTTGCTTGGAGCCTCCTCTGTGCACCGCAGGCCTCTTGCCTCGGACCCGGGGCTTCCCGTTCCATGTGGAGCTGTGGACCCTGCGGAACCCCTCTCAGCACCCACACTTGCACAACCTAAAAGTGCTGGGGAGGCGATGCTCAGTGAGGCAAAACTTTGGTCCACGGGAAATGGGAGCTCGTGGAAAATTCTTCCTTTTCTCCCTCACCGCAGATGCTCCTGAGACATACAGCTTCTTGAAATGGTCTTGCAAGATTGAGCAATCAGTCGCACTCGGCGGCCAACTCAGTAATGTGTCCTTAGAGTGGCTCTCCCCTCCCTGCCTCCTCCTGCTTCTTGGAATTGCATTTCTTAATAAAGAAGCAGCCATTCCCCGGGCCATTGCTTCAGGCTCTGCTCTTCGGAAACTCAGGTTAAAGGCACCGGTACCAAGACTGGCTCTAGAAACCTGCCCCTCAAGGTGGAATTTTGGAGTTGGGTTACTCGTTGGGGCCTGGCGTTAAGAACCCCACCGCTGGGGGGGGGCGCCTGGGTGGCTCAGTCGGTTAAGCGTCCGACTTCAGCTCAGGTCATGATCTCACACTCCGTGAGTTCGAGCCCCGCGACGGGCTCTGTGCTGACAGCTCGGAGCCTGGAGCCTGCTTTGGATTCTGTGTCTCCCTCTCTCTCTGCCCCTCCCCTGCTCCTGCTCCGTCTCTGTCTCAGAAATAAATTAAACACACACACACACACACAAAAGAACCCCATGGCTTGGTGATCAGCTGGGTAGAAAAACCTTGGCGTGCAGAGCTCTCACCAGTAGAATCCTAGACAGACGTGCAGGTGAAATCTCCAGGGCCCTGGCCACTTCAGCCTGGGCGAATGGATTCACCATCCTCTTGACAGAGGGAGAAGCGTCCCCTGGCCTGGAGAGCATGTAGTGACATCACCCGAGAGAGGTGCCTCTCGAGACGATACTTGTTTTCCGCAAAATCTGCCCCTGCACCTGGGTGGCTCAGTCGGTTAAACTTCCGACTTCGGCTCAGGTCACGATCTCACAGTTTGTGAGTTCGAGCCCCGCATCTGCACTGACAGCTCAGAGCCTGGAGCCTGCTTCTGATTCTGTGTCCCCTCGCTCTCTGCCCCTCCCCCACTTGTGCTCTGTCTTTCTCTGTCTCTCAAAAATAAATAAATGTTTAAAAAAAAAAATCTGCCCCCTCGGCATCTCAAAAGAGCCTGAGCTAGGGGCGCCTGGGTGGCTCAGTCGGTTAAGCGTCTGACTTCAGCTCAGGTCATGATCTCGGGATTTGTGGGTTCGAGCCCCACATTGGGTTCTGTGCTGACAGCTCAGAGCCTGGAGCCTGCCTCGGATTCTGTGTCTCCCTCTCTCTTTCTGTCCCTTCATACTCTCTCTCTCTCAAAAATAAACATACATTAAAAATAAAAATAAAAAAAAAAGAGCCTGAGCTGGAAAGTACAGTCTTTTGCTCCAAGAGGAAAGAGCTGATATGCCAAATGAATGGCGGGTCCTGACTAGTGGGAACCACCAGGGCTAGATGAGCACAGGTAGATGTGGACATGAACGTGGCAGTGTTAGGTAGAGAAAGGTGGTAGGGTAGAGGTAGGGGACGTGGGGCTGCACAGGGGAGAATTTAGTACATGGGAACACTCACCCTGGACTCAGGGTCCAGTGTCAGCTCAGAGCAGGTCTTGATAGTATGAGCTTGGCCGTGACAAAGGGCCATAGAAATGGAATAGAAAGGCCAGAACTTTCTTGGCAGAGCATTGAAGAAGGGGTCAGGAGGCTCAGAGAGAATTCTAGAGTGTATTTTCCATGTAGGACCCGGAAACTGTTGTCAACTATTGTAGTTAACTTGGGTCCTCTAAAAAGATATGTTGAAGCCCTACCTCCCTATACGTGTGAATATGACCTCGTGTGGAAATAAAGGTCTTTGGAGATATAATCAACTTAAAAGGAGGTCCTTAGGGTGAACCCTAATATAACTGGTGTCTTTATAAGGAGAGGAGAGCACACACAGAGAAGCAGAGGCAGAGACTGGAGCGATGTGGCCATAGTCCAGGGAACTGGAATAGGCAGGGAAAGATCTTCCCCCAGGACCTTCAGAGGGAGTGGGGCACTGACAACACCTTGATTTTAGACTTCTGGCCTCCAGAATTGTGAGAGAATAAATTTCTGTTGTTTTAAACCTCCCGCTTCTGGTATTTTGTTATGGCAGCCCTAGGAAAGTCCAGGAGTGCCTAAAGGAACCGCCCCCCCCCCCTTATAAGGGATGTCCTTGTGGGGTTGGGACAGTGCGGGGGGGGGGGGGGGGCTGATGGTGAAACTAGGCTCCCTGTTTCTAATGGACACAATGGGATTCTGGAAATGCAGAGGCCATGCAGGGGCACAGCATCAGAGGCAAAATGGATGGCAAGGCCAGAATGGTACCGGGAATACTTGGTGATGACTGATCAGCCATGATGTGAGAAAAGGGGACAGGAGGCAAGGGTGTTGCTTAACTTGTGTCATTTTTAAAAAGATATCAAGCAATGGTGAGCGGGAGGATGACATCAGACCCTCCCTTGGTTTCCAGATCTAAGGCCATACCCAGGGTCCACTGGTAGAAAGAGAGTCCTTTTGAGGAAGGACCATCCAAGGCCACCACAGATTTATATGATACATAATACCCCTCCGATCTCTTCCCAAAGGACCTACAGCCATTTGCTAGAGTAACTGTGCATGAAGGGAAGGGCCAGATCACCCACAATTCTAGGGGCTATTGGGTACTAGCTCCGAGCCAGCACTGACAAGGGACTTGATCTGCATCACGGTCTTCCAGTTGGTGCGGGGCCTTCAGCTCGGGTGGCAAAATGGACTTGGATCCAAGTCTGTCTTTTAGTGGATCCATGGGCTGACCCTGTGGTTATTTCCCTCGTTCCTGAGTGTGTAATTGGGATAGATAGACTAAGGATCTGGCAGAAGCCTCACATTTGGTCCCACAAATGTGAATGAAGGGCCATTACGGTAGGATGGGCCAAGGGGGAGGCTGTGAAACTACCCTCCAGCTCAGTTCCAGCCAAGATAGTAAGTCAGAAGAATTATTGCCACATTGTGGGAGAAATTGCCGAGATTAGTGCCACCATTAAAAACTTAGAGGATGCGGAATTGGTGCTCCCCATCACCCCCTCGTTCGGCTCGCCATTCTGGCCCTGCTAAAACCAAATGGATCATGGGGAACGGCTGTGGACGAGCATAAACCTAACCAGGTGGCGGCCTCGACTGCAGCTCCCTTGCCAGATGTGGTAATTTTACTAGAGTAGGTCAAATAGCCCCTGGCACTTGTATGAGACTATTGATCAAGCAAACGCCTACTTCCCCACCCATAGGGGGGATCAAAAGCAGTTCGTTTTCATGTGCTGGGGGTACATTTGTTGTCTCCCCCCAGGGCTATGCTAACTCTCTTCTTCTCTGTCACAGTGTGGTCCAAAGGGAACCCGATCATCTTGAATTCCTCGGAACCTCACACGGGTCCACTGCAATGATGACCTCATGCAGATTGTACCAGGACAAAAATCTGGGGGCCTGCCACGTCGCTGATGTTGTTAGGGGTCTAGGCGCATGGAACATTCCAGAGCCTCCTTTCTGAGGCAAAAGACAAACTGTCACATTGCGTTCCTCCTGCCACTGAGAGAGAGGCACAGTGCTCAGTGGGCCTCTGGATTTTTGAGGCAGTCTACGGCACATTTGGGGACAGCCGTCTGACCCATTTGTTGGGTGACTTGAAAAGCTACCAGTTTTGAGGGAGACCCAGGCAAAAGAGGGCTCTGCAAGGGGTTCTGCCTCTGGTGCGAGCTGCCCCAGCCCTGGGATTGCGTGTCCCAGCAGACCAGAGGGCACTGCAGGTACGTGTGATAGAGAAAGTCGCCGTGAGGAGCCTTTGGCAAAGCCCCGGTACAAGAGTTGTAGTGCACACGCCCTGGGGTTCTAGAACAGGGCCGGGCCTTCAGAAGCTCCTTTTGGTGTGCTCCTGTGCCCTAGTGGAGCCCACCCGACACCAAGTGACTGGGAGACTCACGCTTGTCACCAAGGGCCAGCTTCTTACCGTTGAGTCATGGAGTCAAGCAGGCAGAGTCCCTTGTATGGTGGAAATGGTATATTCAGAAAGAGGCCCTCACAGGGTCCAAAGGCACAAACAAATGGACGGATAAACAGATCCCCGTATCAGTGACCTCTATCGCACCAACCCCTCTCCCCTAACCCACACCTATGGACTCCTGCGGGCGGGGGGATCCCTACAACTGACCGACAGAGGGACAAAGAACTGGGGCCTGGACAGCAAAGAGGCTGGCACATCATGTCGGTGGAAACATGGCCCGAAGATCAGTGGTGGAAAATCCCATCTGTGGGCAGAGCCGGGAATAGTGAATAGTTGTCCAGTCCTTACGGAGGGAAGTGTGGCCTGAAGTACGAATATACACGGACACCTGGGTGGTGGTGAATAGGCTGGCCGCTGAGTCAGGGGTTTAGAAAGAATGCTATTGGAAGATCAGGGACCAGGAAGCCTTGAGAAGGAGGGTATGGATGGACAGAGATCTCCATGTTTGTACCACCAGAAGCATCTATAGCAGAGCTGACTCTCCCCACTCAGGTGGAAAGGATGAGTCATCCTGGGGACGTCAGCCAGCCTCTCTCGTCGGTCACCCGGGAGCAGGCACGGGGTGACGATGGTGGCGGGAATGGAGGCCATGCGTGGGCCAACATCATGGGCTCCTTCTCACCGAGACCGATCTTGCAACTACCGCAGCTGGATATACTAAGTGTCGACAGCAGAGACCGACACTGAGTCCTAAATATGGCGCCATTCCTGGAGGAGACTAGTCACTTGTTGGCAGGTGGATTGCACCAGCCTCCTTCAGCCTGGAAGGGGCAGCAATTTGCCCCTACGACTCTGGACATCGGTCTGCCTTCCCTGTCCACAGAACCTCCCCTAGCACCCGCACCTGAGGGTGTACAAAACACCCGATATCCCATGTGATGTTGTCTCAAACCAAGAAACCCAGGTCACCCAGGGAGGTGTGCCAATAAGTGCACGGTCATGGGATTTATGGTCTTGTCGTGAACTTATCACCCCGAAGCAGCGGCCTTAAAAATGGCGGAATGTCCCATTAAGCGAGGGTACCAGTTTAGGGACAATGCCCTGAGGAGTGGGTGTATGTGCTGAAATGATGGCCCGTATATGGTGTTGTGTCCCCCAGTAGCTAGAATGCACAGAACCGAGGACCAGGGTGTAGAAGTCGGCATGGTCCTCTCATCATGACTCCCAGCGGCCCACTGGAGAAATGAAACGAACAGTTGGACATTTAGCTGACTGAGCTACCCAGGCGCCCCTCTGGCCACCATCTTGAGGGGGACTCCGTGACCGATGGTGCTTATACCTCCGTCTTCAGAAAAGGGGGAAGATCTCTGTTCACAAGAGAGGAGGACTTGCTTTGCATTTTGAGTGCCAGATGTGACGGAAAGTCAAGGTGGGCCCGGCCAGGGTGGACTCTATCTACATCTCTTAGGCCCTACTTCAGATGCCTTTGGCTTGACCCACCTCTCTTCCTGCTGCAGCGGTGACTATCTCTGCACGGGCTCAACGGACGTTATGCAGGTGCTACCCGAGAGGGCTTACTTTGTGTCCGTGCTGCCCGCTGCACGCCTCTCACCTCTGGCACCACTGACCGAAGACCTGGGATGCCGAGCGGTATCTTCTGGCACTCAAGGATTACAATCCAGAAGGGAAGCGAACTTAGTACTCCGTGGGGCCAACATTTGACAAACAGGGTGTTGGAACTGGTAGCAAAATCTTCCTTTTTTCTTCCCCTGGACAGAGAATTTCTGCAGCTTCTTGGGGCTGGTTCTCTGAGATTGAGCACTGAGCTGCCCGTGGTGGTGGCCAGCTTGACAACACAATCTCTCCATCCCTCCCGGCCTCTCTCCCCTTGCCCTTCCCTCTTGCACTCCCTGATCAAATCCTGGCACGTAAGCCTTGGCCTCGGGCTCCGCTTTCTGGGAGAAGCCAGGCAAAGATGATCTCCAACATTAAAGATGGGGGCCAGTTGTCATTTATTATCTGAACCCTCCGTTTACTCATTCACATCCGCTTCCTGGTCCCTGTGGCATCTGATTTTGGGCACCTGGTCTCTTACATCCTCTGCTCAAACAAGCTATGGGCTTAGATTTCCAAGAATCAAGGGCACAGATTCTCAAATTCGTTGGCCAAACGCTTCTGTTCCTGGGCACTACTTCCTGCCTCCAAGCTCTGAAGGCTGAGGTCCTGGGGTTTCAGTTCGTCTAGAATTACACTTTTAGGAAAGCCCCTGGAGAGATTCCTAGACTTAATCTGCACCCCATTGGGAAGCTCCCTCATGCCTAGAATCATCTGAGAAAAAGAAGGGCCCCAGGGGAAGCAGATGAGAGAGGAGAGACCTGAGAATGAACTGAGGGCATGTGGTGGGTCCAGAGAGACTGTGTCACCGAGAACTGGGATGAGCGGTAGGGAATCTGCCTTGAGAAATAAAAGCCGGTCCCATAGAATGCTTCTGGAGTCTCTGCCTGGGATCTTAGGAATCAAGGCTCTGAAAACCACCCGATGTCTCTGGAGGGCCTTCAGAGGGAAACGGAGGCAGGTGTTACACCCCCACTGTCCACAGCTATCATCAGCTTCGGCCCCAGATCGAGCATTTGACCAGCCTGCTTTGCCCCCACTACCTACGAGGTACGGGCAACACCTTGGGAATGGGGAGGAGAGAGCAGAGACACAGATTTGGAGACACTTCCTGCCACACATGGGCTTCCAACGCATTTCTAGGCAACAAAAACAAGACGAGGCCACGATAACTAGTCATCAAAAGAGCCACACGGGAAGAGGGTGCCGTGACCGGGAGGGATTTCTCTGAGAAGGTGGGTTGAGAAATTGAACAGCTGCACCTTTCATCCAAAGAACACTTATTGATGACCTGTGATGTGAAAGGCAGGATTTTAGGTTCTGTGTGGAGTGGAGGCTGGAGAGGGATGTGGTGAGAGGTAAATAAACATAACCACCCACTTGCCAGAACCTTCTAGGCAGGGACTTCAGAATCAACCATGAGTGGCCACAACGCCAGTCCTCGCGGTCTAAAGGGCAGGGGGGTGATAAACATTAAAAAATCTGGGGGCACAGAGGGGGACGTGGTCAGTGCCAACTTAAAGAGGGGGCGTTCCCGCTGGGATTTGAAAGAGAAGTGTCTTTTTCAATAGGTGAAAATGGGGCGGAAGAGGGGCAGAGAGGGGGGCACTCCAGGCAAGGGCGGAAAGCACAGTGTGGGTTTGGAAAACGGGAGGTCTTTCTGGTCCTGCCCGGCACCATCGTGTCTTCCAGGCGCCGGGAGCTCTGCCAGCATTGGGGATTGGTTTGGGTCAGGATTGCGTTCAGCAGGGGATCGCAGAAAATTCCCAGAGTTAGCCTGAGAGGGGGTACACTTTTGTGTGTTTCCACACCACCCAGTCCGGGGTGCTGTGCGATCGTTAAGAAGGACGTCTGCCCTCACTTCGGGAAGGGGTGGGGGGAACAGCGCCCCAGAGGTCCAAGCAACCTAAAGAGGTAGGAATTAGCCAAGCAAGAGGAGGAGAGGGAGAGTGGCCGGGGTCCTTGGTGAGGACGACGGCGTACAAAGGCTGGAGTGAGGGGCAGTGTGGTAGCATGCCCGCAGAAACAGAGCGCCACAGAGGGCCCAGCAGGGCCAGACCAAGAGTTAAGGCTAGAAAATAAAGGGAGTGGGGCAGAGCCTAAAGGAGCCTTTATGCCCCATTCCGGCTTTGGGACTTTATCCTTCAGGCAGACGAGAGCCACCGCAGGGCTTAGGCCGGGAGTGACACGTCCAGGATGTGCTTTGGAGTTCAGAGGAGACATAAATTTGGAGTTGCCACCGTATAGATTGCTTATAAAGCCAATCTAAAGCCGCGTGTCTGGATGAGATTACCAAGAGGCTGTGCGCAGAGAGAAAAATAGAAGTGGCCCACGGGCTGAGTCCTGGGCGCCTCCAATATCAAGGGCCAGCAGAGGAGACGGGGAAGCCAGCGACGAAAGAGGAAAACCGGGAGCACGTGGGGTCCCGGACTCTTGTGAGAAGAGTATCTGAACAAGCAGGGAGTGATCAATACCACTAGACGCTGGAGATGGGTCAAGCGGGGTGGGGGCTGGGGGCTCACGGGTGAATGTAGCCTTCTGGAATGCTGGGGCAGGCTGGCTGGACGAGCATGCTCTCAAGGAGAAGGGAGGAAAGGAACAGGAAGCATGAAGGTGGACAGCTCTTTCAAGGGGTGTAGCCAGGGGAGGCAGCTGGGCCCAGAGTGCTTTTCCTCTTTTCTTTTCTTTTTTGTTCTTTTCTTTTCCCGTGGGACAGAGAACAGCAGGTTTGCACGCTGATAGGAGTGGCCCAGGCGAGAATGAGAGACTCGAGGCGTAGGGTAGGGCAGGGGCGGTGCTCAGGTGGCCACCTTGCGTGGCGGAGGGTGGGGGCTGGTGCACAAGCCGGGTGGGGACCGGCCTTGGCGGTCTGTCCACGGCACAGGAGGGAGGTACAGAGTTTGCAAACAGAGGCGGGGGGAGGACGGTTGTGGGGAAGGGAGTTTGTGGCTGTCGTCGATCCCTTCCCACTTTTCCAGTGAAGAGATAGCAAGGTTATTGGTGGAGTTGAGGATGCAGGGGAGGTGGGAGAAGGAATGGACCGGAGAAATGATGAATATTGCCAGCCGGCAGCCGGCACCCACTTGAGTTGAGGGATCATAAATGGAAAGTGGTCGAGTCTTTGACCCTAGACGCAGATCTGGGTGTCTGTCAGGAGGAGGGATGGATATTGGCAGGAAGTGGATAAGTGAGGAGCCAGGAGGACCGGCCTCCAGCCCCAGGATGGAGAAGACGGCCCCCTACGTGTGTGGGGATGGTGGGGAGGAAGCCAGAGAGAGGGGGGCCAGTCAGCGAAAGAGGGAAGGGCACGTTCAGAGAAGAGGCGGAGGGAGGCTGGTGTGCGGAGGGAGGAAGATGGGGAACTGATGGCGAGGCGGAGGCATGGACCCCTCCTGGCAGGCAGGTGTCCAGAGAAGGGGTGGCCCGGGCCCTCCAGCTACCCCCTTTCCTCCCACCCCTGCGCAGCAGATCTCCACCAAGCGGTTTCTCAGCCAAGTGCTGCCTGCAGCCCCGCGTCTGAGGAACCTGAGAGATAATCATCTCGCAGGCGCTGAGGTGTTCAAACTGCTGCAAGATCAGAGTTTGCTAATATCGCAGCAACACAGCCCTGGGGATGCGCCGTCCATCCGCGAAGCCACAGAGGCCGCTTATCTTGCAATACATCGCTCCTCTTACAAGGGACGCCAAGAGCCTGCACGATGGAAATTACAGAGGGAAAGGGCTGAGGTGGGGGCAGAGATATTAAAAGGAAAAAAAAAAAAAATCCGTAAAAGCCCTTATTTTTAGGCCTATTGAAGTAGAAAATATGTGCTCAGACTCTGAAAACCCAGCCACGAAGCCAACCCCGCCCTCAGGGAAAGGCAGGGGTCCTGGGTTGCAGAAGCCTGCCATTCATTACTTTTGATTTACTGCAGAGCAGACAAGAGGCGCTCACATGATACATAGCTTGTATATTCTTCTATCGATTTCCAAGACTTCGCTTTCTAAACTTCCCATCCATCAGCAGCATCTGCGCCCGCTCTCCCCCAGAGATAAAAAAAGGGACGAACCCACCCCCACCTTGCATGGAGGGAGTGGCAAGTTTTACGAACCGGGAAGGTTGGAAAGGTGAGGTCCCCTTGGCATGTTGTTGAAATGGGGGCGCGGGGAAGGGTGTGGCTGCTGGGAGGGGGCACAGACACCCCTAGGGCCCAAACCAACAGGGCCAAGGAAGAGCGAAGCAGTATGTTGGAGAAGAGGCAGGTACTTGGTGGTTGTTGTCCCCTGCGGAGATTGTCTTGGATGCTGCCAGTATAAACACTTTGGGAGCTGAATAACCGGCATAAACACGGCCTACATTCACCATCAGCTTCTACCTCACAGCCCCTGTTGCCAGCCTGTGGACTCTGAGAAGAGAACCGCTCCCCGCTGGCTGCCGAAAGAGGTTGTCATGCCCCCACCGGAAGACACGCTGTTCTGTGCATTTAAGGAAAGTCGGGTACCCACGTACCACCTTAACTTCTCTTCTCCTGCCAATATTCTCAGAATGGAAAAGGCAAGCATCTGTGATGTTACATCCACCCCCAACCCCCCTCCCCATCATATTTACAAAAAAGATTCTTCCAGCTCTTACAAAGCGGTTCTCAATATCTGGGGGGTTGGGATGGAGGAAAATAGGAGAAGTCTTCACTCTACCCCCTTTGAGTCTGGAGCACAAAGCAGGGAGGCAGGGCTGAGGGCTGCTAGGGCCTCAGGGGAACAGAGTCAGACACGGGAGGCCTCCACTCCGTGGCTAAGGGCACCTTGCCTTCACGGGGGCCCTGGGGAATCTTCCCCTGAGCTGAGAATCTCAACCCAGCGCAGAACATCCCATAGCAGGAGAGGAGACGGAATATGAGACGCTGAGCCAGGAAGCGAAGTTATCAGGGGCCCCGGGGCCTGTGCTGCTCCGTGGACTTTGGGCAAACTCCCATCTCTCTGTGCCTCAGTTTCTCTCGGGGAGATAATCTTTGCCAGTTCCTTCACCTTTTCAGGATATTGGGAGGCGTCCAAAGAGTCTCAGAAGTGACACTATTACAAATAAAGGAATTATCGACGTGACTGATGGTCTCAATTGAGCCTTGGGGTCTTTGCTATTTAGAGGCTGGATCGATAGTAATAACAACATAAATAGGGAATAACTCAGGAGAGAGTCCATAAAGGACCCCACGGCAGCAGGGCCAGATAAGGCAGAAGCAGAGAGAGGCTTCCTGTGTGGCCCACATCCGCTCAGCCTCTAGGCTTGCTCCCGGGAGCGGCCACCCCGCTGCGTGGCCAGCCTGTCCTGCGGCCGTCGCTGCTTCAGATGGCATTCTACAGGGGCCCTGGCCGCGCCAGGCAGGGCGCATCCGCCTGGCAGCTTCCAGGAGAGAGCAGATGTGCTGGAAAGGACATGGGATGTGGAATTCAAGGGCTTGGTTTGAAGTCTTGTCTCTGGAACGTCATACCTGGCGATGGGCTAGTCACGTGACCTCCCTGGCCTTGGGCTTCGCGTGTGCAAAGCGGAGGCAATGACAGCTAATTTGTTGCTCGAAGATATCACCGGAGAGAGGACTGCGGAGGCTCTCTGCAAAATACTCAGTTGCTGTTAGACAGTCACCCATGTGGGACGATGGGCAGTAGCCCGGGAATGCCTCCTTTTCCAAGATATCTTGGCCACCACACCCTGGTTACCCCAGGACCAGCATCACTACCTTCACCCTCACTGAGGCAGAACCGAATCAAGGGTCTGGGCCCGAGGAGAGATGGGATCCGCGCCCCCCCCACCCCATCCCCTAACCTGACCTCTGAGCAGTGACGGAAACATTGGTATCCTTATGGGATTCTTTGCCTCTAACTTTCCCGCTGAATCGTAAGCCCTTATGTTGCTGGCGGCAGAAGGCACAGTCCCGACGCGCACTAGCACTCAGTGAGCGAGTGACCTGGGGGTAAAGGTGGGTCTCGTCAGGCACTAACCACCAATGACTTGTCCGTCAAAGGCTTTTCCTCCAGGAGGTGGGGCCTGATGAAACAGATGGGCACAGGGTGCGTCTGGTGGGATCGAGAAAAGCATCTTAAAGGGGGCAAAGAGTCTAGAGGGGGAATCGAGGCAAGGGGGCTGAAACCAAATTCGAGGGGCTTGAAGAAGTTTAGTGCCCAGGGTACCCACCCCAAGCTATCAAATCCCCGCTCCCAGGCATGACCCTCTGCGGTTGGAAAGGATCAGTGGTGCCAAGGCCCTTGTCCATGAACTTCCCCTCCGAGTATAAACATCAACAGAGGGACGCATCCCCCCGTGAGTAGATCTGGCAGAAGAGCACAAATGAACGTGGACCCCGGTCGCAGCGGGATCTACGTGCATCATGCCTTCAAACAGCGCGTTTTCACACGCGGTGCGCGGGCGTCGTGTGGAGCGGCGCACGGTTCCTGGCGCACACGTGCCCGCACACTCCCAACATGTGCCAACACACAGATGCGCACAGATACCTGCACGCCTGCGTCCTCGTGCAGATATGCACGGGCACACGCATGACATATTTGAACAGCAGTTCACACAGGGAAACTTCTGTCCCCTTGGGCCAGCAGAGAATTTCAATCCCACTAATAGATTGCTGTCCCTGACCCGACCAGGAGCCTGGGCTCTCGTAATGACTTAAAATCACAGAATTATAGTTCAAAGGGGCCTGACAAATCAGCTATTTCAACCTCCAACCTAGAGCAGAAAAATCCTCTCTAACAGTCTGAGGTGTTGACACACAGCCTCTGCCTAACACCACGGTGATGGAGAACCTATTACCCGATTTGGAACCCTATCTGGTTGTTGCTATTAATAAGGAGGACTATCATTTATTGAGTGCTGACTGTGTGCCCAGTGCTACACTAAGCACTTTAGGTAGACTATGGCAGATAAGCCAGTGAGGTAGGCCTTCTTATCTCCATTTAATGGAAGTTTAAACTGAGTCTCAGGGGGCGCCTGGTGATCTCACGGTTCGGGGGTTCGAACCCCGTGTCGGGCTCTCTGCTGACAGTTCAGAGCCTGAGGCCTGCTTTGGATTCTCTGTCTCCCTCTCTCTCTCTGCCCGTCCCCTGCTTGCACTCTGTCTCTCTCCCTCTCTCTCTCAAAAACGAATAAACAAATAAAAATAATTTAAACTGAGTCTCATAAAAACTGACTTGTGCATGGTGATGCCATGAAGGGGGGGAGGGCAGAGCTGGGATTTGAACCCGGGACTGTCTGACTACACACTGCGTGCACCGTCAGGTCGCACGAACTTGCCCTAAGTTATATGGCACGGGAGACTGTTCCTCAGAATGAACCAAACTCTGCTTTTCTGCAACTGATCCCAGATCTGCGCGCTGGAGCTTTGCAGAGGCCTCTTCCTGTCTTCCTGCGCCTCCCTTTTCTCCAGGCTTGTCCCTCTCCTCTGATGCCCTCTTCCAAATATAGCACCCCCCCCCAAGAATTCCATTTTCAGTGGGAAATCACCTCCACTGTTTAGACAACTTACTTGAAGGGTGCATCCCTAAGATGTCACTGGCCTTTTGGACAGCAACATCACATCATTTTTTTAATGTTTATTTATTTTTGAGAGAGAGAGAGAGAGAGACAGCAAGTAGGGGAGGTGCAGAGGGCAGAGAGAGAGGGAGATAGAGAATCCAAAGTAGGCTCCACACTGTCAGCGCAAAGCCCGACACGGGGCCCGAACCCACGAACTGCGAGATCATGACCTGAGCCGAAGTCAGACGCTCAACCCAGGTGTCCCTTTTGAAACTCACTGTGGGTTTTTATTTTACTTTAGTTAGCTGGCGATTTTATCTTACATACACTACTATAAACTACCGCTGTAGTTAAGAATAAGAAAAATGTTTTCAGCTTATTATTCCAGCCACTTTTAAGATCATTTTGAAGTGGAGTTTGTCAGCTGGTACTTTCACTAGGCTTGCAGCCTGGAGGGGTTTGCAGATGGGGTAAGCTGAGTGTCTATGCCAAGTAGTTGATCAAAGTCAGGCCAGGGTTCAAGGGCGGAGTCTTGTATCACCTCCTAGACACCTCCTAGCAGGTGATACTGATCTACAAAACATTACTCCGGTTCCAATGTCAAGTGCCATCACACCTGTGTATTTGGACCAAGACTAGAGATATGCCAGGAGTCACTTGGGGGGAAGTAGGGGACAAAGGTCAATACCAATCCAGGAGAAAAGGATAAGGTCAAGGGAGAAACGTCAAACTCGGTAAGAGTCACATCTGTCCAGGAAGCAAGGGTGACAGGTTGTGGCTTCTGGGCTGGAAATGTCAGTAGCTCGGGGCGGCATCCACCAAAGTTGGAGTTTGAGCTTAGGAATATGCAGAGACAAATGAGCTGTGTTTTAGGCAATGTCCAGATGAATTCCAGAAGATTGAATGCTGCTGGCCTGGGGGTCCTTTTAAAGGCGCAGATAATACAACCTTTCTGAGTGTGCACCTGGCTGTCTTAAAGGTACCCCCTGCCTTGTTCCACCTGGCCTCCGGGCAATTTTAGATCCACTGGCTGGGAATCTTCTTGATGATATTATTTAGCCCTGTTTCTCCAATTTGCCCATAAGGATGAAAACTGTGGGCAAATAACTTTCTAAAATTGAAGTGTTTCATAGGTAAGGCATTCATCCCCCTTATATCGGGATTTTTTTTTTTTCTCTGCAGGTTACAGAAACCCTAAATCAAATTGGCTTAAACAGTAAGGAGACCGTAGGTCTCACATAACGAGAAGCCCAGGGATGGGTACAGCTTTAGGATTGGCTGATCCAGTGGCTTGATGATGTCCCCAGAGGTTCGATTCTACCCATCTCGTCTGCCATCCACAGCATTACCTTTTTTGTTTGGCTGGTTGGGTTTCGTTCGTTTTTAAACTTAAACTCCAGTTACTTAACATACAGTGTAATGTTAGTTTCACGTGTATAATAGAGTGATTCAACACCTCCATACATCACCCTGTGCTCATCACAAGTGCCCTCCTTAATCCCCATCACCTATTTAACTCATCCCCCCACCCACCCCTTCTCTGGTAACCATCAGTTTGTTCTCTGTGATTAAGAGTCTGTTTCTTGGCGTGCCCTCCCCCCCTCCTTTTTTTTTTTTGCCCTTTTGCTCATGTGTTTTGCTTCTTAAATTCCACGTGAGAATGAACTCCCATGGTATTTGTCTTTCTCTGACTGACTTATTTCACTTAGCATTCCACTCTCGAGCTCCATCCACGTCACTGCATATGGCAAGACTTCATTCCTCTTATGGCTGGGTAATAGTCCGTTGTACATCTATGCCACATCTTCCTTATCCATTCATCACTCGATGGATGCTTAGGCTGTTTCCATAACATGGCTGTCGTAGATAATGCTGCTATAAATATCAGGGTGCTTGTATCTCTTTGAATTAGTATTTTGGTATTCTATGGGTAGATACCTACCAGCGTGATTGCTGGGCTGTAGGGTCGTTCTATTTTTAACTTTTTGCGGAACCTCCGTACCATTTTCCACAGTGGCTGCACCAGGTTGCATTCCCATCCACGGTGCCCAAGGGTTCCTTTTTCTCCACATTCTTGCCAACACCTGTTGTTTTTGGTGTCTTTGATTGGCGCCATTCTGACAGGTGTGAGATGATATCTCACTGTCGTTTCGATTCCCCGATGATGCGTGATGTTGAGCATCTTTTCATGTGTCTGTTGGCCATCTGTATATCTTTTTTTGAAAAATGTCTATTTATGTCTTCTGCCTATTTTTTATTGGATTATTTTTTTAGTGTTGAGTTATATAAGTTCTTTATATATTTTGGATACCAACCTTTTATCACACATGTCATTTGAAAATACCTTCTCCCATTCAGTAGGTTGCCCCTTAGTTTTGTTGTTTCCTTCGCCGTGCAGAAGCTTTTTACTTTGATGTAGTCCCAACGGTTTATTTTGGCTTTTGTTTCCCTTGCCTCAAGGAGACGTATCGAGAAAGAAGTTGCTACAGATGATGTCAAAGAAGTTACTGCCTGTATTCTCTTCCAGGATTTTTATGGCTTCGAGTCTCACATTTAGGTCTTTCATCCATTTTGAATTTATTTTTGTGTATGGTGTAAGAAAGCGGTCCAGATTCATTCTCCCGCACGTGGCTGTCCAGTTCTCCCAGCACCATTTGTCAAAGAGACACACAGCACTAGCTTCTCACGTCCGGTTGCCCTCCTGTTCAGAAGGTGGCTGCCAGAGTAATTGGACAACACGCTTCGTTCCCATCCGGAGAGAGAGAAACGGGATTGTCTTCTCCAAAGCTCTATGTTCGTGTGTCCTTGGCTCCGTTCTCTCAGGTCTGCCTCAAACTGAACCCGTCATCTGGTGGAATTGACGTGTTCACTACATTCCGATCCTCTAGTCCAGCCACACTCTTGAGAAATAAATGAGATGATTTTGGCTTGGCTCGTGCTTCGTGAGTCCGTGCTGGTTCCCGATGTTCACCGTTTCCCTTCGTGTCCACAAACCGTCTATTTAAAAACCAATGCTGGAGTTTTACCAAGGACGACAGTCTCTGGGATGCCTTTCTCGCAGTAAATGGGGACACCATTTTCCTCTTCTGTTCCCAGATCCTTTTTTTTAAATTATTTTTTTTAAGTTTATTTATTTATTTTGAGAGAGAGAGAGACGGAGAGAGTGAGCAGGGGTGGGGCAGAGAGAGAGAGGGAGAGAGGGAATCCCAAGCAGGCTCCACACTGTCAGTGCGGAGCCCGATGCGGGGCTCGAACCCGCAAACCGTGAGATCGTGACCTGAGCCGAAACCAAGAGTCGGATGCCCAGCCGACGAAGCCACCCAGGCGCCCTTCCCAGGATCCTTCAGAGCCGTGGTCTGCAAATGTAAGTGAGCCAGGGGGATAGCTGTGGAGTTGTTTAAAACCTACGAGTGGCCTCATAGCATAGTGGTTAACTGCACGACGGAGTCGGGAGCCAGAATGCCCATGCTCAGATCTCAGCCCTGTCACTTACTGTGACTCACTCAATCTCTCCAGGCCTCCGTTTTCTTATCTTTAAAATAGAAGTAACAAGAGGCTCTCCCACGTGGAATCGTTATGAAGATTAAGGGAGAGGTATGTATACATTGTGCAGAACAGCGCCAGTAAGTGGTATGCATGTGTTGGCTAAATAAATATATGTTCCCAGTCCCCAGCCTTAGAGATGATGAGTCAGGCTGGGTGAGGGAAGGCTGTGGGCAGGAATCTGCTCTCGACAGGAGTGTGTCCCAGTGGATCCTGACGCCAGGGGCTCAACCACCCTGAGATGATGCCGCGTGTCCATCCCGCGTGAAGCTTTTCCCGAGCGCTGGGGTGAAACACACTTTAGCCCGGGAATAAAAATCCCAAGCAAATACAGGTTTCCTCTACTATCCAAAAGCAGTGTTCCTGTGAGATCTTTTGTAAGCCGAAACGGTGCAAAGGGAAGAAACCATAACCCTTAATTTATGTGGCAAAGTTTTAGGTGTTCCCAGACCGCCCCCTGCCCACCTCCCCTTCCCCCCCCCCCGCCCCCCGCAAATAACCTCTCTTAGGTGATACCTGAGGGCACAGCGTGCTAATGGCTGCCCAAGATAAATCATGATAAAGCACAGATGCTCACAGACAGTTCCAGACCATGGCAGCTTGATGCGGAGATGCTGGGTGTAGTTCCCGGGGAAGGAGCTTGGCGGCGCCACTCCCTGCTCGAGATGCGCGCTGCCTTGATAAAGGCTCGCGGCAACGCGCACAGGCTGAACGCTTCCCTTGATAGGAAACAAGCAGGCTGGGAATGTTGTTTCACTGGGTCCTCTCTCAACGTTGTAATATCCTCCCGAAAGAATGGGGCTGCTTCCCTTGCAATTGCTTCCACCATCATTAATGTACCGCGCTCTCCCTGGCGTTCCCAGGTCGTCCGGGACTGTGGTGTCACTGGTACCCTCCCCCAAGGGTCCTGCTTGCCTGGGATGTGGACTCTCCCCCTTTCCGCCTCCCCCCCCCTCGCCCCCGCCCCCGGTTTTGGACCGTGCCCAGTTACAGTCTGCGCTCACCACGGGGTTCCTCCTGCACCGTGGGTCACTCTAGACGCTGCCTTCGTTTTCCCCATCAGCCTCATTTGTGATTACAGCATCAGAACTCAGTGTTGGGGCGCCTCTCGGCCCTCCTGAGCCTCTTCCCTTTTAGAGCCTCTACCCTTGGGACTGGGACTGTTTTCTCTGAACCTGGGCAATTCTACCTTCTGAAGTCCTGTGGTTCGCTCTGATATGCCTAGCTTTCCCTCTTGTCTCTTATGACCTCTAGGAAGGATTTGCCCCAAGCTTCCTGTTATCATTTATCCATCGCTGCATTAAAAAAACAAACAAAACACCCCAGTATTCAGTGGCTTAAAATGGCAAACATCTATTTGCTCCTGATTCTGCAATTTGGGCTAGATTTTTGTTGGTCTCACCAGGGTTTACCTTCGTGGCTGTCATTGGACGCACGGCTGGGGGCCAGGCTCAGAGCAGCAAGAGCCAAAGAACAGAAGCTGTAAGTATTCTTTTTTTTTTTTTTAATGTTTGTTTATTTTTGAGAGAGAGAGCATGAGCGTGTGGGGGGAAGGGCAGAGAGAGAGGGGAACAGAGGACCCCAAGCGGGCTCTGCGCTGACAGCAGCGAGCCCGATGTGGGTCTTGAACTCACAAACTGTGAGATCATGGTCCTGAGCTGAAGTCGGACGCTTAACCGACTGAGCCACCGAGGCATCCCAGCTGTAAGTACTCTTAAAGCCTGGGCTTGGAGGTCAGGTGACATCACTTCTGCTGGATTCTAGTGGTCAAAGCAGGTTGTATGGCCAGCCCAGATCGGAGCAGGGAAATAGACCTCTGATGGAAGGAATTCCAAAGACAGTGGGGCCACTTTTCACCTACCACACTTCTTTTCATGAAATCTATTTGGAGGACCTGCGTTGGGGAGACAAGGGAGATGATTCTGATCCCTGGAAAGGACTCAAACTCTGGCAGACGCAACAGAAAGCTAAAGAGAGCACTACAATCCGATGTAATAAACCATCCTCATGGCCACCGGCTCTTACACATTTGCCCTTTGCTGGGCAGTGTGCTTAGTGATGCATTTGCTTCCTCTCACCGAGCCTTGACTATACTCCTCTGAGGAGAAATATGGTAACAATTGTGCCCATTTTCCAGATGGAAAAACCAAGGCACAGAGAAGATAGGTGTTAAGAATGCGAGGCAAGACATAAACTCAGTGGATGTCCAGCTCCAGAGTCCTTGCTCTTACCAGATACCTCCCTCTGCAAGGTCAGCCTTGAGGATGGACAGTGTCTTGCCTTTGGCCTTAGCCTCGGGGGAGTCCCATCAATAGGCAAGTGGATGCGGAAGCAGGAGAAAGACAAGAGCTTGCAGCAGATTTCTTTTCACAGCATGCAAACAAAGAGATACCCTGCCCTTCACTGCTCTTCTCTGGGCCCCTGGGCAGGCTGCCTGCGTCTTTCACCCAACCCTAAGATGGCACACCAAGACCAAAGGCCAAGGTGGCCTGAGGCTGCGTGAAAGGTTTGAGAACAAAGGAGTCACGTCCTCCCCAACTGTCCCAGAGACACGTGATCAGAGGGAGAAACTGCTCCCAAAGCCACACAGGAAACCACGTCTCTGTAAACTCACCCATGACGTCAGCCCTGCATCCAGAACGGCCCTTGTACCTTCCTTCCCACTCATCCCTGCGTTAACCAATTACTGAAAACAGCTCAAAATAGCACCTGTCCCTCAGCTGGGGCTGCTGCAGGAATATGGCTTGTGATCCTTTTCGAGAAAGAGCAAGTCTGTTGGAAATCAGTGCAGTGAGATTATCTGGCTCTCACGCCGATGTCCGGCTCTAACCTACCCAGAACAGGCTGGGTTATGGAGTTTGCACGTTTCCTACCAGACAGTCGCGGTGGAATGTGGCCTCTTGTACCAGCTGTAGTCTGGGTCTCAAGGTAGCCATCGAGGGGTAGCAATGGGACCCAACCCCGTGAGCCACTCGAGCCCCACGGAAAGCAGATTCTCTGAGAAGCTGGCCAAGGCACAGGAGTGGTCCGGAGAGCGTTCGGTGACCTGCTTCAATACTGGCCCAGTTTCTCCACACCCCAGGCCACCCCCACCAGGATCCCAAGGGACTCCTATCCCCACCCATCACTCCTAAACCCATTTTAAAATCTGCCAAAGCCATGCAAAAGGATGCTTATTGTAAATATGAGAACAACAGCAACAGAATGAATAGCCATCAATAGGGTTACAGTTAAACTTCGGTACCACGTACGGATGGAGCAGCGTGCAACAATTAAGTGAATGAAATGATCTCTTCACTGGCACGGAAATCACACCAAGGAAATTGTCAAGTGAAAAAGACAAGCCCCATAGACATCCACCCATCTATCTCCCTATCTCTGTCTATTATCTCCCTACCTGCCCATCTATCCAAACAGTGAACTGAAAACAGTGATTTCCTTCAAGGAGGGGAGAGGGCTGGAGGGGGGTAACCACGACTTTTGCTTCATTTGTATCCTTTGGATTGTTACACGAATGTATTCGTGTATTACTTATAAAATTAAAATTTAAATACGTTCTCAAGGAAAGCAAAGCTAGAGAGAATGATCCACTAACAAGATAGAAAGCAGCGCATCCCTAAATCCAGCCTTGGTTTATTCGTTTGTCTCTTCAGCTCCAGCAGCAGTCCTGCCCAGAAACGGCCTGCCCTGCGTGGCTCTTTGCCCCGCCCTCGAGCCCCTCCTCTCTCCTCGGCTGATGTCACCTTGATGACAGCCCTTGATGTCCCCTGCAAGCCCAGCCTCACCCACCAGCCTCACTGAGCCCAGTCTCTGAAAACCAGGGAGAGTGCAGGCATCTTGGGTCCCAAGGTTCGGTCCTGGAACTGTGTCTGTCCCACAGCCAGTGTCTGGGGGGTCTAGTCCTTATTCCAGACCCAACGTCTCTCCACCGGGATCTCTTCCAAGTGCCCCTCCTGATGTCCCCTCAGCTTTTGCTGCCCTCTTTGGGCCCTGCTCTTGGAGCCGTATCCCCCACACTGTCCCCACTGGCATAACAGCGCTGGCTGGGAGCCTAGACCGACGGCCCCATCCCAGCAACAGTGGGAAGGGTGTGTGGGTTCTGCTTGGGTCTACGGAAATGCCATGGTGGCCCCCTTGCTCTGGAGCAAGTGGCCTGGATGAACTCTCCAAGGACCCGCATGGGCTCTGGAGGGTCTAAACTGACAGGTGGCTCTTGGTTTCAGTCTCCCGTGAGCTAGTGAACAGCCCGGGTGGGAGTCAGCATGAGGTCCCTCGCTGGGCATTGCCACCCCCTACCTGTCTACTCAGAGTATTCCGACCATCTGGTTCTTCTGGCTAAGTTTGCAGCATGAGGCTTTGGGGAGGATTTCAGGAGCGGGTCTGCCTGCACTGTTGTGCATGACTTTAGGGAGCTGTGTGATCTCTCTTCCCAGAAGACTCGAGAAGGAGGAGAGCTCCTTCCCCCCAACTAGCTGGTCCAACTATTTTGTCTGTCGTTGGGCCCGGAGGCAGGAGAATGAACGAAATGACTCCTGATGACAAGCCCATGCCAGGACTCAGCAGACTGGGAACAAAGTAATTGCAACAAGCTTGTTCTTCCTTAGAACTTGCCCTTCTAGGAACACCCAGCTTATTAGGAATGCAGGCCTGAGGGCTCCTGGGATGTCCATGAACTTAAGGAGATACCTGTCCCTCCATGGGGTCGGGCAGGCCTACCTAATGGACAGCTTGCGTTAGTATGGATAGAGACAGCTTTCCCCCAAGAATGACGATGGGTTTTGTTCTCCACCACTGACATGGTAGGGTCTGCCTGAACTCAAATACAGCCCTCCTCTGACGTTCAGCGATACCCACCCGAGGTCCCTTGGCCTCTCTCAAATCCTCTGGTTGTAATGATGAACCTATCCAGGGCTCCAAATAATCTATTAATAAATAACTATCCCTGAGATCACACAGTGCAATTAACAGAAGCTTGGTATTAAGCCGCGTGGAGGTGGGTGTCAGAGATGGGGCAGACTTTTACCCATCTTGTTTGCTGATGAGGCGAGGGCACAAGACTGCAGCAGGCCAGGGTCGTTCTGAGGGGAGCGGGACCCTCCTTAGAGTGGAAAAAGCCCCCCGACGCACAGAGGCCCAAGAAATGGGTGGTAACAAAGCCACTCTGAGAACGGAGACGTTTCTCGGGTTAGTAGCAGCTGCCGATATCTTTTGCATAAGTACTGTTAGGTGGGTGTCTGGTCGAAGCCGATGTGTGGGTGGTGGAAGAAACAGTCAAATTGACGTGAGTTAAGAACTGAGGGTTATTTTGAATTCTTTCTTTCTTTTTTAAATTTGAGCTTCTTCCTTTTTCTTTGGGGGGGGGGGGGGAGTTGTTTTTCCGTGGATAGGCCAGGAACGTGGAAAGAAGAGGGGCTGGTTAGAGAAAGACAAGTGTAGGAACGAGCCTCGATTCACTCCCAGCCTGGTCATTCCCCTGAAATCCTGCCCGGAGGCATTGGCATGGTCGAGATGACCTTCTGGCACCTTTCTCTGGGGGCCAGAGGAATCCTGGCTGGGAGATTCTAAGAGGCAAGAATCATACCTATGAGGCTGGAGGGGAGACCTGTAGTCATGGTAACCATGCAATTCAGTTTCCCCATGTGAGTAGGTGGTCCCAGTTTATGAGAGTCCAAATCTGACGTTTAGGGAGACACTCAAATCTGGGCACCACAGTTTCCACAGGGTACCAACGTGGCGGCTCATCTTCCTGGTGTGACGGTGGCTCCCTTTGCCAAGTCCCCCATGACCCTCGTCCGGGAGAGGAAGGCCCAGCAGCTAGAAGGAGCTGCTTAGAGACCCAGGTACACCCAGAGTGGGAGAGCCATAGGGTGGAAGGGAGAGAAAGGAAACATACCCCCCAGCACGAGTGAACCTAAACATTTCCACAAGGTCAAAGGTGGAGAACACCATCACGGCAGAGAAAATAGATCTCGACAACGGGACCGACAACGTAAGCAGGGTGTGAGCGTCGTGGAGGGTAGGACAACCTTCTAAAGGAATTTTCGTAAATCCTGGGAATCAGATCCCTTTATACTCAAGTCACAGGCACATTGCTGGTCCTCATTCCCCACTGTTCCCACCCAGGCTCCCAGGCACCCACCCCATCTGCCTCCTCCTCTCTCGCCAGGCTGAGAGTGAATATACACACGGTCCCCTAGACGTGCGAGCCCGTGGCATATAGCTGGGCCCCGCCACTGTGTGGAGGCTGGGACCCTCCCGTCCCTCCTTCCGTCCGTCGGTCGGTCGCCTGAGCTTAGATGCATCCCACTTGCCTCAGAGCAAAGCGCTCTAATCCCAGAAGGCAGGGAAGGCAGATTTTAACTCAGACAATGTTTAAGACACCCAGGAG
Source organism: Panthera leo (assembly GCF_018350215.1). NCBI lineage: Eukaryota > Metazoa > Chordata > Mammalia > Carnivora > Felidae > Panthera > Panthera leo. Next base: position 17,317,930 of record NC_056688.1, on the reverse strand, counting down.
CGGAGACAAGCTAATGTTTGTATAAATGCCCTCCCACTGAACCTCCTCCCTGTCCATCTGTCCCCTGGCTCTCACACAGCTAGGACCGCCTTTGTGGGTAAATAAGGGAGTCCCCAGAGAGGCAGGAAGCCCTCCTCCTCCTCCTCCAGGGCCGGCTGCCTCCAGGCTTCCCTCCCACAGCCCAGCCGAGAGCCTCTGCCTCCTCCTCCCTGCGCTCACGCTCCCCCACCCCCTTCTCATTCCCTTTATCTCCTTCCTCTCCTTTCCCATTTCTGGCCCTGGCTTAGCCCTCTATAATGACTTAATCTTGCCGACAGGGTGACAAGCGGATGAATCGAACTTTGAGGCTTTTTTCTCCACTCTAGATTCATTTGAAGATTTCTCCCAGATGCGGCACTAAAACCCTAGATTCAATTTCCCTTTGACATAATAACCGAATTAGTCTCATATTGTCATACATAAATTACTAGCCAGTCAGGGTGCCACCAGAGGGAGAGAGAGCTGGAGAGAAAGCAAGGCGTGAGCATCCAAAGGGGTGTGACTGTGACAAGCGGGGACCTGAATAACAAGCGGGGACCAGGAGGGTAACAGCTAATCATATCTGACAAACGAGGAGAATCCCCAGGCCGCAGCAAAGGTAAACATTATTTACCTTCCTCTCCGTGCCCCTGGCCATTAAGATGTCACCATGGGGAGCCGTGTACCTTACAAGAGATACACAGATCTAAATATCTTCTCGATTAAGTAATGCTCTGTTTGCAAAGGCTGCCTTCAAAGAGGAAAATGTAATTTTGTGGAATACTGCTGCAGCCTCTAGGCCTGGAGACAGAGCTAAGCCAGGCAGGGGGCCTGGAGGATGCCTGCCTGGGGCACAGATGCCCGGCCTGGGCCCCAGGGGCCTCCCCTGGCTGGTTCTGAGCACAGAGGCTGGATCCTGGCCTTCCCCACCTGCGCCCCGGGATTGATGACTGGCCCACAGCGTGGCCAGATCAGAACCAACTGGAATGAGGCTTCCCCGCCTGTCCGCCAGCCACTGGCTCGGCCTCCTCTCCATTTCCCCCGCCTCACCTGTTGGTTCTGGTCAGTTCTTTCTCCTGAAGGTTCTGGCCTCTGGCCTCACCTCTACCTCCTAGGTCTTGATGGGATTATTACGACCACAGCTTTCCAACCAGTTTCCCCACAGCTTCCTAACAGGTCCTACATGACAACCTATGCTACGCTTCCCCAAATGCAAATCCGAGGCCAGCGTTTCCCTAAATTAAAACGTACAGGTGGCTTCCCAAAGGGGAACACGCAAACCCCTTAGCATGGCCTGTAAGACGAGCAGGACATACTGCTCCAAGCATGCCCCTTACCCACATTCCCCGAGCTCCCCACGCCCATCATTTCCCAAGTGCATGCTGGGATTTCCCTGAGCGGCTCGCTCGGTCTGGAGCGTTCTTCTCTCCTTTCACTTGCAGCTTAAACATTGTCTCCATGTGAAGCCTCTCCCGGCCTCCCTAGTCCCGGTCCAAACCATCCCTGCCCTCGCCGGTCTCCACTGCACCCCAACTTTCTTCTACACGGTGCCTCGTCACATGTGTGATTGCTCTTCGGGGCTTACTTGTCATCTCTCTTCCTGGATAGCAAGTTCTCTGAAGGCGGGGGTTGGGTCTTATCCATGGCTACGTTCGGGGGAGGCATGAAGCCAGCCCAGAGCAAACCGGGGACCCACACAGACCCTGCACACCCCTGCCTAGAGGGGTCTGCTTGCTTCCCGTCATGTCTATGCAGTTAAATTGAAGCTTTGATGGCGTGTCTGCCCTGAGCCCAGCATGGGCTAAGAGCCAAGTGACTTAGGACGTCTTGGGTCCCCCCGTGGTCGGTACAGAGCGTGGCCTGCGGTAGGTGTTCAGTAAATGTGTAAGCGATTGTCTGCTGTGGATTCTGTTCTCGGGAGCTGACTCCTTTCGGGGGGGGGGGGGGGGGCGGACAAAGGGAACAATTATAGAAAAATAAAGGAGCAGATTAATCAAATATCCCACTGGACTGTGAGCTCCTCGTGGTCAGGATTCGTGTCTGCATCTCTGCCCCAGGCCCACACATGCCCAAGTAAGTGCCCAGCAGAGCCCCCGCTCAGTACAAGTTGTAAGAGCCGGGGAGACGAATGCAGATTCTGCCTGCATTTTGTCCTCAGATGTGACCTGGGGGACAGGTAGTGGCCTGTCACTCTGCCTTCAACTTCTCATTAACCTCACCACCTGCCCTAATTGTTTCAGTCCTGGGTTAGGTAACTACCCTCCTTTTATGTTTTTATTCAGCCCGTAGTCCTGCAGAATCCCAAAGACGTAAATGACTTTAAAGCCAATTTATTGAATGAGCGGGCTCGGTGGGAAAATCAGGACACGGCCTTTCCCCTCACTACTGCATTCAGACCTGCTCCCTCAGATGTCCCTCTCCACCCACACACCCACCCACCCCACAGGAAGCAGATCCTAGAAACGTTCTTTCTTCTTTTATGGACAAATATAACTCTATGTATTTAAAGTATAGAATGTGATGATTTGATATGCATATACATTGTAGAATGATTGCCGAGATCAAGATAATTAACACATCCATCACCTCCTATAGTTAACATAATTAACGCTTTGTGTGTGTGTGTGTGTGTGTGTGTGTGTGTGTGTGTGTTTGTGTGTGTGTGTATGGGGGGGTGTGGTAAGAATACTTAAGATCTCCTCTTGGCAACTTCCAAGGGTATAATACCACATTATTAACTATAGTCACTTGCTGTACATTAGACCCTCAGACCTTCTTCTTCTAACTGAAAATTTGTGCCCTTTACCTATAGGACCCCAAGTCTTCCCATCACCACCCCCCAGCCCCTAGCAACCGCCATTCTGTTCTCTGTTTCTAGGAAATTGGCTTTTTTTTTTTTTTAAAGATTCCATATATAAGTGATATCAAACAGTATTTTTCTTTCTCTGTCTGGTTTATTTCACTTAGCATAACGCCTTCCAGATTCATCCATGTTGTCACAAAAGGTAGAATTTCCTTGTTTCTCATGGCTGAATAGTGTTCCATTATATATGTGTATGACATTTTCTTTATCCGTTCATCCACGGAAGGCCATTTAGGTTGCTTCCATATTCTTGACTATTGTGGCTAGTGTTGCTGTGAACACAGATATACAGATATCTCTTCAAAATACTGATTTCAGTTGCTTCAGATATATCCCCACCGAACCAAAGAGCTTTTGCATAGCAAAGGAAATAATCAATAAACTGAAAAAGCCACCTATAGAGTGAGAGAAAATTGTCACAAAACTGTATAGAAGGGGTAACATGCAAAATATATAATAATGAACTCAGGCAACTCAATGGCAAAAAAAAAAAAAAAAAAGCAAATAATCCAATTAAAAATGGACAAAGAACCTGAATAGACATGTTTCCAAAGAAGACATACACGTGGCCAATAGGTAGATGAAAAGGTACTCGACATCGCTAATCATCAGGGAAAGGCAAATGAAAACAAGATATCATGTCACACCTGTTAGGGTGGCTGTTATCAAAAAGACAAGGGATAAGAAATATTGGTGAAGATGCGGACAAAAGGGAACCTTTGTGCACTACGGTGGAAATACAAAATGGTACAGCTACTCTGGAAAGTGGTCTGGCAGTCCCTCCAAAAATGAAAACCTGAACTACCCTATGATCCTATCACTTTTCATTCTTCAGTAGTAACTTTATTTTCGGTTGTTTAAAAATCCATTTCAACCCAAATCAAAACCTCAGTCTCCTATCCAGTTGAAAGCTCTTCCCACTTTTGCCTCCCCCACCTGTCCCAAGCCTGAGACCCTGCCGTGGGGAAGGGAAGCCGCTTGCTGCTTATTCTACCCCCCGCCCCCACCTTTCTCTTCCGCCTCCCCTACTCTGTGCCGCCTCTGCGTCCTCCATGGATGGCGCAGGGAGAGAGGATCTTTTTATTTGGTTTAAGCTGTTATTGGCTCTCTGGCTACTGGTAGAAGTCCGAATGCAAGCTTTGTCTCTTGTGGGGGAACCTTGTGGGTTCCTTGAGATATTCTCTGGGGAACGAGACAGTTTCCCCATAAGATAGTTCTCTGATGGGGGCAGTGGGCTTCCCACTGATCTCTCGTGACTCCCCGGCATCTCCAACTCCCCAGCTGTGTGGGGGTGCACCCACACAGCCTGCCTGGTCTCCCCTTCCGGCCAGTGTTGGCAGCACCTTTCAAGACAGCTCAAGCCAGGCCAACCTGTAATGATCCCTTTGGCCTTCAGGAGGTAACCTTGCACCTCCAAACTCTGCCTATGCGGGCAGCTCCCAGGTGCTTTTCTGAGGTCCACGCCAGGAGAATTAGAGACAGGTCTCTGAGTTCCTACAGTGTAAGCATCCAGCCAGGGATGGGGGAGTGCCACTCTTCCTGCTTGTAGACAACATTCTCTTCCTCCGTGTGATTTTCTGCAAGCTTCCTTTATTTGGCTTGAGATAGACAGAGGAAGGGAAACTCAGAGCACCAGCTCCCCTCCAAAATTCTGTCTCAAACCTTCTCCTTTCTGAGAGGAAAGGCTACGTCTGGCGATATGTCTATTGGGCCAGTTTCTGGCCAGGAAACAGATGGCATGCTCAGAGGGGTAACTGGAGAGAGTTAAAGAGATTATTTATAAAGGTGTGGGCAGGGTTCAGGGAAACACAAGGGATTGAGAAACATCTTGAGTGTAATGGGCAAAGGGAGGGAGATGTTTCTGGAACCTTACAAGATCTAGGACTGTCACACAGGTGCCACAGCCTTTACTAGAAGGATTCAGCCCGTCTCATGCGATGACCGAGCAGAGAGGAGCCAGAGGAAGAAATACCCTGGCCTCTCTCCTCCTGCCCTCAGATCTCCTGCCTGTGCCTCCCACTGGCTGAATTCAGCCTGAAACCCCAGGGCAAGGGAGGCCAGTTAATGCTGTCTGTAGAGGTCATCCTGGCAGGACGGGGGTGGAGAATTGTGCTCCAGGGATACACTGGGGAATATCCAGCACAGACCCCTGTCTTCACAATGTGCAGGAACTCGTCACCCACCGTCCTCAGCTTGGAGCCTCAATGAAACAACAGTGAAAGGCCATTTGTCAGCTAATAACCCATCCCACATCGTCTTCCTCCGCTCCTCTCCACTACCCCTAAGGCATCCGCACCCCACTATAGACTGCAGAGCAGGAGCGCGAGGTCTGGGAGCAGAGAAGACGGCTCTCATCTTCTGCAAAGCGAGGCTTGGTTCTGAGCTTTGTCAACACCCAGGCGGCCAGTGTCGAGACATCAACTGAAAACCGCCTAACCACGGCGCAGGGAAGACATGGGGTGAGTTTGGACGATCTGCCCGTTTAGACTCTCAAGGCCACAGCGCCCCCATTGTGAATACCCGTGATTAAGGGCTGGCCGAGGTCTGCTGGCCGAGTCATCCTCTGAGAGGCTGCGGTTAGGAGTAGAAAGGACACAATTGGGCCAGAGATGCCCAAGGTGGAGACAGCACTGCGATTTGACTTTAGGGACCCAGGGATGAGGCCCACAGCGTCCTCTCCCTCATCTGCTTCTCTGACGACTGCTTCAGGGGTCATCCAGTGCAGCTGGCACAGCCTGGCAGGCAGGGCTGTGGATCGGTGCCGGCCACCGGACTGCTCCGGAGATGTGGCTTCTCCTGACGGTGGGGACTGACTTTGAAAGGCTCATTCCTCAACGTCTGGGCTCCTGCAGGCAGGACGAGGCCCAGTGCTGCCCGGGCCGGGACGGGTATGCTCACAGGCACATCAGCTTCTTGTCACATAAACCATTGTAGATCATACAATATTCGTGTTTATCTTTTCCTCTCCACCGTAAGGTGGGGTGGGTCTGGGGGCTTGAGATGGAGCGAGGACACCGGGGGACTCATTCACAGAGACACTGCTGCTGTAGTAACCCCCCCAGGGAGATGTCGAGGGCCTTCTGGGGTCCCAGGCCTTGCCCCAGGTGGCCAGAAATGGTTGTGCAAGTCAAGCCCAGGTTGCAGGCTGCGGCCTGGGATATCCAGGGCCCAAGCTCCACGCTGGTTAAAGGCGCAGACTTTTCCACCAGACAGACCTCCGTTCAAATCTTGGCTTTGCTGCCCCCTGGCCTTGTGCCCTCGGGCCACCTAAGACTCAGTTTCCCTACCTGTAAAATGGGGATGACAAACCTCACAGGGCCGTGCTAAGGATCACGTGAGCTAACACGTGTCGACTGCCCAGCACGGAGCCTGGCACGCGGTCTGCAGTCAGTAAGTGGCAGCCATTGTAGTTATCGTTGGCACACTCCCGTTGTTCCTGTTTATTTATCCAAAAACTATCTCCTCGGCACCTCCCACACGGCACTGGAGGAAGAGAGATCTCAAGGAGCTCAAAGTCCAGTGCTGGAGACAGAGGAGTGGAGGTAACAGCTGTGATATGGGGTGAAGGCTGTGGGGGCACAGAGTCCAACTGCCCGGCCCAGGCTGGGATGGTCAGGGAGGTCTTCCCGGAGGAGGCAGCACTCAGGCTGAATCTTGCCAGAGAAGTGAGGCTTCGCCAGGCAGTCACAGTGGGAACACTGCTCTAGGCAGAAGCAGGAATGAGCGCTGACAAAGGCAACAGAAGAGAGTGGCAGCTTTGGGGTGGCCAAGGGTCAGTGAGGGGAGGAAGGCGGGGGGCAGTGAGGCAGAGAGGAAGTCAACATGCTGGACGGAGGCATCTGCACTGCGTCGGGGTGGGGCAGGGTGATTCATCAAAAGGCGGTCGGGAGTCTATGTCATTAAATAGTCCTCCTGTGGGGCGCCTGGGTGGCTCAGTCGGTTAAGCATCCGACTTCGGCTCAGGTCATGATCTCGTGCTCCGTGAGTTCGAGCCCCGCGTCGGGCTCTGTGCTGACAGCTCAGAGCCTGGGGCCTGTTTCAGATTCTGTGTCTCCCTCTCTCTCTGACCCTCCCCCATTCATGCTCTGTCTCTCTCTGTCTCAAAAATAAATAAACGTTAAAAAAAAAATTTTAAATAGTCCTCCTGAACTTCATCAAGTCTTTGACCGAGGCACCTGAGGGTGATGCCTGGAGACTGTGTGATGAGAACCCCAGACCCGGCCCTGCTTCCCTCCTTGCTGCCTGACGTCAGACTGCTTCCAGGGAGTCAGCTCTCAGGGGCTCCAGGCCACCCCCTCTGCTGCCACCACGGCCTGCCTCACCCTCCATGCTGCCCCTGCCTGGGCTAATGCCGGAAGGACAGAGGGCCCCAGCCGCGTCACCTTGCTTCCGCTCCTTGCAGGAGCAGGAGGCCAAGCAGAAGCTGTCCAGGTTGCCAGGGGAGTCCCCGGGGCCTCCAGACAGCCCCCCTCTGCTAAGGGCACCCAGCTTACCCAGCCCCCCTGTGACTCTGACGATTGTCGTTCCTGGAGGCAACAGCTGAATCCACAATCCAATTACGTGCACGAGGAGGCACCGAGGCTCCCTTCCCTCTGAACTTCTAGCTGTTGCTCTTTACTGACGGGCCAGCCGTGTGCTGTCACTGTGGCTGCAGGGACATGCGGAGCAGGGGCGGCGGGGGGAGGGGGGGGTCACCCTCCACGCTCTCCGAAAACGGGATGTCCTGAGCAGTTTCGAAGTTCCAGGCTGCTTCTGCAAGGGACGGGGGCTGCCTGCCAGACAGGAAAGCAAAGTACTTCAATTGAACGGGAGTGGGTCGGCACGGGGATTTGGGACCACATTTTTACTCCAAGCCCTAGACGACCTCAGAAAAAGTCACTTGACCTTTGTGAGTCTCAGTTTCCCCACTTGCCTTATGGGCATGGCAGAATTACTGGTGGAAATTCATCGTGCCAATGGATGTCTATGTTTCTCAAACAGGGAACTCTGGCCCTGGGCCTACGTGGTGATACGGTGGGAGGTGTATATTTTCCTAAAGCGTCAATTTGACCCGAAGATTTTAGAGAAGAGGACTGTATTAAACAAAGACATTCTGGAGACACATATATCATTCTAATGAATTATAAGGCTAAAATAGGACACATCAAAGCAGTTCTTTGTAATGCTAGCCACTCTTTGGTTACCACCCCAAATCTCTGGGTCTTGATTCCCGCTCCCCTGTCACTGGGATGGCATCAGCTGAACTCTAGGGTTTGCTTCTTTGGGGCACGCTGTGCCCGTGAACTTCGCTTCTGACTGTAACCACATCCATTGGGTCCATCGGTCTCATCTGTGATAGAATCGTAGAAAAATCGTGAGCATCAAAGGATACTTTTCCCCAGACAGTGACTATCCTGGAAGTAACTCAGAGAGGAGGATGGGGGAAACCAGGACGGGCTAGAGAAGGCAGCCAAGGGGAGAGGGGCACCCGCTAATACAGGGGACAGACCCGGAGCACAATGAGGACAAGGAGATGTGGGACGGGAGGCGCCCCAAAGCCGGGACTAAGGAACAGCCACATAGACTCACGGGCGGCCGCAGGCCAGGGAGGGAGCAGGAGCTACAGAGAGGGTATGATGGCCCATCACCAGATATGGAAACGACCTCTCTAAATCCCTGGCACTGATTTATGCCTGCCACTTTACTGCAGACCCAGTTTAACGGTGAGTCCTCTGGGGTCTGTTGATCATGTTCTGCCAGGTTTATGAAAGAGCCTGCTCGGCCAAGCCTTATGACTATTCTGTCTCCTCAAGCTAAATGCAGCTCGGTTTGGGGAGCACAGCAAATCTGCTTGCTAGAAGCACATTCGCCTGAGATGCCCAGCTTTTTTCAGTTATGGCCTGTGTGACTGAGGCTGTGTAAGTACAGGTTGCACGCAGTTTTAATGAATAACAATGAAGTATATTTAAAAGTATAGATTTCTAGCAGCAATACAACTGTTGAAGGGTGGGGAAAAAACCCCACACCCCATTTAATTAATTTTATTCCCATCAAAGCGCACAGTTACAGGCCCGGTGCTTGTCATCGATCAGTTTTGATCAAGTGGCTGAGAATATTGTATTGTAATGCCTGAGACTCTTAGAAGAACAGGGGAATGTGTTCATTTCTGCCTCTAGGTTTCAGAAGATGCTTTCCGAGAGCTTGCCATTGTCCACAGATGGGCCTGAGGGCCGCCCATTTGGGTCCACAATTCTGGAGATACTGCGGAGTCATAGGGACAAGCTAAGATATTTCAGAATGTCCTGCTGTTGATGACCCCCGGCCCCCAAGCCTAAAAGCACGCCTCACGGTCATCCAAGTCTGTGAATCACTTCTGAAACCGTGGCTTTATTATCGCCAAATAGCTCAGCAATCCTCTAAAATATGAGATTCTACTGAGCTGGGCACGTCATTGATGGGAATGAGCACAATCTCCACTTGTCATCTGGCCCATCCTCACGGCCCCATTGAGTCTGAATGTCTATATGTCCTAGAATAAATCAGAGGTGCCCCCCCCCAACTCCCTACAGCTTCCACTTCTCTGTGTTCAGATTTCCTTGGGGTGGGGGGGGGAGGGGAAGTAATGAATTACAGGGCATTCAACCCCGTGGGCCTGTCCATGCTGAGAAAGCGTTTCAGCGAGCTCCTTTGACAAGTGTCCTCCACCCAGCAATGGGATAGGCACAAGAATGAAGTAAATAAACCATCTTGATAACATTCCCTGATACGTTATGCAATAAACCTGTCTCGAAAAGTTAGCAACACAGGCTCTTATGATGGTTAATGCACTTTTGACTTGAATAACTGTTGAAACCTCCTTTCTCCCTCTCTCCCAGCAGGTACATCATCAGAGAAAGACCTCAGCTTTTCACTTTTCAGCCAAGCTTCTCACACTCTTTACTGGGAGGGACAAGGGCCTTACAAGACTAAGTACACGAGATCGTTACGTAAAAGGTGCTTAATGAAAAACGTCAAGCGGGACCCCTAAGTTCTTGTAGATACCCATAGAGAAGAATCTATAAAAAAGAGCCCATCTGGCTAAATAAAAATGTATGTAATGTAGATTATACATTCCGGGGGGCGGGGGGCGGGCACTGCACACATTTCTTTAAACTCATATTATATCTTTCAGGCTCAAGTCACAGGTACGGGAACCAGCTATACTTTTCAATGCCTGGCCCAATCTCACCTAACACTGAGGCCTCTACGCACTGGACACTCTGCTGAGAATGTCCCTTTAATCTGCGCGCAGTGCTCTAAGTTGGGGATCATCACTCCCATTTTATTAATGAATAGATAGAGTCTCAGAAAGGTTGAGGGGTTCTGGCTTCAAGACCTGCATCCTTTGCTTTCAAACCTCAGCTGCCTCCTACTACCACCATCTGGGGCTGCTTAGGGTTTTTAAAAAATTTTTTTTTAATGTCTGTTTATTTTTGAGAGAGAGTTCAAGAGAGGAGGGGCAGAGAGAGAGGAGACAGGCTCTGAGCTGGCAGCAGAGAGCCTGACGCGGGGCTCGAACGCACAAACAGTGAGATCGTGACCTGAGTCAAAGTCGGATGCTTAACCGGCTGAGCCGCCCAGGCGCCCCTGGGGCTGTTTCGATACAGCCTTGATGGGAAGGTTTCCTTGAGCTTCCGTGAGCCCGTGATGTACTTGAGAGGCATGGCTGACCCGAGTTTTGGGGCACCCGCCACCCAAGAGTCTGATCTGGTAGCACTGTAGACGAGGGCTGGGCATCTTCTAGAAATGCCCTCAGTGGTTAAAGGGCAGGTGCTGAAGCACCACACTTTGGGCTCCTCAGAGAAGAGAGCTCCTCTCAGCCCTTCTTCTGCCTCCAGTTGGACGTGCCCCCTCCCACCCCCCAACTCCTCCCAGGATCTTGTGATCCCATGCTGGAAACCAGAGGCAATTCCTTCACAACTTCCCGGGCCTAGCCAGAGAGGCAAAGAAAATAAGGAGCAGACAGACCTCCTCTGCTCCTTCCACGTCCACCACACGGCAGGAGTGACCTTTGCAAGCCCGTCTGTAAAACAGTGGACTCCCGCCCTCTCTGCTTAATGGGAGCGGGAGTGGCCGGCTGGCTCTCTCCAGCAAGCAGGGCTGTGGCCATCATCCTCCAAGAAAGAGTTTATGAGTCTGCCTCTGGCATTTAAAATTAATATACTTATTAAGGAGCAGGAGAGTGCTTTCAGGGTAAATGTCTTTTTATTTTTTTCCCCAGGGTGAAGGCCACTTAGCACAAACTCAAAGGCAGCTGTCTCCATGGGTTCTTGGGGGTGTTCAGGGATTAACTATACAGGATGAGCCTGTTCTACACACAGCCCTGCTGCGTCTTCTCAAGTGGTTTCCGGCTCCTCCCCTTAGGGCTTCGGGGGACAGAAATGCTGAGACTTTCGGGCCAGGACGCAGTCTCTTCCAGCTGCACTCTTACTGCGCATGCCAGGACCCGGCCATGCCCCAGACGTCCCTCCACCCAGCCAGTCGTTCACCCACCTTCCTTCCACCCTTTGTGTATCGAGCCAGCCGTAGCTTTCGTGCTTTCATTCATCACACATTTATTGAGCACCTTAGGTGTGGAATACAGGAATACACAGATGGACGGCACACCTCCCTGCTGCTAAGGAGCTCGCATTGCAGGAAATCTGTTTCAAAGGCAAAGGGAGACAATATGCTAAAGCAATGGGTTCAGATTTTGTAATCTTGTCCAACTAACAAACTCCTACTCATCCGTCAAAACCCAACTTAAATATGGCCAACCTACACAACTGCCCATCCCCACCTCCAAGAGATATTTCCCCTGGCTATTTTCCATGGCTCTATTTCAGGCCTTCTCATTGCTGTTAGTACCTGTCTCCTCTACCCTACAAGGGCAGCAACTAGTCTTTCCTAAATGTATCTCCTGGACTGAGCCCAGTCTTTCCAAGTTTTGTGACTCTAAAAACTACTTGGGAAACTTGCTAAAAATGCTGACTTTCCAGTTCCACTCCTGTGCGATCTGATTCAGTACGTCTGAGCCTGGGGTCCGGAATTTGCATTTTTCATGAGTGTTTCGGGTGAATCTGGTCCATGTGATCTACAGACCACACTTCAATAAAACGATGCCAGGGCCTTGATAAAAACTTTTGAATGAAGGAAGAAAACCAAGAAATTAAAGGTCAACAAAAAAATCTGTGATTTCTTTTTTTTTAATTTTTTGTTTTTAATGTTTATTTTTGAGACAGGGAGAGACAGAGCATGAACGGGGGAGGGTCAGAGAGAGAGGGAGACACAGAATCGGAAACAGGCTCCAGACTCTGAGCTGTCAGCCCAGAGCCCGACGCGGGGCTCGAACTCACGGAGCGCGAGATCATGACCTGAGCCGAAGTCGGATGCTTAACCGACTGAGCCACCCAGGCGCCGCCCCCCCCAAAAAATCTGTGATTTTAATAAGGTCTATGGATTTTACCAATGAGAATTTCCTAGTTTTTATATTGGATGAAGTTATACCAAATGTGACTGCTGAGGGAAGCTGGGTGAAGGGCCCTTGGGACCTCCCATTTTTGTAACTTCCTGTGAATCCGTAATATTTTCTAAGGAAAAAAGTTGTTTTTTTTTTAACTCTCTTGTTTTTTTCAAGGCCTCAAGGATGTGCGCTTGTAATTTCCTTCAGACCACCTGTCTCCCGACGTTTAACCCCACCCTCTTGAGATGTCAACAATCTACAGATGTCTGTTGAGTGTAATTATCTACTTCATTATTATTCAATTCATTCTCTGTTATTAATGAGAGGCATTCATTCTTTGCTTAATTTCTCACTATCCCACAAAGTAATCTTATAAAAAAATACTTCCTTGTTAAGTAAGATATATACTAACATTATTTGGGGAAGTTGGGGACAACACTTGAGACCATACAGATGATACTCTGTTACAAAGCCGGCATCCAAAAACCTTGCTGTCTTCATGTGTGTGTGGATCCCAGTGCTTCTCAGACTTGACTGTACATTAAATATGGCCCAGGGGGCGTTAAAAAATCTCAGTGCCCAGGCCGCGCCCTGTTCCCATTAAAATGAGAATTTCTAGGACGGGGACAAGGCATCAGTAGTTTTTTTTTTTTTTAGAATTTTTTTTTTAACGTTTATTTATTATTGAGAGACAGAGAGACACAGAGCATGAGCAGGGGAGGGGCAGAGAGAGGGCGAGACACAGAATCTGAAGAGGCTCCAGGCTCCGAGCTGTCAGCACAGAGCCTGATGTGGGGCTCGAACTCACAAACCGCGAGATCATGACCTGAGCCGAAGTCAGACGCTTAACCGACTGAGCCACCCAGGTGCCCCAGGCATCAGTAGTTTTTAAAGCCCCCCCACGTGATTGCAGCCAGTGCCATAGGCACTGCCATCGCGTGAGAGGCCTGCTCGGGCAGAGAGACCCTGAAGTTCCTTCTGAGCTGCTTTCTGGCTCTCAATTCAGCTCAGAAAGAGCCACAACGCTATGCAAGGGAGGATGGGCTCTGTGACCTCTCTGCCGTTTCTCATTCCTCAAAGCGGAGGCCCGGAGGCAGGCAGGACTCATGCTAGCCTTCCCATGCATCTTGGCTCTCTGCTCTCCACACGCGTGGGTGCCTGCTTGTCTGGGTGCCTGAAAAACTCCTTTCAAAGCAGATCGACATTTCACAGGGTTCTGACGACCCTCGGTGGTCCTCCGAAGTCCCCCCAGACCTGACTGGCTCACTTACAAAGAGGCCCACAGTGTCTGTCCAGGTCAGCAACTTTTCACGAGGTCGGCCGGGTCCACACCAGTTTTCTGACCCGGAGGGGGGGCGGGGTGGAGTTCCACTCACAGAGTACCCTGTGACAGAAGGAAAAGAGGCTGGTGCCCAGCTCCGGGGACAGAGCACCAGGCTGAGTGGCTGATGGGATCTCCTGTGGTCACAGAAGGATCGCTTTGGGGAGAATCTGTTATCCCTTGATGACGTGGGCCTCTGTGTTCTACGAAGAGGGCCGTTTTCCCAGGTAGATCTGGTCCTGCAGATTGTGGAGCTGGGAACCTGCAGACAGGACCTGCGTTCCTTCTTTGGTCCCCGGGGGCTCTCCACTCCTTCCGCCTCCCAGGCAGCTGAGGGGGGCTGGAGGGGCCAGGAGGGGTCCCGCACGGACAACCTGCAAACTGCCACCTAGGGCAAGGGTCACGTACCTGCATCTAGAGGATGCCATTCACTTGGCCTGTGCGGGGTGGGCCCCGGGAGCCCCATCAGAGATGGCCTAGTTAGCCAAAGGGACCTGGCTTGTTGCCAGCTGGCAAAGGCTTCTAACACACTCTGCTCTCCGCAGAGTAACCTGGAGGCCGCTAAATATCTTAGCTCCGAGGCCATCTCCCCTGTCCTTACCCACGCCTGCCTCCCCTCTCCAGATCCCTCCTCCCTCCCTCCCTCCTCTGCTCGCTTGGCACAGAGTTGTAGACCCAGGCGGGAGAGAAAGGTCTCACACGGATATGAACAAAAAAAGTGAACTTTCCAATGGATGAATTGGGTGACCCAAACGGCAAAGAAAAAGGCGGTTTGTAATCTTGAGTCTGGCCGCTGTAATAGCCAAGCTTTATTTATCCTGTGTCCCAGATACTGCATTTTACGCGTTAAATCCTCCTAATCCCCTAACAGTACTGGTATCTTCTCATGCCCATTTTACAGATGAGGACTTGGAGGTCCTGGCTTTGATGTGGATCTAGAGACTGCACGTTTCATCAGTGGGTTCTTCTGCGTAAGCTCCAGAATCCTCCGCATTGAGACCAGAGGCACATTCTTATTGCCCTGGGAAGGCACCAGAGCCCCTCTCCCTGGGGGACGGATACTCTTCGCTGAGGAGCAGGACCCCTAGAGTGGGAGATTGGGGAGGAGGAGGCTTCTTGGCTGTCGGGTAAAAATGGCCTAGAGGACAGAGCCCCCCCTCTTGGAGCAGGGAGTCAAGATGTATCGGCCTGGCCCGTGTCGGAGGCCCTCCCCCCACTCTACCAGGACATTTTAGCAAGGGGCTAATGTCAAAGACGGGGTCATCTTTGACCCCATTAGACCCCGTTAGAGGGAAGCAGGGATGGTGGGTCCACTTCTCCAGGTGAAGCTTCTCAAGGTGAGGCAGAGCAGAGACCCTCCCACCCTGCTCCCAGAGAAAGGGAACAGCTCATGAATCGTTAAATGAATTTAGGATAAGCATGTTACAGTGTCTGTCCGTTAACATTTTTCTACACCTACGTGTTGTGGCGAGACTTAAGCAGTTTAATGTGCACAGAATACTTAGGACAGTGCCTGGCACACAGTCAGTACGATGCTGGTGTTAGCAGAGAAGCGGTGGTCTCTTTGGAGACCAGAATAATTTTCAGCAGGTGACACCGTGGCGAAATCAAAGAGCCTCTTTTTGTTTTACGTTTATCTATTTGAGAGAGGGAGAGAGAGAGCGCGCGTGCGCACATAAGCGGGGAGGGGCAGAGAGCAGGAGAGGCAGAATCCCAAGCAGTCTCCACACAGTCAGCACAGAGCCCACGTGGGGCTCGAGCCCACCAACCGTGAGCTCGTGACCCGAGCTGAGATCAATAATCAGACGCTCAACCGACTGAGTCGCCCAGGCGCCCCTACTAAATAAAAGAGCTTCTTGACTGTTACGTATCAGACATACCAGAATATTCTACGAGGAAAAGCAGTAGCCTTTCCTTTCCTGGCCCCTTGTATGACCTGTTTTGGCGGAGGCGAATAAACGTTTATCTGAGTACCTACTATGTGCCGGGCACTTCTGTGTGCACCATCTCGTGAGGTCCTGACCTCGGCTCAGAAGGGCATTCCCTTTTCCAGAGAAGGAAGCCGAGGCTCAGAGAGGTTATGAGCCTTGCCCCTGATTACAGGCGCCACCCGGGCCTCCGTGCCATTGCAACTGCATCCGGTGACAGAAGATGGACAGACAGTATGACCTTCGGAAAACCCTCACAGCCTGAAGCTTCACACTTGGGCTCGCTCAAGCCGCCAGCAAAGTGGAGATTGGAAACTCATCATGCTTTCCTCAAAGTGTTTCTCTTCTGCCACAGTAATAAATTCTCCCGACATTAGCAGGAGCCGAGGTGGGGGGGGGGGGGTGGCGAGGGAGGGTGGTCAGCCCAGGGCGCTGACTGACAACTCTAGAGCGAGCCAGCGTGGACGGAGGGCGGCCCGGCATTCTGTGTGCGGAGGCCGTGGGCAGGGTGATTGCTGGGCTCCCGTGAGAACAGGCGGTCCACGAAGCTTTGACTCACACTTTGTAAATTGGTTTCATGCATGGGCTATCAATGGGGGCCTGGCTAGATAATAGGATTTTCCAACACAGTTCTTCTCCCCTCTCCTCTGCAGCCTTCCACATCTCCATGCAGAGCGCCTGTAGGGATGTGATGTGCTTGGCCGGGCGGGCCCTGGTCAGGCTCCACGGCTCTGGCGGGGGCCGTGCAGATCTAAGAGGCCATGGTTCAGAGCTGCCTCGGAGGGCGGCTTATGTGCTCCACTAACACAGCGAGGGGGAGGACAGCGTCCCAGGCAGCCCCTGCCAGGCGGGCTATGGGTCCAGGCACTCCCAGCCATGCCTGCTTGTTACCGGGGGAGGGTACTCAGGACGTGCCCCGGGGGGGGGGGGGGGGGGGCTCCGTGACTGCTCACGGCTTCACTGCGTGGTCCCGCCAGCCTTGACCGTCCATGGCAACTCCCTGCCACGCGCAGTCTGACTCCAGAAGAGGCCCAGCAGAGCCCAGAAAACCCAAGCAGCCCAAATGCAACCGTTTACTACAGGCTGAGCCCAGGGAAAGCGCGCTCGGGAGAGGCAGGTGAGGGAACGAGGCCTGGGCTGGGATCAACTTCAGCCGGGGACCCCAGGAGCATGGATTATGCTTCAAGGTCAGACTCACCTGAAGGCAAGGGGGCTGATCTTTTGTGCCCCTGGGTCAGTCAGTCATTGTTTCATGGCTTAAGGCGAGGTGACTAGGGCAGGGTATTACTGCCTACCCTCTGGGGTCAGGTGGCTCCCATTCCGTCTAAGACTCATTCTCTAGAGAAGGGGGACAGCTGCGAGTTTTAGCAGCCAATGCTCAGCTGGGAGGTGAGTGCACCGGGCCAGCCACGGGGATCTGAGCGGGACAGCAGCATCACTTGCACCGTACCCGTGGGTACACAGCCAGGGCACGACTCAGCCAGAACCCTATCAAGAGCCAGCCTGGTGACTCTGACTTCTAGAAAGCCAGAAGGCCGTGGAATTAGCTGGCATTACAGTGAGCGGTATCTGTGACAGCCTAGGCATCACCCCAACACCTGTCCCTGACACTACAGAGACGGTAACTCACAGATCTGTTCTCTTATCTCTTCCCAGCAGGGACGCGTGCCCGCCGCTCCTACCAAGGGCAGAACGGGGGACTTCTTGCCCAGGCTCCCCGAAGCCAAGGCCAGCCCCGTCCCGTCTGCATCACGGCACACGGGACACCTATCAAAGCTCCTCTGTGACCATCCAAAGCCTCCTCCCCCAGAGCCGCTCCCTCGAGTTTTCGGCTGAAACACAAATGCCCGCCTCCGATGCGGAAAAGAGATTAAATTGGGAACAATCTTAATTCTCTCTGGCAGAGGGAAGCGAACGAGGGCTGTCAGTTCCCCAATGATATATTGTTAAGGAAATCCAGGTTTAAAGGTATTTCATAAGTTTGCCTTTGCCTGCTAATAAAGAGAGTCAGCTAACGGAATCCGATCACCAGGCGAGATGGTAATGAGATAATGCCGCGTACTCCACAGAGACCCAGCCGGCTCCTTGAAATTCCTCGGAGAGAGAGTTTCTGAAGTGCCACATTGTGACGAGGAAGGGAGAGTAAGAGAGAAAGAGAGAAGGGAAAATGGGCATAATTAGCCGAGTAGATTAGGTGATTCAACAAAGATCATACGGTCTCAGCAGGCTGAAAAGCTGTGGTATTTATCAACATACCTCGAGGATGCTTCCTGGTCTCCGGGCCTTTCTGTCTTCTCAGCGAGACAAGTGAGCTCAGCGCCATCTTTCTGGAATATCCAGAGACGGAAGGCCTTCTCATAAACAAATAGGCAGGTCTGCCTCGTGTCCTTGCCGGCTGGCTAGCTGTGGGGCTCAGCTAGGCCTCCCCGAAAGCCCACAGGTTTGGGGAAAGAGGGTGGGTTCCGAGGGACCCTGGCCTAGGACTGCGCTCCCTCCGGTGGGTGTCCAGCCTGCTCACCGACTGCGTGCTGAGTGCTCGGGTTGGGCGGGCTGCGATGGGGCTTTGGCTCCACTCTGGTGGCATTTAGCTCATGTCCTCACCGTCCCAGGACCGAATCGTGACCCTGCGGTTAGGTTAATTCTGTGCATGCACCTGGGTGCAAATGACCAACCTGTTTATCAGACTAGAAAGGAGGACCCATCCACAGTCCAAGACAATGTGGTTCAAGGCTTAAAGCAGTAACGTAAATTTCTTCAACAGTCCTACTTACTGGGGCGCCTGGGTGGCTCCGTTGGTTAAGTGCCGGCTTCGGCTCAGGTCATGATCTCACGGCTCGTGAGTTTGAGCCCTGCGTCGGGCTCTGGGCTGACAGCTCGGAGCCTGGAGCCTGCTTTGGATTCTGTGTCTCCTCTCTCTGCCCCTTCCCTGCTCGCGCTCTGTCGCTTTATCTCTCTCTAAAATAAATAAATGTTAAAAAATTAAAAATAAATGAATAAATAAAAACTCCTTACTACTGAAGCTAGCTCAGCCCCTATGCTCACTCAAAACCGTCATGCTTACCTTCATAGAGATACACATTTTTGTTCTGTGAGAAACTGATGAAGCCTCTTTCCAGAAAAAGTACAGACACACACACCCGAGTTGTGGTGCAATTTCAGGGGTCCACACATCCTGACCATAAACCCCAGGTTTCAGAACCCTGGAGGAAAGGGGATATACCCTATTGAGACATATGTGGCCTAGGCGGGAGGCCATCCGGAAGCTGGCCAGCCCCTGAGACAGACGGCCTCTGGAGCGGGCTCGAGTTTTAATTTTCTGGGCCTCCCTGGTTGTGATTTCAGGTGTCTGGGTCTCTGGGTGAAAGGGAAGCCAGGGGCCAGCAGGGGCGAGTCCAGGATCTGTGGCCCTCGGATCCATGCGGGGACCTGCACGCTGGTCTCTTGTCTTGTGGGATCTTGGTCGCCTCTACTCTGCTGTCCAAATGACCCAGCAGATGATCTCCTGGAAGGAAAGGGGCTTTGGAAGGCAGCAAAGAGGGGCAAGTGGGGGGACTGTGTTCCTGCCACAGTCAGGCTGGAAGGCAGTGAACCCCGAGGGACAGAGTGATGGTAGCCACACCAGAGCGGAAGGGAAGGCGCTGAGGCTCTGGGGCCTGGAAGGAAGGACAGGAGGGAGGGTGGGCCCGGGGAGTGGCTGGGGTTTGAGAAGGAGCATGGGGGTGTTACCCGAGGGCGACTACCGGCTTCCTGCCGTAGAACCAGAGGGGTTCTGAGCTGACTGTAGTCATAAGTTTAGATACCAGCCACTAGCTTTGCTGTCCATACGGGGTTTCTTTCCCCCAGTGATCACTGATGTATCATGTCCCCGTAATTGTGTATTGTATTTTGGCAGCGATGCATCCAGAGGAGATTGGAAACCCAGATCGAACCCTTCCTCCCCGGAAGAGCATCCATCACTCTGAAGGCACTGGGGGAAGTGAGGGAAGAGAGTCAGGGGGTGCTCACATGCAGCCAGAAAAATGTGGGAACTGTCTCGGATCTCGGAATCCTTCATGGCCCAGTATCGTCTGCGGATAGCGCCCACGTGGCTTCGCTGTCTGGGCCCTGCACAAGGAGAGCAGGGCGTTGTGAACGGGGATCGCTGGGATCACCAGCCCCATCCACTCATCCATTCACTGACCGGCATTTTTGGAGCATCTCCCGCACGCCAGGCACTGTTCTAGGCTGTAGGGATATAGTGGCGAACTGGATAGACCACACCTGTGGAACAGGCATTCTGAAGGAGGCTCTCAGGCACAAATTCCTGGTTATATCCCGCACCGACCCAGGGGAGCTCCCCACCTCACTCCCTTGCAGGGCAGACCCCTCCTCAAGATGGTCCAGGCACAGCTTTGGGGCCTCCAACCACACCTCTACCTCCTATGTCCTTGAGCTAAGGGTCAAGGTGTATCTCCTTCCTCTTTCCACCACACCAGGTGACAGGCATGGCTCTGCCGGGGTTCCCTGAGTGACCGAGGGCAAATCACTTCCCTTCGCTGCTCCTCGGAATTCTCAGCTATAAAATGAGCCTAATGACACCAGTTCCAGTCACATCCCTGGGGTATCTTTGGGATAAGGGAGCCCGCAGAAAGTCCCGATGGGGATAAGACTTCAGGAATCATTGAGCCCAATGCCCTCACTTCACAGAAGAAGAAACTGAGGTCCAGAGTGGCACCTGATAAGAAAGTGTCAGAGAAAGCTCTTGTGGAGTGGAAAACACCATGGGCACAAGAGGTTGTTACATTGTCATTTTTAGGTTTCCTTTAAGCACACTGACTGGTCTCCCACGGCCCAAGCAGGGAGCAGGAGGCACAAGTCGAGAGTCATTCCCTGCAGGTCCGGAAGTCCTTCATTTGCCCTCAAAGACCTCATTGGCCCCAAGCCTCATGTGGCTCCCCCTGCTGTGTCTGCCCAGCCCCACTAAAGAGGATGGAAGCTGTTTATTGCTTTCTTGCATGGTGGGGGAGGCTGGAGTTATAGGCTAATTAAACCACAGACAGATTCCTCAGCAGTTGGCTGGGACCATAAGTGCTGTTACAACAGTAAAAGGCCAGAGATGACAGATGGAGCTTTTTCGAGATTATGTCACTGTCACCCCCAAACACAGCTTTCGCTCCAGCCCTCAGCTTCGGGGCCGTGCTCCATGGGGTGATTGCTCTGCATCAGGGAAGCCTGTACACAATTGGGGGGGGGGGAGCAAAAACAAAAGACAAAGGAGTGGAACCGGGTGGATCCAAACACAATGGCAAGGAACAGCAACTTGGTCCACAGCGCGATCTCCTCGGAAGGAGATAAAACTGTCCAAGAGGGTTCTCAGTGGGAGGATAGGGAGATCCTCCCCAAAGTCTGACTGAAATCTCTTCTGCTGACAAGACACCAAAGGGATGGGGGAAGGAAAACGATGCCTGTGTCAAGGGAGAGGCAAGCTGGGGGAGGGCTCCCTCAGGATGGCCAGTGACCAAGGCCTTCGACCTTCAGAATGGCTGTTCCTTTTCAAGATCCTCAATTCAGGGCACCCGGGTGGCTCGGTCGGTTAGGTGTCTGGCTCTTGGTTTTGACTCAGGTCACGATCTTACGGTTTGTGAGTTCTAGACCCGCGCCGGGCTCTGTGCTGACAGCCCAGAGCCTGCTTGGGATTCTCTCTCTCTCTCTCTCTCTCTCTGCCCCTCCCCTGGCCGTGCTCTCTCTCTCTCTTTCAGAAATAAATCAATAAACTTAAAAAACAAATCCCCCAATCTACAGACGGAATTAGTCTCAACTGTACCTTCTTCCTCTCACCTCTTCCAGGGAGTTGATCCAGATGAGATTAAACCACACTCTTGACTTAACTTTGGTTCCGTGCTATCCACAGCCGACGACCTAGAGGGAGGAGAAAGAGAAAGGCAGATGAGTGTTATCCTCACTTAAAAGAACCTGCGGGGAAAGTCTTCATCTGGTTTACAGACTCAGCCGAGGTGGGTTTGAGTCTCCTCTCTGCCTCTTGGACGGTTCATTTAACTTTCTCTGGGCTTCTGGTTCCTCCACGGTAGTAAACGCGGCGTATTTACCCCCACGATACCCCCACGACGTATTCCTGTCTCGTGGGGGTGTCGTAAAGCTCCAGAGGGATCGTGCATTGAAAATACCAAAGGGTTTGGCAGAAGCGAATTGTGGCAATTCTCTGCCCACGCACTGGAGAACGTGGGCTCCAAGAGGAGGTGAACTTCCCTTACCCCGAACAAGAAATGTTTCCTCGTTAATGAATTCTTTGTAGCCTCCAGAATCAGAACAGTCACCCCGAAAGCCTAGGCTGACGCTGACCTGCTGTGAGGCCCCTGAAGGGACAGATCCCAAAGAGTGACTGCAGGATGGAGGGGCTGCTGTTCCAGGGAGGCCTGGCTCCCACCTCCTTCTGGCCCGGAAGATGCTATACATCCAGCCAGGATATTTATCTCCTGCCCCGCTGCCCGTGCCCCTCAGAACCTACAAGGTCACTTGGCCCAGCTGGAGTTCTAGCTCGAGCACTGATGTGATGCAGTCTGACAGCCCTGTCTCCCGCTGCCAGGCTGGGGCATGGACGGAGGCTGCTGGGTTGCTGCGGGGGCGGGGCGGGATGGGGATGGGCAGCTGTGTCTCAGCCTGGTGGTGGCCTAGGGAAGGCCAGTGGGACCAAGGAGCTGCAAATTTTGCTATAAGATAGAAGCAGTCTTGCAAGAATGTACCTACACTCTCCCCTGTCCTCCCCTGCCACCTCACCATGGACCTCCGTCCCTGAGACCACACAGTCTGCCCGACTGCAGGACACGGGTGGGGCAGAAGAGGGGACCCGAGCTCCTCTCACGCTGCCCTGGAAGTGGTCCTCTCTCTCCTGTGATGCTTACACCACGATGCAGAGCCCGGATCTGCCCACTGTGGCCCCGTGTCCCACACCATACCTTTCAATGGTCCCTTTCAGCTCTCCCAGAGGAGGAGAGGAGGAACCGTCCCCTGGAGGCTCTCTGCTTTGTGCCAAGGCCTGTCTCAGGCACTTAAGTATCTGGGGGAGTCCTTAGAGCCATAACATCTGTTGGGGACCCCAGGGGTGGTGACACACTCAGTCTCCATACTATGAAGAGAGTTGAGAACTGTTTACAGAGGTGCGGGCAGGGTTAAGGAAACTAACCAAGGAGACTGCAGTATCCCTAGACTGGCAACAGCAGGGTCCCTCACCTCCCCTGGCCCTGAAGGGACAACAGAAGGAACAGTTACTGGCCCTGGAAGAGAGAAATTTTCAGGGCGGTGGGGAGGGGGCTGCCCGATAGAAGCTGTGGCCATTGATCAAGGGACACGGCCATCTGGTGGGGGTCCTGCAAGGAAGGAGTTAGGGGAATAAATCCCCGACCTTACTGTCCTCCTGTCCTCCGACATTAAGCAGTTACCACCCATCAGAGAGCAATCAGGGGCCAGAGAGCGAGGAAGCTCACTGGTGCTGTGCAAGTGGGGGTGGGGTGGGCCAGAGCAGGGTGAGGAAGGGTGGAGAAGGGCCCAGGGAGGCCCACGGCAGGTGGTCAGCACACAAGAGATAGGAACACGCCCATTTACAAGCGGCCAGAGTCAACAACTGATTACAAAGCCGGAGCCTACACCCATGCTCTCTCTAATGGCTTGTCTAATGTCTTATCTCTAAGAAAGTAGGACAGCAGGTGAGGGAGGACAGATCACGGTTTTCTCATCTCACCTGATCTGTGCTTCCAGCCCCTGACAGCCCCCCAGCTCCTGATACTCTGGGAGTCCCTCAGGTCTCCACGAGGTACAGATCCAACCCCAACTCGACCATCAACTGGCTCCCGACCTTGAGAAATCCCTTAGGCTCTCTGGGCTTCAGCTTAAAAGAAAAAAAGAAAGAAAAGAAAAGAAAAGCATGATTCTATGATTCTGTCCCTGCTTTCGTTATAAATATTTTTCAAGGATAGAAGTGTAGAATTCTCTGACATTAAAGTCAACCGGCAAATGCAAAAGAAAAATCGTTCTTTACTTCAACCCGTGTTTAGGAGATAAACTATTATGTGTAGGTATTATTCCTGGTGCTGAGGACACAGCAGCAAACAAAACAGACGAGTCTCTGCTTTTGCAGAGATTACATTCCATGTGGGGGAGACAGACAATGGACGAACAAATGCATACATAGTATGTCAAATGGAGGTAAGTGCTACAGGGCAAAAATACGCAGGATGAGGCACGTAGGGAGTGCTGGAAGGGAGAGTTGCTATGAGTTGTAGGGTGGTTGCGGAAATCCTCAGGATAAGGGATCATTTGAACAGAGGCCTGAAGGAAATAAGGAAGAAAGACATATGGTGATCCAGGGAGAGGAAGCAACAGGTGCAAAAGCCCTGGGGCTGAAGCATATTGGGCACGGTGGAGAAAAAGCATGGAGATCAGCATGGATGGAAGAGTGACCAGGATGGAGGGGTTAGGGACCACTGTGCCATGTCACAGAAGGAGAGCAAGAGTGGACGTGGGGAGAACTGTTAGAAGCTACTGCAATAATCTAGATACGAGATGATCGTTTGGACTGGCTGGAGGCAATGGGGAGCGTTCAGGAAGTGGCAAAGCCAAAGGGTTTGTTGAGGGATTGGATGTGAGGTATGAAAGACAAAGAGAAGTCGAGATTGATTCCAAAGTTTTGGGTCTGAGAAACCAGAGGATGGTGCTGCCCTTTGCAGTTGGGAAGGGTTGTGGGTGGGGCATCTTTCAGAGGGGGAATTACGGATTCTGTTCTGGGCGTGTTAAGTGGATAGGAATGTTACTTATATGGGTCTAGAAATGGGCAAGACTGGGCCAGAGTTGTACATCTGGGAGCTGCCAACGTATAGATGATATTAAAGCCACAGGTCTGGAGGGAGATCATCTGGGAGCAGGTGAGGAAGGAGAAGTCAGGTGGACCAAAGCCTGAGCCCCAGAGCATTGCCAAGTTAGGGTCCAGCAGAAGGGACTGAGAAGCAGTGTCCCATGACATATTAGAACCAGATAAGGAGAGCCCAACAACCAACAAGGAGAAACTAAGGACTCGTATCTCACTTTTGAATATTGCTGCCCCAATCCAAAATAAAATCTTTTGAGCAATGAGTGACAGAATGATATCTCATAACCAATTTGGGTGGATCCTAGTAACAGAGGCTGATGCAACATCATGAAAAGTGTTAACATAGTTCACTATGTGATAAAGGAAAATCTGTGTGGTTGTCTTGGTACACACCAAAAAAGCATTTGATAATTTCCTATATTTTCCTCATTTAAAAAAGAAAAAATAAAACACCTCAGTCAGGAAGAAAATTAAACTTCCTTAATTCCAGAGCTTCCCCAAACCATTAGAAACATCTCCATTTTGCCTGGAAAGAATACATCGGTGCCCGTTTTGTTCAAACAAGATTCTGGAGGCGCATCAAGGGAAGAACAAGAAGCATGGAAAATAAACAAAAGAAGGATGAAAGGAAAATGTTATTTTCAGATAATATGATTATCTACCTAGGAAATCCAAAAGAACGAAATGGCACGCTGTTAGATAATAAGATTCCAGCGCGATGGTTGAGTGTCTGAACAACCACTAAAACCCAAAGCTTCCCTCCATGCCACCACTTTAAAAGAGAGAGAGAGAGAGAGAGAGAGAGAGAGATGCAAAATAAAAACACAAAACAAACAATGACAACAACAAATGGAATGAATCCAGTAAGCTATGAGCAAGGCGTTTATGGAAAAAACTATAAAACTGTAATGAGTATCACCGAAAAGGGTCTACAGAAACGGAGAGGCCTCTACTGTTCCTGGCTGGGAAGTCTCGGATGGTATAGATGATGATTCTCCCCAAATTCAAAGCCACTCTTGTCAAAATCCCAACAGAATCCTATAGAACTTGATCAACTTAATTTAAATCCATCTAGAGGAGAACAAGAATAGCCAGGCAATTGCTGAAAAAGAAGTACAAGCAAGAGGCATGTCGCCTACCAGTACGAAATACAAAATATGTGATAATTACATCAGCCACGGTCCTGAGAACAACAAGATGTCAGCCTGAGAATGGACAGATAATACACAGTTCGTGCACGCACAGGAGTGCATGATGACAGAACTAATGATTACAGGGTAGACTGAGAAGTCACGGGTGGTCCTGGAGCAACGGCTTGTATCAAGCGACCGCCCACTGCCCTTCACAGAGAACTTGACTCAACTAGTCTTAAATAGTAAGGAAGCATATTGCTTGCGTAGGGAAACCCAGAGGTGGATGAGGTGGTAGTAAGGCCTTGAGGTTGGCCCAAGCCGCTGGCCCTGACTCCATTCTTTGTTCATAGTTCATAGCCAGGCCCATTTCTACAGGTGGCCTCACCCTCAAGCTGACTTCTCTGCTGATGGCAAAAGAGCCATAGAAACGCCTCGATCCATAGTCACAAAGCACGATGTCCAAAGGAAGAAGAGTTTTTGTTTATTTCCGCCTTCCAGGGCTATCTTTTAGAAGTGAGTGAAATATTTCGCCCAGGTGCCCTCGGTAAACTTCCCTCACCTTAACTGGGTCGTACCGCTATGAACTAATGGCCATGACCGACGTGGTGCCATGCTCGGATGTTTAGGCAAGGTGTATGGGATTACCCCTAAACTAATGAGGCCCGGCCCCAAGGCCCAGGGGACACACAGGGCTGGGATAGATGCCGAAATGAAAATCTAGGGGAAGCGGAAATAATGGCCATGGAAGCTATCGATTTGGAAGAAATAAAGTTAGAGCCTACTTTCCACCATAACCAAACAACACATTTCAAGTTGACTAAGCTTCATAAGCAAGGGGAATATGATACAAACATTAGAAAAAAAATTAGAAAAAATATAACCTTGGGGTACGGAAGACCTTCTTAGGGAAGACACAATAAAACCAAAACCATAAACGAAAGAAATTGATAAATTGCATCAAAACGAATTTTTTGACTGGCAAAGGAAAAAAAAACCCATAAAATTAAAAGGTAATTGACAGACTGGGAAAAATATGTGAAATATGCATAACAGATGTGAATTAATACCCAGGATGTATAAAGAGCTTCCACAAAAATGATAAGAATAAGCAAAAACTAAGAGCAAGTAATTCATAGAAAAGGAAAGATACATAAGCAGCGAACATATGAAAAATGTTTATTAGAAATCGGGGAAATTCAAATCAAATCAAATATTTTATTTTGGCAAAAAAGTGTAATATTAATAACATCGAGCGTTCAAGGGGGCGTGGGGACATAAGTTTGACACACTGCTGTCAGGAGTGTAAATTGGCAAAGAGTATTTACTCAAATTAAGTATGCACTTACCTTCCTACCAGGAATTTACTTCTAGAGAATTCCTCATTTATGTAAATGGAAGAGCATGGACAAAGATGTGCCTTGTTATGTTGTTTTCTATTGTTGTTGTTGTTGCTGTTACGTTGTTTCTAACAGTGAAAAAACACGTGACCCAAATGTCCGAGAGAGGAAGAGAGTTGGGACTCCTGGGTGGCTCAGGTGGTGAAGCGTCTGACTTCAGCTCAGGTCATGATCTCACGGTCCGTGAGCTTGAGCCCTGCGTCGGGCTGTGTGCTGACAGCTCAGAGCCTGGAGCCTGCTTCGGATTCTGTGCCCCCCCGTCTCTGTCCCCTCCTCTGCTTGTGCTGTTTCTGTCTCTTTCTCAAAAATGCACATTAAAAAATTTCTTTTAAAAAAGAGAGGAAGAGAGTTAAATAATAGACACATAAATACTTATATACAATGTATACATATATAATGTAATTTCATTTAGCTGTTAAAAAATGACTAGTTCTATAGGTAGTGAGATTGAAATCTGTCCAAGGCATATGGTTAAGCAAAAAAGTGAAAAGAGCAAATTGCAAACCGTGATACCACATTTTACCATCTCTGCAAAAAACAGAAGACCCAACATGTTTCTATTTGTGCGTATATGTGACAAGCACAGAAGCCAGTCTGTAAAGATACACACCAGTCTCCCGATGACCTGGGAGTGTCGGGGGCGGGTGGGGGGGGCGGGTTGGGGAGGGAGCACTTAGGTTTTATCTGTACTATGTGGATTTTTAAATGTAACTACATGTATCACTGCATAATAAAAAGAAATGTGAACATTTCATTGTTCCTCCCTGCATTTGCCGAGGGCATGCTCTATGCACATCCTGGCTCGCCCCCTCTTGCTCTACCCCTCAGATGAAGGAAGGACAGGTTTCCAGCTCCTGTCTCCCAAGGCTTCTGGGGAAACGGGGGAAGGCTATGGTTTCCCAGAAGCTCCGAGGGGCCAGGCAGGTTTGGCTGCAAAGCCCAGGGGCCTTGCAGCCAGAAGACTTCCAAGCCTGAATTGTGTCTCGCTTCTTGCTAGCTACACAACCAAAGTCAAACCGCTCTCCGTGCCTCAGTGTTTCCATCTGGAGAGAGGGCTAACTAATATAAACACCTGCCTCGCGGGGCTCTTGGTAGGATTAAATGGAAATGAAGACTACTGGACATTATAAAAATATATTTTTTAATGTTTATTTATTTTTGAGAGAGAGAGAGAGAGAGAGACAGAGTGTGTGAGCGGGGGTGGGGCAGAGAGAGAGGGAGACACAGAATCCGAAGCAGGCTCCGGGCTCTGAGTGGTCAGCCCAGAGCCCGACGTGGGGCTCGAACTCACCGACCGTGAGATCATGGCCTGAGCCGAAGTGGGACGCTTAACTGACTGAGCCGCCCAGGCACCCCCAAAAATATTTTTTAGAAGATGTTTATGTATTTATTTTTGAGAGAAGGAGAGAGAGAGAGGGCGCAAGCTGGGCAGGGGCAGAGAGAGAGGGAGACACAGAATCTGAAGCAGGCTCCAGGGTCCGAGCTGTCAGCACAGAGCCCGACGCGGGGCTCGAACCCATGAACCGTGAGATCATGACCTGAGCCGAAGTCGGACACTTAACCGACTGAGCCACCCAGGCGCCCCTAAAAATATTTCTAAGTCTGAAAACTACTCTAACTCCAGGTTTAGGGGCTGTCTGTCCTTCCAAACACCTGTTGCTCCCCTCTAATAGCACAAGGAACAGAGCTGGGTCTTCATTCCCTCCTCCTGCCTTCTCACCCTCTGCGTGTGCTCACCAGAGCTGGACGCTGCGGGGAGTGGGGGGGGGGGGGTGGGGAATGGGGAGCAATGGCCCCTGGTTGAACCTCTGCGAGTTAAGTCTTCGTTCTCTCCAATTCTCATCTGTACACATGTTAGCAAACCGCTAAGGCAGCCCCGCCTCCGGGCGGCTCGCAGTTCCCGTGGCCCCAAGCCCGGTATGGGCTGAGTTGGTCTTTCCCGGCTCTACCTTGTATTAGCACGGGGTGGGCTTCCCAGAAGCCGGCTGGGAAAAGTCTTTCAAACCACACCAGAGAGAGAGGGCGTTTAGTAACGCTTTGCCCCTCGCTCCTCCTTGGACCCAGGCCTTCGTTCACACGTGGTCCTCGAGGAGGAGACCACCACCCCGATGCCCCGTCCTGTACTCCCGGTCCTGCTGGGAGGGCAGACGGAGAGGGAGGAGGAGGAAAAAAAATCACTGCTGGCCTCTCCCAGTCTATCGGCCAGCCTGGTCACGGCCCCCTGTCTCTCAATGCAGCCAGGGACCGAGATGCGGAAGCGGTGTCCTGCCCAAACGGTCTCCTGCTCTTCTCCACTCCATTTATTGGCCTGTCTCTCTCCTCCAAAAGACATGTCGATCACCTCTCTCTCGGCCTGGGACCAAGCAAAACAGGAGGCCAGACAATACTGAACACAGAGCCCCTCCGCTTTCTCCATCCCTCCTCCGCTGCCTGCTCCCCAGGAGGCACACAAAACACACAGCCAACAGCGTGTGCAAACAAGCATGTGCACGTCCCCAGGCGCCCCCTGCACGGTCTGCTGTACGAAAGGCCTGCTCTCCGGCTCCCGCCTTTGGCCGGGAGGGCACCTTTACTTAAAGACACCCGAGATAAAAGATTCTATCACCTTGACGTATCCTTTCAGACCGGGCTCGAGTATCATAGCCTCTACGAAGCCCACCAGAGTTCTCTGCCTCCCCACAATATACCTCCACTTGTACCGTGAAAGGCATCAGTTCTAGAATGAACTTCATAGTATTTCGTTTTACGTCGCCTACCTATCTCCCCTCCACATTGGCCATTTATGTCTAGAACCTCCATACTTAACGCCGTGGTGGCACGTATTAGACCCTCGTTGATGGGGAATGGATGGGTGGACAGACGGATGGGAGGAAAGCCTCTCCAGAGCATTCTCCCCCACTTTTAAGAAGTAATATATCAAAACTCGCCCCTGTTTTTCACTCCTTCAACGTTCAAAGCTTTGTTGGTCTATATAGTCATATACAACAGAGTGTCTTTGTAGGTATTACAGAACTTGACAAGCCAGTGGTTTTTCTCCCTTTGGGGGAGCCCAAGCCTCTTTGAGGGTCGAAAGAAAATGGCAAACTTCAGAAAACACGTTAAAAATGTGCAACTTTCTCAATAAGAGGCTTGCAGGCACTCTTGAAGAGCCCCCATGGGGTCATCTAGGCATCCAGGCACCCAAGTTCAGAATCCTGTGTTGGTGATCTAGACAGAGACCAATACTTTTATCCCACTTATATGACCTCGGACTCATCAAATGGCGGGAAAGGGGTAGGCATCCGGCCTTACTTGACTCTCACAGCCTGAAGATAATTCCAGAGAATCCCTCATTTCGTTTTTCTCCAAAGCATATACATACCCATTGTTCATAAGGCAAGTGGACGGGGGCTCTGAATTTTACATTGACAACCAACCGGTCTCTCCTTTGGGCTAAACTACTCTGTCCTGAAAACACCTTGTCCAACGGAACTTGGGATTCTCTAGATAGTACCCCCACAGGAAGCCCTGGGCTGGCTCCAGGCAGCCCCGGATCACGACAGAAGTGCCCATCTCACATGCGCCCCCCGCTGGAATGGCAGGAAGGCAGGGTGCGCTCTCCTTTGCCTCAGCAAGAGCTCTGGCCCGACGTACTGAATTTCAAGTTCAGAGTCCGAGGCCCTCATCAACTGAATCTACCAGCACAGTCTGCAGCCAGAGGCCTGGTGGTAGGAGGCAGGCAGGGCTCGGCCCTTCTCGGCTGCAAAAAAGCAATGAGGTTGAACTTCATATTTATTGATCACGGCGTCTCTAGACCTTTACTATCATTTAACTCTGGCTTCTAACCAAATCCCCTTTATCTCTTTTTGCCAACCTCACTGCCCAAAATCGTTTTTTTTCCTCTCGCCGTAAACACGTTTCCATTTCAGTGCACAGCCAGCCTGCTGCCAGAGCCCTCTCTGTGTTTATTTTCCTTCTCTCTCCAAGAGTGTCCTCATCATAGGGAAGAATTCTAGGGAGGGATGGCCTGGAAGGGGTTAAACTGACCCAGTAAATAAATCTTGCCCGTTCTCGATTTCGAGAGGCGAGCCGCACACAGAACCTGGAAACTTGGCTAATTCAAAGATCATTTCTTTTGAGTTTAGACCGAGCTGGGAGGGGTCTTTCCATATGTAAATGGAAAGACAATCAAGTGTCTGGATGGTCCAGGAATGATGAGCATTGGGGGAAAAAAAAGTCGAACAGTGAGAATTAAAAAATAAAATAATAAAGTCATACCTCAGAGACTGATCTCCCAAACTGATCTCCCATAACTCAGAGACTGATCTGCCCCTCTTATTTGGACCCACTTCATGCTGGGACCCCAGGCCGAGGATCGTGTAAAGAAACAGCCTACACGGATGTGCCCTCGCTTCCTCTAAACTCTCTTGCTGTGCCTGACTTATCTCCTAAGCAGGTTAAAAATGTGCTGTGTCTTGATCGGCAAGAAATCTCGGGGACCCCCCTGCCCTCTCTTGCTGAACTCTGAGTCAGGCCAGACAAGGCGCCGTCGGATGTTTGCAGGCCACAACACTCAGTGTGCCCCTCCAGGAGCTGCTGTGAGCTCTCCCTCACCCCTGCCCCCTCAGGGCAGCGCGTTCTTAGGCTTCCCCCGGCCCCGTTGTACAGGCAGAACACAGTACAATCGTCCCCCCGGGGCAGGGGCACTGGATTTGCTAGATGCAACCTAGCAACTTCATTCTGTTCTTTTTCTCCACAGCCCCCTCAAGCTCCATCTTTCCTGACCACTGGAGGATCTCTCAGGAAAACCTCATAGCTTCTGGAGCAGACTCTCAATTAAAAAAAAAAAAAAAGGCCAGGTCAATCTAATATCAGAGCCTCCTGCTCGTATCCTACCTGAGACTCCCATCCACCAGCTTGGAAATCTGAAGGTGGTGGGGGGGGGGGGAAGGGGGTCGCCAGGTTTCTCACTGTGTTCTCACTCTGCTCTCCCTCCACTCGTGTCTGCTGTTGGGAATCCCCTCAACGCCAGCTAGGGTGCAGAAGGGGCAGTGGGGGAGGAGGAAGAAAGGCCAGGGAAGGTCTCACTTGACTTGTAAGACGGTATGACGACATCCATGCCCTCTGGACCTAGCATGTTCCAAATGCTAAGTCTCTCTCTCGCCAGGGACTCATGCGTGTTCTCTCGCTTGTGATTCCCTCCATGTGGGTGACGCTTCCTCTACTGGTGGCTTTTGGCCCCCACCTCCTCCAGTCCTGCGGCAGGAACAAAGGCTTCAAAGTTCCCAGCATCCCTCTGGCTGGCCGCCACCGGCCCAGAGGAAGTAGGGTCTCTCTCTGTGCCCCACCAGCCTCTGGGAGGAGGCAGTTTGAGGCCACCGTGTCCCTCTCTGCCCAGCATCCTCAGGCCCGGCCGGCCAGAGCCTCTCACCTTTAGACCTTCCCGGGCCTTGGCCAAGCTCTTGAGGGGCATTCTTCGCGTCCCTTCATTTGGGTAGGTGGGAAGTCCCTCTCCTGTGGGGACAGGTGGGACACAGCCCACGGACAGGTCACTCCAGAGAAAGCCTCCCAGCAGCCTCGCCAATCCCCCTGCATCCTAGTTTTATAGCTTGAGGTGGCTGAGAAGCTAAGGGTCACACAGCAGTTGCCCAAAGCCTTTCCCTGGGTGGCAGGGCGGCCATGGGGCGGGGCGTAGTTCTCAGCTTCAGAGTTTCGACCGTACCCTTCTTCCCAAGCAACTTAGTCGGCTTCACTACTCACCCCAAGTGTGTGAGGGCCCAACTTCTCGGGACCACGCATTCATTCCCCCACAATCATTCCAAGAGCACTGAGCTCAGGCTGCCCTCATAAAACGCCGTAGACGGAGTAGCTTGAACAGCAGAAACTTATTCTCGTAGGTCTGGAGGCCAGAAAGCGCAAGACGAAGGTGTCAGCAAGGTAGTTTCCTTCTGAGGTCTCTTCTCTGGGTTTGTAGATGGCCGCCTTCTTGCTATGCACCTACATGACAGAGGGAGAGGGGATGATTCCCATCATGGGGTCCACCCTCATTACCTCATCTAATCCTATTATCCCCCAAAGACCTCTTCTCCCGATACCGTCACATTGGCGGTTAGGGCTTCAACATATGAATCTGGGGGACACAGGCACCTTCAGTCCCTGACCAGCTGCCGGGCCAGGATAAGAGCATCCACAGCTTGAAGCTTGCTCTCTTCCTCCCACTTTTGGAGGAAAGACCAATGTCTGGGTAAGTATGACAGCTGCAAAGCAACGGCCCAGAGGAGGGGTTGATGGAAGGAGTTGCCAGGGAATCCACATCCTTAGGAAGGACTGCGTGGATGTGCGGGGGCCCCAGTGGCCAGCCAGCATGGGGGGGGGGGCGTCCAGCAAGGCCGCAGAGACCATTCCCCCCACCTTCCTCCTTATGGAGGGGGTGCCTTACCGCTACTTGGCAGGAACATGTACCTGGGTGGTGGCGGACATTCGAATACAAAACCAGGATGGGCTTTAACTGGTGCTGACAAAACACTTTCCATGCGGCTGAACTGGGCCCGAGCTTTCCCGACAAATCTGGTAATCGGGAACCTTACTTCTCTCTTGTAGATAAGTAAAGTGAGGGGGAAATACAGAAGCGTGTCTCTGCACCCAGGAAGAAGCCACTTCCAGCCCAAGAGAAGGCTGCCTGCTATTTGGGGGAACCAGTCCCTAAACTTGAGCTGCCAGTTCCTGGGGGGTTTGTCACCAAGAGGTTCCCACCCACTCCCAGCTTTTTCCTCGATACACCATAAAGGAACGTTCGTCTGACTCCGGGTTCTTTGCATTTTGTTTAGAGACCGAGATAAAAATGTGTTTGTTATCCCATCCGCGGCCGCTCAAATGAGAGAAAAGTGCTTCTGTATTAGGCGACACAATCCACCCAAACCTTTTTACTTCTATTAAAAAAGCGTGGAGGCAATTTACCGGGATGCGCCTGTCACCGTTTGAAAAGCAAAAGGCGCCTTTTATCTCCCGATTTATTTACAGGTGCGGCCTGTGACAGAGGCAAGGATTTTTTTTCCGGCGTGGTGACTTGGAGGGGCCGTGGGAGACAAAGGTAGCTATCGGGTGCTCCCTTGGCCCTAAAGATGAGTGTGGCACTGCCACCGTCAGACCGTCCTAAAGCGGGTCCCAATGTCCTGAGGTCACCAGCATAAAACACACTCCTTCGGTTGGCTCTACCCCTGCAAAGGAGCTAGCCACGTCTCTGTGGGCTTTCCTCCAATCCAGGTGGAGAGGGGAGAGCAATTTGGGGGCCTCTAGTAGGACAAGGGCTCAGAGAACAGGAGGGGGCCCTCCAGAAGGACTTTCTCTTTCTGGGAATCGGCCAGGTACAAAACAGGGCTGAAAGGTATCTCTGACACCATCGCCTTTTTGGGAAATTTTCGTGGCAGAAACTAATTTCTGGAGTGGCTTCCGTGTTGTCCTCACCGGAGACATCGTTTGACGTTTTCATGGAAACCTTCTCCAAGGAGCCCTGTGGGCACCGTTTCAACTTCTGGCACTGTAGACACTGAGAACACACAGAGAAGGAATGGGGCCCGGGAGAGGGGTATGGCACTCGGTGCCTACATAGTAATAGCAGGCCAGGATCAAATCGGGCATCACATTTGGCCACACAAGACCTTTCCCTCCCACGGTCAACATTTAATGGGCCCCGGCCGTGGCTGCCGGGCTCAGCGTCCAGGGCTGGAGATCCAAGGTCAGGCGATGTGCAATCCTGCTCAGTCTGGGCAAGAAAGGAAATCATCCAAAAATGAGAAGGAGTAAAGTAAGTAGTAAGTAGAGGGTCCGAAGTGTGTATACGAGCACGGAGAACACATGAACGCATTCTGAGTTGGGACTCCGGGAGGATGGAACTTCCCCCGGAAGGCAGCTTGTTCACTGGTCTCCAGGAAAGAAGTGTTTTCAGAAGACAACTGGGGGTGGGAGTGGGGGGGAGTGGCAGCACCGAGTGTCCCCTCTGCACAGAAGAGCTCAGCCGGGACGCGGCGGCACCTCCCGCCAAGGGTCCCCATCATCCCCCGGGGCTTCCGTTGGCTCTGGTCCTCATGGCGATGGTGCCCACGGTGTCTGGTCCCAGCGACCTGGCCGGTTGCCACGAGCACCACCCCAGGAGACACTTGTGCTCCCCAGCACCGGGGACTCAGGAGCTCTACATGTTGGGAGCCACAGCTGGGTTGAAACCTTCAGAGCTACGGGCTGACATCGATACTGACAGAGGTGGGCTGGGGCGGATTCTGAGTCCAGACTGCTGCCTGAGAAGCAGAGGGAAGCATTGGGATCCACAACATCCATCATAACGGAGGGCCAATACCAGTGCTGGAATTTTCCGCGAAGCACCACACAGTCCATCCCCCTTAGCACGGCTTCACAGCCCTTTACCGTCTGACACCTGCCTGACCCCCCCTAGCATGACACCCATCCCACCCTTCTCTGTACCCCAGGAAGCACTTCCCCTTCTCCCTCTGCCTGTGGTCTCCTGGGGACCTCCTAGGCTGGGCATAATCCTGCTCTTCCTCTAGCACTCCTCTTTTTGGAGGCCCTTATTTGACCTTCAAGGCAGATACGAGTGTTCCCACTTTCCAGACAAGGAGATGGGGGGCCCAGAGAAGAGGGGTGGCTTGTTCAACCAGGGCCATGGCCAACTCCCGTGTCTCCTAATTCTGTGAGCCCAGAGCCCCGTCCTCCCTGCCGTGGTTCCAACCTCTTAACTTCCCAGGATCTCCTTTATTGTTTTTCCTTCCACAGACCCCAGGGACTCCTATGATGTCATCCCCAGCCAATCGAAGGTCTCGAGTAGCAGGAGATAACCACTGTTAGCACACTGAGTTGACACAATCCCGGTTAAAAGCAGAGAAACCCGATGTTTTAGGTAGGCTGTGCGGCCAGAGTGCAGATAACAGTATGATTTCTGTTGGGCTATTTGAGACATTGACAGAAGCTCTCAGAATCTTTTATTATGACTTTCCCTGGGGGTCCAAAGACCTTAGGTTGGGAAATAGTGCGCGATTTTTACAGCAAGCTCAATTTTCAGGAGAAAAATCAGGACCTACGGTGTAACAACTACGAGTAATGAGACAGGCTGATCATGCTCCATACGGTTTCCAAAAATCTGGGTTAGATCGCCATTCGTTCACTCACGCATTTGCTTGCTTGTGAAGCGCCTACTATGTGCTAGGCGCCGGGGAGCCGAGTGAAGACGGGGTCACGGCTCCTGCCTTCACAGAGCCGCTGGTTAGTTTACACATAATGACCCCGAACAGTGTGGAGCAGAAGAAAGCGTGAAAGTCTGGGAGGTTTTGAAAGCCCGTCTGGAGAAGGAGACATCTGAGTTTAGTTTGGGAAGATAAACAATGATTTGCCATGGTTAAGAACAGAAGATTAATAGGGAAGAACATGAATAAAGATAGGTTCAGGGTATCACACTGCAAATATATGGGAGCTTCACGCAGCGCCCTAGAACCGTAAAGATGGAGACAGAGGTGGAGGTTGGGAGAAATGAGGCATCAGGGCAGGAAGGAGCCAGGCCAGCAAAAATCCTGAAATCAGCACACCCCTGGGGCCCCACCCACACGTCCCACCTCGGTGAACCCACAGAAACCAGTCTTGGACCACAGCGTATGTTCCTGGCAATTGCCCTGGACCTCAACCGCTCTGCACTCCTATCCCTCTGCCTCTGGGATCCCTCTGGACACTCATTAACCCCCCCTTTCTCTCATCACAGCAGAAAGCGAGACAGAAGCCACACTTGCCCTCACATGGTTTTTAGTCTAAGAGACAAACACTGATCTCACCAGCAAACGCATCCGTGTGAATCGCAGCTATCACGTGTAATCTCAATGACCTGTTTAAATTACAAATGTGAAATGTAAATATCAAATGTGAGTTAGGGTAGCTACGAAGGGGAGCTACCTGCCTGGTGCTATAGGGGCTTGTAACAGAGAGACTAACTACTCAGAGACGTGGGAAAGGCTTCAGAAGTACTAAAGACTGAGCTGAAACCACTAGACAGATAAGGATTAACGTCAAGCTTGCTTTTGGCCCCTTGGATGTCGATAAGCTCTTTGAACTCCTTTCTTTGAGTTTGGACTTTGCTTCCTACTTGGCCCCAGGCTTTGTGCTTGATCCCCTGACTTTTCCAACTTCGCCAGCCTGGGCTGAGAGGACCCCTCTTCCGGCCCCTCCCAGGGTAGACTCTGGCCTTTGGGCAAAGGGGATCCATGAGAGGGTTTTCAGCAGGGAGTGGTACCTCCAGCCCCAAGTCCTCCCTGAACCCCACACTTGCCCGTCCAATCACCTGTGTCACATCCTCAGTTGGGTTAAAACCTCCCAAATCTAACCTGGATGGATAAGGCTTTCAGAAGAAGGGAGCAGTTAATAGCATCCAAAACGATTGGCCCTGAAATTGGGGTCATCCAGGTGGCTGCTTGGTCGGTGGGAATGGAGAGGACAACCTGAAGGGGTCAATACCAGGATCCAAATCGTCACCTTCTCTTTGGGTCTTTGGCGCAAAGAAACATACACGGTAATAAAGGGCTTTGGAGTCCAACAGGAAAATGTGGATTTTTTCATATTAAATATAATTTATTGTCAAATTGATTTTCACACAACACCCAGTGCTCATCCCAACAGGTGCCCTCCTCAATGGCCATCACCCACTTTCCCCTCTCCCCGCTCTGCCCCTCTGACTCCCCACCCCCCCCGCCCATCCCACGGCAGAGATAACTAGTTTTCCTTCCAAGATTCATTTTCCTCTCATTTCGAGGCAGTAGAATTTTCCTAGACACATGGCCACCCAAAGGGAAGACTACATAACCTATCGTCCCTCACACCTAAGTAAGACCATGCATCTAAGTTCTGCCCTCTGGCAATAGTGTCGTCTGGCAGCTTCCAAGAATCTTCCATAAATTATAGCTGGCATGTATGCCCTTGGCCCTTTGTGTATTTGCCCCTTTCTCCATGAAGCCACCTGGAACACGGCCATGATGGTAGCCATCTTCAACAACGAGGACAAGGGCTGCCCCACAGGGGTAGCACAAGAACAACCTGGGAGGATCATGGGACTTCCGAGGGATATATGGGTCAACGTTTCCATCCCTGACATTCCCTGGCTGCCTCCAGATTTTCATGTGAGAGAAAAATAAACTCCAATCTCATATGAGCCATGGTTATTTTGGTCACTTGTAGCTGAATCCAGTCCCAACTGGAGCACAGCCCCTCGGGCAGCTCAGACTCCAGGGTCATTTTCTGTAGCAATCTTCACTGCTCCCGATTCAAATGAGCCAACGGAATGAGGCGCTACAGCTTCTGACCCCCCACCTCCATCTGGCCAGAACCTTCCCTGGAATGCTCATAGCAACCTGTATAATGCTTTAACATTCACAATGTGCTTTCTCAAACAGGAGCTCGTCAGATTCTCACAGAAGCACTGCGAGGTAGCCAGGACTCCATATTTCCAAGGTCTCCATTTTTCAAAGACGAGGAAACTCAGGAAAAGGAGTGTAGCTATTTTGCACACATCACCCAGTTAATAAAGAGCAGAGTCAAGAAGCCCAAATCTTGCAACGCTACAGTCTGAGCTCCTTGCAGAATGCAGAGCTGCCAGAGTCTACAGCTGGTCCTGGGCAGGAAGAACCGGGAAGATAACTCTCAGGGGAGGGCTACGGTGGTCATGGGGCTGGAGGGCTAGTTCGTTTGCTTTTGTTTTTGACAGATCTACTGTTTTAATTCCTCTAAACACATGTCCTTCTTCTTTTTTTTTTTTTTTTTTTTATTGTGGGGGAAAGAACCACAGAACATGAGATTCACCCCCATCAAGATTTTAAGTCTACAGTACATTATGGCTCACCTTTAGCACACTGGTTACTGCAGACTTCTAGAACTTTCTCCTCTTGCAGAGCTGAAACTTCATACCCAGGGAACAGCAGCTCCCCACTCTCACTTCCCCCTGCCCCCGGCAACCACCATTCCTCTTTCTGCGTCCGTGAGTTTGACCACTTTAGATACTTCGTGTAAGTGAAATCACTCAGTATATGTTCTTCTGCGACTGGCTTATTTCATTTAACGTAATGTCCTCAGGGGTCATCCATGTTGTCACATATGATGAGAGTGTCTTCTTCTTTAAGGAGGTGATAATACCGCATCACGGCAGTAGGTTGGCTTGGGTAGTCACAATAGCCTGAATATGGAAGCAAAGGAAACGTCCATCGAGAGAAGAACGGAAAAAGAAAATGGGGTACATTTACGCACTGGGACAGGGAATTGTTTAACAAAACTAGGTGGCACATCGGACCCCTGAACAGGGCACCTCCCACATGTGTCTAGGTTACCGTAGGCCAGAGAGAACTTCCAAGGATGCCTGGGGGAGACTTGGTCCAGGAGTATATCCAAGTGGTGGGCATTTAAAGCAAGGCACCTTGCTGATTTTGCTGGACAATATCTTGGCTGGACAAAGACAAGGACTCCTGTGCAGTACTCGAAGAAATTTAAGACAGGGCTACAATACAAAGCTGCCCGTGCCACATGCCCAAGGCTGTGTCAGGCACAGTGCATGCCATCAGAGTGCCAGAAGTGGGGGATTGGAGTGGTCAAGGAGGACTTCATGGAGGAGGTGAGGTAGGATTGGATAGGTGGAGAGGACGGAGAGGAGGTTTCACAAGCATTAGAAGTAAATGCTGAAACGTACAAGAGGGTGGTAGGCGAGGGAAGAATGACTCAAGAGTGAGCCAAGTGTTCAGGCTGAGGAATAAGTATTGGGCCAACGGGCAGAGTCAGTTTGGGCTTGTACACCAGGCTAAGGAGTTTGGACCCTATTCCCCAAGTAGAGGGGAGACAGTGGAAATGTGCTTTGCACCACAGGAGGGATGTGATCAGCGTGGTGTCTGAACTTCAAAGAGGCGTCTGGCGGGGTGCGTGGGAGGACTGACCGGAGGGCAGTGGGGTCACACTTTCGGAGGCAGGGTGTATGGGCAGGTCCTCAAGTGACAGCGGGGCTGGGTATGAAAGCCACCTGGAAGGAGGAGCCCAGAGGCCTCGGGTGTCTCCATCAGAGAGGATGTCATCCCTGGCCAGACAGATGGAGGGCTCAACTTCTGTGGAATATAACGGTCCTGGGCTCTGCTGTGAGCAGGTGGAAGCTCCCAGCCAGTGGGGAGTGTGACTCCGGCTCTGTCCTGTGGGATCCCTCCCTAGTGAGCAGACCCTTTGCGGCTTTCTGTAGGAGGGGCAGAGGCCATCTGGGGCTCTGCTCAATCACTGGGGGGCCAAGAAGAGGCCTAGCCCACGAGAGGTCAGGAAGGAGGGGAGTCCCCCGAGGATGGTGCAGGAGGACAGGAGGAGATGCCAACTTCCTCTCTCTTAAGAGATAGTCCCTCCATCGCTCCTATCTCACCCTGGCCTCAGCTCAGAAAGGCCCAAGTTGCTGTCGCAGGAAGGCGAGCTGCAAACCGCCAAGAGGCGCCCCCAAGAGTAGAGGCCCATTCATCTCTGCCAGGAGTCAATATGGAGAGCACTAAGGAGGGCTGCCCCCAGTGATTGATGGGGTTTCCAGAGGTTATTAACTGAGCCGGACTTGGTCTCTTTGGGCTGATCTATGATCCGGGGACAGTTTTAAAGCATGTGGCTTTCTGGCGCTGGATTATCGAAAAGAGTTAAAATTGAAGTAGTCACTCAAAGCACTACCATCTGTCACGGGCTTCCCCGGGTGGGATGGGGAGGCGGGTGCTGCACCCTAGGCTCCTCTGTCTGGGTCCCAGGTCACTCCCTGGAGCACTGAGATGCTTCCATCGTCCTCTCTGATGCCCGGGGCGGCGGGGGAGGGCAGGGCACATACAGCTGAAAATCTGCCCAAAGCAGAAAAGGGTGGGGGCTTGGCAGTGGGAGTCCGTATCTCAAGCTTCGCTTTCCAAGGGCAAGTCAAGTTCTCTTGATAGAATAATGTCAGCGACAGTCGTGTGTCAGTCCTAGTCTCAGTGCTTTACCTGTACGACCTCACTGAATGCTCACTGGTAACCCTGCGAGGTAGGTGCTTTTACTGTCATTTTGTACAGGAGGAAGCTAAAGCTCCAAGTGAGGGTAAAGGAACTTGGCCAAGGTCGAATCAAGGGAAGATACAGCCAGGATCCCAAGTGAGGAGTCTGGTTCTGGAGCCTGGATCCTTAGACTCTATACTGCCTGCCACAGGTCGGGGGCCCTGGATGGAGGGGACATACACGCACACACGCACACACACACACACACTGACACGTGCACGCACATGCACACACGCACATGCACACTCACACATGCATATACATGCTCATGCATACTTGCGCACACACACACACACACACACATGCATGCACACACTTACACACTGTCGCCTTTCCTTCCGGTCACTCCCAGACCCCTCTCAGCCTCCCCCGCTCTAGACCCTGCCTGGCTTACCCTCAGGGCTCTCCATGGCCACAGAACCCCCTCTGGGAGGAGGGACCAGTCACATTTACGTTTATTTACATGCCTGCCTTTCCTGCGGGGCTGTAAACTCCATGAGATCAGGAAGAGTCCCGGAATGGAGCTTGTACCAGGGAGGTGAGTGGTGCCAGGGCGGCTCCAGTGCCCAGCCCCGCCCAGATTTTCACACACTAAGTTTGGGTCCCTAGAGCAGGCCCAGCCTCTCCCCCTCTCCCTCCACACTGGCATCTCAGAGCCGTCCATCAGAAACATGAAATAGGGGTGGGGGTGGGGGTGGGGGAGATTCATGCTGGCCGCTGGCCTTCCCACCGGGAACGCGGTCTAGTAACTGTGATGAGGGCCAGGGAAAGGCTGGGGGCTGGGGGGTGGGGGGTGGGGCGCAGCTGAGGCTTGGCCCTCACCAAGTTGCGAAGATTCCGGGACTGGCAGGCCGGAAAGGGGCCTCCAGAGGCCATCTTCGCCCCGTTCCTGGTTTGGAGCAAGACATGACTACACCAGTTCCTGACACAGCCCTGGGCTGGGGACAGGGGCAGCTTCAACCCCTGTGTAATGTCCTCCAGTCTCCAGATCATGGTAATAATACATGTTCTCTGGTGGGGGCAATTCACGTTTCTCAATATTATGTAAAGCATGTGAATAAGAATGATTTAAAAAAAAATCTATTTCTGTCCATTTATAACAAACAGTCTGTAAAAACAGCATGCACTGCGTGAGATGCTTTGTGCAGCTTTGAGACAAGTGGTCCAGCCCTCCCCACCCCCACCCAGCTTAATCAGGTGGCTGTCTTGAAGCCCCTCCCATGGAGACCCTGGGGCCGGAGCTCAGGGACCCCGCTTCTGTCCTCTAGGAGGAAGGGCAGCTCAGGTAGGCCCTACCTGTGGGGCTGTGCTGACAGATGCCTCCCGGGGTCCCTCGGGCTCAGAACACCCTGGGCTTCCTGCATCAGGACACAAACAATCTCTGGAAATGGTTTGTTACCCATTTCCTGTCTCGTTGTGATCTCACTGAGGGCAAGTGTCCCGGGCACCAACCCCACCCCC
This sequence comes from Panthera leo, assembly GCF_018350215.1. Lineage (NCBI taxonomy): Eukaryota > Metazoa > Chordata > Mammalia > Carnivora > Felidae > Panthera > Panthera leo. The sequence continues at coordinate 17,275,444 of NC_056688.1, read as the reverse complement.
ATTTCAGCAAGTGACAGGGAATGTCATGGCTGTGCATTCCTCCCTTCTCGCCTCCTGTTTAATCCACCATTTCTCTGAGTCCTGTCTCCATCCTGCTCCAGCTCTGCTCTCTCCTCACATCCCCCGCCTCCCGTCTCTCTACCCCTCCCTGCCCTACTCCCTCTCTTTTCCCACCTGTCTACACCTAGTCTCTCTGTTACCTCCTCCTCCAAGCCCCTCCTCCCATCCCCCTGCCTGATTGGGTCCAGAGATGAGTATTTGGTCAAGATGATGAATGGGTCGTAAAAAATATGGGCTGTGGGTTGGAAACATCCACTTTCAACTAATTTTCAAAATAAAAAGTATACAAGCATTGAAAAATCAAATAAAAAGCAGGACACAGCAGGTTGAAAACAAGTTAGAAATGTTTAAAAAGAGGGAGAAAACCCCAAACTGGAAAATTACAGGTATTTTCCCTTATAATTTCTGTGTTGGTTTTATTTTTTCTTTATGCTTCTTTTTTTTTGTTTTGTTTTTTGTTTTTTCAATGTTTATCTTTGAGAGAGAGACAGAGAGCTAGAGAGATGGAGAACGAGTTGGGGAGGAGCAGAGAGAAAGATAGAGACACAGAATCTGAAGCAGGGTCCAGGCTCCAAGATGTCAGCACAGAGCCCAACGCGGGGCTCAAATCCACGAACGGCGAGATCATGACCTGAGCCGAAGTCGGATGCTTAACCAACTGGGCCACCCAGGAGCCCCTGTTTATTCTTCTTTTTCTCTTATTACAGAAAGCACACATTGTGGGAAATACAAACAAGCAAAAAGAATATAATAAACAATTATAAGCCCACCTATTCAGACACAACCACTGAGAACATCTTGGTGTATACACCTTCGATTCTTGTGTGTGTGTGTGTGTGTGTGTGTGTGTGTGTGTGTACATTTTACTAGTTCCCAAAGAAAATTTCAGAATTTCAGTCCCTCAGGCTGTAAAACAAGAACACACTAACAGCAACCATAAACCTGGTCAAAGTTTGAAAAGTATTACGTATTCTACTCTCTTCTTGGAGCTTGTAATATTCGTCGTAATGAATATTCATTGTGATATTCATCATAAATGAATTTAAAGCTCTGGAGAGTTCCCCAGCTAAGAAAATCTGTTTAACTTTGTTGTTCCCTAAACTCTTTGACTCTCGAGTCCCCTTTTCATCTGGCAGCTCTTAATATCCATACTCGTGTTTGTGAGAAAACATTTTGCCAAATAATGAGAGATAAATATCTCTATATCTACAGATTTAGTTTACAAAAATAGAATCATCTCATTTATTCCGTTTTGTAATGCTAGATAGGTATCCAACTAATCTCTGTTATTGGGTATTTGGGTTATTTCTAACTTTTTTATGGCCATTTATATTATCTAAACAGTATGGAGTAACAAGAATAGGCTGAATGTGAATTAGAAATGAAAAAAAAACACACAAAAGGAAATAACTCAAATTCTGAAAAAAAAATAGACAAAAATGTTTACGAATGCATAAAGATTGCCGAACCATCCCCATGGTACGGCGAAATTTTTAATCCAGGTAGAAAGAATATCCATTTATTTAACAAATATTTATTGAGTGCCCACCGGGCACCAGCTCTACTGAAGGTTCTGGGGAGGCAGTAAGTCAAAGAGGTGGGTGGGGGTTACATGCAGGTGGGAGGGGACAGAGTAACCTAATCAAACAGGTGGAAGAAAGTAAGCACGTTGCAGCAGGGGAGGGGAGGGGAGAGGGATGGCGAGGTGGGGCCGATTAAAAAAATTTTTTTAACGGTTATTTATTTTTTTTTTTAATAATTTTTTTTTCAACGTTTTTTATTTATTTTTGGGACAGAGAGAGACAGAGCATGAACGGGGGAGGGGCAGAGAGAGAGGGAGACACAGAATCGAAAACAGGCTCCAGGCTCCGAGCCATCAGCCCAGAGCCTGACGCGGGGCTCGAACTCACGGACCGCGAGATCGTGACCTGGCTGAAGTCGGACGCTTAACCGACTGCGCCACCCAGGCGCCCCACGGTTATTTATTTTTGAAGGAGAGAGACAGAGTGTGAGTGGGGGAGGGGCAGAGAGAGAGGGAGACACAGAATCTGAAGCAGGCTCCGAGTTGTCCGCACAGAGCCTGTCGTGGGGCTCGAGCTCACGAACCACTGAGATCATGCCCTGAGCACAAGTCGGATGCTCAACCGACTGAGCCACCCAGGCACCCCGAGGTGGGGGCAATTTTAAATGGGGTTTTCAGAGAAGGCCTGGCTGGCAGGATGCACATCCCAGCAAACATCCTTGGGACTTGAGGGAGCAGGCCATGCAAACATCTGGGGAAGGAGCGGTCCAGGCAGGTGGAGGGCCAGGACAGAGGCCCTGAGGTGCCAGGGAGTCTGGCTCTTCCCCTGCGAACATTCATTAGGCCTGGCACCCCAGGGGAGGAGCTCGTCTGGATTTGCTGCTATCATGGCAGGCACAGGGCGGGGGCTGGGCTGGAGCATCCTTTACTGTGGGGCAGGACAGGGCACATCCGTAGCACCGCAAGCTGTTAGGAAGCAGCGATGATTCTATCTTACCAGTTCATTGTTTTAGCCAGATTTTTGTTAGTATCAACGTGCATTCAACTAACCACCTCCTGTTCCTCCCCAGCCCATCGCTTTTCCCCCAATGGCCAAAGATGCTGTCTCCAAGCTGACTGCCTGGGATCAAAGCCCCTGGCTCCCCTGAGAGCTCCTGTGCTAAGCCCAGGACTCTGCCTTCCCTGGCTGGGCTGTTCCTGCTCTCGAAGCCCGCTCTGAGCCCGGGATCTGGGAAAGGGAAGGAAGCTGGTCACGGGTATCGGGGAGAGCCTGTAGGATACCCCTGCCTGGGGTATCCTTTCTCAAGCGCATCACCCCAAACAGCGCCGGCTTTCCTGCAAGGTGTACGAGAATGACAGACAGGGGAGGCGGAGGCAAATCCAGGCACAAAAAGGAATATAGGAAGACAGAGGCAAGACATGGGGAAGGACGCAGGAGGGAATGACAGAAGGAGAGGTACAGATGCTGTGAGGAACTCAGAGACAAATAGAAAGATTGACAGAAAGGCAAGAGAGCCAGGATGCCGGAGAGAGACGAAGACCAAGAACGAAGGGCCCCACCGTGGGAGGGATGGAGAGGTGGAACGCAGGTGGGGAGACAGAGAGGGGTCCCGGGACCCAGCTGGTCGTCGCTCCCTCTGGCACACGGAGCCCAGAACCCTCCTTCCAGGCAAGGGAGAACACCCAGGAGTGGGGAGACCTGGAGGGGGAGCTGGCCCACCACCTCCAGCCTACCAAGAAGCCTGAAGATTTGGGGTTGTGAGGACGAGGGCCAGCACACGGGGCCATCTGCAGACATCTTTGAGAAAAAGAAATCCAAAGAGCTTAGGGATTGCCCTTGGACCACTCCCGGTGGGGGTAAGAGTTTCAGTTTTGGAGCCACCCGGTCTGGGTTCGGATCCTGGTTCTAGCCGTGTGACCTTGGGCCGGGGCCATCACCTCTCTGAACCTGTTTCCTCCTCTTTATTAGTTGTGCGGTTCAAACGAGACCAAGCCCATGCGGCATTGAGCACAGTGACCATTACCGTTATTCCCTGGCCTCCTTACCTGGGAGGACAGTGTCTGAACAGGGAACATGTAGCTGAGGGCCTTGTCCTCTCTCCCGGTGTGAGTGCACTGGGGCCTGGATGCTCTCCCAGCTTCCATCTCGCTCACTCTCCAGATTGGCCCTGACAGGTACATGTTTTTAACACCAGCGCCAAGTGAGGTTTCCAAGATCCTCTAGGCAAGCCATATCAGGCGCCCGCCTCCTGGGTGCAAGGGTGCCTAGGGGGCACAGGGTCCGGCCTGTGTTCCCTCTCGGGTCCTTTGGCCTCTCGCACGCCAATACCCCTGCCTGCAGCTGCCCTGCTCCTGCTTCTGTAGGCTCTCAACCAGCCAGCCTCAGCAGCCTGGGGTGGAGAAGATCCGGGCAGACCTGAGGGTGGGGCCTCGGGTCCCTGGACCTGCCCGGGCCCTGGCCTCTGCAGCTCTCCTCTTTCCAAGGCTGGGATTTCTCGCTGCACTCCCCCCTCCCTCCCTTCCTCCCACCTGCAGGCTCTGCCCCAGGCCCGGGGCTGGCTGTAGGACCGGCAGATCTTAGCAGTTCCGGCTTGAAGCTCTGGGTTTCACCATTGTGGTCCGGTTTCACAGTGTCGGTCCGCAAGGTTCTGGGGACAGATAACGCAGGGTCTGTTTTGTTCCTGGCGTTCTAGGCCTTATCACGCTAGGGTCCCTGATACTCCGGTCTCTCCAGGCCTGGGCCTCTGCCCACAGAGTCTCACACCTCCTCCTTGGGGCTAGGATCTGGCTGCCAGCGCCAGGCCACCCCGAGGCTGCCTGCTGCCCCCTCCATCATTCTGCCCCCCTGTCAGGGCACCAGCTACTTACTTTATCCTGGGTGCGCTATATCCATAGGAGTCATGCTTGTGATCACCGGCCTGAAGATTGCACGTCTGCCTGGCTGGGGTCCTGCAGCTGGCTGTGACACTCAACCTCTCTCCCACCCCGGGGGGCGGCCGAGCCCCTGACCCCAGCCCTGCCCCACTGTCTGGTCCAGCTGCAAAGAATGCTGTCCTAGAATCCCTCTCCCCATTTCCTTATGCCTGCGTGGGGGAAAAGGCCTCCAGGAAGGATGGAGAGGAGGACCATGGTCCTGGCCCCGCCCACAGAGACTCCTCTCCGCGAGTCCCACCCTATGGGTCAGATTCCTTTCCTCCTGGCATCAGACAAGGTGACAGAGGTGAACCTGGGCCCAAATCAAGCCAACGCCACCGCGAATTCGTCCCTCTGTACCTCCCCGCCACCCCCCCCAGCTGACCCGTGGTCGCCCGCGTGCCTGGCTGTGTCTTTCAGACCCTCCGCGCGTCTCCTTCTCTGCTCCACGCGTCTCCCCCCTCTCCCGTCTCTGTCTCTCCTACGTCGCTATGTTGTCAAGTATTTCCACCGTCAGCACTTGTCGAGTCGAAAGTTCTACCACTTGTGCAGTGAGCCGCGTGGGCAGGCTGGGTAATGTCTGTTTTACCCTCTCTGTAATGAATCCCATCTTCTTCTCTTCGCGGTGATGGTTATTGATTCTGTCTTGACACCTTGGTTTGTTTTCTGCCGGCTCCTGCCTTCCCTTCATCTTGCTGTGGCCATTTCTCCTCTCTTATCTGTAATTTCCTCTCTTGTTACGGCTGCCTCCCTCCTGGGCTGGTGTGGCACCGGTGCTGGGGTTTTTGTATAAACTTGGGAGTACAGCTCTGTCGGCCCTTCTTTCTCTGAGGCACTGGGTTTGGGTGGTGGCCGAGAGCAGGTGAATAATGACGGGCGTGGGGGACAGAGAAGAAAGCGGAGCCGGGCCGTCCTGGTGTGGCTTGTTCCAAAGCAGAGCTTGGGCCAGGCTGGACCTCCCCTGCTCGGGAACCTCCTGTAGCTCCCCTGGACCCACCCACAAAGGATGAGATGCTTAGCTGGCGGTGAAGACCTTCACAACCTCATCCCGACCCGCGTTCCCGGCCTCATCTCCCAGAAGCACGGACTTCGCACTCCAGACACATCAGACTGGCGCTTACTATTCCCTTCCACCCCCTCGGCCTTTGCTCATGCGGTTCTCCCCGCCCCTTTTCCCCTTCCCCACCTCTCGCTCAAGGCCCGACTCAAATGTTCTCACTTCTCAGAGGCCACCCGTGGCAGCCCCCTTCTCGAGGCAGAGAGAAGTTTTCTCTCCACTGGGATCCTACGATTCTTTGTTTCAAAATGGTAGCCCTTTGCCTACCTGGCTCATCTAGAACGAGCTGGGTCGTGCTCCTCTAGCAAGTCCTCGGGAAAAGTATGTTGGGTAGAGACGAATGGAGTCTTCTGGGTCATGGCAAATACCCCTCCAGGGAGGGAGGTCCCAAAGTGGGGACAGTTTCAGCAGGCACTAAGCTTGCTGAGGCACAGACATGGACCATGGAGACTTAGCCAAGTCTGGAGCCGGGGTCTGGGCACACCTCCAGGCACCCTGACGCAGAGGTTCCCCAGGAACCAACCCGCTCTTTCTGCCGCGGGCGCTGCCTCTGGCTGGGCCCTGGAGCCAGAGGCGGCACATGGTCAATGCTGGGCACTGTGCAACTTCCCCGGGATCTTGGCCGTGGAGTGCGGAGAAGATGAGCCAAATAGAAGGGGCGAGGAAGGACTCAGACCCAGGGTCCCTGAAGTCAAAGCCACGGACTTCCTCCGTGCCTGCTGCCTGGCACAAGCTCAGGACCTCGGGGCCTGGAGTCGGCCCGCCTCCTTCCATTGTTTCTGCCCTCCCCCACCCCCCTTGGGGCTGGCTGTTCAGCACATCCTTCCTGGTGCTATTTAAGCAGCTGTTTCCAGCAGGCATTAGCATTCCAGGCATTAACAAGTGCAGCATTTTGGAGGGTGGGCTTGTGATCACCCCAGACAAGGGTTCACCTAGGAGGCAAAGGAGGCAGAATTTGGGGTCCGCGAACCACCTTAAGGCATTTCAACCAGACCGGGAAGGGTAAAAGACACGTCGCCTCTACTCCCAGGCCTCAGACCCTTGTGGGTGGAGCTCCAGGAGTGTGCCTTGGTCAGTGGCCCCTAGGAGATGTGTGGCACGTGCCCGGAAAGCTTGTGGGGTTCATCACGGTATCGGGAGGACAAGACACTGGAAGGAAGGAATGATCATTTCCTGAGCCTGACTATATGTCACATACTACATGTCACTCTGTCAAGGGCAGAGTAGGGTCGGGATGCTCACTCTCTTTGGCAGATAAGGAAGCTGAGGCTGAGAGGGCAAGGCTGTTTGTTCAAAGTCACACAGCTGGCAGGTGACTCAGGTGGGATCCAATCCCAGATCTTTCAGACTCTGAGGTCAGTGCTCTTTCTGCCATCTCCATTCCCTAGGCTCCCCCGTCCTGGGAGAAGCCTTCATCCTGATGCCAGCCCTACCCTAAGCATCTTCTCGTCCTTGCTGCGATGCCCAGATTCTAAGATGGCCCCACCGTTGCTCTTGGAATTAAGCCCTAGCATAGTCTGCTCCCACGCGGAAGCAGGCCACACTCTCTGTCCAGTGGAACACACTGGGAGTGACAGCGTGGGACTTTCAAGGTCAGGTCCTGAAAGGCACCACAACTTCTGCCTCGGTCTCTTGGCTTGCCTGTTCTGGGATAAGCGGCCGCCATACTAGGAGGCTACTCAGCCCCACGGAGAGTGTGCCTAAGAGGAACCAACTTGCCGGCCATGCGAGAGCCACCTTAGAAGTGGGGCCCCAGCCCCGGTCCAGCCTTCAGATGACAGCAGGCCAGCAGCCTCCTGACTGCAACCCCACGAGAGACCTTGGCCACTACCCAGCCAGGCTGTTCCTGAGGGCCAGACACTGGGAGAGATAATAAATGATTAGTGTCATTTCAAGTCACTAAGTTTTGGAGTGATTTATTGCCCAGCAACAGATAACTAATACATCCGCCGTCCTCAGCACAAAGGGCACTAATGTGTTCAGAGCCTCCTACACAGATCCCTCGGGCTGAGGGCTGGATAGTCTTTGGTTTCTTCCTCTGAAAGTAGAAAACGCCCTGAAGTGGGCACAAAGCCAGAGACCCTCTGCCCAGGCACCCTTCAGTCCAGAGGCATTTTCCTCCTCTTAGAGAGGGACAAGGACCCCTCTCTCCCCGAGAGCTCAGAAGAACACCCTGCCCAGTGCCCCGGCTTTGGGGTGAGACAGGAGGAAGGTGAAATCGTCTCTCAGACCTCATCAGAAAATGTCTCTTTCCCTCCTTAATGAAGATAAATCCCAGCATCTGACGAGGACACCAAATGGATACAAATGAACCGGCAGTGCTATCAGATGGATGTGTCTTCTCAAGACCTACAGCCGATGGCACGTGGATTCCTGTCCCCTGCGGACATCCAGCCCACAGTCCCTGGAGGGGTCCCAGAGAGCTCTGGGTGGCACTTTCCTCTTGAGAACCCTGGGGCCGTCTTGAAGAAGAGATAGCCTCTCTGCCCTGGCTTCTCCAGTTTCTAGCTGGAGCCCTAAGGGTGGTCTTGGGGGGGGCGTCTTGTCACCCGGCACGATCCCAGACTCGAAGGCGGCAGGATGGGCACCCAGCCCGGCGTGCTGTTAGGTTTCCATAGACTCCACCAGGCAAACAAGGCCCACATCACTGCCTTGACTGCCTCTTCCTCTCCAGTGGGGGCCAGATAAAGAAGACTTATTTTTAGGTTGGTATATTTTATTCTTATTTGCAAAGCTGCCTTAGAGAGAAACCATCTGACTGGTTTATTACCTTCTGATTTGTTATTACCTCCTTTATCCCTCTGCCGTTATGTGTTGACAGTGCGTGTCTGTTGTGTGATGGGCCCCCACCGGGTGGGAGTAGGGGGCGCCTGGGTGGCTGGAGACCCTACCTCAGCTTGCAAGGGGAGCACAGGCTATTTCTGGCTCTCGGGCTTTTCCGAACAAGAAGCTGGAAGCTCCAGGGGAAAAGAGACCCCATCTCCCTTCGTCTCAAAGCAGAGAGATGCACTCTGTACCCCTGCTCTTGTATCAAAGGGCCCCCGTGCCCTCCTGCGCGCTCGCTCCCCTGGCCCCGTGCTCAGCATCTGGCTCCTTATTTACTCGGCCCGGTTTCTTTGCTTTCCGCGCACCAACCAACGTGTTGTTTATCCTTGTTCAGGCCCGTCCTCGGCTCATGCTCGTTCGCTAGCCATTCGCTCTGCCAAGGAACACGCCACGGCTGGCAGGAAGTCCGTTCCTTGCTGACATTTTCCATCGCGGCACCAGCATCCCTGCAAACACCCGACTGTCCTGGGAGAGGCAAAGGGAGCTGCCTGCCTCGTTCCCCAGGGTGTCCAGGCAAGGGCACCCCCTCAGTCTTCTGTCACCACCGTGGGTATTTCTGCAGTCCTGCCGGCCGGCAGGAGGCCGGAGGGGCAGAGTGTGCAGCCTGGCCCTGGGGGTTGAGCAGGGCCCCGGCTGTGGGGAGAATCTCGGCTTGGTCACTCCCGGTCTCGGGACCTCGGTGTCATCCTCTGCGAAGCAAGTGTTAACCTCCCGCAGAGAGGAGCAAGGGAAGACGCAGAGACAGCTAGCAAACAGCGGTTTTGTGATGGAGGGCAGCGGACGGTGATGACGAGGTCACCGCTGAGCCGGAGCGGGCCCCGTCTGCACTGAGAACCTGGGGAAGAAGCCGGGAATTCTGCAGAAAAAGCGGCTCACCTGGACGACACGAGGAACCGTCGATGGCACCTCAGCCCGGGATAGGGTTGAGTCTCTTAGAGCAAATATCATCCCAAGACCTCTAGTTCCAACCCAGCAGACAGCGGGTTGCCAGAGGCCATCCCGCCCACCAGGGGAACCCACGCCCTTGACTTTCCATTACGTCCACTTGGCCTCTTCAGGCCGCATCAGCCCAATTCACAGGCAGACGAACCAAGACTAGTAGAGGCACGGCCGCTCTTCAGAGACCTCATCAGCGGGAGCGAAATGAGGGCGAAGCCCCCCAAAGCCAGAGTGCCTCCCCAGACTACTTTCTGGAGGCCCCTCCCACAACAAGCGGCCGTGGTGCAAAGATGGGGTCATCTAAAAAGTCATCAGCATCTGGGAAGGTCCCCAGAAGAGAGCCATTCCCAGCCCTTTGGCTTTCTTCCTGCGCTGAATGCTGTGGGCAGTTTCCCTAAGAGCCTATACCTGTCACATAGAATCTCCCTCTTCCTGCTGGTGGGGGAGGAAGGAGGTAATGGGTATGGTGGGGGTGGAGGTCAGCGGAGGGGTGCAGAGAAGTGACCCCGGAAGGAGAAGGAATGTGCCTCTACCAAGGTGCTCTGGGCGGGGGGGGGGGGGGGGGGGTTAGGCAGAATCCAGGGGGCCTGGGAGGAGGTGGTGACTCTTCCCCTAAGTCCCCCACCCGCCACCCCCTCTTCCTCCAGCAGGACTAGGTGGGCCAGCAAGATGGGCCTCTTGGATTTGAGGGCTCTGGGGCTCCCAAGAAGGGCCTCTGGCACACAAAGGAGGTGGGAAAGTACTCCCAGCTAGATCTGGGAATTGGATTGGGAAGGGGGAGGTGATAGGGGCAGAGGGAGAGAAAGAGGGATGGAGATTGAAGCTGGGGCTGGGGAGAGGCCATGCCCGTCTCTGGTTCTGGCCCCGGACAGGGAGAGACACAGACATCTCGGACTCCCAAAGCGGCAGCACTTGAGACGGAGCACAGCGTGTCGTCACTGCCCCTCAAGCCCAGGCAAATTCCTGAGATGCCTAAAGGTGATCGGCCCTGGGTATGGCGCCTCCTGTGCCCTGTCATCGGCCCCCTTGGCCCTGTGGGGGTGGGCAGGACATAACGCAGGCCCTTTTGCAAGTGAGGACACTGAAGTCCAAGTGGCAAAGTGTCTTCCCCGAGGTGGCCTAGATATTCCTGCCTTTTCTATTTGTTATTCCAATTCCCCTCCAATTTAGTAAACGACTGGAGGGGGCTTATAGTAAAATGTATGCTCATAGTAAAGTGCTTGGGATTCATGGTTTTCTACAGATATCTGGTGCTCTCTGTGTGCCTGGGGTCGTTCTAGACTGAAGTGGGAACAAAGAAAGATAGACGCCTCCCCCCTCCCCCGTTCCCATGGAGCTTAGATCTGGCACCTTAGTCTCCAAGGAGGTGGCCTTCAAGCAGGTGCAAAGGCCCTGAGCAAACTTGCATTTGGTGTGGTCACATCCCACGCAGAGAAGGCCGGTGCCGCCCCAGTGGAGAGAACAGTGCAAGGTGAGAGAGGGAGGAAGGGCCCCCTCGGAGGCCTCCACGGGAAGGAGTTAGAGTAAACTTAGCAGGATAGAAGCCACCAAGGGGTGGAGATGGGACGAGCGGCATGATCCCATGGGCCCCTTAGAGGGATCCTTCGGGCTGCCTTGGGAAGAATGGGCCGTCCGGAGGCAAGAGTGGAAGCAGCTTCTGTTGTCCAGATGAGAGACGGCGATGTTGAGACTCAGAAAGGCAGTGGGGCCGAAAGAGGAAATCAAAAGTGGGGTGAGAGAGGGAGGCGAAGCAAGGCACTCAACTCGAGTTCTGAGCGCTGTCCTGACCGGGCATGGCCCTGAGCCCTGGCCGCCTGGCCAGGGAATTGTGATGCTTGGAAGGGAACTAGATGGCAGGCTTGGGGGGCCTGGGTTCCTACAGAGGAAGGGCTGGGGAGAGAATGCAAGGAGAACTCTCACAGCAGCAGCCCCCGGACGGCAGCTCAAACGTGGGGACCACGAGCAGAAAAGAGATGCTGCTGGAGAGAAGCCACCAAAGAGGGTCAACTGATGAGGGACACCCTGTGGCTGCTCCTCTGGAGATCAGTGCTTTGAATCACCTGTTGCTGAAGAATAACTCAATTTTGCATTACAGGAAGGACCGAAAAAAAAAAGCAAGATATATAAAAGCAAGATGGCACGCAGACAGCACCCCCACACCCACAGACATCCCCAATCAATTGTGCCAGTCTTGCCGCTGAGCCCAGGCTCAGCAGGTTGTCTTTGTCAACACAGGCCACCAGGCAGCTATCCCCCCTGGGCTTGTGACGGCACAGAGTTAACCTCCTCATCACTGCGCCCGGTGCGGAGAAGTGAGCCCCAAGCTTGGAGTCCAAGAGACTTGGGGCTTAGCTCTGCTTTTGTCCGTGGACAATTTGTTTAGCCTCTTCGGATCTCAGTTTCCCATCTGTTCAAGGGAGTTCTTCTTCCCGTGTCATGTATTTGCAGAGAGGACTAAATTCGATCATGTTGGAAAACTGTTAGCCTGGTGTCCGGTAAAGGGAGGCATCAGAGTTTAAAAAAAAAAAAGAGATAGTCCCCCTCTGCTCTACCTATGTTTCTCCTCCCAAACGTGCATGCACACACACACACACACACACACACACACACACACACACTCAAGGCATAAGAGGATAGAAAAATTTATCCTAACAGCTGGTACCTGAATTGATCTTAGGGAGGGACGTCTCTTTTGTTCAGGAAATTACCTTGATAAGTCTCCAAGGATATGGATTAACACAAGTCAAGGAAACAAAAAGACGGCTGAACAGTTCTGCATTAAAATTGAGACACAATTCCGGGGCAGCAGGAAATACAATAGCCCAGTGGTGTGGAGTGGGCAAAGCCTGTTTTAAGAATAAATATGTCAAATATTCAACACGAAGCTGTTTGCGTTTCTGGGATATAAAACCTCTCTGTCTCAAAAAGAGTACATACGACACGATTCCATTTATATAAAACTCTAGGAAATGCAAACCAATCCAGAGTGACAGGAAGCAGACCAGTGGTTGCCCAGGGCACGGGGTCGGGGGAGGGACCTCAAGGTGGGGGACTTGCTTACTAACTTCACTATGGCGATAACTTCAAAACCTAACCCACTGAACATGTTAAATATGTGTTCCTTGTGTGTTAATTATGCTTCAATAAGCTGTTCAAATGTTTTAAAAGTCATTTATACCAATTGGATACAATTCTTTTGGTCTCTCTTGCTTTTGGATGTCCTAACTTCCCCTACCTTTCGACAGGTGCTGACCGCCCCCCACCCCGAACATCTTTTCCCGTCTCCCCACACCTCAGTCAAGTCTCACACAGGTGTGAAGACCTTGTGTGAGGGATCTTGGGGTAGAACTGGAAGGCAGGAACTGCATCCCGCATGAGTAGAAACCACAGAACTGGGACAGTGCATGTGACGCAGGAGACATAGCCATAAACCTAGAGAATTCGGCAGAAACCTGAGTTCTGAGGCACTCATGGGGACTCAGACTCACCTCTGGAAATTCTTAGAAGTCTTGGGAGAGAGCACTACCTTTATAGGATGTGCAGCCAGGGTCCGGGGCAGGGTCACAGATCTTCAGGTGCAGGGGGGGTCCCCGTTGGCACTTGCGTGCCTCACACAGGCCCCTGAAGTGCCCCCTCCGGCCACCTCTCTTTACATCGCACTGCAAAGCGAGGCCCTCCATCGTGGGGCTGTGAGCCCGACTCTGGGGAGACGGGATGGCTCCTGACTGAGCTGCTTTCTCTCTATAGAGAAACTTATCAAATACAGGCAAGATCGGGGCAAAGAAGGGAGGCTGGCCCCTTGGCAGATTCGCGCGCACCAAGCGCCTCCTCTTTCCTTGGGACCCTCCGGCTGGTCCTTCCGAAGGAGCCTCATCACACACCCTGGCGCGTATCCTGCATCCCATCCGAGCTGGTGCAATGGCCATGGAAACACCAGTTTCCCTGCAGGGCGAGCCCAGGCAGCCGTCTTCAGGCCCCTCGGCTCTGCAAGGTGCTCTCCTCCGGAGACACAAGCTTCTCCACCCTTCTCCCCTCTCCCTCGCCTCCTCCCTTGCCCGCCCGATGCCGCATCACCACTCCGGGAGCACCACAGCAGAAACCAAATCAGCCGCTCCTTCCGAGGGGATAATCAAAGTGCAGCGTCTCTGGAGAGGACCCAGCTCCGTGGAGCAAGTCTTTAATTTCAAGCTGACAAGGCTGGGAGCATGTGCGGGGGGCTCTCCGATAGGCAAGACGGATGGGTGGCCAGGGAGCCAGGCTGGTGAACAGGAGCAAGAGGAGGGCAGAGGGGCTGAATTGTGGGGCAGGGGGACAGGCAGGAAGCTTTCCAGGCGGACCAAGGGGCCTCTCTGGGCTCTGGAGGTGTGTGCTCTCTGCAAGCCTAAGCTGTGGGCGTCTTCCCCTGCCACCCAGAGGGATGTCGAAGGCGGATGTAGCCCCTGCCCATCCCCCCACCAGGCATGGGAACAGAAAGAAACCCTGAAGGGCAAGCCTCCTTCCTAGCGGGGTCACAGAGCATGCAGAGGACAGAGATGACCCTCGGCACAGACCTGGGTGGAGCTTTGACTGTCCCTGTGCTCCCGAGCCCCAATGGCAGGGCTGCCCCGGGAGCAAGGACAGCCCGGACTTTGGCATCATGATACTGAGACTCTGCAGAACACTTTCGTGCACTTGGAAGCAGGTGTCACCGGAGGGCTCTTGTCATCATCCTGTCATTAAGAGACAACATGCCCAGAGAGGTTAAGAATCCCGGCTCAAGACCGGCAGTGACACCAAGAGTAGAATAGAGTAGGCTCTGGCATCCCAAGACCTTGGCGAGGCCTCAATTTCGCAATAGAAACAGAAACAAAAACAAAACCCATAGAACTCATTGGACGATTCCCACGCCACACTGAGCTGCAGCCGGTGTGTGGGCCACAAGGCCCTGGCCAGCTCAGCGACTCTGAGGGTCCAGCCCATGCCTCAGCAGAAGGAGAGCTGACCTCCTGCCCTCAGCTTTCGAAGAGCCGGAATAACGAATGGCAGCCAGCAAGCCCACGGTCTTTTTTATGGCTCTCTAAGCCCCTGGACCAGTGCTCCAGCCATTGGCTCTTGCCACACTGTGTCAGGTTGGGGACTGGGAGGGTATCTATGGGCAGATGACCAAGACCAGGATGGGGAGGCAGCTGCCTGGGGAGACAGCTCCAGCTCTGAGCCCAGAAATGAGCTGCCTCCTTCCCTTCCCTCCCTTCCCCTCCCCTCCCCTTCCCTTCCCTTCCTGTCCTCTTGCCTCACCTGCCCGTGCTGGGCCTGGGCTTTGCGCACCCAAAACCAAGAACCGGACGGCGGCCCCTTTAGGAAGCTCTCCTCCTCCCCAGGCTCACAGGTGCTCTCCGCTCCTGTTCCACATCACTTAGCTTCTTTGTCTTCCTGCCATCTAACGGTGCTGGGTACAGTGCCTGTCCCCTACTGGGTGCTCAGGGATTGCTGAGTAAATGAAGTCTGATGGGTGTATGAATCAGGCTGATTACGGTCTGCCCCGCTTTGAGCCTAGCTTCTGCCTTCAGCTCTGTCTATAACAAGGTGTGGGCGCTAGCCAACAGGTGGGACTCTAATAGGGACTGTGTACCCCCAACCTGTCTATGTTGAAGCCCTAACCTCCCAGTGTGACAGTATTTGGAGGCGGGGCATTCGAGAGGTGATTAGTTTTAGATGAGTCACAAGAGTGGAGCTCTCATGAGGGGATCTGTGTCCTTATAAGCAAAGGTCAGAGCTCCCCCTCTCCCCACCCCTCCCTCTGTGCCAGGTAAGGACACAGCAAGGAAGTGTCAGTCTGCAAACCAAGAAGTGGGCTCTCACGAGGAACTGAATCTGCCAGCACCTTGATCTTGGACTTCTAGCTCCCAGAACTGTTAGAAGCAAATGTTTGTTTTTGAAGTCACCCACGTGTAGTACTTTGTTACGGCACCCTGAGCAGGCTAAGACATAGAGGAAATGGAACACCACCCCCGAATTCCTCCTGACGCAGCCCAGAGCCATATCTCCAAGACCTTAACCTTGACCGTGAGCAGAACGGTGACGGCTGAGGTCAAACTGTGCGGGGCCGCCCTGCTATTTATCAGCTCTGCGACCTCCAGGCAAGGGTTGGAATCAGAGTAGGCCAGGGATGGTATTCATGAGAACTCAGGGTCCGCATCTGTGAAACGGAGGGAGACAGGAGCCCCCCCCCCCGCCCCACTCGGCCTTTCTCGGGGGTCCTGTGAGTGGGGCTCCTGCGGGACGACGGGAATGAACTTGCCTGGAAAGCACAGCACACTGTTGGAAGGTACGAGAAGGCGGAGTGTGGTTGGGATCAACAGCAGAGCTGGAGGAGGGGGCTCCTCGGGTTGACGGAAGAGCCGGACCTGGCGGTGCCCAGAGACGCACATCAGCGCGGTTTTCCATCCACCATCCCTGCCCACCCGTATTCCTTGGAGCTAAGAATCTACCCATTGTCTACAGCGCGTTGGGGCCCGTCCGCTTGCTCATTCGTACAGCTCCGGGAGCCTGTCTTGTCCCCTGGCTCCCCTGCAAAGCCCTGCAGGGCAATCCAGTCCACCTCTGTGTCCCTCTCTAGAGTCTAAGGACTCGATCGACCCCTGCTCGCCAACGTGACCCAGCTGTGCCCCATTTGGAGAGGGGGCTGACCTTGGCAGGAAAACCCTCTGAGGGCCACCCAGGAGCATCAGAGCAATGGCAGGTGGCCTGGAGTGGGGCCTCAGGGGCAGTTCCTGGGGCTCCCACCCTGTGCTGCAGCCTGGAACCCCCTCACGGCGTGCACGGCACCACGGGACACTCCGTCCCGGGTCCTGCCTGAGTGGGAGAAGTGATGACTTCAACTCTTAGTGACAACTCTTAGCGACAACCCCCCCCCTCCCGCCAGGCCCCCGCTGCAAAGGAAGACAGCTGCCCTTTATCCTGCACCCACGTGCCTCATCGCAGTCCCCAGGGAGCCAGGTAGGGGTGTGAGCTGGCCCAGCTCCTGCCTCTTGCCTCCTTCCCCATTCTTTAATATTCATGAGCACTCCTAGCAGGGGAGCTAAAAATGTTCCGCTCCTAAATCTAACTGCTTTATGGAAGCCTAATTAAATTCTTTCGTGGAAGGGGAAAAAAAAGTGACCTTCAAAACCGCCAAAGCTGCTCAGAATGGCATGTCCCGGAAACCTTGCCCCTTCCCTCCCCTCCCGCCAAGGGTGGCCTTTCCCCTGGTGATGAAATTCTCTGCCTCTCCCCTCGGGCTAAGGGTCCAGGCGATGCTCTGGGGTGGGTGCTCCAATGGCAAGACTTCCTGTCAAAGGAACCCACACAGGCAATGGCAATGATGCTGGCCCCCCTCTGGTGACCAGATGACTTCAGCCCTAGGTAGAAACTGCAGTCTCAGCCAGCGGGTGGGGTTGGGGGAAGAGAAATGGCAGTGGGGTGGGGGTGGCTGTGGCAGAGAGAGAGTGACAGACCCCCACCCCTGCCCTGAGGGGGGCTTCCACAGACCCTGGGATTCCCACAGGCTCTGGGAATTTCAGGCTTCCTCCTTTGCTGGGCCACCTCGTCCATGCATCATCCTGGCAAGGCCGAGACAGGCCCAGGGATAGGGCCAGTCCTTTGCAAAGCTGTACCTGAGAGCTTGGGATACAAGCTCCTTTCTGGTTGCTTCTCCTGTTTACTAAGGAAGAGCAGTCACTTCCCCAGAAGCCAATGGAGGAAGCTGCCCTTTTCTGAGGGCCCGTGAATAGAGGGGGGCAAAAGGGTCTGGATCCCCCGCCCTCTTCCCTGTGACCCGAGAAGGGCTTCCTCCTCCTGAGAAGGTGGGCGAGATGGGAACAGGGAGGGGACAAGGATGTGAACCCCTGAGTCCCTCGCCTGAGCAGTGTCAGGATTCACTTGTGCCTTGGGAATGGCTTAGACACAGGTGAGTTCTAGCGGGGGCCTCCTGCGTGAGATGTAGGGTCCCTCAGGCGTGGGGCTAGAGGATCCTTAGAGGTCTGGGGGCTCCACGACGCGGCTGCGTCAGAGCCGGCTCTCATAGGGCCCGATTAATAGAGGCTGTGTGAACATGAAGGGCAGAGCGTGTCTGATGGGCCAGGACAGAGGTGGGATCTGAGGGACCAGCTGGTTTCTCTTCCGCTTTGGGAGGAGGTCATTTTTATCCGGTCCAAAGTTGCCTTCTGAGGTCGCCAGAAAGCGATACTGGAAAAAATGTCAGGGTCCAAAGTGTGACGATCGGCAGCTGGTGAGCCCGGGGGACACGCCCATTCCTAGCCTACCCGCAAGCAAGTGGAGGCTAGAACGTCAAGCTTGCAGGCTACAGAGGTCAAGGCACTGCCATCCGTTCCAGAAGGCCAGCGAGGACAGCACATGCCCCCCCCTTATGGCTCTCATCCTGCCCCCACTGCTCCTCTCCCCTGGTCTACCTCCTCTCTCGCTCATCCCTGACTCCTCCTTTACTCCCTGCCCCTCACTCTACCCAAATCCTCCCTGCAGCAGAGTGTGGCTTCATGAGGGAGAATTCCCCAGGCCAGGCCAGCCCGTGGCATTCTCTCCCTTGCCCTGACTCCCAGGCTGTCCAGATCATTCGTTTCAACCTCTGACTTCCTCGTGGGTGTGACTCTTGACTCCACAACTAGGCGATGACCACCAGAAGCCAACATTCACATTCTACATGCCTTTGGGAGCTCTCTTTACGCCTCTAAAA
Organism: Panthera leo; assembly: GCF_018350215.1. Lineage (NCBI taxonomy): Eukaryota > Metazoa > Chordata > Mammalia > Carnivora > Felidae > Panthera > Panthera leo. The sequence goes on along the minus strand of NC_056688.1, from coordinate 17,257,420 downwards.
GGCTCCAACGCTTTCCGGAGAATGCACGAATACGAGATTGATACATGAAAAGGCACACGTAAAGGAGGAGAGTCACTCATTCAACAAACACTTATTCAGGGCTGCAGGCCAGACACTGTGCTGAGTGATGAGGAGGCCTGGGACATTGAAACAGACTGGACCCCATGCTCACGAACCCTGCGTCTGAAGGGACGCAGGAGTGCGTCCGTGAGGGGTAAGTGAGTAAATGGAGAGAAAGTAAATAGGTGACCAGACAGGGCACAGGTATTCGGGCTTTTGAGGGTCCCGACAGGGCTCCCCTGGACAGAGGGGCTCCTCACCCGTCTGTACCCTCCGCAATCCAACTCTTCCCCCTTCGGGCCCCCTGGGAGCTGGCTGTCCCCAAGGTGAGCGTTCAGACTTCCTCCTCCTCCCTTGCCCCCGCCACTGCGTCTATTTCGGTGTTTCTGCACCACACAGGCTGACGCCTCCCTCTGCTCACAGCTGCTGCCTTTCCCATTCTGCCTTCTGGGGCCTGAAACCAAGTGGGAGCGCACAGCGCCGCCTCCGTCCCCCCCCCCCCCCCCCCATCTTGGGCTGAGACCCAGTCAAGTCGGGCCTACTGGCAAAGGAGGAACCAGGGTGCCGGGCAGCTGCCATCGAGAGCCAAATCAGGGCACCTGAGTTAGCTGCCAACCCGACCGGCCTGGTGTGGCTGCCCCTCAGACCAGGGCACGGGGAGGGGGTCCCTGGAAGAAAGAGACAGGTGGGCACAAAGGAACTGTTGGCTTCCAGTGGGGTCCTTAGGACCTAACTTTGGCCTGACAATTGCCCGAACGGTAAAGCACGTTACTCTGAAAAATGTAAACGAATAATCATTTGATGGCAAACACGGTAAACGCTCTTTATTAAGATACATTTAATAGTGGAGCAAAGCTTTTGAGTCTCACAGACCCGGGCTTGTCTTCATTTTGCTGCCACCGTGTCATTTGATCTCTCCAGACCGCCATGCCTAAGATGGGAGATTTCTGCCTTCCCTGCAGTATGCTCTCTGTGTGTGTGTGTGTGTGTGTGTGTGTGTGTGTGTGTGTGTATGTTCATGCGTTTGGGTGGGAGACGGGGTATGGAGCAAAGGTTCCACATTTTATGCAAATATTTTAAATGTAACTGTGTAACTTTGAGCCATGTGGAAACACTGCAATCTGGAGTTGACCTAGGATCCCACACCAAAACCGTGGTCTCAGACAAGTCAACCTCTGCGTCTCTGCTCGCATAAATGGGTACTGTAGGATAGCAGAGGCGGCCCGGACTCCATCCGCCAGAACCAGGCCTTCAGTCCCTCCCGCCGCCTGGACACTGCCTGCTCACGGCCGCGCCTGAGTCCCTCGCCGGGAACGTCCTTGGCAGAAAGGAGCTGTCCCCCGCCAAGGTTAGGTACCTTCCCCAGAGGCAGTCTGCAACCAAAGACTCGCCCGTGTGGGGTACAGAGGGACAACCCCCTTCCCTACACTCGAGAACACTCTGAAGGACCATCTCGGCCTCAGCACCGGGGGTGGCTCGGGTCTTACTGTAGGTACGTCACAGTCACCCTCTTCTCCTGCCCCATCCTTCTTCCCTCACTGCCTTACAGGTGTTGTTCTCTGGGAGTGCTCCCCAGAAAGCCTCCTGGGCACTAATCCCTGCCTCGGAGTCTTTTTCCTAGGGACCGAAGGGAGTAGCCAAGTTGTAGTCGGTTAAATGTGGCAAGGTAAGCACAGGGCTTAGCACAGTGCCTGGCATACAGTGAGGCCTCTGGTCATGACAGCTGTTACCATCTTCCGCGAAGGTCATTGTTGCCCAGTCCTGGCTGGACATCACAATCAGCTGGGAAGCTTGGGAAGAAAAGGTCCAGATGCCTGGGCCACTTCCCCCGAGATTTTGATTCAGTAGAGCTGAAAGCAGGCCCAGATTTCTGTGATTTCAGAAGTCCCACAAGCGTTCTGATGGATGGCCAGGGCTGGGAGGCCCTGACCTGGGCCATCTTTCTCTATCACCGTCGCGTCTGAATTTACAGGCAAGAACCATAGACCCACGTCCAGCAAAGTGGCCAGTCCGAGACAGACAGGTACTTAGCTGCCCAGATAGGTCTCAACTCCTTAATTCTGACTCACTCGGGGGGGGTCATCACCTGGGGGAGGGCAGGGGACTATAGAAGGTCTTTGATTTCAGCTCTCTCCGACAGAACCACAAGGTAACCCCATTTCCTCAGCAGATGTCCCCCCCCGCCCAAACTGGCGATACAAAGGCAATATATGATCCCGCACCCTGAGCACCCAGCAGACAGAGTCCTCCTTGTGGTGTGGTTATCAAGGAGGCCTTCAGGGAGGAGGTGGGACCTGAACCAGACTTGCATGGATGGTGAGGCTTTGGATCCAGAGCAGTTAGGAAGGATGCCAGCCCCCAGAACTGGCCACCTCATTCTGAGGTCAGCCAGTTTCTAAGGAAACCAGTCCTGATATGTATTCTCATCATCCTTCCAGCAAAACTGAGGGATCTCAGGGGCTCTCAGACTCCTGGACCAGCAGGCAAGGATTGCCCAGTTTTTAGAAAAGCATATTTTGCTCTAAAGATTCAAAATTGGATGAGGGTTTGTTTAAAATCTGACTGATGTGCACTTCAGTAGGCCTGCTTCTCTCTAAAGTGCACAAGTCCCACATGCCACGGAGCCATGCGGTGTGGCTGGGGCAGAGACTTGAATCTGAGCTCACGCTTGTAAGCTGTGTGACCTTGGCCAAGTGACTTAACCTCTCTGAGCCTCAATTCGTTCTGCTTTAAAACGAGGACAACAAAGCTTGCCTTCCTGCCTCTCTCTGGGTTATTAAGAGGATCAAAAGGGAACACTTCTGCCCGTGGCAAAACACACTACAGGTATGAGCTGCTACTCTTGTCTGCACCTCTCTTTTTAAATTCGGAATGCAGAAGCCCAGGGAGGCTCCCGCCATTGCCCCGCACCCTACGGTGAGTCATATGGGAGCAGAGGCAAGACCAAAGTCCCCCCAAATCCTGCCCTAATGCTTTTTCCAACAGAGCGCCACAGCCCTTCCCCAAATCTCTCTTCTTTCCCTAATTTCTTAGGCACTGCGGGGAATCGCGCATTCTCACCTTGCCCTAAATTTGTAGTCTTTGATGCCTTGTAATCTTTTGATCCCCTCCACAGCAGCAGGCCTGCCTGCGCCCTTCCTGCCTCTGTACCATCTCGAGGGGCCTTCTGCCTACACTCTGTTCGCTTTGGACATCCTAACTCAGCCTGGGATCAGCCTACCCTTCACCACCCGAGACGACTACGACCCCTCATCCGTGGGATCTCCAGCCTCCCACTTACAACAGAGGGAAACGCTACCTGCCGATTCATTTGTAGAGAGGCACTTAGTTAGGCACTCGGGATACAGAGTCCAAAAGCACTTCATGAAAGAGCTCTGCTCATCACCAGTCAGTACCAGGCAGTGCGATGAGGCCGTGAGGGGACCCAGCCTCTGATGGAGGCTGGGCTGGAGGACTGGACTCCAGGTTCCCGACCTCTGCTTGTTCTTTCACCCCCTACCTCTGCCTCAAATCCACCGAACAGCCCAGAAACCTCCGGCTGCCCTCTGCCAACCTCCAGGTCAAGCCCTCGGGGGCCTCCCTGCTCCACACCCCCCACTCCTCTCGCCAGCCTCTCTGCCTTCTCCCCCATGGAGTCCCCTCCAAGTCCAACTGCCCTGCTCAGGCCCTCGATTCTAGGAGACGGGTCACGTCCACCACCCCGGGGTGCGGCGCGAGCCAAACTAATCAATGGCAGAGCTGTAGATTAAGGGGCCCGGCCCAAGGCCATCCATCACTGTCGTTTACACGGGCCTGTCAGCCTGCAAATGGAAAAGGAGATGATGTGAAACAACCCATCTGCAGGTTTTTAACGCTCTTTACAAATTGCTGTGGTGAATAACTTGTTGCCTGTATTTATCCCTTTTCAAATTGTCTCTTAGCTACAGTCATCCGTCTTCATTCTACACCCTGATGGCGCGTGCACCGCCAGTTGGGCAACCTCATTATTTCCCTGGCCCTGCTGCCTGGAGGAGGAAGGGGAAGAAGGCACGGAGGGGAGAGAGGGAGAAGGGCAGTGGAGGGGGGAGGAGACCACTGGATCTGCCATGGGCAAGCACCTAGCGGCTAGGATCCTCTCCCCCAGGGGCCTCCATTTCTGGGTTCCGGGGCTGGGGGGGCGGGACACGCACCTGTCCCTCTTCCAGGGAGCTTAAGAGCAGGGACCGCCCTCTGCACACCAGGCCCAGCACACCCTCAGGCTGCCAGGCCAGTGGTCAGAAGCTACAGTCCAGAGACCGTGGCCACTCACCATCCCAAGCCTCAAGGGCAGTCTATCTGCGAAACAAATATAAAGCTTTATCCCGGAGAGTCGACTGAACGTGTCTCCCCCTTCGTCCCACACGGCGAGACTTGCCACTTCTGTGTCCTCGTGTGCCGGTTCTCACTGCCCTAAGCCTGGCTGGCGTTCCTTCCTCCTCCGCTCAGGGCCACGGCCTCCTACTGGTTGGACTCCCTTCCAGCCCAACTCTCAGCAGAAAACTGACGCTTCCTCTAGGGGCCACGTTATTTCCTAATTCCGCCAGTATTTGTCAGTGATCCGTGCGCCCCCAGCATTGGAATCACCTGGCCACCCCGGAACCACTGCATCGGTGGGGCGGAAGCCTGCCTTTTTACACAAATTTCCCGGCTGCTTAGCGCCCGCTGCAAAGGCAGAAGACCAGCCCTAGGATCCACCCAGGATCCACCTGCAGCCCAGAGAAGTACTATAATCTGCCCCAGTCACACAGCGAGTTAGCAGCTGAACGGGAAGGCTCCTCCCGCTAAACTGCAGGGAAATCCTTGTGTGAACAGTAGCTGTTTCTGTGTTGATCTCTCCGACTCAAACATAAGCCCTGGAGGGCAAGGCCAATGTCCTAGGCACCCCTGTGTCCGTCCATCCTCCTCCAGGCTCGGCACAGGGCTCGGTGTGTTTTTGGTGAGCCAGAGAAATGAAGAGGGTACACAGACCAAGCCCCACATTCCGGTCTTGCTCCGGGGAAGGAAACCCATGCAGGCGGCCAAGCGCAGAAAACCCCCTTTCACGGCTCAGAGTTGCGCCCTTCTTGTCGACGTGCTACGGACCAAACCGAAATCCGCCTCGCAGTCAAGTGCTGTGTTTCTGACGCCGCATCCGATACTTCCGCTCTGTCTTCCACAGCAGACCTTTAAATATTTGAAAACAGCTGTCAGGACCCACTTAGATGTTCTGTCTTCCAGGTTCCAGGTCCCCAGCTCCCTCAACCACCGCTCACGTGGCGTAGCGGGTAGGCCCTGGGGCATCCCCGCCCCCCTGTTCCAAATGCCATCCCATTTGTCAACGTCCTCGCTCAACTATGGCTCCCAGGATGAAATGCGATGCTCCAGATGTGGTGTGGCCACTGCCAAGCACAGAGGCACACGCCGCGATCTCCCCTCTTCTGGGCTCTGTGCTTCGATTAATATCGTCCAAGATTGCATTAGCTCTCCTGGCAGCTTCCCCCCGTCGTTGGCTCACTTTGCACTCTGCCTGCTAATCCATCTAACTCTATTACTGTCTAATCCACAGTTTTCCATCTTGTCCCCGAGGATTACATCAAAGTCTTTACAAAAGGCCTTGCTGGAATCCACATATGCGATGTGCATAGCACACGCCCTATCTACCAGTCTAGAAAACCGATCAGCCTGGAGAAAGGAGGTTGTTTGGGCTGGACTTGTGCTTGGTGAACCCAGGATGATTCCTAGTGATCTCTCCTTTTTTTTTTTTTTTTTTTCCTATAGACCCATGAACCATCCAGTCGATAATTTTTACTCAGTGCCCTCTACGGAGCTTTCTTCACCCAAGGTGCTTGCTCAGTGTCTGGACTGAGCAACTGTGACAGGCTGCCTGATTGATTATGCGTGTTGTGAGGTTTATGGTGGTGAGCAGAGGCTGCCTGGGGAAAAAGCAGAGAGGCAAGCAAGTCTAAATACCACAAACTCAGGAATGCCCATGGAGGTTGTAAATAGCTTGACAGAGGGATTTTTGAGTCTCTGGGTAAGAAAATTTATTAACAATGCTTAATGTATTTCACTCTCCCTGCACAATGTTTGATTCAGAGAAAATATGAAAACATCACTGCCAAACCATTTCCTTTCTCCTATAATTAGGTACTCTGGATTTTTAGTATCATTTTTGTGTGCGTGTGTTTGTTTCTTCTGATTTCCACAGGCTATTTTTAGACCAATCATGACTTACTTTCTGAAAGGCATAAGAGAAAAAGTCGTTTTCCCCAGCCATCAAATGTACCCATCCTCTGGGTGACGCACATTTAAGGAAGTCATAGCTGGGTGAGGGACCGCGGGGCCTGAGGGAGCACAGAGGAGGAACCCCCCTACTGTGGGAGTGGGGAGTGGGGAGGGAGGCACCGCACACAGTCACCTCCAGCTGCTGGCCACCCCACTGAGTAACCCCCTTCTTCCTCTAAGAGGGAGACAGATGCAGGTTCTCAGAGAGACGTGCTGGTGGCCAGGAGGCACGGCTGGCTCAGGAAAAGGAGAAATGACCACGAGCTGCCACCAGTGGGAGGGGCTGCCCTGCAAAGTAGTGAGCTCCCCATCTCTGGAAGAGTTCACGCTGAGTTGGGGAACAACCTCAGTGTTCGAGGCCCTTTCTGATGCTGACGGTGTGAAATCTGCCGGGGAGGCCGGTGGACGAGTTCCAGCTCTGGAAGGAAGGGAAACGGAGCCACGATGTCGAGGGATCGTCCAACGTCAGGACTTCAGGGAGGGGGACGCAGCAGCAGCCACATCTGCACTTGTGCCCCACACAGAGGCAAGGTGGAGAGTGCCGAGGGCATTCACCTCCTCCGCTCGGCCTTCCTGGAGTGATCCCTCCGGAGACCGAAGTCCTTGAACACTTCCCCCATCCGCTACCAAGGTAACATCCATACTCTCCCTGCCTGCCTTCCACGGAAAAAGGCTTTGAACGCAATTTACTAGCTGGTCACGGATTCAGTGTCTACTTCCTTTAAGTACTCACAGCCTTACAGAGACTCTCGTAGGCACCAGTTCCTTCTCTCTGGGAGCTGACAATGTAAGATCAGCCCGCAGAAAGTAATACACACGTACAGAACATATTGCCACACAGCACCACACAAACCCGGAAAGATCCCTTGCCTCTGGGTGTGACAGAGAGAGCCCAGATGTGTGCGTGTGCACGCGTGCCCAGCTCTGTATGTGTGCGTGCAAGGGAGGGGAAGGTATCGGATTTACTTTGGGTCATGTCTAAATTACACCTGCCTGCCAAGACACTGCCATCTATGTTTTCCCATCCCTACAAATTTAAGAATCACCCCCATGTAGGGCCAGTGTTATAGACAGGGGACCTAAGAAAGGTTGGGAAACAGCGGTAGAACTTTAGAGTTTTCTTTTTTTTTTGATGTTTATTTATTTATTTTTTGAGAGTCAGAGAGAGAGAGCAGGGGAAGGATGGAGAGAGAGGGAGACAGAGAATCCCAAGCAGCTCCACACTGTGAGCACAGAGCCTGATGAGGGGCCCCAACTCACTAACTGTGAGACCGTGACCCGAGCCGAAATCAAGAGTCAGGTGCTTCACCGACTAAGCCACCCAGGCGCCCCAGAACTTTACAGTTTTCAAAGCCCTTCCTCATCCGTTGTTCTCGATTGTCCACTCGTTCACCAAATATTTATTCAGCACCTGCCGTGCTCCAGGCACTGTGCCAGGCATTGAGAGCACAGGGTGACCAAACACTCACAGTGCCCGGACTCATGAAGCTCAGAGCCTAGTGAAGACAGACGTGAGCAAACAGTCAGAGAAGGGGGTATTTACAAGTCCTCTCAGGTAAGGGCAAGGACGGAAAATTATACAGTGCTGTGGTGTGTATAACCAGGGCTGACTTAACTGGAAAGTCAAGGAGGACGGCCCGGAGGAGGAGGCATTTGGGCTGATGCTGAAGCATTAAGAGACCGGTAACTGGGTGAGGGGAGAGAGGCAGGAGGACAAGCAGGAGCCTGGAGCGTTAAGGGACTCAGAGATGCAACAAGCCTGTGAAAGGCATGCGTGCTCATCCAGAAAACACAGCATGCCTGCGTACGCGTTCAGGCGCTCCTGGGTGCCTGAGACATGCGGCCCCCCAGGCAGACACAGTCCTGCTCTCCCCAACCTTCAGTCGAGAAAGGGAAGCAGACATCTTTCAACTGCGCAAATCATTACTTCATGACCGTGGGGGGCGTGTGCACCCGTGGAAAGTGTCAGCGGGCAGAACAAGTTTCCTCATCTATAAAATACAAACAGAAGCTGCCTGGAACGAACTTAGGGGTCATGATTAGTCAGCCTCGCTGGCTGATTGAATGGTGGAGAGCCCGGGGAGGCGGAAGAGAAGTAGGGGTTTCTACCCGCCCTGTTACCTGAGGTCGGTGACGTAGGAGCCAGAGCCCTTCTAGTGCATGATTTGGGGCGCATTCAGCTTATCCCAGGGCTGGGTTTTCCCTAGGATAGGGTGAGGAGGCTTCAGGAAGGCTTCTAAGAAGGGGGTCCTGGGGCGCCTGGGTGGCTCAGTCGGTTGAGCGTCCGACTTCGGCTCAGGTCATCATCTCACGGTTCGTGGGTTCGAGCCACACGTCGGGCTCTGTGCTGACAGTTCAGAGCCTGGAGCCTGCTTCGGATTCTGTGTCTCCCTCTGTCTCTGCCCCTCCCCCCGCTCGAAAAATAAATAAACATAAACCAGAAAAAGGGGTTCTTAACTGAGCTTATTGCTGAAAGGCAGATAGGATGGGAACACGAGGGAGACGTACAGTTAGTTGAGGAGAGCTCCGGGGAAGGGCCGTGGTCCTGGGCGAAGTCCAGCAGGCACAAGGCAGCTGGCTTAGGTTACTTGTGTAGCTGGGCTTGGCTGGGGCACGGTGGGCCACAAGCGAGGTGAGGAGTGGGGATGGAGAGCCAGGCATGGGGCAGGGAATCTGAAGAGTTTGGACTCCGCCCTGAAGGTCAAGGAGAGTCTTTGATGAGTTTTGAGAAGGAAAATGGCATGGTCAGGCTTGTGCTCTGAAAAAAAAGAAATCCCTTGGCCTGCGGCCCCGCAAGGGAATTGGTAGGAGTGGGCGGGGCAGCTGGGGAGTGGGCTCAAAACCCAGGAGCACTTAGATGCTCAAATAGACAGGAGGCGGGGACTCCCTGGGTGTGGAAAGGGGGGTCAGATGGAGGAAGTGAAGGTGGATCCCAAACTGATTTCCTGCTCCGCCACTGGAGGTTGAACTTGAGGGTGTTGTGGACAAGGCGCTTCAAGAAGGCCAGGGGGGGCTGGAGAGACGAATGCGGAGGTCAGGGGCATGGCGAGGATGAAGCGACAGGCTGGAGGTGCGTCCAGTTTTCAGGGTGAAGATAGACTGAGGCGCACCCCTCCCTCGGAAACAGCCTGCCTCCCCCTCCCTCCTCTGGGCTCACAAGTGGCCTAGCCACTTGTCCTGTGACTTACGGCAAATCCCAAATCTTCCCTCCCCTGCGCGACCTCCAGGCCATCCAGGCCATCCAGGTCAGCCGGCGGGCCCTGTCTCCACGCCAGGCAGGCCCGGGTGCCCTCTCCTCTCCACCTGCTCGGAGCCCCTTGGCTGTGTCTCCAGAAGCAGCCTGCTTCCTTCCCGCTCCTGCCCGCTCCCCGTTTCCCACAGCACGTTGCCCGCCCCGCAGTGACCAAACCCCGTGTCTACAGAGCAGCAAACCCTCCAGTGCCTCTTCTTCCCCACCAGGATCCAATGCCCACCCCTCGCCCGGCTTGCAAAGCTCTGTGTGAGCACCCCCTGCTCAGCACACCTCCCTGCCGCCCCCTTGCCCTGCTCCACTCTGGCCTTCTCTCTGCTTCTCTGACGGCCTCCCCAGCTCCCCACTCCGAGCCTTGGAACTTGCCGGTCTCTGGTCTCAGAACCTCCTGCGCCCTGACGGCCCCAGGTTTCACCCTTCTCGTCCTGTGGCTCTCCATGGGAGGGTCACTCGGTGGAGAGGCCTCCCCGAGCACCCTCGACAGCAGCCGCTCGGCAGCCTATCGCGCTGCCGCATTTTAATGCTGTTGGCGATCCGCGTTTTTCGCGCACATCAGTTTGCTCCTTGCACGCCCCCCCACACTCCTCCCACGCACCCGCGCACTAGACGTAAGCTCCGTGAGAGCCGGGGTCTGCTCACCGTTACAGCCGGGCCCCAGAAGAGGATGTGCCCATCGTCGGTGACCCTCGGTTGTCTGCCAAATGAATAAATAAATGAGTAAATTGGTATAAAACGATGTCTGATGCTTGGAGCGCACAAGGGATAGACAGTACAGTCAAGAAGAGAGAGTCCAGCCACAGAAGGAAGAAGAGAATCAAAAGACACGTTTATTCAACAAGAGGTTTTAAGTGGAGGGACGGGCCACCACGTCCCATGCTTCCAGAGAGACCTCATGAGGGCCCCAGGGCACCCACTGCCCTTAACCGGAGAGGGTTACAAGGACCTGGGGAGAGCAGCACTGGCAGGCGGCTCTTGGGGGCTGCTGTGGCTGGCTGGGAGGGAGGCATGCGTGGGGGCATGTCTCGGGGCAGGGGGGGCAGGCGGGTGAGGGTGTCCAGGCACGGGAGGATTTTCTCTTGAAGCCTGCCTGACTCCTGGACCTAGCAGAGACAACAGAGGAAAAAGGGGTGCCCGAGATTACACAGTAAGGAAGTGGGGCACTGGAATCCCCAGAGATCTGCAGAAATCTGCAGGTGCCCCAGGCAGTCATCATTTGTCACTCATTCGAACTGATATGTGCTCCTGACGCACTTAGAGGTAACGGCAAGGGCTGCACGGGGGAGGAGCTGAGAGCTAAGGCCAGGGCACGGCCTGGCCTCTCCTCTAGCTCCCGCCCCAAATGCACACTCCATCCCCACATAGCAAAGCCAGAGGCCAGCAGCTAATTGGGCATCCTCCCCAAAAGGTGACCGAGGGATCGGTCAGCAGTTGCTGCTTGAACATACCCTTTTGAGGCCTCACCCGAGACCCAAGCAGCTGATCAGTGTATGTGGCCATGGGCTTCTACTGCCTGCAGGGTGTACTTGTCAGCTCCAGACGGTTCTGTGTAGCCCGGGGCGCCTGGGTGGCTCAGTCCGTTAAGCTCTGTGTAGCGCACGCATTTCCAGTAGCACCCAGTTTAGGCTGATGCCCCAGGATCGGTAACACGAGGGTGGGGGTGGCCGCTAGAATTTGACTTCTCTGTTCCATCCAGATCCACCCTGAGTGTCGATAAACCTAGGGCCCCTCCAATCGGCTGGTTCTCGGAGAACGTGTGGTCACGATGAATGAGTGATACTCCCCGGGGCTGCCCGGAGCAACCTGGCCATTTGAGTTAGGATATGGAAATGGGCAGAAAGTGGAGCTGAGGGCATGCACTGAAGAAAGACTGTCAAATCAAAAGACCGTAAGACATCTTGTAGGAACGACAAACGCCCTCTGAGAAAGGAGCCGTGTGGTGAGCACAAAGGGAAAAGGAAGGAAGCGGCTGGTCTGTTCCAGGGAGAACTTGCAGTCCAGGGGAACGGCAGACACACCCAGGAAACCCGAAACATCCACAGGCCCGGGGTCAGAGGGCTGAGGGAGGTGGGGTGGAAGGGGCAGGGGCGGCCCCGGAGCCAAGTGTAGCTAACCTCAAACAATTGCAGCAAAAGACATCCATTTTTAGCAGTTTGGAGGAAATTGGGGATTAGGAATTGGCCCAGAGGCAGCGGAGGCTTATCCAGGTTGGGGACAGGAAAGGATATGTAGGATCCAAAAAAAAAAAAAAAAAAAGAAAGAAAATCACAAAGAGTGGCTGCTGGCGGTCAGGAGCAAACCTATCCTGCTGAGGGCGGTTTGCCTCCAGAATCTTCTCCCAAGGAAGATTCTGCGGTCCCATCGTTTTGTTCATTTAAAACCAGATGGGCCAGAGCCCAGAGCACGAACCGGCCCAGGGAGAGACATGTGTTTAAGTGCGTCTGGGGCAGACCCCGACAGGATGTATAATGAACTCTGCAGGTCTGTGATTTCCTGGCATCATCAGCCCTCTTGAGGGGTCTCCTCCAGAGGCCTGATGAGGAGCTGCCCGACTCCAACCCCATGTCTCCAGCCCCGCGGCCTATTTTCATGAATTGCAGCCTTTGCCCTAGGGAGATGGGGGGCCAAGGAGAAAGAACAAGTTTCCAGAGTGCCCCAGCCAGGGTACTCAGAAACACTCAGCTCCCCATTCGAAATGTGTCAGGGGCAGAGCACTGGAATATTGATGTTTCCTTTTATCCTGTCTCACTCTTGCTCCACAAGGCTCCCGGGCTTCCAGGAAGTAAGATTTAGAGGCTGGAGGCCCGGGCCCCCATGCCAGGAAGGCCAACGCCACTGCTTATAAGAGCTTATAAGAGCCCAGTGAGAGATGCTGAGTGTTCCCCTCATCAGAGTAAAAAGGAGTCTGATTGGGAATAATACCTCCTCTCTCTCCGACTCAGGGAGGCCAGACCAGCTAATGGAGGGGAGAGCCGCCCAGCAAGGAGCCAGAGGAATCCAAAAGGTGCTCTGACTCCCTTTCTGCCGGGTTGGGGAAGGGGCCTGGGCCTCTCCCCTACTCCTGCCTCAGCGTCTCCTCCCCCCAAACCTCCTTTGCCAGCCTGAGCTCAGAACATATAGCTGATGAAGCCATTTCCCCACACTGACCATGGCCAGGGTCCTGGGTTACATCCCACAGTCCACATGCCCCCAGGATAGGCCCAGGGAGAGAACTGGGAGTCAGAACACTGTTGTCTGCTTCCCTAAGACTGGGTGCAGACCCTCACATCACTCTCTGGAAAAAAAAAAACCAACCAAACACACAAAACCCCTGAAAAGTCTGCCAGATCTGGCAAATAGAAACACAAAAAAACCCAGTGGGATTTGAATTTCAGATAAAGGATGAATAATGGTTGAGTATAAGTCTGTCCCACACATTGCTGGGATAGACTTACATTAAGCAATTATTTATTGCTTATCTTCAATTCCCATTTAACCAGGCATCCTACGTTTTGTCTGGCAGCCCTGTCCCTGGACCTTCTATGAGGGGTAGGCATCCTGAAAAGGATGCTAATCTAGGGGGAAATTAGTCCCCAGCAGCCAGGACCCGGCCTGCTGTTTCTAACGTGCCCACAGGGCTCTGGAAGGTCTGTTTAGGGGTCTCTGTTCTTCCAGGAAAGCCTGGGCCATGGCTTTGACTCCCACACACCCTACACGAGGCATCAGCATGGCGGCTCCCTCTCCAGAACTCCCTCCCCCCTGCTCTCCCAGCCAGGCTCACTAGCAGGACTGGCCCCTGAAGGTTTGAGGCCTCAGCCATCTTCCCACCCCACCCCTACCCTACCGTTCTGAGAATCAGCTTCCTGGTAAGCCCTCCTCTAACCTCTTTAACGACAGTCCATTTGCTCTCAGCCTCGGTCCAGATGCTTTTAGTGAAAGAGAACTTCCTGTCCTGTGGTTTTGATTCTGATCTAGAACATTTCCCTTCAAACCAGGAGCAAGGAGAAGACTGAATACCTGCCTTTCTCTTTGTCTCATTCACGGACCGCCCCCCCCCCCCCAAATCGCTATCTATCCCCCCGGGGCCGTGGAAAGGAAGCCTTAGCTCCACTCTGCCTGCTGCCTTTTGTTCCTATTCGGGCTAATTGAGGCTGGCACCTGAGCAGCGGCCACTAATGGGTTTCCTCCACACAAGCTCCCAGCTGGCAGATGGGTACACGATTGCCTCCTTCCCTGACCATTAAGCGGAGCAGCCAACACCACGCACCGGCTCCCGGCTGAGCAGCCCTGCATATGGACTGGCAGAAGGGGTGTGGAGGCTGCGAGGTGCCCGGCCCCGGCCCTACTCAGAAAGCAAAGGCACCCGGGAGCCCCCTCAGGGTGCTGGGGGCTGTGGCCGGCTGAGACGCTGGGGCCAAAGTCTCCAGGAGGACAAGCGGTCAGGCTGCTTGGCCAGAGGCTCAGACCTAGGCTCTCTCTGCACCTGCGCGCCTTTCTGGCAAAGGGCCTTCAAGCAGGCCCCTGGGTCTTTGGGAGACATCCCGTTTCTCCAGGCTGTGGCCAGGAGGCGGAGACAACTGACTAAGGCAGCCGGCCCCAGGGGAGTGGTGGAGCCCTCACATGGGGTGAAGAAGCCAGGGACACCCGCTTCCTGGAGCACTGCCCTCCTTTTGCAACCCACTAACTCCTACCAAACCCCCGGCCCCGGAGTTTCACTTTTAATTTCGGGCAGTCACACCTCCTCCAGGCAGCCCTCTCTGATGTCCCAAACTAGGTCAGATCTCTCAACACACATTCCCTGAGCACCCCGACTTTCTCTTGCATATCTCTTCCCAAAACTGTGATTACGGCAGTAAAGTGTGGTGTTTATAACAACAACTCAATGGGCAAAACCAAGTAACTTTGTTACTCCTCCCCAATCGCTTCTTGATCCACGTCTCCATTCTTGTTGGTAGTTGGAGGGCTGGGGGGTGGGGGGTGAGACGGAGGGGCGGTAGAAGAGATCAATATACCAGGAAGTAGTAACTACTTTTAACACTAAACACTGTCTCTTTTAAGGGGCGCCTGGGTGGCTCAGTCGGTTGAGCGCCCGACTTCGGCTCAAGTCATGACATCGCAGTTCACAAGTTCAAGCTCCGAGCCAGGCTCTGTGCTGACAGCTCAGAGCCTGGAGCCTGCCTTGGATTCTGTGTCTCCCCCTCTCTCTGCCCCTCCCCCGCGTGCGCTCTGTCTCTCTCAAAAATAAACATCCAAAATTAAAAATTAAATAAAATTAAAAATGTTTACATCAATAAACATTAAACAGATAATAAAAAAATAAAGTCTTTAAAACTTTCTCTTTTAAATAGTCCATCAAGAATCAAAGCCCCTGTTAGAACCATTTCTTTTGCTTCAAAGAGCCTCCACGTTCCATCCTCCTTCCTTAGATGCCCTTGGGGGAGGGGGTCCTAGTACACACCTGCTGTCCTCTGGGTCATTGCCAGCCTCGTGAGATAACCTCCAGGCCACCTGTCCTTGGTTTCAACCAAGTGTCCCCTGGCCCCCCCTGACCTTTCCTGACATCCCAGCTGCACTCCCCGATGAAGGCCCAGGCCGCTGCCATGACCTCTAGGCATGTGGCCACCTCATCCCGACCTCAGGCCTTCTACCATCAATTCTTTCTGCACTTCTGCAACGCCCTGCTTTGAGACCCTCTACCGGATGCAGGGTGCCCAACCGGGAGCACTGACTCAGACCCACCCCGGACACCTCCCCGGACGGAAGCTGCAGCCAGACTCTGGAAGGCTGGTCCTCTCCTCGGGCTGCACTTGGAAAGCAGGGCATGAACCCTGGTATTTTCAGACTACCCACACTTTCTCAGGAACATCTCTCCGTCACCCATCCTGCTCTGGATTTGACCCCAGGGAGAGCGACGTGGAGAATGGGGGATGTTCACGGCTCCCTGCGCCCCTCCTACAGAGCCCAGAGAGCCTTCCTTGTCTCCCTCCTATGGGGCAGGGAGGTCCCTCTTGTATGTCTCCCCACCGCACCCCGTGCTAAACTCTGTGCACGCGCAGACCTCCAAGCTTTGTTCTTAAAATGTAAAGAGTTGCTTCGTAAATGGAGAAGAGCGTTTTATCTCTACAGACGAGGCGGCCAAGACCACGGTTTACTAAGGTCTTTAAAAAGCCATGCGATGACCTCTTTGGTCCAAGTCATTCCTTTCCTTCTGCGTTTTCCTGAGTATAAAAGAAAGGTGAGGGGCGACAGCTCTCCAAGCCAGATTTTTAAAAATAATCTTGGAACCAACCACACTGTACAGGTGAACCCCATCGCTGGTGTGCATCTCCATGGAGAAGTGGTGAATCTCTGCGGCCCGCGACATCCCAGGGTCCCGGGCAGCCAACGGTTCTATGACCCAGCAGGGGAACGAGGTCAATGTACAAATAACTGCAGCCTTACCAGGAATGGGTCCAGTGGTTTGTTAAAGTCAGGGAAGGCTCTAAGGGTGGCCCGGAAGCAGGGCTTGAAAAATGAGTGACACACCAACAGATCAAAGTGAGACGGGGTGTTGTAAGCAAAGAGGACATCTAAAAGCACGCGTGCAGATAAGGAGAGGTGTGGGCACGCTCAGAGAATGGCGAGGGGCTGAGTCTGGCTAGCAGTGGGGGACACAGAGGGAGGCAGTGGAAGGTGAGTCTGGGTTGCCAAGCTGGGGAACCTGTACTTGCAGCCGAAAGCTGCTCTTAGGGCTCATCAGGAGACGATGTGTTTCCCCTGCTGAGTAGGAAGGACCTGATCATCCAGGAGGTGGAGTCTCTATTCTTTTCATGAGTTGGAAGAACAGAAGGGATCAAATTCAGTTGTTACATTGGTTAGCATACTTTCAACTCTATGTAACAGACAATCCAGCTCAAAGTCACTTAACCAATAAGGAGCTACGGGCTCGGGTAATTGGAGTGTCCAGAGGAAATGTTGGCTCCAGGACGAGTTTGATCCAGAGGTTTGTGATGGCCCATGGAATGTCCATCTTTGGGATTCCTTCCACTCTGCCCTCCTAATACAGCAGCTTCATTCCCAGACTGAATCCCTTCATGGTGGTGAAATGGTTGCCAACAGCTCTGGGGTGCCATGCTTCCTTTTTCATAAACCAGGAGGAGATAAAAGGCTTTCCCTACCCTACTTTTTAAGGAAACTTCCAACTTTCTCTCTGATTGGACCCACTTCAATGACAAGATAGCCCTTGAGCCAATCACCAAGGCCAGGAGAATGCTATGCATTGATGGGCGTGGTCCTGGGTGGCATGCCTGTTCCTCAGCCAATCCTGGGGTGGGGGTGGGGGCAGGAAGACTGTGGCTGGCTTAAGCCAGTTGGTCCCTACCAACTCAGGAGTTCCGTCCTACCCGAGTGACAGGCTCTACACAGTGAGAGAGGGGTGACCGGATGCAGGAGGAGCAGACAGCACTGTCCAACACATGCCCATTTTGCTTTTTCATGAAAGGTTGCCTGAGAGCCGGAAGAGATTAGAACTGGAAACTCCGCAGTAATTTGAGTCATCCGTGGACTTAACTCACCCAGTCCCCAAGGTCACACAAAATTGCAAGCTGGTCATAATACCTTTTTTCATCTTTCCTCTGCCTTCCTTTCTCCCTCTTTCCCTGCTGTGTTTCCTTATCCCCTTCCTTGTCTAATTTCCTTCCACTTTTCCGTTCTTGCCCATCTATCTGTATCCACAGGGGATCCTCCGTCTGTATCCTCAGTCCTGCCTCTCCCCCCCTTCCTGGCCCTTCCTCTACCTCGAGCCCATTCCTCTCTCCCTGCCCACATCTCCAGCTACCCTCTCCTGATGCCTCTGAGTTCAATTTCAGCTCGTCCAAATTGCTTTATTGGTTTCGCAGCAAAACAAGGCTAGCTAGAGCCATTACGGGCGCACGGACGGTGTGCCTTAGACTCAAAAAATATTTAAGGAAAATGCTCTGGCAAATGGAATCAATAGGCTCCAAATCACACATTCGCCGGGAAGAGGGAGAAGTCTGCCTCAGAGCTTCGGTGTTTTTGGAAACTGCTCACCGATTCCCTCTCCGAGGGAGAGGCTGAGGCTGGTTCACTGCCCCACCCGCAGCACACAAGGACTAGAGCAAGCAGTGCACATCACAGACCCCAGCACCCCTCTCCTGCAGCCTCACTAGCGCTGACCGCACCTCCCCACAACCCTCCAGGCCCCCCACTTCTCGGCTGTGCCGTGGAGATACCAGGGGCGTCCACACCTGCCCCCAGTGCAACTCTCACCGGGCCCGATTAACAAAGGGAACGATAACGGGAGGGGAGGAAAGAGGATTGGGGGAACAGAGGCATTTGCATGGAGGTATTTTTAGACTCAAAGATTAAATCTTCAATAATCATAATTTTTTCTTGAAAGAAAATGAGAATTTAGTGCGTGGTGCTTGTGCCCTCCCTCCTCTGTCCCTGCAGCGGAGGGGGAAGAAGGCGAGAGGGAGGGAAATACAGCAGAGAGAGGAGAGAAAAACAGACGGGAATTAGCCCCATGAGACTGGAGTCAGGCTCCAAGCGGTGCTCTGGTGGATTCGAGGAAGGGGGAGCCCAGGCAGAGGTCACCCTGGGAATTTCGAGCTGTTTCCAGAGCACTGGGTCGCTCCAGAGACTGATATGAGAGAGGAGAGAACAGACTGTAGGAATCCCTTCCTCCGGTAACACTTAAATCACCATGTCGTTCTATCCATGAGCCTTTGCTCCTGCCCAGTGCCTTCTGGGTTAAGAAGCGGCTTGTACTGGGGCGCCTGGGTGGCTCGGTCGGTTAAGTGTCCGACTTCGGCTCAGGTCATGATCTCGCGGTCCATGGGTTTGAGCCCCCCTCATCGGGGTCTGTGCTGACATCTTAGAGCCAGGAGCCTGCTTTGGATTCTGTGTCTCCCTCTCTCTCTCTCTGCCCCTTCCCTACTCACACTCTGTCTGTCTGTCTCTCTCTTAAATAAACATTTTTAAAAATTAAAAAAAAAGAAGCAGCTAGTACTGACCTCCAAGACCCCTCCCATGACCCTGATTCCACCCCAAGCAATCAGACAAGCTCCCTGCCCCCCCCCCACAATGCCATGAGAAGAGAGAGAGAGAGAGAGAGAGGGCTGCCCCCCATACACATACAGTGCACCCTGCACAGCCTGGAGGTTGCTGGGGGGTGAATCAGGACCAGCACCAGACCAAGGTCCAGACGCTTGGGATAGAGTCCCTGCCCTGCCACTCTCTGTGTGAATTTGGACAAATCCCTTCCCCAAGGTAGACCCAGTTTCCCCACATTACGATGAAGGAGTGGATAGACCAAAGGATTTCAGACTTGAATCCACGAATCCCCTGAAGTTGCACAGGGAATGTTGCCTGTGTGTGCACTTTTCTGGGACTGGGCTTTGTCATGTTCGCAAAGTGGCCTGTGACCCCAAAAGAGTTGAGAGCCATAGAGGGAGCCAATGTTCAAGTCTGCATGTGGCTTAAGTGCTCTCAGCCTTCCCAAACCTCCAGGCGGGAGAGCTGTTCAAATAGTCCTGCCTTGCCCCCCGAAAGGGTTACCGTGGCTTGCCCCCGCTCATGCTCACTGCCACCAGTACGTCTGAGGGGTGGCTTCAGGGCCTCCTTCCTCCATGGGTCACACCAGCACACAAACCCATTTCTTCCTTTCAGTAGAGTTTACACAGGCCCCTTAGATGACAACAAATTTTACCGACAAAGGAGAATAAATACACTGCAAATAACATTAAGTTGGTCGGGTTCTCAAAAAGCCTACAAATTTCACTCACAGTATCAAAGAATTTATTTGGGGCCCAAATTATCTCTTCCTGAAATAACTCCTGTCTTCACAGATGGTCCAAAAACTTCCTAGGCACTAGTTTGGATTATTTCCCATAGCACTGCCTCTCTTCCCAAAATCAGCCTTTGATCCCCATCATCTTAGACCTCCAGGAGCCATCTTTCTTCCAGCACCCAGACGCTAATTGCCTTAAACATCTTGCTTCATCCAAGCACGAACATCACTCTTTTTTTTAATACGAAATTTATTGTCAAATTGGTCTCCATACAACACCCAAGTGCTCATCCCAACAGGTCGAACATCACTCTTAAAGCTAAGACTTTCCCATTTTCTGACCACATGCCAAATTATAGTGACTCAGGCTGAGTAGTCAATAAATCAGGGTTGAATTAATGAATAAGTCAATTTTTTAAAAATGGATGAATGAAGAAGTTCATGAAGGAAACAAACGAAAACTTTACTTTCCCCAAGTCCCACTAGGAAGAACTCCCACGGGTGGGGGGTGGGGGCGGTCCTTGGGCCCCATTCCCATCTAGGCTCAGGGATTTGCCATGTATTGGTTCCCGACCCCTCTGAGCGAGTGAGTGACTGAGCCCTCCTGTGTCTGGTACAAACCAGCTGTCTCTGGAGGCTTCTTGAATCTACAGGCTGATGTCTCTCCTCAGTGATGGATAATCCAAACATTTCTTCTGTGTTCCCTCTCTCCTCTTCCCCATGTCCTTCTGAGACACCAAGGAGACATATATTAGAGCTTGTCACATTGTGCCCCTGTTCTTTGGTTGTCCTTTCTGTACCTCCATCTTTCTGCCCCTCCGTGCTATATTCTAAACCATTTCCTCTGACTTAAATTCCAATTGATTCATTCTCTTCTTAGCTATATCTAATCTGTCAGTAAACCCATCCATCAGGTTCTTAATTTCAGATGTTGAATTTGTCATTCTAGAATTCCTTTTTCAAAAATGTTGTATGCTTTATGGTTTCCAATTCTCTGCTGAAGTGTTCGAGCTGGATTTTTATTTCTTTGAACACTGTAAGTACAACTGTTTTATAGTCTGTGACAATACTTCCAACATCTGGAGTCCGTGTGACTCTGTGTTGCCTCTGTTTCTCCTGGTTCTTGCTCATGGTGTCTTATTCCCCCGTGTGTTGGTCATCTTTGAATGTCTGTTGGACATTCATTTTGCCCCAGCTACCATGTCTCCAAACTTCTCACAGAAACTTGAGAGTGAAGGATGAGAATTCAAGGCATTGCTGTTGCCAGCATGGTGTCAGCTCACGTTATTATCCAAAGTCCGGTGAGAAAACTCCTCCAACAGAGCGGAAATTGGGACTCATTCCTGTCAACGTCTGCTCCACTCCTGGGATGTGCTGACGTGTGCTGGGGCGAGGGGGAAGGGAGAAGGTGTAAGGAAGAAGACTCCTCGGAGAGACTTCTATCCCACCACATGGAAAACTCACCAACCACGAGCCTGCCCGGAGCAAGGCAGGGGTGCAATCAGACTTCCGCCACCTGACAGAGCTCCATTCTATCTTTAAATGCATGTTGTCTGTTTATTGACTTATTTTAAGATACTGCTCAGAACAAGTTTGAACCAACTTTTAAGAGTCGAGAGGTTTTAGCTCCTCTTGAAGGATCGGAAGTTCTGACGACACTGAGCCCTGATGCCAGGAGGTAAGAGCCAGCTGGAGCTGAGGAGCTCCCGAAAAGCAAGATCTTCCCCTTAGGGGCTACAGTTGACATTTGCACTTACTCCAGCCATGTGCCGCTTCGCGTGATCACCGCCTGGCCCTTAGGAATTTAATTTTTCAGTCCTTGACCTAGAGAAAAGGTGGTGTGCAATTCTGATCCCCGGAGTTTCCAAGGCTAGGAGAACTAGAGAACACGGGGGCAGCAGAGCGAGAGATCTGTGAGGCAAGGTGACCTCTAGAGTCCCTGCTAACGCCTGGAGAATGGCCACAGCTCTGCCTGGCCCCCTGCCCCGATTCTGGCCAGGCCCCCTGCCCAGGCCAGGTGGCGATCTCCCACTCAGCTCTGCCATTGCCTGCCACACCAACCTTGGGCAACTCATTTGACACCTTGGAAGCCTCCAATTCCTCCTCTGCCAAAATAGAGATATGAGTAGTTCCTGACTTGATAGGATTGTGAAATTGAATGAAGCCATGCATGAAAAGGGCAGATCATAACATCCTGTGGATAACAAATGTTTGCAGATATCAGGGCTGTCTGCTTACCCTGTCTGCCCCGCCCACCCTTATGCTCCCTGTGGACACTTAGGACCAGGATACCCCAAGAGACAGGCTTGCCCTCATCTTCTCTGATGTAGGGATGATGGAACCGAGGCCCAGAGAAGTGAGGTTGCTCTCGATGCTGGAGTGTGAGCATCTATCCTCGGTCCAGTGACACAAATCTGGCTGAAAGCAGGGACTGGTCGTACCAGGAGTAAGGGTGAGAGAGAAGGCTTTCCAAGTGCAGCGGGCTCTAAGCAGGATGTGGAACACAGTATCGGTGGGATAGTGGAATAGTGGAACACCCAGTGCTCGTCCCAACAGGTCGAACATCACTCTTAGAGCGAAGACTTTCCCATTTTCTGACCAAATGCCAATTATAGTGACTCAGGCTGAGTAGTCAATAAGTCAGGGTTGAATTAATGAGTAAGTCAGTTTTTAAAAAATGAATGAATGAAGAAGTTCATGAAGGAAACAAACGAAAACTTTGCCTTCCCCAAGTCCCACTAGGAAGAACTCCCGCCGGTGGGGGAATAGTGGAATAGTGGAACACAGATCGGCAGAAAGAGAGGTTTTCTTATATATGACTCCCCACATGCCCACGCTTTGAAACAGCAACACTGAAAGTATCTGTGCTTTCTTTGAGCCCCAAACAATAGTCCCAACCGGATCCTACCCAGCTCTCCTATCCAAGAGACTCAAAAGCAAGTGCCTAGGCTCCCTTCCTACCTTCCCAACTGGGATTGGAAAAGGACACACACGTTCATGCACTCACACGCACGCACACACATACACATACACACACACACACACACACACACACACACACACACAGGTGTTCGTCGTCTCCTTTGTGGGCCCTGGCATCACCAGCTCGCTTTCCTGTGGAAAATCCCCCACAGATACACAACCAGACATCCCTTATCAGAATGGCGTTTCCTCTAAGGCAGTCATCAAAGCAGTCTGACTTACCAAGGAAATTAAGAAGGCTCCAGCAGGAATTGCCACGGAGAACCAAACTCCTCAAACTCAGGCGCTTTGCTGTGTTTTTTTTCTAATGAGTTTTAAGCTGGGCCCCATCCCCTCGGGACATTTAGCAAATATCAGGCTTCCTGAAGTTCCTTCTCTCCGACTTCCTGCTGCCTACTGGCTCCTCAGCTGGGCTTTCAGGACCCTCCCAGTCACCCAGCGCCCCTCCCACCCCAGAGAGCTCTCTGCTTCTTCCAGAGTTTTCCTTAGGCTCGTGTCTCCTCACTGTGCATCTCTCTCTCTCTCTCTCCACCACCCTCTCTCTCTGTTATTGCCACTCACTGAGTTCAATCTCTGCCTTCTTTTGCAATATGGCTGCCCTACTCATCACTCCCCTGGAACCATTCTGGCCAAAGCTACAGTCAGCTCTCTGTCCTCACTTTACTTGATCTTTCAGTAGCCTTTGGCCCAAAGGCCACCTTCCTTCTTCAAACATTCTCTTCCCTCAAAATGCTGGACCAACAGGAGGTTCCGAGGCTAAGAGTAAAGTTTCACTCCACCCACACACACACACACACACACACACACACATGCACACACGCTGGGTGTTATTCTTATTTTTAAAATCTTTTCTAATCCAATGGCCAAAACAATTTTATTGTTTACACTTCCATGTCTTTTCTAGTGGAAGATTCTGTAGGGCCTCGTAGTCCATAGTAAGGAGTTTGGGTTTTATCCTAAACCCCAACAGAGGAGTCGTATCATCCGATTTTCATTTCAAGAAGTTTGGCTTGCTGGTGTGAGGATGCCGGGCTGGAGGCAGACAAGAACGGAGGCAGGGAGACCACAGCGAGGCTACTGCAGCCGTCCTAGCAGGGCATATACCTGGGCTGGGGCAGCGGTGCAGGGGTTGGGAAACAGACCGACTCTGCATTTGCCGGTGGCTCAAGATGCTAGAATGAGGGGAAGGAGGAATCCCGAATGATTCTTGAGTTGGGGGCCTGATTAACTGGAAAGATGATAGTTATATAGTGCCGACTGTGTGACAGGCACTGTTCTCGAGGTTAGACATATTTTCAGTCATTCAGTCTCCTCAGCTCTGTCAAGTAGGTCCTGGGATAATCCCCATTTACAGCTGAGGGCACAGAACCAAGCAGCAAAGAGCTAGAGCCAGGATTCCAACCCGGAGTCCACACTCCCGGCAGACAGGCTCACCGTCTCTGTTGAGGAAGGTGGAGCGGGTTAGGGAGGCAGAGAAGACTGGGGTAGAGGGGAGGGGGACGGGAGGGGAGCCGGGGGTGGGGGAGAAGGGAGCATCTCAGGATGGGACGCGGCTTCAGCCCCCAGAGGACCTGACCCCGGGAAGGCTGTGCATTATGGCTGGACGAGTGAGACCTTTAGGAAATCCGCAAGGAGGTGGATGACGAAAGAGTTGAGCAGGCTTTAGGAGGGCACCTTCAGGGACGGGGGGGCCCCAGGTGACGAGGGGGCAGTGGTTGAACGCCGCACAGGTCACTTGGGTTTGCACTCACCTTTCGCTGAAGGCGCCGCTTAGCTCTGCCCCAACCCACACCCCTGCCTTTCACATTCGCACACCTGCCCTGCGCCTCTTTGAAAGACTTACTTTTCATTTCCAAATATTGTTTGTGCGTTTTAAACCGTACAAGTATATGCTTATTATAAGACATTACACTGAAAGGTAGAAAAAAATTAAACTCACTCATAGGTCACCCAGAGAGTCGTCTGTAGAGGTTGGACGCTTATTTTAGAAGGAAAGAAAGATAAATGCCAGTTTGTTTAAAAACCGGCACCTTAACATACATTGTTTTGTATCCTGATTTTTTTTTTTTGCACATTAAATATTCTTCTCAAACACTGATTTTCATAGCTGCATGGCTGCCCTTGTGTGGATGTACCACCACTTAACCTCTCGTGGGGGGCATTTATGCTGTTTCCAGTGTTTTGTCTTTGTAACTAAAATCATAATGAACTTATTTGTATGTAAATCTCTGTGCGCATCTGATTATTTCCTTGGGATGAATTCCCATGGGGCACTGCTGGTCCACAGCGTTTAAACTTTGTGAGGTCTGATACCCACCCCCCTGCCAAGTCGCTCGGAATAGCACCACGACCTACCACCCACACTGCTTCCAGAAGCTCCTAAGTGTCCTTCCTGCTTCCTCTTACTCAACCCAAACCATTGTCACAGCGGCCAGAACCTCTTCGTGAAACAGTAACGGCAGGTGGTATCACCTCCCCTGAAAACAGGACTCCCCTCATGCTTTGTGGGCATTACTTCTCCAGCTGCCTTTCCCACTGTGTCCTGTCTGGCCTCTTCTTGGTTCATCAAAGATCTCTCCCACCACAGGACCTTTGCACATGAAGTCCCTCTTCTGATGGCTCACATCTTCTTACCAGCCGTGACTCAGCCCGGCTCTGCCTCCTTGGAAATGCCTTCACTAACCTCCCCTCCTTTGTCTCCAGCTCCCTTTTGATTTCCTTCAAGGTCCTTCACGTGTGTAAATGCAGTAAAGCTTTGGTTTGCGAGCATAGTTCATTCTGGAAACACACTTGTCATCCAAAGCACTTGTACATCAAAGTAAATTTCAAAAACCATTGGCTTAGTTGTGGTCATGTGACATTCAGTGCCACGTACTACTCGTAGGTCCAGACGTCGCTCCTTTATCAAGTTAAAATTTATTATACATTGTTGCTTGCCTTACAGAATACTCCCAGAACAAGTTACTGGCAATCCAAGGTCTTACTGTATTTAATTGTATTTTTTACTTATTAGTTTTCACTTTCCCTGCACTAAACGGTACGCTCTGTGAAGGCAAGGGCTTAATTTCACTCACTACTATCCACCCAGTTCCTAACCCAGTGCTTAACAGAAAGTTGGTCTCTGTATAAATATCATTGTGTCGTCTTCCAAAAAGGTCGTACTCTCCTACCCTTCTGCCAGTAATGCATGAAAGCAGAGGTCACCGCATCCTCACCAACACTGAGAATTATGCCCTTTTTTGCAAAATAGGAATCTTTGCTAACGTGACGGCAAAAATAATATTTCACTGGGGGCGCCTGGGTGGCTCAGTCGGTTAAGCATCTGACTTCGGCTCAGGTCATGATCTCACGGCTGGTGAGTTTGAGCCCTGAGTCAGGCTCTGTGCCGACAGCTCAGAGCCTGGAGCCTGCTTCAGATTCTGTGTCTCCCTCTCTCTCTCTGCTCCTCCCCTGCTCTCTCTCTCTCTCTAAAATAAATATTTAAAAAAATTTTAAGTACTATTTCATTGTTTAAATCTGATTACTGGTGACGTAGTGACGTCGTGTTTATCAGGATCCTCGTGTAGTCCTTAGTAAAAGAGCCCATTTCTAACCTGTGGTGATTGTCTTTATTCTTAAAGCCATTCGGGAAAAGAAGGTGTTCTAGCTCCAACTTCTGGACTCTTCTAGAGAAAAAAACCGAAAAACGGAACCGTTGTTGCTGAAGGCTGACCTCGATCCTTCCTGCCGCTGCTGTTTTTATCTTCCTCTTATTGGGCCCTTGTGGGATTGGTAAGAAAGTACGTAAGTGCCCTCGCGGTCCTCTCACCAGCGTCCCTGTCCTGCCTCCTGTGCCCAGCGTGAGGGAGCAAAGCCTGCGTGCCCCTCCCTCCCCACACCCCCCAGCGCTGAGCGGCAGATTAAATGACTCCATTCAAGAAGGGAGGCTGTACTGGTAAGGTGCAATCATCTCTGACTAAAATCTCTTTTTCAGATATATAATGGTCTAATCAATATTAATAGAGAGGCTTATCTGTTTTCCTCATCTCCCATGTCCTTAAGAGTAGATAAAACGCTTGTAAAATAGGATTCTGTTCAGCATATACTGATTGCTTCCAAAACGCATTTTCTCGAGATCTGTCATCAAGCGGGAGTCATTACGGAACCACTAGGCCCAGCGCCGCCGTTGACAAATTTGGGGAAGATTCTTTGATTATTTTACCCAACATGTGATTTAGCGGCTGTGGAGCTTCTCTAGATTCGAAATGTGTTCGCACCTGTCCCGCAAGGCCATCCTGGAAGGCAGAGCATTTTCGACAAATGGACGTTCCGAGGAGGGAGGGCTCTAGAGCCCGGGTGTAGGGGGAGAGCAGGGGAGACCCCCAGGGAATCACGGGTGGGAAGGGAGCAGACCCCCACAGACACCCGCACGGTGGCCTATGTCAGAGTCCAGCTCTGAAGGCAGGGGAAGCAGGGAGAGAACAGGGCGGCCCCAGGAGCAGGCCTGGGACGGCTGCCGTGTACGAGCCCGGGCCGGTCACCAGACCCTGGCTGAGCTCTTTCGCTTGTCCTGAATCCGGGACGAGCCCAGTGCCTTCCAGACCCCAGGTCTAACCTCATCTACTTCTCAGGGGGGTTGGGACCGCAGCGCCCCTTTGGGATGCCTCAATTTTCAGGGCAGCACTACTCGATGAGTGCTTTGTAGACTTTGAATCCAGTAGGAATAAAAATAGAGTATGATAGGGGCGCCTGGGTGGCGCAGTCGGTTAAGCGTCCGACTTCAGCCAGGTCACGATCTCGCGGTCTGTGAGTTCGAGCCCCGCGTCAGGCTCTGGGCTGATGGCTCGGAGCCTGGAGCCTGTTTCCGATTCTGTGTCTCCCTCTCTCTCTGCCCCTCCCCCGTTCATGCTCTGTCTCTCTCTGTCCCAAAAATAAATAAAAAACGTTGAAAAAAAAAATTAAAAAAAAAAAAATAGAGTATGATACAGACACAGTATGAATAAAAATCGTGGAAGCAAAACAAAGTATTACGGCCAACTTAAAAATCCATGACGAACCAATCCAGTGACTAGACAGGCTGCACTTTGACAGCTTATGACATGTGTCATATATAGCATATAATCCAGCGCAGCCGTTTAAAAGCAGCGTGGAGATCTGGACGTGTCGACACAGAAAGACATCCAAGACATGTTGCTGAGTGAAAAAAAGCGAGTTGCAGAATGATTCATACAAGGTGAGCTATGGGAGGAAAGAAGAAAATAGTATGTAACTAGCAGGTATGTAATTTCTTAGGGAAAAAACTCCAGAAGGATGTGTGATAAACTGATAACAAGGGTTACTTTCATGGTCCCTGCTCTGGAGCATGGGGAGGGTGGGGGAAAGAGGATGTTAGCATTATCTGTAATTTTTTAGGGGGAGGGTACATAGTCATGCATTTCTTGCGGAACTAAAAATTATTAATAAAAACTTCTGGATTGGAGCGCCTGGGTGGCTCAGTCAGTTACGCGCCCGATTTTTGCCCAGGTCATGATCTCGCGGTCCGTGAGTTCGAGCCCCACGTCGGGCTCTGTGCTGACAGCTCGGAGCCTGGAGCCTGCCTCGGATTCTGTGTCTCCCTCTCTCTCTCGGTCCCTCCCCCCACTTACCCTCTGTCTCTCTCAAAACATGAACGAAACATTAAAAAAAAAAAGAAGAAATAAATAAATAAAAACATCCGGATTACTTGGATTTCCACGTCTTGACTGCTAGCTTACACCAGGCACAAAAAAACCTCCATTCCAGGTGGATCACAGATCTAAATGTCAAAGGTCTAGTAATAATAAAGCTTTTAGAAGAAACTAGAAGAATACCTTTAGAGGCTGAGCTAGGCAAAAAAAAAAAAAAAAAAAAAATTTTTTTTGACTGGACACAAAAGACATCCACTATAAAGGAAAAAGCCAGTAAGTTAGACTACATTGAATTAAGCTACCTTCAAAAAGAGGGTTCCTGCTCACAGTATAATGTCCTCACAGGTCGCTTATCAGGGAAAAAATATCACTGAACCCCACCTGGACCAGGTAGGTGATCAAAATTAGCATCCTTAACGAGGAGCAGAGAGAAACTGTGTGGCCCCGGATGCGAGACCCGGCGACCACTCGCACAGGATGCCAGCCGGCAAAGCAATATTTCCTCTAATCACAAGAAAGTATCAGACAAACAAAATGAGGAACGTTCCATCTGAGAGGGAAGAGGGGGAGGGACTGTATTGTTCAAAATGTCAATGTCATAAAAGACAAAGAAAGGCCATGGAAATGTTCCTGATTGAAGGCAACTGAAAAGACGTGACAGTAAGAACAATGCCTGACTCTAGACAGGATTCTGTACTGGAAGAGGGAAGACGCCACAAAGGGCATTATTAGATCAACTTCAAAAATGGAAATACAGATAGTAAGGTAGATAGAAGTATTATGGCAACGTCAAGCCGACTGAAGTTGGTAGCTGCAGGGTGATCATGTACGGGAATATTCCTAAGAAATACAGACGGAATCATTTGGGAGTAAAAGGTCATCATGCACACAACTTACTCTCAAGGTTCAGAAAGCGTTGTGTGTGTGTGTGTGTGTGTGTGTGCGCGTGCGTGTGGAGTGGGGCAGCGTGGTGAGAGAGTACACACGATAAAGCAAATAAGAGAGAGCAGGCTAGTTCCCTGATCTCTTCTTATAAGGACACCCATCCTATCAGATCAGGGCGCCCCTCTTAGGACGTCAGTTAATCTTCGTTACTTCCACAGAGGCCCTGTCTCCGACTACAGCCACCCCGGGAAGCCCTAAGGCTTCAACATACGAATTGGGGCAGGACCCAAACGCTCGGTCCAGAACAAGTGTGAACACCGAGAAGCAGGGATCAATGGAACCATCCTGGAAGCTGCTGCCACGGGCACTATTTCCAGAGGCTGAGCACAAGCACGCACGCTGGCCTAGCAGTCCTCGCCAGCGGAAGTGTGCGCAGACAGGCGCCAAAGTCTCGTACAAGAATGTTCACAGCAGCGCCGTTCGCAACAGCACGCCTGAAAACAATCCACATGCCCATCAACAGAAGGACGGATAAATAAATGGTGCATAATCCTACAAAGGAATGCGAGACATCAATAAGAACGAACAAGTGACGGCCATAGGCAATAGAAATCAATCTCTAAAGTAGTGCAGAGAGAAGAAAGCCTTTACCCAGATTCACCTACTGCTCGGGGAAATTGTGCCAGACGCAAATGAGTACATATTTATGGTCTCATTTCTGGGAAGTCGGAAAGGGAAGGGCAAATTTAGTTTAGCTAGAAGCCAGATTGGTGCTTACCCTTGGTGGAGGGAGCGGGGAGGCTGGAATACGGCAAAGGGGACTTCTAGGGGCTGGTGAGGTTCCGTTTCCAGACGTGCTGTGTTCACCCTGCGAGGTTTCACCGAGTTGCACATTTATGACTTTGCACGTTTACGCATGCATTCTTTCATTAAGGGTTTACATTAAAAAGGAGATACCTGGATACTTATTAAGTTGGGATTCTAGAATCACGCATGGCCCCTCTAAAATTCCAAGTCAGGAGGTAAGGAGTGGGGTGAGTGGGAGGCGAACAGGTCCCAAATCTGCTTTTTAGGAATTTTTTATTCAATTTTAAATTTAATTCAAATTTATTTAAAATAGATTTAAAAAAAAAAAAACAGTTCACCTATTTCCCCCACCCCCTCCCCCTACCTTTCGCAACCACCACACCAATCTGTCCGCTGTATCCATGGGTTGAGATTTCTGGATTGTTGTTTGTCATTTATTGCTTTTTGGTTTACACCTGTAAGAGAGCTCGTATGGTATTTGTCTTGCCTGACTTACTGCATTTAGCACAATACCTTCCAGGTCCATCCATATTGTGGAACATAGTAGGTGCTTAGTATATGTTTTTTCTTTTTTTTTTTTTAATTTTTTTTTTAACGTTTATTTATTTTTGAGACAGAGAGAGACAGAGCATGAACAGGGGAGGGGCAGAGAGAGAGGGAGACACAGAATCCGAAACAGGCTCCAGGCTCCGAGCTGTCAGCACAGAGCCCGATGCGGGGCTCGAACTCACGGACCGCGAGATCGTGACCTGAGCCGAAGTCAGCCGCTTAACCGACTGAGCCACCCAGGCGCCCCTGTTTTTTCTTTTTTTAAACCAACTTGAATAGAAGGAACCAGAGCTGACAGCCCCACCTTTGCTAGGAGAATTCTACTTTCTATTCTGCCCCAGCCCGCCCTTGGGCCCAGAAAACCCTATTTCCACCTGTCTCTCCTGGATACACCCTCCTCCTCTTCTCAGGTCCCTTTTTCCTTGCTCCACTGAGGCTCAGCACCAATCCCTCCTTTTTTCTCCCATTCTTTGTCCTCCAGGTCCATGCACTCGGGTGAAGGGGAGGAGGGGCCTTTCTTATGCATTAAAATTTTCATCTTTATCAGCACCCGTGACATTGTCACCTGACAGAGCTCCCAGCCCTGCCAATTAAGCCACCTCTCCAGCCCTCTCCCCAAACCCCCACCACGCTAGCCCTGCAGAGAAATTACCTAGCTGTATACCCCTCTTCTCCCTAGTCCGAGAAGGGAACCCTCTCAATTTGTAAACCCTCATTCCTGCCATCAGAATGGAAGCCGTCTACTCACTTTAGAACCACAGGCTTTAAAGAGGGCAGGTGTGGGAAGGAGGGATTCCCAATGGGCAGGAAGAAACTTTGGGGCGTGATGGATATGATGCAAAGGAGGAAAAACTTCCTTCTATCCTCTTAGGTTCCATGGCTGGGCCTAAGAATTAAATTGACATAAGACATGAAAAAGAAAACAGGAAAAAAGCATGCACACCTTATTTAATATTTAAACTTGTGGGGCGCCTGGGTGGCTCAGTCGGTTGAGCGTCCGACTTCAGCTCAGGTCACGATCTCGCCACTCACGAGTTCGAGCCCCACGTCGGGCTCTGGGCTGACGGCTCAGAGCCTGGAGCCTGCTTCCGATTCTGTGTCTCCCTCTCTCTCTGCCCCTCCCCCGTTCATGCTGTGTCTCTGGCTCAAAAATAAATAAACGTTAAAAAACAATTTTTTTAAAAAATTTATACTTGTACACAAGAATCTTCAAAAGGAAAATGAAGACCCAAAGAAACCATTAGGTTCCAAAGGGTATATCCTTTTTGTTTTTATCATTTAAAAAAATTTTTTAATGTTTATTCATTTTTGACAGGGGGAGAGAGGGGCAGAGAGAGAAGGAAAAACAGAAGCAGGCTCCAGGCTCTGAGCTGTCAGCATAGAGCCTGACGTGGGGCTCGAACTCAAAAACTGTGAGATCATGACCTGAGCCGAAGTTGGATGCTTAACTGACTGAGCCACCCAGGTGCCCCTATGTCCTTTTTATTTTTTGTTATTTTTTAAATGTTTACTTATTTATTTTTGAGAGAGAGAGAGAACAAGCAGAGGAGGTGCAGACACACACACGCACACGCGCACACACACACACACACACACAGAATCTGAAGGCTCCAGGCTCTGAGCTGTCAGTGCAGAGTCCAACACGGGGCTCAAACCCACGAGCCAGGAGATCATGACCTGAGCCAAAGTCGGGCCCTTAATCGACGGAGCCACCCAGGAGCCCCAAGTTCATATCCTTTTTAAATAAAGAATGGTAAATTGTGGGGACGTGACAAGACAGACGTGCTTAGACCAGGGCCAGTAACTGTGGCACAGTGATTAGTGATGGAAGATCAGAGTTACTTTGGGGAGTCTGTCTGCACAGAATCCTCTCGGTGTTGACTCTCAGTTTCTGGTGATGAGAATGTTCTCTTCTTCCTGGTACAAGGAGGGCATCTTTCTCCCGGGAAACGTTGGGACCTGCTTTTAGGTAGAAAGGGGAGGTCAGAGAGCCCTTCCTGCATCTGCTGTTTCTCAAGTGCCTCGAGATCAAAATAATTAATAAGCAGGGGCACCTGAGTGGCTCAGTCGGTTAAGCATCCGACTTCCGCTCAGGTCATGATCTCACGGTCCGTGAGTTCGAGCCCCACTTCGGGCTCTGTGCTGACAGCTCAGAGCCTGGAGCCCG
This sequence comes from Panthera leo, assembly GCF_018350215.1. NCBI lineage: Eukaryota > Metazoa > Chordata > Mammalia > Carnivora > Felidae > Panthera > Panthera leo. The sequence continues at coordinate 17,225,027 of NC_056688.1, read as the reverse complement.
CGTCAGATTCTGTGTCTCCCTCTCTCTCTCTCTGCCCCTTCCCCCCTTGTGCTCTGTCTCTCAAAAGTAAATAAACGTTTTAAAAATTTTTTAATAAAAAAAAGGTCAAACATAGAGGGGTGCCTGGGTGGCTCCGTCAGGTAAGCACCAACTTCGGCTCAGGTCATGATCTTGAGGTTCGTGAGTTTGAGTCCCGCATCGAGTTCTCTGCTGTCAGAGCAGAGCCTGCTTTGGATCCTCGTTTTCTCTCTCTCTCTCTCTCTCTCTGCCCTTCCCCCTGCTCTCTCTCTCTCTCTCTCTCTCAAAAATAAATAAAACATTAAAAAATTTAAAAAGGTCAAATATAGAAACAAACAGTAGAAGTTGGGGCTGGGGAGAAATAGGGAGACGTTGGTAAAAGGATGCAAACTTTCAGCTATAAGGTGACTGAGACGTGAAGATCTAACGTATGGCATGGTGACCACTGTGAGAGCACTGTGTATCGCATCACTGAAATTTGCTAAGCGAGTAGAACTGAAATGTTCTCACATTTCAAACAAACAAGAGATGCATTTGCAAAAATTAGCTAGATGGGGGGATCCTGGCCCAATGTATACATATATCAAATCACCATGATGTACACTTTAAATATCTTCCAATTTTACTTGTCAGTTACCCCTGGAGAAACTGAGGGGGCGGGAGAGAGAAGGAAGTCCACGAGAGGAAAGTGACCTGCCCAAGGTCTGTCAGAGAATTCTAACAGACTAGACAACTGATCTCAAATCTGTCTTCGTGGCCAGAACTCACACCATGGTTGTCAAGCCGAGTGAAAACATTTCAAGCAGCTTCTGTTCTTAGTATATAATTGGCCAGAGAAAGGCTGGACTTGGGGCGCCTGGGCGGCTCAGTCGGTTAAGCGTCTGACTTAGGCTCAGGTCGTGATCTCATGGTCCGTGAGTTCGAGCCCCGTGTCGGGCTCTGTGCTGACAGCTCGGAGCCCGGAGCCTGTTTCAGATTCTGTGTCTCCCTCTCTCTGACCCTCCCCTGTTCATGCTCTGTTTCTCTCTATCTCAAAAATAAATAAACATTAAAAAAAAATTAAAAAGAAAAAAAAAGAAAGGCTGGACTTGGTCTGCAGAGCATTAGGGAGACTCGGCCCCTGTCTTGACTGGGCTTCTTTGCCAGGACAGACTTGCCGACGGGACAGGTGTGATGGGGGTGGGCAGTCACTTGCTCCTGCCTTGGTCCCTTGCCTCAGTGAGCGGTGATTGACAGCGGGATTCTGGGATTCAGGAAGAACAGGGCAGGGCCCCCATCCCCTAGGAGCTTAGTCCAGCATGGTGTATGGACCCCTAACTGGATCATTACAATGGAGCAGCAAGACAAGTCGAGGGTTCTCAATCCAGCCCGGGCAGGGCTTCCTGGAGGAGGTGATGCCCCTGAATGCCTTTGCCTCCTCTTGGAGGTCCCCACATCCACCTCTGCTGCCCCACCAACTTGGGGCCTTCTCCCACCCCCCAAGCATTCCTCAAGCACAACCCCTTCCTTTTCTTCTCCTCAACACAACTGACCCAGGTGGCCTTTTCGTAAGGAACTTCACCGGAAGTTAAAGAGCATAAATAAGGGAAGTTACCAGCAGTCTGGCTGCGACAGGCCCGGTTTCTGATCCTGGTCCTGCGATGACCGTCAACTGAATCCCAAGTGCCTGCATATCTCACAGAACCCCGTCCATTTGTAGCCGTTCCTCACTCTCTATCTTGATGCCCGTCCCTTCTTGAATATCCAACACTAAGAAGTCACGCTCCGGGCAAACGGTGGGTAAGAAATGGGCTTAGCACTCCCTCCTCTCTCCCCTCTCCACAACAGGCTCAGAAGCCCTCCCCTCTCTATCCCATTCTCAAGGGCAACTCGGGGTTCTTCTCCTACAGAGGTATCCCCAGAAAACTTAGCACACAGGAGGGCAAGGAGAAGGGCTTCCTTCAGAGGAGAACACACAGGGCACGGAATCTGGAGTAGGGACCATAACGGGAGATCACTAAGTCCGTGGGACTGGGGCACCTGGACCCAGCTGGTCAAGTGGCTCAGCTGGTCAAGTGTCCAACTCTTGATTTCGGCTCAGGTCATGATCTTGCAGTTGGTGAGTTTAAGCCCCGACGTGGGCTCTGCACTGACAGCGAAGAAACTGATTGGGATTCTCTCCCTCCCTCTCTCTCTGCCCTTTCCCCGTTTGCTAAATAAATGAATAAACTTTTAAAAATTAAAAAAAAAATAAGTCCATAGGACTAGCCTCTACTTCTCTATGCCCGTCTGCAATCCCCCCCCCACACACACACACCGTTGATCCCTGTTAACCCCCACCATGATCTTTAAATTAAGGATGTAGGAATAGTCTCATAGGGGTGCGATAACATGCCTATGGAGAGGAAATGAGGAGATATTGATTGAGATCCACCGGGTATACAGTACATAGAATAATGCCCCCCAAGTGTCTCCCTCCTCTTCCCTGTGAATATACTCCCTTCCATGGCAAAAGAGACCCTGCAGAGATGATTAGGCTAAGGATCTTGAGATGGAGAGATTATCCTGGATTATCTGGGTGGGCCCAACACGATCACAAGGGTCCCTGTAGGTAAAAGAGGGGGCCAGGAGAGCTGGGCTCAGAGTGACAGAGCACAAGGGAGACTTCACTGGCCACTTCTGGCTTTGAAGATGGGGAGTAGGAGCCACGAAGTCAAGGAAATGGAGAGGCCTCCAGAAGCAGAACAGCCCCTCTCCTGAGCCTCCAGAGAGGAATGCAGTCCCACCGACACCTTGATTTTAGCCCCGTGAGACCCCAGTCGGGCTTCTGCCCCCAAGAACTGTGGGATGATGATAAGTGTGTGTTGTATGTCACCGAATTTGAAAGTTACCTACCTACCTGCAACACCTCCCGAGGGACTGGTTGAGGGCGCTGAGGCTCAGATTGTCCAATGTCCTGCTCCAGGCCACCCAGCTGCTCTTAAGCGTGGGTTTCTCAACAGCAGAGCCTGAGGCAGGGGTTCGGGATTCATGATTTCTTGAGGGAGTCCCCTTTAGCCAAAACACGTAAAAAAGTAAGAGAAGCAACAGAGGGAAGGGCATGAGGGTCTCAGGGCAAGTCACTGCATGGGTCACCCTGGAACATAAATCAGCCAAGAATATTACCTCCACTCCTGGCAAGGCCCTCAGCCCATTGTTCCCTGCGTCAGCCCGTCATTGGCTGGCTGGTGGGTGCCCTGAGGAGCCGCTAGAGGTAACCCACTGCCCAGAGGGCAGATCTCTGCAGAAGGGGCAGCTATGAGCCGTCAGCAGCCCACGCTCACGCAGCCAGGGATGGGTAAGTCACAGCAGCATCCCCACAGGTGTGGCCCCGGCCCCGTCTCCGACAGATGTGAGAGCCCACAGCTCCGGGCACGTATGGACCGGCCGGAGAGCACTGCGCACCGAGGCATGGAAAGGGGGCAGCTGGAGCTGGAGACAGGCGTCCGGGCCGGTGAGGCGGCGGGCCAGAGGCTGGGGGCCCCCACGGTGCCCAGGCAGCAGCACCCCATCCTCCCCCACCCCAGACCAGAGCCTTGCAGGTTCCTGATTCTCCAAGGAAATTGGATGTTGATGGTGTTCACAGCTCCCTCTCCCCTTCTCCTTGCCCTCCCCTCTTTCTTTCTGAGCCCTGCCCCTGAAGCTATTAATATCCAACTTGAACTAAACTGTGATTGTATTTCAACTTTCCTTTTTTTTTTTTTTTTTTTTTTTTGCCACAAGCAGGTTGTTTCTTCAGGGTGGTGAGCAGAGCTGGGATCTTGCGTCTTTCCAGCCCACAGTCTGAGGGCTGATCATACAGAACTGACCCGCCAATACCAGGTCCGGGAGGAAGATGAGCGTTTCATTTTCTGCCTGTTTTATGTGGTGGCAGCTTCTGTGCCCGTCAGGAAACTCTGAACACATTTCATGGCCGGCTAATGGAGCAGAAATGTGCTCTCTAGTGAGGCCACGGCCAGGCCACGGAGAGCTTGGGGAGAGGCTCTGCCCGTGGGCCACCGGCTGCTGTCCGGACAGGATGGAGGAGGGAGGGTGGCAGGGAGAGGGCTAGAAGCCTGCCCAGAGGACACGCAAGGTGGCACCTGCTGTTCACAGAGGGGTCTGCCGTCTCCGGTATCTTATCAGCCCCTTGATGATGCTGGAAAGAGTGCTGTGGGGCACCCCAGTCCACAAGTGGGGAAGCCCATGCCCAGACTGACCTCACACCGTGCCCACGGATTACCGGAAAGGTCAGGGACAGAGCTCGGGTGTCCTGGCCCACAGCCTGTCCTCCAGCCTGGGCTCCAGCTCTTGCCGCCAGAGTGAGAATAAGATGGGGCTCCCCCAGGCCAAGCCCCTGCTCCCTGAGCTTTCCTCCCTTCCCAACCAGCAGCCAAGCGAGCTATGTGTTTCCCACCAGGCCTCTTGAGCCCAGAACCCTGCCTCCTCTCGCCCACGCCAGAGGGCAGGTGGAGACCAGGGCTGAGTTTAAACCCTAGAGCCAAAGGTCATACAGTCCCTCTTCCAGCCCGGGAACACGGCCCCACCAGGACCCCCAGACAGTCATGCTGGGGACCACTTTGTCCCAGAGGCAGGAGGTTCATCAGTGGTTGGTTTGCCTGGGACAAAAACAAAAACAAAAAAACCCTGGAAGATGGAACACCCAGAGAGTTCCTGGGCTTGGCTGCCGGCATCTGCATTGCATTGCGAGGGGAAGAAGTAAGCTGGGGGTTGACCCCGCCTGGGGGGAGAGCTGGCCACTTAACTTCCTAGAAGTAGCTGCTTTTGTCAACCACCTGCTACATGCCGTGCAGTGTGCAAAGAGCTCTACATGAGCCATCTTGAGGAACCTGCACACTGGCCCTGGGACACAGAGCCAAATATCCCTATTGTATAAACGAGAGGAAGTCCTCATGTGAGAACGCCCCTGCAGTCTCCTTGCATCCACTTAACTCCCAGAGACCATCACAGCAGAGAGGAGGAGCCTCCATTCACCAAAGGGGAAGCGAGGCTCAGAGAGGTTAGGCAACTTGCCCGAGGTCCCCTAGCATTGACAAGCGCCGGTCGGTGCCGGACTTGTCCCCAAGGTCCCGCTTGCTCGTTTCCACCACGGCTTCCGTAGCAGGGTGCAGGGGCAAGGGGAGGGGGCTTCTACGTCCAGGATGGAATCTACACACTGGACAATGAACGAGGGAGCTCGAGGTCCCTCCCCACACACCCAGGCCACAGAGGGCAGCCACGGACAGATGACAGACACTTTGCCCTGGGAGGAGAAAGCCTCACTGCAGCCCTGCTCTGGATACTGCCCTCCAGAGTCTGCGCTGGGGACACATGCATCCCTTTGGTGGGCATTTATTAAGTACCTATTGCCGGTCATATACTTGGCCAGTAATCTGCAGAGCCCAGCTGAAGTTCCCCAGCTCGGCTCCCCCGGTCTGGTACTCTTTACCCCCCCACTAGACGCTCCCTCTGTTCTGCAGTCCCCCAGATATGCACGCGTGTATGCATGCAAATGCACACATGTGCACACACACACACACACACACACACACACCCTCCCCTAACCAGCCATAAATTAGGTCAGGCCCTCGAGCCAAAGTGAGGATGAACAGAACGGATGGAGGGATGCAGCAGCTCAGCAGACCAAATCTTGGGAGAAGGGGATGGAGGGGAGAGATGGAGAGAGAACAGGGTGGGCGTGGCTACCTGGGAAGACAGTTTCAGGAAGCGGCCAGTGCGGTGCGCACTGGAGGGGGCCCTGGGTGCGAACGTGACGTTGGAACAGGCAGACTCGGGCAGCCCTCGGCAGTTTAAGTGCAATGCAGGGAGGTGGATGGGTTGGGAGTCAGCCCCCTCATAATGCGGGGCCCTGGGGGAAGGTTTACAGACCTGCTCTGAGCCTCCATTTCAACATCTGCAAAACAGGGACGTGGCACTGGGATGATTGTGGGGATGACGTGAGCTGGAGTGTGGGGCATGGAAGGACTTCAGAGGTAAGAATCACCTGCAGGGCGGCTGGGTCTGCCTCTGCTCCCGCCCTTGCCCATAACAGCAAACACAAGGTCAAAGGGCACCCTGCGCCCGGCACCGTTCTAGGGCTCACCGTGAATTCTGTCCTGGCATTCTCATGCCCACCCTAGGAGGTGATGCTCTGGCCGTCACCCCCAGTTCTGAGCAGGGAATTGAAGCACAGTGCTTGCCCCAGATCAGGGCAGAGCCAGGCTTAGAAGGCTCCGGACCCTGTGCTCCTTCCCTCCGCCCCACCACAGACTCTGCCGCTCCCGCTGGCTGCCCGGTCTCAGCAGCAAGACTCAGCTTTGTGCCCCGAGGAGCACCTTGGGCGGCCAGGCAGCAGGGCAGGGATTTGGTTTCGCTGTGGGGGAAGAAGCCCCGAAAGACCTCCTTGACTAGAAGCGTCTCCTCGGCTGGCTTACCCCGAGACCTTTAAAGCGAACGGAGGCATCATCTTCAGAAGACCCCGGGCTGAAATACACGTCGATATGTGGGAGGGCTCTGCTATGGTCTGTTTGGCAGAGGCCGGGTTGGTTGGTTAGAGGACTGGCTTTGATTTTAGAGAGGCACACAGAGGTGAAGAGGATCATGGTCTGGAAAAAAAGCACAGAACCACACAGGGACGGATGAGGGCAGTCCGCAGGGGAGGGACAGAGCGGGGGGCGGGGGGTGCACAGTCTGGGCACAGGAGACTGACGCCAGGTGGAATATTCACACTGTTTTTCAGACGTTTTTTCAAGGAAGTGACATACAGATCAAAGAGGAGGGAGTGGCTCTCAAATGGAGCTAGAGGAGAGGAGGCAAAGCCCTTTTTACTCAACCTCCATTACCCACCCCCATCGTGGCACCTCCAGGGCAATCTCCACAGGCCCGGGGTCCCCCAGGAACCCAGTTTGCAAACCACTAATCTCCCCGCAAAGAGCAGTGGCCTTGGAGTCAGTTCAGGGATCTCCTTTGTAAAGTCTCGGAGGTCTCTCCTGGCTGTGACATTCTAGGTGGTTTGGGGAGAGGAATAAAGGGGGCCGGCCGGGGACAGTATTGCTGACCATAGACCCTCCCTGGTTCAGCCAGGCTTTGGGGTCACATTTCCTCTTCCCAGAGCCCTGACCCTGAGCACAGACCTCCGTGGACACCTGGGATTGGTACGCAGGAACCGGTGACAGATGACAAAAGATGAGGTGTGGGGTCCCGTCCCTGACCCCCCAACTGCTCACAAGGTCCACCCACATGCATCCGATGCATGCATTCCTGCACTGTCTCCACACCAGGAAACGGCCGGCTTTGGCGGATTGATATCACGGGGTGTGGAGTCAGCAGCGTCGGCCTGAGCCCCATCCTGCCCCTTCCTGGCTGAGCCTTCCTGGGCCATTAGGAAGCATTATTGCATTTTCTCCCCTCAGAAACCTCACAGGGCCGGGAGGGCAGAGACGATTATCCTCCTTGTATAGCTGAGCGAAGAGGGGCTCAATGAGATGAAGTGACTCTTCCAAGGTCACACAGCTAAACCCTGGCAGAGCCATAAACCAGGACCGAGTCCTTTCCCCCGTGAGCCTCCCGTGGGGCTCAGATGTTACACCTGCAAGGCTCTCGACGCCGGGTAGGGGGTGGGGGGCGGGTGGGCGAGTGGGAGATGCCCAGACCTCCTCCCTGGAGGGCAGTGGGGTGCACAGGCCCTAGGATGACCACAGAGGCAGTGGAGCAGGGCACCAGGGGCTGGAGGGGGACAGCAAAGGCCTCAACTCACCCTCGACACTCATCACGGCACTGGCCGCTCAGGAGAGCGAGGCGTGGTGCCTCGGAAGCGAGTGGACAAAAGCTATTACGGCAGGTGAGCTTCCGGGACTCAGACGCCTCCCTCAGGGCAAGGCCGGGAAAAGAGCCCTGGGCTCCCAGATAAAAGGTTCTGGCCCATGGGGTGGAGGAAGACCTGGGACCTCACGCAGAAGGGAACTCAGACGTGGAACGAAAGGCCATTCTGGAGTCTGTGTGGGAGCCTCAGATCCAGGGTCCTGCAGGAGGCCTGAAAGGAGAAGGGGACAGGGTGAGGATAATAAGCTGGCGTATCCCAGGGGTGGGGGCACGCAGCGGATGGGCTGCAAAGCAGCAGATGACCGTGCCATCCCCCACCCTGAGCCTGCACCTTGGTCCCAAATCCCTTCCCCTGGCCAGGGCAGTCCACGAGGCCCCCGCCTCCGGGCCCCCAACGGCAGCCGGGGTGGCTCCGGTGCGGCTGCCCGACCCTCCTCCTCTCCCACTGATTCAATTATTCATCTAGCGAGTTCTCAGCGTTGGAGTTAATCTCTCCCCCTTCTCAGCAACCCCCAACGTCTCCCCCCCAAGTTCGGGGAGGGGAAAAGCGCTGGCGGTTCCGTGTGGTGTTGATTAGAGTATTGATCCTGGCTCCAGCCCGCTGTTGCAGCCCCAGCATCCATCAATGCCAGGCAGGGCGGGCGGCAGACTGGCCTCGGGCCGGGCCAGACCGGAGCGCGCCCGGAGCTGCTCTCTGGCTGGAGCGAGGCCGGGTGCGCTGGGCGCTGCGAGGTGGGGCTGGGTGCTGGCCACCTGTGATCCCCATCACCTCCCTCCTCTCCCGGCCCCTTTGCCCTGTGGCCCTTGATTATTCATGGCTGCTTTTATCTGGTCGTTCTGGCTGACAGCAGTCCCCCCTCGTTTAGGGAACCCCTCCAGTAAACTCCTCCTCTGCAAAGTCCTCTGGTGAGGTTCGGATTACATTCCACTCCCCCCCCCCCCCCCCCCCCCGCGCGTGCAGAAACTGAGGCTCACAGAGGTGAGGCGAGGTCAGGCCACTTGGGCAGGGGAGGGGCCAGACCTGAATGCCACTTTTCTGCCAGGCCACACCGCTCCCCCCAGCAAAAGGAACAGAGACGCTAATTGAGCCGCTATGTGCCAGGGACACATTCCCTCGCTGACAACTCCTATTTATCTTGTGATGCAGAGGTTCATTATCCTCATTTTACAGATGACGACACTTAAGTAACTTGTCTCCCGGTGGCACAGCTAGGAAGTGGCAGCACCGGATTCAGACCCTTGTCTGTGAAACTCCGGACCCCAGCTCTTTCTGTTTGTCTGGCCAGTCCCCGTGGAGAAGTGGTTTCACCCCCCTGTGTTCTCGTCGTCCCTTTACACTCACTACAAGCGAATTGGTGCTATTATCCCCTATTTTTCAATCAGGGGGTCACAGGGGAAACTGAGGCGTGGTGTGGGGACGCGGCTGGAGAGGGCAGAACCCGGACTCCAGGCTAGGTCTGCCGACTGCTGCTTCTCTCATGCCAAAGCCACCCCTACTGTGTGACCTCTCCTGGGCTGGACTGCCACAGAAACCCAACTCGCTCCTTTTCAAGGAAGCCTTCTCAGACTTGCTGCGGGGCGACCGCTCCCTCTCTCTCCACGGCTCCAGGTTCTCTCCAGAAAGGAATGAATGTGCTCAGTGTCACCGCCAACCTTCCAGAACTCCCCTGCCCCTTCCCTCCACCGGGCCTCCTCTCTTCCCTACTACCTGTGACCCCTGCTCAGGCACACTACCTCCAGGGAGCCCAAGCCCACCTGACCCCCATCACCCACCACTCGGCCTCGGAGGCCGGGCTTCTGATCTCACCACTGAGCGCAGCGGCCTGGGCAAGTCGTTTCTACCCTCGGTTTCTCACCTACGCGCCTCGTTGGAACCACCCAGAAGCTCTGGAGACTATTAAAATGCCAGGCTCCCACTCCTGAGATTCCGATTCAGTGGCGCTGGGGTGAGGCCTGGTCATCTGCATCGTGGAAAGCACGCAGGTTTTCATTCAACCAATATTTATTGGATGTCTGTCCAATTGGGAAGCCCAGCGTGGACAGGAGCCACGGCACGCTGGGTGGCCTCGGGGGTTGCCGCAGCTCTGCTCTCTGTGTGCACAGGGCATCACCCCACTTGTGCAGTGTGGGGTGGAGAGAGGGTGAGTGTGACATGGAAGGAGCTGGATGTGTGAGGAGCAGGGGAGCGTCACCTGCTATGTTCTGTGTGCTGCAGCGGTCAGGAACCGCCAGGCTGGATGGCTTCTGGGGTCCCTGCCACGCGGGGGACCCGGGGTTCGCCTGTGCCTTTCACGTGCCCCTCGCACCGGCCTTTTGTCCGTTTCCTGGCATCCCTCGTGCTCCTCTACATGGCTGGACCACCCCCTGCCCCTGGGAGAGGGCCCTGCGTAGCGGGTGTGGCCCAGGAGGCCTTGGGCCGGTTGACCCCTGGGTCCCAGGCTCCCACCTGCTCCCTGCCTCGAGTTGAGCTCTAGTTGCGGAAGGCGGGAAGGAAAGCGGGTTGGTGGCCGTCCCCGCACCAGCCTTGAGTTAGCACTGGTGGCAGTGCTGGGGCTGGAAAGCTGCTATGACTACAAATGGGTCTGTTGTGCACTGAGCTGCTGATCGAGAAGACAGAAAGCCACATCACCCATTGGGACCCAGAGTCTCTCCCTTGGGCTACGGGGGTGGGTGGAGAGAGAAGGAGGGAGACAGAGGGAGGGAGAGAGACAGAGAGAGAGAGGGAAAGAGAGAGAGAGAGTAAGAGAAAGAGCTGCTCCTGCCTTACCTGGAGTCTTTGCAGGGCCCCAGGGAGAGAAGGTGGGACCCCAGGCTCAGTCTCAGCCTCTGCTTCCGGGCAGCCCTGGGCTTTCTTGTCCTTTCTCCGGAACCAGCGGGTAGCTCAACCTGGAACAGAAGAGCTAAAGCAGCAGATACTTTAGAAATGTATTTCCATCTCGTTTATAACTCCGTAGTTTGACATGATCTGGGAGCGAAGGACAGACCCTTCGCCTTCATGCAGCTGGCTCGGGGGCACGCGTTTGCTTTTCTCCAGCGCTGCGAGCACAGGAGGCTGGGAGGGTGCCGGCATCCAAAGCCCTGGGGAGGGAAGCCTAGCCTGGGTGGCTCCTTTGGAAGCTTCACCCAGGTGTAGTTCTGTGACGAGAACATGGAGAGTCGGGTCCTGCCAGCCCCACGTCGAGCCCAGGCACTCCAGGCCTTCCCTTCCCAGCCCGGGGCTGTCAGGTGCCGGAATGGCCGTGGGAGAAGCGGGCCACACGGACGCCAGTGCCCAGCTGACGCTGTGCCAGACTCTGTGCCCAAGCTTCACCTTCCCCTTGGGGTCTCCGGCTGACCCATACTCAGGCTGCAGGCCAGGCCTGCTGCCTGTCACTGCGGCCCATCTGACCCTGCCCGTACGTCCCGACGGCTCAATCACAAGGGGCCCGAGGGTGCAGGGATAGCCGGGGAAGACTCACCGCCCGAGTCACAGGAGTTGGACTCACACGGCATGGTGTGGCTCATTGCCAAAGTGGGGACCACCACAAAGCTCCCCCCCTCTGGTCCCCTCTGCCTCCACTTGAGCTACAGTCACGAACTTTCGACCCAGGCTTGAATCTGAACCCAGGTTCCTCCTAACTGCGTGATCTGAGAAAGCTGTTATCCCCGCAGCGCTTGGTCCTTCCTCCGAGCGATGGGAGGACAATACCTGGTCGTACCTGCGCGACGGGATCGAAACCCCAAGCCCGGGCCTGGGTACGTGGTACACACTCAGTTTCTGATGGCCTTTGCTGTTCTCCACGAGGCGCGTGCCATCTTCAACCCCCGCTGTCCAGGAACCCTTCCCAGACCCCCAGGCTCCTGCTGATCCTTACAAGTTGTCCCTGGTGCCTGGGGAGCACTTCCCTGTTCAAGGGAGGGCTTCCTGCTTCCACCTCTCCGGGGACCCTCCTCCTCTCGGGATGATTCACAACCACAGTGTCCTCCTGCTCTTAGGGCAAACGCTGTCCGCCCTCCCAGGCAGCCTTATCCCAACGACCACCTGCCAAGGACCCCAGCGGTTAGCCAGGGTCTGCTCCCACCCTGCACTCAGGAGAGGCTGACACCTACACCAATGGGGGATTTCTCTTTAAGTTTTTATTTATTTCTTTTGGGGGGGTGGGGAGGATGAAAAGAAAGCGATCCGGTACCTGCTACATCCCCGACTGCGAGAGTCCTCCCCTCCAAGTGGAGCACGATCATTACAGTCGCTAAGACCTCACAGAGTTCTCCAAAGGACCAGGTGAGATAACCACGGCAAGAGCTTTTGTAGCAAGACCACTCCCGCTCTTGCCGGCGGGCCTGCGGGGCACCACCCTTCAGTGCGAGTCCTTTCAGGTTTCCTAAGGAGATCATTTGACAGATGAAGAGACTCAGGTTCAGAGAGGTTAAGTCCCCTCCCCATACTGGCCAACCCCTCACTCTGTGAGAGACAGAAACCCAAGTCAAACTGGCTTCAGCAAGCAAGAGAAAAAAGGAACCGGCTCTTGGAAGTGAACTGTGCGGGAGGAGGTATGGTTTCAGTGTTTCAGGTGTGGCTGTATCCAGGCACTCTACTGAGGTTACTGAGTACATGTGTTCTCCATCACTGCACTCTGCTCTCCTGTGTGGCTTTATTCTCCAGAAGAGTCTCCCCGAGCACAGACGAAGCATGTTTGGGTATACTTCTATCAGCCTGGCCATGCCAGGGGAAAGAGAACCCCTTCCAGAATTTCCAACAAACGTCCTAAGGCTGACTTCCCCATCTCTGGACCAATCCCTGTGGCCAGGGTGATCTGAGCTCTTCAGAGACACAGCTGAGAAAAGACTGGGAAAAGGAAAAACCCAGAAAGCTGACTACCCGAAGCAAAGAAGATGGTGGGGCCTCCAGAAACAGCAAGATCAAGCAGCCCTCCCAAGGACCAATCTGATGGTCCAACTTCCAAACTCTTTTTATTGTGTTGTTGTTGTTGTTGTTGTTAGTGTGTATTGCTGGGTGGTTTGTTTTTTTTTTAATGTTTATTTATTCTTTATTTAGAGAGAGCGTGAGCAAGGGAGGGGTAGAGAGATAGGGAGAGAGAGAATCCCAAGCAGGCTTAGCAAGGTCAGCACACAGAACCCAATGCAGGCCTTGAACCCACGAAACCGTGAGATCATGACCTGAGCCAAAACCAAGAGTCAGACGCTTAACCGTCTGAGCCACGCTGGCGCCCGATTGCTGGGGTTTTTAACGCTGTATCCTACGCCAGGGAGTTGATGAGAAGCCACACAGGGCATGGGGAGGTGGGTAACTAGAAAGGCGGGGCTGGCTGTGAAGGGTCTTGAGTCCTCAGCCAAGGAGTCTGGGGTTTGGGGCAGGATCCCACGCAGGGTCTCCTGGGGTCCCAACACTTCACCTCAGGCTGGTGGCCACAGGATCAGCACGGAGCCCCCAGGAGTTCGAGGGCTGACCTACTCGGACACATGCCCGGATGAGTCCCGGGCGGCAGCCGGCAGGCCTGGAGGTAGACAGCCACACTCACTAGAGGGGTCTAGCGGGAAGCTCAAGGCCCGGAGAAGCCAAGGCCAGCGTGCATGCCTCCTGCCCACTTCCCCTCGTTTGCTCGCTCTCTTTTCAGAGCCCTGATACATATGAAGCACCAATGTCACTCTGACTTCTTTCTTTTCCTGCCTAGAGGCCTCCTTCCCCTCCTCATGAAGGCATGGAGCTGTGTGTGAGCCATGTGTGTGCACGCGCGTGAGCATATGCACACGTGTGTGCACAAGAGCACGTCGCAAAGGAGCCCCTCCTCTCTGGGGTGGTGACACCCATCTGGGGACGGCTGGGGAGAGGGCCTTTGAGGCTCCTCTGCCTCTCTCCAGCCCGGCCTGCTCTTTCTGTATTTACCAGCCCTCTGAGCGAGGGCATCCAAAGAAAGGATGGGGAATGGGATTTCAGGAGAAAGCAGTTCAAGGGCAGAACTAGGAGCAAGAAAGAAGGGGGGAAGGATGCTGAGAAGCAGAGAGAAAGGGGGGGGCGAGGCTGACAGGCAGGGTCAGAGACGCAAACATGTGCTTCCCTGGTGGTGGGGCAGGGGCCCAAGGGAGAGGACACAGGAAACAGTCAGGTCTGGGACCCAGGAAGAGCAGGGCCGTGTGGCTGTCGGCGACGAGCATGTCCTGGCCTGGACTGGGCGACAGAGGACCCCCCAGCCTCTCTGGCACTGCCTTGCCCCTGCCCACACTCCTCCTTCCCCAGAGGGCTGAGTTCCAGTACACAAAGCACAAATGGACATGACAGGTCCCTGCCCCTCTGGACTCCCTGTCTCGTTCCCGGCTATACGCATCTGCACCCCTGCCAGCCTCCACAGCACCTTCCTCCACAGGGGTCAGCACGCCGGGCTCCTCTTAGGACCCTTCCAGCCCACCCCACATCACAGCCATATCCATCACCAGAAACTGGGTGCCAGCATCAGAGCAAGGATGGGTGCTCTGCAGCCTTTCCAGTCCCGCTCCACCCAGGGCCCAGCGTAAGAAGCCTGGAAACCTTGCTGCCCTATGAAGACCAGGAGCCCCTCCCTCTCATGGGGTGCAAGGGGCATGTTGCAGGTGTGAACGAACCCGCTGCAGGGGGTCTCAGTTCCAGTCTGGTGACCCCGGAGAAGAAGGAGCTGGACCAACACGGAGACTTGACTGGGGTTTCCGGGAGACTGCCCACCTCAGAGATGCTGCTTCCCAGTTACCACCTGTGGTCCCCAGATCATCAGCTGCCCGCTCTTCCAGAGACGCCCGATCTGATGGGGCACAGGAGGCTCGCATGAATTAGGACCCCAGCACTTCTCGCTTTCCTGCCTGCACCCGCCAACCTCTGGCACCACAGTCAGTGTGCTGGGTGGTGGGGGCGGTGTGTGTGTGTGGGGTGGGGGGTGGGATCATCATTATTACAAGCCAAGGAAGGGAAGTCCCCAGACCAGAAGCCAGGGGGAAAAAATATATATATATATACGCACAGGCATCTGCGTCCCCCAGAGAGGGAGGAATCTTACATCCAGCCCCGCTCTGTTCTGTGACTCACCATTCAGGATGGGATGTCATCCCTGCTCCACCGCCATCTCCTCCTTTCTAGAAACCGATGCTTCATGAATCTTGCATCAGGTTCAGAAGCGGGAGACGTACGGCAGACACCGCAAGGCTCCTTTCACGTTGTGCGGGGGCGGGGGCGGGGGGGCGTGTACACACGCCAAGTTGCACACGCTCCTGTGCGCGCCGACCCCGGCACCTTAACCCTCGTGCACAGCCACACCCCGTGCATCCGTGCAGAGCTCCGTCAGAATTGCAGAAAAGCCTCTCACAGAGCCACACACACACGTCCCCACACCCTACCCGGCACACGGGTAACAGACCAGCACGCGGTCGCAGGCGCGGAGCACAGACTCGCAGGCGGCAGCCAAGGGCTCCTGGGCCGAGCTTCCTCATCTTGTGCAGAGCACATCCACACGGGCACACCCACATTCCGACATCCACCCCACCCCGAACACGCTGCAGACATTCCCGTCCCTGTGACTCACCACTCCACGTTTGGGACGCACGCGGGAATCGCTCCCTCTGCCTTTTCCCTCTCTTCATTTAGAAACCCTGAAAAACCGCGTGTATGTTTCACAGCTTACAAAGCACTCGTGTGGATTATCTTATTTATTTCCTCTCCGCAGCCCCCAGAAGTGGCGTTCTTACTCCTACCGTTTGTTGCGCGAGCGCAAGGAGCTGGGACCTTCCCCGGGTCACGTGGGCTGTGTGTGGCCCAGATGGGCCAGGATCCCAGTCTGTCTGATTCCAAACATCCTGCTTCCCTTCATAGACTTGTCACTGGGCCTCCGGGGCACCCTTGAGCAAACTAGGGAAAGGTGCCCCCTCCGGGCAGACATGACCCTGTAGCAGGGTGCCTCGTTCGGCGTGGGTTCAAGGTCAGACCCCACGCCCCCCAGGTCTGGGCGCCTGTGTGCTGATGGGCAGCCCTGCTCCGCCCACCCACCCCCTGAGGGGTCCCCGTCTTCAACGTAGCCCTCTTTTTCCCCCTGTGTGCCAGGCAAGGCAGGGACCCCTCCCCAAACCACCTGTGAGGCATGGGCTCTCATTTGACTTTGACCCCAAACCACTAAGCATCCCCCAGGATGCTTAGGAAGCCCCTCTTGCTGGGTCCGTGGAGGAAGTTTCCACAGACGGCCCAAAGACCCGGAGGCCTCCGCCACCCACATCGGCCTGGCTCCCCACTCCCCTCTCCACACAGTGCCAACGGTGGCACACCGAGGCCACCTCACCCTTTCAAAGCCTCCCCGGCTTCGACTCCCTCCCTCTTTCTGGGAGCTTTCTGGGGCTCTTGCATGCTGTTTGGTAAATAAATCGAGGGCAGCGAGAATAATATACCTGTCAAACAGCAGCCAGCTTCCAATTTCCGCTGTCAGCCCTGCCCGGCCGCGCCACGCGGAGCCTACTGACACGCTGCCACAAGCAATACACTTCCCCAGGTCCCCGCAGGTGGGGGGCAGGCCGTTACCAGGGGACTCCCCACCAGTCAGCACAGGCTGCAGGGCAGACCCGAAGAAGAACTTTCCCGCGCAAGGCCGGATAGGAGAGGGGCTGAGATAAGGTTGGGCTGCCTGGGAGGGCAGGGGAGGCAGAGGCAGGAGGGGTGTTAGAAGGTCCCTTTGGGCCCCTCTCCACGGAAGGGGGTCAGGAAGGGCCATCGCACCCCGTCACTACAGGAGCATCTCCCCCAACATGGCTCCTTTCTGATGTCGAGCAGGCTAAGGTCCTAGGACTTGGGGGATTGATAGGATCCTGGAGGAGGGCAGGGAAGGGGTCATTGATTCCAGCCCTCTGCCCCTGGCCGTGCTGCCCTTTCGTCATCGCAGGTGGCAAGAGGTTAGGCAGTCTTCCTTCCAGAGAAAGCAGCACCCCCAGTTCAGCCACGACAAGCATTTCGGTTAGGAAGTCCTTTATCCGGCCTGACTTTGCCACCATGGCCTCAAACTACTGCTCTGATCCTGAGGAACACATCAGCAAAGGCTTCACCTTCCAGGGCCTCCCGCCAACTCATACACCTCCCACCAGCTCCCAGCTTTCTCCTCCTCAGACAGGAGCTCTGTCTGCCCTCCTGGACCTTCACAGCCTCCGAGGGCCACTGTAGCCAGCCCTCCCCACGCCCTCGGGGTCCCCTCACGGCGGCTCAGCGGCGGGGCCCTGGTGGACGCAGCCCTCCCTGCGTGTTCTCAGGGCACCCGGAACTCGTACACACTCACTGCCTTGCAGGTTCCAAGCAAGGTGTCTCCCCCACTGCCCGTTCCCTCATGTCAGGTCAATTCAGGTCAAAGGTGCCCTGGCCATTGGACTGCAGGCTGGAGGCCGGGGCTGGGAGGAGGAAGCCGAGCTGCCCCAGCAGGGAACGTCCTGAAAATTGCTCATCCCTCTGGGTCTAGCACCGTAAATTTGGGGCCTGGACCCTCAAGACTCCTCAGGCAGTCTACAGGATTTAATATAGACGACCGAATGCACACGGCACTTCTCTTCCTGGAGCATTTTGTGGTTAACCCGAGGATGAGAGAACCTTTTTGGAGCCGCAGAGCCTGACTCCCCCCCCCGCAGAGGGCAAGCCGCTAAGCAGCGTCCCAGACCCAAAGCACTGCTGCCCTCTCCCTACGGCCTCTCGTCCACCCACTTCAAATCAGGCCAAGCCTTTCCTCAGTTTCCCTGCAAGCGCCTGGCATGCGTGTGTACCCCAGGGAAGTTCTCCCTCCAAATCCCATGCCCTTGGCCTAGACCATCAGGGATGGAAGGCCTTGGAGGGCCTCCAATCTGACTCCTCATCTTTACAGAGGAGGACACTGAGGCCACGGAGGGTACGGGACCTGCTGAGCAAGTGAAGGGATCTCAGGCAAAGAAAGCACTTATCTTTTCTGAACCTCAGGTTCCTTATCTGCAAAATGAGGAAAGAATATGTATGTCGTAGAGCTCACAGAAGGTACACTCCGTGGGGACGAGGATGTTTCCTTTTCTGTTCCTACAGTACTCCCAGTGCCAGGAAGGAGAGAGTAGGGTTTTTTTTTAAATTGAAATATATTTGACATACAACATTAGATAGATTTAAGTTGTACAGCACGTTAATTTGATACAGTTATATATTGTAATATGATTGCCATTGTAGTGATAATTAGCACTCCCATGGTAGTACATGATTATCATTTTAGAGTAGGTATTTTTGATAGTAAGGGTATCTTTGAAGTGAAAGAATGTAGGTAATTAGTACGTGCCCATGAAATGCTAGCCCTGTTACCCATGATCATGGCCAAGGCAACAGGAGACCCAGGTCTCCCAACTCCTGGTGCCAGCCACTGCGTGGCTTGTCTCCCCCTGCCCACCTCTCAGCCCTGCACCCCAGCCCCCCCTCAACTTCCCTTGAAGAACTGGCCCCAGGGCAGGAGAAAGGGGGTCTCTTCATGGAGGGAAGGGCAGGCCTGAGCCAAGCCACCCCACCCCTACCCCCGGCTCGTCACCACCCCGTGAAAAGCAGAGACGGAACAGCAGCGGCATCACGCACATTTGTTTCCACGTTGTGCAGAGGAACCAAAATAAACACAAACAAATTTGGCAACACAAGCTCCGGGTGGGCCAGGCCCCTTCCACCCTCCCTGCTGAGCCGCTGCTGTTTGCTCTGGGTTATGAAGATGAGTAACTCCTAGCCACCCACTGAGCTGGGAAGCCATCCCAGCCCCAGCCTCCAGCGCAGACCCAGGGGGCCTGGGACGAAGGAGACCCACCGCTCTTGCTCCTGGTTCCGAGGCCCTGGAACCTCCGCGGGAAAGGCCGTCCCTGGCTGTGGCCTGTGGGATTTCACTCAGCTCCGTGCAGGCCTCCTGCCCCCTCTGTCTGCTACAGATGCATCCAGGCAGGTTATGGAGCATCAGTCCATGCCACCAGGCAGGAGGATGGGGCATCGGTGCATTTTGGACCACTGGGCGGGGGTTGAAGGGCTGTCCAGTGGCTGGGGCTGTGAGAGTTAGCTTCTCAGGGCCAGGCTGACCTCCACGAGTGCGGCCAAGCAGGGCTCCCACGGGCACCCAGTCCAGACCAGGGAAAGGGACAGGGAAAACAGAGGGGAGCCGCCCCAGCCCCCACGCCGGCCACCACGTGCACCCACAGATCTTTTCTCCTGGTGCGTCCCCACACTGAGCAGCTCTCAAACCCTTCTGATCTCCCTCTCCCCTTTACACACACACACACACACACACACATACACACAGCTCCATGCCTTCATGAGGAGGGGGAGGAAGCCTTTACATGGTAAAGTGGGAAGCTGGTCGCTGCCCAGGGAACAGGGGTGGGCCCTGCTGGGGATCGAGGGCGCCCAGGGGGTGAGGTGGGCAGATGTTGGGACAATGGCCTGCAATCCAGAGCTCCATGTGCTGTCCCCCATACTGTCCCAGTGGGGGACATGCAGACTCTGGCTGTCGGAGGGCTGGCAGGGTCTGGACAGGACCAAGCAGGGGGCTCCGACTGCTGTCCACACATATGTCCTTGAGGGCCTCAAGGGAGGGAACCCCTATGAACTTGGAAGCCAGAGTACCCACACATGTGTGTGTCCTAAGTCCAGTCCCTTCTCACATGTGCACACACACACACACACACACACACACACAGAGTGCTCTGCCTTCTGTCCTTAGGATGTGGCTTCAGTCTGATGCCATGATTCTGCTGACGTGTCAGCATCAGTGTGAGGGCGCTACTTTGTGGGGTGACCAAGTGTGGCCTCAGTCATTCCCTGGCGTCCACACACAGGCTCCCCGGACGGTGTGTGATTAAGGGCACAGAGGGTAGACAGCCTGGGTCTCTTCTGCCTGACAACTTCTAGCCATGAGATCTGGGGCCCGTCCCTCCAGCCTCTTCTGTCTATGGGACACTGTAGGAGCTACCTCAGGACATGTTGTAAGAATTAAATGAGATCATGGCATTCGGTCCCGGTCATTTTCATTACTGTCCCTTCGTAAAGGATTCAGGAGATGATGCAGATTCTAGCTCAAGAAATCAGGAGGGTTTTTTTCCCCCCCTAAATATCCAGTCCATCCAGGCAATGTCATCTGCTAACTCAGGGCAGGACAGGAGAAGCCCGCGTGGGCTCTGTCTTGCCAAGATTTGGGACATGCCTAGGACAGTGACAGTCTCCGTGCCAGTTTGTTCCAGCTCCCACAGAGAGCCCCTGCTCGTGCAGAGCACACAGCAAATGGCTCTGGCAGGTCCCTGGCGGCCCCTCACCCCACAAATGCATGCCATGTGGCCCGTGGGACATTTGGCAGGGCGCTGGGGGGGGGGGGGTCTGTGAATTCCCACAAACAGTAGGCAGGAGTCTACACATGTGCACACACGCTCACGTCCAGGCACGCACACGTGTGCCTTTGGAGAGGGAGAGGGTCTGCTTCAGATTTTCAAAGGGTCTGTGACCCCCAAAAAGCTGAGAACTGCTATCCTACACATTACTGGTTCCGTTTGCAGTTTGGGGAAGGAGAACCCCCGAAAGGTCGTCTCTCCGTCCTGAGGACAGGCTGAGACCTTCAGCTGGGGAGGCGGAGAAGGCCAGTGGGGTAGACCAGTGGCCCCACACAGAGCTGAGCTGGTCCCCACTTCTCTCTGCCTTTCTACAGTGACAGCCTTTACCCCATCTTCCTACTTCCCCCCCAACACACTCATGCACCCTCCGGCAGTGGGGAGCTCCCCCACCAGCCATCCTGCCGGCCTTTCGTGAAGGGCACAGGGGAAGAAAGTCCTCCCGGCAAGGCCTCCACCCCTCCAGTCACCAAGCATGGGAGCAGGGCCAAGAAGCGGACACACGCGTGTGCGGCCGCACAGGCTCAGCACGCCTGCCTCGACAGCCCTCCCGGCCTGCCTTTGAGAGTGATGAGTTTATCTCCACAGGACAGAGAGGTGCGTCTGATGGCGGAGATGACTCCGGCTGAACTCCTCTGTAAGCAGGCCCCCGGGGAGGGCTGGGAGAGATGCTATCGTTCCTATCAGTCAGTCAGTCAGTCAGTCAGGAAACGAGGCTCCGTGCGGGGACCCCTCCCGTCCCCCGCTCCCCGGTGCCCGTGAGCTCAACCTGACCCCCTCTGCAACCAAGGGAGCCATAAATATCCCACAGGCATCCGGGCACCGGGGCCCTGGGGACACGGGAGATGAAAAATAACTCACCCGAAGCAGCCCCCACACTACCACCCCCAAGAAAAAGAAAAAGAAGAAGGAGCCAGAAATCCTCACGGCGCTGCCTCTGGATCCTGAGGCTTGAACGGATCTCTGGAGTTTGGGAAGGGCCATCAATTTGAGGGTGGAGGACACGTCTGGGAGAGAAGAGACACATCTGGACCGTTCCCGTGGGTGTCCCAGGTGTCTCCTGGGCCCGTGTTACTGCAGGCCCCTCCAACATTGGCTCTCGCCCAGGAGCTATGTGCTTCCCCCCTGCATCTCCCCACTGCCGGCTTCACCCCTGCCCAGTCATAGCCTTTCAGCAAGTCGGGGGTCCTGGGCCCCTCTTCTGGAAAAGGAAAGATGGTGCCATGGAGTGGGGAGAGTCGGGAACCAAGGCCTGCACCTTTGGACAGCCCAGCCGATGTGTACTCTGATGTGTTTGTCATGAACGAGGGGGGCTGAGAAGTCATCTGGGCTTCGTAGGTGGGAAAACTGAGACCAGAGAGAGGGGTGACCAGAATCAGTGTCTGCTGACTTCCTGTCCAGGGCACCCTGCTCAGAAGGAAGAGGAGGTTTTGCCAAGCAGAAGCCACTGTGGCCATTCTGGGTTCATCACATGTGACTGTGGCGAATGGAGGGGCCCCCAGGGCTGCTGAAGCCAGCAAAGGCTTCCCAGGTGAGGCGCCCCGAAGTGCCTCCTGTCCCCGTTTCTCCCCTTATGTGCCCTGTCTCCCCTGTCATCCCGGGCGCCCCCTTTCTCCGAGCCCCTTTTCACGGGGAGGGTGGATAGCGCTCAGTGCCCGGTGCTGACCAGAGATCCCGGCAGCTTCCACCTGGGTCTGGGACGTTCTAGCCACCAGTCTGCCCCCCTCCAGCTTCCCCCTACCCACCCCCCACACCCTATCTTGCACACGTTATTGAGCAGGAAGCTGTGTGCCACAATGCAAACAGCAAGGTCTCTAGGGTACTTGCTTCGTATGTGGAGTTGGGAAAGACCCTAAACGTCTCTGAGAAGACCACCAGAAGAGAGGTGGTCTTCTATCCCACCCCTTCTTTCTACCCACCCCCTAATCCCCCCAAGGCTCTGAGTTTCTCTCCCAGCCCTGACCCATCTCCAATGGCCCCAGAAGGATGCGGGGCACCAGAGGGAGGACCTGTGCCCTGGGGCCTGGGCCCAGTTACAGCACTGGTCCAGTCAGGACTCCAAGGAGAGCCTCCCAGCCTCTTCACCAGACAGGCACACTTAGAAAATGATAAGCTGGGGGGCACCTGGGTGGCTCGGTTGGCTGAGCATCTAACTTCGGCTCAGGTCATGATCTCACAGTTTGTGAGTTCGAGCCCCGCATCAGGCTCTGTGCTGACAGCTTGGATCCTGGAACCCGCTTCGGATTCTGTGTCTCCCTCTCTCTCTGTCCCTCCCCCACTCATGCTCTGTCTGTCTGTCTCTCTTTCTTTCTCTCAAAAATAAATAATAAAACATTAAAAAAAAATTTTTTTTTTAAATGGTTAAGTTGGGGGCGCCTGGGTGGCTCCATCGGTTGAGCATCCGACTTCGGCTCAGGTCATGATCTCATAGTTGCTGAGTTCGAGCCCCACATCAGGCTCTCTGCTGTCAATGCAGAGCCTGCTTCGGATCCTCTGTCCCCCTCTTTCTCTGCCCTTCCTCTCTCTCTCTCTCTCTCTCTCTCAAATAAACAGAAGAAGAAAATGATAAGTTGGCCCCTCCTGGAGGGAAATGAATAAAGATCCCCCAGCCGGAGCACAGAGGGGACTTTTGACAATATCAGTACTGGGTGCGGCAGCTTCGGCAGGGGGGGGCGCAGTTCTGGTCCCACCTCTGCCACTGCCTCCCTTCGGTGACGGACTCACCCCTTGGGATCTGTTGGGACAGGCCACTTTGAATTTCTTATTATTTTTTTTTTTGTATTGGAACTCTTATAAAAAAAAAAAATGACTTCATTAGCTGTCTACCCACCACAAATTGCCACAGATGAGGTGGCTTACAACAGAAATGTGTTTTCTCACGGTGTTTGAGGCCAAAAGTCCAAAATCAAGGTGTCAGCAGACCCATGCTATCTCCTAAGGCTCTGGAAGAGAATCCTTTCTGGCCTCTTCCTGCTTCTGTGGCTCCGGCCTTTCCTTGGCTTGGGGCTGTGTGACTCCGATCCCTGCCTCTGCCTTGACCAGGCCTTCTCCACCTCTGCCCTTCATGTGTCTCTGATAAGGACCCTTGTCATTGGATTTAGGGCCCTCCCAGATAACCCAGGATGATTTCACCTCGAGAGCCTCTACCTTAGTCACACCTGCAAAGACTCTTCTCCCAAATCAGGGCACAATCATAGGTTCTGGTGATCAGGACACGGACGTATCTTTTGGGGGCCACTCATTCAGACCCACTACGATCATCTCATTCAAGACCCTGTTATATTGTTCCTTAGCAAACGGATGGAGTTTGCAACAGGGATGAAAGCTGGAGCATTCTCCGTCTTCCTCCCTCTCCCCAGCCCTGCACTCCTCCTTCCTCACCCCAGGGCCTCTCCAAGGAAGCACGAGACATCCAGGCCCCCTTGGCCACCGCCATTGTCCCTAGCTCAGGGCTGGCGCAGATGAGCCCACTGGATAGAGGCTGGGTGGGACTTGAGCTGATCTGCTCACCCGGAAGGTGCTAATTGAACTGATTAATTGAGCCAATTACCTCAGCCTCCCAGGAGGGCTGGGAGCAGGCCTGGCTCCTGGGGACCAGGTGTGAGGCGGCAGGATGGGCTGAGGGGGAGCCAGGCCCCAGGGGGTGGAGGCCATACTCTGCACCGCCAGGCCCGCCCGCCTGCCCAGGCTCGGGAGGGAGGAGAGGCCGAGCCCACTCGAGCAAGGTGAGCTTAGACGCTTGGGCAGATCCAGGAAAGCTGTCCGAAGGGGCAGCAGGGCTGCAGCAGATGCAGGGACCCCAGGACGGGAAGGGGGTGCCGGGGACTAGTGAACGATTCCATGGAGAAATGAATTTCCCTTTCCTGCCGCGCCTTCTGCTAAATTTGGAGTGTGAACGGAAGTAGGCGTGAATGCGAAATACGAATCATCATCGCAGGGCATTTAGGACACGCAGGAACGGCCCAGACCGCCTTCTGTCCTTCGTCTGGCCAGGTCTTCACAGCCACCTCGAAAGCAGCCGCGTTTGCTGTCGTTGCCACATTACAGATGCGGAAAATGAGGCCCAGAGGGGCCGCCGCAGGGCTGAGATCACACAGCTGACAAGTTGAGGGAAGCGAGATTCAAACCCGGTCCTCCAGGATGCAAAGCTCTGGAGTGCGTGGCCTGGGGTGTGCATGGGGCTTGAGTCAATGAGCTGTGTGGCCTGAGGTGTGCATGGGGCTTGGGTCAATGAGCGCGAGTCCAAATGTGAGTTTGTGAGCGTGACAGCAGGAAAAAACTCAGGACCTGAGCGTCTGTGAGCCAGCCAGGCGGGTCCTCTCACCCTAGACAGCATCTCTGCCCCAGGGCCAGGCCCAGCTGACGGTGGCCAACACAGCCCGCCGACCTTGCCGAGGAAGCACCACGTCCCATGTATCTCCTGCTGCTCCCCCCCACCCCCCAGCACCGACATCCTGACTCGCCTGAACCCAGGCAGTAATTCCCTACCTCCTCACCTGCTCCCTTCCGGTTCTGTCTCCTTCCAGAAGCCAGAGGGCTTTAAGAAACACTCAGATCTAATCGTCATAACCCATTTTTGTCTTGTTTTGTTTGTGCAAGTGTTGTGTTCCTTTATCTGGGTAACAGAAACCATACTCGTTTCAAAGCGCTCTTTTCAAAAATCGACTTTATTGATACAACTTACGTAAAACCAAATGCGTCCCTTGTAAGTGTCTAGATAACGAATGTTGACAAATATATACACCTGTGTAACCGTCAGCCCGTTCCACTCCCATCATCCCAGAAAGTTCCCTCGTACCCCCCACCCAGTCAACACCCTACACGCCCATCTCCCGCCCAGGCAATCACTGATCTGATTTCAATCACTGTAAATTAGTTTTGCCTTTTCTGGAATTTCACGAAGCGGAGTCATGCTATGTCCTCTTTGGTTTCTGGCTTCTTTCACTCAAAATAGCGGTTTTAGAATTCACCCCCATTGCTACATATACCATGCATGCATCTCTCAGTGTTGGTTCTTCTTCACGGTTCTATAGTTTACTATTACAAAGACATACCGCTGTTTGTTCATCCAAACACCAGATAATGGATGTTTGGGTTGTTTCCAGTTTGGGGGCTATTATGAGTAAAGCCGCTAGAAACACTGTATGTAAGTATTCCTAGTAAGTACGGAGTTAACATCACAAGAAAGTGCCAAACTGGCCCTTAGGATACATTTTGAGCTTCTTAGCCTGATCTTCAAGGCCCTACATGCTCTGGTCCCTTCCCTTCTTTTCAGTCTTTTCCCCTCCCTTTACCTGTGCTTACTGTATGTCAACCTCACTCTTTCTTACTATTGCCTTACAGTACCAAGCTTCTTTGGACCACAGGACCTTTGTATGTGCTGAAATGCTTTCCCCACTCTGTTCTTCAAGCGCTATCTTCGTTTTCATTCCTCAGGGAGGCTTCCCTACCTCATCTATATGTGGTTCTCCTCCTGCCCTCTCAAAGCCTTCTGTACTTTTTCCCTCAATACCCATATCGGTGTTAATTACATATGATTATGTGTATGTTGCACGATTTCGTGTTTAACATTCCTCTCCTCTACTCAACTGTAGGCCTATGAGTACAGGAATCACGCCCTTCATCTCTCCTGTGTGCCTGGTACAGTACCTGGCCCGTAGAAGTTGCTCAACAGATACTTCAGAAGATTAAATAAAGGAGGCTGAGCTCCAAGGCCCCCAGGCCTAGGACGGGGCTCCCATGCCCTGCTGAGGAACCGAGGAGCCCAGCCCTGACAGAGAGGCCCAGGCAGCCAGGCTGGGCAGTGATTCCACCCCAGATCCAATGACTGACTGGTGGGGGAGGGAGGGAGGGAGGGAGGGAGGGAGGCGGGAAGGCAGGAGAGGAAAGAGAATGACTCATTTTCAGAGACACATGGCAAGGAAGGAGGAAAATGCAATTCAGCAGCTTCTTGACCTTTCCTTTGTGTGGGGACAAATGCTCCAGCCCCAGCGAGCAGGGGTGGCAATTAGGTACTCCCAGAGCCAGGGAAAACATTGTGCTTTGGCCCACGAGCAGCAGCAAGAGAGATTTCTCAGGCTCAGAGAAAAGACACGATGCTCTCCCCGCCCCCCGTCTTTGCCACTCATCCCCAAGCTCCCCAACAGTGGCTGTTGTTACCCCATCCCAGAGGCCGTGTGCAGCCTCTGAGGCCAGGAGAGAAGCGTGGTTTTCACCCAGAAGGACAGCGCAGAAGCAAAGAAACCTTCCTTTTCAAAAGGCCAAAAGAACATGGACTCACTGACCGCAGACAAAGCACTAGGGCGAGGCTGGAGATGGGGGCACTGTGGTCGTGAGTAAAGCACGCCTGGGAGAAATTCTCGGAAATCCTTTCTCATGCATGTAGAAGTCAGGCCCACACAGGGGAGAGAGGGGGAACACAGGATCTCCTGGGGGAGGGCTCCTTTACGGGCGGGATGTGAACGTGAGGGGCTAACTGAGGCAGCGTGGCCTCTTGACGCTGGACCGCGTGGCCTGTCTCACTGAAGTACTTCCCCTGTCCACACCCCTGGAGCCCTCAGAGGGAGCACGGCCTAAACAAGAAACCCAGGGCGGTGGGAAGAGGGGGGGGCGGGCTTTCAGCCTAATGGAAACATGGTGAAGGCTTTGCAGGGCCACAAGTGCTAATGGATGCGGACCTCCCTCCGGGGTCGTCACCCAGAGTTTATCTGTAGCGAATCTAGCTTTTAACTTCTCACTGATCAAACCTCCCCCTGTGGTTCTGTAACCTTTTCTCCTTCACGCAGGCAGCAGTTCATTGTTCCTGAGAGGATCTGAGTCCGTTTGCTACCAGGATCCCCTGCCCAAGTAGAGAATACACCCATCCCCCTAGTATACACCCAAGAACAAGCACATTCGGCTGGGTCATGTCCTAGAGGAAGCAGTCAGGATCTTGACCTTCTGAGCTGCCAGGGCCTTCGAGGGGCAGCTGAGCAGACAGATGAACGAGGCAGTGAGAGGAAATCAGGGGCCAGAGCCAGGGCTATTTGTGGGTCTCGCCAGTTCTCTGGATGCTTCAGGGCGTAGTCACGTCGGGGCCCAGGCGTGAGGACTGTCAGCAGAGAGCGGACGAGTGGATTTCTGGCCAGTGGGGTCCACTCGCCGCGCCTCGCTTTCCCGATCCCAAAATGGCGACAGGAATACCAACCTCGGGATTAAATAAGGTAAGTACCCAAAAAATGCGAGCTCGTATGATGGATAAACCTTACATTCGATCAGTTTGTCTTTACTCCTCACATTTTAGTCTTCACTTTGGTAAAGGGTTTTATTGCGTATGAAAGCCTCCCGCATTTATGATCTCCTGTCATCCTTATAACAATCACTTAAGTATACAGGAAAAATTCTTTTAGCCCCATTTTACAGACGCGATGACAGCACCCCAAAAGGGTAAAAGAAAGCTGTGCAAATCCCACAAGACTTCACGAGTATGCAAAACCAGAATTAAAACCTCCTGACTTCGAGCCTGAATTCCCCACCCCCGCCACTGGACTTCTGCTTTGCCATGCAAATCCCTGCCTCATGGGATC
Source organism: Panthera leo (assembly GCF_018350215.1). Classification (NCBI taxonomy): domain Eukaryota; kingdom Metazoa; phylum Chordata; class Mammalia; order Carnivora; family Felidae; genus Panthera; species Panthera leo. The sequence goes on along the minus strand of NC_056688.1, from coordinate 17,197,278 downwards.
TACTGGGTCCACCGTGTGGCCTGGCAGCCCAAGAAACTTCGAAGACTTTGTGGGGGCTTCAAGAGCTGAGGCCCATTTCTTTCAACCAAAGGACAGGGTTTGGGTGGACACGGCTGACGGTTGTCACACAACGCACAAGCCTGGGAGATGGGGGTGAGGCCAAAGCTGGTACTGGATTTGAGGCAAAGAATTTTCCCCCAAAGAAGTTTGGGAGACGGGCTCCTGGGAGTAGAGAGGAGGAAGATAACACCCACTGGAGGCAAGATGGTAACACGAAGCCCCAATCCCGGCCTCCCAGGTGACAGCAGATGAATGGCGGGGGGACCCAAGAATGACCTTGGGCATTGGTTCTTCCCATAGCAGAAATGGGAACATGAATTAAAGTTCTTCCTGCAAAACGTCAACTACCCGAGGAAGACCAACATAGGGGTGCATTAGTTATCTGCTGCCATGTAACAAATAATCCCCAACCTCAGTGTTTTAAACACAGAAATATTATGTCACAGTTTGTGTGGGTTAGGAATTTGAGAGAAGCTTGGTGGGGTGACTCTGACTCCAGTTCCCACGTGCGGCTACAGTCAAGGGGTGAGGCCACCTGAAGGCTCGACTGGGGCCAGAAGACCCACCTGCAAGGTGGCTCGCTCATGTGCCATGGGCAGGAGGCCTCAGTTCCTCCCCACGCGGGCTTCCTACGCTGCTTGAGTATCTTCATGGCATGGCAGCTGGCCCCGGAGACCAGGAGAAAGTCACAACACTTTTTTGACCGAGTCTTAGGACTCACATTCTGTCACTGCTATCTTAGTCTATTTATCAGGAACAAACCTGTGAGTCGCTCAAGGAAGGAGAGTTAGACTCCACCTTTTAAAGAATCTGTGGCTCTATCTGAAGCCACCACGAGGGATTAAACACCCTCAGACAGAGCGTGCTCAGAACAGACTCGGGAGACAACCTACAGGGTCAGGACCAGCATGTGAGAGGCCCCTGCCGCGGCACCAGAGAGTCCCCCTCACCCCAGCCACAGTCCCTGACTCCTGCCCGCATCCCACAAGGGCTTGGGCTACTATGAACCAAGGGGACCAGATGCTTTGGGGCAGTAGCTGAGTTGGAGGAAGGAGCGACCTGCCAGGGTGTGGTGGAGGCTGCCTACACTCAAGCCTAAGCGCATGCAGAAAGGAGAGATTGGGGTGCTGCCCCCCCCCCCCCCCCCCCCCCCCCTGCCTACAGCGGAGGGGAAGGAGCCCTCCTTCCTTCCTGCAGGGCTTGCAGAAAATGTCTGGGCACACCCTTAACAATGGTCATGGGTTTGGAAAGGAAAACTGCCTTCTCCTGGAGAACGGCTGGCCTCGGGGCAAAACTCAAACTGTAGAGGTGAAGGCTGGCTTGCCCAGCTACCCCTTCTCAACATACCTGCACACTCTCACCATCCTGGGAAGGCAGCATCCAGTACCGCCTACCCCTGCCTGCTGGCCTCATGCAATTGGATCACAAGTGGACACCTGACCCAGCAGGAGAGAAGTCATTGGCTGACCAACAGCCAATCAGATCCTCTCTCTTAAGATTTTTGGCACCAAGGTGTCCAGAGCCTGGGAGTCAGGTGGGGCCGGCTGGGAGCTGGAGGTCACGCGGTCCAGGCAGGCTGGGGCGGGAGCAGCTATTTTAGGACCCTGTGTTGATGAGCAAGCGAAGAAAGCTGATCTGCAGAGTAAGGCAGGAGAATGGAGCTCGGAGGGCAGCAGGGATGCGACCCAGCGTGGCATCAAAGCGGGGGAAACAGGTGGGAAGGGCAGTTCGCAGGGTTCTGGGTGCCTCTCAGCTCTCCCGAGGCCCGATGTTCTTCTTGGCGGGGGTGGGGGTGGGGGGGGGGGGTCCCCGTGAGGCACCCTTGCATCTTCATGGTAAACCCCATTCCTGAAGCAAGCTTGAGTGGTTCTTTTCTAGGCAGTCAGACCATCCTGCCTAAGAGCTGAAGGTGGAGGAGGAGACAGAGGGGCCGTGTCCCTGTTGCAACCCTCCCAGGAAGAGCCTTTGGGCAAGACTGTCACATTCACCGCACACTTGTTAAGTCCGCGGAATCCAGACAAACAAAACGAGACACTTACTCAACTTACGCACTGTTGTTTGCTTCCGGCATCGTTATTACTCTTCCTGTGGCTGGTACCCAGCAGCAATGAGAACGAAAAGTCTGACACCACGGCGGATGGTTTTTTCTCTCAATCCCTCTGGGCAGAGGTGAGCAGGAAAGACAGTAGGCTTACAGAAAGGGGGGTGGCTTCGTAGGCTGATGTTGGCTCTGGCCTGGGCAGTGACGCTAACAGCAAGTAGGAAGGAGAGGGGAAGGACAGCATCTGGATGGAGAGCTAATTCACTCGTTCATGGGCTCCTGCCGCCCTGAGAGAGGGCATTATTTGGTTTTAAAGCAATGTCGATTCCGACAACAGTAACCACATCCGCCTTCAAATGCAAGTTCAATAGAATGGACGTTTGAATTATTCATCAGTTCCTCCAACAAACATTCATTGAGCCCTTTCTATATACCAGGTCCTGAACTGGGTACACACTTGAATCCAACCCAATCCCTGTCCTTGGGGAGCTTTAAAAGTTCTTGGAGCTTTAAAAGTTCTTCCATAGAAGACACTCATTCAATGACACATAGGAAGGGGCCCTTAGTAGCTCATGGGAAAGATGGGCAGAATTCCCACACAAAAGAAGGACATTCTGGATGAGGGAATGAAGGAGACAGCAGACTTTGGTGGGAAAATGCTTGGACAGGAATCCAGGAGGCCTGGGTTGTAGTTCTGATTCTGTCATTAATTCAGAAGATCCCCTTCCCCTTGCTGGACCTCAGTTTCCCATCTGTCAAAGAGGGAGGTTGACTTAGCAGCTTTGGCATTAGAGAGTCTATGGTGGCAGGTGCTGGGGGGAGGGGAAGGTTGGGGAGTGGAGTTTTTACACAGCTTGATAGCGTTCAGTGGTTTCCCCAACAGCTTGCCTGGGCCAGATGGGCAACTGCCCCTAGACCAGGCCAGGGGAGCCCCATCTGGTAAGACTCAGTCTCATTTTGTCTTTCTGTGAATGTTCTGTTAATCCTGGGTGCCAGACCTTCAGACAGGGGTCCAGGAGTGAAATGACAGCATACACTGTGACCAAGAACTTTAAATACATTGGCAAGGCCCAGGGTGCCCTCAGGGAGAACATCCTCGTTTCCAGTGAGGTCGCTTACTTAGATTTGAAAGCAAGAAGAGGGGCGCCCAGTTGGCTCAGTCAGTTGAGCGTCCGACTTCAGCTCAGGTCATGATCTCATGGTTCATGAGTTTGAGCCCCACGGCGGGCTCTGTGCTGACAGCTCAGAGCCTGGAGCCTGCTTCGGGTTCTGTGTCTCTGCTCTCTCTTCCCCTCCCCTGCTCGGACTCTGTATCTCTGTCTCTCTCAAGAATAAATAAATGGATGGAAGGAAGGAAGGAAGGAAGGAAAGATGAAGACACCAGTAGGCCATATCACCATGTTCTAAATGACCAGGCTCCCAGAACAGGCTCTACTGTTCTGTTCCAAAGTCTACTTCTCAGCAAAGGGGCCAATAAAACTTTGTGACTATGTTAACCTGCGATTTCCCTGAAATGGTTTGGGTTCAGCCTCCCACGGTCGGACCACCCTAGGGAAACACAGGCAAGCTAACCTTGTGAGTCGTGCCAGGAACAGAGGATAGCCCAGTGTGACCCGTACTGAGGGTGCCTCGGAGGAAAACAAGACTAGAGTGACCCGTCAAAGTTAGATTGTGGACGATGTTACTTGCTGGGCCAAGAAGTTAGCTTTCAGAGTGGAGGACTGGTTGATGAGCGATGAGCTTAGGAAGGTATCCTGACAGCAGTGTGTGGCTTGGACCATGCAAGGGGGTGAGAGGGGACTCCTAGTGGCCGTGAGAAGGCTTGGGCAAGGCCCTGAACCCTACAGAGAGGGTGGTCATGGAAAGGAGCAGGAGGGGGGGGGAAATGGGAGGGATTATACAGGAGGAGGAACCCATAGGACTTGGCCACTGACTGGAAGTAGGAAGCAGAGAGAACAAAGGGACAGAAGCCTGGGAAACATCCAGCTTTCCTCCCCAGCATAGATGCAGCAAATCACACACCTAGAATCACAAAAGACCTTAAGACTCTTGTCTACACAGCACAAAATACCTACCACTGAAAACTTCAGAAAGCCCCCAGATGCCATCTGGCCCCCAAATATCTGGAAAGCCATTTTGCTTTTTGTCTGGATGCTTGCAAAGGGCATGGGAGTAACAGGGCCTCTCTACCCCCAGGCTCCAGAGTCGCCCCACTAAGTACTCTTCAGGAAGGCAGCCAAGAGCCAAGGTGCCAGGTGAAGGGATAGCCAAGCCCCCTGCTCTCATCAGAAGCCATGCCGGTATTTTTAGTACCGCAATCAACAGTGGGCCCGCCTCTGGATCGGTTCAGGCAGCCTGGGCCGAGCAGAGTTGTTAAAAATGGAAGGGCACACGCTGCAATCAGTTGTGGCGGACGAGGGGCACCGGAGGGGCAGCAGCTGTGACATCGGAAGCTATTGGCCCTCGAGCTGGCAGAGGGGAGCCCGGCGGGGGCATGGGGAGAGCAACTTCCGGGAGCATGCTGGGGCCTGAGGTCATGCCGTCACAAACCCGTGGTGCCCCAGAAGCATCCGGGAGTCAGGCCCCTTCCCCAAAGCACTGCCTCCACACCTGCTTCTTACTGTGCCACAGACCCCACCGTTAGCATCCACACTCTTTCCTTTCCCTGCAGGCCTTTCTGTAAGTGGCCAACTTCAGATGTTGGGGGGTGGGGGGCCCAGTGAAAAGGGGAGGGACTACAGACCAGTGCTGCCCCGGGCTAGAGGGTGGCGAGCACCGAAGAGCCGGGTAGAGCAGGACACAGATGGCCCATCCCGCCCACTGAAATCGGGGAACCGACGGTTGTCGCCTCTATTGTCCCCCACTTCTCTGTTCTGGTACAAAGCAGAGCTGCACCGAGAGCTCCCTGTGTCCCTTCCAGGGTGGGAACTGTAGTAGGCAGCCTGGGACAGTGCACCTGTACTACGCTGAGACCCAGGAGGCCTGCCTTCTAAGCCATTTGTATCACTCTGCGGCACCTTTGGGGCCTCCAGCAAGTGACCTTCCCTCTCTGGCCTTGGTGGCTCTATGTAAAATGACAACACTGGGGTAGCAGCAGGCCAGGTGCAGTGATGGATGCTTTGGAGGCCCTGGCCATAGCCTCTCCCCTCCATCCCAGAGCAGAGGACTGCTGGCTGGGGCGGAGCCGGGCCCCAAAAGAGGGACTGTACTCAGTGTCCCCTTCCAGAACAGAAGCCCAGAGGATGGGCTTCCTGGCATGGTTGGGACATCATTGTCCTGCCCAGCCAGGAGCAGAGAGGGCTGCGAGGGTGCAGAGAGGACAAGGAAGTGGATGCGGAACTCAGGGACCCAGGGTGCCTATCAAAGTAGTGCCTAGAGGCCACGCTGTCCCACCCCCTCACCGTACAAACCATGGCACTGAAGTCAGGGGAAGGCAAGAGCGCCGGTGACCCCGCCAGACACGCGCCCAGGGGGAGGCACGCATGGGACGCCCGAAGGCAGGAGCCAACGCCCCCTCCCCGCTGCGTCCTGGGTCCTTCAAACGACCCCTTCCATCAGGGTCTCCAGAACCCCGATTCACCCCAACTGAGCCCTCAGCCTCGCAGACGGGCCGTGGGGCTCCGCAGCCATCTGCCAGCCTGCATGCAGGAGCGCGGGGGTTGTAGAGTTTATTGAATCCGTGTAGGAGCATAAATCCGTGTCAACTTGCCTCTGAACAGTGTTCAGCTGGCAGACGTGCTGTCCTGGGAAGATGCTTCGCTGCCTGTCCCACAACCCTTTACTCCCCAAGCAGGGCAGATCCAGGCCCCACCAGCTGGGTGCCTCGCTCGAGGAGGTGCCCTGACAGGTCATTCCTTCCATCCCCCTGTCGCACCGCCCCCCGCTCCCCGCACCAGGCCACAATCACGCCGAGTCAGCGTCTCCTTAACAGCATGCCCTGACCAACTGTGCTCCATAGCCGCTTGGCCCTGCAGATGTTCGGCATCTGGACGTGTCCCTCCCCCCACCCCCGGGCATGGGAGGGGCCCTGCTGCCTTCCCTGAGCCCGGGCTCCTGGAGCCAGGGGCAGGAGGAAGCGTCCAGTTGTCCCCGCCCATCTCCGGCTGCCCTGCGGGCATCGCGTCTTCCCACCTGGAAGGTGGGTACCACACCCAGGGAGCACGGACAGGAGCGCCCCCAGGCTGGCATATGGCAGAGCCACGTTCGCCACCACGGTGTGGGCTGGGTGGCGCATCTCGTGCTTCCTCAACACCTCAGGAGGCGGGATGAGAATCTGCCGTCTGACAGCCTCGGGCACCGCAGCCTGCTGAGGGCTCAGTCACGCACCTAGCTCTGCAGATGGCTGGGCCGCGTCGGCATCAGCGGGGAGAGGGTGGTCGGCTCCCTCTGCGTGCGCTGCTGCGGCCACTCGGTCTGAGAGACGCGGCGATGCCCGCCTCCGGGGACAGCAAGAGAAGAGCTGAGCTGCCTCTGTGCCCGGGCTGGCCTGCTGGACGGTGGCGGGCACGGCCACTGCCCTCTCTTGGTGTGGGGAGGCTCTCTGCTGGGGGCTCAAAGCCTCCCTCCCACCCACCCCCCCCCCCAAAAGCTGCTGGCTGTGGAAGATCAAGAGAAGGGCTGGTTGGGACTCAGTAGAGGGTAGAAAGAAACTGTGCCAATGAAGAGGCACGGGAAGATTGGCATCTCTCCACAACCAGCCAAGGGGACAGCGGCTTCTTCCAAGAGGCCGCAGCGGCGGCCATGCTCCAACCCGAGGAAGCGTTCAGAGCTGAGAGGCAGTGTGACAAAAAGGAACGGGGAGGAGAGAGTAGTGATATTGCCCCCCTTTTCCGCCGTGACGTAGAAACCCCAAGCACTCTTCCTAGGAGGAGAGAAGTACTGTCTCCGCCTATTAGACGGGAAAACTGAGCCTCCGAGAAGTTGAGTGACTGGGCCACCATCACACGGCTCGCATTGAGACCCAGAAGGAAACCCCATTCTTAACTTGGACGTGAAACCATCAGTCCCCCTAGGCCATGAGTTCATGCCCTGTATTCCCCCAGAGCCCTGAACTGCAACCACCCTCAGCCAGGCTCACAGACAGTGGGGTAGGCGCTCTCAGGTGGTTTCTGTGGGTGAAGAATTGCCCCCTCGGCTGCCCATCCTCTGCGGTGAAATGCCCTGGGCTGCTAGCCCTCGGTGTGAAGGCATCTTGGAAAGTCTGTAGGAGAGACAGCGGGAGGCGATCCTGGGCTCCGTCCATGCACAATCTTGCTCAGGACAACACAAGGGGAAAATCTAGCTGCGTGGACTGGAGTCAGCTCCCCGCCAAGCCTCAGTTTCTTCATCTACAAAGCGAGGCGATGGGACTAGGAGATCCCTGAGGTCCCTCCCAGCTCGGACTCCATGAATCTGGAAAGGAAGAACACTACTCCGTGACTCTATCCCTGACCTCTCCCCCTGGCCCTCTCTGTCTGGTGCTCTGTTCTTTGGTTTGCGCGACGGTGAGAGGCCCTGCGTATTTCTCGGTCTTTCTCTGTCTTCCCCTGCATCTCCCTGCTTGTATCTGCCTCTCTCTGGTGGCATCGCTCCAACTGAGGGTCCTGTGTAGGGGCACCCTTCATGGATCCAAGGAAGGGAGCACCCACAGTTCTGAAACACTGTCTAAGAACTAGTAATCTGTTCGGTAGAGAGGACAAAGCTAGTCACTGGTGCTGTGCGCAAACAGTGATAGTGAGAAAAGAGAAGGCGACGTGCCTGCTGCCCTCAGGGACCACCTTTTTTTAATGGCAGAGACAAGAACCATCCAGAAAGCGAAGAGGAAGCTCAGACTGGCATCGGGCCCAGAGATAAGTCCCAGCAGCTGGGAAGAGGGAGGGCAGACAAGCAGATGAGGGTTAGCACCTGCCATAAAGACTTCGAGGGGACCAGGCATACGCACAAGAACATTCGGCCTTCCAGCAAGGGCTCAGGTCAAAGGCAAAGGAAAAGAGTCAGACCGCCAAGGCCAAAGGGAAGGCGAAAGACCCAGGTCTGTTTTCTCAGTGTCCCCCCCATCCCAGAGGCCTCTCCCTATTGGAGACCATGGCGAGCGCAGTGGCCCCAAGGGCTCCTGAGCAGAGAGATAGCATGCATATGTCCAACACAAGGACTCAGACCCCCAAAGGACCTGGAAAAGTCTGGGACAATAGCAGATAGAGGGGAAAGGGACGTTCCTGGTCTTAGAGGCAAAGTCTGGCTGCACAAGTACAAGATGGGGTGGAACCCACTTTGCAGCAGAATGTGGAAAACCGACTCCGGGTGTAGCTGAAAACCAGCTTGAGATGAGACCAGAACACGATGGGGCCGCTGACCCGTCTCAACGTGCGTACCTTCGGCAGAGCTGTGCCGATAGGATAGTGGCCAGAGGAGGGAGGTCAGGGTCTCATGCTCCTGACATTCTGTGCTCAGTCCTGGGTCTCCCATCATGAAGGGTCACTGACAACCAAGTCACCTCCACAGGGGGACAATAAGAGGGAGGGGTGGAGGGCGCCATGTCCTGTAGTTAATTTTCCAAATGCTCCTATAATGCTCTATCCCTGCACGCTGCTAACTCCCTGCATCCTCATGATGACCGTGTGAGGCGGGCACTATTTCCAGCCCCCTGGCAGGGATGAGGAAACTGAAGTGCAGAGAGCTTAATGAACTTGCTCAAGGTCAACCCCCAGGCACCTCGTGCAGTCAGGACTCAAACCCAGGAGATCTGGCTCCAGAATCGTGCTCTAACCCCAGCTCCGCTGCCTCCCGCACACAGACAGCTGAGAAGGAGCAGGGATCCTTAACCCACAGAGGAGAAGGCTCTAGAGTGGCAGGCGGTGGGGCTGCCTACCGTGCAGGGAGTGTGCGGGGTCAGCGCTGGGAGACCCGGACAGCAGCCTGGGCATCAGCGAGTGTTGTGGAGGCAACACTATTCCTCACCCCTCACGCTCACCTCCACACTATGCTATTCACAGGCCCCTCTGCTCTCCCCTTATCCAGTCCTCTAGGGCACTTGTGCCACATATTTGATAGAATCGTGGCATCTCGACGTGAGAAGTGGCTCCCTGAAGTTCTCCTGCTTGACTTCTCGCTCCTGCAGAATTCACATCAACCCAAGGGAAGAGTATACAGTCTTGGTCACCTTCAGTAATGGGGAGCTCAGGACCAGTCAAGGCACCTATGCCAGCGGTAAGTGGGCAAGTCCATTAGAATGAGAGCTTCTCAATATTCTAGGACAGCTTGTGGGGGGGGGCGGCAGGGGGAGGAAGAGGTGATACAAAGTAGAATGTAGGGCCATATAGGCTGAAATCTTTTCTGCGGAAGGAAATATAGCACCTTCTATTTGTGGGAAACCTGAGATAACAAGTTACAGCCTTCGGGTGCTGCAGAGAGGAAGCAGAAATGATCCCCCACGTTTACAGGAGCAGGTGACAGAAGCACAGAGGACCAGCCCCTGCTGACAGTTACAGAGCAAAGAACAGGAAGGATGGAGCGGGAACCCAAGATCCTGGCTTGTGGGGGGCTCTCTGACCTGTTGGCCCCCAGGGAAGAGGCCCGGCTGGTGCTTCATGCCACATGCACTCCGGTGGCCTGTTCCCAGCGCCAAAAGTTGTTTAGATGTGCTGTCCACCCTACCTGGGACCACGGAGCGCTGGAAATGCGGCCAGGGGACATGAGAAGGGCTCCAGGTATAGAACACACCATGGGATTTGAAAAGATGACTGTAGGGGCGCCTGGGTGGCTCAGTCGGTTAGGCATCCGGCTTCGGCTCGGGTCATGATCTCGCGGTCCGTGAGTTTGAGCCCCGCGTCAGGCTCTGTGCTGACAGCTCAGAGCCTGGAGCCTGTTTCAGATTCTGTGTCTCCCTCTCTCTGACCCTCCCCCGTTCATGCTCTGTCTCTCCCTGTCTCAAAAATAAATAAACGTTTAAAAAAAAAGTTAAAAAAAAAGAAGAGTGTAAAACATCTCGTTAATAATTTTGTAATATTGAGCACACGTTGAAATGATCCTATTGGGTTATATAAAATATATGATTAAATTTAAAACAACTGTTTAAACCACGGCATCCCAACACGGAACGAAGGCACACATGGGCAGAACGCAAATTCCCTATTAGTGCTAGGGGTCCAGAGAGTCAGAACCTTGGGAGTTCAGGAGTGAGAGAGCCCTCTGCAGTGTGAGGGAAGGGTCAGGAAGGAAGGGCTGGTGGCCTTGGGAAGAGCCCTGAAGGATAGGTCCAAAGTGGGCAAATATCGAGAGCAAAGAGGCATTCGTGGTGTAGGGGAGTGGGGTGCACTGGGGAGACTGGGAGGTTGAGGAAGGAGTTTCCTGGTGACAGCAGTCGAAAATGAATCAGGGCAGGGACGATGTCTCCCCACAGAGGCCCACCCAAGGTCCTGTCTTTGTTCCTCTTGAGCTCCCAATCCAGACTTCACTTTCTGTGGCCTCTTTCCTTAAAACGCATTCAGTAACCAATCGCTGAAGAGCGCCTACCATGTGCCAGGCACTCTGTGAGGTGTTGGGGGCACAGCAATGGACAAGACCTACTCGGTTCCTATCGTTGAGTTTACAACGACTGAGAACGTTGAGTTTACAACGTTGAGAAGGCAAAGAGATAAAAACTTACCAGTGCTTGTGCACTAACCTCCTCAAATCCAGTTCTAGCAACTACCATGGAGCAGCGGGTCCATGACCCCCCTCGCTCCCGCCCCACCCGAAGGAACAGCCCCAGCTCCGTGACTCCTAGGCAGTCCAGTCTTCTGAGGGTCCAGTCATGAAAGCCCAGCCTACCCCGTAAGTAGCCTGGGGACCCAGATCTGGATCTACTAGGAGCTGTGGGTGTCTGACACCCATGACCACCAGGCCCACAGGCCTAGTAGGGGCACCAAAAGGTATGAAGGACCTTCCTAGCTTCGTAGGCCCCGTCATGAATCCCGTCCGAGGTTTTGCATTCACAGAGAGGCCTGGCTCCTCCAAAGGGGGAAGATACCACTTGACTCAACTACCCACCCAGACACTTCTCAAGAAAACAGGGCCCTTGGAGTTTAGCTCGTGTTCTCCGATCGGCCAGACCTGAGTTCCCAGTCCTGTCTCCTCTGATCTCATTTCTCCCTCAGCCAAGTTCACCGAAGGCCCAGCTTGCAGAGGGCAGAAAGATGGGGGCTGGGCCCAGCCCCCTCTCGGACCCTCCCAGCCTGACCCAGAGGAAGCCAATGGAAGCAGGAAAAGCACCCCAGGCCCTCCTGAGTTGTACTCTGTCAGCCACTTGCATGACTCCTCAGGACTCCCAAGAACGTAAGGGGACGTGAAGACCCACTCTCGTATTCCACAAATCAGAAATTGGACTTGGGGTTCTGTATGTGTATTAGTACCATAGCCCTCCCTATACAGTCTGCAGCCCTCTACCTGCAACGCCCCCCCCCCCCAGGCACCCCCCACACACACACTTACACACATGGGCACAATGGCAAGGACTAAGGACAGAGAACATTGCATGGAGATGGCCTCAGTGTAAGAGGCTCCGTCACATCCCAGGCCCTGTCAGTGGGCAGGCCGTCCGGTCCAGTCACTGTGACAACAGGACCCATCACTCAAGGAGGGAGCTGCGTGAAGCTGCTCAGAGCTGGGTGTTGGAGGAGGCCATCCTCATGCCTTAAATGTCCTTCACTAGAGACCTTTACCCTTCCTCACCCTTCACCCTACAGCTCTGAACCTCTCAGTGACCATGTCCCTGCTTCCGGAGGAGAAGACAAGTACAGCAGGGGAAATGAAAGCTGGATGCCAGAACAAACTCTGGAACGGGAATCGGGAAAGGCCGGCTTTGACCTTGAGCGAGTCATTTCGCCTCTGGGCCTCCGTCTCACCCTTCCAGGAAAGTCAGCGATTGCTAAGGTCCCTGACAGCTTTGACATTGAAGGCTCCGGGGTTCCGTGGGCTTGTCCTCTGGAGCCTGGCAAGCTGACAACTATGCACATCAGAGCCCACATGAGCAACATATGTGCCAAAGGGTGGCAAATGCGTCTACAGGAAATCAGCCTGGCACTGCCTTCTCTGGTGACGTGGGAAGAACACAGCCCTCCCCTGCATCCCAGGACGCCCCGCAGCATCTCCCCATGTACACTGTGCAGTGAGAACAAATGAAAGAGCCTGGCACGGTGCCTGACCCAGAGTGGCTGTTCCAGAAGGGCCCAATGTCCCCTCCTTCCCCTCTCAGACGCTGAATGTGTATCTCTTTTCTTAGAGGATGGTGGGGGTAAGAGAAACTAGAAAGAAGAGGGGAAGGACAAGGTCAGGGAGGCTGGGAGAGTAGGAAGGACCACAGCTGCCATCATTAATCACCTTCCCTGGTAACCTGTGTCTGGTGACTCAGCACCTGTGACACTGATAAAGGCTGGAGGGATGGAGATGACAAAGTCACAGGCGGGATGTGATTGCATGGGGGAGGGAGAGGCAAGGTTGAGTCCCGCTTTCAGGGTTTAATCTCACACACACACACACACACACACACACACTGCCATTCTGCAGCCTGCAGAGCCCCCTCCTCCTGCTGCCACCCCATCTGTGCTCAGGCTGCAGCCCCCTCTGCCTACTCCCCATGGCCAACCAGGACAAGGAAGGCAACCGCTATTGAATATTTTACACATTAAGAATTCTATGAAGCCATGTGCATTAGAAGGGCAGGGACTATGTAATGAGGCAAACTGGTGTAGTGGAAAGTGCACGAGGTGACCGAGGACCCATCTGCCTTCTCCGATCCTCCCCCAAGACCTGCCTGCTGAACGAACGGGCATCAGCCGGTTCCTGGCAAACCTTGCGACCAACTAGCTGTGTGACCGCACACAACTCACATCCCCTCTCTGGGCCTCGGTTCCATCATCTGCACGATGACTAGGTTGGATGACAAGATCCCCAAAGTCCCCTCTGGCTCCAGTAGGCTGTGACTCTCAGATTCTATAAGCTATCCGCACGTCCCAGCAGATGGCCAATAGCAGTAGTCATTGGTTGAGCTGGCTCCCACCAATTCCCTGTAAGAAGTGAGCACATACAGCAAATGCTCTTTTTGGTTCCTCTCCATGCAACAGCCACTGTTTATAATTAAAATTCTGAATTATCAACTGTTTTCATTATAAGTAAGGAAGGGGAGGGCAGAGCACAGCAGAACAGAATTGCAGGTGGGCTCTTTAGGACTCCTGTGTTCTATATGCATCATTCCCTCTCATCTATAAACATCTAAATACCTCTCTGTCTCCCTCTCTCAGCGCCCCCTCCCATTAAATATTGTCATGGGTAGAATTCTAGGGTGGCCCCGAGATTCCTGCCTCCTCCTGTATCATGATTATCATGAGATAATTGAGGTTTCAAATAAGTTGATTTTGAGTTACGTAAAAGGAAGATTGTCCTGGGTGGGCCTGACTTACTCAGGTGAAAGCACATAATAGAGGGAGGGGCCCTTTCCAGGAAGAGAGAGACCTCGCGGAAGTAAGCCACTGTGAAGTGAGTGAGCCCGTGTCAGTGCTACAGGTCAGGAAAACTGTGAGCAGCTTCTGGAGGTCAAGAGAGTCCCTTGGATGACAGCCAGCAAGAGAATGGGACTTCAGTCTTACAGCCACAAGGAACCGAATTCCAACATATGAGCTTAGAAGAGGATCCTGCGCTCCAGAAAGGACCACGGACCAGCCCACGGCTGGCTTTCAGCTCTGTGAGACCCTGAGCAAAGGACCAAGCTAGGGTGGCTTGGACTCCTGCCTCGCAGAAACCACGAGATGAAATTGCATGTCGTTTTAAGCCGGTCGCGGTCGCAGGTTCGCGGTCATCTGTTACCGAGCGATAGAAAGTGAACAGAAATATCTAACCAGATGGTAAAACATCACACCAGCGTCTCCTAACAGGGTGTTGCCTGGATGCCACTCCAATGCCAAGCACAAGTGGCCTGCCCCCTCGGCTGTTTTGGAATTGCCTAAGAGCCCTCCCTCTGACCCCAGTCACTGAGACTAGGCCGCAAAGACAAAGGGCTACTCTACCCAGGGAGGTGCTGCCTCCTCCCACGTGAAGGCGATGACATCTGTCCAGTCCAGTGCCGACACGGGACGGCAGAGGCCACCCCAGGGGACAAGTGCCCTTCTACTTCTCCCAGCCAATCTGGTAATGGCATGCAAATGACTCCATTAGCTTCCAGGCCAATTGACAGCCAAGCCATGCGTTAGATAAATTGCCTCCAGGAGGGTGCCCACTCCCACCCCCCATAACACAACACCTTGGCACCTAGTGCAGACGCCGGCCCTCTGCCCTTCCTCCTTCCGTGTTCTCCCTCCTGCCCTCCTCGCTACCTGCCCCATGGGGCACCAGCCCCTAGTGCCTCTGCCTGCCACTTCTGCCTTACTGCAGCAGAAGCCTCATCCAATGTGACATCGGAGGGCAAGGGGACAGGGAACTCAGCTGAGGTTTTGGAATGTGCCCTAGGAAGGCATGAGCGTGGAGGACAGGCCCTATCCCCCCTTGTCTCAGCACCCCTCCCAACCCTCTCACATCCCCACGTGTACCCCACTCCTTCCCTGACTCACACAGGTCGATAGTGAGCCAGGAGACCTTCCAGTGATGAGCAAATCCTGTGGCACATTCCTAGGGCCTAGAATCTTTTCATCCATCCCATGCCCCTCCCCTGAATCTGCCAAGAGGACAGCTGTCCCCAAGCCCCTGAGAGAGGCATCTGACACTTAAGTTCTCCCTAGTAAGTAGCCCAGGACTCCTCTGTTTCCCTGTTTCCCCTCCCATCCTGGTCCTCACTTCCCCAAGGGCTAAATGGGCAGTGAGGTTTCTGGGACCTCATCCAAGAAGAGCCTGGAAGACCCCTAGAGTTTATTCTTTTATTAAAAGCAGAGACATAGCACTGGTCCTATCTCTGGGCACTGGAGAAACACACGAGTGGAAAGGAATTGGATCCCAAGCCACCGGCTCTGCAAAAGGACTTGCTGAAGTTGACTTAGCACCTTCGCTGCTTGTATGCAAGCAGCTACAAGTGCCTCGGAGACAGGGATCCCAGACGCTCAGAATTCACAACCCACCCTCCCCACCCCACCCCACCCCCCCTCCAGTGCTTCTAGGACTCCGCACCAAGCATCTCCTCCTTCTCTGAGCAGAGCAGACCTTACACTTCCCCCACATTTGCACGGGCTGAGCCAAAGCGTGGCCTCTTGGTGATGTACACCAGAGTCACGTGGGGAGCCGGTGAGGATACGGATTCCCTGCCCGGTTAGCACGTTCTTCAAGTGACTCTCATGCACGGAAGTTTGAGACCCGCTGTCTAGTTTCTCTGTGGATGTTACTCTCACGCTTTGCTACCAAGGCAATACTTACCCAGAAAGAAAACCATCTAGAAGCAAGATCAGATGTTTGGTCCACTTGTTAGGTGATGCGGTGGCTACAGGACAATTTACTTAACCTCTTTTCAGCCTCAGCTTTCACAGGTGTAGAATGGGAATACCCAGGCTACAGTATTCTTAGGCTAAAATTAACCTCCACTCATTCCACAAGGATTCATTGAGCTTATCCTCTGCCCAGTACAAAAGCAAAATCATAGTCTCTATCCTCCCAGAGCTCAGTTTTATAGGGGAAAAGCAGAAACAACATATAAAAATCAAGGAAATAAACAAGAACGTATCATACAATGTAAAGGGCTGTGCAAAGAATAGAGCAATGGCAAACTACCAAAACTCATTTAAGACGAAGTGAACTGAATTCGCCTGTGTTTATGAAAGAAATTGGAGTTGCAGTTAAAAATCTTCCCACAAAGAAAACTCCAGGCCCAGCAGGCCTCCCTGGTAAATTCTACCAAACATTGGAGAAACGAATATTACCAGATCTATATAAACTCTTCCAGAAAATTACAATGAGGAATCATTCAAAACTCATCTTATAAGGCCAGCATTACTCTGATACCAAAACCAGACAAAGACACTCTAAGAAAACTACGGGGGTACCTGGGTGGCTCAGTCGATTGTGTCCGACTCCAGCTCAGGTCACGATCTTGCAGTCCATGAGGTCGAGCCCCATGTTGGGTTCTGTGCTGACAGCTCAGAGCCTGGAACCTGCTTCCGATTCTGTGTCTCCCTCTCTCTCTGCCCCCCCCCCCCACTAGTGTTCTGTCTCTCTCAAAATAAATAAACATTGAAAAAAATTTTTTTTAAGAAAACTACAGACCAATATGTTTCATGCTGACAGATAGATGCAAAAATTCTGAACCAACTTTCAAGAAATGTATCCCAACAATATAGTAAAAGGACAACACATCACAACTAAGGGGAGCGCATCTCAGGAATACAGAGTGGGTTTAAAATTCAAAAATCAATTGATGTAACTCACCGTGTTAATAGACTCCAAAAGAAAAGCCATAATGCTCCTCTCAAAAGACGCAGAAAAGGCATTGGACACAAATCCAACATCCATTCTTGATAAAAACTCTCCGCAAACCAGAGAAAAGGAAGGAACTTCCTCAAACCGATGAAGGGAACCTACAAAAATGCATAATCACAATAATGCAGCGGACATCATATTTCATGGTGAAAGGCAAAAGAGGGCTCAAGTCCGGGCAGTGGCCACCCAGGCAGGGGGCGGAGGTGGAGAGTGCATGCTCACCGGCCGGGTGTGAGGTCAAGGCCGGCTCCTGCATCCGTGCAAGCAGCTGGCCCTCGGGACATGGTGGCTCTCGGATCTCCACAGACCCTCCCCTGGGCAGCCCAGTGTGTCCAGTACAAACCTTGGTGTCTCTCCAGCTCAACTTACTGTGGTTGGTTATACCTGCCTCCCTTCTCTGCCCGAAGATCTCTTCCTCCTGCCCCAGCACCTAGTACAGTACCTGGCACCAGGCAGGTACAGTAAATGTATGTTGACTAAATAAGTGAAGGAATGAATGGCGAATTCACTAATTAAATCATGAATGCAGAGCAAGGGAAACATTTCAATCTGCCTTGGCCTCCGTGTCGGATCCTCTCCTCCACCCCAGGTCAAGGGCGCCCCCAGCTACCACCCTCCTATTTCAGCAGCATCCCCGCCTGCTCTGTCTACCCAGAAGCTGCAACCACGTGGCCAGACCACTGGGCAGTCAGTGCTGGCCGACTCCTGGTGGCTGGCAGCCGGGCCTGACCTAGTTTGGAGCTGGCCGAGGCTGACATTTGCCACAATACATGCAGCTCATCAGATGGGCTTAGCGTGTTGGGCTCTCAAGCCGGATTCGGCTTTGCATGCCAGAAATTTGGACAGAACACGATGGGCTCGGAGCCCCGTCTCGCCCTGTCCCACGGGGAGGCGTGAGGGACACTGCTAAAGGAACAGGGAGCGGGGAGGACTCCTCGTGGCATGGATTAGTTTACTGATCTAAGCATTTTCCAAACGTTTTTTTGGTGCGTTTTCCGTTTACTAAACATCGGCAACGTAGGTCAAACGCAGAGCGATTGCCGAGGGCCCCAAGGTGATTCAGACACTGTCTCAACCCTCAGTTACTCCCTGTCAAGAGTCAGGGAGAAACATCCGCGAATAACCAAAGTAAAAGCAGATAGTTGTTACAACGGAGATGTGTGCCTCACTGGGTGGCATTTCCGTGGAAGGAGAGGCCAAGGGAAGCCTCACGGTGCAGGTGGATCTTGAGAGGAGATACAAAGGGTGGGGAGCATCTCTCTAGAGGATGAAGTCGGGTCACAGTCCAACCTGGCAGAGTGTCAGCGCGTCCCAGCGTTCAAGATGGGAGCGAGCACGCTGTGTCTAGGGTCGTGCGCGTTCCCAGGGCCGGAGGACAGCCTTGGAGTACGGAGTAGGGAGAAGCAGGCTGCAGGGCAAAGCAGGGCTAAACCACGGATGGACCACAGGCGCCAGGCTCAAAAGTTAGATGTGGTCCTGTCGGCAATGGGAAGTTACTGCAGGATCGAGGGTAGGAAGGCGACAACGGTCAGCATTAGCCTGGTGGATGCAATGGCGGCCGGTTAAGGCTGTAGAGTGGCCTCGAGTCTGGATAAACAGTGACAAGGTCTGGGGTAATGGACCTGGAGAGGGCAGCTCAGGCCAGACCCCGAGGGGGTAGCTAGGAAGGCCTGGGGGGAAGGGGAGGATGCACCCTGCACCCCGGGGCTCAGCTTGTACCAGGCTCAGGCTCTCTACCCCCTCCCCCTTCGCTCCTTATTCTGGGTACCCCACAGAGCCTCGTACCCACCCCCTGAACCACCTTCTTCCTCAGGGGTGTGGTTACGTGCCCTGTCTGCTCTCCCTCTGCTGCCCAGCCCTGCCATCTTCAACCTCAGGCCGTACAGAGGAAAGCGGGGGGGGGGGGGGGGGGGGGGGGGGGGGGGGGGGGGGGGGGAGTTGCAGAGACAAAACTGAAGTTGAGCAAAGCAGAAGGGAAACCACATTGACACATTGATGGCAGGGGCCTGCTGGGCGTCCCTACAGGACTGACAGGGTCTTCTCCTTTCGGGAGGCAAGGCCTGAGTTTCTTCCCCGTGACTTCCAGGCTTGTACCCATCTTCCCCTTGTATCCAGGCTTCGTTGGGCATCGCCTCTGCGCTGAGCTTACAGAGAGGGTCTGATGGGTCCTCGGAGCCTGAACTCTCCCCACCAAACCGTGAAATAGGAGCCTGCCCCCCTGGAGACACCAGAATGATGTGTTAAGGGGTCAAAGCTTCCTTCCCTCAGTCAAACCCTCAGTCCCTAGGAAGTGGCGCCTCCCAAAGGCTGGGCACCCAGGAGGCCCTGACTGTATCCCCAGGGGTCAGGAATGCCACCGACTATGGCATCCAGCAGGAAGAAGGGAGAGAGGGGCAGGCAGCTGATCTCGTGGCTGGAGGGAGTGGGCACTGAGTGCCCACTTAATGCAGTATGACACCCAGGGCCCCATGGCAGCATAAATATTCCACGTCATGGTAACTGAATCTGACATGTCTTCCCTGGCACCCCCAGTGTGCGCCTTCCCTAGCCATCTCTACCCCCCCACCCCGGACCCAGGGGTCAGGACCAGGCAAGGGGAGTTCCAGAACCCCTGCTGTCACACTAGGTTTCCATTGCAGGAGAGGGCCAGCCTCTATACCAACATGGGGGTGAAGGGGACTCTCCCGGGCCTGGGGGTCAGCCGGGACAAAGCCACGCAGGAGTGGGAGAGGGACTGGGAGAAGACAGGTTCATTGGTACAACTGAGGCAGGTGAAGAGAGGCAACTTGGTGTGACAGAAAGAGCCCTAGCATTAAGGGATGCAGATCCTATCCCAGCTGGGACACTCACTGTGGGCAAGTGTCTTAACCTCCCTGAACCTCAGCATCTTCATTTATAAGGGGGGGTAGATAAAATCCCTACCACATGGGATTCTTATGGAAGACAAAATGATGTCTGTGGGAGAGCTCATTGAAAAGAAAATGCTAAACAAAGGCCAGTCAAGGTTATCAAGAGATGAAGCTAGATCCTGTGGCAGGACGATCCGCCGGGTAGGGGGCAGGCAGCCTGGGCGGGAGAGCCCAATCCTCTGTCTCAATGAACAGAGGTGGCTGTGGGGGCAGGACTGAGCCCACTGTGCAGGTCTGGCTCCCTCCCCCGCCCTGGGAATGGTCAGGGACCAAGACTCGGGGGGTCCACCCTCCCCAAGTCTTAATAAACTATCCCTTCCCAGTCCTTCTCTGCCCTCACAACTAAAGGAGCAAGCAGTGATCAGGCAGGGAGTGCCCCAGGGCCACACACATCCCATCACTGAGACCACTCACCTGGGACCTTTAGAATCACCTTGACCCTCAAGAACCCAACCATCCTTAGGGAAACCATCCTATGAGTTAAAGCACGCCAAATGGAACTAGGCAACAAAGCCGAGTACGTGTGACATGCCCAGTAACAGCAGTGACAGTAGCTGCTAGCATTTGGACAGCACCGAAGACTTCCCAAGGCACCTCCCCGGGTACTTATCTCCTTCATTCTCATCGCAACCCTAGCAAGTCAGTGCTAAGTTATTATGCCCATTTTTCAAGTGAGGAAACTGAGGCTCAGAGACTCAAGGTGCTGCCTAAGCTCACGCAGCCGTGCGGCAACAGGGCCGGGCTCTGAGCTCCCTCTCCGGCCACCATAACACCAGTCAGCTGATGCTGCCTGAGCACCTGCTCGGTGCAGGCATCACGGGGCTGCTAGTGACACAAAGATGTGTGCAACCGGGCCCTCAAGGGCAGAGCGAGAACCGTGGAATGCAGAATGACTCCACCACACGCCAGGAAGGAGCTTTCGCGGTACTTAACTCGGAATCCCCATTACACAGACGAGGAGAGCAAGGTGCAGAGCCGGGCTTCTAGACCAGGGATCAGCAAACATTTTCTGTAAAACACCAAAGAGAAAATATTTTACACCTTGTGGCCACACGCATCTCTGCAACATATTATCCTTTGATAATTTTTTTATGGTTTCCAACCCACCCCTTCGAAAATGTGCGCACCGTTCTCGGCTCGAGGGCTCTACGAAATAGGCTGGCTGCAGGGGGCATAGAGCCCGCAGGCTACAGTTTGCCAACCCCTGTTCTGGGAAGGGCGGGGGGTCACACATCCTAAGTTGCTTCCTAAGCTGGGGTTCATTCAGCCAACAAACCAGCCAATTCTTTGAGCGCCTGCTATGTCCCAAGCACTGTGCTGTGAACTGGAGGGACCGAGAATGTCACCTAGGCCATGGCTTAAGATTGCCAACAGTAAGTGGGCAAGATAGTCAGATAAGGAAGTAATGCCACCAGATGGGAGGCTGTGCAGGACAGGGCATCCAGAGCAGGGAGACCCCAGCTCTTCCTGGGTTTCCTGTGTGCTGCCTCCCCACCCCACGGTGGCAGATGTCACATCCTATTTTATTATTTTTTTTAATGTTTATTTATTTTAGAGAGAGAGAGCACAAGTGGGGGAGGAGCAGAGAGAGAGAGAGAGAGGGGACAGAGGATCCAAAGCTGGCTCGGTGCTCAGAGCACAGAGCCCAGTGCGGGGGCTTGAACTCAAGAACCGCGAGATCATGACCTGAACCAAAGTCGACGCTTGACCGACTGGGCCACCCGGGCACCCCTTCCACAACATATTTTAATCTCTATTCCTGCCTGTATGTCACATGGGGGCAATAACCTACGCCCATGATCTTCACTGCATCATACTCAGCACCTACGACAATTAATGGCAGATAGGAAGCAAGCAGTATTTGCTGAATGAACGCATGAATGAATGAATGAATGAATGATAACAACCACAGAGCTCTAGCGAGGGCCAGGTGGCTGGTGAGAGCTACCAGGGGAATCGGAGAGACTGCAGGATTGCTCACCCTGTCCCCCTCACTTGTCGAACTGCGTGGGCTGACTGGGCCTGGAAACACAGCCCCACGCACCAGAAGCTTTCTGCACCCTCCTCTGTCCTCCCCCCGCCCCCCCCCGGCCCGGGCCTCTGCTGACTCACAGCAGCTGCTAATCGCACCCCAGTCAAGCATGCTTAATTAAGCCCCAGTTACCCACAGCTTCCTAGCAAGAGGAAAGATGGGACTCCAGTCGCGTGCCAGACCCAGAGGGGGCTGGGCCGGGTGTGGGATTGCCGGGGAGACGCGTGCAGAAGACCGTAGGTCATTCACTGGGAAGCGGCCGTAGAAATGGTAGTAACAATAATAATCGTGATAATAATGCCGCAGACTAACAGAGCACCTACTCTGTGCCCGGCCTGACTCTTAACACTTCCTGTGTGTTTAAGCTTCCTCATAGTGAGCTCACGACGGGTACTATCATCACGTCCATTTTACAGGTGAAGTAAGTGAGGCTCCGAGAAGCTACGTGACTTGTCCGAGGTCGCACAGCTAGGAAGTCACAGAGGTGGAAGGACTCCCCTTTTCCTGTGGTCCATATTCAGGGAGAGGAAGGGCGATCACGTCCAGAGCGCTGACCCCACTGCCCAGTGGCCTCGGCTCCATCCCGACTCATATACAGGGATGCACCTCTATTTCTAACTCAACTCACATTCGTCGTATGGCTATTACATGCCATCAGGCCTTGGAGAGAGGAGTTGAAGGGACCGAATCCCTCCCACAGGGAGCTCACAGACCAGCGGTTAGTACCCAGTCCACTGTGGGAACAGCACGATAAATACAGCCATAAATGCACATCCTCGTGCCTGGGGCTGAGGCCGGGGAAGAAAAGTAGCCTTTAGGGAACACCTCCCGGTACCAGACACCAAAGCTGTCACACTCCTTCCTTTTCCTTCCTGACCTATAATCGCATACATGTTAGTGTGACCCTCTGTCGCTGGTGTCCCTGGCGTGAGCGATTACTCCACGCTAGACCATATACTTCAAGATACAAACCAAGTATCCCAGCATCTGCCACAGTGCTGGGTGTAAAGTCCGTGCTTGGTAGGCTTTTAAAAAAAATTTTTTTAATGTTTTTTTTTTTAATTTATTTTTGAGACAGAGACAGAGGATGAGGAGGGGAGGGGCAGACACGGAATCCGAAGCGGGCTCCAGGCTCCGAGCTGTCAGCACAGAGCGCGACGTGGGGCTCAAACTCATGGACCACGAGATCACGACCTGAGCTGAAGTCGGGAGCTCGACCTACTGAGCCACCCAGGCGCCCCTCGGTAAGCATTTTTAAATAAGTGAGTCAATGAAACATATCCCCACCCTCAAGGAACTTGCAGCCTCGGAGGGGGAATTGAGGCACGGATAGATGGTTGCAATTCAGTGTGATGAACACAACAGGAACAAGAAGACGCAGGTCATGGGGGAAGGGATCCACCCGGAGCAGGGGAGCTGGGCACGGTGTCCCAGAGAGGGGGATGCCACAGACAGGTCTTGGAGAAAGAGCAGGAGCTTCCCAGGAAGATGGGGGTCCTCGGCGCTGAGAGCGTGGCCCTGGTGTGAACCACCAGCTTTTTTGGAGAAGCTCTAGTAGACCCCAGAGACACAGCTGGAGAGGGGCTGGACCACATCTCAGAGGGCCTTGTTACCACCTGAGGAGATTGGACCTTACTCCTTAAGCAATAAGGAGCTATATAACAGGGTTTAAACAGTGGGGTGCTTAAGGGGGTATTTTTTGTGTTGTAGAAAACGGCCCTGGCAGGGCTATGGAAGTTGCATGGAAGATGGTGAGCTTGGGGCAGGCAGACCAGCTAGGAGGCTGGCAACAGACCCTCAGTGTTTGAGGGGAGCAGAAACAGCAAGGACAGGCAGGTGGGTGAGAAGAGGGACAAAAGTGACCCTGAATGCACAGAACTAAGTGGCCACGCGGTTGTGAAAGAGGAGCGATGCCACATAAGCTCTTAAGAGTCTCGGGCTCTGCCCACCTAAGATGGGGACAAGACGGTCTACCCAGCAGCGTCACTGTGAGCCTCCAAGGAGTCAGAGACTATAAAGGGCTGCACAGGGTCCCACTGGCAGTAGGCAGCTTTTTCCTCTGCACCTTGCTGTCCTTTTACGCCATAGGTTTCCACTAGGGCATCACGCAGCAGAGCCAAGTTCAGAGGGAAAGAACAATGGGGGGGACAGGAGGGAGGCGTCTCCTGGGCTTAGAGCTGCACCTGTGTCCTCAAGACATGTGCCCTGGCAGTGGAGAAAGGCTGCCAGCTCTGTAGGCCAACAGGTCCCAGGCACATCAAACCTGGCTGGTCTCGCAGAGCCTTCTTTCTGAACAGAATAAGCAGCAATTTAGTCATTCATTTCATGAAGCCCACGGAGAAAACAGAAACCACTCTAGGCCTTTCAACCGGAGGGATTTACATCAGGGATTTGGTTGTAAGGTAACGGAAGAGGCGGGACAACCCAGAGATTAGCCACCACCTCCTTGGGGCTGCCAGGGGAAGGCTGTGTTCTAGGGGCCCGGGAGCTCAGGCCACCAGACAGAAGTGGGAACCACTGCAGGCCTGCCAGAGGGAGCTGGGCCGTGCCGGCTGCTCAGCAGGAGCCAAAGAGCAGACACAGACTCTGCAGGGACCTGGCTGGAAACTGAGCGAGGCAAGAAATACCCTGGCCTTGCCCCTCCTCCCACCCTCCACCTTCTTCCACTGCCTCTGATTGTCTGCACCTGCCCATAGGTAAGGGAGCCTGGGAAATGTAGTTCCCTGTGCCACCAAACAAGACCGGGTAAGGCAGGAAATGGACCTGGGAGCAACAAAGGACCAGCACACTCATTCATTCGTCCACTCACTCACTCCTTCGGCCAACACTGACTGAGCACCCAAGTGCTGGGGAGATAAAGACAAACAAAAATTCTGGGTCCTGTCCTCACTGAGCATAAAGTCCAGCAGTACCCCTCAGTGCCCACCGCACCTGCTCAACTAGCCTCGGTAGGGGGGTTGGTGTCGAGCTTTGGGGGGCCCCTGGGAAGCTTCTAGTGTGCAGAGTAGGTGAAGCCAGGCTCTGCTTAGCTTGTGGATTTGGAGGAGCAGGAGCTCAGCCGGCTCGGCCTCCTCCCCAGCTGAAAGCTCACAGCTCAGAATGAAATGTCTCCAAAAAGGGAAGAAAACCCTTAAATCCCACTGTTTGTCTTTGGAGCCTGGGAAGCGAGGATCTAATGAACATGAAACGTGCGGGCTGCTCAGAAGTTGTCTTTGAAACCTCCCCAGGCCGGCTTTGTCAAGGAGCAGCATTGCCTTTCAAAGCTGCCTGGCTCCAACTCCCCTCTCCTCCTTCCTCGGTAGCAGGCGGCAGCTAATTAGCCAGAGATGTTAAACGCTCCCTAATTCCTCGGTGAAGTCCCCAGGCTTCTGGGGGACTGGCAGCAGGGCTGGCAAACTGAGTTCTTCCACTCCTCCTACCCCCTCCATCCGGTGCCAGCCCCTCCCCTGCCAGCACGCTCCCAGCCCGGGGCCGTCCTGGGTCTCATCCTCTGGGCCAACCTTGCCACCCCTCCCACTCCCTCACACTGGCCTGTGCAAAACCACCGCCTCTGGTTCCTAAAGTCTTGTGTGCCTCTTCCAAGAAGACTCCCTAGATGCACCACGTGGGGGATGACCAACCACACGCCCTAAGTCTTTGTCCTCAGCGGGGCCTAATACGCAACACCCCTCATTCATACCGGCCCAGGGGGCTGCCCTCACTGCCCACCACTCAGAGCAGCCTCCCTAAGGAAAAAGTGCTCCAAACTGACCTGTCCCTGAGTATTTCTGCCAGCCCAGGGGAAGGAGAAGCAAGAGGCAGGAACATCATATAGATGTTCACAGACAGGTCACCTAGAGTCATAGCCTGAACCTAATGCCACTTGCTGAGATCTTGGGTAAGACACGCCCCTCTCCGGGCCTCAGTTCCAAATCTGTAAAGCACGGGGGTTGGACCGACCCAGCGCTTCTCAAACTGGCACACGCATCAGAATCAGCTGGAAGGCTTATGCACAGATCACTAGCCCCACCCTCTGATTTCGGATTCAGCCGGACTGGGGAGGGGCCTCCTGAGACTTTGCATCTCCAATAAGTCTGCATGTGGTGCTGCTGCTTCTGGGACCACAGTGGAGAACTCAACGGCTGGCTGGCTGGATTTTAAGCTGTATTTGTCAAAGCTCCAAGGGGTTGCAGCAAGCTTGCTCCCTCAAAGGGCATGCGGGAGTGGTAATGGGGGCTGGGGGATGCTGAGTTGGCTGGCCCCCAGCCCCCAGCCCCCACCCACCCTACCCCCAGCAGTTTGGCATCATCAGTCGGCTGTTTGTTCTCGTGCCCAGGTAAGAGTTGGTCAGAACCGAGGTCCCATGCTTTAGGTGAAGTGTTTGAAAACCTGTCAACCAGATTAGCCCTTCCAGCTCGGACGTTGCAGGGTCCCCTGCTCATCCCGTTTCTCCTTCACAGTCAGGGATGGGGGCAGCAAGAACACGGCTGAGGATTCGGGTCCCGACTCTTAGGAGGGGCTGTGAGACTAGGTGGAAAAGCGGATGAGTTCCTGGGTCATCGCCATCGGGAGGTACATTTCAACTCAGAGATGCACCTCTGGGTGACGTGGGACCTGTGTGCACGCACACACACACACACACACCTGTGCTTGCAGCCCCCACCCTGGAAAAGGGCCTGGGGCCCAGATGAGTTGGAGAAGTTCCTGGAAAACATACAGTAGCAAAGCTTCCTTCGGATGTGTGCATGTGTGTGTGTCTTCATGTGTGCATGTATGATGTCTGTGCATAGAAATGAGTTCAAGAGAAAGAGAGATTGTAATTGAAATGATCAGGGTGCAGACAGGTTCTAAATAGGGCAGAAGTCTCCTAGAATGTCAACGTTTTGGAATAAAACTAAAGGTCATCCGTTCCAAACCCCTCGTCCATCTGATGAGAAAACCGAGGTTCCTCGGGAGCTAGAACCAGGGTTTCCCGACTCCAGTGTCAGGGCTCACCCTCCACCATGTGGGTGTCAAAGCCTCTCCCACGCACCAGAATGACATCAGCTGAAACCCATGAAACATCGTGGCAAATGGACAAAAATGTTCGCAGAAAAGCATCCAAGGCAAATAAATCCCTTCCCGGCCCTGCCTGCCCCCACCCACATAGCCATTCCTTGGCCAGCTGTTCCTGTGGATGCCACTTCGAGGAGGGGGCCCGCCCGGCCCTGCAGTCCTGCTGGAGGAGCCTGCGAAGATAGCAGCGAGAAGAAAAACAAGAGAAAGAGCCCAGACCCATTAAAGATTAATGGGGTTCTCTGGGACCCAGGGATGTGCCCGGATTGGAGAGAAACAAAGATCAGCGGAGAAGCAGGGGGATAGACAGAAGTGTGTGTGTGTGTGTGTGTGTGTGTGTGTGTGTGTGTGTGTGAAGGAGACACAGCAGAGGGATTATGACGCTGTGCATATGTCTGTACAAACCCAAGAGAAGCCACTGCGGATGAACACACACACACACACACACACACACACACACACACACACACCCCGGATGTGGGCGAGGCTGGGAACAGGAGAGCCAAGGTGAGTGCCAGGAAGTGAAGCACCGTCAGAACAAGCCAGGGTGCAGGCCTGTTTGTGTCTGATGGGTGTGTGACAAAGGACAACAGAGCGTGTCAGTGCACGTGTGCAACTGGGGCTTGCCGCAGGGGCCCGGAGGGAGAATGAGGAAGGCAGGCCACGGCGTCCCACAGCCAGCAGCCCCCAGGACCGGATGCCCGCTCGTGGATGTGCGCTCACCCTTCTTGGGGCCAGGCTGCCCCCCAGGGTCCCCTTCCTCGGACAGCCTCCTTCTGCTGCCACTTGGACCCTCTCCTGCCTTCACCTCCCACACTTGCCACCCCGCCCCTCTGCCCAGGAGTCTCCTCCTTCCTCCCCAGGGTTGCATGTCCCTGGCATGTGACAGTCCCCAGAAGCCAGCAAACACCTGCCCGCCCCCACACCCACTTCTGTCTCTGAGCAGAGCACCAAACACAGGCCCTGAGTTGCACAACCCACCTTCAGATTTTGTCTCTCCCTCTTCTATTTGTGTGACCTTGGACAAATTACTCAGGCCTTTCTAAGCCCTAGTTTCTTCCGTTTAAAAAAAAAAAAAAAAGAATAGAGTTCCTATAAGAAATAAATAAGATATTTCTTGAAGCCCCTGGCACTATGCCAACCATAAAGTAGTTACTAGTATTTTCCAGTCTCTCTGCTTCAAGCCCCCATGGGTAGGTTTTTGTCTCAGAGCCCCAGGGGCTTCCCAAGTTGCACCACCTCCTTAAAATCCTAAAGCTGGAAGTGACCTTAGAAGTCAGGAGGTCCAAGCGCCACCGCATGCCCGTGTTGTAGGTGAAGACGTGAGGCTCACAGAGGTGTAACTTGTGTTAATACTGGAGCTGAGACCAGAATACATTTCTCCTCCTTTATTACCATCAGCCTTCAGCTTTCTGCCTTCAGCCAGAGCCAGAGGATTTCACCGTGCCATTCTTGGAAGGTTTGTTCCCACTGGTCTGGAGGTAAGACTGAGTCCTGGGGTGTGGGCCGGGCAGAGGGCAGGGGAGGAGGACGCGGCAGGATAGAGCCATGACTCCTTCCAGAGTTCTGTGCAATTCTGCTCTGGCCCCCGACTTGCATTCCCACTTAGCAAAGCCAAAAGCTCTGCAGAGAACTGGATCCTCCCTGCTCCCCCCCCCCCACCCCACTGTCGCTCGAAGGCAGGTGAGTGCCCATCTGTGGCCCCTCTCATGTGTCCCTAGGGGGGTTAGCCCCTACCGATTGTAAGCGATCAAAGGATTTCCCCCAACCACACGCCGCCCTCTCCCTAAAGGAAAGGATCTCAAGTTATTACAGGCTTCTCCATCCCATGATATTTCTGTGGCACAGACCAGTGCCAAGGAGCCTAGAAATCTGGCCCTTTATTCTGGCTCTGTGTCCTTAATACACCTCTGTCCTGGCCAACAGGATCACCTAGTGCTAGGGCTGGAGGGATTGTACCAAAACAGATCCCCTCCTGGAAGACAGGAACGAAGCAGCCCCCTGACCCCCACTCTGTCCACGGGGCTTCCAGGGACACAGGAGGCCTGGGAGGAGGCAGACACCAGGACAGGGAATTCAGGGGTTCACACATCCGTGCTGGTCTCCCTGCACTTCCGTAATGCTAGGCAGAGGGAACCAGGAACTACGGCAAGTCAGGGGGCCCTGAATGCGCTCAGCACGTGACCGGGGAGGGGGCGGACGATGGGCCCCAAGGCCCCCCCAGGACCTCCTGTCCCTCTTCAGATAAACGGGGGCCGGTTGTGTCCTGCTCCTCAGGACCACATGGCCCAGTCTATAGGAGTCACACCGTTCGCTCCCTCCCCGAAAACCCTCTTGTCCACATGCAGCACGCATGATAAACGTGGAACGTGGCTCCCTCACCCGCGCCTTCTGAAAGGCAGCACAGCGCTGTCCCTAAGAGCGTGGACTCTGGGGCCAAACCGGATGGCTTGAATCCTAGCTCCACCAGCTGATGGCTGTGTGGCCTTGGGCAAGTCACTTAACCTCTCTGTATCTCAGTTTCCTCACCTGTAAAATAGGGATGATGTGAATAACTAGCTCATAAGAGTCTTGTGAAGTTTAAATAGGTTAATATATGGCAAGTGCTTGGGCTAATGGCTGGCACATTTTAAAAAACCGGGTAAGTACTCGCTGTCGTTATTACTTATTCAGTCATCAAAATGTTACTGAGCACTGACTACATTGTAGGTGCTCTTTCAAACCCCAGGCAAGCCGTCCAGACATGGTCTCTACTCTCAGGGAGCTGACATTTTAGTGAGGGAGACAGTCAATAATCACTAAAATTAAAAAAAAAAAAAAAAAAGTCTACTTACAAATTGCAATGAGAGACAATAAAGGCAAAAAATAGAGCATTCGGAGCATACAACAGGGGACCTGACAGATTCTTGGGTCAGGGAAGGCTCTTTCAGGTGTGATGCTTATCTCGCTCCTCCCTGCTGAGTCTGACCACCCCGGGTGTGCCATGCCCGGCAGCCGGCACCCACCGAGGACAAAGCCCATCTGTGCCCTTCACGGGTCTGGTGGCAGCGGAGTATCTGCTCCCTCTCCGTGTGAGAAGCCCAGGCAGGGCCGAGTCCCCCTCGCCTGGCCTGCCACTGCCACCCCACTTCGGGACCTGGGGTGGCCTGGGAATAGAACCAGAAGTCCTGCTCTGATCCCTCATTCCGTCCAACCAAGAGGAGGCACTCTTCCCGCGGAATTTCCCAGCACAATCCGGCCACTCCGAAGGTCACGGCCATTTGTCAGGAGTCCTACCTTCTCCCTTCCAGGCTGTCCTAAATCTGGTCTTCAGCCAGGAAGACAAAGCAACGTACTGTGCTAGGTACTTTACAGTTTATATCGCAGATTTATTCAGCCGTCTCGTTTAATCACCGCGGCAACGCTGTGAAGTCGGTGTCGCTCTCATTGCTCGCACCGGTTTTGTAGATCAAGAAACTGAGGCTCCGAGAGGTTAAGCCACTTTCCCAAAGTCATACGTTAGGAGTAGTGGAACAGCTAGGACTCCAACCTAGGCCTGCTCGACTCCAGGCCTGCAGCGACATCATATGATCTTTTTAATAACACGAGGAACGATAATTCATGTAATGGCTAATATTTACAACACTTTCTATGGGGCAGGTACCACTGTGAATTGAAATCCCTCAACCCCCATAAAAAAAATAACCCTCTGAGGGAGATGCTATTGTTAATCTCGTGGTACGGGTCAGGAAACTGAGGCACAGAGAGGTTAAGTGAAGCCAGGGGCCCAAGGCCAGTTGGATGAGCCCTGAGGGACAGTCGCCAAGATGAGAGTCACAGAACGGCGGGGCTGAGCATGACCTCGGCAGCCCCCAGCTGGAGGCCCAGAGGGAGGGACGGATGTCGTCGTGGAGCCACTCCGCGCCCGGCCACATCCCCTGCCGCTCCCCGTGCTGCCTCTCTCCCCTATCTGTCTCCAGGTATCCAGGGGCTTCCGCTTCCCTTGGGAACTTGCCCTCCACAACCCCCTCTGGCTCGCCGTGCTGGCCACGGCCTGGGCACCGCCTTATCTGCCTTGTCCGGCTCTGTCTCCCTGTTACCCCCAGGCCCTGCGGACCCTCTCGGGAGGCTCCCTCTACAGCTGAGCCAATGAAGGAAGAGGGTCAGCTGATGGCCGGCTCAGAGGCCTTGGGGCAAGGTGGCCCCTCCTTTCCGCTTGGGTTTTCTTCCAGAAGATGGCTTCAACCCAGCACAATGGGCCTATCCTAAAAACCCAGACTCAGGACACCTGGGTGGCTCAGTCAGTTAAGCGTCCGACTTCGGCTCAGGTCACGATCTCACAGTCCGTGAGTTCGAGCCCTGTGTGGGGCTCTGTGCCGACGGCTCAGAGCCTGGAGCCTGCTTCCGGTTCTATCTCCCTCTCTCTCTGCCCCTCCCCACTCGCACCCTGTGTGTCTCTCTCTCTCAAAATTAAATAAACATTAAAAACAAAAATTTTTTTAATAAAACAGACCTCGGGGCAGGGTGGGGACAAGGGGTGCCCCTTGCAGTGTCACCTCTGTACCGGACACCCCTGCCCCCCTTCCTTGGGCCCCTTCAGGGCCGGCCCTCCCCACAGTGCACAGGTCCGTCTCTGCCTTCATCACAGGGCACGGGGTGAGGGGCCAGGGCAAGGGGGCAGGAGTTAAAGCCCAAAAAGGACCTGGGAAGCTGGAGAATTAATTTTGCTTGTGTCTCCGTGCCTATAGCGCCATCCTGCCGCTGCCCCCGGGGACCATGAGGTCCCTGCTACTTCGGTCTGCACACCTGCCAAGAGCTCAGTCTCCTTTTTGCTGGGGAAAAAACCAAGGGGAAGGGTTTGATCGGGAGGGGCCCGTGGCAGGGGAGGGGAAGTCCTTGCCTCTAGCTGGGAGACGTGGGAGCACGGAGGGAGGGGAGGGGGGAGCAGGGGCAGGCCCGGCAGCACACCGCTCGCCCAGCAAGGTGACCTGTCGTTGTCGCTCTCCCTCCTCCGGCTCCCGGGGCTTGATTCTCCAGAGGCCTTGTGTGGAGGACAGAGCCAAGTAGAGAAAGGAGCCTGGTGTGCGGCGAAGAAGGCCCCACAAACTAGACGCCGGCTCTCGCCTCCCTAGGGCTGGCAGAGCACAACCCTCGGGGAGCTGGAGAGGGAGCCACGGACCCTGGCGAGGTGGCGCCCTCCCTCCCAGTTGCTGAGAAGCATCTAGACAAGGCCTTGTGCTGAGCTGGCATGTTTCTGCCTCCCAGCTGGACCA
The DNA here is from genome assembly GCF_018350215.1 of Panthera leo. Taxonomy (NCBI): domain Eukaryota; kingdom Metazoa; phylum Chordata; class Mammalia; order Carnivora; family Felidae; genus Panthera; species Panthera leo. The sequence continues at coordinate 17,165,544 of NC_056688.1, read as the reverse complement.
CAAAATAGAAGGAAACATCCATAAAGTTCCCGAGCCGCTTCTGAGGCCGGAAGGCCTGCCAAGGGGCTGCTGGTTCCCCCTCTAATTGGTCTTAATTTCCATGATTTGCAGGTCCCAGGCTCACCAAGGGCCCGGTCTCCCTCGTGATGGATGGGCAGGAATAGTGGGCCTGGTGAGCCAGCTCCCGTGATCCAGCAGGGTCCTGTGGGGTGCAGGGCAACCTAGTCCTCCACCGGGGCTCACCCAGAGCCCCCGGGGCCCGAGCCCACTAGAACACAATCCTTTCTCCCAGTTAACCTCTGCAGGACGGGGCCCATCCCTTCACATGGCAATAGGAAGTGGAAAGAGGAGGGGCTTAGAACCAGGGCTCAGGCTAGAGACCTGTGGCATCCTCCTAGGAGCCCCTCCCGGGGCCTGGCCCGTAGTAGATGCTCAATAAACACATGTTGCTCCACGGTTTGGCTGACCTAAGGAGACCTGGCCTTATGCCATCGGAAGCTTGGACATCTTCTGCCTCCTGCTCTCTGGTTCTGCTTTTGTCACAGTAACTAAAGTACAACTCTGGAGTCAGGCTGCCCCGGTTTGAATCCCAAATAGATTAGTACCGGCAAGGTAATCTTGGGCAACTACTGAGCTTCTCTGTGCCTCCGTTTCCTTATCTTTAAAATGGGGGTAACAGCACTACCTACCTCACAGGTCCATTATATGAAAAAACACAAGTACGCCGAGGTAGCAGAATAATGGATCCCAAAGATGCCCACGCCCTAATCCCTGGGACCTGTGAAAATGTCACCTTACACGGCAAAGGGCCTTTGTGGAGGCGTTTAAAGTACGGCCCTTGAGATGGAGAGATGATCCTGGATTATCCAGGTGGGCCCAGCCTAATCACATGCGTCCTTAAGAGCAGAGAATCTCTCCTGGCTGGGTTAGGGAGAGACGTGCGACTGGAGGAAGCACCAGAGAGAGGCAGCATTGCTGGCTTTGAAGACGGAGGAGGGGGCCACAAGCCAAGGAATGCAGGCTTATGGAAGCTATAAGAGGTAAGAAAATGGAAGCAGCCCTAGAATCACCAGAAAGGAACACGACCCTCCCTGCACCTTGACTTTCAGCCCCGTGAGACCTGCGTCAGACCTCTAACCCACAGAGAACCACAAGATTAATCTGCGTTGCCTTAAACCACCACGTTTGTGGTCACTTGTCACAGCTTCAACAGGAAGCTCACACATACTGGTGTGTAAGCACATAGTCAGAACTCGATGTCGGCTCTGTCTGTCATCACCACCACCATTGTTATGGCCCAGGGCAGAGACACCCTGCTGCCTCCACCCCGCCCCCGGCAGCCGCCTGTCCAGTGTGAGCTTCTCCAAGCCGGAATCACACTCAGCTAAGCACTGGAGAGTAAGTACAAGGCAGCCAGGGAGTAGGGAACATCCTCAAAACAATGTCCCTTGGCGCACTCCCTGTGAGCAAGAGGCAGAGGACTGGCCTCCCTGTGATCCCTTTCTTTTAAAGAAGAGCCGTGGGGGGCCCCCTGGGAGAGGGGCGTGGGCCTGCCTGACCCCGACATTGTCACCGGAGAGATGACAGCTCCGGGGCTTAACTGCTCCCCGTTCCAACCACGCACAGCGGGAGAGGCCTGGCCACTCCAGCGGCTTGGCACCCAAAACTTGCACCTGCTGTGCGCGTGGGAATATGGCAGGACCCGCAATAGGAACGACTTCGCCAGACGGAAGGGGGGACTTTCCCCCGTGAAACAACGCCAGGTACCGCAGCATCTGCCGGGAGCCTTCCGAGCAGCTGTGTGATGGCGGCGGGATGGGGGAGGGAGACGGATGGTCTCCAGAGGCCTGGTCTGTGATCAGCAGTGGTCGCCCTCACAGAACAAGCTCCCCTCAGGGCTCACCCCCACACCCCTCATTCGCAGTCACTCCCCCAGCCAAGCGAAAGTGAGGCTTTCCCCCGACAGACACCCCCCCCCAGCCTATGTACCTCCCTTTCCTCCTTCACCCCCAGTTTTCCTCCTCAGTGACACCCCACATTCTCCCCGGATACTGAGAGACCTCAGAGATCTGTCCCCACTAGATCTCCTTCTTCTCAGGAAGTCAGTGAGGCCCTGTGGTCCCTCTCAGAGCCTCCAGCCTCCGACCAGACTAAGCCCAGTGCAGGTACCAGACTGCCCAATGATGTCCACAGGCCTCTCGGGACAAAGGCCATTTCCTCTTAGACTCATGGGCAAATCACCGTTAGACTGGAAGTTCCCTGAGGACAGGGTTCACGCTGTCAATCTGCCACAGGGCCTGGCCCGGAGTGGACCTCCATTTGTTGGGTAAGGGAACACCTCTAAAAATCTACAGCCCTCTCAGAAGGCCCTGGAAAAAAACCTTACCCCTTCCCATCTCACTCACAAGGGGAACTCAGCACAAAGAGCCACCTCAAAGAGACCAGCTGCTTTGGAGGTAACTGGAGACGGGAGTGAGCCAGGCTGAGGGGACAGGGAGAGCCACTGCTCCCAGGGACACCCGTTCCCTTCGCCAAGGAGCCCATCCCATGTGGTCACCTACTGCCGGCTGAGACCTGCTTCCCTACACCCCCAGCCCCTCAAACTCCCTTTCTGTCTAAAGATTAGCTTCCTACAGACACTTGCCCACCCCTTCCTGGCGGGCAGTTCATGGGCCACGGAACCTCTCTTTGTTCCTCTCTCCAGCCCCCCAGCCCACAACCTCACCTTCTGATACAGAAATTCCCTTTACCACCACCGCCCCAACTCTGACCAACCACAGGGGCCCAATCTGCATGGGGACCTTGCAGGGTCACTACCTAGGACCCATGTGGTACCTCTGCGCAAATTAGAAAAAGGGCCTCTTTCCCCAGGTGGACATAGGCCCCGTCCATGCATAGCCTGGTGAGAACAGCCTAGGGCAGATTTCAGCCCCCATCCACCTCTTGGCCAAGTGTCCTTGCACGATGCACAACCTGCCCACCTGTGCACAGCCGCCCCGTTTGAACAGCTGCAGAGTATACCCACTGTAGGGGTCTGATAGACCCACATTTTAGGGGTTGATAGACCCCTCATTTTAGAAATGAGAAAGGGGAGAAGGGCAGGGTAATTTATCCAAGGTCATACACCAAGCTGGGGGCAGACCCAAGGCCAAAGATCCAGGTGTCCTGACTCCCAATCTGGTGCTTATTCCCTCGGCTACTCTACCCATGCCTCACTCTTGGGGACAGATGGCAAAGCCAAGACAGCCAGAGAGCTCCTGAAGGCGGTGCCTGGGGAAGCCTTCCTGCACTAATTAGAAGAAAAGTGATAACCTCATCCCAAACTCTGTCTAGACATAAAATTGAACATAAAACTCTCCGAACTGTGTACCACCTAACCCTTGGCTGGTGTGGAACATAAATACAGATCATCCCCATTTGTTTCCTGCCCACCAACCGCATTTATCCCACACCTCTTCACTGTGAGTATGTCCCCTATGTCCCTCTAGGCCCGTACATCTGTCTTGGCCTGGAGGCTCTCAGACTGTGCTTACTGCCTCAGGAGAACCCCTGGACACACAAGTGCTCAGAAGATGACTTTTAATTTAGACAAAGGGGAGGGTGATGGTGATGAAGAAGGGGGGGGGGAAGGGCGAGAGGGAAGGAGAGGAAAGGAAAGAAGGGCAATTTGCGGCATCTGGGCGGCTCACTCAGTTAAACAGCTGACATCAGCTCAGGTCATGATCTTGCAGCTCGTGGGTTCGAGCCCCACATCGGGCTCTCTGCTCTCAATGTAGAGCCTGTTTCAGATCTTCTGTCTCCCTCTCTCTCTGCCCCTCCCCCTCCCCCTCTGTCTCTCTCTCTCTAAGACGAATAAACATTGAGAGAGAGTGAGAGAGAGAGAGAGAAAGAAAGAAAGAAAGAAAGAAAGAAAGAAAGAAAGAAAGGCAATTCTTGATGCCTTAATTTCTTGTTCAGGATTACCACGAACCTCTAATACTGCTAAACCTGAAATGAAGGTGAAGATACATACACACACACACACAACACACACACACACTCACACACACACACACACACATTCTCTCTCTCTCTCTCTCTCTCTCTCTCTGGGTGGTGCCTACCATTATAATATGGTGATTAAGCTCAGGCAGAACCAGACTTTCTGGTTTTGAGACCTGGTTTTCCCACTTCTTGGCTATGAGATTTCAGGCAAGTGCCTTAACTACTCTGTGCCTCAGGTTCCTCTTCCATACAATTAGGTAACAACAGACATAACTTCATAGATTTTTATGGAGATTAGGAGAGCCGATGTATGTGCAATACTTAGCACAGGGCCTGGCTGATAGCCAGCACTCAGTAAACACTGGCTGTAAATATATTGGGTTGCTGTCTCTTGACACCTTGTCCTGGTCCTGTTTTCCTGCAGTCAGGGGTGGGGGTGGGAAAGGACATTGTCTAGGTTGCCTGGCAGAGTCTCCATCTCAGTATTCCAACTGCCAGAGCAGGGATGGACTGCCTTGGAGAGTAGTGAGCTCCCTGTCACTGGGAGCAATCAAGCAGAATACCGATGAGCACTCCGCATAGTTGGGGCAGAATGGGGCAGGGGGTGGGGCAGAGAGTGAGCTCTTCCAAAGTCCCTTCAAACCCAGATAGACTGTGAATATGTGAAAAAAAACAAAACAAAAAACTACATCTCTAGGCACCTATGTGGGCACAGCCTTGCCAACAAATGGGGACACAGATACAAGGGCACAGCCTCCATATCAGCTTTGAGGACTAGGAAGGAGTGTTTCAAAGCAGGCAAGCCAGCACCCCCAGCCAGCCCCTCCCCCAGCATCCAGCCAATTCCTGTGTGCACACAGGTATCCAGGTGGCAAGCTGAAGCTTTGAGGGAGGCACCAAGTGGGATTTCAAGGAGCCTGTTTCCTGCCACTCCCAGTTCTGTATTTCCGGGCACCAACTGCCAGCATCCCCCCGCCCCCCATCTCCACTGCACCCAGCTCTAAGACAGGATGGGGGCAGGGACCAGGAGCCTCGCAAGGTAGGGAACCTGGGACAGTCCTGGCCTCTAAAGGGTCAAGGTGCCCAGAATGCGGAGGCGGTTTCCTTTTCACAGACGTTGATAAAGCAGGAGTTTGCAGAAGGGTCAGAAGTCCTGCCTCACGCCAAGGCTCAAACGTAGTTCCGCCCTCGAGGAGTAGGATAAGAAGAGAGACTCAGGGAATCCTTGCTCCAGAACTATTCCTGCCCCTGCCCTCTCCGGTCTCCCACCCCACCTGGCATATCCCCCGTCCCCATCCCCCGCCCCCAACACTTCCTCTGGGTGCTGCGTGCCCTCTATTAGCCATTCTACAGAGAGGACCGAGTGCTGATAAACCAGAGCGGCAGCATGGTCAAACCTTCCTATCAGCCCCGGATGCATTACTGCATGTTATTTGTCTTCGCAGCAGCAGCGACAGCGGTTCCTGGTTCCTAACAATACTGGCTTCGCCTGGTATTAAAAAGGGCCCCTAAGTGCCCCGAACATCTTTGCTGGGAGAGGAGACCACACCTGGGGGGCGATGGGGAGGATGGGGAGCTAGGCCAGCCTCTGGGATGAACCATTCGCCGCGGATTCGTCCAGAGGTGGATCGTGGGTGCAGAAATGAGGCGCGACGGGGGGGGGGGAAGGACCGCAGAGGGCAGAGAAGGAGAAGTGGGCGAGGCGCAGAGCTCTCCCCAGGCCCTGTCGTCCAGCCCCGTGCCGCCGCAGCGGCCCCCACCCCCGCCCCCAGCAAGAGTGCTGGGCGCTGCAGGAGGCAGGGCGTGTGTGTGTGTGTGTGTGTGTGTGTGTGTGTGTGTCCGCGCGCGCGTCCCCTCCAGCTTTTCTACCACAACCCGGCTACTCTTCCCAATCAATGGCCTCTTTGTGGCTGCGGAAAGATGGGAACGACGACGCGAAGTGCGGGGGGAGGGGTGGAAGGCCGTGCTGAGGACGGCAGGACGCGCAGGACCCCAACTGCTGCCGTCGGGGCCAGGGCTCCCCGGAACCTGGGACGAGCGCGCTTCCCCGGAGGGCCTGCATTCTCTGGACGTCGAGAAAGGGGTCTAGTGGGGCGGTGGCCCTGGCCTCCCTACTCTGCGCCGGGGGGCGGTCGCTCTCCCGCAGGCCTGGGAAGACCCGGGCGCGCTCTCCCCCGGCCCCGCGCCCGCTAGGTGGCGCCGGGCAGTCGTGCTCCTCCGACCCGCTTCGGAGGCAGCCCCAGCAGCCTCGGAGGCGCCAGGCGGCGTGGGGGCACCTGGACGTGGGCTGGAGTGGCCGGTGTCGAGGCAGGGACCCGCAGGGGTGGGGGAGGGGGGACAGGAGCAGCATCCTTCCTCCGTTGAGACGTGTCTGTGGGATTTCTGCCGCACTCAGTTGCCTGTCCTCTTGAATCTTAAAAACACCCCAGTCCTGGGGAAGCTCGCACAGCCTCCGCGACAGGAGATACCCACGGGAAAAGTTATTACAAAGGCCAAGTGAGAAGTACAGCCGGCGCTTTCAGTCTAGAAACAACCACAGAATAAGGCACCACACACCTCTGAGAGGGGTTACCTTGACATTCTGCTACGAACCAATGGGACGGCTGAGAGTCGCCCATTCCTTCTGGTGCCAGGCACCCACCGAGGCTCTGAGCATTCCCTTGTGACCAGGGGACCATCCCTGCCCTCAGAGAGTTTGTGGACCAGTGAGGGAGAAAGACATCAGGGAGATAACTCAACAAATAATTAACTAACTGCAGCTGTTGTGAAGTACACAGGTATATAAAGATTTAGGGTGGAATGTTCCAGTCACCCCGGGTCACCTGACCAGTCCTAACCAGGGTCAGAGGTGGGGAAGCTGTCCTATGGAAGACGCGGGCCCCCTTCCCCTTGGTCCAAAGTAGACTTAAGAAAAAGTTGCCTGACATCCGAAGCAAACTCAGGGCTGGGGTATCTCTTGTCCTCACTTCTCAATCTTCACTCTGTGGAGTGTAGGTTAAGCCCACTTTACGGAGGAAGAGATTGAGCTTGGGGAAGTTAAGGGACTAGCCCGGGGTGCCAAGAGCCAGCCTGTGGCAGAGCTGGGCTTCGAACCCACAACTGCCTGGGTCCAAATCCCACACCTCTTCTACTATAAAGCACTGCCTCTGGGACCCTGTCTGGATGCCCTGCTGGAAGCCGAGGCAGGGAACACGGAAAGGGAGCGAGAGAACGAGAAAGGGGCAGGGCGGGCTAAAAAGTCACCAGATTGCCGCCCCCCCCCCCCATCACCACCTCCCATTCTTCACAGCCAGCCCTTTCTCAGCATCTCCTGACCAAACCTCCACCCGCTTAACATTCCGCTCAGTTTCCACTCCGCTCCGACTCCCAATGTTTATCAACACATGCTGTAATGTAATCAGCTCCTGGGAAAATACACACCAGGTAACGGATGCTGACAAGAGTGTCAAACAGATGTCCCCTCCCTGCCCCTCCCTCCCTCCCAGCCAGAGCCGGCACACCCAGGAGGCTGGGGGAGCGCCTCTCGCCACACCACCCCTCCAGTCCTGGCCGCGGAGGCCCTCCCCGGGAAACTGACACCATGGAGCCCAGCGGTGCACCAGGCACTGTGCAGGGGGCTTTAAACACCTCATCTCATCTGGCCCTCACCACAGCAGTGTAAGGGTGGTCTTAATATCCCCATTTTGCAGATGCAGAAACTGAGGCACCAGTGATGATGAAACCAGAGTGAAGCAGCAGCGGCAGAAGCAAAGAAGGGATGATCACACTGGCTGTCCTTTTACCATCAGGCCACCTCCCCACAGGGCCCAGGCCTTTGAAGAAAACTGTCTTTGTCACCTTTCCGAGTAATTGGATCTCAAGCCTAAGGGTCTGGCCCCCGTGGCTGTGGCAGGCCAGGTGTAAGGGGACTGGCAGCCTGTTCCGCATTTCTGCCCCAGCCAATAGAAGGCACGGTGCTGGATGCCCTGAAGGCTCAGGACTGAGCAAAAGAGGGAGGCTTCTGCTGTGGCGTGGGGGAGAGGGGCTCTGGGGGAGGGAGAGACCTTTTATTGTCCTTTTGTCCCCTTCTCCAAGAACCAGAGCTCAAGGACCCCCCCAAGGCCAGCCCAGACAGAGGGGAGAGGAAGTGCACAGAGTAGGGGAGCGCCCAGATGGGACGGGCTCCGCCCAGCCCAGGACCTCCGCGCCCTCCCCAGGATCAGCTGTCTGAGGCCACCGTCCTCAAGGAGCTGGGTATTTGCTTTTCCCTCCAACGCAGTCAATTGCTCCTTTCATCTGACTGCAGTTGTAAATGAGACTTTATGGGATTCCTGATGATGGCGGTTTCCCTTTATCAGCCTCCAATTCCCACTTCTCAGCCAGGGTTGACTCGGGGAAATGTTTTGACCAGGAATCCAGAACCCAGCAGCAAGCCAGTGCCCCGCTTGCTGCTTTCCACAGTGCGAGCTGGAAGTTGTCAAACAGGCCTGGGCCCCCCCCCCCCCCCCCCCCCCCCCCCCCCGCCCCGTGGAAGCTCGCTGCGGAGAAGTCAGATCTGGGTTCCAGGCCGCCTCCCAGATGGTGTATTTCACCTCTCCTGGCTTCTGCTTCTTCAACCATAAACCTGGGGTAATAAAGCCTGCTCCACCCACCCGCCTCACCAGGCCACTGTGAGAATCAAATGAGATTATAGGCTTGAAAACCCTTTGAAAAATATAAAGCAATCACCCAAGCCGGTTTTGCTATTATTATTATTATTGCTGTTGTGATTTTGTGTAGGTGCGGCTGGGAGAGCAAATGATAGCAACCTGTACACCTTTGAGAGTAAAGCCCGTTTTTGCACACGGGAGTGTATGTACCTGTGTTGTGGAAGGATGGAGTTCTAGTGTTTGCACCTGCCTTTTTTTTTTTTTTTTAATGTTTATTTATTTTTGAAGGAGAGAGACAGAGCATGAGTGGGAGCGGGGCAGAGAGAGAGGGAGACACAGAGTCTGAAGGGGCCCTAGGCTCTGAGCTGTCAACACAGAGCCAGATGCAGGGGCTCCAACTCACGAACCGCGAGATCATGACCTGAGCCGAAGTGGGACGCTTAACCGACTGAGCCACCCAGGCGCCCCTGCACCTGCATTTAAAGGAGTGTATGGGGCAGGGACGCCTGGGTGGCTCAGTCGGCTAAGCGTCTAACTCTTGGTTGCGGCTCAGGTCATGATCTTGCGGTTTGTGGGTTCGAGCCCCGCATCTGCCTGCTTGGGATTCTCTCTCACCCCTCCCCTGCTCACCATGCTCTGTCTCTGTCTCAAATTAAATAAACAAACTTCAAGAACATTTTTTTAAAAAATACAGGAATGTATGGGGCAATGTATGGGTGTCTATGGGGACATGTGCACACATTCCAGTATCTTCATAGAATACCACGTTGATACATAATAACATAATAATCTTGAGTGCCGGGCATTGTGCTAAGCACTTGATACAGGGGTGTGCGTCCGCATAGGTGTGCAGAGCATTTGCAACATACGCGTCAGTGCTGGAGGAATGCAATGGAACGTGTGACTATTCGTGTCATACCGGCAGCGGGGAATCCCTCCGTGTGCTTGCCCGGGGGTCAGTGATGGTGTGGGCCTAAATGTCAGTGAATCTGAGCGTATGTGCGCATGCACGTGTCTGCACGCGCGTGCACACGGGTGCACACCCACCTCCCTGTTCCCGGACGGATTGGTGTCATTGTTCGTTATTTATCAGCTGCCTGGGCTACGTGAGCCCCCTGCTTGCCCTGAGCTCGCTGCCACGCAGCCATCAAGCCCACACACACATTGTGGTGACAGCAGCATGCTTGGGAGGGGGGGCGCCACTCTGCTCTCTGGAGCCACGCTCTGTGCCAGGCAGCAGGGCCCCTGCCGGGGAACTGCACAGATTGACGACACCAGACTTGGAGCCGCGGGAGTGCTCAGCAGATGGGTCGGGCTCAGGGGCCCTGGGAGCAGGACAGACAGAGCTGGCACCTTTAGGTCCAGACGACCTGGCTCTAACAAGCTGAACCCAGGGCCCGGCCCGAGACTACCACCTTAGCATAATACCGGTCGTGGCTGCCCAGTGGCCAGGAGTGAAACTTCCTTGCTCTGCTGCACCCCCACCGTGGCTCATCGCTGCTCTCGGGATTAAGTCCAAACTCCCTCAGGCAGAGCACAAGGCCCGCACCCGGCACATACCTCCCAGCCCCTTCTCCCCCCACCCCTCCTTGCACCGCACCAGGCAGACTGGACTACTCGCGGTCCTAAGATGCGCTTGGCCCCGTGGGTCTTTTCGCTGCCTTTCCCCTGTCTGATTTCTCCATGCAACATCCCTGGCTGGCCAGTCCTGGCTCCCACGAGGTTCCGCTCACCTCCACGGGAATGCTTCCCTCGTCCTTTCTGACCCCCCGGATTAGGGAGGTGTCCCCACACCCCCGACATTCCTGTAGGCCCCTATATTCCCCTAGTGTCCCGCTTCCTTATTCGCCCTCTCTTCTCCCATCGACTCGGGCCCCGGGAAGGGGCAGAGCATGCCTTAGTGGTTCATGGCTTTATTCCAACGCTTAGCGTGGTACCCGGTCATAGGTGGTCCATAAATACTTGTTAACGAATCGCTGCTAAAGCCTTTGGTGAGAGAGTGGCTCCCTTGAGTTCTCCACGTTGCATCACAGCATGCGTCTGTACGGCTTTGGGTGTCTCGGATCTCCAGGCTGAGGAGAACTGCCCCCTCTCCCCAGTCCCTCTCCTTCATCCCATCTTAACGGCAATAATCCCCATCCCCGACTTCTACAAATGGAAGTCAACGACACGATCTTACGAACGAGCAAACTGAGACGCAGAGAGGTAAAGGGCTCGTGAACAGGATGGCCATCCCCCGGTTTGCCCAGAACTTTCCCCGTGGTAGCACTGAGAGCCCCATGTCCTGGGAAACCCCTTCGGTCCCAGGAAAACTGGGACAGTTCGTCCCCCTTCTTGTCCACGGTCCTCACGTGGCAGATCCAGGACGCAAACCTGGGACTCCTGACTCTGAATCGTACACACACCCCTCCCTGCTCAGCTGCCTCCCAGGCCTCCTCCAAGTTCAGTGACTTCGCGTGGGCATTGTCTTCCCTTCGGATGTCACATCCAGGCCACTTGACACGCTCCTGGAGGAGCTGTGCCCAGAAGCATGTACTCAAGGAATACAGGGCATTAATATTAACCTAAATCAAATATAATTCAGAACCTCATTTCTGGAGGAAAAGCACTGTACCTGATACAGAAGGAAAAAAAAAAAAAAGTAAATCTAGCATAAAATAACTTTATAATGACGTTAAAGTAAATTTTAAAATTTAAAAAAAAAAAACCACTTTACCTGCAGATTGTTTTCATTTCTCCACATGGCCTTCACCGTTCTCTCTTTACCGGTGTTGTTATCTTTTTTACAAAATTGCAACGCGGGACGTGTGTCGTGCTTCTTTTTAGCTCACGCGATAGAAATCTGGTTTCGATTTTCCTCATTCTGGACCCTCCGTGTCATTAACATCCCTCATTAGCCCAGATACCAGGGAGCCTGGGCTCAGGGCTGTCCCCTTCCCGAAGGACTCCTTCCTAACGCAGGGCCCAGCTGGGCTTCTGAGGGGCTGTCGCGTAAATGCTGTCCTGTGCATGTGTGCGGCCAGCAGGGCAGAGGGAGACAGCTTCTGCCGGATCCTGAAGAGGTCTGAGGCCCAAAGAGGTCAAGAGCCACACTCCACAGTGCTCCGGAGAAGAGCAAACAGCCTCATCCCCGGCTCCCAGGGCCAATGTCCACCACGCGCTTTCTCTACAAGGCTTGGGTTGACCCAGGATCTCTGTTCCTCCCTTAAGATCAAGCCCACTTCTTGACTTCCACATGGCTCTCAAAAAAATAAAAAATAAAATAATCTGGTTCCTCTAGACAAGTAGTACATCCTGATCATTATCCTGACCACAACCCCCACCCGCCCCCGATCTGAAGGCACCAGCGAAGAAAAGGGAGTGTGGGTGGGAGGCCTAGGGTCTTCGTCCTCGCTCTCCTCCCTCCGGCCTTCCCCATCACGTATGCTGCAGGTGGAAACCTTCTCAGCCCCTTCCCATGTCTTGGTCGAAGCTCCCTGGCCCATGCAGGTCCTCAGCAGAAGCTTCTTCTTGGTACCACTGTTGAGTTTTAGGTATTCCCAAATCAGAAATGGTGCCTCCACTCACATCTAGAATCCTTTGGGGTCTCTCTCTCTCTCTCTTTCTCTCTCTCTGTCTCTCTCTCTTTCTCTCTCAAAATAAATAGAATCCCCTAGGACTTTGGACATGGTGATTCACAGGAATGCACTGAGGGCCTTCTAACCAGAGCCAGGATGTAGACCGATTTGCCTTCTGGGCCCTTTCCTTCTGGAGAATTGGGTGGTTCGAGGTGCAACTGGGGCCTTCTATCATTGCTCAGAGCTCTCGCTCCCAAAGGCATGGAGATCCCTGGGACAGCATGGCCCACAAGGGAGAGGCTGGCTGGCTGTTAGCCATCTTGGTACCGCTCTGACCTGGTCGTCATTGTACCTGGGGTAGAGCCGTGTTCAGCTGATCTGTCGTCCCCAAGAGCAATGGCAGCCGTGGCGATAGGGAGGCTCTGCAATGATCTCTGTAAGAATAACAATAATTAAACGTCTCTAAGCACTGTGGGATACACAGGCACCATCATAATCACCACAGCTACCAAGGTGGTGATAACAGTAATTAGGTGCTGTGGTTTCCCACTGCCTGGGGTGAGGTTGGCCTGTCAGGTTAGGGAAGGGGGCACCCACACCAGTGGGTCCTCTCTGGGGCTGGCTAGGGCTTAGCCATACTTCCTCTACGGGGTTCCCCTCCTCCTCTCCTCTCCCCTTGCCCTCAGCCTCCATTGACCCTAGACCCGGGACCAGGGTCACAGGAAAGGGTGACCCCCATTCGGCACACCATTCTAATATATGTTCAAGCTTATCTTCTGTCAACAGATTTTGGGGTATTGGGGAATCTTGGGGACTTCTTAAGAGGGCTCCCCGCACATCAAAGTGAGCTTTATTAGCCAATTACTAAATGACACAGAGGGGCCTGGAATATGGCCGGGAGGGGAAGTCCTTATTGTGTTGACTTTGGGTCTTTTCCAAGCCCAACAGCTGCCTCTATGAAAGAGCCTGTGGAAGCTGAGAGGCGGGGGGGGGGGGGGGGGGGGGGGGGGGGGGGACCTTGGGACAGTTTCCTGGTGATGGCACCTTCCTCGGAGCTGATCTCTGTGTGATCACTGGCCCCAGACACGGGGTCGGTGAGACAGGTGAATTCAAGTGCCTGTCCTTTGAGTGTTATTCCTGCGGCCATCAGTCTCAGAGCCAGGAGAGAACATGGAATTCATATGGGCCACTCTCCACCCCGGGGACAAGGATCCCGTATACAGCAAGCAATGCCGGTACACGGACCTGAGGCCTGAGTGGGAAAAGAGACAGGGAATTTATTCCATTTTCAGTTCCCTAAACAGTCTTCCCAGACGAAACCAAAATCTACTTCCCCCCCACATATGCCCACTGGTCCTGATTCTTCTCTACGAAGGCACGCAGACCACGCATGTTCCTTTTCCCTTCGGGTTTTGGAAGATCGCTAACCACACCTCCCTTCCCCCTCCTCTGGCCCTTCTCCTTTGTGAGGTCTGAAGCCACCTCTCTCGTCTCTGGGCAGGTAACTCCATCTCCTACCTCACTGCAACGACCTTATCATTCATTTCCCCGATCGCCACCCCAAAACCTCCGTCTTCACTGCCCTCTTCACATTCCCTCCAGGCTCAGAAGAAGAGAAGTCCCTTCTTTTCTAAGGCTGATCCCTCCTCCACCCAGGTGCCACCACCCGTGCTTCGTCCAGGGCCCGCTCCATGAAGTGCACCCTTTTTCACACCTTACACCTGTTTCCCAGGTCTCACTGTTCACTAGCTCTTTGCTCACTGCCTGCAAGTGGCTCAGAGTAGCTTCTGATTTCCCAGCAAAGAGGGGAACATAAGCCCCCTGATCTCTGTCGCGCCAAGTCTCTCCGAGCTTCTGAGCCATTTCGCTCATTCCGACCACTACCAAACTTCTCAGGAGCGGGGTGGACGCCTGCTGCCTCTGCTGGCTCACCTTCCATTTGCTTCTGCCCCGACTCTGCCATCACCATGACTCCAACGGGCCACTGGTGTTTCTGCCCCTGTTTCCAAAGACCCCCTTCTGATCCCTACCTGCTTTCTGCAACATCAGACACTACTGGCCACCTCCTCCTCCAATAAATCCTCTCCTCGCTTGGCTTCCATGACAACCCTATCTCCACACTCCCCTCCTCCCTCACTGACCAGTCCGCCTCTGACCATCATGCCCATGATATTGCCAGATTCATCTCCTGAACCACAGTCCCGGCAGCCCCCAATAAGTGCTTCTCTGCTCAGAGACCTTCCATGGCTCACTGCTGCCTGCAGAAAAAATAAATCAAGGAGTTCTAAAATAATGCGACTACGGTTAACCCTTGGAAAAAATACATGTTTGAACTACACGGGTCCACTTACACGTGGCTTTTTTTTTTTTTTTTTTTTTTTGCAATAAATACAGTCCAGTGCTACAAATGTATTTCCTCTTCCTTACGATTTTTTTCTTTTTCTTTTTTTCTTTTTGAGAGAGAGAGAGAGACAGAGTGTGAGCAGGGGAGGGGCAGAGAGAGAGGGAGACACAGAATCCGAAGCAGGCTGCAGGCTCTGAGCTGTCAGCACAGATCCCAATGCGGGGCTCAAACCCACGAACCGTGAGATCGTGACCTGAGCCAACCGATTGACGCTTAACCGACGGAGCCACCCAGGCGCCCCATGATTTTCTTAATAACACTCTCATTCCCCTGGTTCACTTTATCGTAAGAATGCAGTATATAATACGTAGAATATACAAAATGTGTTAACCGACTGCTTATGTTATTAATAAGCCTTCCGGTCTTATTAATAAGTAGGCTGTTATTAACAGCCTTATTAACAGTAGGCTGTTAGTAGTTAAGTTTGAGAGAAGTCAAAAGTCATATGCAGATTTGCAACTGTGCGGGAAGCTGGTGCCCCTAACCTCTGTGTTGTTCAAGAGTCAACCGTCTATGTGATACAGAATACATAATGCAATAATATGTCGGGTTGGGGGGGTCAAACGTTTTAAGCAGCAGAATCCATTAAGAGGAAACTTCCTCAAAAAGCCCCATGTTTAAAGAGCGTAAAA
The DNA here is from genome assembly GCF_018350215.1 of Panthera leo. NCBI lineage: Eukaryota > Metazoa > Chordata > Mammalia > Carnivora > Felidae > Panthera > Panthera leo. The sequence goes on along the minus strand of NC_056688.1, from coordinate 17,150,339 downwards.
CAAGGTGCTCTTTAAACATGGCTCCTAATTGAAGCAGGGAGTGGGGAACCCAGGAAAATGTAGGGCTTTCAAAGCGCAATTGGAAAACCACTGAACAAATGCTATTCCTCAGGCTGCAGAGAAGACAACTGAAGCCCAGAAAGGAGAAGCAACTGCTAGCAAGTGGCACAGGGTGTGAGTTAGTCAAGCAACACGTTTTCGCTGAGTGCGGACCAAGCGGCAGGCACATTCCAGATGCTAGGGATAGAGCAGACGAGACCCACAAGGTCTGCCCTGGAGGGGCTGAGAGCCCAGTGGGGAAAGAATCACGTATTATAAACACTTGCTGAAGGGTTACAAGCATGCGAGGGAGCTGTGAGAACATATAGAAGGGGACTCGCCCGGTCTAAAGGGTAGAGTGGACCATTCTGGGGAAACGACACATGTAAACTGAGCCATAAGAGATAAGTGGCTGGCTGGCCGAAAGGAAGACGAAGAGCATTGGTGCAGATGAGTAAAGGCCAAGGAGGCGAACTAGATGGCCTCAAGAAACTTCAGGAAAGCCCAGTGGCTCCTACTCAAAGCCCTGGAGCTGGGTGAGACCGGGCGGAGGAAACATGCAGCCCCACAGGCCCTGAAGAGAATTTGACACAGGCCTCCGAGGCGGGCAGGCCAAGGAAGGGGTCTCTCGTATGGGGTCCTGCTCATTTGCATTAGAACATAATCCGCTGCTAAATGCAATGTAGTATTGGGGCGCCTGGGTGGCTCAGTCGGTTAAGCATCTGACTTTGGCTCAGGTCATGATCTCACGTTTCAAGCCCCACGTGGGTCTCTGCCCTGATGGTGTGGAACTGGCTTGGGATTCTCTCTCTCTCTCTCTCTCTCTCTCTCTCTCTCTCTCTCTCTCTCTCTCCCTCCCTCTCTCTCTGCCCCTCTCCCATTTGCTCTCTCTCAAAATAAATAAACCTAAAAAACAAAAAGAAAAACTAAGCGCAGTGTTAGAATTGTGGATTGGAGCCTGGCACACCGAGCAGACATTAGTAGAAAACTGAGAAATCCAGACAAATTCTGTAGCTAATAGTATTATGCCAATGCTAATTTCCCGGTTTCAACAAATACACCATGGGCGCATCAGGTATCTACATGAAAGGAAGCTGGATGAAGGACACCTGGAAACTCTGTTCCACCTTTGCCACTCTTCTGTAGATTCCAAATCACTTGAAAATCAACGTTTTAACAATTCACGTATCCCTCTAGCACCAGGGCAGAGAAGAGCCAAACTGGTGTGGGGAGAGAGAGATTACGGTTACACTCATGGCTAACACACACCGTTCTTTATGTATCCCAGACACTGTTCCAAGGACTTCATGTTGTCCAACCCATCTGATCCTCACAACAAGTCTGGGAAGTAGGTGCTAGTATCTCCCCCTCATTTTACAGGGGAGGAACCCGGGCCCAGAGAGGTGAAGTCACTTGCCCAAGGGCACACAGCTACTGCATGGCAGGGCAGGGGGTTAAGGATTCAAATCCAGGCAGTCTAACTCCAGAGTCCCACGTGCTGGACCATTTTACTCCCTCCCCTCGGGGTGCACTGTCTATACTGCTGATGAGCACGTGGATAGTGTGCTAACAGTAGAAATGGGGCAAAGTCACTAGACTTAAGATAATGCTGGAGGTAGAATGAACAGTGTTTGCTTTTGGATTAGAATATGCTGGTTGAAGACAAAGCAGCAGCAATGGATGACTCCTGGGCTTCCAGCTTAAGAGGAGGGACCAGAGTCTAGCCTCCTACCACGTGGCCCTGTGCTCCTTCCTGCCACCGAAGGACCCTTTCAGACCTTTTGAAATCTGGCTGCAATTTTCTGTCCCTTTCTCTTACACATCCCCAGAATGCAAAAAAAAAAAAAAGAAAAGAAAAAAGAAAAACATAAAAAGCAAAACAACAAAAAAACAAACAAACAAAAAAAAACCCCAAACAAACAAACTGCTGGTCGTTCCCCCACAGGGTCCCAACCTCTCCCACCTCCATGTGCTCGTACAAGCTGTTCCCTCCACCAAAGTTCTCTCCTCGGTCCCCCTTGGTCCAAATCTGATCAACCTTTCAGAGCCTCAAACAAAGGACACCTCTTCCAGAAGCCTTCCCTGTTCTCCACAATGAGAAGCACTCACTCCTCCCTCTAGGTGGCTGTGTTTGGGGGGCGGTCTTCGGCCACGACCAGCTTCCACGCTATAATATACTTATTTGAGTAAGGCCTTGGCTGTGCACTTTCGTCCCGTCAGTGCCTAGCACAGTAGACACTCAGAAAGACATCTGTCTACTCTCTGAGTAAACAATCTCTATCTTATTTTCCTCTGTGCCTCCCCTGGCTCTCTTATCTGTCCCCTGTAACCCAGTACACACACACACACACACACACACACACACACACACACACAAGGCACCTATTTGGTGCTTTGCATATTTCAGGGTCTGTTTAAAGGTGATGAATGAATGACCATACTCTTTTACTTGTCTTCTTCTTTTCCACCCAACCCCATCCCCAGACAGCCATGCTAACCCCCAGACACACCCTCTCTGGAAGCTCATTTAAGAGCAGATCAGAGAAGCCTTAGCCAAGGATGAAGAGGCGGGAGAACATGCGCAGGGCACTGGTGGGTACTGGTGCATCTGGAATGACCCTCTCGAACCCATCCATTCGTCTCCTGCAATACGCCAGGCAGAGTCTCAGACCACAGCAATGAACCAACTGAGCCCTGGCCCTTAAAGTACTTCCGGGCCAGAGAGGAGGTAGCTACCATCGGACTGGGCCCCACCTCCTGGTGGTCCCCCAGACATTCACAGACCCACAGGCCTTCCCCAAGTCTTAGGCTCAGGCTACAACCAGTTCGTGGGTCCTACTCCCCCAATTATTGCTGGTCTTCGTGCCTTTCCTTACACGGACCTCCCCCAACCTTAAATCCAGTCTCCTCAATGCCTCCCCACTCCAGTACATACCTACCAGATGACTCACCAGCCCGTGTCGCTGCTCCCCAGAAGCCTTTCCTGATCCCCATCCCACCCCAGGCTGAACTCAGCACCCTCTCCAAAACCCACCAAATCCTGGGTGTGCACCCCTGGGACACACTACACACGTTAAATACTTATTTAAATACAATATCTGTTTCTATATCTGTCTTCTCCCTTTGCCCACCCCCCCAACTAGATGTTGTGCCTTTAGGGCAATGACAAGGTCTCTATATCTCCAAGCCTGACACACTGCTTGGCACAAAGACAGCTCGATTACATTTGTTAAACGTAGAAGATATACACACGAGGGCACAAACGTCCACGTGAGTGCCAAACTAGACCACTTCGGCAGGAAAACAAGAGACACTCCAGGGCCAGATCCCAAAAAGTGAGAAAATGGTGCCCTCCTTGCCCATCCTCCTTCTGTTCCTCCTACACCCAGGAACTGGTATTTACACCTTATCAGAAACTGGCGCTTCCTCTGGCTCCTACCCGCTGGGCAAATGGCAGCAACGGGCAAAGGGAACATTATCTGGTCAAACATCTGGGGAGAACTTCTGGTGGGAAACCGTCTGTCTGTCTGTCTGTCTGCCTACTCCCAGGGTGCAGGACGAGGGTAGGACGTCCACAGAGAAGGCACAGAGGGCAGGCTTCTGGCTGCCCAGGGCCCTGAAGGTCCAGCCCCTTGGCAGGAAGCCAAACACACCCCAGTGTGGTGGGTGGTGAACGGACGGACTGGAGAGTCCCTGCCCTGCCGCGGACACTGACTGGATGGGTCACTTTCGCGGGATTTCTGCAAATCACTCAAAACCAAGGTTCTGGCAGAGGAAGCAGAGCTCGGTTTCCCGCTGACTTCAGAAGAGGAGGGGGCTTCAGTCTCGGGAGAGGAGACCCCTGAAAAGCGGCGGAGATTAGAAAAGGCCAGAAACCTCGGTGGCCCCATCTCACCCACGGATGCCCACCACCGACTTGTCTGGCAGCTTCCGGTCGTCCCCGCAGAGCTGCCTCTCCCTTCAGCGTTCAGGAGATGCAGAGGAGGGGTGGGGGGAGCTCTGGCTCTCGGGTTCTAGTCCAAGTTCGTGCCTCTGGGCGAGTCGCCTTCCCTTCCTCTGGGCCTTTGTTTCCGCATCTGTAAAATGGGGCCAAGGCTGGCGTAGAGGGCCTGCAGACGCCCTTTCAGCTGGACTTCGCCGGATCCAGGAGGCTCCATACTGCACGCTCGCTCCTCCACAGCCCCCACCCCCGCCCCATCTTAACTCCACCCCCACCGAGCGGCTTCTCCCCCCCACGCCGGCCGCTAGGGGTCACTGCCTCCCTTTGTCAGCGAGGAGGAGGGCGGCTAGCCCTCCGGCCCTCGCCCGGGCGGGAAGGCGACCGAAGGGGCACCTCCCGAGCCAGTGGGCCGCGGCCGACCCCACGGCCCTCGCCCGGGACCCGCCTCCGCCGGGGGCCGGAAGGTGCGCGCGGCCGGGCCGGGGCCGGGCGGGCGCGGGCCGCGCGTCGGAGCCAGGAGGGAGTTAACGCTAACCCCTCCCCCTCGGTCTGACATCACGGGCAGAGCGGCTGAGAGGCTGGAGCTCGGCGAGTGAGAGAAAGAGCGAGAGCGGCGAGCGCGGCGCGACTCGGCGCCCGGGCAGCTCCACATTGTTGCGGATCGGCCGGGACCCGGCAGCGCGAGCGGCGGCGGCGCGGGGAGGGGGGGACGCGCGGCGCACCCGGCTCGCCCTCCGCGCGCGGAGCCGCACCGCCCGAGCAGCCGAGCCGCGCGCCCGCCCGCCCGCCGCCTGGGCCCCGAGCCCACCGCGCCGCCCGCCCGCCGCCTGGGCTCGTCCCGCCGCCCTCGGAGGACGGCCGGCCATGGACGCCTGCAAGTTGGAGCCGAGCGGGAGGGTGTGAGCGCGCCGGGGGCCGGGAGCCCGCGCCGCGCAGCCGGGCAGCCGGGCGCGCCGGGGGTGGGTCCCTCTCCCCAGCCCGGCTCTGCGTGGAAGAAGAGGGCGGGGACCGGCACGGGGAGGAGAGCGGAGGAGGAGAAGGGGGCATGACTCGTGCAACTTGCGGCGGGCATCCACCGAGCCTCTGAGCCGCCGGCGGCCCGGGGCCCGGATTGCGGCCGCGCGGATCCCACCCAGCCCACCCCGCCCCGGCCGACGGCTGCGGCTGACCTGGATCCTCGGAGCGCCCGGCGGCCGGCAGCGATCGGCCTTCGTCTTCCGGGCTGGTTTCTGGAGCGCGGGGAGCGCTCTCCTCGCGGCCCCTCTCGCCGGACCCCCGGACCCCGATGGCTCGGATGGGGCTTGCGGGCGCCGCTGGACGCTGGTGGGGACTCGCTCTCGGCTTGACCGCATTCTTCCTCCCAGGTAAGCGCGTTCCTCCTCTGCCTTCCACTCTCCCCCCACCCCCCACCCCCTTCCCCGCCACCATCCAATGCCTTCCCGAGGCTGGGAGCTGGACGGCGGGCACGTCTGGGTTACAGGCAGCAGAAGGAGGCAGAAAAGTTGGGTCACGGCTTAGGTAAGGGGGGTGCGGGTGGCACGGCGGAGAAAGAGAGGATGAGAAGCCTCACAGCCTGCCCTGCAGGGAAGCAGTCGGATGCACGTCTCTGTGTAGCAAGAAAGCACTTTCTCCGCTCTGTTTTTCACAAAAATAATAATATGTAATCGCGTTCTATTTATTTAATAACCAGCTCTCAGCTCGGGAAGCAGTTTGGAAACACTGCATGTTACATAAATGCAAAATAATCACCGTAATCGCCGTCTCGGGGTATGAGACAACAGCCCCAGGGGGAGGGCGTCAGTCTCGGAGCTGGTGGGCTGCGGGTTTGGAGGATGGCAGGGGGGCTTCGTCTCTGTCGCCGGCCCCTTCGCCAGACGGCTCCGCGCGCTCGGGCCCCCTCCCGCCCCACGCAGCCACACGCGGGCGCGGAGAGCCGGCTCCTGCGTCAGAGACAGCTTCTCGCTCACCTGCGGTTCCTATCCCGGTGGGTGAGGCCCGGGCCGCGCGGGCTCGCAACCTCCCCGCCTTGCGCGAGCCGGACTTCGCCTCGGAACTCCGCGCCGGGTTTGGGGGCTCTCCCCGGAGGAAGCGCCGCGGGCTCGGTGCCAGCCAGGTGGCTGCATGACCCACTTTCCCGAGGCTGCCCCGCGTGTCCTTCCTCGAGGCGGCCGGCGGCCGAGGGGTTAACCCGATGCCCGACCCTGGGGTGGCCCGCGGTGGCCCATCTGACGGGTGGGGTGGGGGCGGAGGCTGGGACCGGCCCCGGCGTATTGTGCTGGGGAATGAACTGGAAAATGCGTTTAGGAGGCAAATCCGACCGAGTCCCCTCGCCTGGGTTTAACCCTTTGTGTCCCTGGGGAAGCTGCTAGGCTCCCACGGTAGCTGGTGACACCAGCGGGGGTCAGGGTGGGGGTGGGGGTGCCTCCAGCCCTCCGGGAGGAAACCTGAGACGACCTCCCGCCCGGGCTAGATGGGGGGGTTTTGTGGGGGAGGGCGGGGGTTGGCTGGAGCACGTGGTCTGGCCTTAGGATAAGGGGTCGGAGTAGGGAGAGACCAGCTCCGCACGGGGCAACAATGTCACATCTGGAGCGCCGCCGGCAGCGGCCCGTTGGAGACGCCAGCGGTGCCGCAGACTCGCGGGCTAGTTTGTTACCCCGGGGGGCGAGCTTGGCTGCCGCGGTCCGGGGCTGGGGTGTACCCCTGGAAGGCAGGAACCTGGCCTCATTCAATTCTATGCCCCTTCTGCCTCCAGCTCACTGCCAGGGCTCCACCGACCTGGCTGAATGGCCTATGGTAGCAAAAGCACTTTGTGGAGGCCGGCACCACGGTGCCCCCACCCCTGCAGCCTGTGGGGTGCTGCCCTGCTAGGTGGGGGGCGGGAATTCTAGGGCACACAAGCAGCATTATCCATTTCTAGGGGCCTGAGTCGACCCCCCCTTCCCCCGCAGGGTGGTCGTGGTGAGTGAGAGGTCTTTCTCTCACACCGGACCTCCTGGGAAGCCAGCCAGAGCTTAGGCCCTAGGACGTCTCTGACCACGGGAAGGGGGGTGCGGTGAGCTTCTGGGAACCCTTCAGTTGCATAGTGTCCACACCCAGATGCTAGGGAAAGGAGAGCTTTTGGGGAGCTCTAGCTGGTCTGGCACACCAGGGGTTAACCTCATTCCCATCGGACAAAGAGTGGAAAGGCTTGGGGGCAAAGAATGGACTCACCCCCTTTTCCACTCCTTTCGTTGTTCTCTTCCCCCAGCTTTGAGGTACATAGTGGTTAACTCCTCTGGGGGGCTGGAAGCCTGCCCTGCTCCACCCCACTCAGGAAGTGGGGTCAGGGAGATGGCAGTCTCACCTGGCTCAGTGTAGACACTCCCCTCTCCCCAAAACTGCAGATTGAGGGGTGGGATGCAGACAGAGAACTACAACTCAGGCACTTAAGCCCTCCTCGGTCGACTGTCATTGTTATGGCCGGGGTGGCATCAGGGGCAGCCAGAATTCATCCCCCCGCTGGCCAAGCTCCCTCGCACACCCGCCTGTGTGCCCTGTGCCCCTGCAAAGGGAGGTGGGCGGGTGTGGTTGTGCCCCTCTGACACTGGATGGAGGCTGGGGGGCTCAGAAGTTGCCTGCCCACACCCCACTTTCCACCACTCGCCAGCTCCCTCCTGAGTGCTTTCTGTTGCCCCTCTCTGGAGACTTGCCAGCCGGATGCTCTTTTCTGGGTTCTCCTGGGCTGTGTCAGGGAGCATGGAGGGCAAAGAGAGGTCCTCTCTCTGGGGCGAAGCAGGTGGGGGCAGCCCCCAGTGTGTGCGATGGCCCCCTGACTAAAAAAAAAATAAAAACACTCAATCTGGCTATTGACGTGTAAACACAGAAGTATGTTTTCAACAACACAGCCTTTACCAGGCTGGGTGGTAAAGCCCACAAGCTTCGGAGATAACAGTCTGTGGTTCCTACAGGTCAACTCAGAGGAGATGGCCAGTGGAGCATAGGGACGACACCCCCGAAGAGGGACAGGAGGAGCCCTGGGGAGGAGGCAGAGAACCTGCCTTAGAAGCAGGTGCACAGAGCCGGTGTCCCACCTACACCACACCCTCCCTAATTGGCTTCCCCAAACCTTTTGTCTGGAAAGAGAACACACACCCCAGGTGTCGTGCACACCCTCGGAAGACCTGTCGGGCCCGCGGCACATCCCTTCTCTGCAGTCTGTACAGAGCCTGCAGAAGGTGGTTTCCTTCAAAACTCCGAGTGTCGGAGCTGCTGGGCTATTTTCCTCTCTCCCCATTTCTCACAGACAGTGATGTGCTCAGGCTTGCTGGGCAGGACATTATGGCAAAACCAATTCTGCCGGCCTGGGGATTACAGCGTGTGCGAACAGCAATCTCAGTGCCCGCTTTGGAGGCTGCGCTGTAGAGAGTGTCTCAGAATCAGATTCAAGGCCTGACAGTCCAAGCTGGAGGGGAGGAGAAGATCTTGCAGAGCCTGGGCCCCGCAGCCCTGGCTGAGCAGCCCGTAAGGCATCTCTGAGCCTGAATATCTGTGGCTCAGGGGGACAGGTGGTCCCTTGTTGCCCGATGCCGGCCAAGATGATGATACCAGTTCCCGTCTCAGCCACTCAGCTTTGCACAATGAACCCACCTACTCGTTAGCCACTTCCTGACCCAGGACCCCGTTGAATGCTGCCAGGACGGTCATGCCAGCCAGCAGAACCCTGGTGCCGATGGCTCAGCAAGCGAGCAAGTGGGCCAGGCTTGGGGGGGCAGGGGGTGGCACGGGGCCGGGGCACGGGCAGAGGGTCTGCCCCCGTTGCTGCGTCTTACGATACTGCCATTGTTTAGCAGCTGACTTACGTTCATTGTTCGGCACAAACAGAAAACACCCGAGGGAGGTGTGAATATACCTTCGATTTTCCTGATTGTATCTTTTCCTGGTTAACCTGGTAACTTGAGTGGCTCCCACCTGGGGGAGAGACAGACCGAGGGGGTACCTGTGTATTCGCCTGTTTTACCGTCGTTGTCGTTGTTGTTGTTTTGACTCTGACCGTCAGCCCGCGTGCCGGCCTAGACTGGACACCAGCCAGCTGTGGCGCTCCGGCGGTGACATTTCTGACAGCCTGCATATCGTCTCACCATCCGTGTGGACTGGCACACACACGTGCCAGGCTTTGTGTGCTTGCGTCGGTGATCTGCAATCCCCTGTGCACGGGCAGACCCACGGGCGCGAGGGCAAGGAGGTCTTGGGCGCTGGTGGCTGTGGGTCGGCACGGGACTAGGGCTATAACTGTATATCAGGTGTATATTCACATATAACCGATCTCTTCTGTCTTTCCCACTAGGGTTTTGTGAGTGGCTCTGAGCCTTGATAAGACCTGTGTTGATGTCACAGGGTCAGAGAGGTGATTTGGGGAAGAGACCTAGGACTTGCCAGGTGGGCTGCTGGGTCCTTTGAGAGCCGGAAGCCTTTACACTGGTTTCTTTTTCTGTTCTTGCCCTTGGCTTTACACTGGGCCTCTGCATGCTCAGCTGGTGAGGAAGGAGACTTTCCTGTCTTGTCTCCCTGGCCCATGGTATCTGGATCCTGGTGTCGACTGGGGCCCGGCTTGCCCCAGGGCTTCTCCAGATCCCTAGAAGGCTGGGGGGGGCCCCGGGAGATAGGTTTGCAGCTACTCATTGGGCATCTTTACTTTGTGCCTGAACACTTGGGGGAAAGGGGATCATCTGAGGAGAAAGGTGGCCAACTCTGGGCATTTTAAAAGGGGCAGGAGTGCGGGTTTGGGTCCTCCACGAAAATAGCCCCGTGGAACCAACCACAGGCGTACTCAGGTCGGCAACATACACGTGCCTGGAACCACCCTGGGCTCCGTGCAGCAGAATGGGAGAGCCCCCCTGAGAGGGAATGAGGGGCGAGAGGCAGGGAAGAACTTTGCCTGTCCTGGGAACCCAGGACCCCGTGCCCAAGACCGGCTGGCAGGTGTTTCTCCCCCACGATGCCCGCCCCTCTCCATAGAGACCAGGTCCGCCGAGCCAGCAGCAGATGTGCTGGCGGGGGCAGGAGGTAACTTAAGATCTGAGCAGGGATCACTTTGCAGAGGGAATGCCCTGCGTTGGAGATAACACCCCTTAGTCCAGTTAACCCTTGAAACTCTGGATTGTGCTGATCTGGGAGATAGGGAGAGGGAAGAGGTGGGAAGAAAACACATCAAGCCTAGCACCTGAACCCTGACCCGTTCCCGAAGGACAGATGAACACAGTGCAATAGGAGAGACCCGACAAGGACACAAAGGAAGTCTTCCTGGTGGCAGATGACGGGCTCTTTACTTTAGGGCAGTGGATAATCCCAAGGTTTATCCTTGAATGGGGGAGGGGAGCAATGGTATGTATTCCCCCCCACCCCGCCCCGGGCTCATGGGATCTGTGCCTTTCACAGTCTTCTAAGGCAAGGAAACAGCGGTCTCGGGCCCTAGTTCTGAGAGAGCGGCAGACGGCTTGGGTCCTCTCCCTGCAGCCTAGGAAGGACCCCATCGTGGCCACCCAGCATAGTGAGACAGCAGAGTGCAGCCAGGTGGGCTGGGTTTGAATCCCAGCTCTCCTACTTGCTGGCTGAGTGGGCTTGGTTAAGTTACTTTGTAAGCCTCAGTTTTTCCCATCTGTAAAATGGGTTTCTGTTAATACAGTTTCCAGAGGAGGTTGTGAAGTGTAGATGGACAATAAAGTATGAAAAGTGCTTAGCTCGTCGCCCGGCCTGTGATAAACATGCAGTAAAGTGGCAGCTACTCCTATTCTCCACGCCCGTCCTCTGAGTGGTCCCGGTGCCCTCTCAGCTGCCAGCTGGGCAGTGGCCACTTTGTACTCCCTTGAAAAAGAGCCACTCAGCTGCCTGCCCAGTGCTGACCTCTCTTCCCTTGTCGCCAACCGGGAGCTGCTCATTGAGCCCCGCCTGGAAATGAGGGCAGGGGCCGCAGCAGCCCCTGGGGGCTCAGATGGCCTGGTGGGCTCCAGGCACCTGCGCGCCCGACCCCGGTGCTCGTGTACTCACAAGCAGCAGGTGCTGTGTGGTCTTTGCTCTGCAGCCTGTCACCAGGGGCTCTCCCCGGCACCCTCCTCACTCCCTGGCTACATCTGGAGTACTGGCTGTGGTAGAAGCCGGGGCCGGCAGGGAGGGCCTGGGGCTCAGCCCCTGCCTTCCTTCAAAATCCCACGTTTGGGGGAAGGGTGGGCAGCACGACCCTCTCTCCCGCAGCCCACTCATCTGGCAAGACGGTACAGCCAGATAGAGCATCCCTCCTGGCGTCACCCCCTTCTCACTGGCAGGAAGCCCTCCCCCAGTTTCTCCGGTTGCAGATGGAATCCTTTCGCCCCCAATAATAAAAATGTCTGTGGTGCTCTTTACGGCTCGTGGCTCCAGCCGATCCTCCCAGTAGCCCCGGGAGAATGGTATTCCTGGCCCTTCCATTTCACAGATGAGGAAAGTGAGTCAGGCTTAGTCATTTGCTGACCATCTCAAGCCAGGGAGGCCAAATCGGGTGCCAGAACTTGTGACTTCAAATCCAGTAGATGAGGGAGATGACACAGGCTGAGATGCACAGATACAGAAGAGGCTGAGCCGGGCCACCACGGAACGTGTCCGGTGAGACGGTCATTCACTTCACCAGCCACCACCATTCTCCCCCTACAACAAGCCAGAGCTCCCTGGGGAATGGAGGGAAAGGGGGAAGACATAGGTTGGAGGGTGGCCCAGCCGGAGGGAGCTGACCGTGGAGCCCAGGTCGGCACGCCCAGCAAGAACAGCTAGGGGAGCCAGGGAGAACAGTGTCCCTCTGGAAGCTAGAGCATCACCCCCTGGAGATCTAGCCTGAGACATGGGCAGGGCCCTGAGGTATGAGCACAGAGCCCCAGGGCATAGGCAGGCACTGGGGCAGAGAGTGGCGCTCCGAGAGCACGCGGACGCACAGAGCCACAGAGAGGGGAAGGGGTGAGATTTGGCAGGCAGAGCGGACTCCCTCTCCTGGGCCACTCCCCGCCCCGCTCTGGCCTGCACAGACCCCAATGTCATTCCCAGTTTATGAGGAGTCTCATTACCAAGCCACAGACAATAAAACCCGCCCGGCCACTCTGGCCCGGATCTCATTAGAGGACATTAGTTCCACTGGCTGGTAGCTCCACGGGGAGACAGCGGCAGGCGTGGCCCAGGAAGCAAAGCAGGCCAGTGGCCATGGGCATGAGAAGGTCCCATTGGGAGTTGGAGTTCGATCTGTGGGCTTAAATGGAGTTCTTTGCCTCCCCGTTCCCTGTCCTGGAATGTGTGCTCCCCAAAGCTGCAAACACAGGTTCCCTCCTGCCCACTCGAATCCCCAGTTCTGTCCCCTGCCTGAAGGGGAGAAGCACACGCTCCCTCCAGGGCTGTTCGTAGGAGCCCGCCTTGTCTGGCACGAGCTGGCTGAGAAGCTTAGCAAAACACCATCCTGCGGAGGGGGGCCTTGGGGTCAGGGGACGGCTCCCCACGCTCACCCGTAGGTCTGAGGGTCACATCCCAGCAGTAGAGATGAGTTTGGCTTCCTCACGGCCACGCTGGCTTGAGAATCCCGGCCTATCCTCCTGCCCCGTGGGGGTGGAGACCTGGGGACCCCACGGTGGAAACATTTTTCCTCCCTGAAGATGCACTTCTGTCACCTGACAGCTAGGACAGGGTCTCACTGGTCTCACACCGCTCCCTGAGGTGGGGTAACTTGTCCACAGTTGCTGTGACGGAGGCTTGGGTGCCGTCATGGGGTTCTCCCCACCGGAGCCGGGATTATTTCTTGCTCAGCAGAGTCGAGTGCCTGTTGACAGCCCGGCTCCTCTCTGCCTCTGCCTTCCCCTCTCCGCTTTATCTTGATCTCTCTTTTCCTACAATCCTCCGCATATACCTGCTGGTCACCAGAATACCACCGGGGCTCAGTGGTCATCACCATAAAAAACAAGCCCAGAGCAAAGGAAAGCTCGCCCCTTCCTGGTACCTCCGTCTTGTGGAGGAAAAGTAAGCGACAGGCGCAAATAACTTGTTCTTAGCGCACACGAGCTCACTTGGTACGCTTCCATGGAGGGTCACACAGGCCAGCCCACGCTTTGGCGCATGAGCTGGTTTGCCCGCCAAATGAGTCAGCGGAGCTGGGAGGGCCGATCTGTTTGGGCAGACGCGAGTCCGCCTCGCTCTGGAGAAAAGGGGACTAGAGACCTGTACTGGCTCCTGGGGCTCCCCCGTAGGGCCCTAGTCTCGAGCCGGTCTGGAGTGCTGGCCCCAAGGGGGATCGGTGAGGCTGCCTCCGTGCGCTCTGGTTCCTGGGGCCCGAGCCGCGCCCCCAGCACGCCCTCCCTCAGTCCTGGTATCTTGTGGGCAAATGCTGCCAGCCTGCTAGGACAAAGAAAGTTAGAGAAGGTGCCTCAGAGCCAAGCCAGCCTTGCCACCACTTGACATGGGCCCCACCTCGGGAGGGGCTGTTAGTAGCGCCCTTGTTCACGGGACTGTTGCCACAGCCCCTGCCTCCTGGCTCTCTGGCTCCAATCTGCTCACACTGCTTCTTGGATGGATACACCTGAAGTGCACGTGAGGAAGACGCTCACAGGCCCAGAAGCATCCGATGGCTACCCCCTCCCTAGCTCCTCTCTCACTGCCCTCCCCCGCACGCCAGGCCCACCCAGCCACACACCCCTCTATTCATGTCCCACGTTTTCCCGCCTCAGTGCCTTTGCACATGCCAGCACCCCCCCCCCCCGCCCCGCCTAAAGTTCTCCCTTCCTTCCCATATCTAAATACTGAGATCAAGAGCCACTTCTGTCATGAACCTCGTGACCCACCCCCTCTCCCAGCTGGGGATAACCTCTCCCATCTCAAAGCCCCCTGGCACCTCCTCCATGCCCCCCTATGGCATTAACCACTCTGCATCTTGCTGTATAGTTATTTGAGCCTGGGGTTTTTCTTCTCCCCAAGACCAAGAGCTCCAAAAGGACAAGTCCACTGCTGATGGATCTCGGTGTCCCCGGGGCCTAGTACAGGCTTGGCCACCTCGTGGGCCAGGTGGATACATGGTTGGTTGTTTGGGCAGCTGATGACGATGGTGGTGATAACAAACTTTATATTGAGACTTCTTGGGTGCCCGACACTGTTATAAACACCTCACATGTAATCATTGACTTAATCTTCATTACCACTCATGTAGAGGGCCCTTCTCCTCTCCCTTTTTTCACACGTGGAAAGATGAGGCCCAGGCAAAGGTTAGGCCACCCGCCCGTGGTCCCACAGCTACTAGGAGGCAGAGCCGGGATTCAGCTCCAGGAAGTCGGGCCCAGTGTCCGCGATCATACCGCTTAGCTAAGCTGCCTCTCTCCTGGGTGGATGGGTGACGGAGAAAGACGGCTTACCACTCCTGGACTAACACAAGACCCTGCGTCCGGGATGCCCACCACCCTCGTATATCGCTCAGCGCCCCCTGCTCCCTCTGATGGCGCAGGAATAACCTGGTGCGGCCCTGGAGCGGGTGAGGTTATTAGTGCCCATCATCAGAGTCTCGGTGGTCATTACTGTGTCCTTGGATACCTTACAGGTGCTCGAAGTAACAACCATTGCACTGCTGGTAGATTCCACTGCAGTCCCTGTTTTCTCTTGGGAGTGTGAATGTGGCTCTGCTGGAAAGAAATGTCTCAATGTCATCACTGTTCCATCCGCTGAGCTTCTGGGTATCACTGATGCCACCTGCGGGGGGAGGGGGGGCTCCTCCCATGCTTCACTGACGAGACTAGGGCCAGGTGGAACAGCTTCTCCCAAAGAAGCCGCCTGGAACTATCCGCAGCGGGTGTTCCCAGGCAAGCCCCTGGTCCTGGGTGGGTCCGCAGCTCAGCAAGCTGATCCTATGCCAGTGCCTATCCAAAGCTTCTGGAAGGTTCTGGTCTCGCAGGCCCTCACCCAGAGATCCCAAAAGATGGCAAGGGAGGGGCCCCTACCTGGGGAGGTGGGGAGGATTTAGGGTGTTCACTTGTGCTGGCTGCTTTGATCCCCTGGGATGAAAGGGCCGGTGCTTCCTCTGCCCGAGGCAGGTTCAGAGCAGGGAGCTGAGGACAGAGGCCTGGCAGCCACGGAGCCGGCTTAGAGAACTATCCCAGGGAAGAGGGTCGTGGGAGCAGAAAAATCAAAACGCTCTCTGGACGTTGTGGCTGAGGACTCAGCGACCTCCAGATCGCTCACATGCAGATTGTCCTCTGGAGGGTGACCCCGGGCCGATGCTCCGCTCGGCACACCCTGACCCCGCACATCACCACGTGGACTCAGGCCTCACAAACTTGCTTAATTAGGAGGGTAACTGGGCTGCAAAACAGTCATCTGATAGGTTTCGACGCCAAAGAGAAATTCCTCCTAGACCCTCTGCTGTTCTAGATTATCCATGCTCCGTTAGCTTGAATTACGGCGCGGCCTCTGTGGCCCAGACACAGGCCAGCGCTATGCGATTGGTTCCTGGGCCCGGAATCTGCCCGGCGCCCAGGAAGTGCTTGGAAGGAATAGTAGGATGGAGGGCTCCGGACCCACCTGGCCCCCATCCAAACCTAAGGAGGAGCGCCCTTTGTCGGCACCGAGGGACCCGCATGGCCCTGGGCCCGCGGATGCCCAGCCGCACTCTCGAGCCACACCACCTCCGTGCCCCTCTTCTCTACCCTGTGGGCCAGATGTCCTCCGAGAGTTTGGTGTCAGTGGCAGAAGCTTCCTGCGGTGGCTACTGGGTAAAAATTGAAGCAGGGGCAGGGACAGCCTCCTCCTGAGTGTATATAAGATCAGAGCACAGCAGCCACACTGCACCGGATTATTTTATTATGATTGCCCACCTCCCCCGCCCCCCGAACTGTCCTCCATCTCATTGGCCTAGATAGCTACATCTCTCAGAATGATGGATGGGCTGCCTCCCCCTTCCCAGGCAGGGTGGCCAGCCCTGCTACCGAGCCGCCCTCCTACCCAGCCCCTTCCCAGATTTATTCCCTGTGTTTATGGTGCCCGGAGAGTAATCAGTGTCCTGGGCCGGCTGAGCACTCTGATTATCTCCATTCGGCTGATGGATGGGCCTTTGGGGAACTTAGGCAACAGCCCCCCGCTCCCCGTGCCTGCCCCAGCCCGCCCGGCACCCTTCCCAACCTGAGTCACCTCCCCAGAGTCAGATGATGGGCCTCCCTGCCCCTACCAAAGGGGTGGCAATGGGGGAGGGAGGCCGCAACGTCCGTAGGACCCACCTCTTGGCACTGTGGCAGCGATAAGCGGGAAGGGTCTCTGTGGCTCTCCCTTCCTCCCAGAGAGCCTGGAGCAGGGGCAGACAGAGCCACCAGGCCACTTTGCTGGGGACCAGCGCCCCCCGCCCCCCCCCCCCCCCCCCCGACTCAGAAACATCCTGCCCAGGAAATGGCTCGATTCTCCTCTCCCACCTTCTCACTCCATCACTCCTACCCCCTCAGCACTTGTGTATACAGCTCGAGCTGTAATGATAATTTGTGCTGCTTTATGTGTTTCTTTACAAGTGTTTTTATGTCCTCTGTGTGTGTATGAGAGAGGTTTATGGTGTGTGTGTGTGTGTGTGTGTGTGTGTGTGTGTGTGTGCGTACGCGCTCCCGATTAGACTCTGATTGCCATCTTCTCCCCCACGGAGGCAGGGGGCTCTTCCCCGGCTGGGGGAGGGGAATGGGCAGAGCCTGGATACTGGGGGGCAGGGGCAGGAAGTGGGGGGGAGAGGCAGGCAATCAAAGACGATGACCATCAGAGGCAGGGTCTGCACTGCCCCCCAGCCGCCAGTTAGAGAATGCAGAAGGTCAATCTTGGATAATTGTTTTGTCTATAGGATCGCAAACAACTGGTTTGACTGTTTCCTCCCCAGCAAATTGAACCCACCGGCTGCATTGGAACCACGTGGTCCCCGTCTCTTATCACTTACGTGCGCCCTCACGCGTATCTGCGTCTCGTCTCCTCTAAACTTGAGTTCCCTTCCCTGGAAAGCAGGGATGTGATGAGAGGTTTAGAAAAGGTAAATAATGCATGTGGTGTGATGAACACAGTGCCTGCTCCAGAGCGAGCCTGCACACCACTTGGTTATTGTTAGGTGCTGCTGGCCCGGGGAGCCTCCATCAAGGGGAGGGGCAGTTCCCTGGGACCGGGGCAGCCTGGCCCAGCACACCGCAGGGGTCCCTCGGCTGAGTTCCTGTCACTCCTCAACTTGGCCTAACAGGGGACGGCACCTGCCCTCTGACCTGACACACAGCAGGTGACAGCTGAGGGTGCCCTCTCTTAGTGGCCACAGGACAGCGGCCTGGCTGGGAGATGGAGAGAAGGAGCTGGGGCCTTGTAGGGTCGGCCCAAGTAAACCTATCACTCCTCCTAAGCCTTCCCTGCTGGGCTGTGAAGGGGCTAGGGACAGGGAGTGCGTTCTCCTGCCCCCTTGCAGGCGGGTTAAATTTCTGAGCCTATGCGTTCCCCTCCCCTCCCATCCTTGGGTCCAAAAAGAGCCTCCCAGCTATCAGCTGAGGGTACCTCCCTTCCCTGCAGGGGAAAATAACTCCCTTCCCTGTGGGTAAGTCAGGAGAAACCTGGCATTGGAAGGAGAGTCGAATGATCCTTCTTAAAACCCCTCAACTGCAGCCCTACCAGCTGGTTGAACATCCAGCTTCAGCATGAATACCTCCAACGATGGGGAACTCACCACCCTACGTGGATGCCCCTACAGCTCTCACTGCCCCAGATTCTTCCTCGCACGGAGCTGAAGTCTGCATGCCTGAAGCTCCCACCCATTAATCCTGCTTCTGCCCACTTGGGATCGTGTGGAGCGCGTCTGATCTTGCACGTGATATACTTCAGGCATTAAAGAGGGTCTCCAGCTCTCAGTTTTCTCTCCCACGAGTGCTTTTGACCAGGTCTGACACGCTCTCTCGATCCCCGGTGGCCGGCGTGATGCCCCAAATACGGGCTGACCTGCCCGAGGATTTTGGCCTAGGATTCCCCAGCCACTACAACCACCCTAGGATCCGGGAGTTGGCACAGTGGGTCGGCTGCCTTCACGCCTCCCCACCTCCACCTCACCCCTTCCGAACCCTGTTTTCCTTTGGATTAACAATAAATTGCAGTGAAAGATCCGCTTATCTCCAGCGGGAATTAAGGAATTAAGTTGGTGATGGGGAGAGAAGGGCCTGAGAAAGGGAGCATATTGCACAGATTCAGGGCATAGGGAGGACAGCGGGGAGGGCGGTGGGGAGGGGCCGCCTGCCGTCACTGTCACTTCGCCCTGGAGACAGCAGGAGCAGCCCCTAATTCTCCCAGCAGCCTGTGCCCTGATGGGGACGGGTGGGGGCCAGTTGGAATGGGTGTGGTCACCGTGGGAGGCAGTGCACCACAGGGACGCCCACATGGGGTGATCTCCTGGCAGCCTCTCGTGTCGCCCATTAGTGCCTCACGACATGGGGCAGCGGCTCCATGGCATGTCGCGGCACTAAGGGCGAGCTGGGGCATGTGGCCGGGTGAGGCACCGCACCCCGCTGTCTGACACTGTGATACGGAGGCCGTGATATGGTCCACCACCCTGCAGGCAGTTCATCGGTACCATCCAGGCACTACATAGCCCGTAGGCAGACCCTTGTGACCCACTTTGTTTCTCAGTTGAGACTGAATTAACCATGGCTTCCTGTGGCCCGTTGTTAGATGAGGCTCTCGCCCCTGGAGCATCTGGGCTTCCCTGAATCCTGAAGGTAACCCAGCAGCCTCCCTCCTGAACCCCAGCATGCCTCTGCCCTTCTCAGCTCCAGTGCCCCTGCCCAAAGCCAGGGAGGCTCAGCTTGGAACCCCTTCTCCCACGTCCCGAGGCTTCCCGATCCCTGCCACCCTCCCTGTCACCAGACCCCTCCCTAGCAGCACATTTGGGAGCTCCCCTCCCTCCTTTTCCCTACTCCTCCGGCCTCCCCGCCCCCCCCTGCCAAACCCTGAGGCTGAGCAGGGAGAGATAAGGGGCTGAGCTACCCTCCAGAGGGTGAGGGTGGGGGTTGGAGGCCAAGAGGGGATGGATCCCAAGGACCGCTGCCTTCGGGTCCTCCAGACTAAGCATGGGACCTGCCCCAAATAATAGTTTCAATCACTTGTCATCCTAGTCTCTCCCGACACCCTCCCAGGGCTGGGAGTGGGGGTTGATATTCAATAGCAGCCGCCACCTCTGGGAAGGGCACCGGGAGATAAAATGCAAGGCCAGGCCTGGAGATAGTCTCCACGCTAGGAGGAGGGGCGGGGAGATCTAGGGATGCTTGGGATTCAACACCAGTGAAGGGGTGAAGCCAGAAATGGGGCGCTCAAGTCCAAGAGTCTAGCTGGTTAATAATTAGTAGCTCTGGTTAATCATTGGTGTTTTTCCCCCAATTTCAGCTCCCCCACCCCCACCTTCTAGGCTCTGCCCAGGCCTCTGAAAAAGAAGCCCCCACCTCCGCCCCTGCCCCGGGCCGCCACCTCCCCCCTGTCCCCTCCCCCCCAGCTGGTTTCTGGTCCCTGGAGCCAGTGTGGTATTTAATCTTCAAGAGAGATTAGTGGCCTGTTTTAGCCAGCCTCCCCCCACAGGCTCTTTGGATGCCCCTAGATATTTCCTGCTGGGAGGGCGGGCCCCACGACCACCCCAGAAGGCATCTCCTTAGCAGGGCCCCTGGCCTCTGTTGACTCACTTGGCTGACCTTGCCGCTGGCCAGGCAGGGTCCTGGGGTGACCCTGTGGGTAATGCTTCCCTAATCCTTTAGGTGAGGTCAGTTAGTCAACAGATGTTTATCTATAGGTGCCAGGTCCCTTGTGTCAAGACAAAGTGCTTTCAGCAGCTCAAACAGAGGTTCAAGGCTTTATTGAAAGGCTAATGTGCCTCAGGGGGCACTTGAAGACCAGGTGACTCCCCAAGTGGAAACAGGATTGGAGGTTCAGGGTGAGGGGGAGAGGGGGCCACGCGTCCTTGAGCTTGGGCTTTGGGGCGACATTTTCATCTCCAACTGCTAGAAAACTTGCTGTTGGGCCGTGTGGGTTTCCAGGCCTCCTCCTCCATCCGGATCCTTGGTGCTATCCCACCCGATGGGTGCCGGAACAGTTCCTTGAGACCTGTTTTTATAAGGCGTGTGGTCAGGGGATGGGGAGGTGGGAAAGAGGAACCTCTCCCACCTGTTTCAATCCTTTGCGGGAGCTGGTAGGGAGGTCCGGCACTCCAAACAGGTGCCATTCCTGTTCTCTGGGCACAGAGATGCACAGAGCAGTGCAGAGAATTTCCCGAGTGAGTAAACTAGGCACGGGGCTCTGAAGGGGACATGGGGTGGGGGTGGGGCCCTAATCTGGGCCCTAGAGCAGTGACCTTGAGGCTGAGACCTGGAGTCTGAGTAGGAGTGGCTGAAGCGGCCCCTCCCCCGTCCACAACCACCACCCTCTGAGACATCCTGGGGGCCTCTCCCCATTCCTGGGGAGCCCGCACACCCCTGTCAGAGCAAGAAGTGTGATGTGTCACAGCCCTGCTCTGTCTGAAGCTCTCTCAAGCTCCCCAGTGCTAGTGACTTAAGTACAGACCCCATGGTCCACGTCGGGGTTTCTCAGCCCCAACCAGCACTATCTGGACGTTTGGGGCCAGATAATTCCTTTTTATGTGGGACTATCCTGTGCACTGTAGGACGTTCGGTCTCTACCCAGTAGAAGCCAGCAGTGTCCTCCCTCACCCCCCACTGCGTGACACTTAAAAAATGCCTTTAGACATTGCTAAACGTCCCCTGGGAGGCAGAGGCACCCCAGGTGAGAACCACTGGTCCGGGGTCTCACTGTAGCCAGAACCTCCTGCATGGTCTCGTACTTTCTCTCCTCCCCTCGCCCCAGACACTGAGCCCTTTGAAGGAGAGGGCTCAGCCTTAAGATCTCTGCAGGCCTTAGCTCGGTGCCTTGTACACAGTAGATGCTCCCTAAACGTACAGTAAACCGATGGGAGCTGGCTGGCTTCCCTCCTTCTCAGCCCCTAGTAAGCGACGATGAGGTTTCCTTCTTCTGCGCACCTCTCCGTGTTGTTGGCACTTTGCGTAACCCCCGTAGCCAAGATGTGCAAACTTCCGACGCTTCCCGTTCTCCTTCCTGACACCTCCCATACCCACCTCATGTTGTTTGCGGCAAACAAAAGCATCTTTTCTCGTGGCGTTCACATTTGCTAAGTATCTCCTGGGCATCGAGCCCTGGGGGGACCGGAGGGCGCTGTGGCTGCGTGTGTGAAGTCGGGCGTGGCTGTGTGCTTCCGCAGGCAGGTGCGTGCTGGCAGGTGTGTCCATGTGTGGCGTCCAGACCCCACTCACGCTGAGCTCATGCCCTCTGCTCGCTGTTTCTCACCTTTCACCCCACCAGGCCTTTGCTCTTGCTGTCCCTCTGCTTGGCGGGCCTTGCTTCGTGGCCTGGCAAGAATCCCCTGCCCCCAATTCATCATTTCCCCCCCAGTATCGTCATGGCACTTTCGAGCATTCTTGCCATAGCACATTGATCGCGTTAGTGGTTAATATTTCCTGTGTCCTTGGGCCTGGGACCATGTCGTGCATGCACGTGTGTGTGTGTGTGTGTGTGTGTGTGTGTGTGCTTGCAATTCCTACTTTCTTAATACATGTTTATTAAATAAATTGAAATAAATTGCTTACTTTATTTTCCAGAGCATTTTCTTTGTACTATTCTAAGCGTGTCTCTGATTAATGGCTTTGCGTAATCTTTCTGCGCGTGCCCTCATGAGTTTCTGTGCGTGTGCGTGTGCACGGACATGCGCACGTATACGTGTGCAGCACTGTTTCGTTGCACGTGGATGTTTGGGTGTACATGTGCGCGTGCATCTCTGTTCCAGCGTTTCTGTAGATTTAAATGTGTGTCCCCACCCCCACCCCCCGGTAGTGCCCCTCTCCAAGGCGGCATTCCCTCAGCCTTTGCCAAGGGGTGAGGTTAGAGGGGACTGAGTGGGGACCCTCCTCCGGCCAGCTTTCTCCACCCACCTCCCAGAACGTCCTTCTGACCCCAGTCCCTGATCTGCCGGAAGGGATCGGGGGCTTCCTGTCCATCCTCGGGGAGCCCAGGGCGGGCAGGCTGGGTTGGGGGACAGAGCCCTCTGTGGCCTAGTCGCATACACCCCTTTCTCCATCCATCTCTGCCCGGTTTAATTGGAATTTGGCTAGTGGAGACCATCTGTTCTATTCCGCCTGTTTCCATGACAACCAAGTGGCTTGAGACTGAGGTTTGTAGTGAGAGAAGTGGCCTAGGGGATGCTGGGAAAAATCACTGAGGCCCTCCCCCTCACACCTGCTCCGCCTCGCCTTCTCCTCTCTGCCCTGCCCTCTCCCCCAAGCCCAGAGTAAGAATAAAGCTACTGCCCACCAGGGAGTTGGGAGGGCATCACCTTCCTTTCCCAGGCTGCTTTGGGCTTCCTCCGGCTTCCATTCACAAGCACTTGCCCCCGTGCAGACCGGGGTGGGGGGTGGGAGGGGGGCCGGTCCTGCCCTCTGCCCGCCCTGGGACCAGAAGGAAAACCTGGAGACGTGAAAGCCTGCAGGTTTTCCTATAGTTTCAAGCTTCAGCCACCCCTGCCTCCAGACCTCTTCCTCACCCCATCCGAGTGTCAAAATCTTCAACCAAGGACCACACACACACACACACACACACACATGCACCACTGTACAAGCATCAGAAATTTCAACCCACTTGTGATGGCTGATCCGTCTCCCCCCTTCCTCAATGCCGGTGTCCAGGGAACCCGAGTCCCCAGACCTTCTAGGTGACAGGGCTTTGAGAATGGGGTCCTTTGCTTCCCAACCTCGGGGGTGAGTGCTCCCTCACAGCCCTGTTATAGTCGCTCAGGACCACACACAAAGGACTCTGTCAGAGCACCTTGCTCCCCAGGGGTCTCCCTCTACCCCTGGTGCAGAGTGGGCCCCACCAAGTACGTGGCCCATAAAAGAGCTCAGAGCCCAGCAGAGAAACTGGTTGTCCCTGGGCTCCCAGGAGCTCAGACAGGCCCTGACACACTGGGATGTGAGTAAGGCTCCCTCTCTCCTATTTCTGGACAGTTCCGTTTTCACGGTGTTATTTTCT
Source organism: Panthera leo (assembly GCF_018350215.1). Lineage (NCBI taxonomy): Eukaryota > Metazoa > Chordata > Mammalia > Carnivora > Felidae > Panthera > Panthera leo. The sequence continues at coordinate 17,127,271 of NC_056688.1, read as the reverse complement.
GCCCTAATTTCTCCGTCTATGGCAAAGCCGCTTCCCTGCCTGCTCTATTACCGGGGGACCTGCCTGTCTTCAAAATTAAGTGCTGTGGCTTGTCAGGTGACCTGTCTGTCGCTCAGGTCCCAGGCGAAAGGTGCCAGCCACACCTCTTGAGCATAGGGAGACGGGGAGCCTGCCCCAGATGGGGGGGGTGGTCCCGGGATCTCTCCAGTGGCCTGCACCCTGCAGAAGGTCGTTGCTCGGAGCAGCTGTGCTGAGCGGGGACCTCTACATTTGAGGGTGCTGCAGCCTTGCCGAGGGTCTCCCAGTGGCCAGCCTGGGTCCGTCGGGGCAGTGGTGGTATCCAGCCCCCCACCATCCATTCTTCCAACCCCTGGCAACGCCACTAATCTACTTCTGCGCCTATGGATTTTCCTGTTCTGGACATTTCCTATAAATGGAATCACACCGTGTGGCCTTTTGGTGGCCGATGTCTTTCACTGTACATTCCATGTGCCTGCTTCTGTGTTACCACCCTGCTTAGAGAGTGTCGGCAGCCCCCCAGTTGCTACAGGGTGACGTGCAGACTCTTGTCTCCTACAGAGCCCTCTTTAAACCAGCGCCCATCTCCCGCCCCATTCACCTCTGCACCAGGAGCCAATGCTCAGCGACATTCAGGCTGTAAAAGACGCTGTCCTGTTCCTGCTCCCTCTTCTCTCTCCGAGGGGCTCCTGCTTACCCTGCAAGACCCAGCTAAAAACCTCCCTCTCCTCCGATCCCTGCATCCCCCTCAGAATCGCTTTTCCTCTTGGACTCCCATCGCTTTTGGTTCGTACTTCAAAAAACAAACGAAACATAGCACTTAACTCGAGAATTATTTGTTTGCACGCCTGGGTTCCCTGCTAGACAGAGCCTCTGGAGAAAAAGAAAATGCCTTATCCTTTCTCATCCCTCTATCCATCCTCCCACCTCTTACCATCAGCCACCATGGCTGTCACCTCCACCCAAGGGAAGCTGGCCCGGTGCTTGACTCCGAGTATACACTCGGTAACACTTGAGAGATAAAGGCGAGGGAACTAGGAAAGCCAGAGCCGGTAGAGTTCATCTGGGAGAGGTGACCCCGGAGAAGGACCCAGAAGGAGGGGAGGTTTCGGCATCCTGACGTAGCAAAGACTGGCTGGGTGTGGCTGGGTCTGAGAGCTGCCTTCGTGTGGATGCTCAAGGTGACAGAAGGCGGGGAGGTGTCCTTCCCTGAGTTAGAAAGCCTTTGCGGAGCGGGGCGCCTGGGTCATCACTAGCATGGGAGATGGGGTGGAAAGTTTGGCAAAAGGGTGGAGGCCGAGTGGGGGAGGGGCAGCAAAAGAGAGCAGAGGGCGACCCTTAGCTAGAAAAGGAGAGCGGCGGGTACAGGAGAGGAAGGTACCCCAGCAGACGCAACAGCTTGTGCAAAGGCCCAGAGGCAAGGCAGAGCCTAAAATATCCTGGAGGAGAGAGCCTGGCATGGGGGAGGGGGAGGGCTGGGTGAAGCTCAGGCTGGTGGGATGAACGGGACCCCAGTTGCCCAGGGAGCTTTACGACGAGCTGAGCATGGTGACCTATGCACCTGTCTCTGATGAAAACCTCCCCGTCCTTCAAGGGCCACTTAAGGACGGACGGACTTTCCCTGACCACCCCAGCTGGCAAGGGTGGCTGTCCTCCGCACATGGAAACTACTGGAAGGCGAACGATGGGTTTTAAAACCCTCCCCTTCCTCAGCCAGCCCCACGGGGAGGAGTTGAAGGGCAGGGGCGGACTGGGGTTGCCTGCCACATCCTAGCTTTGTGCCTTGGACATCCTAGTCCGCTTCTCTGACCCTCAGTTTCTGCCCCTCTGAATGTTGACCACCTGAGCACGAAAGCGGGGTAACACCACCGACTCCAAGGATTCGATGAGCTGGGACATAGATGCTCTGAAGGGGCCGTGTGGGCCTTAACCCCCACGTGCGCTTATCAGCACAGCCAACCAAGTGAAGGAGCCGAGGCCCCTTCCCTCCTTGTCTTTTACGTCGTTTCCAAAAGATTGGGAATGCTGACGGGGGCGGGTCCAGGCCGTGTGAAATGGGCTCGAAAGCCATCATATTGGGGGTGCCCGGTGGATCACAAACACAGCCTTCACTCTCCAAGGGCAAGGGTGTGCAGAGAAAAGCTACAGTGGTGCTCCCCCGGGGGGGCCGGTGAGGGGCTGGGGGCCGGGCCAGGGGTAGGACCCAGCCGAGGCCAGCAGCCTTCTCCACGGGGAGTCACCGGAGCCGCTGGCCCTCCCCACGGTGGCATCCAGTTCCCAAGGAGGGTGCCAAGCAGACCTTCTGCCCCTGCAGAAACAAAGCTGCCTAATTGCCTTTTAATCTGGGGATGTCGGTGTGCTCGTGTTGGTGCTGAATTGTAAGGGGAGATAATATCTTTCCCTTTGAGTGAAAAGTTATTTGATCTCTGTGTGTCAGAGGAAAGCCTGTGCCCAGGGAAGAGGTGGGACGGAAGGGAAAGGTGGAAGGGGAGGGTGCTGGCTTTATTTCTCCCAACAACTATCATAAATAAAGGAGAACAAGCATCTCTGTTGTCCTGGCTCAAGGCCATGGTTTTGTGGAGGGCTTTCTCCTCACCCCTGCCCCTCCCACCTCCCTTTCAGGCCCTGGATGGGAGGCCAGCTTGTCTGCAGGTAGGGGTGAGCCGCCAGCTGCCTCACCCGGAGAGGTGGGAGAGGTGGGCCCCTGAGACCCGGGTGCCCGCCCTGCCACACCCCCTGGGGCCTTGGCTGTCCCTCCCCAACTCTGCAGGGGCTGCTGAGCTGTCCCAGGTGATTGCGGTAGCCTCCCTGCCTCCCTCCCTTCCAGCCACCTGGGCCAGATGACTTCCCAGGCGCACTCCCACCTCAGGCCTCTGCACCTGGAATGTTCTCCAAGGCAGACACATGGTTGGTACTTGGCTCTTGGCTCAAATGTCGCCTCTTGCAATGAGGCCTTCCTGGCCACCCTTCATCTTCAGTAGTCCTCTGTGTACACACACACACACACACACACACACACACACACACACACACACACATTCTCCTTGAAAATCCCGCTCTCCACAGCCTGCTCCGGGAGCTGACCCTGACCAGCCATGCCGCCCTGTCCCCTGCCAGGGCCACTCTTCCTACTTTGTAGCATCCACCGAGGGCTCACAACCTCATCCCCTTGCAGCCTCCAGAGGTCAGGGTGGTCATCCCTGTTTTACATTTGCGGAAAGTTCCGGGAGGACCCCACCTTGAGCAGCAGGCTCTTAGACGGTGCTGTCCACATTTGCCACAGAAGCTCCCACCAGGCTGTGAGTGGGAGAAGGTCCGAGCCCGGCCCCAGCCTCGGGTCTGACACCGGGCCAGGGATGCACACTGACCTGTCCTGGGAGTAGCTCTCCGTTCACAGCCAAGGGCAGTCTGGGTCTTGGCCTGGCTCCTGCTGACCGCCAGCTGCCCCTGTCCCGGCTCAGCTGGGTCCCCTCCCGCCCCTCTCCCCTCCCTCCCTGCACACAGTCACAGCTGAATCTTCAGCCCTGTCCCTGCGTCCGTCCACCTGGCTGGGCGTGTGGCAGGGGTATTCTCAGCACCTCCGGGGCCTGCCCTTACCCCAAGGAGGAGAGTCAGACCTTCAGTGAGCCCTCACGGTGCTCAGTAAACCAAATTATAGATGGGGAGGTGGAAGCTGGGAGGGCCCAAGGGACCTATTTTTACACTGAGGACAGCCCTCTTGTCCCCGGAAGCCCTTCTCTTACAGGCCTGGGCCCTCTCCATCTCCAGAAACAACTGGGGTGGTCCCGGGAAAGATCCAGAGGGAGGAGGGAGACAGCCCTGCCCGCCAGTGCGCGTGCAGAAACAAGATGGCAACCAAAAATGCCAGCCGTGTGGCCTTGGGTGAGCCACCAGAGGTGCTCCTTCCACTGGGTGCTAAGGCAGGGTCCCCGAGCCAGGAGCTGGTGGCACTCATAGGGGCAGGCTTCCCGAAGGAGTAGCGTCCGGGGGGGGGTCGGGGGGAGGCAGCGACTGGTCTTGGAGAAGAGGCATGGACGCAGTGGAGTGGACAGTCTGGAAGAGCCAAGTGCACATTTCTTTAACCTGGCATTGTGAACGTCTTGCACCGTACGTGATCGATCCTTTTTGGGACCTCACTTGGAGCACTGGACGGGGAAGTTACTTTCACAGTAATCCAGGGTGACGGGAATCAAATGTGGGAATCAGACAGAAAGCAGGTTTGCTTTCTGTTTGTTTGTGAGCAGGGGCAAGAGCCTCAGAGTTAGGAGTCCTGCCTCAGCCACCTGCCGGCCAGGTCACCCTGGCACTGTCCAGCCCCTGTATCCTTGTCTGTACAGCACGAGGGTCGGATCAGTCGGTCCTGTCCAGGCTCTTCTGGCCCATCCTTGGCGCACAGTGGATGCAAGCAGGGCTCATAGCTGTCCTCCACCACGTGGTCAAGTCCAAGGCCCTCCGAGGCCAGGAAGGGCACAAAAGAATGGGGTGCTGTGACTTCCCAGGGGCCGGCCGGTCTCTGAGGTCTAGAGATGTCTAACTGCCTTTACCGTAAGACATTTCTCTGTCCCTTTGGCCACCAGTGGGAAAGTCCTTCCCAACTACTTTTGGGCCTCCTGCATGTGGGACCCAGAATGGAGCCAGGCAGGAGAGGCTTACGATCCGAGCCGGCCCCCTCTGTCCCTGGCAGGAGCACTTCTCGAAACTGTCTCAGTCCCAGACACCGTGGCCTCCCAGTCACGCCATATATCAATCGACTTCTAGAGACTGAGGGGCTGAGTGCAGGCCCTGGCGGGGCGCTGGGGTCCAGCTTGAGCAGGCGGGCGCCATCAGGGTTCTCCCGGAGCCCCGGCCCAGTGGGGGACGGACAGTGAACAAGGTCTTCCGGGTGTAGCGATGGCCAAAGACGATGATGGCCCGGCGGGAACGCGCCACAAGGGGGTCTTAACAGGTGAGGGCGCTAATCTTCCCAACAACCAAGAGGAAGTTACTACTGCCATTCCGTTTGTACACGTGAGGAAACCGGAACGGAAAGTCTAAAGTCACACAGCAAGCCACCGGCAGAGCCGGGCTTTGAACCCAGGAGCCTGGAGCTGGGACCTCTCTGCTACCCCACCAGAAAACACACCGGTCTGTGTGCCATCCCCGACGGGACCCAGGGAAGCGGACGAGATGACTCTGTGGACCTTGAGGCCCAAGGTCTGGCCTCTCACAGACTCCTCCCTTCCTCCTGCTCAGGAGGAGCAAATGCCACTGACGAGGCAGGACCGGGAGCGTGCAAAAGGCAGGGCCGAGCCCAAGCGAACCCAAATCCAAAGGGAAGACCCGCTTCCTTCCGGCACCAGAGCTGGCCTGCCAATTCACGCACGGCCTCTTTCCCCAACCCCGGACTGGCCTGGTGGTTTCTGGCAGTGGCTGACCCTCTCCCAGATTCCGTATCAAAAGGCATGGGGAAATGCACTTGCCTTTCAGCGAAAGGGATCAAGATTAAACAGCGGGAAGAATTTCCGAGCTGTCATGACCATACGCTATTAAAACAGGCAGCCGGGGGAGGTGGAGGCCCTCGTGGAGAAGGTCAATGCCTTGGCTGCTCAGAGCCGCAGAAGGGGTGAGTGGAGGCAGAGGAACCTAGAGGAATGACCCCTCCCGCTGGTATTTGGCTGGGCGCTGAAAATGACATAATGTCAGGCGGATCGAAGACCCCGCCCCACGGAGAGAGGAGGCTATCCGCCGTCCCCAAGCTAGCGCCACCCTCTTCCTGGGACCCTGTCTGCCCCAGCCCTGCCATCGGACTTCATTAAATTGCATTTTCCCGAAGCAGGGCAGGCCGGTGACAGAATGAGTCAACGCCAGCTTGCTACCACTGTCGCCCCTGGAGCCGGCGGGCATGGAGGGAGATAATTGGGAGTGGCTTGACAGCTTAATGTCCGGGGAGGGGCGGGGTGGCGCGGGGTGGCCAGCGAGGAGGAGGCAGGTTGATTTGGGCCGGACCCGTCTTCAGATGACCCCGCCGCCGCCACCATTTCCCGAGCAGCATCTTGTTGGGCAGGAAAATAAAGCACGGGGAAGGAAATTAGATCCGGAGAATAAATTAGGCTTTCTTTATTAATTTGTCAGAACTAATTAACATCTCCCCCAGATTCGTCTCCTCTCCAGATGCCCCCCTGAGCAGGAGGAAGGGAGGAGTCTGTGAGAGGCCAGACTTTGGGCCTCAAGGTCCACAAAGTCATCTCGTCCGCTTCCCTGGGTCCCGTCGGGGATGGCACCAGTGAGGGCTGGAGCCCCAGAAAGCCCAGCGCCAGGTCTCATTACTTCACCCCTCTGAGCTTCCAGTACCTTATCGGTGAAGCCGAGTCAGGGCCTGCCTCCCCCCCAGCCCCCTGACCCCCGGGTGTCAGGAGAGTGGGAGGCAGTAAGTGCCCGGTGCGGTCAGCCTTCGATGCTGCTTTGAGAGACAGAGCTCGGGCACTGCAAAGGTCTCCGAGTTCCTTCGTATTCAAAGGCCACCTAACGATAATCTCAGGAGGTGTTAAGAGCCGTCACCAGTATTCCTGTTTCACAGGTGACAGAAAGGAAGCACAGAGTGGTTAGGTACCTTATTGAGACCACACAGCAAATCGCTGCGGAGATGGGATCAGAGCCCAGCTGGGCAAGAGCTCCGTTTCCAGGCCTGAGCCACCCACCCCTGTCCCTGGGCTCTGCGGGGACCCGACACCTGACTCACTGCCGGAGTCTCACTTACTAACAGACGCCTCATTTCCTGGGTGTGAGTTCAAGGTCTCCAGCCCAGGGGCCTCCCCAGCTACCAAAGCTCGGGCACTTCTGCAGGCTGCCCCTCGGCTTGGGAAAGAGCCTGCATTCGTTCTGTGGAGTTGGTGGCTTCCCTTAGACACCCACCCCTGTCCCAGAACAGGGCCCAGCCCTGCCATTTCAGCGAGTAACCAGCTCCCAGAAACACCCCTCCACACCAGGCGCATGAGAAGCCCTTGAGGACCAGCCACACCTTGTTTGCAACGCCTCGGAGAATTGCAAAATCCAGTCTGTTCTCTGTCCTGTTGTGCAGCGATAGCGTCCCAAAGGTTCCACTGCTGCCAACCTGCAGCCCCCTCCCTCCCGGGGCCCCTGGGAACACACGGAGGTGAACACCCCCACCCAGCAGCGTCCCCCTGAGGCCCCTGAGCCTGTTGCTTTCTGCACCTGCAGCCCGCTGGGGGCTGGCTACGGAGCAGAGACTCCCAGGCCAGCCACGCCCGAAGGAACCTGCAGGAAGCCTGAACTGACTAGCTCCTACATTTAAATGAGGAAACTGAGGCCCACACGAAGCAAGTCGCACGCTTCACTGGCCCGTGGCAGCACCGGGATTAGAACCCAGGACTCCCGACTCCCAGCCCAGGCGCCTTTCAGGAACTAGGTGTTAGTGCTTGGGCTATGACATCAAAACAAAATGAATTTGTCACATCAGGGACCCTCAGAGCCAAAAACAGGCTGAGGACCTGGCGGTGGCCAGACGGTGCAATGCCCCTGCGGGATAGGACATTCGCCAACGTGGCCGGACCGCAGGGCGCGGGTCTGGGGGCGAGTCACTGCCCCCACCCCCTCCAGGACCCCTGGCAAAAAGCTCTCGGGGGGCGGCCCACCCCCACGGGGGACAGAGTCCCGTCCCGTGTCCCCACATCATGGACCGGTAGTAGCTGGGCACCTCTGGTCTGGCCACTCAGCCCTCTCTGCAGAGTTGGTCTTTTTCGATGTCTTCAACAAGCCTGTAAGAGCAGAGGTGCTAGGGAAGAGCAGGGGTGCTGGGGGTGGCCACTCTGGGTTTGGTCTTGAGGTCTCCTCATTCTGGAAGCCTTGTGGGGGAGGGGCAAGCCAGGGGGCAGACCTGGGTTTTCATCCTGACTCCACCACTCCACCACTGACTGACCGCGCCTGAGTGCCCGAGTGCCCGAGTGCCGCCGAGCCTCCTCTTCCTCAGCTGTCTCCTAGCGCTTGCCCCGGAAGGTCACGCTAAGCAGCTCCTGAGCCGCGCTAGCCAGTGCCCAGTGAGTCCGCCCAGTGTCTCTCAAAAGGCCCTACCCCAGGCTCCTGCCACGTTCCCTCGCACGTTTGTGGGTAATGAGGAAGCAGGGCGAGCTGGCGGAATGGGGCCCTCCCAGCCATCCTGTGACTACTCTAGCCAGGCCCGGAGGGCGGGCAGCTCGGACGGGGGCCTCTGCTCTCCAGGACTCAGCTGGGTGTGGCTGGCTTGGGGTGGTAGGGAGGAGCTGGCAGAGTTGGCATCTGCTGGCCGGATGGGTGAAGGAGTCCCAGAATTCCCGTAAGGACACTCAGAACGCTCTTAGACTCCCAGAACTGGGGGAGGAGGTTGGAGGAAGGCCCTCCACCCACGTCAAACGTCTAGAACCTCTAGTCCTTCTTTCTTCTGCATCCTCAGGGCCCAAGGTGTGAATACGGGTCTGTGCTGGCACCCACTCAGGAGGCCAGCTGGCAGAGGCACAGGGGCACTGCCACTAACCCTCTGCAGGAACATACTGGGGCGCCCTGCAGAGCATTTCTGGGTCCCCCCTTGCCATAGGACCCTAGGACCAGGCCAGGCACGATAGGCCAGAGTAAGGATGCTGATCTGGGGGGGGAAGCAATTGTGCTGAGACTTGGTGTGGAGCTCTGAGGCTGCTCATTCTTCTGCAGGAGGACACAGGTAGCTTCCAGGATCCAGGCATGTGGGGGTAGCCTTGGCCTTTGGGGTGCTGGAAACGGTCTGCTCCAGTCTTCAGGAAGGATCTCAGCTTATGGGCTCTGTCCATGACCTCAAAGTATCTGCATACCAGCTGCCACGTCCTGATCAATTACTCTGTGTCGCACCCACCATGTATATACGTTATTTCATTGACTGCTTATAGTCATTTTTTTAAATATTAAGTCCATTTTACAGATGAGGAAACAGGCTTACTGAGGCTCATTACCAGTGCTTGGGAGAGCCCAGCCCAGGTCTGTCTGCCGCATATGTCCCCTCCCTACTCTTCCTCTTCTCTCCTTAAGAGGAGGGCCTGCTTGATCTCCAGCTCTGGTACCGGGTTCAAGAGGCCCAAGAACACCACAGGACAGAGTCTGCTTCCATTGCAACAAAAGCAATTGAAGACAGACATCAGGAAGAACTTCTCCATCAGTGAAGGGTGTAGAACATTTTAGCAGTTTCCCCAGTAGGAAAGGGTAGGATCTCCTACTATGAAGACCTTAAAAGAAGGGGGAAAGATTTATTTAGTCACCTGGGTGAAGGTTTTTAGGGTAAAACCTTGCCAGGGACAGAGAGTAGTCTATGACAGCCCCTCTCTCTAACCTCTGCTTGGGCAGTTCAGAGGCTCAGGCCCCCAGCTCTGGCTGGACATGCCTCTGCTGCTACCGCCTGGCCCAGGGGGTCAAGCACAGTGTCGCCTTTCCAAGGACACGCTTTCTTGCCCAAGTCCATTTGGTAGCCCTTGCCAGCTGGTGGTGCCTGGGGCAGCATGTTGGGCAGGGTAGGGCAGGGCCTGGGCAGGTGTGGTCCCCAGCTACCTGTCCAGGCACTCGTCGACTCCACCGTGAGAGCTCAGCTACTCCAAAACCCCAGTCTTACTCCCTTTCCCTTCCCTGCTTCCAGAACGGGCTGGGAGGAAACCCAGACCGGGCGGGTCTTCAACCTCTGATGCCCACCCTGTCCTCCGGGGAAACTCACCCTGTTCTCTTAAGCAAGTCCGCAGAGGACCTGTGAATGTCAGCCAGTTTGGGCTCTGAGTTAGGCACTGCATGCCTAGAAAGCTGGAATCTGCTTAGGAGAGGCTGTAACTGAGCAGACAGAAAAACAGAGGGCGTTCTCATTCCGAAAGGAAGTACAGTGCACAGAAGCCAGAAGGCTGCTGCTCAAGTCCGGACGGACCACTTTCTGGCTTTGTGACTTGGCAAAGCTCTCCACCACTGGGCCTCAGTTTTCTCCTCTGTAAAGTGGGAATATCAATACTTGCTCCAAAGGATGGAAGTGAAATACTATGAGACCCTAAGCAGGAAACACTTCCCAATGCCTGGTACATAAGGTGTTCAGTCAACATCGGTGGAAATAATATAACTTGCTGCTAGAATTCTGAGAGGCAGAAAGCACAAATTTTGCCCACCAGTATTTCTTTTTAGGGATGAGGGAACCTACAAGGAGGGGGAGCTGAGCCTTGTAAAAACTTGGGGACGCACTCAGTTGGTCTCATCACTTTGAAGGCCAACGGCGACTGCGGCCTTTCTGAGAGGGCCAGAGCTAGATAGAGCAAAGACGGAGAGACACAGCAAGGCAGGTTGTGTAGAACAAAATGCAGATTTTTAATTGCTTGAGTCCACATCTCATAAAAGAAAAAAAAAAAAAAAAAGGCACAAGCCTGGCCATTCCCGCCCCCCCACTGCCCCCTTTCTCTGCCTTGAGTCAAGAACCAGTTCCCACCAGTCTTTCTTGAGTTCAAAGTGTCTCCCCGCCCTAATCCCGCCCCCACCTCCCACATCCACTGTGGGTGCTGGCCTTCCGGGGGGGCCGCCCCCCCCGCTGCCCACTGCGCACCCAGAGTCGGCAGGCCTGGTGGGAGGCAGGGAGGGAGATAGGAGAGTAGGCAGCCCCCCACCTCTGCCTGCCAGAGGTTGATTGTAGCTCGTTGTCCTGATTCTTCCCCAGACAATGAGACTAGATACTGCTTCCCACCTTGGCCCTCTCTGCAGCCAGCAGCCCTGCCTTCCGGACCTGTCTGAGCCTGCGACCGACCGGGGAGGCAGGGGCCTTGGGCCAAAGACCCGCTGAGCCAACACTCTTCATTTCCCCCACCCACCCCCACCAAGCCCACCCTTTCCCTACCTCCTGCCAGCCTTGGTCCCCGTGTCCCCTGAGGTGGGACAGACCACCCAGTCCCCTGCCTGCCCCTCCCTGTCCTTCCCCCTCACTTTCTCAGCCCCCCAACCCCTTAACTCACTCCCTCACTTCCCAGTCAAGCTGTTCCCTGGGACGTGTCAGGACAGGGTGCCTGAATTCTGGTCCTACAGGCTCCCACTCTGCCCGCCCTCAGTGGGGGTGGGGCATGTGGGGAGGATTTGCTTTGACCTGCTTCTTTAGGCTTCCCTCCCTCCTCCACCCCCTCTGCAAGGGAGCAGGCCGGGGTGAACTCCAGAGCACCTCCTGATTGCACCCAGCCAGGACCCAGCCTGGGGCTGCTGAGGCCTAGTGGGGGGGGGGGGGGCAAGGGGGGGCGCCCATCTCACCTTCACTCAGGCCAACCTGCCTTCCAAAGACTGCTACCCAGAAGCCCTCACTCGGCCAGGGGCAATTCCTCCTGCCTTCCTCATCCCTTTGGGACCAGGAAAGTAAAAGAAGGGGCACGAGACTCAGATTCTGTCCTTGGCTTTTCAGTTAATTGACTGCATAGCCTCAGTAAGTCACCTCACTTGGACATCTGTGAAATGGGTGGCCCCCCCTTCCTTGAATCATTCCAGAAGCTAGGATCATCAGGGTAAAGGGGGCTCGAAGAGCAGAGCGATGGGATTTGGCCTTGGCAGACCAGACTGGAGAGCAGAGGAAGGGGGCCTCCCACCTCCCACTGGGGGAGAAGGAGTTGGATGCTTCTCCCACACGTGGGCCTCTCAGCCCTTCTCTTACAGAGAAGCCTTCCTTTTCACAAATAATCATGGCATTCTCCAGGGAGTCTGCTCCTCCTTTGATCGTGAGCTTCCTAAGAAGTCTTGATTAAAGAATCCCAAGGACTGGAGAAGTCGACCGAGCCCCACGTCCCCCGAGTGTGCTCTCTGAGATTTGACTAGCCTGGCTCAGGTCGTTGAACAAACACAGGTGGAGGCCCCATCCCAAGCAGGGATGCTGGGGCTTCAGAGATGACCCGTCTCTGGCAAAGCCCAGCACTGTGCCCCCAAGAGCTGCTGTGTGGGAACCTGGGCACAGAGCTGGTGGCAGGGTGGGTGCAAGTTTTCTATGGCAGCCAATGTGGAGGGCGGGGACGTGGGAAGGACAGCAGAGAAGCCGGGAGCACAGGCAGAGACAGACTGTGAAGGCTGATCAGTAGCTCCGATCCATCTCAGACGTCCCTCCAGGGCAGCGGAGAGCTAGGACCTGTGCGACAAGGTCAGGTCTGTATTCAGACCCATTTAACAGTGTGGCTGTGGTTGGACCCTTCGCCAGCCTGAGTCTCAAGTTTCCTGGCAGTAACAGGAAGACCTCTCTTGGAGGATTTTCGTGAGGATGAGAGGAGGTTCAGTGCTTCACAATACCACGTAGATAGTGAGTGCTCATTAAAGGTTGGCTCCTTTCAGTGCTATTAGTGCCTGGATTCCAGATAGGAAAAGGTGGGGGCCTGACCTCCCAGCCAAGCCGTAGTAAGGATCGGGAGGTCAAGGACTGTGTTCTGGAAACTCAGAGCACGGGGTCCACGGGATGCAAAGAGGTGACTGGTGTAGTGGGGCCCTGGGAGGGTGAGGTGCCCACTTGGCTGCTGGACAGCTTGGATTCAGGGCCCCCGACATACAGGCGTCCTCCAGGCCGTGGGGCACGTGGGCTCACCCTACAGTGGGGGCCGGGTAGCCACCCCCCAGGCATCCGGTCCTCTCCCACCCGCTTCTCGTCTCCCATTCCAACCCCAGTCCCCTCCCTCCCCAGCAAGGTGCCAAACCTACAGGCCACCGTGAAGTTCAAGGGGCAGATGTCTTCTCTATCTGTCCCTCCTCCCCAACCCTTCGGGATCAGGCTCGTGGGTCCGAGCCAAGCAGGAAAGATACAGGAGATACCTCAAGAGACGTCCCACCCGGTTCTGTCCCTAAGGAACAGAGAGGGGGAAAGATGCACATCTAGAAGTGGTGTAGAGGCGGTGGCCTTCCAGGGCCTTCCAGGGCCTTCCACGACCCGCCCACCACTACTCCTTTCTACGCATGGCTGCCTCCGGGCTTGAGGAGCTCTTTGCTTCCCTACTGACCCAGAGGCAGGGCCTTTGTCACTGCAACCAGACACAACCACAGTATGTTTCCATGGGCCGGCGTCGGGCTGATAGCTGTTCCCCAGGCACGCTCACGTCCATTATCACATTATTGAACCTTCGGAGGCTAAAGTCACACGTTCCCACCCCTGTTCTTCCAGGGCCCAGCTCCGCCAGCTCCTCCTGCCTCCATCCCCACCAACCCCTTGGCGATCTCGGTTGAGTTGCTTTTCTCTGCACCTCTGTTTCCTCATCCACGAACGGGGGAGCTCTTGGGCTAGGTGGTCCCCACCTCCAGCCGAAGGATTCTCCGCCTGGCCTCTCCCATCACCCCCAGTCTCTCCCGGGGGTCTCATTCTGCATCCCTCTGTCCCTTTGACTTTCCTGTCTATTTACACACAGAATTCACCCACGACATTTCAGTTTTCCAATAGAATCATTAATTACCCCAGTAATTAAACCCAATTAGCATTGTAGGGGCCTTTCGGAGCGAGGAGCCATTAGCCAGGGTGAAAACGCACAGGCGCGAGAAAGAAAACCCACCCTTTCCCAGCATTAAAAATGAAAGCAGGAGACAGCACAGCAAAGCAGAGGGCCCCAATTAAAGCTGGGGCCTCGCTCATTAAGCTAATTTGACATGCTATCCCGGCAGCCTCTGGTGGGAAGCCCGCCAGTGGAGCTGGCTGGGAGCTCTCTGTCCGCGCTCTGCGCTCACCTTGGGCACCGAGTGGACCCCACAGTACCCCCTCCAGGCCTCCAGTCCCCTGCTCAGGGAGGGGGGTGAAGAATCTCTGCCGATTTTTCCTGAGCACCTGCTGACCACTTCCTGGGCTTCAGGGTAGTTAACTACCCAGAGTAGGTGGGCAACGCATGCCAGGTAGGAGGAGCAGGGATGAAAAATGAGAAGAGTAGCAGAACCCCACATTTCTGGGGTTTGGGGAAAGGACAGAAGTTGGCAGTCACTCTCCTCTTTGACCCTGGGGCTGAGGGGACTCCTCTTGTGGGCTGGCCATGAAGACCAAGTGAGATTATATATGTAAACGCCTGACACATCATCAGCGGTGGCCATCATTCGAATTTCCAGAGCTTTGGCATCCACACCTGGTCATCCCAAGGCCCCAGAGGCAATGAGGGAGGATGTGACCCTTCCATCTCCCAGGTGGAGAATCCCAGGAACAGAAGGAGGAAGACCCATAGCCAGAGATTGGCAGAGTTTAGACTAGGGGTCAAGTTTTGTAACTCCCGAGCCGGAAGGGAAAGGGAACAAGGGGAGAATGATGGTTTTATGTGTTTCAGGCTTCCAGTAACATCTCATTGGCTAGGAAGGCCCCGGTCCCAGCCAGCCCTGTGGTCCTGACGGGTGGGAATAGAGGGGGTGCCGTCTGCCCTCCCAACAAAGAACCCCATCACCTTGGCTCCCAATCGGCAAGGGTCCCGTGCATCAAGTCCCACCCTTTCCCGTGATTCTGGGGCTTGCGGGTGTGTGCGGGCCACTCGTCTCCCCAGGAAGGGAAGAAAGGAAGGCCAAGGGCAGCCCGTGTCGTGGTGAAGAGCGTAGCCTCTCCCTGAACTGAGCCTCGTGGAGACCGCGTGCGTGGAATCGGCTTCATAGACAGTGTGACCTTAGGCAGGTTACTTGACCTCTCTGTTTCCTCATCTCTGAAAATGGAGACAATAAGGCTACCCAGCTCCGGAGTGGTTATGAGGATTAAGTGAGTTAATATAAGTAAACACTCAGGCCTGGGCCTGGCACAGATAAGTTATATACATGTGTTAACTGTTGTTGCCATCCATTAGCAAGGGCCTGGCAGGGAACATCATCCTTCTGTACTTTCTCTTCTAGGGAGGGACGGGAGCATGTGAGACCCCTGGCTTGTGCTGCTAAGCACCCAATCTTGGGGCAGCTGAAGGTGGCAGGCAGCACCCTTCTCAGACATGGCAGAATGTGAACCCCCTCCCCCCCACCAACACACACACCTCTGCCACCAGCCGCCCCTGGGCTTCCGGGGACCATTCTGAGCAGTGTGGTGGGCATGGCAAAGAGGGCATGAGAATGGGCAGGAGGGGGAAGGAGGGGAGCGAGGGGAAGCGGGTGGCCAGGAGGCTGGGCTGCACCCCTCCAGCTGGGCGCCATGCCCCACTGCCTACGTGCTCACTCTTTCTGCAAGGCAGGACAGGAAACAGGTCTTGGCATGCCGGGCCCCTACCCAGTGACTCCTGAAACCCCAACAAGTCTGAGCTGGAAGCGGGACTGGGCGCGGCTCCTGATAGATTTATGTTGGGCAAAGGGATGGCGGGGTGGCGGGGGGGGGGGGAAGAGCATGGGCGAGACAACCCCCCTCTATTAAAAACTCTGACACTCCCAGTGACAGGGGTGCTGAGGGGAATGGCTGGGTCTTGGGGTTTTCACCTCCTGCCTCATGGGTCCCCTCATCCCCTGTAGCCCTGCCCCGTGGGGCAGGAAGAGGACAGGCCGTGGCAACGGTAGGGACCCGCTCCCCTCAGCATTTTGCCAAGAAGAGGGTGATGATTTCAATGCTGAGGAAGGAGGCAAGGTGACATCCTGAGGCCGGCAGCCCAGGGAGGCCAGGCAGGTGGTGTCCCCGGAGGCCCCAGGACCAAGGAAGTCCTTTTATACAGATGCCCTCCCTCCTTCCTCAGCCAAACAAGGTGGCCTTGCTTTGGGCCTATTTTGTGGGTGAGAAGGCTGGGCTTCGGGGAGGCGTTGGGTCCTACTGCTAGAGTAAGAGCTGAGGCTGAAATGCTCAGGACAAACTAGAAAGTGCGTGCCCACCCACCACCCCTTTCAGCCTCCTGGGCGCTGGGGAAGGGACAGCCCAGGGCAGGCTTTTCTCCAGGGACTGCCCATGTCTACATGGCCCAGCTGCAGGTGGCATGGTGGGAGAGCGAGATGGCATGGGAAGCCCAGTGCCCCCCCCGCCCCCCCGTCAAGCAGACCCACCCACCTAGGGGAGGCCTTCAACCTCAGCCAGCCTCTCCCTTCATTGTGACGTCAGGACCCTTTGAAGACCCCACTTCCTCTGGCTACACCAAAAGGGAAGACTGTCAGATGGGAAAAGAAAACAAAACTGTGAGCCAGACTTCCTTCCTCCTGGGGTGCCCCCAAGCTGAGGCTGAGTCCAGACCAGGGGTGAATTGAGATTAGGGTTGAAATGGCGGCCACACGTCGCGTTCCACTTCTTCCTGTGGTTGAAACCAGTAAGAGCTTACCACCAGGGGTAGGGTGATACGATAACCCAGGTCTCAGGGTCTGGTTTGGTGTTGACTTTGGGATTGGGCCGGGGCTGGTGTTGGGGTTTACGTTGCGGCTGGGGAGGCTGCTTCTCAGGGCTAGCGGCGGGGTGGGTACAGTGTCATCAGAGAGGCTGGAAGGGCTCGAGGGATTCAGCACCTGTGGCTTATATTTGGAAGAGAAATGTTCATTTTCACTTGAGCCTCAGACTGGGGAGAGAACCGGAATTAGAGGCGGTGTCTGAGCCAGAGCAGTAGGGAGGTTGTGAATGTGACAGAAGGGCCATTAAAAGACACTCCCTTCCCTTTTCCCTAAGTTCCGCTCACCCGTGTTGGGATCCAGTCAGCCCCAGGCCCCACTGGGGTGCTACCCAGACGTAGCCTGGGTTTCTGAGACAGCTCCACTGTCCAGACCAGTGAGTCCTGCCCAGAAATGAAACAGGTTCAGGACCTGTAGCAGGCACCTTCTTAGGGCTGCCTCAGAAGCAGGTGAGGAGGTTGTCTTGGGCCCGAATGGCATCACCACCATGCGGTGGCTACGGGCGTCTTCACGGAGGTCCCGCGTTTCAGCACGAGAGACCGCTGAGACCAAGGCCTTGCTGTGGGCTTGGGCTCATTTCCCCACCAGCTGCTGTGCCCCGGCCCGTACCCAGAAGTCTGGAAGGCCCCTGCCAGTCCAGGCCTAGGAGGAGCCCCCAGGGGCAGGAGGCAGAGCTGGCGGCCCACATGGAGGAACCTGGCACGGGACGGAGGTGCTGGGAGCTACAAATGCCAACCCAGGGTGGGACGGGCACAAGGGCTGATGCTGGAGGGTCCGAATGCCCGCGGGGGGGTGGGAAGGATGTGCACATGCGCGTGCATGCCTCCCGAGGCCAAGAAACTAAACAACCTGTAGTCAGGCCGCCTGCATTAAAAGGAAAGACAGAAGAGAGCCAGGCCCGGGGTGAGAAGAGCAAACGGCAAAACTTAATGACTTTAATATGAAAGAATTTGCCACTAATTAAGCACAAACACTCCACTAATGCAGGGAACACATGTTGTGGATTTCACTTAAGCAGGAACCAAATGAGGTGCAAACCTTCCGAAATGATAGCGGTTTACCAGCCGGAGGAAGACGCTGCCTGACCTCGTTTCTGCTCTCAGAAACACACGCCCTGGTCTCCGCAGCCTCCCCGCCTCCCTACCCAAGGCTTCCAGCCACCCTTCCACTGTCTGCGTCTCTCCTGATCTGTCCTCTGAGAACGTGCCATTCTGTAACCCATGTTCTGACAGCACGGGGCAGTCAGCTCCGAGGCTCCCCGGGGCCTCCAGTCCTCTCCACCTGTCTTCCCCAAACACACACCTCACACTCCTCCTCCTACAGAGCTGACGGCAGGCTCTCCACACCGGAAGGCCTGCACCCCTGCTCTGATCCACCTCTGGGCCCTCTGTCCCAGGACGCAGGATACTTCCCCTCCAGAGAGCCCACCCGCCCCTACCCTCCTGCCCTGGCTGGCGTGGGTCTGCCCTGCACATCCCTCACTCACGCCAGCACCCCTGCCCGAGCTCCATGCCCTCTCCTCTAGGACAGTCCTTTTGCCCCGTAGGGAACATTTGGCACCTTCTCGAGATACTTTCGGTTGTCACAACGGAGGAAGGGTGGGCAGAGGCCAGCGGTGGCACCAAACACAGGTCAGCCCTGCAACAAAGAATCATCAGGCCCCAAACGTCAACAGTGCGGAGGTCGAGGACCTCTGCTCGGGGGCAGTGGCCTCGCCATAGCAAGGACTTGCGCAAGATCTCCCGGCGGTTAGCAGAAGCAGAATGGAAGCCAGCCTACCTGATTTCTGGGCAGCTTCTTCCCCTGAGACTGTAATAACAATAATATGGCCCTTTATGCAGCATAACTACGTGCCCAGCGCCGCACTGAGAGCGTGTATGAATTATCTCACTTAATCGTCACGTCAACCCTAGGCAACGGCAGTATTAATTATTCCCACTTCTTGCATGAGAAAACTGAGGCACAGAGAGGTTGACGCTTGCTCAGTCACCCAGCCAGTTAGTCGCATGTACAAGCCTGGGCCCATCTGAACTCCAGCTCGGTGCTCATGGATGACTGACCTTCTACGCCCCCGCCACCATCCTCTTAACCCCTTCCCTGTCAGTCTCCCACCCAACCCTTCCCTCTCAGAATGTACTCGCACAGAGGCAGGTACATTCTCGGTCCCCTCTCGGCACCGGCCGAGCCCCCAGCCTCGGGTGCAGACAGCTGACTGGAGCCGGACGGCACGTGGGCACGGCTGGGCACCTGGGTGGTCAGACAGGTCCCTCCTGGCAAGAGGCACATCTAGAGATTTCCACTTCCAAACAGGTGGTGAACATCGGCACAGAACCCACAGGACTGAGACAATGCATATGTTGATACTGAGATTTTAAGAGGTTCCTCTGGGGAGGCCCAGGGAATTCTCCCTCTGTTTTCAGGCAGCCCCCAGCCTCTCCCACCCCCACACGAGCCTTCTGAAGAGGCTGCCGCCTACGCTCCCCAAAATATGGCATTAAAGACGCACCCTCGCTGAGGGGAGCCCTGGCCGCCGTGGGCGTCTGTTGTGAGACGTGTCGTCTGCGCAGGTGGGGTGGACGCGGTCGGCGTGGGCTGCGGAGATGGGACCCATGGAAACCCCAGACTTAGAGCCAGGCCTTCGAGGCCTCAAAAGGCCAGGCCAGGAGAATCCCAGGCCGTGTGTTGGGAAGGGAATGGCACCGGAGGGGCGGGGGGGTGCGGGGGGCGGGTGGTGTAGGCCTCGCAGGGCGAAGACCTTGGGAGCAGGGCCTCCGGCTGCAGCTTGCTTGGGTGAGAAGAATATTTTTCACCTCTGGTCTAGAGTGAGGAAGGGAGTGGGGCTGGGTGCTAGGAAGTGGGACAGAGGAGAGAGGGAAGGAAGCAAGAAGTGACAACTGGGAAGCCGGCAGAGGATGCGACGCCGTGGGGAGGCAAGAGGTCAGGCGGACCTCTACCTTTTGGGGTGCAGCTTCCCGGCTCCAGTCAGGGAGAAGATTCCGGCCCTGACCTGCTGGCCCTCGGTGCAGCCGGGAGGCCTCACCTCCCAGCTCTTTCCTCCCGCCCTACCTGCCGAGCCTGGTCTGGAGCCCCATCTGGCTTGCAGCCTTCACCAGCTGCTCGGGGCCCCCTTACCCTATTGTATGCCAGGCACTGGCTGAAGCCCCGGCATTTGCCCTCAGCCGGGGAGATGCTGTGATGGATGTGTGTGCAGGTACTGGGCCCTCGGGCTGCTGGACTACCCCACTCGGGGGCAGGGGGTGTGCCCCAGGAAGCCACCTCCTCAAAATCAAGGCTCAGCTCATTGAGTACGGATGAAGAGGACCGAGGCAGGGAAATGGGGTATGTGCTTTCGGCAGAGGGAGTAACAGGGCAGGGAATGGATGGTATTGTTCCATATGGCAGGAGAGAGAGAGGAGGGAGAGGAGGTGGCTGCAGGCTCTGACGCCCAAGATGAGGTCCAGAGCCCAAAAGGGCTTTGGACTTGATCCCGGGGGCTGCAGGAAACCATGGAAGGATTTTAAACAGAAAAGGATTCCAGATTTAGAAAGTGGCCAGCGGGGTCACCTGGGTGGCTCAGTTGGTTAAGCATCCAGCTCTTTCTTGGTTTCCGCTCAGGTCACGATCTCATGGTTGGTGGCTTCAAGCCCCGCCTCGGGCTCCGTGCTGGCAACACAGAGCCCGCTTGGGATTCTCTCTCTCTATTTCTCTCTCTCTGCCCCTCCCCTGCCCAAGCTGTCTCTCGCAAAAATAAATAAAAACATTAAAATTAAAAAAGTGGCCAATGGGTGAGGGGAAGGCCTGGAGGCAGTTACGTAGGCTTGGCGTCATGCTACAGTGGCCCGGTAAGCGGTGAGTGTGGCCTGCACCGGGGCAGGTCTTGGGAAGAAGGAGGGGACAAGGCAGGAGGAGCGAGATGGTGGGTGCTAAGGGGCAAAGGGAAGGGTTTGGGATTTGCTTAGCTGGGCTGCAGTCGTGGCCCGGGAGTGTTGAGGAAATAAGGAAGTGAGACTCTGCTGGAGGTGGGGGGGCAGGGAAGGGGCTGCGCTGGCGGGAGGGGGCTCAGGGGGAGTCTGGATTGGGGCCAGTGGGGATAGAGAACAAAGATGAATTCCCGCTGTGCTCGCGCGGACGCGGAAGAACCCTGTGCGTGTAGCCTGGATTTGCCTGGCATCCCAGTCGATCTGGGAGGCCTTCCTGGAGGAGCTGGGCAGTATACAGAGGTGGAGCAGCCACTTGGTAGAAACAGTCCAGAGTCTGGTCCAGGGAAGGTGCAGAGGTAGGGCAGAGAGAGGGCCAGACAGGTTATGTCCAAAGTATAGTCTGCCGGGGTCATGGGGTCCCAACACTCTCATTTTAAAGAAAGGGACACTGAGGCCAGGGAGGGGAACTGGCCTACCTACCTAAGGCCATCTAGAAAACTGTAACCAAGTAGTGGGGACCAGAGACTTCTCTCCTGATCTCCGATATGTACCCTTCCTCCCCACCGCCTGGCCAGAGGGAGTGTGACAGGTAAAGGGTGAGTGGTACAGAGGGGACCAAAAGGTGGAACCAGAAGGCTAGAGATGGAGAGGGGCAGAGCCAAGAGGTGCTGCTCGGGACTGGCCTTGCCCTGGGCCTTGGGGAGGGGGTAGCCAATGTGAAACTGGCCTGTTGGAGAGATCCAGATGTCCCTGGCCACTTGCTCCTTGGTGGGAAAAGACGAAACACAGTTCCCTGATTCATCCCTGTCCCCCAACCTGTCCTGCTAGGTTTCAGAGAGACGGGACTTGCCAGAGCAGCCCCCAGCGCCGTCACCACAACCCCGGGGCTTCCCGGCTTTCATGCTGCTGGGGATTGGGCTGGCCCAGCCCGTCTGGAAGATCCTGGGCTCCTTCTCCTGCTTTTCCCAGGCTGCCGCGCCCCCTCCTCTCCCACGCACTGCACTCACCCGCCCAAGGCTCCGGCGCCAGCCCCACAGCCCATCATTAACCAACTCTGTGTCGGGGAGTCGGGGGTTGGGGTGGGGGGGGCATCAGCCAAGAAGAAGAAAACATCGGCAATTTCTGTGACCCCAAATGAAGGGGCAGAGGCGCCTGGGTTTGGACAGTAGCAATTAGCCCTGACTGTGGGATCGTGGGATGTTATCACCTCTGCCGGCAAGGTGGATGCAGTGGGGACTCAAGGCCCCAGGACACCTGGAGCCATCCCAGCAGGCATTGCTCCCAGACAGGGTCCCCCAGGGCCCACACCCACCAGGCAGAGCACCTGCGTGCAGGAGGCAGGGGCACTGAGCCCCAGCGAGGGATGGCTAGGGGTGTGGGGACAAGGACCGGGTCAGTTGATGCTTCTGTGCCCTCTGACCTGGGGACACCCTGGACCCCGTCCCCGGCATGGCGGGGGAGTCCGAGGGTAGAGGTGCAGCCTGGGCCCTAGGGGGCTCCTGAATAATGAGGAGACATAGATATGGGACAGGACAAGTTCAGAGGACCTCAGTGAGAAGCCTCTTCGTGTGGGTCCTTGGGGGCAGAGCGATTGGGTCTGGGCAACACTGACTGGCCAAACCTTGCCCAGAGGAGGGGGCCCTAGAAAGGGGATTCCTTCCTGATCACACCGTCTCCTTGCCAGCCTCTCCCCCGGGTGGATCAGCCTTGGCATCCGAAAGTGAGGAGCTGGCCAGCCTGGGAGTTGACATTTGGGGAAGTAGCTGCACTGGGAGGAGGGGCCCTGTAGCCTTCAGGTCGCTGTGCTGACTCAGCAGGGTTTCGGCTGGAGGCCCTCCCCTCCCCCCGCCCCCATAGGTGAGTCATCCCCACTTACCACTTAGCTGGTTTCTGACCGGATGGTCCTCTTCCTTTCTGCCAGTTCTGGGGTGGTGGGAGGGAGGGGGATCCCTGGGAAGCTCTAGAGATGGACCCCAAAGGATTCTGGTCTCAGAGAGGCCCCCCGTGAGGTCCCCAGCGCTCCTCCCCCAGGGCGTCCCCGGTTGCCTCCAGGCCAGGTCTGCCACTGCTGACCGCCCAACTGAGGGTACCCCGGCGGGGATGGGGGACACAAAAAGAGGTGGTCTGTGCCAGAAATCCCAGAACCCCTCCCCCCTTGCCTGTGTCCGTCCCCCTCCCCGCCCCCCCCCCCTCCCCGCCACTTTCACCCACATGGGCCCAGTCCCAGCCTGCCTGGCCAGGGAGAGAAGGGTCTGAAGTTTCAAAGGGCGGGAAGAGAAACTGCTTGAGGTGGGTACGGGGAGCAGAGTGCCCCCCCCATTCCGGGCCACACCCCGCTGCGTGGGAACCCATGGCCCCAGCCTCAGATTAGCTCCATGGCGGGCAGGGCAGGCGGGCAGGGCCCTGGGGAGCAGGTTTGTCGGCCACAACTGAGGAGCCTTTGTGTTTTGTTGCTGAGCTCGGGCTTTTGCACGTCTGTGACGTCTCGGGGGGCCGGCCCGACGCCTGCCTTGTTGGCTCAGCACTTCTGGGCAGCCACGAAGGCAGCCCGAACCGCCCAACTGGAGCTCCAATGGGGAAACTGAGGCACTGGCACACAGGCCCCAGGGGCCTGAGTCCCAGACCGTGGAGCCCATAGGGTGGTCAGGGAGAATACAGGCAGTGCTTGAGATCAAAAAGAAAAACATTCCTTGATATCCCTAGGATGCAAGAACCTCTCTACTGAGGGCAGAGGTTCCCATGGATCGCTCTGCCTTTCACTCCCCACCTCTCTGGCTCCTCCCTCCTCTGTACATAGCCTCCTGGAGGTGCCCCCACCTGGCTTCCACTGCGCTTTACCCCTGGCCCCCAACGCCCCCCCACCACCACCAAGCCCAGTGCAGGGCAGCCCCCGGGCACTGTGGCTACGGTAATGTAACCGGTATTCCTGCCACTTATCAAAGGGAGCAAGAGAGGCTCTGAGCTTTATTCCAGGAGGGACACCGCCCAGAGGGAGGGAGGCCCTGGGGGGTTAGGTTGAGAACGGGAGTCCCTTATAAAAAGGTAGGGTGGGAAGCGCACTGGGTTGGATTTGCCCCTCCATGTCCCCAAGCCCCTCGTGGACTCTGGACTCCTCCTTTGTGAAACCATGGATCACGTGTTCCACTGAGGTCCAGTGTGGTACCATTTTAGTGGTCCTGGTTTCCACATCTGGGACAGCCCCTGCCTCTCATGTAAGAGGGGGCCTGTGAGGAAGGAGAGACGATGCCTTGTGTGGACCACCCTAACTGCCCGGGGAACCACAGAAAGTTAGCAGGGTAGTCTCCAGGCCCTAGACCCTGCCAGGGAGCCGCGATGTGGCCAAACAAAACCCGAGGTCTCG
Organism: Panthera leo; assembly: GCF_018350215.1. Classification (NCBI taxonomy): domain Eukaryota; kingdom Metazoa; phylum Chordata; class Mammalia; order Carnivora; family Felidae; genus Panthera; species Panthera leo. The sequence goes on along the minus strand of NC_056688.1, from coordinate 17,103,712 downwards.
CCGGTGCCTTCCCTCTCACACAGGGAGTCGCGATCTGTTGGGAGCCAGGGGACACACAACAAGAAACACGCTAGACGTGCACACCAGGAAACAGAAAATAAAGGGATACAGATGACGACGAAGGTGGTGGTGAGGAGGAGGAGGATGATGGCAGCCAGCACTTACTGACCGTCCCGTTCTGTGCTAAGTGCCGCTCTCTAGCTTCCCGTGTGGTCATTTGATCCTTAGGACCACTGCATGGGATAGGTGCTGTTGTAATCCCCGTTTCACAGACGAGAAATCTCAGTGCAAACTGAGGCACAGAGCGGTTGAGTCGTTTGCCCAACGTTTCTCGGCTCGTAAGTGACAGAGGGAGTCTGCAAAGCCACACCGTCTGGCTCTTCGCAAGCCCATGCAATACTGGGGGGGGGGGGGGGGGGGGCAGGGGCAGCCCCTCAGAGGGTGGGAGGAGCTCGGGCAGCGAGCTCACCTTCCAGGTCATCTGGGCCTGAGTGGTTGGTGCAGACACTTGGACCAGCCTGCCCTCCTGCTTCTGCCCCTTGGCCCCGGGCCTTCCAGACGAGGCCTATGGTTCTACCTCTTCCTGCACAGAGGAGGGCACTCCTCCTGGGTTCCTGCCCTGATCCAGCCCTTTCTCTGCCTTTTCAGTGGGGATCCCCACTCTCCCGTTCATTGCTGCACCCAGACCCTGGAGGTCTGCCCCCCTTCTCTGAAAGTTTCCCAACCTGACCAGTCTAAAGAATGAGGGACATTCTGCACCCTCGGTCCAAGACTGGCAGCCCCGGGGAACCTGGGTGGCTCAGCCGGTTGAGCGTCCAACTCTTGATTTCGGCTCAGGTCATGATCTGCCGGTTTGTGAGTTCGAGCCCCTAGTTAGACTCTGAGCTGACAGTGTGGAGATCCTCTCTGTCCCTCTCTGTCTGTCCCTCCCCCATTCGTGCTTGTGCTTACACACGCGTAAGCACTCTCTCTCTCTCTCTCTCTCTCTCATTAAAAAAAAAAAAAAAAAAAAGACGGGAAGCCCCAAGCCAGAAGCAAGAGCTTTGGGTCCCTTAGCCCGGAGTGGGGTGGAGGGCTAAGGGAGCGTCTTCAGACCTTGCCAGTGGCCCCAGCCCCTCCCACTTCCTCTGGGGTCAGGGAGTGGCCCCAAACCCTATGCTCCAAAAGCTCCCTCGTGCCCACTAGGCTGTGGATGGAGAGGCGAACACCAGAATAAGTCTGCCTGCACCTTAGAGGTCCTCTCCCACTCTGGCCTGCCCACTCTTCACTAGCGCAAAAGGGGCAAGGGCCAGGAGAACCCACTTTGTGTGCAGTGGGTGGACACCCCAGGCACTCTCCTTACTGCTCCCTGTGGGGTTGCTTCTGGGAGAGCCACACTGGAGAGGAGAAAGGGGCCTTAACCCCAAAACAGACATTAGGGTGGGGAAGGCCTCCTTGGCCTGGTGAGGCACCGATGCATGAGACGGGGCCGCTAGGGTGCCCGGGCCCCTGGCAGCGGCCGCCCCGCCCCCACGCCCAGGCCACTATCAGCGATCTTCGCTCCTGGCATTCACAGCTCTGAAGGGTGAGGTCACTGCTGAAGACGCAGCAAATGAATGGCAGTGTGTGTGCCGGACGCTGAAGCCTGCTTGTCCCCACACCTGCGGGGAGCGGGGGGTGGGGAGGCGGAGGGGGTCGCGGCAGGCTTGGTGGGCTATGTCCGGCTATAGGCCCCCCCATGCCCTGGCACCAATCCCAAGATGGTTCCTGGTGCCCACACGCCAACCCCCCCCCACCACACACACACACACACACACACACACACACAACCTATAGCCCAAGCCCTCCCAACTGGCTTTTCCTGTTTCTGGCTTTGTGTGGTGAAAGTTCCCCAATTATACCCACATTATCTCAGCTGCTGGGCAACCTCCAGCAGGTTGGTGAGTGGAGGCGGGGGGGGGGGGGGGGGGGAGCACCCACTTATCCTCCTGGGAGGGCCTGGGGCTTAGCCGCCTGCCAGCTGGCCAGTCAGCAGGAGTACTGGGCTGTCTGGCCCGCTGACCTCACCATGGGACTCTATCTGGGGTGGGGCCTCAGCGAGGCTGGGCTGCGGTTCAGGGGATCAGACTCAGGCCCAGAAGGGACCACTAAGACTGGGGAGTCCAGCCCGCTCTCTCATAGAGGAGGAAGATAGGGCTTGGGAGGGAGAAGTGACCGGCCAAGGTCTCAGCTCAAAATAGGGCTGAGCAGAACCCAACCCTCCTGCCTCCCTGGTGGGTGCTTCCTCCTGTACTCCCACCAGCCCACGGTGCTCTCTGCCCAAGGACATGTCAGAACCCCACACACCGGCCAGGGGGACAACTGGAGGGGTAGGGGTGGGGGCACTCCCAGGTGGGCCTTGAAGGGCTGCATGGATGTGAATAGGCATAAAGAAGGAGGGAGCACTGGGGAAGCTTTCAGGGCATGACAAGGGGCCAAAGATCTATTTATTCAGCAAATTTTTGAGTATCTGCTGTATGGTACACACAGAGGACACTGCAGTGACCCCGGAGACACAGCCCGTGCCCTCCTTAGGGGAGAGGTGGGGGGGGACAGCTTCCGCTATCATGGGCTTCCAAGCCCTCAGAGGAGTGTGCCCTGCTCTTGTGCCTCCACCATGCAGAGGCTAAGGTGAGCCCCGAGTTTCCACTCCCTTGGGGAGCCACTGAGGCCATCCCCCCGCCTCTAGGTCAGTACAGGACCCGGCATTGATATTATCGATGGTGCTCAATAAACTGAGTGAAGTAAGGATACGACAATATGAAGGGTACAGATGCGTGGCCAATAACAGAGCTCAAGAAAGAGCCTGGGCCAGAGAGACCCGCTGGAGGGTCTCTGCCCTGCGTTCAGGATCAGGGAAAAGCTCAAACAAGCCGTTCTAGCGAAACAAAGCAATCAGTAAGGAGACTGGGGGGAATTTATTCATTCATCCAACGCCACTGATCACTCCCTCCTTCTTGCAAATCTCTATTCCCATGGGTTCCGTTGCAGTCTGCCTGGCCAGACCTATCTACTGAGTACCTACTGTGTGCCAGATGCTGGGCTGGGCGCTGGGGCTGGGGCGACTGGGAAAGACACAGACCCTGTGCTGGCGGAGAAGTCACAGGCATGAACAACCACATCCGGAGGCAGAAAAGATCTGTGACAGAAGTGGCTGGATTCACACGTGCAGGGAAGATCTGGGAAGCTTCCCAAAGGAGGTGGCCCGAGTGGGAGATCCACAGGGGAAGGAGGGGGGAGAGCCTTCTAGGGCTTTCTAGGGAACTGCACGAGCAAGGGTCTAGGAGTGATAGGAGGAGGGAGAGAGAGAGGAAGGGAACATGGAAACATGGCATGTTCTGAGCAGCGGCCCGGGCCCCGTGAGAGGGACGGAGCCAGCGCACCCCAGGGCACAGGCACTCCGCCTTGAGGGAGAAGACCATGGCGGGGAGCATAATGGTGGCCACCGTGAGCCCGCATGGTCAGCGCCTCCTGCCTCCTGACGCTTTCTCGTTAGTCTCATTTGGTTCTCCCAGCAACCCCGTGAGGTAGAGGACTGGTTCCCATTTGCCAGAAGGGAACTGAGGCCCAGGAAGGTGAGGCAGTTGATGGCTCCTAGGGAAAGCAGTGCATTCGACTCCTTATTAAAAATAAGGGTGTAGGTATGTATTTACTGCCCAATGGAGCACTATGGGTAATGCATCGCTAGACGAAAAGGCAGCTATGGAACAATACGTACAGTATCATTCTGATTTCGTCTTAAAAAAAAGATGGTCATGCAGAGAAACCTGGAGATCGAGAAATTAATATAGCGAGAAAAAAATAAAAGAAGGGATTTCCTACAAGACGATCAGTGATCCTTCTGAGTGGTGGGGATCACGGTCTTTTTCAGCATCCTCCAGAGTGCTTTAGTAACAAGCAATTATTTATTCTTATGATCAGAATCAAGAGTAACAAGGGGTAGAAAGAAAAGAGCAGCGCACAGGGAGTCGGGGGCGGGGGGGGGGGGCGGGCGGCTGTGCCTGTCACTGACCAGTCCCGCCGGCTCCTTTGACCAGGCGCCCACGCCCAGGTGGTCCAGGTGAACGACTCCATGTACGGTTTCATCGGCACGGACGTGGTCCTGCACTGCAGCTTCGCCAACCCGCTGCCCGGCGTGAAGATCACCCAGGTCACGTGGCAGAAGGCCACCAACGGCTCCAAGCAGAATGTGGCCATCTACAACCCCGCCATGGGCGTCTCCGTGCTGGCTCCCTACCGTGAGCGTGTAGAATTCCTGCGGCCCTCTTTCACCGACGGCACCATCCGCCTCTCCCGCCTTGAGCTGGAGGACGAGGGCGTCTACATCTGCGAGTTCGCCACCTTCCCTGCTGGCAATCGAGAGAGCCAGCTCAACCTCACTGTAATGGGTAAGCTGGCCTCACCCCCCCCCCTCCCTGCTCGTGCAGAGGCCCGTGGCCTGGGGCTTGGCCACCCTCATCGTGTGCCTCGGTGGCCCCAGTCTTCTTGGTTGGCATGCCCCCAAAGCTTCCGGTCCCTTCCGGCCAGGCTGTCCCACAGCTCACTCGGGATTGGGTGCAAGGCCTTAGCTGTGCACAGAGCTGAGGGGCACGGTTCGGGTTGGAAGCCCCCACCACAGGGTACTTTGTGGGTGACCAGGAAGCAGGCAGAAGCTTCCGACACCACGGTAAGGAAAAGGGCCACGTGAGCCGCCAGCCTTGAGCACGCCAAGACTCCAGGAAGGCCTCCGCTTGACCAAAGGGGGTGCCAGGTAGGGCAGGAAGGACACAGGTTAGACATGAAGCAGTCCCCATGAGAAGGGCTGGGAGGGGCTTTGGGCACAGCTCAGAGGCAGGGATGGCCAGGGTGACCTCCTGGGCCAGCACACTTTGGATGAAGCCGTAGCACTAGCCCCACGGCTCCCTCTGCTTCCCCGCAGCCAAACCCACCAACTGGGTAGAGGGCACCCAGACGGTGCTTCGAGCCAAGAAGGGGCAGGATGACAAGGTCCTGGTGGCCACCTGCACCTCGGCCAACGGGAAGCCTCCCAGCGTGGTGTCCTGGGAAACGCGCCTGAAGGGCGAGGCGGAGTACCAAGAGATCCGGAACCCCAACGGCACGGTGACCGTCATTAGCCGCTACCGCCTGGTGCCCAGCCGGGAAGCCCACCGGCAGACCCTGGCCTGCATCGTCAACTACCACATGGACCGCTTCCGGGAAAGCCTCACCCTCAACGTGCAGTGTGAGCAGGGCGCAGCGCAGGCGGGTTTCGGGGTGGGGGGTGCTGCCGTCCCCTCCTACCGCCCCACTCTTGCCAGCCCTCCCTCCTCCTTTGCTCCGATCTCTCTTCCTTTGCTTCCTTTGCCCCCTTTCTGCTCCTGCCCACCCCCCAGCCTTCCCCTCCCTTTCTCTTTTCAGGGGTGCATTGTCCTCCCCCCTCTCTCTTCCCCATCTCCTTCCTGTGCCCATCTGTCCTCCTCCTTCCTCCATTCCCTTGCTGCTTCTGTTCCGAGGGTCCTCCCCCCTCTCTCCCCGTCTTCCAGCTCTTTCCATGTCACTGCCCCTTCCACCCCAGCCCCATCTGAGGCTCACTCCCTCGCCCCAAGCCCTGCTCTCCTGACCTCACCCTTCTCAAACATCGTCCCTTGCCCCACAGACGAGCCCGAGGTGACCATCGAGGGGTTTGATGGGAACTGGTACCTGCAGCGGACGGATGTGAAGCTCACGTGCAAAGCCGATGCTAACCCCCCTGCCACCGACTACCACTGGACCACGTAAGTGCTCTGGGGCTGGCTGGTCGCCTTGCAGGGTGCCTAGCTGGTCACAGGGAGGCACCCCACCCCACCTCCAGGAGCATTACGTGGGGAGAAAGTTAGGGTCTTGGTTCAGGATTCTCAGTGAGAAGGGGAGGGGCTGCGACAGACCCCAGCCACGACAGCATCAGGGTCAGTGGGACAAACCATTCTGCCAGAGGGGGATCCCCTCATCAACCGCCTGCCTTCTTCCCCCTAATAAAGAATCTAGTCGTTCTCCTTTGGTGATTCAGTCTGAGTCACTCCCACCCCAGCCCCCGGTATTTATTTTTATCGAGGTGTCCCCAGGGAAGCTGGCTTTCTGGAGCATCCCAGATCTTTCTTTGTTCCCGTTCCTTCTCTCCAGCACCCCCAGATTCTCAAGGAGGGGGCAGCCGTCACCCCAGAATGCCTGCGTCCGTGGAGCGCTGGCCCCGTACCCCGCCGTGCCATTCTTGGCTTCACAGTCTTTGAGCCTGGCTCTCGAAGGGTCCTGTCTGCCCCTCCAGCCGGCTCTGATGGCCCGAGCCAAGGTTCTTCCCAGAGAAAAGCTGGATGGGACGCATAGAAAGGCGGATGTGGGGAAGCCAGGAAGCGGGTTGACATGGATGGCCAGGAGATGGCTGCCCACATTGTCTACACTCTGTTTCCTGGAAGTAGAAGGCATTGGCCTGCCCTAGCTAGTTCTCACCCTCCACTTTCTGGAGCCAGAAGGGTTATCTGAAGGTACAGGTGACCAGTTTCGGCTCTGTGTACCAGGGAGCTGCTAGGTCCAACAGAATAATAGCTTTGTGACATGGAAAATCAGGAGGAGGCTCCCCTGTGTCTCCCCCAGGAAAATGGCCTATGATATGCCCAGCAAGAAAATGAGAGAGTGTACCGGAGCACGATTCCTCTACATGGGTCACATCTCATCACCTGAGCAGCTTGTTAAGATACAGATCTCCAAGCCGTGGCTCCAGCGGCTCAACCTCAGTAGATCTGGGGTGAGAACCCGAACGTCTATACTATCAACTAGCACCAGGAACCAGGCGTAGTCGGGAGAGCGCCGTGCCAGGAGCCAAAGACCTGGCTAGAGCCCCAGTTCTGTCACTTACTAGCTGTGTTCTTTGACCCTGAACTCAAAGAGCTTCTCATCTGTTCAGTGGGACCAGTCCCTTTCCGGCCTGTCTACATCTCGGTGCTGGGACATGAGCGTGAGATGCCGAATAACGGGAGTCTGCCAAACGCAAGAGATTATTGTTGTGGTTATTGTTGGTACTCCGTCCAAGACAGACCCTGCCTATCAACTCAGCAAGAGGGCTGGGAGTCTTGGAGGCTGGGTGACACCCGGGGAAGCTTCTGGGCTGGAGGGTCATAACCCACTGCCATGTCTCCCCATCCCTGCAGGCTGAATGGCTCTCTCCCCAAGGGCGTGGAGGCCCAGAACAGAACCCTCTTCTTCAGGGGGCCTATCAACTACAGCCTGGCAGGGACCTACGTGTGTGAGGCCACCAACCCCATCGGCACCCGCTCGGGCCAGGTGGAGGTCAACATCACGGGTAGGAAGCTGTCCCCTGTCCTGCCTCTCCCCACCCACTGCTCTGCCTTTGGGCTAGGTCACTGCAGGAAGTTTCTGTCTCCCCTTCCTCTGGTTCTCCCCTGAGCTCTGGCCACTGGCCTTGCTTTGCTTTTCTCTTTCCTCTGTCGAGGCTGTGTGTGAAATAGGGTGACCCCCGATCGGAGAGGGATCAGAGAGAGGCTCCAGCAGAGAGGAAGTAAGTGCTGTTGCGGGTGGGGGAACGGTGGGGGGGACAGGTGTTAGAGCCTGCCCGGGTCCTGTGATGCCGGCTTGGTGGGGCTGGGCTTGGAGGTGGAGCTCATTTGCTCCTGCAGTTCAGGAAACCCGCACGGGCGGGCGGGAGGGTGAGGCTGTCCTCAAGCAGGGACACTGGAGGAAACACAAGGAGACAGCCCAGAGCCATGGTGGTTGTGTGCCCTGAATTGCTGTCTTCCCTGCATTTTTCCCTGTGTCGGTGCAGATGAAGAGATCCGGCCGCCTGACCCTCTCAGGGCAAAGGGAGCAAAGAGCTAGGATGTCCTGGGAGAGATGGGTTTTAATGTCAGACAGCAGGGACGTGGACAAGCGCTCCTCGGAAAATGGGCATAATTCGAGGTGCCTTGAAAGCTTCTTGTCGGAATGTACGTAATGTGGGCCAAGGACCTAGCGCAGACCAGCCTGTCAATAAATGGCCCCTGCTCTGTGATCATTATCTTCACCCCTGTCATTATCATTATTAATGGGAGGATCAAAACAAGCCAAGAGAGGGGTAAACTTGCCATCACAGCTTCACAGCCAGAAGAGGGAGTGTCCTTAACATTGTGGCTGAGGTAGTTGCAGGAAAAGAAAGTGACAGAAAGAACCACCTGGGACGGGCAGGGGTGTCATGCGGCTGGGGGGATGGACAGGAAGTGACCTCAGGGAGATGTTGGGCCGGGCTCCGGAGTCTGGGAAGTTGGGCAGTGGTTGCTGGACTCCAGGCACAGGACTTGGGCAAGCCCTACAGACGCATCGGCTCCGGGCCCGCGTCCCAGAAGTAGGAGACCTCATGTGTGGGTCCATCCGAGGCACAGCGGCAAAAGGAGCTGTCCAGGGTCTGCACCTACCTGTGCAGTCACACTCGGGGCCGTTCCGTCCCACTCTCACCAGGGGGAGGTGGAGTCGCTTGTCGATTGCTGTTTTCTTCAACTCCCTGCCCGTGGCTCTCACACTGGTCAACTCCCTGCCCGTGAACCAGAAGTAGAAGCGTCCGAGGTGGAGCCTGGGAAAAGCTACGGCAGCCCGTCCTCCAGGCTGGGGTTGGGGGCGGTGGGGAGGGGGAGGGCCAGAAGCACAGACTTCTCCCCTCCTGGAGAGAATTTGGGCAAAGCTCAGTAAGAGCCTCACGGGCGCCCGAGCTCTGGCCGTGGGGCCACGGGACAGACAGGGATGAGGAGTATTCGTAAGGGAGCATAACCACGCCACAGGGAGGCATGTCGTACGGGGGCCATGTCAGACTTGGCCTGAGTGTGGTCACGTAGCGGTTCTTCCCGGCTGTGTCGCTTTCACGTCTCACAGAGTCTCAGCTTCCCAGTCTGTATGGCAGAGATCATCATACTTATCTCAGGCCAGATGCATACTCCGCTGGCTGGAGACACTGTTGACTGGGAAGTCAGGGGAGGGGGCCAAGAAACGGGAGCAGTGATCTCCCGTGATCCTACCCCTGGCATGAGTGGACCAGCCAGAGGCCCTTCTAGGCTGATGGGGCCAGGTGGCGCTACCCAGCTAAGTCGGGGCCTCCCTTCTCCCAAAGCTCGAGAGGAGGCAGGATGACTGTGAATGCACGCTGCTCATCAGGGACTCAATGGCATCCAGGAGCAGGGAGGAAGGGAAGGGGGCACTTCCCAGGCCCAGGCTAAAGGAAAGAGAGGAAAGGGAGGAAGCGAAGCCAGCCGTGGAGGCGGGCCGTCTCCTTGGGGCTGATGGCAGCAGTGGGATGCCCTGCGTGGGATCTGTGGTCAGGCCTAGCTGGCCTGTGGCAGGCGGCCCAAGCTGCCCAGGGCTCCAGCTGGAAGATGCATGCGACATAGCCTCCCGTGCTCCCCGGAGGCACAGAGAGAGACAGGGCTGGTAAGCAAAGTCACACTCAGGTGACTTGCATGAGGACACTCTTGTTGACAGCCCAGTTAGGCAGAAGCCAGGGATGCGTGGTGCCCACTGAATCACTGATGGGCCCGGGAGCCGTTTAGCCGGCCCTCCCGAGGGAGGACCTCTCGGGCCCGCAAGACAGCTCAGCCGGGAAGCCTGAGCCTTTTCACAGCCATGTGTTCTGGCGCTCACGGAAAATCTCCGAGCAGCCGCTGACACCACCGGCCCTTGTCCCACATCAGCCGGTGCCTATCACGTTCTCTGGGGGTCCACTGTGGGGGCACAGCCATGCCCCGTGCTCCAAGCCCCACTGGTCAGGAGGGAATGCATCAGCGAGACGGATAAGTGGAAATTTAATTTTTCATTCTGGCCATCCGTTCGGGTAATAGCTTTGCCCTGGGCGCATCTGGAGAGGAAAATGAAGAGAAGCCGGGGCAGGGGTGGGAGGAGGCGGGCCGCAGGGTGTGTGCCAGAGACACGTGCGTGTGCGGGGCACACGTGTGCGGGGCACTGCACCTGCACAGGCTTCTCAGGGTCCCGGACCCTGGAGAAGGTGGCATTTGAGTTGTTCCTACAAGGATGAGTGGGCAGTGATGGAGGGTGGGGGTCCCCAGGCAGGGGAAGCTCGTGGGAGGAGAACGGTGGGAGCACTGGAAGGAGTGGGGCTTTCTCTGTGTCGCCAAAGGGGAGCCTCTCAAGGGTTCTCAGCAGAGAGGCAGGTGGTTTAGACCAAGCGTTTGGGAGGGGCTGTACAGTGAGGATGTCCCTAGTGGGAAGCAACAGGCCTCGGCTGTGGTCATGAGGACGAAGAGACAGACTCCCCAGAATTGGCGTGGACGTGTCCGTGGGGCCCGGGGCCCTCACACAGGCCCATTTTTGAGATCTGAGTACTGAGAGCAATTTCATGGGGTTAGCCCAACAGTCACAAAACAACCCAGTGAGCTTCCTTCCCTTCTCCCTCCAGGGGTAATGTGAAAGGTGGGGAGGGGCGCTCAGGGTACGGCCTTGACCAGATGAAAGAGGCCAAATGGGGCAGCATCTATCCCTGGGACGGGGACTGTTGGGAGAAGAGTATCCAGGCCGCTCTAGGAGCAGAGCAGGGAGGCCACTGTGGTGCAAGCGTCTGGCCCAGTTCCCATTTCCAGGGAAGCCCCAGGTTCATCCACTGGGGACAACCACTTGAAGGTGAAGGTAACAGGGCTCCTCCCTCTTAGACCGGGTGTTCCCGTGACCGTGTGTTGGTGGGGCTTCGGGGTCCTTTTGGGACGGAGGGCGCATGCCTCTGAGCGTGTAAATGCAAGCAGACGAGTGCCTATGTGCAGGCCGAGCGGGCACACGGGAACCCTGGCTGTGCCATGGGCAGACGTGCCTTTCTGCGGGCGGGCAGATGGCAGGGTGTGTCGGGGAGCCCCCGAACAGACAGCTGTGTCTGCGCGCCTGGGAGGATTCGGTCCTGCTCCAGCATGACGAGGCCCTGCCCCGTGGCCTACACAGCTGCTGCAGCTGTCTGACCCTGGGCCTTCCCACTCTCCCTGCGGCCCCTGCACTGCACACTGGGAGCTGTAGTTCCAGCAGCTTCCCGGCCTCATCCCGTGATGCTAGAGCATTTCCCGCCTGCCTGAGGAAGCACCAGGCGTTGGTTCTAGAAGCAAGCCCAAACATCCTCTTTGACGCTAAAACTCCTCCAGATCCCAGAACCAGACTATAAACCCTAACCTGCCCTCCACCTCAGATCCATCCAAAGCCCCTGTACCAGCCCACCCGTCCCAGTCAGGAAACCTTGGCCCCAAAGGAATGCAGAGCTCCCACTGCCCCCAGGGTCCCGGCCAGCCTGCCATCCCAGAATGGAGGCTGCAGTCCTTCAGGAAAGGGGGCTGAGCTGCCCGCTGTGTAAGACCATGTAAGGGAGGCCCGTGAGACCCCACCACCCAGCTCTTCTCTCCCCGGCCAGCAGAGGCCCTTGAGGCTCTGCTTCTGGTGCCCCAGGAACTACTAGCTGACCGTGACAGCTGGAAGGACGGAGGGGGCGGGCGGGTGCTTCATTCCACACCAAGCAGCCGCCTCTCCTTCCAGATGAATGAGGTCCCCATATGGCATCTTCACACGGAAGTCTGCAATGCTGGACAGTCATCTCAGCCATTTGTCTACCTCTAGGCAGTCCTGGCCCGAAAGCAGATAACCAGGGTTCCCTTTGGTCCCAAAAGAACCCCAGGGAAGAGTAAACTCCCTTAGGACTTGGGGAAGAAAAGTGAAACAGAAGGACCTAGAGGGGGACCCAGAGGCTCAGCTCTAAGACAAGCTTTGCCTTGACACAATTCATTCAACAAATGTTCTTGAACTCCGGCCACATGCCAGGCAGTGGCCTGTCCCTGTCCCTCTGGAGTCTATGTTTTAGCACAGAAGGAGGACAGCAAACAGATAGAATACATTTGAAAAATTACGTAGTCATTTTGAAGGTGACTTGGAGAAAAGAGCAAGGTCAAGGGGTCCCAAGTACAGGGGTGGGGTTTGTGAGCTGTGGTTTTAAACAGGGCAGTCAGGGGAGGCGTTGGTGAGAAGGTGATGTCAATGGGAAGTTTGATCCAGGCCCTGAAGGAGGTGAAGGAGTAACCTGAGACATGGGAGCAGAGTCTTCCGGGGTGGAGAGCAGCCAGTGAGAAGGCCCTGAGGACGTTTGGAGCAGAGTGAGCCAGGAGGAAAGCAAGAGATGGAATCAGAGGTGGAGAGCAGAGGCACAGGTCGTACAGAGCATTTGAAGCTCTTCAGACTTAACGGGATCTCTGTGGCTCCTGTGTTCAAGACCATCTATAGAGGAAAAAGGTAGAATCGGGGAAGCCGGTTAGGCAATTACTGCAATAATCCAGGTGACCGATGATGGTAGCATGGAGTAGAGAGGTGGTGGTGGTGGGAAATGGTCGGATTCTAGATTTACTTTAAATTCACACTTATTCACTAATTTGGGACACAAGCCACTCCCATGAAACGGGTAGTAAACTACCATACTGTGATTAGTGGGGTCCAAAAAATTCAATCTATTCAAATAAAACATAGGAGAGCTTTATTTTCATTGGGTCTCTGCTGGTGCAAAAAGCATAAGAATAAATATAATGGAACTTCTACTGCACACAGCTGTAACACAGCGGATGGAAGCAGTCCCAAATTATCATGAGACCGCCATTTCCCCAGCTCTTCTCCTCGCTCCTTCGGGGGAGAACTTTAGCCATTTGAAAACTGGCGGAAGGACCAGAGCCAGTTGTGGTGGATCCTGATTTGCATTTACTACAGGGTGTTTCATCAGAGGCTTTACCATCATATATCAGTATCTGACAAATGGAATGGAATTGGGTATTGTTTCTACTAGAATGAGATGTGTAGACCGTTAATACCTAAAAGTTCAAAAGAGAACAGGGAAGTGTGAGCTGGAGAAGGCCAGGCTGCACAAAGACAGGACTGAAGAACGGAAATGGGCACGAGGGGATGAGGAAGGGCATTCCCGGCAGAGCGAACGGCATGAGCAAAGGCTTGAAGGGAAGAGTCAACTTGGATTCAGCAAGGACGGTGAGTTAGCCAAGGCCAAGATCGAGTGGCATGATGAAAGCTCTGAAGCCCAGGCTGGCGTGGTCCAGCAGGCAGCGGGGAGGGACGTTATTGCTAGTCTTTGAGAAAGGGAGTGGCAGTGTGTACGCAATGGAAATTAACCCGGTGACTGTGGATGGTGACTGAAAGAGAACAGAGACCAAATGAAGGTGGGAGATTCAGGAATCTACAGTAAAACCTGGCATGAAGTGGTAAGAAATTGAATAGGAGAAGCCAACAAGATTTGATGGAAAGACTTGAAAGGAAATGTAGCTCCCTCCATTTGGATACCTTTCTTATTCTCTGGGCCTCTCCAAGTCCTTGCCATCCTTCAAGGCTTGGCTTAAGTCTTTCTGAGAAACATCTTCTAACTCCAGGCCACAGTGCCCTCTTTCCCCTGCATTCCTGAGGCACTTCTCTGCCACTGTCCTTGATTGTCTGCGGGCGGTTTTATCCCTAAGGGTGTCATTTGGTTCCCCAGATAGGCTGTGAGTTTTTTGTATCCTGTGACTAGCAAATTGATTGGATAGGTGGGTCGATGAGTGGATTGGTAGATGGGTACATGGGTGGATAGGTGGATGGATGGACAGATGGGTAGATGGGTGGGGGGATGGGTGGGGGGATAGATGTATGGGTAGGTGTGTGGGTGGATGGGTGGATGTATGTATGTATGGATGGGTGGATGGATGGGTGGATGGATGGATGGATGGATCAGTGGATGGTTGGGTAGATGGATGGGTGGATGGATAGATGGGTGGGTGGGTGGGTGGATGGATGGATGGATGGATAGATGGGTGGGTGGGTGGATGGATGGATGGATGGATAGATAGATAGATGAGTGAGTGGATGGATGGATGGATGGATGGATGAATGGATGGATGCATGGATAAGTGGATGGGTGGGCGGGTAGGTGCGTGGATGGATAGATGGATGGACAGATTAGTGGATGGGTGGGTATATGGGTGAAGCAATGAGGCAGATGTACAGAGGAGAGAGCACTCAGATATGGGGTGAGAACTGAAGAGGGAGCAGACAGGTAGAAAGTATGGAAGAGGCCAGGTTCCTATTAGCTGCCTTTCGGGTGTGCCTTGTGGAGGCAGCTCCCACTTCCTGGGGAGCAGGTGTGCAGCCCTTTTAAAGGCAGTAAACAGACCTGGTGAAGCAAGAGAAGCTTGAGGTTCCACGGAAACCGTTCTGGAAGTGAGCGGTGAGGACAGATATTCAATAAATATTTATTGGGCAGCCACTCGGTGACCTACACTGAGGACACAGTGGTGACAAGTGGTTGTGTTTCTCTGCCAACTCCTGCATGTGGAGAGGCCGGGAACGGGAGCATCTGGGTGGTCCCTGCTCAGCCATGTGACTGCAGGCAAATCGCCTCCCCTTGTCGGGGCCCCCGTGATTTCATCAGCCCTTCCAGCCTGGACTCCCGGAAGTCCTTTCCTCTTCTCTTCTAGGGCCTCTGCCCTGCTCTTGCCTGCTGCTGCCAGCACCCCACCCACTCACACACATGGCCGGAGTGGGCCGGCTTTACCTCTGGGAGGAGGGAGTGGGCCCATAGGAGGAGCAGGATTCCCTTGGAATGAGTGATGCTCAATCAGGGAGTGAGCTGGCAGAAACCGATTCCCAGGGACCGGAACAAATGCCCAAACCATACACCTTTACCCTGGCCTAAAGAGAGGAGGGCCTAGAATAGCCCAGCAGCCCTCCCAGGTTCCCTGGAAAACCTGCCCACCTGTGCCTCCTGACCGGGGCCAACCGTGGTGACCGGGGCCAACCGTGGTCTCCGGTGCCACCCTGTGGCGGTGCTGGGAACCGCCTCCCTCAGTCTCCCCTCCGGGCAGCATTGACCACAGCGCGGGCAGTCACCCGCCCAGCCTTCCCTCCCTCCCACCTACTTCCTTTCCCTCCTTTCCACCTTTCCTGCTTTCTTGTTTCCACCCTGTCCTCAGCGCGCACATGTTCGTACACATATGTTCATCGCATCAGCACCGGTATGCAGGCTCGCCGTGACGGGCCAGGGTGTGCCCGGGCACGCGCTCCCTTGTGACGCCACTCGTCATCGTGGCCGTGAACTCACGTGCGCTCGTGCCCCGTCTCTGCACAGCCATGCTGAGTGTCTTTTGCTCACAGCCCAGGCTGGCAGCACCCCTGGCACCCACCTTGCCCTTCAGGGCCAGACCGCAGCCGAGAGCCACAGCCCCGGTTTCTGGCACTCACGGGGCATCTATGGGGCCAGCCTGGGAACCCGCCCTCTTCCCTGTGCCCTGGGAGCAGGTGAAATCAGGCGTGGGGTACCCAGTGACCAGCAGGCGTCGGACACTTTTGGGGACGTTTGCACAGGGTTTCCGTGCAAGAGAACCAATGTCAATCACTGGCTGGTGGCCACAGGCAAGCTATTTAACCTAAGACGTGTTGCCTGGTGCATTGGCTAGAAATTAACAGCACACTTGTTTCTCAAGGTGCTGTGATGGTGACTGGCAGCTAGGGGACACTGGGTCCACGGTGGGCTCCACTAATGGGGGTGATCCAGGCTGGCACCACAGCCAAGGAGAAAGCCAGCATGGAGCCTCCGGGGGTCCGGGACTCGCTGCCTCTTCGCCCGCTTCAGCCACAATACTGCGGCGCACTGGAGGGCTGGGGCACCGAGGGGCCTGTGGAACTGGAGCCGCCCTTGGGCCTTGGGCCCACTTCCCGGCCTTTCCATCCCCTGCCTCGCT
The DNA here is from genome assembly GCF_018350215.1 of Panthera leo. Classification (NCBI taxonomy): domain Eukaryota; kingdom Metazoa; phylum Chordata; class Mammalia; order Carnivora; family Felidae; genus Panthera; species Panthera leo. Next base: position 17,087,960 of record NC_056688.1, on the reverse strand, counting down.
CCCTCCCTGCCATCCCTGCTGACGCCCCCACCCCCAGGAGCAGTCACTGACACTGTCCCCCTCCGTGTCTTTTCCTCACCCAGAATTCCCCTACACCCCGTCTCCTCCCGAGCACGGGCGGCGCGCCGGGCCGGTGCCCACGGCCATCATTGGGGGCGTGGCGGGGAGCATCCTGCTGGTGGTGATCGTGGTCGGCGGGATCGTGGTCGCCCTGCGCCGGCGCAGGCACACCTTCAAGGGCGACTACAGCACCAAGAAACACGTGTATGGCAACGGCTACAGCAAGGCGGGCATCCCCCAGCACCACCCGCCCATGGCCCAGAACCTGCAGTACCCTGATGACTCGGACGATGAGAAGAAGGCCGGCCCCCTGGGCGGGAGCAGCTACGAGGAAGAAGAGGAGGAGGAGGGCGGCGGAGGGGGCGAGCGCAAGGTGGGCGGCCCCCACCCCAAATACGACGAGGACGCCAAGCGGCCCTACTTCACGGTGGATGAGGCAGAGGCCCGTCAGGACGGCTACGGGGACCGGACTCTGGGCTACCAGTATGACCCTGAGCAGCTGGACTTGGCCGAGAACATGGTTTCTCAGAACGACGGGTCTTTCATTTCCAAGAAGGAGTGGTACGTGTAGCCTCCCTCTCCGGAGCCTCTGTCGGCTCCCCTTTCTCCCCGGCCCCCACCCGCACGCCCCCTGCCCTCCCCCACTCGCCCACTCCTCCAGGAGCTCGACAGAGACTCGCCCGGCTGCCCAAAGCCAGCCCCACACTGCCGGGGAGCGGGGAGCCCGGGGCAGACACGACCCGGCTTTGTTTTGATTTCCTCCCTGTCCCCCGCCCTCCCCGTGGTGTTGTGTTCACTGTGGCTTTGGTGTCGCTGTACCTTCCCTCCCCTGACCACCGCCACCACCCGCCCCCCGCCCCCCGCCCCCGCCTGCCCTCTCTGTGGGGAGCCCTGTTCTCGTCTTGTGTACCTGGGCATCCCTCCAGGGTTTGGGGAGCCAGCCCTCCCCGGCCCCCCAACACTGGAATTTGTTTGTGTTCTTTCCACTGGGGGTGGAGGGCTGAGAGGCTCCGAGAGGAAAAGCCCCAAGCCACCCCCGGATGCCGCTCTTCTTTTCCCAGGGAGGGGGAACCCACACCCCTTGCCCCGAGCAGCCAGGAGCTGGGGACCCCGCTCTAGACAGTCGTTGCACCCAAGAGACAGGGAGAGGCTTCTCCAAAGCACCCAGGGTTGTCTTGTTTGTTAAGCGAATCGAATCGAGGTCCCTACCGGGGGGAGCCTTGGGCAGTACGTTCTCCTGGTGAGGTTGGTTTTACACTTTTTGTCCCCATTGGCCAGCAGAGAGTGAAGTTGGCCCAGCTCTGGTGTGTCTGTCCTCTTGACCCCTCTCTGCTCCCCACATAGTGGGACTTTAGGTGGCCCGTACGCCTCCCGTACGCCTCCGCCAACGCATACACGCACCCACATGCACACTCGCCACTCGTGTCTGCCCCTCGTTCCCCTGGGGTCACAGGCCCTCCCCGGCCGGACACTGCCCGAGGCCCACCCCTCCCTGCCCCACCTCTTCCCTCCCAGCTGAGGATGGGGACAGCCTTCGGAAGCCTCCAGGGACGGCAGAGACCAGGGCCCCCTGGAGCCTCCACCCTAGGAGCTCAGGCTGGCCCTAAATTGCTTCTTTCAGCACGGGAGGTCCTCAGATTTCTCCCTTCTCTATCACGTGCTAGCAACTCTGTCTGGATTCTCCCGGGGAGTCAGGGCGGGGGGGTCCCTAGGCTGTCCGGGAGTCACAGGTGACTGAGCACCACCATGGAGGGCGCGGGGAAGGGAGTCCACCGCGTAGAAGCTTTGCAGACACAGATGCTGAAGAGTGTAGGTGGTGGCTCACCCGCCAAGGCCAATGCAGATGTTCTGGGCCTGCCAGAAAGTGCAAGGGGCATGGGGGAGCCAGGAATCCCGATTCTGCAGCTCCTGCTCCCTGCTCTCCACTCCCCGCTCAGCTATCCCTGGTCTCCCTTCTGGGATGGGGCGGGAGGGACCCTGGGGAAGCTTTCCCTTTGAGTTACAGATTCCCTCCTTGAATGGGGCTCCGGGGCCCATCCGTCACCCAAGACGAGGGTTTCCTGTCTGTACAGTGGGGGACAGGCCCCTCCCAGCTCTCTCAGTTCCCCCGGCTCAAAGTGCCTCAGTTCCTTCATCTGCCCACCCCGGTCCCCCCCGGGCACTCTAGATAGGAAAGACCCTGGGATGGGAGAGCAGGCTCATGCCTGCCCATTAGGGTTCCGGTTAACCCAGGCCATCAGGGGCTCTGTGGGATGGCAAGTGTTGCGGGGGGAGGGAAGCAGACCACTCTGTGCCCCACGGGCACTGACCTACCCTGCCATAGGCTTCCCAAGGGAGCCCCAGGCCCCAGGCCTCTCCCTCCCCTCCCCTCCCTGGTGCTGCTATTAACCACCCCCCCCCCCCCCACCACCAGCCCCGTCTCTGCCCTGGTGACCCTGGGCCCACCAGCTGGGCCACCCTCACCCGGCCCCCACTGCCCCAGCCCCAGCCCTGGCTGCCCAGTAGCCACGTAGCAGAAGTCTGAAGCCATGCCAGCCCTGGGGCAGCTCTCCCCTCTTGGCATTGGGTGGAGATGGGGGAGAAAATTCTGGGGTCTTTCAAGCCACAGGGCAGAGAGGGGTGGAGGAGCCGGGCTGCCTCTCCCAGCAGTATTAGTGTCGCCCCAGGGCAGAGGACCTTTTCCATATCACATCACTGCCCCATTCCACCTCACGGCACTCTGGCCCCTCTGCTTGGTCTCCTGCCCCCCCCCCCCTCACCCCTGGCAGGAGGAAATCCCAGGGGCCTCCCTGATAGAGGCATTCTCTGACCCCTTGAAACCATGAAACCGAAAGTCTCCCTCCTGCCACCCCCTATTCCTCATTATGTGATGTACTTAGGAGGGTCCCTGGGCCCAGCCAAAGCCCTGAGTCCCCGTTAAGACGCCTCCATGCCCTCACCCCAAGCAAAGCACAAAGTATGGGATCCATGCCACACGCATGGGCCGCGTGGGAGGCTCCTGCCTACCTTGTCCAGCAGCAGCACACCCAGCGGGGCGGTCGCTCCTCAGGGGCCCAGGGTAGGCCAGGGGCAGGCAGGGGTCGGCGCTCGGGCCTGGGGAGATGGGGCTTTCTGCGCCCCGAGTCTGCGGGAAGGTGGGCACTGCCGCCAGGCCCACAGACACAGCCAGCGGGCAAAGGGGAGGTGTGGCCCGACAGAGAGATGAGGATCTTCTGCTTCTCCTTTGTGCCCCCAGCGTGAGCTGAGCCTTCTGCCTTTGCTGGAGATGAAATAAACTCGATATTCATTGTGCCAAGGCCTCCCCCGTTGTCACCCTGCCTCTTGTTACCCTCCCTCTTCTTGCCCCCGACCCTGCTCCCCCTATTTCTTTAAGATTTTGATATTGTTCTAACGTGTAAGCGAACCACCCCGAGTCCCCTTTCATCAGAAGGAGCCGAAAAGCAGCAGCAGGGAATCGGTGACCACGAGCAGGCAGGCGCGGCCCCCTCGGGCCCAGTCTGCGCGCACACGGGGCACGCTCCCCTCCGACAGGTGCACACGCACAGACGCGCAGACACGGCAGAGGAACGGGCTGGTCCTGCCGAAAGCCCCGCAGCAGAGACGTGATTTCCCAGTGCTCAGGCCGCAAGAGAGACTCACAGGGGCCTCGTTTCCCGGGCGTACAGCCCCCCCCCCCCCATCAGCCCCCTCCATGTGCCCGTCACTGGTGCAATAATTTTTCTGCCACCCTCCAAGCAGAGGAATCGGGAACTGTGTTAGGTGGATGTGGGTGGCCCGCCTGGGAGGACAGGGGCCCAGACAGAGACCTCTGAAGCCACCAGGAGCCCTCTCCTGCTAAGGAGCATGTGGGCCCCTCCCAGGCCACAAAGAGACCTGCTGTGGCTACGGGTGCCGTGAGGGGCTCCCGAGGCCTTGCCTCTGCTGCTGCCGCTGCTGCCCCGACCCTAAGGCCCAGCCGAACCCCCTGCCTGCCGGTGCTGTTCTCCTAACTCCTGCTGTGAGGAACAGGATTCTTGGCCGGAAAAAAGGAAAAAAAAAAAAAACGGTTTTCTCTTTTTGTACAAATGGAAGCAAAATCCAGGAGAAGCTGCCACCCCTCACCTCCGAGTGCGATGCGCTACCTTGGCATCAGTTTCTTCGTCACCGTGTTCGTCTTTGGTCCCGGGACGACCCAGCAGATTCTCCTGGTTCTGACCCATGGGGTGTTTGCATCACCCCCTTTTACTTGTATAAAAAAAAAAAAATGATGAGTTGAAAAATGTACTGAGGGAAAAAAAAATGTACTTTTTTATAAATAAAGTGTTTAAAACAACGTTGGTTGCCTGTGTCGCTCGTCTCCCTGCGGTGGCCGTGCTGGGGGCACGGGGACAGGGGAGAGCTAGAGATGGGCCAGCACGGTAGTGAAGGGGAGGGAGCCTCTGGCCGGTGCCCAGGTCCCATGGTTCTGGGACAGTGACACCGACCCCTGCAGGAGCCTGCCTCCCGGGGTGGGGGGCGGTCAGGGTCCTGCCTGAAATGTCACCCCAGCTCCCAGGCTGCCAGGAAGTAGCACCCACACCCGGGAAGACTGGTGGGCAGCAGAGGCGGGAAGGCTGGGCCTCTACAGGCACAGGCAGGGAGGAGGCAGGACCCTCCCTGTGCTGGCCGGAGTCCCTGCCTTCCTGAGTTTAGGCCTCTGCTGCCCTCCAGCAGCCGAGCACAGCTCAGGCTTCTTCCCTTCCCCCTTCTCGCCCACTCCCTGCTGCCCTGCTCCTTCCTGCCAGTTCGCCTCCTGTGGTCTTTTGGAGAGGAAAGCCAACAGTTATCGCCTGCCTGCCGTGTCAGACAGAGAAGAGATGGGGAGCTTTATCTTCTGTCCCCTGCCAGGTCTCTCCAAGAGACCCAGCCCTTCATCTCCAGGGGTGGGGGGAGCAGGGCTGGGTGCAGGGAGGGTGTCCTCATTCCTTGCTTACCTCCCCTCCCCGCTCCACCACCATCTGCTTCCCATCTCCAGGGCTGGAATGCAGGACAAATCGATCCTAGGTGGGAGTGGCAGGGGCTTCACCTCCCCCAGTCACCCCCGGTAGCCTCTTTTCCCTGAAATCCACACCATACACCTCTGAGAAAAGGGGGTAGGGATGCTGAGAGCCAAGGTGGCCACTTAGCGGAAAGCCCTCCTGCACGTGGGGGGAAGCCCTGTCCTCCTTTCCTAGGATCGGGGTGGGGAGGCCAGGGCCAGCAGGAATCAGGCGGAATCGGGCCAAGAGAAGCAGCCGGCAGCTGTTGGCAGCTGGCTGGGCCCCTCACTGGAAGGCCAAGCCCAGCACCCTAGACTGTGTTTAGATGCGGATTCGCGAACGAGATGCAAATTGGTTGTTTAAGTGGTCACTTCCTCAGTTTTCCAGGCTGTCCGTTCAAGTTAATTTTTAATTTGCGCAGGCAATAAATGCTTAATTACATTATTAATATATTGGAAGAGAGCAGTGGACAGAACGTCCTAATTGGCATTTAACTAGAGTGTTCCGGCAAATTAGCCAAGACTTTCTCCGGCATCGGAAGGAGGGCAAGCCAATTAGTCCCCGGCACAGCCTCTCCTGGCGGGAGGAGCCCAATCTGGCCCCTTCCCCCAGGGTCCCGGGAGTCCAGGGAACACCTAGCTTTCTAGGTGCTAGCTGAGCTGGGTGCGGGAAGAACTTGGCTCATTAGGGTCCTTCTGCCCCAACCTCAACCCTCGGCCCTGTCGCCGCATCCCCACCCTCAGCACAGCAGAGGACCAAACGCTGGGGACAGGGCTCCTGGGGTCCTGGGGACAGGACCTGTCTGGGTAGCTAAGGTCCCCCTGGGTGTGCCCACCATTGCCCTACCTCAGCTGTGGAACAGGACTAAGATAGCTGGGCACCCAGAGCTGCTTTCTGGATACCGTGGAGGCCTCTTTCCCTTCCTCTTTACCTTGAGCACTCTGCTTGCCAACGGTTAAGAGAATGAACTTGAAGAACTTGAGGGTTGCATCCTTCACTCACCCGTGCATTCATTCGTTTGGCCACTCTGGGCCAGGCCCTGTGAGATACTGTGATAGTGCCACCCAGAGTCCCTGCTTTGAAAGAATTCGGAGGCTCCAGGGGTCCCAAATTCCAAAACAGCCAGTGCCTGCTGGCCACAGGTTGGAGCAGGGCTGTGTGCGAAGCCCTACGATAGCACAGAACGGGAATGGCTCATTTTGCTTGGGAAGGTCTGAAAGGTTTGATGGAAGATGTGACGATTTCCCCCTGGGCCTGAAGGATGTGCAGGAGTTCTCCAGACCAGAGGTGTGTTAAGAGCATCCCAGGCTAACTTGAGACTTTAGCATCTTATATCAGTTGTTCTAAAAGAGATCATTCTAGTCCAACACACTTAGCACGGTGAGAACAGAAGCCTAGAGGAGGAAACTAAGGCTTGGCGACCAGACCAGCAGAGAACACATGCTGAACATGCTCTGGGCCAGAACCAGAGCCAGGTGTTGAGAGCAGTGGGGGGTGGGGGGGAGGAAGCCAGGGAAGGGGGTGGCACCCGCCTGACTGGAGAATGCTAGAGCTGACACCACTTTCGATTCACCCACGGAGCAGAGCGAACCCCCGCGGGTTATCAGCTGGGCTCGTGGGCGCCACATTTGGTGTGTTCAGTGGAAAAGACGGTACAATTCTGGCTCCAGTGCCCGTGTGCCTTTTCTTCCACGCCACCAAGCAATAAACTCAGTTCTGACGCTACGGACCCGGAGGGAGCATCGGATCCCACAGGCCAGGGGCTCAGTCCCATAAGACTGACTGTCCCCGACTCCAAACGCCAGGGTCAACTGCAGGATGCCACCTGTGCCTCTGACCGACTGGCTATAAATCAGAGAGGTTCCTCGGGTTCGGATAATTTGCGAGTGGCTCACAGAACGTAGGAAGCCAGTTAACTCAGTAGATCACCTGTTTATTATAAACGGCTGTAACTCATGGAAGAGCCGCCTAGGGCAAGGTGCATGGGAAGGGGCTGGGAGCTTCTCTTCCCGCACCTGCAGGTGTTCACCAACCCGGAAAGCTCTCGAATCCCGTCCCTTTGGGTATTTATGGAGGCCTCGTTACACAGGCCTGATTGACTGACTTATCGGCCACTGGCAACCGAACTCAGTCTCCAGCCCCTCCCTTCTCCCTGGAGGTCAGAGGTGGGGCGGAAAGTTCCAAACTTCTAATCACATGGTTGGCTCCCCTGGCAGCCAGCCCCCATTCTTAGGTGTTTTCCAAACTTCATTAACTTAAACCCAGGTGTGGCTGAAAGGATTTCTTCTGAGCGTGAAGACACCTTTTATGGCTCTTATCGCTTAGGAAATTCCAAGGGTTGTAGGAGCTTTGTGCCAGGAACCAGGACAAAGACCAAATGCGTGCTTCTTATTATAAATCACAATATAGGGTGGTATCTGCCATGCTTTTTGAAGAATGGGAGGTAGGTGGGTCAGGGGCAAGGCCTCCTGTGCAAGCTGGAGGGGAGCCCCGGCTCCTGGAGGCACCTCTGCCCTGCCCCCAGGGCCAGATACTTTTGGGGAGCAATCCTTGGGCACCACCTTGGTACTGGCTTCTGTGGGCCCCCACGCCCTATTTTCTCCCCTGGTCTGCAGGCTTGATGGGAGAGCCAGGCCAATCCTCACTCTAGCTCCACACTCAACCTCCAGATGAGAAGCTACGGGCCCTGCCCTCTTCCCTCCCCTCCGCACACACACTCCACTGCCTGGGGCCTCATCCAAGCTGGCCCCTCCGGCCTGGTGCATCCAAGCTCATCTTGAACTCCGCTAGGAAGGGCACAGGAATAGCCTTGTTTGGCTCGAGAACCAGCTCCAGGGCACCATCCGCACACATCACTGGCTCCATCGGGCCGGGGAACAGACCCAAATCACTCGGGCGTTAAAAACGCAAATATCCAGGCCCCACCCCAGATGAAGAGGGTCAGAGCCTCTGGGGGTTGGACCCAGACAGGTGTATTCTCAACAAGCTACCCAGGAGATTCTAATGGTGTGGAGGCAGAGGCCACCCCAGGTGTCAATCATGAGGAAGAAGCAGGTCCTGAGATAGGAGACTGGATCCAGGGGTGGCTAGGTGGGCGATGCAGTGGATAAGCACGTAAGAGCTTGGGGCGCCAATATGCTATTTATTGTCATGACAAGATCATCGCCATCATCATCACCTCTGAGACCTGGGACCCTGGATGCTAGTGACTGTAGTGGAGGCCAGTACCTGGAGGCAAGTACAGAGCCATACGAGCTGCCTTGCCCATAGGCTGGAAGCCCCTTGAAGGCTAGAATCAGGGCTTATTCATCCGCAGCGCCTGGCCCGGGGCAGGCACACAGTAAGTGCTCAATAAAGCTTGAACACAACTAAACGTTATCAAAGCGAGAATCGAAAAGGCCTTGTAGGTGGAATGACCCAACCTCCCTTAAGGCAGGGTTTTGCTTCAAGCATCCCAGGTACCTCTGGGGACGGGCAGCTCACTACCTCTCGAATTAAGCCCCACCATCATATGGCAACTCCTCTACTCAGACAAAATCCCCCTCCACTAAGTTTTACCCACGGGTCCAAGTATTTCCCTGAGAAGCTGGCCTGGCCTTCTTAGGACAGTCCTTCAAATATTTGGAGATGGTTAGTCCTGGCCAAACTTCTTCCGCATGTGTTTATCCCTCTGCTCGAAACATCAGGCCACTTAGCAACACATCTGTTAGAAGCCTGGACTTGAGTCAGGCAAACCTGGGTCCAAGTCTCGGCTCAGGTGACCAGTAGCTGTAGAAAAGCATTATCGCAATGCTCAGCATAGAGCAAGCTCTCAAAGCCACATCAAAAATCCCAGGTACCAGGGCGCCTGGATGGCTCAGTCAATTAAGCATCCAAGTTCATCTCAGGTCATAATCTCATGGTTCGTGAGTTCAAGACCCGCATCCGGCTCTGTGCCGACAGCTCAGAGCCTGGAGCCTGCTTCAGATTCTGTGTGTGTGTGTCTCTCTCTGCCCCTCCCCTGCTCACGCTCTCTCTCTCTCTCTCTCTCTCTCTCAAAGATAAAATAAATGTTTAAAAAAATAATAAAAATACATAAATTTAAAAAATCCCAGTTACCTATGGACTTTGGACTCTATGGACTTTTGTCCTCATCACAAGTGCGCTCCTTAATCCCCATCACCTATTTAACCCATCCCCCCACCTGCCTCTACCTATGGACTTTGGGTGGTCATAATGTATCAGAAGTTTATTGATTGTAACAAAATGGATTATAACAAATGTACCACTCTTGTGCGGGATTTTGGTAGTAGGGGAGGCTGTGCATAATGGGGTCACAGGGTATATGGGAAATATCTATATCTTCCACTCAATTTTGCTGTGAACCTGAAACTGCTCCTAAAAAATTGTCTTTAAAAAAAAAACACAATCTGATACTCCAGCTCTTTGGAAAAACAACACATAACCAGCTCCCTCTCATTCTAAGGACCAGGGATAAAATAGTCTTCCCTGGAACTGATCTGACCAGCAGGGAATGGGAGATGGAGGGGTGGAAGGATTGTCTGAGTGTCCTCCCTGAACCTGGCCTATTCCTCTTACACCGTGGATATACCCAACCCAGCTGACCTCAATAATAGTGGTGACATGAAACACCTGGTGGCGTGGGCTCCATCCTGGTGGTTAGGCTTCTGGGTGGGTGGGTGGGTGGATGGATGGATGGACAGATGGACGGGTGAGTGGATGGATGGATGGATGGATGGATGGATGGATGGATGGATGGGTGAGAGGGTGGGTGGATGGGTGGGTAGATGGGTGAGTGGATGGATGGATGGTTTGGATGAACGGACAGATGGATGAATGGGTGGATGGATGGATGGATGGTTTGGATGGACAGACGGATGGATGAATGGGTGGATGGATGGATGGGTGAGTGGATGGATAGGTGAGTGGATGGATGGATGGATGGATGGATGGATGGATGGTTTGGATGTATGGATGGATGGATGAATGGGTGGATGGATGGATGGGTGAGTAGGTGGGTAGATGGGTGGGTAGATGAGTGAGTGGATGGATAGGTGAGTGGATGGATGGGTGGATGGATGAGTAAACCTTTGAGTCTTTTTCATGTGTGCTATTTCTAAGCAGATCTCTCTTATTCAGTACTTGTACTGTCTACTTTTCCCTCTAAATGTGGTGATTTCTCTGCTATCCATTTATCTTAATGACCTGGGTCAGTATTTCAGCCCATTGTGGTCCTTTTAGACGATTCTATCATCAGTTCAGTTCACAGCAGACATTTGTTGAAACCTGGTGAAAGGAAAGAGGAAGGCTTCAGGGTCCAACTGACCTTGATTCCATCCCTAGTTGTACCATTTATCAGCTGTGTGGACCTAAGGCAAGTTGCTTGCCTTCCCTGAGCTTTATAACTCAAGCTACATGAATTGACTGCTGAGATGAATAAAAACAGTTGTATATAGAGGAAGTTATTTGTAAAGCAGATAATAGTGGCACCTACCACAGAAGGCTGCTGCAGGGATTAAAGGAGAATCATCCCTTTGTAAAGCACTTGACACAATGCCTGGAACAGAGTGAGTGCTCAGCCAAGTTAAGTGGGGATAGAATTATCTCTTACTATTCTTTCCACCCCTGCCTATCTGCCCTAAGCAGCAAACTACAGCAGGCAAATGGAACCTGTCATGGAAATGACATCAGGTTTTAGGACACTTGCCAAGTCCCAGCTAGTTGCCCAGCTCTGGGCCTTCCTGGCTCGGTGGTGACCACCATTATTTGCATCGTCCCATAATACCTGCCATCTTGTGGAAGGGACAAGGGCATGGAGAAGCTAGGATGTGTCCCTCAGAGGCAGGACCCTGACTGAGGCCCCTGAGGCCATGTTTACTCCGGGGTAAAAGCTTCCAGCGTGTCCTCCAGAGTGGTATCTGCAGAAATGCCCAGGAGGCTCCCGATGTGGGAAGCAAGAGGATGGGTATTGGCTTCCACCTGTTTTACCCACCAAGGCTCCATGTAAGGTTTCGTTCTTTGTTGTTTTTAACTTTTTGTATTTTTTTTAAGGTGAGGGATACCATACAAACAATAGAGTATACCAATCTTAAAATTTTTTTATTTTGAGAGAGACAGAGACAGCACGAGTGGGAGAGGGACAGAGAGAGAGGGAGAGAATCCCAAACAGGTTCCACACTGTCGGCGGGGAGCCCGATATAGGGCTCGAACTCAGGAAACCGTGAGATCGTGAGCTGAACTGAAACCAACAGTCAGACACTTAACTGACTGAGCCACCCAGGTGACCCTAGAGCGTACCAATCTTAAGGGTACAGCTGCACACGTATACACCCACGTCACTACCCCCTCAGACAAGACACAGACGGTCACTCAAGCTCCCTCCCAGACAATACCCCTATTTTGGAAATTTGCATGGATGGAATCGTACAAAGTATACAATTACTTGTCTGCCTGGCTTCTCTCACTCCATATGATATCTGTGAGATATATCCACGTGGAGTGTTTTTGCGTGCTGTGTAATATCGCATTGTGTGAATGTGTTGCAATGTATTACTTCTATGCTGTCATCAACAGATACGTGTGTGTTGTTTCCGGTTTGGGCCAGTTATGAATAAGGTTGCTACAGCATTCTTATATGTAACTTTTGGGTACACGACGTTCATTCCTGTTTTGGTATATACTTGGGAGTAGAATGAGGATTAGCAGATACAACCAAACAGTCTTCCAAAGTGGTTGTGCCAAGATATGCCCCCATCAGGAGAATATGAGGGGGTCTAGTTACTCAACTTCCTTGCCTAGGCATGATAGCATCTGGTCTTTCTGTTGGAGCAATTCTGGCAAGGGCGTAGTGGCATCCCATTGTGATTTTTATTTGCCTTTCTCTGATGACTAAGAATGTCAAGCACATTTTCGTATGACTATCTGATAGTTGGGGTTTTGAAAGGACTTTAAAAAAAAAAAAAAAGCTTGAAGATGCATTGTCATGCATTCCCAGGAGGAGGGGTTGGTGTCCATCCAGCTACGCTGTGATCCTCCTCAGGTCCCTGTTCTGGGGGGCCCAGGAGGCACTGGGGAGGCAGGACAGGATGGGGAGAGCCAGAAGTGGAGGGAGGATGGTGTGTCTCTGGAGGACCCCCCGAGTAGCGGGAAGGAAGGGCCAGCGATCAGGAAATGCCAATCCTGACACAAAACAGGGTGATGCCCTGTGGCCACGATGAGGTGTTGAGGTGCCATAATGGCCATGCTGGGTGGGGCCAGCTGGGAAACCTTCCTCTGCTGCCTGGATTGACTCCTAAGCAATGCGGGCTTCCTGGGGTTTCACAAGGAGGGCAGGGGACGGTGAGCCACACCCGGATGCAGTTTTCACTGATGGCTGTGATGGGTTGGAGGGATGTCAGAGCCCGAGGACGGGCAAGAGGCAGGTAGACACTGGGAAGAGCCTTGGACTGGGACTGAGGCTCTCCTTCCATCATGGCCACTTCTCCAGCGAGGCTCTTCACCTGAGTCCATGCCTATCTGCATGGAGAACCAAGAGCCTGGAGGACGGGAGCTTGGCAGCCTCTCCCAGACACCAAGTAGGGCTGGGGTAGCAGGTCCCCCAGAGCTCCCCGGCAGGTCCCCCAGAGCTCCCCGGCAGGACAGTGATGAGTCACCACAGCCCATCCATCACCTCTATCTACTACAAGTGATCCTGAGACCAGGTGTCCAGGGTGATAGTGGCCAGGGAAGCTTCCAGAAGAGTCCGGCCTGCTGCAGCAGTGGGAGCGTGTGGGAGGGTGGACAGCAGCCCGTTGGGCTGTTCTCACCCCGCTTGCTGCTGAGCCTCCCTGCTCTGCCCTCCTCTGCACAGAAGTGAAGAATCTGCCTTGCTAACAGAGCAAAGACCTACCTGAGCAGAGCAGAGAAGGGGTCCCCAACAGAGAAGATCACAATGAGAATGGGTGAGAATGTCTCTTCTGACAACCCACTTAGGGAGTACCAGGGTCGGGGGAAGGCCAGAACCCCAAGAAAGACTGTGGCCGCTATCTGTCTGTCTCCAGGGTTTTCCTCCACAGAAGGAAAAAGTTGGGGGGTTTGGTCAGTGAGAAGTGCTGGTCCCTTACAAACAGCTCTTTCAGGAGGCATCCCAGCCCCCCATTGGGAACTGGGGCCCCCAACTGGCTGGTCCTGGCCTTCCTACAGGCTCCAGATAAAGACAGCACACAGGGCCGCCCTGGTTGGGAAGGCTCACCATCTAACGTCTGCCCCTCCTCCTGCGTGTTTTCTGCCATCACCTTCCAGCTACCGGATTCTCTGTCCCAAAGTCTGGGCGTTTGGGTGTCACCCCCGTGCCCTGTGCTTCGGTCCCTACAGCGCAACACATGTGGGTCCCAAGCAAGACATTCACCTATCTGTTTTAGAATTATAAGTCACTAAAACCAGAGGAACCTCAAAGATCATTTGCCCCAACCCTCAAATGGGGAAGTTGAGTCCTAGAAGGCTAATAACCGTAAGAATTCCTTACCGTTACGTAATGTTTGGAAATTACAGAATGACCCAAGGGCTTCTACTGATAGTTAAGACTTACAATATGGCTCACTAAGTGCCTGGCACTGTTCAAAGGACTTTATGATAAGAAGCCCTTACCTCAGCCTTGGGAGGTAAGGTGGTATTCGTGCCATCATCCCAAGACACAGAAACGAAGACATGAAGGGAGCTGCTGAGTGACAGAGTCGGCTGACACGGGAAGGGGGCGGCCTGGCCGCAGAAGCTGTGTCTCTAACCGCTTTACAGCGTGCGCACTGCCTGCCACCATCAAGACCCTGAAGATCAGAGCCACGTCCTGACGACAGGGTAGGAGGAGGGCCAGGAGAAGGGGCCACACCAGCCTAACGCACGGGGGGGTGTCCTGGGCCTGACACAAGTTTCAGTACGCCCACAAAGCAGCAAGTGCCCCAGGCGGGTACAACCGGGCTTGTGGGAACGATGTTTGCTATCGGATGGAGTCATCCGAGGCAGGCGGGGCTCCCGGGAAAAGGTTTCCTGGAAAAAGGTCGTACCAAAGATGACGTGGCAAAGCGGAAATGATCTGCAAAAGCCGTCAAACACCCAGCACCGGGAGGACCTCCGTGCAAACGTTTGCAGCAGGAATCGACCAGACGAGGCCAGGCCCCTTGGGCTGCAGGAAGGGAAGCTCTGTGCCCCAGGATTCTCACGGCCAGCTGGGGAGGCAAGCAGGAGGCAGGTCCTCCCGGCCCCATTTAGCTGATGATTAACCAGAGGCTCAGGAAGTTCAGTGTCGTGCCCAAAGTCACACAGGTGTTGAGGAGGCGACTCATAACTTGGACCCAGGCCTTCTGACTCCAAGCCAAGTGCTCTTTGCAAGGTACCGAACTTCACATTAAAAAGAACCAAAATGCCACCGTGCCTCACGATTTCACAATGGTTTGTAACTTGCAAAACACATTGAACACACACACAGTCCCATCCGAGGTCGTGCTCCAGGGCCTTAAAGCACAGCGCAGACACCTGCGAACACTGGCGGGCAGGCCTGCTTCTGGGGTTACACAGGCCCGGGTGCAGCCACCAAACCTGTGTCGTGTTAGCTTGGCGATTTGAGACCAGGAGTATAAAACGGAGATGAGAACCCCTATTTCAAGGGCCACCGTGAGGGGTATGTAGGGAAAAACTGAGGAACCTATGCACAGGAAATACCCTCTCTGTGCCACCCCCACCCAGCCCCACGCCCCCACCCAAGTCTCACAGCCCAGTCCCCATCAGATGTCCTCCAGCGTCTCTTCCAGGAAGGACCTGAAGCCCAGGTGTCCCCACTTCTCTCTTTGAGATTGTTTTCCCCTGGGGAAAACAGATGACTCAAATCATCTCTCTGAGGCGTCCCATGGTGTCGCTCATAGAACTTGCTGGAACTAAGCTGGCCTGCTCCTCCTCGCCTTCCTAGATGTGTCCAGGTCTTGAGACCTCCAGAATTCTGGAGTCTTCTGCGCCCCCTAGGGTTTCGAAGCTCATGGCCAACCTGCCCCAACACACCCCCTCTAAGAACCAGAGCCCCTCCTGAGTGGAGGGGTTCTGCGCCTGCCACCTTGGCAAGGCCCAGAGAAAAGCCATTAAGGGTCATTACATTTTAGCATGAGCATTTTCATATCTAAATCCCCTCTCGTTTCAATAACGCCACATGGTGCGTGGTTACTCTCATTCTACATTTGATGTGGGAGATTTTCTACAAGGAGAGGCCGTGGTGTGGGGTCCTGAGATGATGGAGGGCCCCCTGCCTGGGATGGACAGACTGCTAGACCATCAACACTCATCACCCCCAGGGAGACTGCCCCTCGGCTTCCTGCCTTTGTTTTGGGAGTTCTACCCTTTCTGGTCCCCTGCCCTCCTAGCCCCTCCCAGAAGCCTTGAGACCCCCATCCCCACCCCAGTCTGTCATGCTAATATGCCCTTTGGGGGAAGTGATGCCTCCACTGTCCCTGCTGAAGGCCATTAATTCCAGAATCACCTCTGGCCACCTCCTAAGTACCTTGCAAATGTGGGCCACCCTTACCTCCAGTTTGATGGGGGCAGAACAAGAGTGGGGGGGGGCCCGAAGCTGAAGCAGCTCGGGGTACCCCAGGGGCCTCCCCATGTGAATCCCAGCCAGGGTGGTCACTACCTCGAGGCACCTTTGAAAAAGCCACTTTTCTCTTATGCCTCAGTTTTCTTACCTGTAAAACAGTGACAGTGATCCATATTCTATTTTCTAGGATTATACCAAAGACATCAGAAAACAGCTGAAAGCCCTACGTAAACCCTGAAGTTCAGAGTAGATGTAAAGAATCCTCCTTATGTACTGACCTTTCAAAATCACCTCCCACCAAGGAGCCATCAGGGCCCTGCTAGAACACCTCCAATGACAGGGACCTCACTTCCTTCCAGGGAAGCCCAAGCTTTCTGCCAGCAGCACTTGACCTTCGGAGATTCCTAGTGAGTCTGTGGCTGGATGACAAATTACATTAGGAGAAGAAATAGCTTCTCGGTGAACTTGGCCACTTCTGTGTTCTTATATTGCCTGTTCTTTTTTTTTTTAATGTTTATTTATTTTTGAGAAAGAGAGACAGAGTGACAGAGTGCAAGCGGGGGAGGGGCGCAGAGAGGGAGGGAGACAGAATCTGAAGCAGGCTCCAGGCTCTGAGTTGTCAGCACAGAGCCCGACGCGGGCTCCAACTCTCGAGAAGGGTGAGATCATGACCTGAGCCGCCGTCAGAAGTCAGGCGCCTAACCGACTGAGCCACCCAGGGGCCCCTATTGCCTGCCTGTTCTTATTTTCCTAGTAACGTTCCTTTTGAAAAATGCTCAGCTTGTCCCAGTGGAATAAAGTGACAGAATGACCTGGCCCTACGGGTAGTAATTGGCATGGCAAGAAGTTCAGGCTGGCAGGGCCACGTGGCGTGGGGGGAGGGGGTCGAGGACCCCCACCCCAGAGTCAGAGCCCGTTGAGAGGGCCATCAGGAAGAGAAGAGTCTGTGAGAGGTACAGCCCTTCACAGGCCATCCTCAATCCACATGGGGGAAGCCCTGGGCCTCGTGGGGTGGGTGAGGGATTCCTTGGGTACCACCAAGACTGGGAGGGAGTGATGCGCCCCCTTGAACGGGCAGCAGGGGGCTCAGAGGACGGGCTGTTTCTGAGACCTGGGGTAGTGTGTATTTTGGAGTGGGGGAGGGGCAGTCAGACTGTTTCTTACCCCCGCCCTCCCCACCACCACTTACACCGCAGACCGACCGTGCCCTGTGGGGTGGAGGCAGATAAATGGTTTCCCTGTGCCCCCAGCCCTACCCCCTGGCTGCATATCCCTCACTCATCCCCTCCCTCAGAGAGGGATGGGGGTCAGGTCCCTGCCTGGCAGGATCCCCATCAGAGAGATAGTCCTCCTCCCCCTAGGAATGTGCGTGAAATCTCAGTAACTCTCTCCAGCTGGTCCTGACCTTGGAGGCGGCTCTGACAAACCCTGTGATGGGGGTGAGCTTCTGGGAAAGTGAGCCTCTTCGGGATCCTTTTTTCTCCTAATGACAACTCAAGGTGTGAAGAGCCGGTTGGGAGGGGCTGGGAGGCCTGGTGACACGGGGGAGAACATTCCAGATGGCCGAACATGGTGTGCCGAGTGCCATAGTCTCTCACACTGCACATGCTCACCCGGAGTGGGAGGCCCTGACCCCTTGTCCTAGAGCCCGCGCACGGCCCTACGCAAGTTGGGGTCTGTGGGTCACGACTGGAAAGTATAGGGAAAGCTGAGGGCAAGGCTAAGAGGCCAACAGACAGGATTAGAGCAGAGGTCCGAGCCCCGGCTGCCTGGGATTTGCCCAAGGAGCAGACATGTCCCTGCCCTCCTAGAAACAAAGCTTCCTAGCAGTAAGTAGGCACAGACACCGTGCTAAGGGCCTGAACATCCATTACCTCACTTACACCTGACAGCAACCCTGTTATTCCCATTTTACAGGTGAAGACACTGAGGCTCAGAAGGTTTCCTAACTGCCCAAGATTATACAGCTACGTAAGTGGCAAACTCAAGACAGCTGGCCTGTCTTCCTCCGCAGATATACCTAGAAATGGAGGCATCAGAGGGCAGGAAAAAGGCCCCAGTCAGGGTCCTCGAGGGGGCGGGTCAGAGCACTGCCCTGAGGAAGGGGATGCCTAGGTTCCTGTCCCATATCCATCACCAGTGAGCTGCGTGACCCTGAGCATTTTCCTAAATTTCTCTGAGCCTCCACTTACCCACCTGACACCAGAGGCAAAGGGGTGGAGGCTCAAATGAGATCATTGAAGTAAAAGTGCATGCGTACGATAAAAGTGATATCCCAGTGTGGCCTCGGGGGTAACGGGGCCCATGGGCTTTGGGTAAAGACGCCAAGCTTCCAGGGACCAACATCATCACTGTCATTATCAGCACCGACATCACCGTCAGCAACAACGTCATCACCATCAATTTACATTTATTGAATAGTAACAACCAAACTACTGACCACGTATTACATGCCGACTATGTGCCAATCACTGTGCCGAGCACCTTCCATAATCCGCGTCTGCTCGAGACAGGCGGAACGGAAGTCAGGAGCGAGGGAGACGAGAGGGAGGGCTACAGCAACCTGGAGCCTCCAGGCTCCAACTAGGAGGTCTGAAGAAGGTGACCGCAAAGGGACCGCCACCTGGGTTCAGAACCTAGCAAATTCTGTGGCCGAAGAGAAGAGGCTATTTGCGCTAATCCTGATATACACCAGGGCAGATACAGGGCTGAAGTGCAACGCAGTCCAAGGCAGAGGGAGCGACCCGGAGCCCACCCCAGGGAAGAGGCAGGCGGGGGACTCCCCCAGCTTCAACCCCAGCGCCAGCCCAGGGCCACCTCAGGCTATAAGCTAACGGGCCAGGCCTCCTGCCTCTATAGCCCAAGGGAAGGCCAAGGCAGAGGCCTGGCTGAGTCCAAGGTAACCACTGCCTGGCTACATCAGTTCCAGCCCTCTGGGTGGGTTCCCTCACCTCCCTGGGTCAGAGGAAAGTGCCTCCCGTAGGGGCCGAACTGGAGAAGAGAGGGATACGTCTGCTCCCGGGCAAAGGGGAGGAGATTTCCACAATCTCCAAGTGGGGCACTACAGCAACCACCCAGGAGTCCCGGGAAGGAAGAGTTGAAAAGAGAGAGAGACGCAGAGATCTGGAGCAAGCCGGAACGCACAACCAGGCTGTGCGGAAGGGATGTGCGGCCCAGCAGGGAGTTCATGCGGGGCCCTGGAGGGCAGGCTGGGAGCTTGGTCTCGATGCTAAGGCCACAGGGCTACAGGGATACCAGCGCTGGTTCCCTAGTGCAGAGGGCTGTGCCAGAAGCTCCCTGCCCCTCACTGTCCCAGGCTCAGTGGTGCCCTGGCCTGTGCGGTCAGAAGCCCCCTATCGCCTGTGGATCAGGACCTGTATTCTCACAGTTGACATTCTGTACGGCGACAAGGTTAAAACGGATCTTGGGAGCCCTGCCTCCGTCTGGCACTTAGAAATGCGGGGTACCCATGAGACTGCTGGGGGGCCTTCAGACCTTCCCGAGAGGGGAGAGTGGTCCAGAGCACCCTCGCTCAAGCCCTTGCCACCTGCCTCTGGCCATCAGGAAGGAGCCACTCCTGCACACCTGGGCTGGGGAAATAGCCAGATGGACTCTGACCCACCAGGCAGGCCCTAGGCAGTATAAACAGCCCCTCCTCCACCGGCCTGTCCTACCTTGGGGCACTGGGGCCAAATCCAGACACCCAGCCTCCTCTAAACCCCTGGTCCCCCAGAAACACCTGTTGTGCCTGCGTCACAGGATGCTGAGGGTGGCCCCCGCCCCCAGGACAGCTCTGTGAGCAGAACGGCCGGGTGCTGCCCCGAGGGGCTCATTAAGAGGCAACCACAAGGGAGCCCTGGTCAGTCCAGCTCCTGAGAAGGCAGTGTTTCTGTCCCCAGGCAGGGGGAGCAGGAGAGAAGGTGCTACATCACTTCCGGGTAAAATCTAAACCTCTGAGTGGGGTCTGCCTCCTCCCCTGCCCCAGATTCCTGTCCTGCCCGTCTCCCCTCGCATCCCATTTCCCAGCAGATCCAGTCCTTGGAATTTCCCTCATACAGCCCACGTTTCACACACGTGTCCCTGCACCACTCCTCGCGCTGCCTTCAATGCCCGTCTCCTTTTCTCCTGGTAAACTCCTCGTACGCTTTCAAAACCCTGCTCAAAAGGCCCCTCCTGTGTGAAGCCATGAACTCCCGGAGCTAATCTTCTCTACACCTGTCCTGGGCCTTGGACAGACTTGTTTTGAGGAATCACAAAAGACGGTGCTTATTTGTGTACATTTCTGACTCCCCGCACCCCCCCCCGCCCCACCGAGCCAGGGGCAAGCCCCCCAGCACCTGTCACAGCGCTTGGCACCATAGAAGATACTCGGGACAAGTTTATCGAACTGAAGGAGGGGCAGGGGGCGGAGCAAGCGAGCACGCTGTGAAGTCACTGACCTAGGGCGGGTGTTCAGGACCGCCGAGATCTGGCTGAGAGTCAGCGCGGTGGGGAGAAGCAGGCTGGGATTATTGAACATTGGGTGGGATCCGAGCTCCTCACACTCCCCACCCTGGGGCCTCAGGGGGGAGGGCAGATCTGGTTTGAAGAAGAGCCAAGAAGCCCCTGACCGTCCCTGGCCTGCAGCCCCCCAGACTGGAACCTAGGTCTGTGTTTATGTCCTACCTGGGGATTTCACTTGCTCAGTCAGAGGGCAGGAAAGCCAGGTGTGACGTCACCATGTGACAGGTGAGAACACCGAGGCTTGGAGATGTCACTGGTGTGGCCCTAGATACAGGCCAGAGGCAGGTGGTCCTTGGGGCCTGAGCCAGGGCGAGGGCAGGCACTGCCTGGGGAGGGGCTCCTGGGTCACAGAGACACCAGCCCCTGCGGACAAAAGGAGAAAGAGGGATTTCAGAAGTCGACCTTGTCCGGGGCGCCTGGGTGGCGCAGTCGGTTAAGCGTCCGACTTCAGCCAGGTCACGATCTCGCGGTCTGTGAGTTCGAGCCCCGCATCAGGCTCTGGGCTGATGGCTCGGAGCCTGGAGCCTGTTTCCGATTCTGTGTCTCCCTCTCTCTCTGCCCCTCCCCTGTTCATGCTCTGTCTCTCTCTGTCCCAAAAATAAATAAAAAACGTTGAAAAAAAAAAAAAAAAAAAAAAAGTCGACCTTGTCCGATTCCAGCTGTGGCGTTCCTGGCTGTGGGACTCTGGACGACCAACTTGACCTCTGTGAGCTTTCTCAGTAGGATAAGGCCAACACAACGAGCCTCAGCCCAGCACCCAGCCCGCCTCCCAGGAGATGCTCTCCGGATCCTCCTCCCTTGCACACTGATCCCCCCTCTCCCAGGCCCTGCACTCCAGCCCCAGCCAGGCCCAGCTGCCTGTAGGTGACCAGCCCTGCCCTCAAGCCTGTGGAGCTGGGGCTGGGGGAGCGGATTCGTCCCGGTGTAACCAGAGAATGTCTGAGGGCTCAGTGCCAGGGCTCCAGCTGGGGCCAGCGCTGGGCCCCCACCTCACAGCTGTCAAGGGGAGGCTCAGACACAAAGCAACCCAAGGCGAGGGGGTCGGTAGGGATGTGTCTGTCAAGGGGGGTGGGGGAACTGCTTCTTGCCATACGAGGGACCAGGATTACTAAGAAAACCCGCAGCCTCATCAGAGAATGTCAGACAGATGCAGGTTCCGGTGCCCACCCTGCCACTGACTGGCTGGGTGACCTTGAGCAAATTACTTAACCTCTCTGAGTCTTGTTTTCCTCCTTGAGAGTAACATTTATCTAATTTTACAGGCTTGATGTGAGGATCAAACCAACCCCACATCAGCCCAGGTGCCTGGCCCAGACTTCAGGCCAATCTCTTCTCCTTGTCTTTCCTTAGTCTCCATTTCTCATTCTTCCTCTGCTATTATTTCTTCCACCAGGGGGGCACCCTCCAGGGGGATCAGGCAGGGCCCAGGGGCTCTTGGGATCTTGCACTCCTATTTTGTGAGGGTGGGACATGCAGAGAGGGCAGCTGGGAGGGAACAAAACCAGAGTTATCCACTCTGGTCCTGGCACCTTTGAGGCCTTGCCCACAGCATCCCACCCATTATGATCCTCTCCCCGATGCCCACACTGGCGCATTCACAATCTCACTTACCATGTTATTGTGTGTACTGTAAGCATGACAGAAGGCCCCTTAGAAGGACAGCTGCCTCCCTCTTCTGCTGAAGTGGCTCCAGAGTTCCAGGGGGAGGTCACCTGGAAGCAGGGAGCCGAGGCAGGGCCGATGTGAAACTGTCTCTCCCTCCTGCCCGGATTCCCCCATGGGGTTGCCCCCAAGCCCCATGGTGAGCTGGCTGTGGGAGGAGAGAAACCTGAACTGTGTGAGCCAGACCCGGTACCTGTGCTAATGCCTCTTTGTTCATTTCCCCCACTGCTCTGCCCACCCAGTCCTTTGAAGCGCCAGCCTGCCTCCGCTGTGCGGAGAGGAAACGGGGAGATAGGTTTGGGTTGTGCCCCCAGAAACAGAATTCCCAGGTCCAGTGCAGAGGGGCTGAAGACTCTGTACCCCCTGGTGGGAGCGGAGATTCCAAGGGACAGGCGGGCTCAGGAACCGCCAGCTGCCTTTGTTCAAGCGAGCATTGACTGATTCGTCAACCCTTCCGGAGAACTTCCCACATACTAGGTGCTGTGCAGAGGACTAGGGGGACAGAGACTAACCAGACACGCATTCACGGTCATATCAGAAAAGGAAGACGCCCATTCCAGCCAAGGAGAAGGGAGGGTTCCCCCAGAGGACTGGTTGGCCTGGTGAGGAGGGTGCATGAGAGAAAGAGCCTGGTGGAGAGAGGGAGCAGGGGACGCGCCCCCCGCCACCCCCCCGCCTCACCACCGCCACTGGAAACTGCAAGTAGCCTGGGTGGGCTGCACAAGCCGAGCCATGGGAAGCACTGAGTCACCTCCTCCAGAATGAGCAGGGTCCAGGTCAAAGCCTTCAAGCTCAGACACTTTGCTGGGGCCACGAGGGCCTCTTGGAAAGTTTTAAGCAGGGATGTAGCCTGATGAGTTTTGATTTTAGAAAGGTCACTCAGGCTCAGGGTGGAGAAGGGCTCAGAGGGGACAAGACTAGGAGCAGGGAGGCTAGGTCCGGATGCTGGCGGTGTGGACCGGCGTGGAGGCACCGGAGTCAGGGAGGCGCAGCCGTACTTGCGAACTGTCCACGAGGCAGAAGGAAGATGAATGGGACCCAGCGGCATTCAGAGGCAGGGCCTGTGCCCTTCTGTTGCCCGGCACCAGAACAGTGCCTGGAACGCAGCAGAGGAGCAAAGAAGTGCCTGCAAAACCAAAGGAGAAGCAGAGTTGGAAGACGGCAGGGGAGGAAGCAGGAAGGTTTGAGGATAAGGAAGAAAGGCCAGGAAGGAGGGTGGGGTGGTAAGATGCTACGGTTTGGAGAAAAGGGGGCAGGTTTGTTTAACCGATGGCAGTTATCCCCACCCAGGGGGCTGTGACAGTCAAGAAGAGACGGTGCTGGCACAGAGTCCAGGGTGTCTGGGGCTCCTGAGTCCCCATGATACACACAGACACTGCCCTCCCAATGGGGCCGCAGCCCACCGGCTGGGGATGGACAGCAGCCCAGCCAGAGAGGGGCTGCGGATTCGCTGGGAGCCAGGCTGGTGCTGAGGTCTCCCCCGGGCACCGCCTCAGTCAGGGCACTGGGATGGAGCAGAGAGAGGCGGGTGCTTGTCAATCCCGCTTCAGGAAAATTGGCTCCATGATGTTTATTGCAAACTGCAATTTAGCATCCCTATTCAGGTGCTCTTGTGTTTAATTATATGTAATACGGTGCGGGGAGGAAAGAGGGGAGGAAGCATTTATGATTTTCCCACCAGTCCCTCCCTCCCTGCATGATGTAAGGGTCAGAGGTGAGAAATGGAGCCCAGCAGAGGGAGGGAAAAGAAAGCCTGGCGTGGCCGTGGCCTTACATGCCAACCTGGGGCAGCAGGGCCGGGCCAGAAAGCAGCGTGTGCTCCCCACTTTCCTGCCATAGACGCCTTTCCAGCAGCCCCGTGGCGTCTTCGCCCTCAGGGACAGCCAGTGGCTCTGGCTCAGGCTGAGAAATCAGTCAACAAACCTTCACAAACCCCCAGGACGCCTTGCTTTCCCAGGCCCAGAGAGATTGAGTGATTTGCCCCACCCACCACAGAGCAGGTGGCGAGGAGCTCCTGCACCCCAGCCCCACTCCTGACCGTGGGGCTAATGCTCCTGGGAGAACAGCCAGGTATGTCCAGACAGCCCCCGGGGCTTAGACGGAGGCCCTCCGAGTTCTTCAGCTTCCACGCTGGACAAACTTGGTTTGCCACCAACCCAGGGTCCCCCTGCAATCTCGGCGTGTCTGCCTTCCCTCCGGTCCTCCCTCCCTCTCCAGAGCTGGGAGGGCAAAGCACCAATTAGTTCATTTGCTTGTTTAATTGGGTAGGGAGGGGAAGAAAATTAAACTCCTCAACAGGAATCTTCCCTGCAGGGCCAGAGATAGAATTAGGGGGTGGGGACCCCCATCTCTGAGCACCCCTCTGCCTGCCCTGGCTCCCCACACCCCCCACCCCCATCTCCATGCCCCAGATCCCCAGATCAGAGTCTGAGATTATGGGGCCCTGGGGAGCCAGAGTAGGAGGTCTACCCCACCCTAACTGGGCCAGCCCCTCCCAGAACTGGAGCGGGATGGAGGACGGGCACGACAGGGGAGGGGGAGGGGGACCAGGCTGGGGCATTGCCTCAGGGTCTGGTTCTCTTGCTTTGTGCCCACCTCTCTGACTCCGAGAGTCCTCTCCCTCTCTTTCTCTCTCTCTCTCTCAACCTCTCTCTCTCTCCACCTTCCTCTCTCGGCTCTAGAAAAGCCCCTCCCCCAGGAAGACCCTGGAAATGTGGCCAGGTTTCTAGGGGGTACCGTGGCCATTGTCCTCATCCTTGGCGTGGCTCTTGCTATCTTCATACTGCATCACCGACAGCAGAAGAACCAAATGGAGCCGGACTGTGGCGGGTGAGTGTTGGCAAGCCCACCCATCGGCCCACCCAGACGCCCCCTTTCAGCTGCCGCTGCCCTTTCTGAGAAGCAGGTGTGCGATTATAATCCACGGTTTACAGATGAGGAAACGAGGCACACAGGTTAAATGCTCTACACACGTTTACCCCAGCCGCTGACAAAGGGTGAAGGCAAAAGTCCATGATGAACGGAATGTCAACATGTTAAGTCAAGACAGGATCAGAAATAGTATCATGCAAGCTATTTTGGAGCATGAGGTGAAAGGAAAAATCAGTAATACTAATCCTACTTTTTAAACTTTTATGTTATTTTTTTTTAAGTATTTTTATTTTTGAGAGAGAGAGCGTGCACGCACATGAGCGGGGGAAGGGCAGCGAGAAGTGGGGGACAGAGGATCCAAAGCAGGTTCTGTGCTGACAGCACAGAGTCCAAGGTGGGGCTTGAACTCACCAACCATGAGATGGTGACCTGAGCCGAAAGCAGACACTTAACCAGCTAAACCACCCAGGCGCCCTTCTCCTACCTTATTTTAAAATGCTGATACTTTGTTCATCTTGGACTTTTTTGCATTAATTTTAGTTTTAAATATATTTTATTTAGTTTTAAATATATTGTATTCAAATATATTGTATTCAACTATTCTTTATCGTGAGGACCGAGACTTCTGGGGCCCCCATAAGCTTTGCACTTGAGGTCTTGCTCCCGTCACCCTGGTCGTAGCCCGAATGCATCCTCGGGATTTCCCACTGTCCTCCAGGCCAAGACACCAGAGTCTCACACGGTTCCCATACCCGGGCTGGAGGGAGGGACAGGCTGGGCTGGGAGCAGAGATGCCCAGAGAGATAGGAGGGGCACTCTCAGCCTCTACCCAGCTATGCTGAGTAACCACACCCCAAGCTCAGACCATCTGGGAAGCTGCCTAGGAGCAGAGCACTGGGGGGCCGTCAGGGACCAGGACTGTCAGATGGCCTGCCTGGAACAGAACCCCCATGTGAGACTTATTCTGTTCCCCCAGGACTTCAATGCCCTCCTCCCAGAAGCTGGAGCCTCCCCACCACAGGCAGAGCCACCTTGCACCTGAGGACATCCAGGTGGGCCTGAGGCCCTGGAATGGGGGGCTGGGGAGGAAAACTGGGAGATGGCCACCTGAAGGCAGAGCCCTCCCACATGCATGGGCCTCTAACCAGTCCCCAGCACGATGCTAGCCCTGGCCAGTTCCCAAAAGGCCAGGCCTGGGTGAGAGGCCATGGCCCAGGCTTTCCCCTCCCCCTACAGAAATGACAAACTAGGATCCTCCCTCCCTGCCCAGGGCCCACAGGGGAAGCTCTTCCTCCACTGCTCGGTGCATTCATTCATTAAAAAAAAAAAAATCAAGTACCCAGCAGATGCCTGACCCTGTGCTGATCACTTGTGCCTCCCAGACAGCCACGAGCGTGGTGAGTGCCAGGATGGGGATGCATGGGAACCAGACTGGGGGCGGTCCAAGACGGCTGCAGGGAGCAGGGTGCAGGGAATAGGCCGGGTAGCCAGCCGCTGGCCTCCTTCTCTTCCAGATTCTCCACCTGGAGCCAGGGAAGCAGCGGGTGCAGCCAGAAGAAAAAGAAATGCAACAGCTGGTCCTGCAGACCCCCTACTATGACCTGGGAACCTCCCCCTCCTACTGCCCCTCGGTAAGGACCACCGAACCTCCGGGAGGGTTCCCCAAACCCAGCTCCATTCAGCCTGTCCACGAGCCCAGCTGCCTAGAGGGAAAGAGGGCAGAGGAAGCCCAGGAGATGGGGCAGGGAGGGCACAGGTCAGCCCACTAGGGAGGGGAGGGGTGGCCCTTCATGGTGGCAGCGGGTTCCCTGGGCAAAGCGGGGTCTCGGATGCTGACAGACCAGGGCAGGAGAGTGGGGCTTCCAGTGGGGTGGAACCCCAACCTGAAGCCCAACTCTCTCTCCCCCAAGCCCCGCCCTCCATCTCTGCGTCCTGCACCCCAGTCCTCAGTCCTGCCAACGACCACCCAAAAGCCAGCAGCGGCCCCTCCTCCTGGCCCCACTCCCAGCCGCTCAGAGGGCCAGCGTCCACTCGAATGGCTGCCATCTCTGCCCACAGCTTCTGCCTTTCAGCAGACATGGGGGCTGGGGCGGCACCTAGACGGCACCAGCCCAGAGACCCAGGCCAGACCACCTGGGCCCAAAGATAACACATTCTCTCCTGGCACTGGTGGGAGAACCAGGCCTTTGTCTTCAGGGCACAGCCATCCTCCCTCTCTGCTGGGAGAGCCAAAGTGAGCCCATCTTGAGATGCCAAATCCAGCCCCTGGTGGGGGTAGCGTTCCCAGGATGCCAAGCCCAGAGGACCAACCTAGCCCCTACCCTCTGATTCTATGCAGGGGGTAAGGAGACCCCCAGCCATTTATTGTTCCTCAACCAGCCTAGAGATTTGGAAGCGAGCTAGGACACGCTGGGGACACAAAGTCCGCTCCTTAGACAGCAGCTAGACAGCCCCTTCCCAAGTGAGGGTGCACGCCCAACCCTGTGTCCCAGGCTGCACTGCGTGGTCCTGTCAGTTCCAACAGAAGGGATCATAATGGCGGCGTGAGCAGTTGCTATGTGGGGAGGTTCCAAACACTGTTCTGTTCAACCCTCACAACCACCTACGTTGTTAAGTCCTGTTATCGCCCCCATTTTCTAGAGGAGGAAACTGAGGCTCAGTGGAGTTGCGAGGTTTGTCCAACATCACCCAGAGAGCACTGGGAAAAGCGTTATTCAAACCCCTGGTCCCCTGGCTCCCAAGTCCAGGCCCTAACCACGCAGCAGCCACTAGGATGAGCAGACCGGTGGGGAGTTCACCTAAAAACAGGAGCCTCGAGACTTGCAGAGCCTCCGGGTGGGAACCAGCTGATGCACAGCGTCCTTCAGCCCCAGGCATCCTGTCTGAAACAGAATGCCCAGCTCCGCTGCCGGGCTGTCCCTCAGCTCCAGGGACCCAGAGACCACACAAGCCAGCCCCTGAGAGCTCGGGTCTGGGGTTCTGAGTTCATTGCTGGGTGTCACTTTGGGCCACACAAACACAGAGATTCGGCTCACCCACCCCTTCCTCCAGACGGTGAGAAAGGACATTCTTCCCAGGCCTGAGCATGGTTAAGGTAGGAGGGAGTGCAGGGACCCTGATATTTCCAGAAAGGAGAAAGCCATGCCCTGTTTAGGATTCTCCAAATCAGCCTCGCTCCTCAGCTCAGGCCCTAGCCAAGAATCCGTAAACTTGTCAGAGCCCTGGGTGGACAGAGAAGGGGGGAGGGAGGGAAAGAAGCAGAAATGGGGGCGGGGGGAGGGCTGAGGCACAGGGGGGAGAGGCTGGTGATTTAGAAAGTCACGGAAGCCTCCAACGGGATCCCCTGAAGAGGGGCCCAGGCTCGGCATAAAAATCGCTGTGATGTAACGGGACAGCTGCAGCTGGCTGGCCCCAGTCCCCACTAACGACTTCCCAGTCCTGCGCTCTGACTGCTGCCCCCTCAGCCTGGCACGCAGAGCCCTCCCTGGGGGCACAGGAGGGGCCGGACAGCTCAAGGACAGCCCCACCATCTCAGCCCCCCACAAAGCACATGTTCACACTTAACACACACACATGCCCTCTCTCGTACAAGCCCCTCACCCCAGGACAGCCCGCCTCGGCCCCGCACCCCCAATCACACTCCCCCTGCAACCTCTCTCCTATAAGCCCCAGACCTCGGCACGTGGCTCCGACCCTGTCCCCTCCCTCCTAGCCCTCCCTCCCCGGCCTCTGCTCATATCGGATTGAAGGAAACCCCGACTGAGCTTGTGCATTCAAGAAACACAACAAGACCACTTGGGACACAGAACAGAGCGAGCCAACCTCTACCCATCAGCCACGGCGCAGACGGGGCCAGATGATGGGGACATCTACGGTCCCGAACCCAGAGGCCACACGACTAGGGCACTGGGGCGGATGCGTGCGCATGAGAATGGCCTGTAGGGTGGTGTAGGGAGGTCAACTCTGGTGTCCTGGGGAGGCAGTGGTGTTGTCGCCAAAAGAAGTGTAATTCCTTTTGGCTCACAGAGCAATTACTGGGCCGGGAGAGGATTTATCCCCGGCGCTCTGGTCTGTTGGCAGTGCAGCTTGTATACAAGTCACATTATTGATGTCGTCATCAATTCTCCTTCCCAACAAGTGGTGAGAGGGAGCCAGGCAGAGAGCATGCACTGTTCGCAGAAGCAGGGCTGGGGAGGAGAGTGAGAGGGCTGCAGGGGGTCCAGGGGCCCAGCAACTAGAGCCTGGGCGGCCCAGTGCCCGTGCTTGGTGGCTCCGGAGGCTGGAACTCAGGAAGGACTCCCAGAGGCTCCAGAGCGGAGCCATGAACTCTAGGAGACCAACAGGAGGAGACATTGCCTTGTCTCGAAGGAGAGACAAAGCCCAGGCTCGGAGCAGAAGACTAGACACCACGACCTTTGGAGGGACGGAGTTCTGAAACTACTGTGTCTCTCAAGAAGGAGCCACCCAGATGGGATTAGATGCAGTGGGGGGAGGGGGGGGGCAGCTGTGAGGGACCAAGGAGGGAGCAGTCAGGGAGAGTTGTCAGCCCCTGCTTCAGGCCTGACACCTGGGAAGGGGGTGGGGAAGGAAGGAGGGTTGGGTGGGAAGAGTCTCGGGTTGCCTCACGTTCTACAAAAGTTTGGGGCAGGCCGCAGGGTCCTGGAGCCACAGTCACTCATTCACTGCTAGCAAAGTCCTGCCCCCGCAGGAACGGTCCCGCACGGGATCCCCGCCATGCTCAGTCCTTGGTGGGAGCAGCCGGAGGGCTGTGACCTCAGCACAGACACGGCGAGGGATCCAGCTCCGGCTGCATCAGCCACACTGCCCACAGCAGCCCTGAGTGGCGCATGTCCACGGCTGCCATGGTCCACCCTGGCACCACGGAGGTCTGCTCCGTGCCACGCGGGCCCCTCTTCCTGAGGGACGTATCCCCTGTCGCTCCAGAAGATCTCAGGGTCACAGCTGGTACGCATCTGTCCTTTCCACCCCCCTTCTAGATTCCTCTCCCTCAGCTACCGCCTCAGCAGGTCTCGGTGGCTTTCCCAGTGCCACGACCCAAATCTTCATTCCTGAGGGGTCTGAGCCCTTGACCAGCACACCCTGCTCAGCCGGGGGCCGTTGCATGTGCCCATTCACCATTAAAGTAGAAGCCCCAGTAGTCACCTGTGCCCTGCACATATCCCTCCCTGTGTGACAGCAGCCCCGCCTCCTCCTGCCGATCAGAGCCAATTAGCTCCACCAAGAAGGGCTCCACCAAGAAGGGTGCCTGAACACCAGCAGGCAAGTGCCCCGGTAGTAGCCTGAGCTCAGTGTGCAGTGGGGCCCTCTGCCCTCCAGGGCCCACGGTTGTGAGGCTGGGAAACACAGCTTCCCCCGCTGGGCCACTGGGAGTGATGGTCAGTGGGGCCACCCCTGTTTTCCCTTGGGTCTTCGGACCCATGTATTTCCCTGCTGGGGACACAGCACCCTATGGAGGCTTTCAAAGTATTGCCACCGAGCTAGTACTTCTGCTGGCATTTGGATGGTCCAGCAGCTACAAATGGGGCTGCCATTCAATTAAGCCTCTGGTAGCCAACAATCCTTCTCTGGGCTCCATCCAGTTTCTGCAGGGCAGAGACTATGGGTTAAACGGAACTAAGACAGAGACCACCCCTGTATCCTTCTGGGCTGTAATGACAGCATTAGTCTCTCCCCGACCTCAGCAATGACATCACTTTTGACTTGCCCTCTTGGCTGGTGGGGGCATTTCCAGAGGTTTCCACCTGGCTCTTGTCCCACAGACCAAGGGTCCAATGCGGTATGAGCACGTCAAATGCCATGCCGCCTAGCAATGAATTTGCCCTGTTCTCTGAGGTCCTTGCCAGGGTGTTGAATCCCATGTCCCGTGAAGACACCCCCAAGTAAAAGCATTCTTGCCTATCCAGCCTTGGTTCTGGCCCCTTTGATCCAGAACCTTCCAACTCCAACCCAGGAGCGCTAGCCTGGTTTTTGCCGGGACATGCCAGTTAATTCCTACCACCGCATTCTCCCTGGGTGGCATCTCTCCTCTTTCATCAGGCCAGCTGTCCCCAGCTGGGTCACTCCAGACTTTATCTTCAGTTATCAGCCTGGCAGCCCAGAACAGAAGTGGGGCAGCTCCCAAGGGAGGCACCTGTTGCCTTGCAGGGGGAAGATCCCCGCAGCGTCTTCCGGCCTGGAATGGTGCTCACTCTTGCCGGGGATGGGTGGGCCACCTGCGTGCTCTGAGGGGACACATCCATTTACTGTCACCTCAGTTCCCGAGTTCCAGATTTTCCCAGCCGGAGCCCTAGCACAACACACCTGGCTTGGCCAAGCATCTCTGGAGCTCTGTGATGCTTATTCTCAAATCCTGGATCTGCCCCGCTGCTGGGTCGGCTGCAGGTGGAGGTGGGGCCTCTCTGTCACCCCCTACAAGGGCCTCCGGCTCTCACATCGAGCCCCTCGCTGTCGGTGACTCCCAGCTTCTCATTATCCCTAAGTGCCAGCATCACCAAATAACCAGCCAAGTCCGTCACTTCCCTGACACTGCTTCCTGCACGTCTCCAGCGGCTGAATCACCGAGCCTGACAGAGCATCCCCTCCGCCAGGGCGCTTCTCCCAGGTCCTCCTTGCTGCCAGGCCCAAATGCCCAGGTTACCTGTTGCCACCTATCCTTCTCGGGCCGTTCCCGGTGTCACCGGTGCTAGTTCGAGGCCTCCTGGAAGAGACGACAAGATGTGATGGACGGGAGCTTCCCTGGGAGGGAAGGCCTGTGGAGGCCAAAGCAGAGGGGACAGAAGGCAGGTCTGGCCTCAACACAGGTCCGGCCCTGAGGAAGGAGTGGGGAAGAAGGGCAGAGCACGTGGGACAAATCTCAGGCTGCGGCACAGCTCTGTGAAAGCTGCCGCTGGGCCCGTGGCGAACCCTCCAGCCGGAGTCGGAGAAGTCCTGCCAGAACGGCCTACGCCAGCACCTGGCCCTGCTGCTCAGGGACGGGAACAGCAGGGGAAGCAGGCTCACCACAAATGCCACGGTGGATCCGGCATGTGAGAGCTGTCACCCAGCAGTGTTCCGCACGGCGGACCCGAGTAGTGTATTTCCAGGGCTGCTACAGTTTCAGACAAAACGGAGTATGGGACGTCCCGGGCATGGATGACCTTGGGGTGACCTCGGGATGGAGCCGGTGGTCGGGTTTCCCAGGGGCCATCTCAGGGTGTGACAGCTACCAGTTCTCCGAACTCATCCCGGGAGGCGTGTGCCTTCCGGGACGGGCTGGTGGCCAGGGCCAGGCCTACAAGGTGCTCGTGCCAAGCAGGGCTCAGGTCACTGCTCTTTGCATCTTTGAGAAAGTTCTATCAAGGCAGAAGGTGAAGCATCCAGGGTTTCTGGGGGACCTCTCCCCGCCCCCCGGAACCCAGAGAATGAACTGGAGAGCTCCCCTCCACCCCCCTGAGTGAGACAGCCCGGAACCACCTCTCACCATCACCCCCAATCTCCCAGGCCTCGGTGGGGATCAGAGCCAAGGCTGCCCCCAAACGGACGGCACTCGGTCGGGAAGGGTCCACACAGAGAAGTTTTGTGGACATACTGGTCTCTGAGCAGACAGCCTCGGTGGGAATGCGCCCGGGCTCCCACCCACCTGAAGCACCCATCCCTAGGCATCTTCATGATGACGGGAAGGACAGGAGGCAGGGTCCATTCATCCCGTGGCACCGCTGGCGTGTGGAATGAGGACAACCATCGATGTGCCCATCGCCTGCCTCCGCAGGATGGTGTTCACACCATCCGGGGAGGCGGCCACCCCTCCCACCTGGGGGAGTCCCCTCTTGTGGAGTCCCAGCTCCTCTGGCCTCAGGGGCTCTCGGGGATGAGGCGAGTCTGCGCTGCCTCCAGGAGACCCCTTCCTCTCAGCACCTGCTGCTCACACACTGCCCTGCTTGCCTCGAGCCCACCTTCCCGGCCCTCCAGCTCAGGGCTTGGGAGCCAGACCTCCTGTCTCTTCAGCCTCGCCCCCCCTTCCTTCTGCCTCTCGCCTCCTGTGCCCTCAACCTCCTCCCTCACCTCCAGGCAGGCTCTGGAAACACTGGGGGCTGCAGAAGGAAAGGCGCTAGGGTGTCAGTTTCACTTCTGGGAAATCAGGAGCTAATTGCTCTAATCTTAGCCCTGCCATGTGTCCCTGACGATGGTCACTGATGGGCACGGGATGGGCGTTGCTGAAAGGCAGATGAAATCAGGACACTCAGCCTTCCTGCCATGCAAGCAGCCCAGCCAAGGAAAAGAAAACGGGCACCAGCCTAGGTCACAGGGGGTTGGCCTCCCATGGCGCGGAGCCCTCCACCTTGCCCCCAGGCTCCTGCCCTGCAGGCCCTGGGAAAGTCACCTCTTCCTCCACCCCTCTTCCGCTGACGGGACCATCTGTCTGTCTGCTTGAACACTGGCACTGAGCTTAGGAGGAGGCGCTGGTGAGGCAAGCTCCAGGGCTAAGAGCTGGCAGGGCCTCAGAAGTCACTGAGAGACCCTTTGATCTTGCTGAAGGGGAAACCAAGGCCAGGTGAGAGAGAGGGGGAGGGGCTCGGCCCAGCCACAGCGGGAGTAGACAGTAGAGCAGGAGCCCCTGCCCTCAGGTGACTCTTGTTCTAATAACCCCCCAATCCAAGTAAGAGTCAGAAGTAATGCAGTGGCCCCTTGCAGAGCTCAGGTACGAGCTGGAGCCCCAGGTTTCCATGATAGTGCTAGTTCACGTAAAATTTTCGTCCCCCGTTTTACAAATGAAAAACTAGGCTCAGTTGGCTCGCCTGCTTGACCGGCCGCGGCAAGCAGCCCAGCTGAAGTTCAAAGCCAGGTCTTCTGACTTCAGGTTTCATTTGATGCCCCCACAGCTCTGCCAGCATCCTCCCTGTAACCTCAGGCACATCGCTTCCCCTCGGTGGGCCTCGGTCTCTGCCCTCTGCAAAATGAGAGGGTTGGCCAAACTAATCTCCCGGAGCCAAGCACAGGGGGGCTGGGGGCAGGACCCACTCTGCCTCCACTCACCCCAGAGCCCTCCAGTGATCTACAGGTGGTAGAGACAGCTTCGCAGAGCAGCACATAAATGCTTTGTGACCAATTTTGTAAACGCTTTTGCCGACCCGTTTTCTCTCTTGCCACTGATAGATTGCTTTTCTGGTTCTCTCTCTCCCTCCATACCTCACAATTTTCCACGGCCCCCCCTTCTCCCCCATGCACCCACCTCACCCCCACACCTCCCCATCTTATCCCGATGCCTGGCCCTGAGGCACTCTGTCCCTGTCCTTACCCACCTTGCCCCCTCCTGCACTTCTGCCTCATCTCTAGGGCTCTGGCCTAAAGGACCCTGATGTCCGCTATGCAGAACTGGACACCTCAGCCCTGGAACTGGTGCCAGGGTCATGGACGACCGTGCCAGGGCCTGGAGAGGTTGTGGAATATGCCACCATCCAGCTGACCCCACCCTAGCACATGACCCCTAGCCACCCAGCCCTGCCTCTGGACAACAGGTACATTCGGCCCTCCTCACTCTTCCCAGTGAGACAAACGCACGGAGGGCTGGAGAGAAACTGTGACAAAAAGGGTAGGGGAGGTGGGCCAGACAGGTGCAGAAGGCACCTGCACCAGGGGCTGGGAGGTCTGCAATGTAGTCTCATTTCTGCCGTGAGTTTACTGTGTTACCTCGTGCATATAATTTCCCCCCTTGGAGACTCAGTTTCCCCCATCTGTGAAACAAGGAGGTTGGAACCAAGAATCGTTAGGGCTCCTTCCTGCCCCAACGGTCCCCAATTATCCTTCTGTGGCTCCAATAGGGATACACTTCTCCCAGCGGCTGCCTCACTGCCAACATCACGGGTGACCTCTTAGCCCTCACCGGGCACCTGGGTGCTCCACTTTATTTTCTAATCACGGGGCCCCCAAGGTCAAGGCTGCATGCTCACATCTCCTCTTGACCTCTCTTGGCTCGGTTGAGCAGCTGGATTCAACCAACCTTTACTGAACATCTGCTCTGTGCCAGGCACTGTGCTAAGGGCTCAGGGTTCAGAGATTCCCGCCCGAAGCAAGGTCCTGCCAGGGCGCTCCCGGCAGAGGGGAGGGTCCTGAGCTCCTGGACTGAAAGAGGAACTGCTGGGCTCTGCAGGGGGTGGTGAGCAGGGCTCTCTCTGCAGCCTGGATCCTGGAGTTACATGGAGGTCACAGAGCAGAGAATCAGAGAGACAATAAGGAAAGTCACCAAACACGTGAGCCTCCCTGAGAGGTTAAAGGAAGCTCAGGACCCCTCAAACTAAGAAGCTAGAATCCCAGGGCTGGAGACTCAGGTCCAAGGGTTCACCGCTCCAGCAGCAGGTGAGGAAACCTGAGCTCGAGGCCCCGCGCTACGGGCTGGTGTGGGGATGCACAGGGTCGGGGAGGACAGAGAAAGAGACATGATGGAGAAGGTCAGGATTAGCCGGCAGAGAGATGGCAGTGCTGAGTGTGAGAAAAGTCCCACGAGGCCGCTGAGGGCTGACACTGGAGGGGGTAGGACCCAGGAGGGACTCACTGGTGGCCCCCGCGGCACATTTACTCCACCGCGTCTCGGGACCCAGAAGGGCCAGGACTCTGCTCCCTAGCCAACCCCGTTGTCCTCCACCCCCCTGCCTCTCAACACCCCCGTGCACTCCTGCAAGACATCAGCCATCCCCAGCCACCTCTACAGACAGAATTTCGCCTAGCCCCAAACCCCGCATTAGTGTGGGAAGGACGAGGACCCAAAGGGACGCAGTCTTCCCAAAGGCCCCCGCACAGCCGTCCTTGGAGATCCTGGCATTGTAATCGGTCATCTCCCTCCTCTGGCTTGTCCACCCCACCGAGGAAGGGGTGCTGCGGGCATAATGAGAGGGCTACTTCAGAGCCTTCCTGTGAGGTCTGGGCCCTGGGAGACCCACAGGGAGGAGGGCGTAGTGAGAGAGAGAGACCGGCTTGGGTGGGAGGGGGCAGGAAAAAAAAAAAAAGGCATTAATCCCATAAATCCTAATTTGGAAGCCGTCCCAGCCCCTCTGAAGCACAGGGAATTGGGGCGGTTATAATCCTGGGTGCTCCTGGCAGAAACCCAGGACAGGGAGAGGTTGTGCCACCTCCCTCATCAGCTCTCACTTGCCCCCCCTCCACCCCCCACCCCCACCCCGCCAACATTCCCACTGCCAGCAGAGCTAAGGGGTGTTGCCTGGATCCCCCTGTGGGAGGGGACCCTGTTTGGGTCTGAAAGGTGCCGGGCCAGGTTCTGGGAAACAGAAGGCACAGGGCAGGGCCAGGCTCTAAGCTGCGGGTCTGGGGGGAGAAGGAGGCTGTTCAGCTGGGGAATTAGCCGGCTCCCAACCCCCAGCCCCCGGCGCCTGGCCCCTTCCCACCACGTGTTCTCACTTGCCAGCTTGAGCAGCCCCGAAGGAGGAACTGGGATGTCAGACAGGAACAGGTGCACAGCCACGCGGGCAGACCCTCCCCCTCACAGCGGGCCTGGGCCATGAACCCCAGAAGCCCAGGGGTGAGCACCTCACCTCCCCCTCACCCCATCCCCTTGGACCATTTGATGCCCTCCACGAGGCCAGAAACGTGTTAGAACCTCTGGATCATTAAACCAACAATCAGCCAGTGACAGAAGTACCCAGAGAGAGGTGCCTCCCCTGGGAGAAGGGGGCACGGCGGGTGAGGGGCAGTGGGCAGAAGAGGCCAAAACCTGGGGCCTCACGGCCCGCACCCCCTTCCCAGGCCTCCCTCCCCGGTCCTCAGGCAAACTCAGCCTTTTTGCCCTTTCTCCGGCCCCGGGCCTGGCCAGTCTCTGTCTGCCCCCAGCGTCTCTGGTTTGGGCTCCCCCCCAGTGTCTCTTCCCCACCAGCCTTTCACTGTCCCGTCCACCAGCTCCTCTCTTCCCGGCTCTCATTCACACATCTGTTCCTCACTGCCCCCTCCCCCAACCTTCCCTTCTCTCTCCCACCCCAGCTTCTCCTGCCCTTTCATCTCCCCCTTCCTGGAGCTCACCCCACTAAAGCTGCCGGCTCCAGAGGCCAGGACTTCAAAAGGAGATCAAAGCTGGGTTCCCCCATCAAAGACCAGGCTCTGCCAGGAGCACCCCCCCTTAGACCATAACTCTCCCTGACAGGCCAGAGTCCCACATCCCAGCACCCCAGGAAGCACATTCTCGTCCAGAGCCCCATGCTGGAAAGGCTGCTGTGTTTGTTGGAAAGTTCCCAGCACTTGGGATTCAAAAAACCAGTGGAAACCCAATATAGTGAGCCCCTTACTGGCTGTGTGACCTTGGGCGGGTCACCGAACCTCTCTGACACACAGCTACATTGTCTAAATGGGCTATCGTAGGGGCGCCTGGGTGGCTCAGTCGGTTGAGCGTCCAACTTCGGCTCAGGTCATGATCTCACAGTTTGTGGGTTCGAGCCCCGCGTCGGGCTCTGTGCTGACAGCTCAGAGCCTGGAGCCTGTTTCGGAGTCTGTGTCTCCCTCTCTCTCTGCCCCTCCCCTGTTCACGCTCTGTCTCTGTCTCAAAAATAAATAAACAGTAAAAAACAATTTTTTTTAAATGGGCTATCGTTCATCTTACAGGACTATCAAATGGATTGAAGGAGGAAATTCAGGTAAAATATCTAGCACTAGGCCTGTCTTATAATAGTAGGTGCTCAATAAATTGTTGCTTTGACTATTGCTGCTATTACAAAATCCTCCAGAGATGAGAAAATGTAGAAATGAGAACAGAGGTGTCCAGGGAGTGAGGCCTGCTGCTACCCCCAAAGACAGGGGTCCAAGCATCTCAGTTTTGGGCCCCAAAGGAACCACTCTATCTGGATCCTGCTCACCGGCCGGTCAGGGCCTCAAGAGCATGAGGCGGCCACTTGGAAGCCGCCTCGGCTTTGTCTCCGGCCTGGGCTCTCCTGCCCAGGCAGCCCCTTCTCCCCAGCCTCCGGCCCGCGTCCTTGCGCTCAGCCTGGGCCCAGCCCCACATCCCTCAAGGGGATGATGGCGTCTAGATGGGGTGGGAGGTGGGGCTAAGAGGCCAGGGCTGCATTTATGAAACTTTTCTTGGCTCTGAACATCAGAGAACTCCAAGAAGGACGTGACTTGAGTAAGTCCCTAAACCTCCTGAAGCTTGTTTTCTCATTTGTAAAATAAGGGGTGAGCTGCTTCAAATCCCCCTTTGGCTGCAGACTGTGCATACATTATAATTTTAAAGAACCGAGGAGGTAGAACTCAAGGCTTTCTGAGCCCCTCAGGACCAGGAGACTAGAAGCCGATCTTCAGCCCACACTGCTTCGACAGCTGGCAGCTGTGGCCACTCAGCATCCCTGCCGGAGCCTCTGCCGGTCCGGTTTCACCAGGAAGCAACCGAGGCTCGGGAGAGGAATGGGCCTGCCCCCTGCTTCCCGTGTACCATCTGATGGGGACGATTCTCCCCAGGTTGGAAACGGGCACATGGGAGCTCAGAGCCAAGGAACACAGGTCAGGCTCTGTGCCGCCGGCCTGCCCCACAGCCCGGGACTCTTCCGCCCCCTCCCCACTGCCCAGCACTGGCCCCACCCTACACGTCTGCCCCCACTTATACCCCCGGTCCCAGGGCTCCCCAAGGCAGCATCCCACCCTCCGGATCACCGGCCCCCCGACACACTGAGAAAAGCGACCTCCTCCTTCCCAGCTTCCTGGCTCGGCAAGCCCTCCCTTGCCTGCCCCCATGCACACACCAGGGTCCCCTAGGTGTCGAGGGCTGGGCCAGAGGTGCCCAGCAGCCTGTGCTAAGGGATGAGTTCCACACCTGTGCTTTCCAGTACACAGCCACTGGCTGCGTACTGTTCCTCACTGTGGCATTACTCCCTCTTCGTTCCAACCTTAACAGACACGCGGCCAGGGGCCGCCGCACCGATCTACACACACAGCGGCACCACCAAAGGGCCTGGCCTCTGCCCCTCTCCTCAGCGGGCACATTCAGCAACGGACACTTCTGAAGCGGGCCCACGGGATGTTCAGGGTGGTGAGGCGGGCAAGAAAAGTTCCTGCTCCCCGAATTCCAGGCCCCAGGGCAGCCTCATCAGTTGAGCCCCGAGTGGTCACTACCCAAATGTGGCCAGATGCAGGGCGGGGTGGGCAAGTGGAGGGTAGAGCGCTGCCCTGAGGGGCACAGATTGGGAGCCCCCAGGCCTGAGCCCCACCCTCCCCCCCAGGCTGCCTTTTTTTTTTTTTAATGTTTATTTTTGAGAGAAACAGCATGAGCAGGGGAGGGGCAGAGAAAGGGGGGGACAGAGGATCTAAAGCGGGCTCTGTGCTGACAGCAGAGAGCCCAATGCGGGGCTCGAACTCATGAACCGTGAGATCACGATCTGACTTGCTTAACTGATTGAGCCACCCAGGTGCCCCCTCCCAGGCCTTCTGATTTGAGTCTTCCCTTCCCTTCCCAAGGACAGCCTTTGCTCCCGGGACACCTCACCACCTCAGGTGTTCTTTCCTTCTCTCTAGACCTGGAAGAGTAGGAGACCCAGGTCCACACCTGGAAGGGTCTTGGGAGCCAAATGGCCTGAGTCTTATGTTTAACATCACGGGAGGCCAGGAGCCACACAGGCCAGACAGGGCAAGCAGGCCAGGGGCAGAGAGGGAGGGGAAGCCTTCCCCAGAGCCTGCCAGGCTCCTCCACTCATTAGGCAGAAGCACTCTGGCCTCAGCTGTCTTGGCTGCCCTGGCTCTCACTGCCAGACCCTACGAAACCGGGTTGGTGGGATGGAGCTCCCCCTGCTGGATAGCCCAGGAAATGTGCCCCAGTCTCACCCGGGTGAGCTGCGCCCGGGAAAGTGACAGT
Source organism: Panthera leo (assembly GCF_018350215.1). Lineage (NCBI taxonomy): Eukaryota > Metazoa > Chordata > Mammalia > Carnivora > Felidae > Panthera > Panthera leo. The sequence goes on along the minus strand of NC_056688.1, from coordinate 17,048,476 downwards.
AGGATATGGGTGTCGGGTACCTGGGGTCCCTGAGACATCCCCGCCAGGCTCAGGGACATGGATGGAGCCGACAGAGGGAAGAAGATGGACTGTGAGGTGCCATATGGTAGCCATCATTCTACCGGTTCCCTTCCTCCGCACCCCCTCCGCCTCTCCCCGCTTTCCCTAGATACCCCAGGATCAGACCTGCCAGGCCCCTAGCCCTCCAGAGCCACCGTTACATCTGGGAAGACCACCTCCTGTTGCTAGCTGCCCACCTGTCACACCTGCGGCCACTTCCTCCAGCCTCTTCACTGGCCTCCCTGGGCTCAGCACCTGCCTCTAATGGCCATCCACATAGAGGACACGGTCCCCTCTCCATACACACCCTGGCCCACAGCTGCTGCTTTAGGACAGCCCAGGACAGAAGCCTCACCTTGCATCTCAGTCCTCTCCGCCCAGACCCACAGAGCCCTGAGATTCCACTTCCCTCCAGCCCCACACATGAGGGAACAGGGGTGAACTGGAGAGTGAACGATTATAAACCGCCCCCCATCATGGATGTGCATGGATCTGGCTAAGAGTGAGTGGGTGTGCATGCCTCCCCACTAACACATATCCTGTGGTACCCCAGGATGAGGTACCCCACTACCTCATCCTGTCACTGAAGCTTCCGGAGCTCCAGCCCCACGAGGAAGCTCCCCCAGCTTTCCAGAACCCCTCAAATCACCTCCACACTCAAATACCAAGCTCCTGCTTCCCGCTGCCCATCATCTCAGGTATCACAGGCTGATCCCCTAAAAGGGCCAAACAACTCAGACCGGACCATGGCTTCCGCTGGCCACTCAGAGCCTCAGTCACCTCTGTCTGGTCAGGTCCCCTTGCCCACCTTCAGGAATTGAGAGGTCCAAGAGGCCTGGGGGTTCCCAGATCATGAGGTCTTCCGGCGGGAAACTTACACAGCTTCTAGGCCAGTCCTGTGCCAACTGGTTCTCCTTAGACTGGGGAAGAGACAACCCAGGAAGTGACAGGGAGAAGTTCCCACCTTCCAGACTCTTGGGCCTGGCCAGAGCAAGCCATGAACCATTGACGGAGAGGGCCCTGGGGACATCTGGGCAGGGCCCCCACAAGGTTGCCATCTGTCCTCACTACTCGCAACTGCCCACAGGTAGGGCCCTGGGCGAGCAGGGGGAGGAAGGAAGCCGCGTGGCCTGGTAGCCACAGTCCCCAGGGCACCGGACCAAGAGGCAGCCATCTGCGATCTCCGGGTCTGCCTTTTCCTTGCTCCTGGGCCAACGAGGCCCAGAGGATGCCAGATCGGTCCAGCTTGCGTGAACAGTGATGGGGTGGGGGGCAGGAACGGGTCAGCCCCAGGGCAGCTTAGGAAAGCCTCCACCTTCTAGCTAGGAGAAACTCCTCTCCCAGATTCCCCATCTCATCCCCAGTCCATGGGCTGAAGAGGCTTGAGGGGGCCTTCATCTTCCCCACCAATACTTTCCCTCTCAAGACCCGCGTGCCACCCAAGATTTGTTGTGGGGATCACTAAAGGATGGAGCCAGCCCTGCCAGAGGCTCAGGAAGCTCTGGAGGAGAAAGGCCCTGCAGAAGGTCAGGGCAGCAGAAGGGAGTATATAGGTAAAAAGGCCTAAGAAGGAGCTGGGGCCGATACAACCTTTCTGGCCGTTGACAAGAAAAGCAGTTCATGCCATCATCCACATTTCCAGCCGGCTTCCCCTGGCCCGACCCCCTCACCCCCCACCAGCCAGAACCCAGTCCTCATGCCCAAACTAGAACCCAGCGACAAGAGGTGTGCAAAAGGGCCACAGACTTGTACAGAGAAGCTCATAACCCCGGCCCCAGCCTACGTCCTGCTAACCTTCGTGCCATTTTTTTATTACAAGGCAGGGTGGATCACTGTACCGTAATCCCTCCACTCTGATTTCAACAGGGCGTTTGTCCAAACATGTACGGGACAGAGAGGAATGGGCTGCGTGGCACGGCTAGGTGGGCTCCCAGGTCAGTACCGCGGTGCCCTAAGGAGCGCAGTGTCGTTTTACAGAACCCTCTCGTTGGCCCAGTTCCAACTTCCTCGTGGTTTCTTTGAATGCAGAAATTGTGCGCATCGAAAGAAACAGAGCTGAAAGGAATGAGAAATTATTCTGTAGTTACATTGGTAATCCAAAAGGTCTGTGAAAGATGTAAGGTTAAAACAAAACCCCTGAGGGGCGCCTGGGTGGCTCAGTCGGTTAAGCAGCCGACTTCGGCTCAGGTCATGATCTCACGGCCCGTGAGTTCGAGCCCCGCGTCAGGCTCTGTGCTGACAGCTCAGAGCCTGGAGCCTGTTTCGGATTCTGTGTCTCCCTCTCTCTGACCCTCCCCTGTTCATGCTCTGTCTCTCCCTGTCTCAAAAATAAATAAAACGTTAAAAAAAATTAAATTAAAAAAAAAACCCTGAATTACATTTAACAGAGATGAATGTGTCGTACTTTATGTAGGTTCAAACCTCAGTCACACACATTTGGGATTAGCAATTCCCGGCTCGGTGGCCGTTCATGTAAACTGTTGCATCGACAGCACGTTTCAAATGAGGTTAACTGGGGCGCCTGGGTGGCTCAGTCCGTGAAGCATCTGACTCTTGGTTTTGACTCAGGTCATGATCACCGTTCGTGGGTTCAAGCCCCACATCAGGTTCTGTCCTGACAGCAGGGAGGTTGCTTGGGATTCTCTGTCTCTCTGCCTCTCTCTTTCTCTCTTAAAATAAATAAATCAACTTCCAAAAAAAAAATGAGGTTAACAACTTTGGGGATTTGCTGAAGTTGGTTGACCCGGCCCCACAGCTGGTTAACTTAGCTATTCGGTAACGACATCAATGCGCCCAGCTTGTTTCCTTGCCTGCTTGGGTGTTTATTGGTTTTATTTTGTTTTTATATATTTCTGCCCCAGTTAGCCTCAGTCTACGTACTTGCCTTCAAGTCAGGTCCACTCACAGTCACAAGATAGCTGCCCCAGCTCTAAGCATCACATCCAGGCTCAAACTTCTAAGAGAAAAAGAGGCCAGCTCTTCCTCTTTTTAAAAGGGAGGGAATCTTTCCCAGAAGCCCCTGGGCTTCTCCTCCACCTCCGTGGCTACAATTGTGTCAGGTGGCCGGGTCCTTGCCTAAATCATTCATTGGAAAGGGAAATGGGCTCACTACGACTCCTTAGCCAGTTCTGATTCTCCCTTTGGTGCATGGGGGCTTGCTTAAAATCAGGTTTTGAGTTAGGAAGGAGGGAAAGGGGTGATGGAGAGAAGAGAGATGATCAGTCTCCTTCACCACTGCATCTGGGCAGTTCAGACTGTCTCGAGAGACTGGATTAAAAACATAGGCAGGGTGCCCGGGTGGTTCAATCGGTTATGCATCTGACTTCGGCTCAGGTCCCGATCTCACAGCTCGTGAGTTCGAGCCCCACGTCGGGCTCTGTGCTGATGGCTCGGAGCCTGGAGCCTGCTTCAGATTCTGTGTCTCCCTCTCTCTCTCTGCCTCTCCCCCCCACACACTCTGTTTCTCAAAAAATAAATAAATGTTTCAAAAAAAATTTTTTTTTTAAAAGCACAGGCAGGGGCACCTGGGTGGCTCAGTGGGTTGAGCGTCCGACTTCAGCTCAGGTCATGATCTCACAGCTTGTGAGTTCCAGCCCGCGTTGGGCTCTGTGCTGATGGCTCAGAGCCTGGAGGCTGCTTCGGATTCTGTGTCTCCCTCTCTTCCTCTCTACCCCTCCCGCACTCATGCTCTGTCTCTGTCTCTCAAAAATGAATAAACATTAAAAAAAATTTTTTTAGGGGCGCCTGGGTGGCTCAGTCGGTTAAGCACCACTTCAGCTCAGGTCATGATCTCACGATCTGTGAGTTTGAGCCCCGTGTCGGGCTCTGCGCTGACAGCTCAGAGCCTGGAGCCTGCTTCAGATGCTGTGTCTCCCTCTCTCTCCCTGCCTCCCCTCCCCCCCCCACACACACACTCTCTCTCTGTCTCTCAAAAAATAAATAAATGTTACAAAAAAATTTGTTTTTTTTTAAAAAGCACAGGCAGGGGCGCCTGGGTGGGTCAGTGGGTTGAGCATCCGACTTTGGCTCAGGTCATGATCTCACAGCTCGTGAGTTCGAGCCCCACATCGGGCTCTGTGCTGACAGCTCGGAGCCTGGAGCCTGCTTCGGATTTCTGTGTCTCCCCCTCTCTCTGCCCCTAACCCACTCATATTCTGTCTCTGTCTCTCTCAAAAATAAATAAACATTTAAAAAATAAATAAATAAATAAATAAATAAATAAATAAATATTTTTTAAAATAATAAAAAATAAATAAAAAGCACAGGCAAAGCCAAAGCAGGGGCTTCTGGGCCAATCCCAGTCCTCTTCTGCCCAAGCGTGGGCTCTCGGCCCAGCCGGGGCTGGAATTAACACCCACTGTAGCAACAGACATCTATGGAGCCCCTATTGTGCCCAAAACAAAAGGAACCAAAGAGAACTGTCCATTCGATTTCTGATTCAAAGAGTTTATGACATAATTGGAGGAAGGAGACAGAATGTATGACGGAACCAAAAAATAGTAATTCCGTTTGCATAAACCCCACGTGAAAATCAGCCAGCTTTCCTATGCCTAAGTAGAAAAATAGTAATTTAAGATTGGCACCCAGCAGCAGAGGAGTGGCGACAGACACTCCATGCTCTTGGGAACACAGAGGAAGAAGAGTGGTGTTACTAAAAATAATAGCAGCTTTAACTATAGTCAGTTAATAGTTATAGTTAATAGTAACAACAAAAATGGACATTTCCAGATACAGTGAGACCATCCCTTGCTTGGGGAGAGTTGTCAGGGAGGCTGGGTGACAAGAGACAATACAAGGAGGCTCCTGAAGGCGTGTGCCCACCTCACTTCTAAGATCTTTGTGTCCTTGCTCTATAGAAAATAGGACATTACAATGGTTTTTCTAAAAAATAGAAACTCCTAAATTTCTAAGGGTGCCAAATGTGTTGGGCCCAGTGCTGGGAGCTTTGGGTACATTAGTTTACATTAGTTGAATTCTGAATGATCCACAAGCTCCCTTGAAGCCCTTTTAAGGGTTTTGGAATCATTCTTTCCTTTAATATTCAGGCAAACGTGGTCCCACGCCACATGCTCTCCAAGATTCCTGAGAATTGCCAGGAATGACCCGGCATTTTCTTGATTCCCTCTCACTCTGATTTCCTCTTCTTTCTCAGTCTTGCTCTGTGCTCCGGAGTCTGTGCTTTTTTTGTCTTCACGTTGACCTGCAGAAGTGGGGATTCTGAAACCAGACCTGGGGTGGGGGCAGGGAGAATCCAGGAAGGCTTCCTGGAAGACCGGGCAGTGTTTTCTGCCTTTTCCTTCATTTCCCCCCTCCCCCCCCCCCACCCCCACAAACATTACTGACATAAAGCAGAACCTAAGAGAATTCTACCGAAAGTTGGGAGTAACTGGGGAAGAGCTGGAAGTTTTCTAAGCCTAGCAAACAGCTCGAAATTTAAAAGCCAGACCTCCTGTCCTCCAAGTCCCTCTCCTGCCCTCCACACCTCCGGAGGTGTCTCCAGCCTCTATCCTCCAGCCTCCAGTCCAGCCGCTGGGCTCCCTCACACCTGCCCCACTTGTTTCGCACTCTTCCTGCATTTTCCTCTGGGGGTGAGGGCTGGCTGGAGAGCTTTATCTGTCACAGTCAGAAGGGTCCTTTTCCAAAACAAGGATCCCTGTCTCCCCGCCAACGGTTAGCGCCTTTCCCTAGAATGCAAAAGCAGCTAGAGACACACGCTCGATTCACAACAATCTGTGACACAGTGACCGCCGTTTACACAGGGAGGAACTGAGGCTCAGTGTGCAGTTAAGAAATCTGCCCAGTGTCACAGAGCTAGTACACGGTGATGTGTGGATTTGAAACCGGTCCGTCGGCTCCAGAACCACCCCTTTTAACTATGACACGCATCTTCAAAGAGGCAAGGCTAAGGGAACCTTGAAGGATGGGGAATACACCAGGCAGAAAGCAGAGGCAGGTGCAGCGCCCAGACCAGCTGAGCTGACCAGCAGGCCAGAGCCGGCCGGGAGGCAGGGAGCCTGGGAAGAGGCTGGAACAGAGGAAGGGCACCCCCACCTTAGCATGGAGGCCCCAGGGAAGGAGATCAGGGGGTAGACTGGGAAGCTAATTAGGGGGGAAAACTTAGTGGACAAGTGGGTCAAATCCTACAGGAGGACCCACCTTGGAGGGTGAGAGAGAGAGAGGGGCCAAGAATCATCCAGATTTCTGACAGGCAACTGTCACTGTCACTGATGCTCACTGAGGTAGTGGCCGTCAGGAAGGCGGGGAGGGGGCGTTTACGATGTGTTCGCATTTGCACACGTGGAGGTGGAGGTGCCTTTGAGGCGCCGATGAGAGAGCTGTGCATAAGTGTACATGTGTCGGGGTGCGGTTCTGCAGCTCCGGAGACAAGCCCTCACTGGAGAGGCGGTCACGGGCCTATGGATGGTAATTAAAGCCATGGGGAGGAAGGATGAGCTCACGCAAGGCAGCCTGTGGAGGGAGAGGCAGAGGGCTTTAGATACCACCCGCAAAGCACTCCGGGGAACGGAGGGCCTGGGAGAACGACCCAATGAGCTAGCTGGGCTCTTCCCGGCATTGAGACGTCCCAGGGCTTGCTTTCCATTGACGTTTCCAGTGGGAACCTCCTCCACGCTCCTCTTCTTCCTCTTGCACTCTGTCCCTGTCAGGTGCAGTTTCTGGTAAGAGTTGAAACTCTTCAACAGCGCCCACTTGGCAAAGGAGCCCTTGGGGTCTAAGCAGCCTGGGGACGCCCCTTTCCAGTAGGACTGTAGACTGCACCCACTTTCTTGGTCTAAGGAGATATTCCATGGGCCAGTGCCAATTGTGAGTGGCTAGGGTGTCCAAGGATCACAGGGTTTTCTTCTCCCCCGTCCACCTGTGCCCTTGCTATGAGCTACTCAGCATGTGAGGTCCCCCTCCTTTTAGGACATTTTAATGCAACCTTCTTTCCTCCAGTCTGGGCAACGGAGATACTCCATGCAAAGGCAGCTGTGAATATGAATGTTAGTATCCCTGCGGGTGGGAGTTGAAAGTCCTAGGGGCCAGGCTGAGGGAGCACCCCCAGTTGGGGGCAGCAGAGTGAAGCATGTAAAAGTACAGTCCAGGGGGTGCATGGGTGGCTCAGTTGGTTAAGCGTCTCACCCTTGATCTCAGCTCAGAGTTTGATCCTAGGGCCATGAGTTCAAGCCCCACATTGGCTCGACTCCACGCTGGGCTTGGAGCCTACTTAAAAAAAAAAAAAAAAAGCAGTCCAAATGAGATGACATTAGGGACGGCTGGGGAGTGGGCACGTCCTGCCGCGGCCTGGACAACTGCTTTCATTGATTCACCGATCCACTCTGTAGGGAAACACTGTGAAAGACTGAAATGGACCGAAAAGATTATTGGGTGTCCTGACCAGCACGTGTGTGTGTGTGTGTGTGTGTGTGTGTGTGTGTGTGTGTGTGTTTACAACCTTTCATTGTCTTTGAGGTGTTTTACAGCTCTGGAAGTTGTAGAAAACTGGTAATAATGCAAATACTCATTGTCATTAAAAATGCAACTCGTGTTCCCTGGAGTGCTAATTGATTACTGCCGGGTGGATGGACCCATTTTACATCTGTCTGTGACTTCATTCAGCGATCCTTGGCCTGTTGTGAGAGACGGCGGAGGGGGGTGCAGAACAAGAAAGAGACAGAATCCCAAGGGAAGGAGATCAGGGGGTAGACTGGGAAGCTAATTAGGAGGAAAACTTAGAGGACAAGTGCGTCAAATCCTACAGGAGGACAGACCTCGGAGGGTGAGAGAGAGAGGAGCCAAGAATCATCCAGATTTCTGACAGGCAACTGGGCCGATGCTCTTGACTTCAGATCCTCTGGAAATCCACCCTTTGCTCTTGGAAAACGATTTCTGGTGTCTTTCTCCGCTTTCCTTTTATGAAGGTCAAGTTCTACCTGCAAAATGGAGTCTGTGGTGCAGATCCGTGGTGCTTCTCTCTGGAGGAACAGTCCGTGCAAACCGGCCGAGAGCCACATCAACACTTGACAGTTCACATCTCGGGCCGGAACTAGCAATAACCTGTAACCACTCGGCTGGTGTCTCAGTCTGATCAGGCTGCTATAACAGAGTACCGTGGACTGGGGGGCTTAGAAACAACAGAAATTCATGTTTCAACAGTTCTAGAGGCTGGAGCAGCATGGTCAGCCGGAAAAGAGGACAAGAGACATCTCTAGGTTCCTTTTGGGAGGGCGCCAATCCCATCATGAGGACCCCATCCTCATGACCTGATCGCCTGCCAAAGGCCTCACCCCCTAATGCCATCACACTGGGGGGGGGGGGGCTAGGAATTCAACACATGTGTCTGAGGGGGAGACAACATTCAGTCCATTGCAGCTGGGAATGGACCTCCCACCCGGGAGGTCCACCTCCCACCCACGCCACCCGGATGCCAGCCATCATTCTAGACATATTTGGCCCTATCATTTTCCTGCCTAAAACCTTTCGGCTTCCAGTCCCCTAAGGATAACGCCCATGATGTACAAGGCAAGCCACACCAACACTGCTTACAACTCCAGCCTCGTCTCTTCACTTCCTGGCCCCTACCTCATCCTCCAACGTCACAACTCTTGGCAGTTCACTGCACACCCTGAGCCAGCTCTCCGTGACTTTACTCACACTGTTTCTGCTGCCTGGAGAGCCGGCCTCACCTCCTTTCCCTTGCCAACTCCTATCCCCTGGGAGGTGTGGTTCAGATGTCCTCCTTCCCCCCTCCTCCTCCCACACCCCTCCCCGCAGAAGCTCTCTGCTCCAACATGCCCTTCTCCCCATCACTGTATCACACCTTTTCATATCTCTGCCCCCACTTCCACTCAACTTTTGGCTCCCTGAGAACAGGGATTGTCTCCTGTACTGGGTTGAACGGTGTCCCCTCAAACTTCACACCCGCCTAGCATCTATGAATATGACCTTGTTTGGAAATAAGTCCTTTGCAGATGTAATTAGTTAAGATGAGGTCATACTGGGAATAGGGTGGGCCCTAAATCCAGTATGACTGCTGTCCTTTTATTAAGGAAAAGGAAATTTGGAAGCGGAGACATACAGGGGAGAATACCATGTGGAGACAGAGGCAGACCGGAGTGATGACTCCACAAGCCAAGGAACACCAAGGATTGTGGGACACCACCGAAAGCTAGGAGAGAGGCAAGGAACAGAGTCTTCTCTAGAACCTTGGAGGGAGCATGACTCTGCTGTCACCTTGATTTGGGGCTCTATTTTTTCTTTTAAGTTTATTTATTTATTTTAAGAGAGAGAGAGAGCGGTGGAGGGGCAGGGCGAGAAAGAGACAGATCCCAAGCAGCCTCTGCGCTGTTATGGCAAGGCCCGACTCACGGCTCGAACTCACGAACCAGGAGCTCATGACCTGAACTGAGATCAAGAGTCAGAGTCTTAACCCACTGAGCCACCCAGGCACCTCTGATTTGGGGGTTCTGGCCTTCAAAACTGCCAAAACAAATTTCACATGTTGTTTTAAGCCATCGAGTTTGTGGTACTCTGTTACTACGGCCCTAGGAAGCTGAGAGACAATTTGGTATGAGGGAGGGGGGTCACTGCTGAAAGAAACACCTAAAAATGTGGAAATGGCTTTGGAATTGGGTAATGGGTAGAGGCTGGAAGAATTCTGAGGTTTATGGTAGGAAAAAATCTAGACTGGCTGGAAGAGGCTGTTGGTAGACATAGGGACGTTCAAAGGGATTCTGGTGACAGCTCAGAAAGAAATGAGAAGAGCTTTAGAGAAAACTTGCGTCGTCTTAGAGAACACATATGTTGTCACGAACAGAAGACTGCTATCCTGTGAATGCTAAAGGTGCTTCTGGTGTCCAGCTCATGTTACTGGACACTGGAGGAAAGACGACTCTTGTTATAAAGAAATCCTTGTCAATCTGTGTTCTACCATTGGTTAGGAAGTAGAACTTGGATAGCTAGTAGAGAGATTTTTCACACAAAGTATGGATCCATGGCCTGGATTTTCCTTACCATTTATATCAAAACGTGAGAGGAAAGAGAGAAACTGAAAAATGGATTGTTAAGCAAAAAGGAACCAGGGGGCTCCTATGTGGTTCAGTCCGTTGGGCGTCTGACTTCGGCTCAGGTCATGATCTCACCTCAGGTCATGATCTCACCATTTATGAGTTCGAGCCCCACCTTGGGCTCTGTGCTGACAGCTTGGAGCCTGGAGCCTCCTTCAGATTCTGTGTCTCCCTCTCTCTCTGCCCCTCCCTTGCTTGCCCTCTCTCTTTCAAAAATAAATATTTTTAAAATATTTTTTTTTAAAAAAGGAACTAGGGGCGCCTGGGTGGCTCAGTCGGTTGAGCGGCCGCCTTCGGCTCAGGTCATGATCTCGCGGTTTGTGAGTTCGAGCCCTGCGTCGGGCTCTGTGCTGGCAACTCAGAGCCTGGAGCCTGCTTCCGATTCTGTGTCTTCCTCTCTCTCTGCCCCTCCCCTGCTTGTTCTCTGTCTCTCTCTCAAAAATAATAAACATTAAAAAAAAATTTTAAAATAAAATAAAAAAAAGGAACTAGCATTTGATGTGGAAAATTCTCATCCTATCTAAATACTGTGCTCCAGAGATAGGGCCAAGGGTATGACTGAACAACTTTTGCTAAAGAGCTTAGGCATGTGACCTATGGATTCAATTACCCATCTCACCAGATGTTGGGAATAGAGGTGTGATTATCTAGGAAGGACCTGTGGAGAAACTTCGGACACAAATAACTTGTGTTCTAGTCTCACATGTCCACAGATGGAGGGCAATTCGGCCCCAGGAAGGCACACAGCCCCATCCATGCTCAATGTAAATGACCTACTTGCTGAGATATGGAACTTTTTTGAGTTGATAATATTTACACTATTTTTTTAATGTTTATTTATTTATTTTGAGAGAGAGAGAGAGAGAGAGAGAGAGAGAGCATGAGTGGTGGAGGGACAGGGCGAGAGATGGAGACACAGAATCCGAAGCAGGCTTCAGGCTCTGAGCCATTAGCACAGAGCCCGATGCAGGGCTCGAACTCACGGACCGCGAGATCGTGACCTGAGCCGAAGTCGGACGCTTAAGTGACTGAGCCACCCAGGTGCCCCTTGAGTTGATAATATTTAGAGGAGATTTTAGAGTTCATGATAGAATGGTTAAGACTATTGAGAATGGTGAGATAGGGTGAATGTCTTTTTCATATGAGACAGGTAAGAATTTGGGGAGACTACAAGGTGGAATGTAGTGGATTGAATATTGTCCCCCCAAAATTCGTGTCTACCCAGAACCTGTGAACGTGAACTTTATTTGAAAATAAACATGATTGCAGTTGTAATCATGTTAAGATGAACTCACACTGGATTAGGTAGACCCTAAATCCAGTATGACCGACGTCCTTTGAAGAAGGAAATCAGGAAATAGAGACACATGGGACAGAATGCCATGTGAAGACTAAGACAGATAGGAATGACGAGACTATAAGCCAAGGAACACCCCCGATTGCCAGAAACCACTGGAAGCTAGGAGAGTGTCATGAAACCAATTCTTCTCTAGAACCTCAGAGAGAGCATGACCCTACTGTCACCTTGATTTCAGACTTCTGGCCTCCAGAAGTTGTAAGCCACCTAGTTTTTGGTACTTTGCTACTGCAACCCTAGAAACAAAGAGCTTTCTTGTTAGAGCCTTAGACCTCGTTATCATCAGCACATCACTAGAATCCCCTCAGAGGCTGGAACCTGTACTAACACTCAGCCACCGAACCTGCCTGCAATCACCATCTTTTTAGCCCTCAGGGAGGGACCTTAAGTAGAGGATGAGTAGATGTTAACCAGGCAAGAAGGGGGAATAGTGTCCTGGCAGAGGGAACAGTCTCTACAAAAAGCTAGTTGTGATAGAGAACATTTCTTGGACGAGCAAGTGACAAAAAGGTTAGCAGTGGGCACCTGGGTGGCTCAGTCAGTTAAGCGACCAACTTCGGCTCAGGTCACAATCTCGCATTCGTGAGTTCAAGCCCCACATCGGCTCTCTGCTGTCAGCCTGGAGGGCACTTTGCATCCTCTGTCTCCCTCTCTCTGCCCTTACCTGCTCATGCTCTCTCTCTCTCTCTCAAAAATAAACATAAAAAAAAAAAAAAGTTTAGCCGTGAAAGAAAGGAAGGAAGTGGAAGGAGATGGAACCACATAAAAGAAACCAGGTTAGATCGGCAAGGGCCTTGTAGGCCAGATGAAGGGGACTGGAATTCATTCTGTGAGTAAAAAGAAGCCATTGGTAAGGCTCTGGTATACACAATAGATACACTTGAACACCCACAGATAGATGGTTTCGGCTCAGGTCGTGATCTCACAGTTTGTGAGCTCCAGGCCCGTGCCGGGCTCTGTGCTGAGAGCAGAGAGCCTGCTTGGGATTCTGTCTCCCTCTCTCCCTGCCCCGCCCCCACTTGCTCTCTATCTCTCCCTCAAAAATAAACCCAGGGGCACCTGGGTGGCTCAGTCGGTTGAGCATCCGACCTCAGCTCAGGCCATGATCTCACAGCTCATGGGTTCAAGCCCTGTGTCGGGCTCACTGCTGTCGGCACTGAGCCCACTTCAGATCCTCTGTCCCCCTGTCTCTCTCTGCCCCTGCCCCGCTTGCAAGGTCTCTCCCAGAATAAATAAACTTTAAAAATAAATAAATAAATAAATAAATAAATAAATAAATAAATAATAAAACCAAACTTAAAAGACACACACGCACACACAATGAGACAGTCACGACACCCACTAGGATGGCTGGGTTCCCATATGACTCAGCAACTTTAATCCAAAATACACGCCTACGCAAGCTGAAAATATATGTCTATATATACCTTGTACACTAATATTCATAGCAGCATTATTCATAATGGTCAACGAATGGAAACAATCCAAGTGTCCCTAAACTGATGAAGAGATAAACCAAATATGGTTTAGCCACAAAACAGCCATTTTATTTTATTTAGCCATAAAAAGGAATGAAGTATTGATACATACTATGATACAGATGAGCCTTGAAAATATGCAGAGAGAAAGGATTCACATAAAAGGCCATATATTATGGGATTACATTTAGATGAAACGCCCAGAGTAGGCAAATCCACAGAGACAGAAAGTTGACTAGTGGTGGCCGAGGAACAGGGACTAAAAAGATGGCTTCAAATGGGAACCCGGTCTCTTTCGGGGGCGAGGAACGTGTCCTAAGATTGATTCTGCTGATAGCTGCACAATTCTGTGACAATACAAAAACCCACCGAGTTGTATACTTTAAAATGGTGAGCTTCATGATACGTGAATTGTATGTCAATAAAAACAAAAAGGACGCCACCGAATAGTTTTGAGCTGGAGAGCGATGGGGTTTGTCGGCGTTTTGGAAGGAATGTGCTCTGGCCCCGGAGTGGAAAACAGACTGGAGGCGGAAAAATCCTGACAGTTGCGAGGCTGTAACAGGGTCTCGGTGAGGGGTGGGGGCGGCCCACACAAAGGAAGTGGACGGAAAAGGTCAGATCCAAGAAGCATACAGGATGGATGTAACACGTCTAAACATACACAGTCACAACTGAAGTGTGCAGAAACATGACTTTATCACTAACTTCATTTTTGTGGTGGTTTTAAATAATGTCCTCAGGGGCGCTGGGGTGGCTCAGTCGGTTAAACACCCAACTCTTAGTTTCGGCTCAGGTCATGATCTCACAGTGCGTAGGTCAGAGCCCCGCGTCGGGCTCTGTGCTTACAGAGTGGAGCCTGCTTGGGATTCTCTCTCTCTCTCTCTCTCTCTCTCTCTCTCTCTCTCTCTCTCTCTCTCCATCTCTCTCTCTCTCTCTGCCACTCCCTGGCTTGTTTGCTTTCTCTCTCAAAAAGTAAATAAATAATGGGGCGCCCGGGTGGCTCAGTCGTTTGAGCGTCCGACTTCAGCTCAGGTCATGATCTTGCGGTTTGTGGGTTCGAGCCCCGCGTCAGGCCCTGTGCTGACAGCTCAGAGCCTGGAGGCTGCTTCAGATTCTGTGTCTCCCTTTCTCTGCCCCTCCCCTGCTCATGCTCTCTCTCTCTTAGTTTTCTTAAATAAATAAACATTAAAAAAATTTTTTTTCATGTCCTCAAAATGTGGACCAAACTTAGTGACTTACTTTTAACTAACAGAATGGGGCTGACGGTGCTATATAACTTTCAAGGCTAGATTATAAGAGGATACATCTGTCTGTCTGTCTCCCTCTCTCTTTGTCCCCCTCAACTGCTCACTCTGGACAAAGACCACCACCATGCCACGAGGATACCCAAGCATCCCCATGAGGACCCCCCTGTGGACAGCCGTCAACAGCCAGCATCAGCTTGGCAGCCATGGGTATGCACCACCCCGGAAGCTGGTCCTCACGCCAGGGGAGTCCTGACATAACTCCAGCCCTGAGCCCTTGGGTTTTCCACCTGTGACCACAGTCATCGCAGAACAGAGACAAGCTACACTTGAGCAGGCTCCAGGCTCTGAGCGGTCAGCACAGAGCCCGATGCGGGGCTCAAACCCACGAACCGTGAGATCGTGACCTGCGTCGAGGCGCAACACTGAGCTCCCGTGGCTCCCCAGCTTCCTCGGAAGGAGTGCCTTCCCGTGTAGTAGAGCAACCACATTCAAGTGCTCGCCCTGTGGTGAACAGTGTTTTTTTTCATCCACACATTCAGTTCGCAGTGGATCCTAGATCACTACTCTGTGCCAAGTGTTTGCCGGAGGCCAGAAACAGAGGAAACCACACTACTCGTGGAGCGAACAATAAGAAGGACCAACACACACAAATAATTACAGTAAAGTCTTGCATCTAAAGTACAAAAAAAAAAAAAAAAAATCAAAGTGCGCACAGGCTTAGTCATAGCAGGGAAGAGGGGAGGATCGCCTCTCCCTGGAAGCCTCCGGAGGGGGAGAAGGGAGGTTGGGTCTCCCCAAGCCAACAAAACGTCAATAGATAATCCCCTAGAGAAGAGCACACAAAAGGACTAGAGAAGCAGCAGTGAAAAGTCACAAGATTGATTTAAAGAGAGACAGAGAGGCATTATTATAGGGCGTAGTAGTAGGCAATTCACAGGAGCTTATCTGTAACCTGCGGACAGTCATAATACCCCTTACAAGGTTGCTGAGTGTAATAAATGAGATCTATCAAACACTTAGCCCAGTGCCCAGCTGAGGAAGCTACAATGTAAGCACAATGTTAACGACCATCACTCATTGAATCTTCAGCCTAATGTCAGAAGCATTGCATGAGAATAAAAGTTGAGTCCTTATAGATGTTTGCACGTGGAGAAAGGTTCGTTCAATCAGTACATAAGCATCTGCTACCTCCCTAAACACTCTATGGTTACATTTTAAAAATTCAGGGATCAGCTAAGCCTTCTTGGAATTTAAAGCCAAACTGTTTCTCTCTTAAGCTCCAGATCTTGCCAATCAGAATCACTTTGCTCACAGACTATTGTATCTGTGTCTGCCTCAGGTCAAAAAATCCATTCAGCAACTCAATTGACTTCTTTGTTCTAGGCTGCAGCTGCCCTCCCCCGAGGCATGGGTGCCATTGACTGAGTGGGTGCAGGCCACCCTGCACTGAACACGTGGGCTTCATATTTCAAAACCATTATGCAGGCAGGATTTAGGGATGAGGCTTGGGGGATGGGGGATGACAGAAGGATTAGACTTGATTTATGGAAAGGTTGGTCTTTGGGGGGACTTTTTTGTTCCTCCTAGGAGAAACTAAGCCTGCTAAACTATTCTACTTGGTGGGAAATTGGACGGCATATATATGTACTGGGCGCCTACTCTGAGGCATGCTCTGTTCCAAAGGCTTCCCCCAAAGATGGGGACAGTGTTGCTTCTGTGACTTCCACCTAAAGCACCTTGCGGGGACCTCACCTGGGGGATGGCAGGCAAAACAGTCCTGGCTCTCAGGAGGCTAGAGTGAGCTTATCATGTGGTTTGGAATTTAGAAAAGTGAGCCGGTAACTTCTAGCAGGATGCCTAGCATTCAGAACCTGCCCTTTGGGAAACAGACTCTGCTATTTGTATTTTCTATTCCTACCCTCTGTCTTTTAAAAAATGCAGTGAAATTTGAAAATAGCCACCTGTCTTGGGCCATGTTTAGAGAACCAAAGGAAAGACTTAACTCCAGCCTGAGCTGAAGTTGAAAGAGAAATGCTGTCCCCTCCCTCTTAGGGGCTAATCCCCAAGCAGATCGGAGAACGCTGGGGGGCAGGGAGGAGTCTTGGCTGGTGGGGAGGCCTCAGGAGATGGAGACAGGCCGGGGTCCTGATTCCCCTGGTTTCAGCTGTTCCAATCACAGCTCCCTTTCTGCCCTGGGGGACCCATGAGAGCCCCCTCCTTGCCCTTTCAATATCTCCCCTGTCACTTGAGCTGGTCTGAGAGGCTTTCTTTCTGTTACTTGTAAGTCACCATCCCTGACTAGGAGAACATCTTAGCCCAAAGGCATGATTCTAAGAGTGAGAATTCTGGGCAGAGAAGGGAGAAACACACACACACACACATACACACACACACACACACACACACACACACACACACACACACACCACCCTTAGAAGCTCATGATCCTTGTGTGCCTCACAGCAGGCCGTTCACTCTTTGTTCATTCGACAAATATCTGTTAAGTGCTTACTGGGTGCCAGGCACCAGGGATAAAAACGAATAAAGAAAGACAGAGCCCCTGCCCCGCGGAGCTCCCATCTGATGGGGAGACAGATGGGTAAGCGGGCTGGGTGAGCGGTACAGGGGATATCAGCAAGAGCCCCCATTCTGGAATTCCCTCCTCCAAGGCACCCCGTTAAAATTAACTCCACCAATTAAAGGCGTTGTTAGGAGACAATGCTGTCTGTCTTCCTCTTTATTTTTAATTACAGGGCCCAGCCTAAAGTTGTCAAACCATTTATAATTAGAGCAGAGCTCTGAGCAGGCCTGGAGAGAGGAGGGAAGAAGGGGTGAGGGAGACAGGGGCTCCTGCCTAACCCCTCCCCGGTCCTCTGCCTCTGGTGCAGTGACAGGCCGCTGCCCCACTAATGGACTGGGTGGCTGGGAAGCACTCTCCACTCGCCGTCCCTCCCCCCTGCCTCTCAGTGCACACCCTGATTATAGTCATTAGGGAGTCACCCGGAGAGACAGGAAGACAGGCGGGTGGCGGTGGCCTGGAAGGTGGAGGCGGCTGCAGCTGAGACTGGGCCAGCTCAGGCTGGAGAGCAGAGCCTGGAGAAAGAGCAGGGGTGAGGCTCCTCTCCTGCCCTCTCTCTGCAAGGGAGGCATCCATGTGGCCCTAAAACAGCCCACAGCCCGCACAGTAAGAAGTGCGTGAGGAGGGTGGGGATAACAGCCGGCCTGGTGCAGGGGGCTGCAGACAAAGGAGTGCCCCTCAATCTGCCTTCTGGGTGCCAGGTCGGCTTCACTGCCCCCCTGCAACCACAGACAAGTGCAGAGCAGACTCACAGCACTCGGGGCAGCTGCTGGGAAAGGATTTGGGAGGGAAAAGGCATGCAGCTGGCTGTAAACTTGACTTGGTGGGACCTGAGTGGTCACCTTCACCTTCTGCTCAGACTCAGAGGGACAGAGCCCCTCCTCTTCCTGTTATTCAGGGAAGCTCCTGTAGCAAACAGGGAGGGTGGTTCAGAGGTGGCCCAGACCCCTGAGTTCCCAGCCCCCGCTGTTGTCAACCTGGGCCAAAGGTGGGGAGGGTGGGGAGGCCGAGCAGGCCGTGAGCTGCCCGGAGGCACCAGGGTCTCGATCTTACCAGGGAGGACTAGCCCCCCAAAGCATCCCCCACCTGGGGCCCCTTCCAATGTGGGGACCAGGGGAATCAGGAACCAACCAACCAACCAAACTCCTCTCTTCATCTCTCACTCTAGCCTGCAGTGGTCAGGGACAGGGTCTTACATGAGTTCTGTGTTCTTGGAAAACCGCAATTTTACAGAAATCCCCCACCCTTTCTTGTTCCAGGAAAAGGCTCACTGCGGAAAACCGCACTTTCCCATATGACTTAGATGCAAAGATGTCCCCTTGTTTACCTAAGACAACACGAGACACAGACCCCGCAAACTTATCGTCTCGCAAATGATACGCGCGTGGGCGTCTCAGTGGGTTGAGCGTCCGACTCTTGGTTTCGGCTCGGGTCATGATCTCACGGTTTTGTGGGCTCGAGCCCCGCGTCTGGCTCTGCACTGCCAGCGTTCACTGTCTCAGAATAAATCAATAAACTGTAAAAACCAGTAATAAATGAGAAGCCAAACCGTTTGTCCCCACTGGCCAATAGGGACAAAATGCCTGTTCACCTGACCTGACCAAACTTCAGCTGCTGTAGGACCACCGAATGCCTACAATGCGTCCGGAACACAATAAATACCGTCAAACGAATGAGCGAATAGAAGAATTCCAAGGCTTGTGTTCCTAAGCATTATGCTGTCAGGCAGCCTCCTTTTAAAGGCAGCCTCCTTTTAAAGGCAGCCTTAGGGGCACCTGGGTGGCTAGGTGGTTCAGCATCTGACTTCAGCCCAGGTCACAGATCTCACAGCTCGTGAGTTCGAGTCCCACGTCGGGTGAGCTCGAGTCCCACTTTGGGGAAACGTAAACCCTGCTTTGGGTGAGCCCCGCTTCTCATTCTCTCTCTCTCTCTCTCTGCCCCTCATGGGATTCTCTCTTCCTCTCTCTCTCTCTGCCCCTCGATCACTTGTGCCCTCTCTCTAAATAAACAAATAAATAAATGCAGCCTAACCAACTCCTGGCCCAGAAGAAAAAAACACCCAGTGTCTCTTTCCACATCAGTAACGATCTCTTTACTGAGATATGGAATTTGTGGGTTCTGGAAATTTTTCACATGCATCATCTGGTTTGAACCGCTATGAGTGTTTTTATCATCTCCAGTTTACAGAAGGAGAAACTGGGGTCCAGAGAGGGAACCCCACCTGTCTGCCTCTCCCTCCTCCGACCCCTTCCTCCCCCCAGATCCCAGTCCCCCACCGCCACCCTCCCCCAGCAGACCCCACTCTTCACCACCCCCACACAGTACCCAGTCCCAGCCCCGGAGCCTCAGAGCGGGGGAGCCTGGCGTCTTCCCTTTCTGCTCTACTAATTATCCTTTTAACTCGCACTGGCGTATTTTTGCCGTGCGATCTGCGGGTTTATTTTTATCCACCTCTCTATAATGGTATCGGGGCCGTTACTCAGGGAAGCTCCCGGCTCTGAGCTGCTCCCCAATTTACAATTGCAATTATGATCTCCGACAGAAACACATGCAGCTGGCATCAATTTTAAGCAATATTTTGATCATAATAATTAAAAAAGTAACTTATGGCATGCACGCGTTGGATAAATTAATGTTATTCCAAGGCTCTGCTCAAAGGCATGTAAGGGAGAGAGGAGTGAAAAAAGGAGACGGTGCTTGGATCTCTGGGCAGCCTAGGAGTCTGGCTCCAGCACCTGCTGGCTTGAGGGCTCGCAAATTAACTTGCGAGCTGAGCTTAATATCCGTGTGTCCTTCAAGCTGAATGCTGCCTGTCCCCACCCCTCCCCCTGACACATGTGAAATTGATGGTTATTAAGGTATTTGGATATAAACAAGCACATTTTCTTGTCACTGTTCCCCGGGCAGGTGACAGGCAGCTGAGAGGATGTTCTCTCTAACTTGCTGTTCTAGACCCAGATGAGAGCAGGACCAGAGGGTTTGGGGGCTGGGACGGAAAATGGCACGGGCCTCGGATGTCCCTCCTTCCCAGCACATGCAGGCCTGCACCCATGGACTCATTCATTCCCAGGTACCACTACACACACACACACACACACACACACACAACCACACACACCCTCACACCTCCACCCATGACAAATTCACATAATTTACACACGTTTATACAAATCTGCTCTCTTACACAGGACTCACAATCACAAACCGTCAGCATACAGACTCGCATGCACCCACGAACACACACACTTGCACACAGACACGCACACTGATTTATAGGTACCACCTACACCACTATCTGTTCACAGGCACACGACTCATAATCACAAACAAGGCCTGCACACAGACTCACACGATGAAACTCACAAACATGCGTGTATGCGTGCGCACGCTTTGATGAATTCTCTCCCACACACTCCCCTCTCACTACGCAGGCAGCCCCCAACCCCCACGGCAGGCCAGGCTGCGAGGCAGTTATCAGCAGCCGATTAGCTTCTGAGGGATGGCTGTCCCCACGGAGAAAAATGTGCGGACACACAAACCTTTGCACACCATTCCAAGGATTTATATCCTTTCTGAAACCCGCCCAGGGTCTTCAGCTTTTAAGTCCCCTAATCTGGGGGCCCCAGGCAATCCTGTTCCTGTCCTCACTAGGCTGAGTGCACAAATGGGCGGAGGGAAGAGGGGACCGGGAAGTCCTACTGTCTTTCAAGAACGGTTTCCTTTTCCTTATTCGTACGAGCATCACTACTTTGGGTAAATGGCAAAAAAGAAATCTATTTAATGCTAAAAAGATGTTTTACTAATAGTAATAGTAATAACCCCTCCCACTCCTGTCCTGTACCCCCCGGGGGCTGGAAGCCATGAGGCCTTGGACACATGGCAGAGGAGAGCTTCCGGGTCTCGGAGTCAGATGCTTGGTTGGATTCAAATCCCCGCTCCACTGCGCACGGATGAAATGACCTTGGAAAGTGTGTCATTTCAGTTTCCTCCCGTGTGCCTCCCCTACTTCACACAGGACCAAATGAGGGCCTGAGCGCAACCCCCCCCGGCACAGGGCAGGAGCCCAAGACACCTCATTTGCCTAGGGTTTCGTCGCTAACATCATCCTGAAGCCTGGCCAGACTTCTCCTCCTCTGCCTCTCCTGCATCCCCTCCGAGGGCACTCAGCCCCCTGGACCCCCTCATGCCTGTCCCTCCACAAGCCTCCCTCAGAGGCAATTGCTACTTCTATCACCTACCAGGGCAGGTTGGGGAAAGCTATGGAATTTGGGGGCAAAAGATGAGCATTTTGATTACGAGCCAATGAAATAAGTCATTTAACCTCTGGACAGCCTCAGTTTCCCCGCTGGTGAGATGGGGAGAATGATGCCTTCATTCCCCATCTGGCAACGCTGAATGAGGCCAAGTCTGAGGATGTACTTTGAGCGCAAAGCCCCAGAAACATGTCAGTTGTCACAGTGGGCTTTGTGTCATCACCTGGGGCATCTCGTCTAGAACTGGATCCCATCCGCTCACTCTGAGTCTTCCCCTCAGGGTCCCTCCTCCCTCCCTTCCCTCCAGCCACCACCACCTTCTTTTCCTTCAACTTTCAAGCCTTCTTTTTTCCTTCCTCTCCTTCCACTGGAGCCTATCATTGCTTTTCTGCAAATTCAATGGCTGGTTCCCTGCCTCCAGCCTCTCCTATGGCTTTGTCCTGCTCTCAGCGGGGACAGTTCACCTTCTTCGGGCACACCAAAAGCAAAACCCAGGCACTCTAATCTGCCCCCTGCCCCCAAGTAAAGTCCACATCCCTCTGCTTGGTTTTCAGTCTCCCCAACAATCCACCTTATTTTCCACCTCTGAGCAAAGGACAGGGAAGCTGGGCATTTCACCCAATCAGAGCAAACAGTCTACTACATACACCTATTTCAGAACCTCCCGGAGCCTTTACTCTGGCCATCCCTCCTCCCCAAAAGTCCTCCTGCTTCCCCTCCAACCCTATAGAACTCTTCTCCAAGCTCAGCACTCAGCTTAAGGAAGCCCAGGCTTGTCTGGCAGCTCCAACCCACGGAAATCCCTGGCCTGGGTTTTTTTTTCCTTTGAAACATTTTTATTATGAAAGATTACAGACATCCAAAAACGTATAATAATGTAACAAAATGTACGCACCCAATTTTTTTTTTTTTTTTTTAGTTTTACGGTTTTATTTTATCAACGTTATAATGCACATAATTTAAAGAGTTACAGAATTCTACCGGGGTTGATATTAGAAACAACACAAACCACAACAGCAGTCCCCTACTCCCTCGCCACACACACACAAACACCCCAGGCGAGGCACCACTCCCTAGAGGCAATGACTTTCACTGCTTTTAGCTGATTCTTGGGATATTTACCTCCATCTCTCTTTAAAATGTGCTTACATTGCTACTTCTTTGGTTTTTTCCATTTTTGGCATTATGTATTGACTTTCCACTATGTAGAATGAGGTTCCGGCTCTCCTCCTTCCTGTCTGTCTGTCTCTCTCTCTCTCGTTCTCTCTCTCTCTCTCTCTCTCTCCCTCTCTCTCTCACACACACACACACACACACACGCACACTTCTCACCCTCCCCACCTTATTTATTTATATTGTAATTTCTGTTAGATCTATAGGTACATGATCTTGACTCTAAAGATGCCATTCTGAGGTCTGATCCTTTGTGGGAAGCTTGTAGAGTCTGTTCCCAGGATCCTGAAATTTCACTACGTTGTGCCTTGGTAGTGGCCGTTTTTCCACCATCGGACCCTCGCTGGGGCTTTTCAGTAGGGAAACTAGAATCCTCCAGACCTAGAGCGGCTCCAGTTAGTTTCCAACTTCCTTCCTTCGGTTTTCTTTAACCAGAAACCCTTTGATTCACGTAGAGAACCTCTTGAATTGCTCCTTCTATTTTCTTTTGTAAGATTTTATTTTTAAGTAATCCCTACACCCAGAGTGGGGTCCAAACCCAAAAGTCTGGGATCAAGAGTCACAAGCTCTACAGACTGAGCTAGCAGCCGCCCCTTCAATTTTCTTGCCTTTCCTATTTTCCATCTCTTTGTCTTCTTTGTTCTATTTTCTGGGAGATGTTTTTTAGACTTTATCCTCTTCTGCTTCTGTGAACTTTTTCATTTCTGCGATCATATTTTTGATTTACAAGAGCTCTTTTTTTGTTCTTTCTTTATAGCATCCATTTCTTATTTCCTATAATTCTCTTCATGTATCTCACGAAAGGTACTCATGACAACTTTTCTGATGTTTTCCTCTTCTTGCATATACTTCTTTCTGCTGACTAGTTTCTTTCTGTTTGTCTTGGCCCCTATCTGTCATGTTGGTGACTTTCCTCATATAAATCGCAATCCTGGATTGTCAGCAACTATGGAACAGTAGAGTACCAACTGCTGAATGGAAGCTCTTTCTAGGTGAATGGGAGGGACTTGCTGACAGTGAGATTCATGTAGGGTGATTGGCTGTTTCGCTGGGGAACCTCTGATGTCTGTACCTTTAAGCCTTCCCTCTTGAGTGATCAGACTCTCCAGAGAAAACCTTCCAGCCTCCTGCCTCCAGTCTCCAGAGAGCAAAGGCCTGGCCACCAGCATTCAAGGAAGAGGAATGAGGAATTCTCAGCGCCCTGTGTAGACGAGCTCATTTCACACCTGGCCACCCCAACTTTTTCAGCATGGTATCCGTCCTCAACCTGGTATCCCCATCCAGAGATCCTCTATTTTACCATTTCTGGGAACAAACCTCAGTTTTCTGCTGACATGGGGAAGAAGCAACTATCCACCTGCACAGATCTGGGGAGGGGACCCAGAGATCAAAGTTCTCCATTTTCAGCCAGGCCTCCTTACTTAGCTCCCCCGCTTGCCCTACCTCCAGAGACACCAGAGACTGTGGAGGGATTGGGGGGCAGAGGGATTTTTAGATCCACCCTCCCCCCCAGCGGTTTCCAGTTTGCTAAATCCCCTCCTTCATTGCTTTTCTAGTTTCCAAACTTCTTTTGCTCTTTCGCCACACCCATTGTCTCCATCTTTGTGGGTTTCCGGCTTTTCAAAAAAACCTTTTATGGTCACTTCAGTAGGATTTTCAAGAAGAGCAAAATTAATTGTGTGTGTTCAGTTCACTATATTTACCTAGAAGTTTCCATCTGCCTCTCACCTCTGAACGTACGGCCTCATGCTTCTTAATAAAATCCCTTCACTGACATTTTCATGGGGTTTGAGGAGTGTAGAAACCAATGGATGGTTTCAACTTGACATCTTTAACTGGAACTGCTTTGTTCTTTTTTTTTTTTTTTTAGTATGTATTTATTTTTGAGAGAGAGAGAAAGAGTACAAGCAGGGGAGGGGCAGAGAGAGAGGGAGGGAGACACAGGATCCGAAGACAGGCTCCAGGCTCTGAGCTGTCAGCACAGAGCCCAACGTGGGGCTGGAACTCACAAACCGCTAGATTATGACTTGAGCTGAAGTCAGACGCTTAACCGAGTCACCCAGGCGCCCCGAAACTACTTTGTTCTTTATTGAACTTCTTTCTAGATATAAATACCTGTCTCCCCACTAACTGTGAGCTTAAGAGGTTCCCTTTTTTGTTTGTTTGTTTGTTTGTTTGTTTGTTTGTTTGGCTGGTTGGTTAGTTTTCTGGTTTTTTGCTTTTGTCTTTTTGGCCTCAAAAACAAACAAACAAAACAAGACAAAACAAAAAAAAAAAACAAAAAAAAAACAAAAAAACCAAACCACAAACAGCAAAATGGCTGGATAGGGTAGAAGCTTCTAAAGATTTATGACTGGGCCTGTGCCTTCTTGCTATTTAATCTAACTTCTGGAACCTTGACAAATGGGCATTCAACAAACAAATATTTACCAAATATTTACTCTTTGCCAGATAATCTCCAGGTCCCAGGCATACAGCTGAGATCAAACCTGAGTCCCTGCTCACGTGGAACTTGGCATTCAGCTTAGTTAAAACATCTCCAGTGTTGTGAGCTCACTACCTCCCAAGACAGCCCACCTGTTGCCAAGAAGCTGTCGCTGAAACATGGCTCCCTATTATTCCCACTCACGGTCCAAATTCCATTCTTCAGAGCTTCCTCTTCCACAGGACAGACCTCTAGTTAACTAAAGATGACCTCTGCCCCTGGGTTCCACATACTCTCCTTGCTCAACCACCCACCCCCAGTTCTCTCAGCTGCTCCTCCTGGGAAGCCACCAGCCCCTCTACCACCCTCTGGATTCTCCCCATTACAACCAGGCTCTGGACGCTTCTGTGAGTAGGAAGGTTGTGTTCCAATTTGGAAAAAAAAAAAATAGATTCAGTCTTTGTCCTACATCCCTGGCACAGAGCTTCAAAACCCCTTGGAATTTCCGGAACCATAGGAGTATCTTTTGTTATTCATAACTTGTCCCTTTCATGCTTCTTTCAACTACACCTGAGTCTATGTTAATGATGTGACTCATGGTGGGGAACTAGATAGTTTCTGAATGAGGGCTGGGCTGGCCTTCAAGAAAACCAAGCACAAGTGATCAGGGAGTTGAAACTTTAAACCCTGATCCCCAGGGAGGAGAGAGGGGCTGGAGATGGCATTCAATCAGATGGCCAGTGATTTAACCCATCATGCCTATGAAATGAAACCTCCATTAAAACTCTGAACAACGAGGCTGAGAACTGACTGCCTGGTTGGTGAACGTATCAAAGCAGATGTACCGGGAGGGAGATGCACCTTGACCCCATCAGGGCAGAAGCTCTTGGTGTTTGGCCCTTTCCACACCTGGTCCTATATTCCTGTTCATCTAGCAATTCATCTGTGTATTTTACAATAAAACGATAATCATAAGTATACCACTTTCAGTGACTTCTGAGTCATTCTAGAAAATTGCTGAACCTGAAAGGGGTGGGGGTCGGTGCGGAGCTCCAGAATTTATAGCTGGCCAGGAAGAAGTGTGGGTGGCTCAGGGACCCAAGACTTGCACCTGGCATCTGAAGTGGGGACAGTCTCATGGGACCAAGCCCTGTGACCTGTGGGGTCACCACGCTAACTCTGGGTAGCTGGTGTCAGAATTGATTTGAATTGTAGGACACCCAGCTGGTGTCAGAGAATTGGTGTTGAAAGGTAGAGGATGGGCCTGCATGATGCCTGGCACCCCACGTCCCCCTCTCCCCACCTCTCAAGCTCCCTGCCCAGCCGAGGAAGACTCCATTTCCCCCAAGGAAACAGGAACAGGGCCACTGTTGCCAGGAGAGCATGGGGGGGTGAACACTTCCTTCATTCTACAGTTGTGGGTATAAGCAGTCCACGTTGCCTATTATTTCCCGGTTTGAAGGGTTATCTTACAATCTCAACTGGTCTGCAAAACCCTTCAGAGTTTTTGTAGGTCCTATAAAACATCCAGCCAGGAATGGGCACCGGGGGGGGATGTTCAACACCATTGGTTGGCATAGATCGGCCTGGTTTGTATTAACTTGTCTTTGGAGGAGACCATCCCTTCCTCCAGTCTCCGTCCCTTCTGCAGGATCCCATGAAAGTTTCCATGAGTGCTCAGAGGGTCCTCACCTCGTTTAGGTCCTAGAGTCTCCTGTTGGATGGAGAGGGACCCATGTGGCTAAGCATCACACCCCCAGTTTGGGGTGGTGGTTGTTGTTTCCCCTCTTACCGTGAACCATGCACCTGTCGGGGGGGGGGGGGGGGAGTGGCCTGATAAGCCACGCAGGCTATGAACTGAAGTGACCTGGCCAGGCTCTCCCTTCCTGCTACAAAGGAGCGGGAACCGAAATGGTAACTCTCATCTGCACGTCGTTCTGCAGACTCCCAAAGCTCCCTTGATCCTCCGGCTCAGTGTTTGTCTTGCCAACCCGCCTCTTTATAGATGAAGAAACTGAGGCTAAATGAACTTAGAGGACAGTTACCCAAGGAAGACTTGGGTCTTCCGGGTGCACATCCTTGGGTTTCTGTTCCATCACGGGTGATTCACTTGAGGACAGAGGGGGCGGCAATGGCTGGGCAGAGGAAAAGGCGCAGCATCCTTCAGTCCGTCCCCAGCCTCTCCTGCGGCTCCTGACAAGCCACTCCAACCCACAGGCCCATTTATGTGCCTCTGTCAAGCACAGCTCAGGGTGGAGATGCCAGGAGAGAGCGAGCAGCTAGAAAACATGTGCACCCACTAACCAGCAGAGGGATGGCATTGGGACCGGCAGGGGGCAGCTGCTGACATTGGGCTGCAGCAACGCCCTCGCTCTTGCCCTCGGCTCTGCCTGTGCAATCTGCTCTGCCAAGTCGCCCCAACCAAGAGAGGCCACCAGCAGGCTGATTCAGAAGAGGACCAGGAGGGGACTCCCTCCACCAACCTGGAGCAGAAGGTGGAAAAGAGAAAGGCCGCTTGAGCCACCTGCCTTCTTTCAGGCTTGTTCTACCGCCAGCGTCTCAGCAGGGTCACTTCATCCGATGGCAGAGTAAGTGCTTCCTGACTGCTACTTTCAGGAGACCCCAAGTGCCATCAGTACGGGTCTGATGTGACCAGGGAAAAAAGGGCAGGGTTCGGTTTTTAACAGTCTTACTTAACTTGGTGACAAAACCTTCAGAAAAGATCACCCAGGAATTTACATACGTCACCTGGTAACTTATCTTCTAATGCAGGTGGAAAACGGCGCCTGGAGACACTTTGCTAAAAACATCGAGAGGGAGCAGAGAACATGAGGGTATTAGGCCCCTGCAGAGGGCCGGGAACCGGTGTGGCATAGGAGGCTGAGCTCTGACACAGCCGGTTGGGGATCACCTCAGGGTGCCGGCCCCAACAGCTTTCTTGTGATGTGTCGCAATGAGCTGGTGACACGTTTTGCCGCCCTAACTTCCACACGATCACCATAGTTTCCCCCACCTCCAACATGTTTTAGGCCAAAGGGATATTTTAGGTGGCCCTTCTCCCTCAGAGTCCCCGCCTGCCCCTCAGCTCTCAGGTTTCTCCCCACCTTGATGGCCCTGTTCCCTGAGTGGCATGGTGGGGCTGGGGCTGGGGGCGGGGGGGGGGGGGTAGCCATTCACCACTGCAGGGGAGAAAGCTGGGGAAGAAGGCGGACTTGGTGGCGGAGTGGTAAAGATGTTGTTGAGAGGAATCTCAGTGAGACCAGATGGAGAACCCGTCTCGATCTGCACCGATAAATTATCCACGCTGCGCCTTCACTGGAGGCAAATAATCCACATTCGTGTTGAGAACACCCCCCCCCCTTCTGTTTGTCCCCAGGCTTTCAAGAGCTCAGAGGGAGTTATGCAGCCTCAGAGAGACAGCGCAAGGGAATAAGAGAGGCAGGCAGTTCTGGGGAATCTGGAAGGAAGGTGGGGAGCATCCAAATGCCCCTCGGTCGTCCTCTTAGTTCCAGCCTTCCGGGGACACTGAGAAGTCCCAGATCACTCAGGCCTGGGGAGTCTGTCCTACTGGGGCCTCTTCATCCCACAGAGCCTGTGGGGGCCATGAAGAGAGGACAGGGCCACTCCACTGCCTAGCAAGTGTGGTTTCTTCGGGGGCTAAATGCCACCCCAGTTCCTCCTAAGGGATCTCCAGGACCACAGAATGACCAGGCTGGATGGAGGAGACCCCCAGCCGCTGTGCATCACAACTGAAGAGACCAAGGCCAAGGGGACTCACTCAGGTGACCCAAGTGTTCCAGAAACGCCAATATCCTAGTCCTACTCTCACTCCTCACCCCTGCCCTTAGGGCTCTTTCCAGAATTGCTGCCTGAGCAGGTGGCCTCTCACATGCTGATCCCTGGCCTGGCTCAGGGGTGCTCAGGGGTGCCCACGGCCACGCTCACCATCTGTGCACTGGGGGTGGGAGGGGCTTCGGCGTGAGCTCTAGACAGGCACAGAGGACTGCCACAACACGCTTCGGCCTCCCCCTCGGCTCCCCCTCCCAGGCTGGGCCGGGCTCCAGCCCTAGCTGTGCCCTGGCAGCTGTCTGCCTCTGCCGGGGAAGGTGATTGCCATGTTTGTAGCTCCCTTCCTTGTTTGGAAAGATCTGGAGGCAGGTGAGGCTGGAGGGGAAGCGGGACTGACAGGTTGTGATCAGACAGCTCCGGAGAAGTCTTCTGGGGAAGCCCGGCTGGCTGCGGGAGGCTGCGCTCGCCTCTGCACCCCGCGGCCGCCCCGGGCCGGCACCGCGCCCTGGAGGACTGAGTACAGGCCTCCTCCCCACCCCCACCCCCACCCCCGCCCCCGCAGGTCCTCCGCTGAGAGGGTCGCCTGGCCCTCCTGCTGCCTCCAGCAGACCCCTGAACAAACCCCCACCCCCAGCCGGTGGCCCTCCCCGCTGGCTGGCGGTCCTTCCCGATGTCTGACTCCAATCTCTGGCCCTGGCCCAACGCCCGGTCTTCGTAGGAAGGAACATTCTGCAGTCGTGCCGGTCCCTTTCCCCGCACTTGGAGGGGCCCACCTAGACATCAGTCACGTTGGGATTTTTCCCGGCGCCTGACAAGGCAATTTGTGAGGAGCAGGGCTTTCTCGCCGGCAGGATGCTAAGTGGGAGCCGAGGAGGTGGGTGTGGGGGTGTTCTAAAGAGATACCCAAATTAAACATCCAATCTGCCATGTCCTGTGTCATTCAACGCGATTCATCTTCTCCCGGGCTCCCCGCTGGGACGGCTCCCCGAAGCCCGCGGACGTGGAGCCGCGGTCGTTAGCGGCGCTGTTTATCTGCCACCTCCGCGGAGGAGAACAAATGGACGCCCCGCGGTCCCCCCGCCCCGTTGTCACTCAAAGAGCCCGCGCTCCCGCGCTCCGCAGCCCGCGAAACTGCCTCCCGGACTCCCGGCCCCGAGACGAGACGGATTTGCAGGAGACTTGTCTGCAGGGGAGTGGGGGGGAGGGGAGCGACAGCAGGCGGGAGGAGGGGCATGGGGGTTTCTAGAGACCCCTGTGGCCGCAGAGGGGCTCGGAAGACCCCTCCCAACGCCCATTGTCTGCCTCAATGACTCGGCAGGGGGTTGGGGCTGCAAGTTGAGGGATGTGCAGTGTTTGTCTGAGTTTGCACATTCCAGAACACGGAAGGGCCTCTGTTGGTTCTTCTGGGCCTCTGCGAACAGGCTTCCTCCGCTCTCCACCACCCCCCCCCCCGCCCCCAACCAGTCTAACTGCGCCCCAGACCTGCCATGCCTGCGTTTAAGCCGAGGAAGAGGGGCTGGGAGCTCACAGGATTCAGCCCCAACCCCTTGGAAACGGCTTTTGTGTGTGTGTGTGTGTGTGTGTGTGTGTGTGTGTGTGTGTTTTGACGAACCACACATTTGCAGTGTTGCTTCCCAAACTCTGAGGTCCCCACCAGACCAGGAGGAGGCGCTCTGCCTAGGTTTGATAAAATGAAGCCATTTTCTAGTGGAAAACCAAAGGTGAGGGCCTCAGTAGATCAAGAGAAGAGCGGGGAGGGCAGGAGACCCCAAGAGTCCTGGCGTCCAGTTCCCGGAGGCTCACCAGGATGGCTACTCCAACCGTAGTCACCCACACTTCTCCCAGGTCACCCCTTTCCCCAAGTCTGAGGATCAGCCACCAGGCTCTCTGGAGATCATTCTGTCCATCCCCCTGCATGCAGCCTGACCTTCCCCTGGACAAGCTACCACTGACCAGAGCAACAGACAAAGGATGGGAAAGCAAGAGCAAAGCAGTCTGGGGCAGAGTTCCCTCTGTAATCCAGGTTTGTGCCAAGGTAAAAGGAGCAGATACCGAATGGGATTCCAGCCTTGCTCACCCGGGAGGGTAACAAAATCTCCCCATTTGTGGCCCTATACTTTTTGTCCCGGCTTCTAGTCTCAGCTCTGACACTGATTTTCTCTGTGAATACAGATGGCCACACATTATCTCTCTTCCTCAATTTCCTGTTTCCGAATGGGAGATTTGGATATTTCTGCCTGAGTGTCCTTCCAGATTCCTTTCTCCCTGGTCTCCCTCTGGGGCCTTGCCTCCTGGTTTGGGGCAGCAGGGAACTTGGGAGAAGGGAATCCTGGAAGTCAGTGACACCAGGAGAGCCCCAGGTATAAATGCCTTGTTTCTTTGTCCTTGGAAGCTCCTGTCAATGAGAGACTTGACTTCTGCTTTGGAAAACTGGTCCTAAAAGCTCAGAGTCCTGGGTAACAGGCCACGGAGGTGGAGGAGCATAGCCCCAGGGCATATTTTGATTCCAGGAGGGGCGGTGACTTGCTTAAGGCCGGAGGTGGCATTGCAGGCTCAGAGACCAGGTGCCCTGAATCCCAGGCTGTGTTCCCTGCAATGTTACAGAGCCGTCTATAGGAATGAATGCCTCATACCCCAAACCTGAGCCTCTCCACCTATTCCTTCAATGCCACCAACAGGTCCTGCCAGTGGCAGTGGCGACCAGTGACCGGGCAGGCCCAGCTGAGTCAGTGTTTGCTGGCCAGTTGCGGGAGGAATGATGAACAGGTCCGTGTGGATGGAGAGGTCCGAAACACAGCTAGGCTAATTCTACATAAGCTCTGCCTGCCGCCTTTTATATATCAACCTGAAATGTAATTATCTTTATGGCTGGCAGAGTAAATCACCAGTATGTGTCAAAGAGATTTGCTCCTGTGTTTTATTACGTAATATATTAGCTTTACAGTTTTAAGATGTCATTACTTGGCTAATCACACGAAACGTTTTCATGAGCAAACAGTGGCTCTGGCGGGAACTGGGGCCTGAGACCTATGGCTAAATCCTTCTGAGAAGTGCTGAGGGGCCTCAGGAGGTCATTTTGTTCAACCCTCTGCCTCCAGGCTTAGCAAGGTCTAGACAGGCAGGGGTTCTGCACAGTCTGAGGGACTCTGAGAGGAAGGAGACAGAGAACAACAAATGCTTGATAGAAGATATCCAGATGACCCAAAGATTCCACTCCTAAGTGTGTAGCTAACAGAAATGAGCGCCTTGGCTTATGCCCACTAAAGGGCATGCATAAGAATGCTCAGAGTGGCTTTATTCCCAATACCTGAAAACTAGAAGCTACCTAAACATCATTGTAGGAAATGAGTGACTTTTCCTCTACCCTTTGAGTTCAGTACCTGAGGTCTGCAAATTAAACTAATGAAATGCAGATTAACAGAAGAAAAGGCATATAAATGTTATTGATGTTGATATTTTGACATTCGTGGAGCCTCACAGAAAAGAAGTGAAAACCCAAAGAGGTGGTTACATCCAGGGGCTTTTATACCATTTTAACAAAGGGCAGTAAATTGGAAGCAGTGACTAGACAAAGGAAAAGGGGGCATTTGAGCTTCTGAGGTGGTAAATCGTGGCAAGGTGACTAGGAAATCTTGGACGGATCACTTAAACTCACTAAGCCTCAGTTTCTACGTCTGCAAACTGGAAATAATAAAACCTCCTTTGCATGCTGTTGTAGGAAGTAGTGAAAAAAACATGAGCAACTGACTTGGCGACTAGCATGTTCCTTCTAGCATCATTCACGCAGTCATCCAGTCATCGTGTGATTAGCCAAGTGATGACATTTCCCGCACTGTCCCAGGCACTGGGCTAGGAGCTGGCACACAGCATTGCCATGATCTGTAGTAGGTGCCCTGTGTTTCTGCCTGCTCGGTATCTGATCTCCCGGCACTGTGATTTTCCTTTTGGAAACCACCCCCCTCCCTCATCTGCTGTCCCAGTGGTTCCGCTATGGCTAATCCTCCACCCCCTTCCCCACCCTCCCCACCCCCGTTCAGGCAGATATTCATCTCCCTGGCCACAGAGATTGTTTCCAGGATGGACTCATGGTCCAGACTAGCTCCATAGAAGGCAGCCCTGAGATTTTTGCCGGAGCTGCTGAGAAAGAAGTGTTGCTTTTCCACTGAGGATGATCCGCTGGTCAAATGGAGCCCTGGACCTGCTGAGTGACGTCTCTGTGACCTCACTGGGAGAGAGTGCCCCAAAATAAAGATGACACAGACAGCTGCAAAATGAACAGGGGAAAATTCCTAAGAGCCTCATTTAAGCACCCAGATCTAGCCACACCAGGACTGAACTGGGTTTCTGATACCTGCTAATAAAATAACCCTGATTAATGTACTGCTCTAGGGGCACCTGGGTGGCTCGGTCGGTCGGTCGAGCGTCTGACTTTAGCTCAAGCCATGATCTCATGGTTCGTGAGTTCGAGCCCCAGCCTCGGGCTCCATGCTGACAGCTCAGAGCCTGGAGCCTGCTTCGGAGTCAGTGTCTCCCTCTCTCTCTGCCCCTCTCCTGCTCGTGCTCTGTCTCTCTCTCAAA
This sequence comes from Panthera leo, assembly GCF_018350215.1. Taxonomy (NCBI): domain Eukaryota; kingdom Metazoa; phylum Chordata; class Mammalia; order Carnivora; family Felidae; genus Panthera; species Panthera leo. The sequence goes on along the minus strand of NC_056688.1, from coordinate 17,015,471 downwards.
AATAAATAAACATTAAACAAATTTTTTTAAAGAAAAAAATGGATACTGTTCTAAAAATGACTAACATTCAATGAGTTTTTACTGTATGCCAGACATTGTGCCAAATGACTTACAAGAACCACCTTATTTAATCCCCACAACAATCTTATGAGGTAGGTGTAGTGGGTTGAATAAGTGTCCCCTCCCAAAATATATGTCACCCCTATGACCTAATTAGGAAGTAGGGTTTTGCAGATGTAATTAGTTAAGATGAGGTCATACTGGATTAGGGTGAGCCCTAAATCCAACAGCTGATGTCTTTATTTAAAAAGGAGAAGACATACAGAGAGAGAGAGAGAGAGAGAGAGAGAATGTCATACAAAGGCAGGGGCAGAGATTGGAATGCCGCACCTACAAGCCGGGAGCCACCAAACTAGGAAGAAGGAAGAGAATAATTCTTCCCTAGAGCCTTCAGAGAGAGCATGGCCTTGCCAACACCCTGGTTTCAGACTGCAGGGCTCCAGAGCCTAGAGAGAATACACTTCTGTTGTCTCCTGCCAGCCGGTTTGCAGTAATTTGTTACAAAGCAGTCCTAAGAAGCCAATACCTAGATAATGATCAGTATTATCCTTGAAGTCAGGCTAAAGAAGTTAAGTAACTCGCCCGAGGTCCTGTAGCTCATTTAACCAGAGGCAGGATTCGACCCCAAGCAGGCACTAGAGCTCTCTCTCTCTCTCTCCCTCTCTCTCTCTTCATCATTAAATGTTACATAGCAGGCACATAAAAATGCTAGCTTCTTTCCTTCCGGGATCATGTTTCCTTGTTCTTCTCCTCCTCCTTGCCGAGCTTGGGTGTCTGGCATTTCATAGGTGTTTAATAATCGTTCTCAAATTAAAATCACTGAGAGCCCTACTGAGTAGGTCACTGAGAAGGCAAAGAGGATGAAAACAGCCCTTGACCTCCAGGGGTTACAATCTACACAGGCTACAGAAGGAACATATGCTCGGGGCTGAGTGAGAGCTTCGAAATAAGCCGTGGAAGAGCTCCGAGGAGGGAAAGCACGAGGGGCTGAGCCAAAAGGAGGCTTTTTCGCAGAAGAGATTGACCTTGACTTGGGCCCTGAAGAACTCAGGAAAGACTGGGGGAAGATTGATAAGCAAGGGGAGCGGGCGAGCAGAGGCTGTGGAGGGAGGACTTTGCGCGATATGCCTGGAGCACGGAGTTCACACTGGGGAGGGGCGGGTGATGAGGCTGGGGAGCATCAGGTGGGGCCGAATCACGGAGGGTCTGGCAGGAACTTGGACATGAACTGGTAGGAGGCTCCTATAGGCTTTTGGCAGGCGGGGTGACTGCACGTGTTACTGCTGGAAGCAGAGACTTGACCGCAGACGTGTGCTCCCCCACGTTTCCCAGCCACCCGCGGGAGCCACGCACCTTGCTCTGGTGTCCCTCCTGGCGGAAGCATGGAAGACCAGATCCCCTCGTCTCCCTGCATGTTTTGTGACCAGTGTGGCACGTGTTGAGATGGTACCTTCACCAGGTCTGCGCTGCTAGGATCACTGGGGACAGCTGTCCTAGAGAGCCATGCAGATTTTTTTTCAATTAATTCATTTATTTTGAGATAGCACAAGTAGGGGGTGATACACTTAACCAACCGAGCCACCCAGGCACCCCCAAATGTGTATACACTAATTAGGCCACTTAGAGGAGGGTCTTTAGCAACCAGGGTGTGAGTCTAGCCTCTCCTAACTGACGAACTAATAGCAGGAGGCTGAGGGGACTCAGTTCAGGGAGAGGGTAGAGGTGGGGAGAAGGAAAGGGTCAGAAGAGAGGGATGTTTAGAGATGGTAACTGAGGGCAGCAGGAAGTAAATAAAGGATGAGTTTGGTGACGGGCCATTGTCCGGGAGAGGCCGGAGCAGGGCTGGAGTGGGGAAGGAAGCTGCATCTGATAGGAAGTGAGTGACTCCAGTTTTGTGGAGCTGGTGAAGAAATCTCAAAGGAAGGTCAGGAAGCAGTGGGAAGTGTGGGAGCAGGTGAACAGGTGAGCAGCACACCCTTGTCCTCCAGGCCTTTCTCTGACGACACCGGCCGCCCCTGCTCTGTGGGCGGGGCTGGGGGCAGTGGGGACTCTCAGGCAGCCTTCTGTTCTCGTCCCAAGGTCAACAGCGGCAAACCCAAAGGCCTTGCTAGACGTGATTCCATTCTGTTATCACAGCAGCCCTGGGAGGTGGTTCTCGTCACCCAGGTGTACAGGGCAAGAAATGGGCTCAGAGCAGGTGAAGCCACAGCCAATCGGTGCCAGTTGGGGCTGGATGGGACAAAGACCACCAGAGCTCTGACTCCCAGAGCGGAGGCCAGCTCCCTCCTAGGGCTCCCCTCCCATACACAGGTGCAGCCACATCCCGGGAGGCCCCAAAAGCTGCAGATGGCCTGGGAATGGCAAAGAAGCAAGGAGGGCACGCTATGGTGCCTTCTGTCAGGATTCACGACAAAGGGGGCTCTTTTTTAGGAGCGGGTCCTGCCTCGAAAGCCCCGAAGCTGTCAGAGAGCTTTATCACCACATCTCAGTGGTAGCCTGCACCATTCAGTCATGCCAACACCCAAACCGCCCAGCAGTTACTTAGTCAAACACTACTTGAAAATATACATAGTAAAACATTTCTGGCCCCTTTGAATCAAGTCATGACCCTCTCACGAAGTTCTGAGCAATGAGATAATAAGCAAAAATCCTTCGGTGAGACTTCCAAGAAAGTTCCTCAAAAGGGAGATGAACAATTGGTCCAGGGCCCTCCGCCCCACTCTCTTCCTTCTACTCCCTGCCTGGAATTCAGACTTGATGGCTGGAGCTCCTGCAGACATCTTAGACCATGAAGTCTAAGAAAGTCACACGTTAAGGAGAGTAAAGCAGAAGTACATATGAAGCCTAAGTCCCTGATGTCCCCTGGTACTGCTCTTGGCAGCCCCAGAATACCCAACTCTGGACTTTGGTGTGAAAGAACACGCTCCTAATTGGGGTAAGTATCTACAGGCAAGCAAGTCTAGTAGCAGCCAGACATAATCTAACGTCGGCTACAGTGGCTGGTTCAGCCGCTACCCCAGGCTGTGCTTCTTCAACTCTGAAACAACAACAATCAGATCTGCCTGACGGCATTTCAAATTGGGAGAGAAATCATGGATTTGCAACAAGGCATGGGAGAATGTTTAAAATAATACTCCCGAAGTGGGGGAGATCTACAAGCCCAGCAGTCTTAAAATAAAGAATTGATCATTTTAACCTCATCCAAATGAAAACGTTTTCTTTGTGGCAAGAATCATCTGTATCTGCTGAGATAAGCTAGCCACACTGCAGCACGAAAAAAGCCGAAGACTTGGTAGCATAAGACAACAAAGGATTCTTTCTTGCCCACCCTGTATGTTCTCTTGCAGACTGGCCAGGGGCCCTACTCCCATGCTGTCACTACTGCCACCTTCGCTTTGGGTTCCTCGGCTGAAGGCACAGCCATCATTCGCTGATGCCAATTACCATGACAGAAGGAAAGAGAATGTGCAAAGCGCCCGCAATTCAAACTTCAGCCGGAATGACAAACACGCTTCTGTCCACACGTTATTGGCTAAAGCAAGCCACCCGGCTACCTCCGGTCGATGGGGTGGGCAACAGAATACCTTCTCAGGGGGAACACCTGCATGTTTATGAATGGGAATGCACAAAAGCAGCAGGCTTCGCCTGTTGGAAACAGATTGAGGCATTCATACTGCAGACAAAGAGCTCATTTCTCTGGTAAATAAAAAGCACCCGCAAATCATCAAGCAAAATGACCACATCCAGGAGGGAACGGGCAAAAGATATGAACGTTTTACAGAATGGTAAGAAACTTGCAGATTAAAATACACAGAGATACCATTTTTCACCCGTCCGATTGGTGAACGTGTGGACAAAGCAGCCACTCCTACCCGGCTGGTGGACAGTGAGTTGTCACCACCTCTGGGGAAGGCAGTTTGGCCTTATGGGGCAGGATTTAAAGTTCACGTACCTTCCGATAAGGTTCGTGCATCCTATGGATGAGCTCAACATAAGGGAAACGGTATTTCTTTCAGGGCTTTTCATTGCATTGTTTGTGATAACAAATGATTGGGGGAGAACCTAATGCCTTTCAATAGGAAATTGATAAAATAAATTATTTAAATTAAACAAATTTTTACTACTTATTTTATTTTTTACTTAATTTAAGTTTAATTAAATCAATGTGTGTATTTAATATAATATAATTTAATATAATTTAACATAATATAACTTATTTATTTAATAATAAATTAAATAAATTATTTCCTGCCATCCAAGGGAATACTGCCCCTCCCCTGCTAGCACATGCTCTCTCTCAAAAATGAATAAACATTGAAAATAATAATAATAAAAAAAACCAAAAATATTTATTTATTTTGAAAAAGAGAGAGAAATAGAGACAGAAAGAGAAAGAGAGAGAGAGAGAGAGAGAGAGACAGCGTGAGCAGGGAGGGACAGACAGAGAGGGAGGGAGAGCATCCCAAGCAGTTTCTGCATCGTTCAGCACAGAGCCTGATGTGGGACTCAATCCCACAAACCGTGAGCTCATGATTTGAACTGAAATCAGGAGTCAGATGGACTGAACCACCCAGGTTCTTTATAAAAAGAATCAAAAGTTCCTTTGGGACGCCTGGGTGGCTCAGTCGGTTGAGCGTCTGACTTCGACTCTGGTCATGATCTCACGGTTCGTGAGTTTAAGCCCTGCGTTGGGGTCTCAGAGCCTGGAGCCTGCTTCATATTCTGTGTCTCCCTCTCTCTCTGCCCCTCCCTGCTCACACTCTGTTTCTCTCTCTCTCTCTCTCTCTCTCTCTCTCTCAAAAATAAATAAACGTTTAAAGAAATTTTTTAACTTATTTTGGTAGTGATATGGAATAATCTATAAGATTTAATGTTAAATAAAGGTGGTGCTGAGCAGTGTGTATTATCTGTCACTATTTGTGTAAAAAAAGGAAGAACACATATTCATAACTGTTCATATATGCTAGAAACATCCCCTCAAAATACGTTTAACTGGGAAATACTGGTTGCCTCTGAAGAGAGAATAGGAATTCTTCCGTACCTTTTAAATTGCGAAATAATATGGGAATGCAGTGCTGAATCTAACGATAAAATTAAAAATTAAAAGAAGAGAGAGCTCAGCATGGTATTGGCACAAAAACAGACACATAGATCAATGGAACAGAATAGAGAACCCAGAAATGGACCCACCAATATATGGCCAACTAATCTGCAACAGAGCAGGAAGAGTATCCAGTAGAAAAAAGTCTCTTTAGCAAATCGTGCTGGGAGAACTGGACAGCAACATGCAGAAGAATGAAACTAGACCACTTTCTTACAACATACACAAAAAATAAATTCAAAATGGGGCACCTGGGTGGCTCAGTCCATCTGACTCCTGATTTCAGTTCAAATCACGAGCTCACGGTTTGTGGGATTGAGTCCCACATCAGGCTCTGTGCTGAACGATGCAGAAACTGCTTGGGATGCTCTCCCTCCCTCTCTGTCTGTCCCTCCCTGCTCACGCTGTCTCTCTCTCTCTCTCTCTCTCTCTCTCTCTATTTCTCTCTCTTTTTCAAAATAAATAAATATTTTTGGTTTTTTTTATTATTATTATTTTCAATGTTTATTCATTTTTGAGAGAGAGCATGTGCTAGCAGGGGAGGGGCAGAGAGAGAGGGAGACACAGAATCCAAAGCAGGCTCCAGGCTCTAAGCTATCAGCACAGAGCCCAATGAGGGGCTCGAACTTGTCAGCGCCCCTCCAACATGAGATCATGACCTGAGCTGAAGTCGAACGCTCAACCAACTGAGCCACCCAAGCACTCCACAACAGCATTTTTCACAGAACTAGACAAGCAGTCCAAAATTTACATGGACACACAAAACACCCTGAATAGCCAAAGCATATTTGAAAAAGAAAAGCAAAACTGGAGGTATTACAACTCCAGACTTCAAGTTATATTACAAAGCTGTAATAATCAAAACAGTATGGTACTGGCACAAAACAGAGACCTAGATCAATAGAACAGAATAGAAATCCCAGAAATAAACCCACAACTATATGGGGTCAATTAATCTTCAACAAAGCAGGAAAGAATACCCAATGGGAAAAAGAAAGTCTCTTCAACATATGGTGTTGGGAAAACTGGACAGCAATATGCAAAAGCATGAAACTGGACCGCTTTCTTACATCATACACAAAAATAAATTCAAAATGGATGAAAGACCTAAACGTGAGACCTGAAACCATAAAAGTCTTAGAAGAGAACACAGACAGTAATTTATTCGACGTCGGCCATAGCAACATCTTTCTAGGTATGTCTCCTGAGACAAGGGAAATAAAAGCAAAAATAAATTATTGTAGCTACTTTAAAATAAAAAGCTTCTGCCCAGCAGAGAAAAACAAATGAACAAAATTAAAAGGCAACCTACAGAACAGGAGAAGATACTTGCAAATGACATATCTGATAAAGGGTTAGTATCCAAAATAGATAAAGAACTTCTACAACTCAACACCCACAAGCAAATAATGCAATTAAAAATGGGCAGAAGACATGAACAGACATTTCTCCAAAGAAGACATACAGATGGCCAACAGACACACGAAAGGGTGTTCATCATCACTCATCATCAGGGAAATGCAAATCAAAGCCACAATGAGGTATCGCCTCACACCTGTCAGAATGGCTAAAGTCAACAGTACAAGAAACGACTGTTGACGAGGACATGGAGAAAAAGGAACCCTCTTACACTGTTGGTGGGAATACACACTAGAGCAGCCACAGTGGAAAACAGTGTGGAGGTCCCTCAAAACCTTAAAAATAGAACACACTGGGACACCTGGGTGGCTCCGGTTAAGCGTCGGGCTCTGGATTTCAGCTCGGGTCATGATCTCACGGTTCATGAGATCGAGCCCTGCACCAGGCTCTGAGCAGACAGCCCAGAGCCTGCTTGGGATTCTCTGTCTCCCTCTCTCTCTGCCCTTCCCCTGCTCACCCTCTCTTTCTCCCAAAATAAATAAATAAACTTTAAAAAATAAAATTAAAAATTAAAAAGAAATAGAACTACACTACAATCTACTAATCACACTACTGGGTATTTACCCAAAAAATACAAAAACACTCATTCAAAGGGATACACGCACCCCTATATTTACAGCAGCACTATTCACAATAGCCAAGATATGGAAACAGCCCAACTGTCCATCGATTGATGAATAGATAAGAAGAAGTGGTAAAAATGAACAACAGAATACTATTCATCCATGAAAAGAATAAAATCTTGCCATTTGCTGTAACATGGATGGTGCTAGAGAATATAATGCTAAGTGAAATAAGTTGGTCAGAGAAAGACAAATACCATATGATTTTACGCATATGTGGAATTTAAGAAACAAAACAAATGAGCAAAGGGAAAAAAGACACACGAACCAAGAAACAGACTCTTAACTATAGGGAACAAACCGATGGTTAACAGAGGGGAAGGGGGTGGGGGGAATGGGTAAAATAGATGATGAAGATTAAAAAAAAAAAAAGGAATTATTGATCCACACTACAACATGGATGAACTTTGAAAAGATTATGCTAAAGGAAAGAAATCAAACACAAAAAGCCACATATTGTATGATTCTATTTAAATGAACCATTTAGAATAGGCAAATCTCTAGGGACGGGAAGCAGATTAGTGGTTACCTGGGGTGGGGGGCAGGTTTGAGGGGGAAATGGGTAGTGACTGCTAACGGGTACCATGTTTCCTTTTAGAATGATGGACTCATCCTAAAATTCATTGCGGTGCTGTTTGCACAACTCTGTGAATACACTACAAACCACTGAATTGTGTACCTGAAATGGGTGAGTTAGATCTCAAGAAACCATGTTTTTAAAAAGAAGAATGGGGGGGGGGGGGGGGAAATGGCCCATGAGACAATGGCTGACACACAGCTCACTAGATGCTATCAATTGCCAGGCTCCGTGGAAATAGTTCATTCATGAGCCTCTAAAGAAATCCCGCAGGGCAGCTGTCAGTCTGGGTCCCCCACGTGTAGTCTTCCATGCAGGTTGCTTCTTTGGGGGAGAGATCCCTGGGAAAGCCACGGCGGGAAGAGAGAAACAAGGAAGGAGAAAGACCAACCCAGAGGTAAGTGAGCTGGTTACTGGTGGGGGCAACCGGGGCTCAGTGCTGCCGGGGAGCCCCTGTGAACCACGCAAAATACATCAGGACACGGAAGGGGTGCGACGGCTCTGCCGGCAGAGGCAACTGAAGCAGACCGCGAGCGAGGCCAGGCACTGTGTGGCCGCATCTGCTATGGCCACCAGAGGTGCGACAGTAGCAGGACGGCGGGCTGAGAGCGGGAGACGCCAGCCCCTCTGGAGCTCTTATGCCTCAGCTCAGAGAGCCTCACCATCATTTCCAAAACCCACATCCAACCTCAAAGAATGAATGCCCTGCTGCCTTTGTGGATTCTCAAAGGCTTTGGCTGAAGGCCACTGAATGCACCAGATGTGATTTTTTTTTTTTTTTTTTTTTTTTTTTTATAATGGGAGGCATTTCAGAGCCAAGCCTGGCACGCAGGGAGCCATCAGGCTGTGGGCTGCTGTTTAGGTCAACGATGAGGAGTGACTGGAAAGCAAGGCATCGGTTGATGCAAACACACTCTGATGGCAGTGCCCCAAGGGAGCTTAAGAGATGCTCTGAGCCATGGTGGTGTTGCTGGCATAAGCGTGCTGCCTTAGAAGTGGGGATTTTTCACAGGACAACAGTGATTCCAACGTAGAGGATGATAACGTAGGCAGAGTGGCCCCTCCCCAGTCACGGGCTCGGGTCCCTCCTCGCAGAGCAAACGCTCAAGCCTCTCCCCAGCCAGTCCCTTCTCCGCTTGCACGGCACTTTCCAGGGTCTTAAAGGAAAGCTGGAGGCTGCCTCCGTGCCCCTCGCCGGGATGCCAGAGAGACAGTCTGGAGCTCCTCCTGCCGCGGCCACGGGTGCCCGCAGCGGACGGTACACAGGGGTGGCTGCCCACCCCCCACCATGCTTGTGGACCGGGGAACACCTTCCTTGTGAGCCACGCTGCCCCCGAAGCTCAGACCAAAGTGCAGAGACAGAAGGAGAGCGACCAAGGCCCCGGCCGATGCCACCACCCCAGTGGGGAGCACTCTCAGGAAAGAGCGTTCCTCACATTGGTGCTCAGAGCAGCACAGCCCTGCGAACCCACGAGGCACCAGGCAGAACAAAACTCATCTGACTGCGGGCCCTGATCCCAAGCTCCTGAGCAGACCACTTGACCTTCTGGTGTCTAGGTGTCTGGTCTGGGTCGAAAGGAACCCCAGCCCCCAGCCCCAGTTGGCCTAAGGAAGCCTGAGGCTCCAGCAAGGCGCCCCCCACCATACCACCAGGGGGACCCCTTTCCACAGTGGGAGGGAGGAGACTGGGCTACCATGGAAACTGATCCTCCTTAGGATGGGCAAGGGGGACACGTTCCTTCGGATGGGGACAAGCAAGAGAAGCCTCCTTTCCCACACAGGTGTCCACGAGACTTTGGGGGCTCTGAGCCCCCACGCCTAGCACTGACCCCAAGGGCTTCGAGGCCAAACTGAGGGCAGGAGGCAGTGACAGTCAAAGGACAGGGCCCCCGCACTCGGATGCAAGCCGCCCAGAAGTGGGCGCCAGGCTCTGGAGTTAATCGATGTTGACATCTGAAGAGTGGGAGTCGCCAGGGTGTTTTATTACTGTTAATGTGACGGGGGCAGGATTAGCAACTCCCCGAATTGTTCTCTGGAATAGAGTAAGTGAAGGCAGAATGGGTCTCCTCTCTCCCTCCTGCCACTCAACTCGGGGTTTGATTAAAAGTGTCTTCCCAGCAATGATGACAGAATCGCATCAAAAGCCCGTGGCCCCAGTACCTGCAGTGGGAAGAAGAAGGGTGTAGGCAGGGGGCACTGGCCTCTCTGCCCCGCCTCCTTGCCTTTCTCTTCCCCAGACTTCTCTCGGCATACCTGCCCCTCCCCCCAGACCTGAGTTCCAGAAGCCTCTTCTGCCCCCAGCCCTCTCTCTCTCCCTCCCTCCCTATCCTAGGGGCACAGCCACCCCCGCACCCCCGCCCCATGCTTCCCTTGTCTCCCTCTGGCATAGGATCCTGGGATTCTTTCTGATACCTGGGCAGATGGGGGCTAACCCTCCCACACATACGATCGGGGCTGTCTCTCCAACCCCAAGCCTTTCCTTCTTGGCTCTGGAAGCTGCATGGCTCTCAGATCAAAAACCAGGACAGGGAGGAAGGGTCTCCGGAGGCCCGGCCAGCCTGCATTCTGGCCCCACCATGGACAGAGCACCGGGTGTCGTGTGGGGGGATGGAGGAGCAGCGAGGGGCCTGTGAGGTCACCCAGCTCTCGGGCAGCTCAAGGTTAGCATCTCGGAGTCCATCACCAGGCCCCTGGGAAACAACTGTTTTCACGCTGCGGGTAGGTTTGGTAGTTGCTTTCCTTGTTCTTCCTGTATTTGAAGACTTTCTAGTCAGGCACTTCCTCTTGGCTCTCCCGCAGGGTCCCACGGCCCCAGCCTGTCCCCCCCTCTCACTTATGGGGTCTCCGCAGCCCCCTGCGTACCCCACGGCACTACCTTTACCTCCAGCTGTGCCCTCCTACCTGGACCACCAGGTGCCACGTTTCTCCATGGGCCACACAGCCCGTCTCATCTGAGCATAGCCCTCTTCACCTCGCCCTTGGTCCTGCGGGGAGGACCGCCCAGCCTCTCCTAAAGGTCACACCCCAAGCCCGCTCAGGCTGTGCCATGAGGAGGCCTCCCCACGGAGGGTGTCTGTGCGTGCGTGCAGGTGCCTGAATGCAAGCCAGGGGTGTGTGCGCATGCCTGACGGCTTGTATACTCCAACGCGTGTATTTGGCCTCAGCTTCCTAGAGACTGCAGACTAATCGCCAAGAGAAGTTTCTCGAATCCAGTCACGCCGTGCCTCGGACCAGTCTGCATCACGTCTACAACGGCTGCCAGGAATTGCGCAGTAACCATTGCCTGGCACTAAGCTTGGGCTTTACGTGCACTATTTTATTTAATGCTTGTAACAATCCCACATTTTACAGATAAGAAACTGAGCGGCTCTACCCAAGGGGACAGAAAGCAACTGGCCAACTTGGGAACTATACTGGGTTTGTCTGAGTCCACACCTCATGGTCAAATACCTCTGCTTGGGGCAGGATGGGCCTATGCCTGAAGCGATGAGCAGAGTGTCCACAGATGGTTTCCTTCCAATTCCTCCCATTAAAAAAAATTTTTTTTAACTTTTTATTATGCAAAATTTCAGAAGCCGGTATAATGAACCCCATGTACCATCACCCAGCTTCAAACCTTATCAACATTTTGCTAATCTCGTTTCATCTATTCTCCCAGACACTAATTTTTTTCCTGCAGTATTTTAAAGCAAATCTCAGACATCATTCCATTTCACCTGCAAAGACTTCAATCTATATTTCTAACAGATAAGGAGTTCTTTTCCTTTCTCCTAATTACCATACCATTAACACGCCTAACAAAGTTAGCAATGGTTCCCTAATATTATCTAATACGCAATCTATGTTCAAATTTCCCAGTTGCCTCAAAAACATTTAACAGTTCTCGTGATTAAAGTCCCTCTGTAGGGGCACCTGGTTGGCTCAGTCGGTTGAGCGTCCAAACGGCTCAGGTCGTGATCCGTGGTTTGTGAGTTCGAGCCCTGCATCGGGCTCCCTGCTGACAGCACAGAGCCTGCTTGGGGATTCTCTCTCTCTCTCTCCCTCTCTCTTTGCCCCTCCCCTACCCCCACTCTCTAGGTCTCTCTCAAAATAAATAAACTTAAAGGGAAAAAAAAAAGGCCCTCTGTAGCTTCCTGTTGCCCTGAAAAAGAAAATTCGTATCCCTTTCTTGGGCCACTGGGACCTGCTCCTGATTCCCTCTCAGGTTCCACCTCCCCACCTCTGCTTCCTCCCGCTCCAGTCATATGGGCCACCTCTCCCCCTCGGACACATTGGCGGCCAGTGCAGACATGGTTCCTTCTCTCTAGAATGCTCCCCCTCAGCTCTGCCACCGTGGCCACCAGCCAGCCCCTCCTCATCTTTCCACTCATCTTAATGCCCCTTCCCCAGAGAGACCTGCCCTGGCCGCTGGACCTAAAGTAGACTCCTCCCCAGTGGCCCCCTGCCTGTCTGTCTTGTCTTGTGACCACTGCACAGAATCTGCAGTTACTGTTGCTATTTGCTTGTTTCCTTGGCTTTTAACTGCCTCCTCCCTCCTCTGTCACCCAGAATGCAGGCTTTCTGAGGGCAGGACTGTGTCTGAGGCCTGGCACAGGGTAGGTACACAAGTATTTGACGGTTGATGGGACAAACGGAAGGGAGAGAAGGAGAAAGAAGAAATTTCTCTTTCAGAGAACTCACAGTCTGGTTGGAGAGGCGGGAAAACAATGAGAGTGCAAGCGTTTTTGATCAATTAATCAATATCTATTAAGCACCGACTAATAACCTCCACTCTTTTCCAGGCATGGAGGGGATATCTCGGGTGCTAACAGCAGACTGAGGATACCCAGGGCAACTCTCTCAGTCTGGGTGGAGTATTCACTTAAAGCTTCATGGGGGAGGGAGTCCTGAGCTGACCCTCCATCAGCAAACGTCCCTCAGCTTTCTGTGGTTCCCTAGGGTTCCAAAGGATGCCTGGGTGGCAGACAGGGCCAATGTTATGATTCTCCCCATTTGAGAGCTAAGGAAGTTGAGACACTATTTGCCCAGTCCCATGGCCCACAGGGGACAGAAGTGGAACACGAGCCCACAGGTGGTGACTCCTCCCCTCCCTACTGGGCAGGTAGGTGTAGTGAGGAGGGCAGAAGGAAGGAAGGGGGAGAGGACCACTTGGGCAAAGGCCAGGTGGACACATGAGCAGAGGCCAGGAAAGGTGAGTTTGAGGCCAGAATTGTGCTCCCAACCTAGAGCTGCAGACCTGGGTGGGGGGGGGGGGGGGCAAGAAGCGGGGAGAAACTCTCTGTCAGCTCTGCCCCATCAGCTGGGGCATCTCAGTATCTGGCCCAGGATCCAGAGCCTAAGGGAGAAAGCAGGGGAGCTCCCTGTGCCCGGCCGTGTACTGCAGCCTCTGGAAATTCCACATATTGAACCTCGGTCTCCCTACTTTATGGCTTAGTTATTTTTAATTTAGACAAAAGACCTCACTTGGCCCTTTATGGTCCCATCCAGTGGGGCTTTTTGTCTTTTTACCAGAGCTGTCTGTTTTTACTGTTTTGATCCCTATTATTTTATTAAGTAATCCTTTCACTTTTCTTCCCCCATCTCATTTATTTCACTTCTTTTTGTTTCTTTTTCTTTTAAATGCAAACAGAGAGGTAGCAGTATCATCAAGTGAGGCCTCGAGGGAGTCTAATGAGACCTGGGACCCCGGAGCATGAACCCTGGCTCGAGATGTGGTCCCCCAGAAGAGACCAATGTTCCCATTTTAAAATGACCTGTTTCAGCAGCACAGAGATTCACAGGACAAATGCCTCTCACAGGAGAAGATAAGATTAGCCCCTCCACAGGCCAGAGAACTTACTGGAACACAGGGGTTTTTTTAACTTATTTCTGGGAGGGTTAGTGACGCCCTGATGAATGCACTTTGGGGTTTTTTTGTTTTTGTTTTTGTTTTGTTTTGATGAATGCATTTTGACACAAAGACACTTGATGTGGCCTCTAAAGCAGTCATCAAACCTTTAGCTTCCTCTTATTGACAGGTTATCTGCAAAGCAGATTGTTCACCCCATCCCCAAACCTCAGCCCAGAGGCGGGGTAAGTGGCAAGTCTCCACGGCAAACATTTCTGGGTAACAAGTTACAGACCTACTACCATTCGGTGCAGATGCGTCAAAAGCATCAAAAGGTGTCCCTGTGTCACGCCTGAGGAGTTAAAACGCCCTTCCATTCTAACGTTGGGAGTCTCTTTTTAGACACATGGGCACCCTTTAAAAACACTGTTGTGGGGCGCCTGGGTGGCTCGGTCGGGTAAGCGTCCGACTTCGGCTCAGGTCACGATCTCACGGTCCGCGAGTTCGAGCCCCGCGTCGGGCTCTGGGCTGACAGCTCGGAGCCTGGAGCCTGCTTCCGATTCTGTGTCTCCCTCTCTCTCTGCCCCTCCCCCGTTCATGCTCTGTCTCTCTCTGTCTCAAAAATAAATAAACGTTAAAAAAAAATTTAAAAATAAAATTAAAAAAAAACCACACTGTGGTCTGTGCTTGGAAATGTACGTAACCGGTTTCATGCTACCAATTCCATTCTGTCTCTTAGGATTCTTCCCTCTGGGTTGCTTGTGAGATCTTCCCAAGTTGTCGAACGGAGATTGCAGTTCATTACCTCTGACTTCTGCATGGTATGCCATCATCACACTCGAATGCCACGTTTTCTTCACCCAGCCCCCGGTGAAGGACACCAGGCTGGCTCAGATCCTGACCAGGACCGACAGGCACCTCCTTGCACACGTCTCCCGTGGTAGCGTGAGAGACTCTGAGTCGTACACCCAGAGTGTGCGAGTGGCAGGGAAAGGGCACACAGACTCTCAGTACCAAGGTCACCCAGGTTTTTCTTTCTGCATGGTTTACACCTTCCACCAACAGGGACTGAAGGCTTAAGGCTTTCTTTTTCCTGCCTCCACACTAGTATTTGATAGGCTTCCAATTTTCGAATTTTTTGCCAATCTGAGGGGGTAACATGATACCTTCTTTTTTTTTAATTTTTGTGGGTTTTTTTTTTTTTTTGAGAAAAAGAGAGCGGGGGAGGGGCAGCTAGAGGGGGACAGAGGAAGCAGGCTCCACACTGACAGCAGCGAACCTGATGTGGGGCTTGAACTCATGAACCGTGAGATCATGAACTCAGCATTCAACCAACTGAGCCACCCAGGTGCCCCATACCTTCTTATTTTAATTTGTGTTCAAGAAATTAAGTAACTCTTTATATAGCCATTAGCTCTTCAAATGGCCATTTCTATGAATGGCCTTGTTTGTATCCCTCTTCCCTTTTTTCTCTTAGAAAGATTAGCAGTTCTTTGTATATGCTGCATATTAAACCTTTGTCAGTTTTTAGACTTCCAAAAATATCTACTCCCAGTCTGTTACTCCTCTGTTAACTTTGTTTATTCTGGGTTTTTTTTTTTTTTTAAACAAAAGTCTCTAATGTCGGTGTGATCAAATCTATTTATTCTGTGCCTTATGGTTTGCGTCTGGTTATTTTTTAAATCTTTTCAAAGAAACGCTCACTTTGAGGCTCATAGTTATTTTTAATACGTTTTTCTTCCATTTGGGTTTATAATTTTACTTTTCACATTTAGGTCTTTCTTCACTTGGGAATTTTTAAAAATCTAGTGTTGAGTACCAATCCAATTTAATTCATTTCCAAAACAGGGAACCATCTTCTTTTCGATGACTTTTGCTAAATAATTCATTCTCTCACTATTTGTGATGCTACCTCTCTCAGAGGGAGTTCCCTTGTATTTTGTGTTTTTTTGTTTGTTTGTTTGTTTGTTTTCATTTAGACTTGTCTTTATTCAGTTTATTTCTGTGTGTCTACGTCTGTTTCTGGTCTCTTATTCTGTTCCTCTGCCTTATGTGTCTGTTCCTATGCCAAGAACACACTGCTTTTTATTATTACGCTTTTATTGTAATCAGTTTGATCATCAGCAGAACAAACGTTGCTTCTTTGTTGCTTCTTTTTTAATTGGATTAGCTATTTGTGGACCTCAATTCTTCAATAGAAATTTTATACTCACTTTGTTAAATTCCCCCCAAAATTCTTGCTCACTTTGAATTTAATTGAATGTAGAAATTAATTTGGAGGCTAATAGACATCTTTCCAAAATTAAGTCATCCCAAACGTGGATATAGTATTTCTTTTTATTTAGGTCTTTCATTTAATGGCTTTCCTAAAGTTTAATGCTTTTTTTTTTTTTTCCACTTTGTGATCCTGGGCCTTTGTTGTTTGTGCCTGAAGCCCTTGTGATTTTTTCACTGCTATTGTCAGATACAGGTCTACTGTCCTCTCCGGGATCCTGGGAGGGTCCTAGAAATGTGTCTGTGCATTGCAAAATTGCAAAAGTAGAATATTTTAACCACAATATTGTAACCACAACTGGTCCAGACTGCATTCTCTTCCACCCCAACTTCCCTCCACGGCAACACGGGGGTGCAGATATCTTTTGGAGTTAGTGTTTTCATTTTCTTCAGATATATACCCCGTAATGGAATTACTGGATGATAGGGTGGTTTTATTTTTAACTTTTTGAGCAAACTCCCTAGTGTTTTCCATGGTGGCTGCACCAGTTTGCATTCCCACCAGCAGTGTAAGAGGAGTCCTTTCCCTCCAAATCCTATTAGTCTGTTCAGGACTTCTATTTACCTTGTCTCTGTGTCAGCATATTTTCCAGAAATCTGTACATTTCATCCAGGTTCAAATGTATATACTTGCATATACCTGTTTATTGTTCTAACATTATTTTTATATTTAAAAATTTTAGTTCTACCCCATAGTCTTTCTCCCTGCCCCTGGGAGAGACCCTTTGATGCTCCACAGAGTTGGGTTAATTCTGTAGTTTACTTTAAAATCTGCTCTCTTGTTTTCTTGATGTTTATTTTATGGGTCTTTTCAAAGTTGTTTATTTTGTCTTTTCAGGGAAATTTTTGTTTTTAGTACTCATTTATACTGTTTTTGCTGTTCTTGGCATTATTCTTTATTTCTGTTCTAATCGTTATTATTCTCTTTTTGCTTATTTGGGTTTTCTCTACTGTTGTTGTTTTTTTTATCTTACTTTATTTACTTTACTTTCTTTTTTATTTTACTACATTTACTTACTATATTTGTTTCCAGCCCTTCTTGTTTTCTAAATTTGTTTTTAATGTTTATTTTTGAGAGAGAGAGACAGAATGTGAACAAGGGTGGGGCAGAGAGAGAAAGAGGGAGACACAGAATCCGAAGCAGGCTCCAGGCCCTCAGCTGTCAGCACAGAGCCCAACGCGGGGCTTGAACTCCTGAACTGCAAGATCATGACCGGAGCCGAAGTCGGCCACTTAACCAACCAAGCCACCCATGCGCCCCAGCCCTTCTTGTTTTCTGATAGATGTATTTAAAGCTATAAGTTTTCCTCGTGGGACTACTTTAGCTGTAGGACATACATTCTGTCATGCAGAGCTTTTTTTTTGACCTTTAATTCTAAGTAATTTATAACTTCCCTTAAGATTTTCTCTTTAGTCCAAGGGCTAGTTGGTAGTATGTTTTTATTTTTCTCACGTGCAAGATGTTTTGGTGATTTTGGTTTGCTTTGGTTTTGGTCTCTTCCCACCTCTTGTCTCTCCTGACTGCTATCATGTTGACATTATCTGGAATATCGTTCCAGACTGTGACATATATTCATCATCTATTCAACCAATAGTAAAATAAGAAGAATAATACATTCTCGGTCTTATTTTTGGTATCTTGTATGTGCTCCCTTTTTTTTTTAATCACTGGAATACATTCTGCATACATCTTTAAGCCCCTATTTATAGCTAAATAAATATTTCGCTATATACAAACTTCAATAGTTTCTGGATATCACTCGGTTGTCCTATCACGACACTCTGGTTCTCCTTATTGGTAGGTGATCTACGTAGAGGTTTTCTCCCTGAGATGCACTTAAATGTCCCCATCATGTATCTGTGAATGAGGTTTTTTTCTTCTTTATCTTGCTCAGCACTCTCTTATCCCTTTCTCTCTGAACGCGTATATGTCCCTTTAATTCTGGGGAAAGTTAAGTCACTGTTTCTTCTAATAGCTTCTCCTGTGTACTCTTTTATCTTTTTTCTTCTCCATGATAGACACCTATTAGTGGCTGTATTCCTGTCTTCCGTGTCTCAATCCCTGGGAGAGATCCTTGAGAGTTACTTACCCTTGTATGCTCCACAGGGTTGGGTTTGGTCGAACGGATTATGTAACTGGGCTTCAGCCCCAGAGCCTCTCCCTCCACCCCTTTGGCTCTGGCAAGAGTAATGAAGGAGTGATTCCCACTCATCCTCCTCCCCACGGGCTGGGTGCTAGTGGAGGAGGCGTGAGGAGCTGACACTGTGCCCATCCCCACCCCCTCCTCCTTGTCCAGAGAGGCTCAGGTAGGACAACAACATGACCCTCACTAGGTCTCATGGCTGGAGCGGATTTTATAGTCTGCAGAGGGTTTGCCCACCCTCTGTATCTTACCTTGACAGCTCTTCTTTTTCTTTTTCTTTTTTTAGTTTATCTATTTTGAGCGACACAGGGGCAGTGCCAATAGGGGAGGGGCAGAGAGAGAGGGAGAGACAGAATCCCAAGCAGGTTCCGTGCTGCCGGGGCAGAGCCTGACACGGGGCTCGAACTCACGAAACCGCAAGATCATGACCTGAGCTGAAACCAAGAGTCAGATGCTTAACCTACTGAGCCACCCCGGCGCCCCATATGACAGCTCTTTGAAGTGAGCAAGCAAGGGATTGCTCATTCCTGTTATATAGACAAAGACACTGAGGCCCAGCAAGGTAGAGTCATATACCAAAGGCTGCACTGTGACCTTGAATTGGTGGTCTCAGGAGGACCGTCCTCTACCACCTCATGCCAATGTATTGTGGTTACGTGGGTATACACACACGCACAGATGTGCGTTCACACGTGAACACGCATGTTTAAATGTCATGGTGGAGGCTTCCTGGGCACAAGAAGTCAGTGTGAATGCCATATGCAGGGGGAGCTGTCTCCCTAAGCTGGGCCCCCGCGGCTCCATACTGTTGCCTGGAAGAACCATCCACCCCCATTATCGGCTGTCCGATCCTTGTACTCTCTCCACCCTCGCCCAGCCTCCCCCTCCAGAAGAGCTGCTCCTCCCGGGCTGAGATCTCCAACAGGCTGTTCTTGCTTCCAGAAGAGCTCCGTGGGCACGGGGCAGCCGTCCAATCCCACAGAAGCCAGCCCACTCCCACTGCTGCGTGCTGGGCTGCCCGCTGCTCGGCCCTCTCTTCCCTTCCTCAGTGCAGACAGCAGGCAGCTCACCTTGGGTCCAACCTACGTCTCCTAAAGAAACGGCCCCTCTTCTCCATCTGAATTCAACAGGATGCCACCCCCCACCTCCCCACCCCCTCCCCAGAGCTCTCATCTCCTGATGGCCATTTGCTCATCGGGGAGAACAAGGCTCGTTCCCTCTATCTACAGGTGGTATCCGGGGGGAAGCCTCGCTCGCCTCTCACCTCTCTCTACTCTAACAGAGCCGTAATCCACAGGCCACAGCAGCGAGGGGGGAACCAGGGCTACCTTCATTGCTGTCAATTTTCCAGCTGGGCTTATCTGCGCCTTCACATGGTGTTCTCTTGTCAGAGGGGCCAGGGGCTATATGTGACAACCAGGTTAAATTAATGCTGCCTCCTCCCCATCCCCCTGCCCCCCAATTCCCTGTCCTTTTGCTGAGGACACCGGAGCGGCTCCCTGGCTTCTGCAGAAGATGCTGGTGTATTGTGACCTGTCCTTATTTGATTAGTGTCTTACTCAAAATGCCTGGGGCCATCTCTCCACAGAGAGAAGGGGAGAGGGAGAGAGAGAGAGAGAGAGAGCAAGAGTGAGCAGAAACAAGTCTCCCCCTTTCCCCTTTGTTGCCTGAGCCTCTGGCTCTGGGAAGGTGCTGCCTGGGGGAGGCAGGACTGCAGGGAGCAGGGTGGGGAGATGGTGTAGTGTGAAGTCAGGGAGACAGGAAAAGGAGAACCACAGAGGCCAGGAGTTTTGAGGACTGTGAGCCTAGGATCGAGGTTCCCAGACGTTGATTCATAAACCTTTCCCAGACATCCCATGATCATCCTCTTCGTGCCACCATGGTGGCCTCTCCAAGCTCCAGTAGTAGGAGTTGGTAAGACAGGCTTTGTACATTCTCTCAGGCAGGAGAAAACGTGTGTCCCGGTGGCCCCAGTTGGTGAATGTTCAGTGCTACGGCACCCGAGGTCCTAGATCCTGGTCCCACAGGGACCCTCTGTGACTTCCACAAACACAAGCGAAACACACCAGACCCGAGAGCCATCAGACAGATAAGTGCCAAGGAGTCCTGGAAGGGAGTGTGGCCCTGTCCACGTGAGCCCTTCTCCATGGTTGGAAGAACAGCTCAGAATTTGCTGACTCCTCCTTGAAGTCATTGGCACCCTCCAGTTGTCTTATTCAACGTGTCCGGCAGTCCCACGAGACGGTTAGTGTTGTTTTGATTCTCCAGATAAGGAAGCTGAGGCTCAGGAGGCCAGAGGGCTTTCTCAGGGTAACATCCAGCAAGCTGTAGAGCCCAGACTCAAAACTGGATCTCCGGACGCTGGTGCCAATAATCCCGCCATGACTCAGCTAGAACGGACAGTAGCAAAATGGTGGCCATTCTTGAGGTGTGAGCCGCTCAACTTGCAAGGCATGTCAGGAGCAAAACAATCAGGAAGGAGGAGGTACATCCAGCCCTCCCGGACACGTGTGTTTTGATGCTTTTGTTTTCCTTCCCAGGTAGTCACGAACTAAGCCGGCTCGTGGTAGACACGGTCCCTAGCGAACGACAGGTACAATGCAAATTCTTACGCACACTCACCGCCGACCGACACCTGCAACCGTGTGTTCCAGCATTCCCTCCCTCACCCCCGCCCGCATCCCCTGGGAATCTATTCAAATCTAGTCAACAGAGCAGCAAGGAGGAGAGAATAAACCTATATGAACACTGTATTTCTCTTCGTCTCCCTCCTTGTGGAAACAAAAGAGAAACCGTGCAAAGCCTCATCCGATATTCACTAGGAATCATCCTGACATGATCCCAGGAACATAAGTCCTTTTCAAACCCGCGGTTCCAGTGTACCCACTCCCGCGACTGAGCGCAGGCGGAGCGGGCCGCGTGCGGGGCTCCGTGGCTGGCAGAGGCACTCGGCGGTAAGGCTTAATTATGATTCATGGAGCTGCGTTGTGAAGATGGTTTAAAGCCACTTAATTAGTGTAGGAATATACCGTCATAATTATCCTGAAATATGACCTAATTAACCTATGGAAAAGCCAGGCCCACTGCTTGGGAATGCCGGAGACATTAATAGTCTATTAATACACTCAGTCTGCTGTCTAGCACAGCTTTGGGGGGACACAGGGCTGGGGGGGGGGGGGACACAGAGGAGAGTAGGGTTTGCCCTGAAGGGTGGTGATGTTTTTAAACTGTGTGAAGTGGGCAGGGAAAGGAGAAGGGAATGATATTTACTGAGAGCACCTATTACGAGCCAAGCAGTGTTTTTAATCTGTTCCTTGGTTAATCCTCAAAACAACCCTTTGGGATAGATATTCAAGTTCAGAGAAGTTCCTTAACTAACGGAGGTCACACAGCCAGGAAGTAGCTGCAATGGAATCCATTCCCTAGGCTGCTCCAAAGGCCACGCTCTTCCTGTTATTCCTCACTGCCTTTGGCAGACACAAAAGACTCAGGGAAACGGACAAAATAAAGAAAAGAGGCTCTTTCAACACGAAGGAGTTGACATCCCTGCAACGTTTTAGAAAAATGGAGCCATTCAAGCTTCCTGGAGGCAGGTTCAAGGTTACAAGTGTGCGGTGCAGGTTGGACACTGCAAAACCCTAGGAATCCCCATTCACATAGGCTGCAGTGGGAATGATGTCCCACTGTAGAGCGCCTGTATGACCTGGGAGACCGCCCGATGTGCCTCTTTAAGTTCCCTCCCCGCCCAAGTCACCGACCCTGGCTTTGAGTCCAGATATGGGCCCAAAGCCAGAGAAGCCACCTCTGGGATAATCCTTAACAAAGCACGATTTGAACCCAGTCCTCCCCTGGAAAGACCCCGGCACCCAGGGTCACTCAGGCACCAGGATGAAAGTCCAGAGCCCTCCAGGGGGAGCCCAAGAGCCAGACTTCCGCTTCAGAGCCTGTCTGGCCAGCAGGTCGAGGAATATTCCAACAACGTCCTCATTCTTCCCTGATCAAAGGAGCTTGGATTGAACCTGCTGTAATCATCCGTCGGGGAGTTTGCTTAAAATTCCCCTAATTACGGGAGAGCAGAAAATTGCTACGCCTCAGACTGAATAGAGAAATCGAAGGCGCCCTGCTCCCAGCTGCCTGGGGAGACATGCCAGGATGGGAATAGAAAGGCTGGGAGAGGCAGGGGGGCGACGATGGGTGGCAGCGACAGGAGGGAGAGCCAGGGAGGGGGAGAGGAAGGGAAGGAGCCTGCTGCAAGGGGGGTGGGCGCGTGGTGGCTGGCTCAGGCGGGGCGCGCCGCGGCCCCTGCAGAGAGAACGAAGCCAGGATGGGAGTTGGGGGGCAGCCATGTAAGGAAGACTTAGCCAGAATGCCCCCTCCCATGGCAAGAGCTAGTTTTCGAAAGAGGCCTGGGGAGCCCGTAACTCTTGCTTAGTTTAGAAAGTAGATTCTGGAATGTCTTCCCTGTCGGGAGAGGGAAAGGAAAGAGGAGATGGACAGGTCAGGGAAGGCAGCCTGCCTCCAGGCACCCTCTCTGGTCCCTGTATTGCTCCAGGCACATTGAGGGGTCTAGAGGGAGAAGGAAGCACAGGAGCCCTGCCCTTGGGGAGTCTCACTCTGATGGGGGAGACTGAGTCAGCACCCCACCCAAAAGTAAGGCTCAAAGAAACCCTACACACCCATGCCCAACACATGATGGCCCTGAACTACAGGAAGGGGATCACAAGGTCCTGAAGGGGATGGAGTCAGAGGGGAAGGTTTGTTGGGGAGGCACATGCTGGGCAGGAGAAGATAGGTGGAGAAGCAAGGATGGGACAAGGGAGGGAAGAGTTTGATGGAGCCCTGCAGAGTACATTACCACTTTTTAGTGGGGGGGGGGGAGGGTGGAGGAAGGCCTAGGGAGGGGAAGTCACTTATCTAAGTCACACAGCTCATCAGTGGCTGAGATGGGGCTCAAGCTCAGACTTCGGACTCCTAGTCTGTGCATTTACACCCCCATGGACAGGAGCAACAGGGTGGGGAAGAGTGGTCAGAAGGTGGAATGCTGGAAGGAAAGCCAAGGCCCTTTCACGGACTACTCCATGTTGATCGCAAGGGACAAGCAATATTCTCAAGGTCCCCCTTTGCTAGCACTGCACTGCCCCATCAGTGAGCTCCCCGGGCTCCCCACCCACAACAACGTGGAACAAGCTGATGCTCCTGGCTGCTCTCACGCTTTCCCAAGGGACTTCTCAGCGCCTCACTCAAGTCCCTGCGGGGGCCGCAGCTTTGGTTGTCTGACAGCCTGGCTGCCCTATTGTATTTGTCCCAGCTTCCGGGGTGGTGGGATGGGCTGAGACTTGGGGGGTTGCAAGCTACGGAAATCTACCCAAACTGGCATTTAAATAAAAGGAAAAGTTTGCTAAAAGGACACAGGAGGGTCTG
Organism: Panthera leo; assembly: GCF_018350215.1. Taxonomy (NCBI): domain Eukaryota; kingdom Metazoa; phylum Chordata; class Mammalia; order Carnivora; family Felidae; genus Panthera; species Panthera leo. Next base: position 16,992,025 of record NC_056688.1, on the reverse strand, counting down.
GTAGGCGGGAACGTGGTCAAGCGTGAGTCAGGACTGATATCAAGGAACCAGGAGTTCCTGCTGCCCATCACACCCTTCTGCTGCTCCTTGCGCATCTGGGCCGACGTCAAAACTCACAATGGTCATCATGGCTCCCAAGCCCACGTGTAATAAAGAACGGTGTCAAGAGGCAGTTTCTAGGCCCTATAATACCCCAAAGATGAATTCTGACTGGCCCAGCTCTGCTCGGGTGCCTCTTCTAATCCAGTTGACCTCAGTCCAGGGGGTTGGGTCCCGCTGAACAAATGGCTGCCGTGTGCTCACCACTGCGTGTGAGCAGGACGATTCAGGAGCCACAGTGAGCAGACAGTAATGCCACAACGGTCAAGGCAGTGGAAATATGCTTGGGTAGTGGGTGTGCGGTGGACGGGCCTGGGGGCGGAGACTCGGGCTTACCTGTCTCAGCAGGTGCTCTCAAGGCAGTCAAGGCCTCCACCTGAAGCCCAGTGGTGAGTAACACACATTCAGTGTTTCAGACACCACAGCTCGGGAGGCCAGCTGCGGCCGAGGCAAATCCTCAGGTGGGAAAGTTAAGGGCAAGGGGATTCGGCCTGGCCCCTGGCCCTCAGTGATAGGCCAGTGTATGAAGGCTGGAGTCCTGGCACGGGGCCTGCCAGGAAGGCGGGCCAGCCTCTTGGGCTCCAGGGTGGTTATCCGAGGCTGGGAAACCTGTACTTTAGAAACTTGACTATTTTCATGCTGTTTGTATTTTCTGTAATTACTTCCCTTTTGTTCTCCCTTAGTATTTATGGAAGTCCTTTGTGAAAATGCCAGCGGATCCCAGCAATGCTAAGATGAACCAGCAAAGGGGTTTGTGTCTCTTCCTGGGCTCAAGGTAAAAGAGACACATCCTGGAGCCTGGGAGTGGAGGTGGCAGGAACCTGGCCAGGAGGACAAGGGAGGGGCAGGGAGGGGGGACAAGAGCTGCAGCTGAGAGGCTCCTCTTCCCTCTTCCCCTGGCCAAGCTCTTTCTCAAAAATGGGGAACCCCTGGACTTCCTCTGAACAGTCTGTTGTCCTGAACTGACAGAAAGTGCCAGTGCTGCCCACTTCCTGTCTGCCCCATCTGGGGGCCAGCCAAGGCCACCCTCGGGCCAGTCTTGAACATGAACTCCTGAGGAGCTATGCCCCTGGATGCTCCTCAGGTGCGGGAGCAGGGACGGGGATCACACAGGTGCCAGCCCAGAGGAGGGGGCCTGCCCCGGGACCCAGGGAATGGGAATCCGAGCACCCAGGACAAGCTCTCCCTTGATCCTGGTCTCCAGCAGCATCCAGGTCTTCCTCCAGGTTCAACTTCCCCAGCCCTGACATTTTGCTGGGTCCTACCTTAAAACTCTGCATGGGCATCGGCGGGGGCAGGGAGGCGGGGGGGCTCAGTTTATCCCTGGGTTCAGGGTTCTTCCTGCACTGGAGAGATGGACAAAGCTCCGGTGTTAAGAGACCAGAGGTACCTCTGTGGTTTCTAGGGGGCCATAAATAAAGGTGTAAAGTGGTAGAAAGGACCAGTGATAGAGTCACGGAGAACTTTGCCCTCTGATATTAAGTTAATTGTAAGCAAATTATCACCAAAGCATCCGTGGAACATCCTGGCCTGCCCATCCCTCTCCCCACCATGGCCGGTCCTGGCCAGATGGAGCTGCCCTGGGTGGCTGAGCAGCCCCCACAAGCGAGGTGTCCGCAGGCAGAGAAGCAGCAACGACATGGGACATTAGGTGCTGATGGCTTTGCCGAGCAAGAGAACTGCAATTAAGGATGCGATGTGTCCCTCTGGGGGGCTGTCAGACAAGGATCCAGAACAAGGGTCTGGAAGCTGGGGGCTTAGCAGAGCAGCTGGGGTGGGGAGCCAGGCAGAGGGGAGCCAGGACAGGCCTGTGGAGGTCCTGCCTCCACCGTCTCAGCAAGTCCATCGACAACAACAAAACACCACCACCTGCCATTTACTCGGGGCCCAACATGCCCCCACTAGACGGTGGGGGAGTGCCATTATCCCACTTTTCCAGATGAGATAAGGAAATTGAGTATTGGAGGTTAGGTCACTTGTCTGGAGCATACAGAGAGTGGAGATGAAACTCAGGCCCAGCTCCACTGGGCGCCAAAGTCAGGGCTCACAACCACCCCAACCTCCCCCGACCGGGCCCACCTGGTGCCCGGGGCCACGACAGCACTGCCCCAGCTCAGGGCTTGAGGTTTCAGGTGGGTGAAGCCCGAAGGGGATCGAGACGCCCTGGCAGCCGCACGGTGGACACCATCTCTCCACCCTTTTGTGGGGGAGGAAGGGGAGGAACATCTGGCTTGGGTGACACGTGGAGGCCATGACGTGGCAGACCCGGGGAGGTGGGAGGTGAGGAGGGGTGCACACGTCACCTCGAAGCCCGTGTCTGAGCTCCCCACCTACCTCGCTCAGACCTCCCACTTTGGCGAACCCTGCTTCTGGTCCTCCCACCTTGGGCTCTGTGCGGTGACATCACCATGGCTGACAAGCTCTTCCTTATCTATACCAAACACGCCCGAAGGAGGGGCACCTGCGCCGCTCCCCCAGCCCTGCTTATTTGCACACACCCGCCACCGCCCACCCCCAAGAGGGACTCTGAAGGTCAGGTGATATGTGGGAAGCAGCCTGGGAAAAACTGAGCCCCTTTTGGGAGCTGATCATACCACACACACTCAAGGTGGAGGAAGGGAGGGGGAAAACGAAATGAGAGAAAGACGACAAATGAGATGCTCCAATGCCCCCAAACCAGGCAGGGGCGCCTCATGGCAGCAACACTGACCTGGGGATCAAGGAGCAGCTGAACGGGGGCTTAGGGCCAGAGACACAGAGTCATCTAGTCTTGGCTCAGACCTGTCCCCTCGGGCTGGTCTTTGAGCCTGTCCTGGAAACACACGCCGCCCATCTGGGGCCTCGTTCCATCTGGTCAGAGCCCAAGGAGGTGAGGAATAGCTGGGCTCCGAAGCTGCCCGCACTTGGTGTCACTAGTTTGCTGGGAAAACCTGGGTGCCTGGAGCCTGCAGAACTCACTCCTGACAGCAAGAGAGTTGACGGGAACCCCGGGAGAAGGGGGGAGCCTGGGCGTTCAGGAAGGGAGGACAACTCAAGACAGTACCCTACGTCACCTACAGCGCCTGCCCCTTGATTCCCACCGGCCCAAACTTTATCCTTCAAAACCCCACAGAAATGCCACATCTTCCATGAAGCCTTCCCTGACCTCCTAATGAAGTCTGCCCTCTCCCTCTTTATCCCCACCGATCTCCTGAACCTCGTCCCTTTCTTCCTTGCCTTGTGCCAGCCGGACTCAATGTGTAACTCTACGGGGCAGGCCAGCTCTGGCTTATCACACCACTATAAGAGCTCTGGAACAACTCGGGTAAGTTGTTGATGGAGAGGAGGGGTTCACCACCGAGCTGGAACAGGTGACAGAGTGCTCCGATCAGAAGACACAGGAGGGATTCACGAAACAGCAGCTGAAATGAGACTCAAGAGGGCCACTGCTTGCTCCCTGAAATCCAGACTGCATTTGGGGGTCGAACAGAAAAGAAGCCTGCTTTTCCAGAGTACTGGGGAACCGAGAAACCAAACGTAGCGCCCTCACAGGAGGGGAAAGCACGGACTGCTGGGAGAATCAGCTGGAAGGGAAAAGTGCCCCCACCCGCCATGTGGTTCTGGCAGAAATAAATTCACTTGTGTGTTTGACAATTGGGTTTCACTTCGGTTCTGCCTGCATCTTTAGAAGTTCCGTGTGCTTTTTGAAACCTTCCATTTTTCTCGTGATTGTGTTCATGTCTTCCTCTTCAGTTCTGAGCCTATGGAGCAGACTTGTAATCCCTGCTTTACCACCCTTGTCTGCTAGTTCCACCATCTTTCTTATTTGGTGGGGACTGGGGGCGGGGGGGTCTGTGTCTGTTGCTTGGTCTGTTTTCTGGTTACAGTTCATGTTTTCCTTTTTCTCTGCATGATTTATTATTATCGTCATTATCATCATCAGGTGATGGATATTGTGAATTTCACCTCGGGATCTGGACTTTGTCATATGGTTTTAGACAGAACTGGATTTCGTTCTGGCTCGCAGTTATTTGGAATCACCGTGATCCTATGAAACCTTGCTTTCAAGCTCTACTGGATGGGTCCAGAGCAGCCTTTGGCCTCGGACTAAGCTCACATCCTTCTGAGGACTGTATCCGATGCACCATGAGCTACAAGCTCTCTCCACCTTCACAGGGACAAATCTGAACCATCCCCAGCTCCTGTGTGAGCTCAGGAATTGTTCAGCCTTCTGCTGTCCGCCAGAACCTCGCGGTGCTCCGCCCCAATTATGCCCAGATCAGTGCTCAGCTAAAGTTTCGAGGACCCTTCTGCAGATTTTCAGAACTCTCCGTGGACAGCTGCACCCCTTCTCCGGTGTTCTTCTTTACGAGTTCTAGCCTCCTCAGCCTCAGTCTCAATCCCCAAACCTGAGTCTTCCCAATTCAGCCCCTGGGCTCTGTCTGGGATCCCTGCTCCTTTGCTTTGGCCTGGGGATAAACTGATGTGAAAGTAAGGCCTCTCTTCTCCCAGGGACCACCTTGTGCTACTTGTGGCCTACTATCTGAAAGTAATGGTTTCAGGTATTTTACCCACTTTTCCATTGTTTTCATCAGATGTACAGTTACTGGAGCAGTTACTCCTCTGCGGGAAGAAGGGGAAGCTTCCTGGTCAATGACTGTTCGTTGGGGAAATCTCCTAGGAGAGCTCAGGTATGCCAGAACCTGCTCTAGGTGCAGAGGATAAAGCATTGAACTGAATGGACAGAATCTCTGCCCTCAAGGGGCTAATAGTCCGGCGGGGCGGTGGGGGGGGGGGGCAGCCAATAAACAACAAAAAAACATAATAGTCATGCATCATGTTAGAAGGTGAAAGTTCTATGAAAAATAGAGCAATACAAGAGAGAGAGAGAGAACTGGGGAAGGAATCAGTGTTTCAGAGTGCTCAGGAAGGCCTCACTAGGAAGGCAAACTGAGCAAAGTCCTAGAGGAAGGGAAGGCGTGAGCCCCACATTCAGGCCTGGCTCACTCAAGGAATAGCGGGGAGATCAGCGTAGCTCTGGGGGCTCAAGTGACAAAGACACAAGGTCAGAGAGACAAAGGGGAGGGGCCAGACTACGAGGAGCTCCCACAGGCCCCAGAAAGAGAGCAGACGGCTACCTTCATTATCCAGATAAGAGAAGGCAGGAGCTCGGGCCTGAACGGTGGCCACAGAGCTGGTGGAAGTGAACTCAGAAGATTCTGGGTGTTAACGTTGAAGGACAGGATGAGAAAGAGGTCAAGGATGACTCCTCAGTTTTTTGACCTGACCAGCTGGACGGGTAGAGTTGCCATTGACCGATATAGGGACGGTTGCTGGCTAACAGGTCTGGGTGCTGGGGGCAGTCAGTCTGAGTGTGGATGTGTTAGGTCTGAGATGTGTGCTAGACAGCCATGTGCAGGTATCCATTGGGCAGCTGGACGCTGGTTGAGAATTCAGGTCCAAGGCAGTACGCGGGGAATAAGGCTGGGGAGGGAAACCACCCGGGAGGTCTGGCCTAGTGATACTCGAAGGTCACCAGAGAGCACCCCGAGGACTGTGCTCCACAGAACACCCTTCTGCCTCCACAGAGTGGGGCAGGGGCTGGCAGACCAGGATGGACCAGCTCGTCCCTCCTCTAATTCCAAGAAAGTTGGCCCAAACCACTAAGGGCTGCCAGATGGCATCAGTGCCCAGGGGCCACACTCCAGGACCCCCGGGAGAGGCTGCATCGGCGACTCTGTCCCCCAGGGCCCATCTTTGCTACTTCACAGGCTGCCTGGCTCCCATTCCTGACTCTGGACGACAACACTCGCTGCCCTTGGCCCTAGACTGGCTCACCGTGATACCCTGCTCTTGACACTGAGTTCCCCCCAACTCTGCCTGGTCGCTCTGAGCAGGACACCTGTTGGCTGTGCTTCCCAAGCGGTCCGTGCTACACCTCTTACTCCGGGCTCCCTCCACTCTGTGGCGTGGCGGCAGCTGGGGTATGACTCAGAGGAAGCCCTCTCCCATCCCCAGAGAGAGAAGGTCCAACAGCCCCGGGATCTGAAAGTCCTTCCAGATATCTAGCCCTTTCATCTAATGCTCTCCACCTGGAACAGATGGGCCCTCAGCCACCCCTTCATTTCCTTCTCCGTTTCTGCTCCCGCTTGGGTGCTCTCCCTCTGTTCTTCGGTGTCTCCCGCACCTTCCTCACCCCGTCTGGTGCCCCCGCCCCTGCTCTCTCACCTCAGTCCATCAGTGGATCGTTCTTCTCAGACAGTTAGTTTAGGGGAGTGTAGAGAAAACCCTTGCTGACTCTGGTGAACGTCCTTCATCCCTCTTCACCCTGGGGAGGCCAGGAATCCACTCGATGCCTCCAGAGTCCTCTCTGCTCCAGATGGATCCCCTCCCTCAGACACCTCCATGACCTCCCTGCATTGTCCTGCGCCGTCCTCGCACCGTCCTGGCTTGGCCGGACAGGCCCACCCCTCAGGAGATGAACATCTTCACCTCCACAGTGACGGCTCCTCCTGTTCCCCCGCCCCCACAAACACACACAGGCACACACACACACATGCACACACACATGCACACCCGCACACACACATACACACACGAGCACGCACACTGCTCTTTAAGTGATAGCGAGGGCACTGGCCAAGTGATCCATAGCTCCTTTTTCTTCTGCTGCTGCGGTAAAATATGGACAGCGAGAACCGCGGGAGAAATGAGGCATGAAAATTAATCTGCTTTACAATCCTCATGAATATTTAAAAGCTGATGAATATGTAACTACATTTCTTTTCTCCTCCATTAGTGTCTGCTTTTGAGTTACTCTATAGCTCCCTTTGGTTCCTTTGGGGGCTGGTTGGCTAGACTGATTTTTAAATTGGTTTTACAGGTGCCTATAGCTCTCGGGTTCCCCCCATCCCCAATCCGGAGAAGAGCATTTGTCCCTTTAAAATTCCTTAGAAAGGCCTGGCAAAGAGAGACACAGAGAACCCCCTCCCAACCGTGTACCGTGGAAGTCCAGAGGGGAGGACAATGCTTCAGAGAAAACACTTCACAGTGGGACTCACAGAGCACACAGAGCAAACCACCTCCTTCTACCTGGGCCTCAGTTTCCCCTCACTCTCCACATCGTGGGTCTTTCAAGGCCTTACTGCAGGGTGGCCCCGAGAAACCAAGAAATCAGGCAGCAAACTGGTACTTTTTGCCTACTCAGAAGAATCCAGCATTAAGCTAATTGTTTGGTACTTTGCAACCATCTCCTGGACCCTGGAACCAGTCCCTTCGTCTAGAACCACCCTTGGAGCGTGTGGGTCATCCCCTGGCCTATCCTCCCTGCCACTTCCTCTTTGGCTACTCTGGGAGTCTGTCTCCCACCCACTCCAACCATCTGAACCGGGCTGGGCAAGGGAAGGCTGCTCACCCACCTACCCACAGCCATCAATCACCCCAGAGCAGAGCAGAAGGAGCAGCGGGGCATCTTCCCAGAGCAGCAAGATTTCTCCTGGAGCCTGAGGCAGGATCCAGTGCTGAACTGGTGTCCTGTAGAGGGAAGGCTGGGTCCCTGCTGGGGGAAGGAAGGCACCGTGGGGTGGGGCAATGAGGTGTGGGGAGCCATCCGACCTGCCAAGTTCCAGAACACAGCCCAACCTGGGTCAGGATGTGCAGAGCGTCCTAAAGTCCTGAGGTCGTCCAGAGAATTCCAGGTTCCATGATTAGCACTTGGAACTCCAAGTGAGAATGGAACACGGCTATCTCCCGGAGGGTTCACCTGCCCATACCTGTCTGCTCTCTCCTTTCAACCTTCATCCTACACAGAGCTTTGCAAAGCATTCCACGCCCTGTTTTGATCTTATTTCCTCCCTTCTAACAATCCTCAGAGCCTCCTCGATTTCTGGCTTATCAATGTCACGTCTGACCTTTTACCTCAATCCCCAGCTATCCTGGCCCCTCACCCACCTCAGTTCTCCACCCCTAGGGCCATCCAAGCTAACATGCTCACCATCCCAAGCCTTTCACCCTTCTGCCCCTGGACCTCTGTTCTGCCTCTACTGCGCTTGTCATTTCCTTCCTCCCAGACTCCACTCAGAAGTGCCTCCAACAGGAAGGCTTCCTTGGTTGAACACGGCCCTACTGAACAACCCTGTCATCTTCTCCGGTTCCCAGGTTTTCAGTGCGGAATCTGCAGGATGTTCGTTGGCACCATCTTCACGTGCGTGCTGCATGGGAAGGACGGTCTGTCACACCATGTCTTTTAAAGAGGACCTGCTCACGGACCTGCTCACGCAGATGGCAATCAGCGTCACAGCTTCCTCCCGGAATGGCGGCTCAGCTGCAGCACTAAGTCTGTGGAAATACTCAGCGGGCCCGTCTCACTGGCTCATGCCCGTGCCTTCAGATCAGCTTCACTCCCCGTCTTGTGCCAGGCCTGTCCTGCTGCAGGCGCATCCCAACGCGGGGACCCAGGCCTCCTCCCTCTCCCCCTCCCTCAGCTCCCGCCCTGCGACCTCACACACAGCATCCGGAGTGACACCAGGCTAGCAAGTGGCGAGTGACCGGAACAGAAATACTGCCCCACTTGGGAGACAGAGAAGGAGCTCTGAAATCCAAGTCATGAAACCAGGCTGTGGACAGGGCTCTGCCCTGTGATCTGAACCAAGCGACTCAGCTTTTCCTTATTCAAGCAGGGATAAAGATCTGTCCCTACGTGAAAGGTGGATGGAGAAAACCAAATGTGGAAATGCTTTGAAAAGTACAGAACACTATATAAAGATTGGTGTCTCTGCTATTATAATAATCGTGAACAATAAACTGTTATCATCGTTACCATAAGCGTATGGCATTCCCCAGCGCCCCCTACTTCAAAAGGAGCCTCTCGCTGAGCCCCCTCTTGCTCGCCTTCCCCTGGCTGGGGAGGGACAGGAGTGCCCAGTTGGATGAGTGCCCCTCGGGATCGGCAGCTCATTATCCATGATAGTTTCCCCAAGCGGCAACGTCACCTTCAGCCCCTGGCCTCTCTGCTCCGCTCCCGAGCTGCCTCAGCAGCAGGAACAAGAGCGTGCCTTGTCAGACAAGCCCTGCATCTCCATAGAACATGCTCCAAGCATAATTACCCATCGGAGAAGTGCGCAGGCCCCGCCCTTATCACAGAGCTGCCGCCACCACTGGATTCCTGCTGCTGCAGCAGCTGAAGGCTGAGCTGCCCTGGACCTACAAAGCCAGAACAGTTCTCCAGCTAAGCAGGGCCAGGTAGAGCCAAGCCCTAGGAGGCTCCCCGGGCCCTGGCTGTGAGTAGCTGGGAAGCCTCCGGTGGCCCAAACAGATGTTGAGCCTGGCTTCACCACTCCCCAAGTTAGTCCCCACCCGCCCATCTTGAGGCTCCCTCTGGTTGGGGGATGTGTCCATCCCCCATTTCCTGCCTGTGGCCCCTCTGCCCCGGCCCTGACCCCCCTCCTTGGCCTTCCCACCCTCCCCTACTCCACTGGTCCCAGAGACTAAGGGGTCACCTACAGTGCTTGAAGATACAGACAGGCAGTTAGAGTGGGTCCCGTTCCCTAGAGCCAGGTGTGGCGTAAGGCAAGAGAGGTGCCACCTCCTTCCTCCTCCCCCCTCCACCTACAAGACTTCCCCAGGGAAACCACTCCCAGATAATCCTCTGGAAAGATGTGCCATTCCTGCCTCCCCCACATCCCGCCAGGCTGCTACGTGACTGACTTCACACCATGAATACCATTTCTCCCACCGTCTGGGTATTCCATCGCCAAGGGAAATGACGCAAACCCCTGGGTCCAGCAGAGGTCTGCGTTCTCCACCTACCTGTCTCTAGACGGTGACCATGTCTTAAAGAGATGGGGAAATTGAGCCCTGAGTTGGGCACTTGACTCCTTTCATTCATCCCTCTGAGTGGGGCACAGGTTTGAGGGTGGAAGAGAACCAGAGGACATCTGGAGGCCCCTGGGATGCAGCCCTCCCAGCTAGGCTGTCAGAAGGACCAGGGACACCTAAGGTGCTGTTTATCCTCCTAGGAGTTCCACCCTATGGGAGCAGAGGCTCTGAAGGAGGCTGATTCTGCACTTGCTCCTACTCTGTGGAACCCCCTCTCTCCCTCCATGCACCTCCTCACATCCCACCCTCTGCTAGCCTGAGCGCAGGGCAGGGCCTGCAGGGGCCATGCTGTCTTCTCTCAAGCCAGATGTGGGTTTCTCCAAGCAGCCCCAAGCCTATTCTGGGACCCTAGATCCCTGCCCCCCAGGGATACCCTGCCTAGTGCCATCTCAGGACTTCTGGGGGTTTATATCTCAAATCTAACCCCAGACTAAGCCAGACCCTTCCATCCAGGATTCTAAGACACCCACAGCACCCCTCGCTCTGAACCCTGCATCCTGAGTCTCATCCCAGCCCTTCCCCACTTGAACTCCACAACTGCCGTAGTGACAGCTCTATGGGTAGGATGCATTGAGACAAATGGGGCTGTGATTAGCTAGCCATCAATATCTCTTAAAGGCCCATTCTCTCAAGAGCTGGCAGGTCCCTCCAGTCCCCCGCCTCCCTGAGCCAAGCAGAGATTCCCCAGGGCAGCTCTAGCCCCCCCTCTTTCTTTCTCCTTCCCTTCCTGCTCTGGCCATATCAGCCAGATGGATTATGTCTTATTTCTTTTGGATTTGGCTGCAGGAACCAAACAGCATTTAAGGCTATTGATTGTTCAAAAGGCCAAGTGTATAATGTACCAGAAAATTAGTTTGGAGTGCCCGGCAGGAGAGCAGTTCCACTCTGGCCTCAGATTTACTCTGTTCTGGTGGGCCAGGAGGGGCATGGGGTGGGGGCCAGTGTACTTTTCAGTGTCTCCAGGAAGTTCTAGGAAGTCAGCCTCTCCTCGTGGCCAAGCTGGGGCCTTCTCGCCATCTAGTTTACCCAGGTGAGCTACGTTATAGCAATACCCCTCCTTCACTTCAACCCCCATCCATTCATTCCCTCCAAACGGACACACACACACACACACACACACACACACACACACACACACACTGGTTTTTAAATGCCTACACATACGCATGTACATGAGATAGTCCCATGCTCACCGACAGGGCATGTCACACACACTCTCACCTATGCACATATGAGACGGTCTGTGAGTCCCAATAAAAGCCTTTCCCTTTGTCTAAAGAATCTGGTGCTTAGAAGAATGTCTGACACAAAATAGGTGGTTACTGACATTTATTCATCCCAGCTGAATGGAGGCAGAACCATGGACAGTTCCCCAGCCCCTCCATGTGCCTGCCCTGGGATCAGTTAGTTCACCTGACCAAAAACAGCCCCAGCTCACATCCAACTGGAGTCACTATTGGTAATCACGATAATGGCTTTCATTTTTGAGCACCTATCATGTACCAGTCACAAGCCAAACTCTTTGTATGAATCATCTCATTTGGTCCTCACGATCTCCCAGGTTGGAGTTATTATTACTGCACAGATGACAAAACTGAAGCTCACAGAAGTGAAGTAATTCTCCACAGTTTTCATTGATCTTATCTAAAATAACAAAGGCAAGGGCACAACTTCAGGGGGCCCTGTTAAACTGTACAATCTCGGGACGCCTGGGTGGCTCAGTCGTTTAAGCACCCGACTTGATTTCAGCCCAGGCCATGATCTCATTGTTCATGAGATGGAGCCCCATTCAGGGCTCTGGGCTAACAGCACAGAATGAGCTTGGGATTCTCTCTTTCTCCCTTTCTCTCTGCCCTTCCCCTACTCATGTTTGTTCTCTCTCTCTCTCTCTCTCTCAAAATAAACATTTTAAAAAATAAATAAATAAACTGCACAATCTTCATATGACAGTAACTTCACCAGACAGGTTTTCCCTGAAAGGAGAAGAGGAGAGATTGACGTGTGTCAGCCCATAGCAGCAACCCCTCAATGTCAGCCCGTCACGTATTTCCCATCTCCACCGCAGCCAGCCCCAGCTGGTTTGATGCAGACAGGAAGTGTATGCTGCGTTGGTGTTCAGCAAAAAGTGAGCAGGTATTCCTGAAGCCTGAGAATCAAGCCCAGTCAGGGCCAAAGTCACGGAAATCTTGCAAAGAGGACACTTCAGAGGCTCAACGAAGTGTACAGAAGTGAGATGATGTCCAAGGCAATGGTATCTCACAGACTTCCCAGGTTTAAAGAAAGGAAGGTAGGGGCACCTGGGTGGCTCAGTTGGTTAAGCGACCGACTGCGGCTCAGGTCATGATCTCACGGTTCGTGGGTTCAAGCCTCGCGTTGGGCTCTGTGCTGACAGCTCAGAGCCTGGAGCCTGCTTCGGATTCTGTGTCTCCCCCTCTTGCTACCCTTCCCCTGCTCATGCTCTGTGTCTCTCCATCTCTCAATAATAAATAAACGTTAAAAAAAATTTAAAGAAAGGAAGGTAACCAGGACATTGCCAAAGGCAACTGTCCAGCCCCTCTCCTGCCCTCCCTGAAGCCAGTGAAAATACTGAGAAAGGTAAAAGATTTAGTTCTTTTTGAAGAACATTTTCAAGCCATCTTGAGAATGATGGCTGAATTGTCCAGCTAAGGCAAAGAAACAGACTCCTGTAAAAAAACATGATATTGTTTCGTAACAGATTGAGCCACACTCTTGTCATGGATAGAAGAGAAATCATTTCTATTTATTGTGTCTTCTAGATAAAGTCAGACTAAGCAACACCTTTGGCAGAAAATATTGATCGATTGTCACTGATGCCCCAGCTGACCCAAGATCAGAGAGTCAATGTATCTGCCAGGGGAACTCCAACTCCCCAGGCCCACAAAGTAGCTCAAAATCATGAGAAAAGGTCATGGGCCATCTGGTTGTGAGCATCATTGCCCACCTTTCTCTCATCCCTTCCCCATCAAATAGCCACTCCAGCTTTATTTCACATGTCAAGATTCTGAGACATTCAAGAAATCTTTTGTACAGCACATAAGCTGGGACCTGTGGAACAGTGAATGTCTACACTACACTTCCCTGAGAAATGTTTCAAAAGGTAGTGAGCCAAAGTGGAATCACCTATTTTGCTGCCTTACCTTGTATTTCAGGGTTGAATCCAAATGACCTTAGGGTATTTCCAAAGATTCAGTTCACCCTTAAAAAAAAGATAAATATTCACCAGTAGTCAAGACCAAATGCCACAGGGGGTTTCCAAAGGTGCCGACAATGTGACATGATGGGCATATGTATCAAACTTTCTAAGCGGGCTACACTGAAGGAACCACACGCACTTGGATGTGGAAACTCTGATGCGTGAGAGAAGAAGTTAGTCTAATTTTTTCTTGTCACATCAGCAGCTAGTCACTAGCTGTGGATCCAACACTTTTCTTTTTTAAGTTTATTTCTTTATTTTGAGAAAGAGAGAGAGAGCACAGGAGCAGGGAAGGGGCAGAGAGAGGAGAGAGAGAAAATCTCAAACAGGATCTGCACTGTCAGCACAGAGCCTGATGTGAGACTCAAACTCACATACTCCAAGACCATGACCTGGGCTAAAATCTAGTTGGAGGCTTAGCCAACTGAGCCACCCAGGCGCCCCACCCCCACCCCAAGCCCTTTCTCATGTTAGCTGGTCATTACACTGAAACCAGAAGGGGCAAGAATACAAGGGTGGCTCGATGAAGCAGGTGGTGAATCCTATCTGGAGTCAGGACACCTGGGTTCAGTTCTGGGTCTACCTTTAATTACCTGTGTGGCCAAAGACCTGAATCCCTTTGAGATTCAGGTTTTTGTTTTTGTTTTTGTTTTTTTACATTTATTTAATGTTTATTTTTGAGAGAGAGATGGACAGAGTTGAGCAGGAGAGGGGCAGAGAGACGGAGACACAGAATCTGAAGCAGGCTATGCTGACAGCCCAGAGCCTGATGTGGGGCCTGATCACGAACCACGAGATCATGACCTGAGCCAGAGTTGGACACTTAACCGACTGAGCCACCCAGGCGCCCCTCATTTTTTTGTTTTGGTTTGTTTTATTTCCAAAATGGTACCAGTCATGCCCATCTGTTGGTAGGACTGCAAGTCTGGGTAAATGCGATAGAAGGCCTGGCACGGTGCTTGGCACACAGTATGAATAATGTATGTTAGGTGGTGCTTTTGGAGGAAGGGGTCGGGCAGCCACAGGTCCTGATAAAGGCCCGGGAGTCATCCTGAAGCCTTGAGAGAACAAGGGTGACGATGGGAGCTAAGGAGACAGAAGAATGGCACAAATGGGGGAGAGATGGGCATGACCCTAAGAGACACTTGACCTACAGAGATATGTTATCTAGGAATGGGTTTGACCCCAGGGATACAGAAAGGAGGCAGGTTTCATCAGGTATCAAAATTAATCTAGGACCTGAACTCAGAAGGAGAGAGAGGGCAAGGTGCTCTTAGAAAGATACTCTTCATTATCCTAGGGAAGGGTTGGAAACTGGCTCACACTACAGTGAAAGAGGGAAGTTAGACAAGAGGAAAAACTCCCACCAAGATCTACAAACCCCTTCAACAGGCTGCTAAGAGAGGCTCTAGAAATCTGACAGTCCAGAGACAGGGAAATGGGTGAGGTAGACTGGGGAAGTCCAAATTCTTCTCCCTCTGAGATTCAGCCAGTTGAGGTCTCTCTCAAGAGCAGCCCTCCAGCATAGAGAGGGGGCCCTGTGAAGCCCCAAGAAAGCACCAGTGTGGAAACTTAGCAGTAAGCAGCAACGCTAATGAGTGCCAAGAATAACAGTGGCTTCTTAATGGAGCCCTTAATGAAGACTCATTTGGGGTTTTATTAACGTGGAAAAAAAAAAGCACATATTCTCTCCCCAACTCTCAGAGGGCTGGGCAGAATAAAGGGCAGCCCCAAACATGGGGTCGATCCCATTCCCTGGGTCCTGCTTGTGATACCATAATAGGCTCTAGGAAGTGGAGTAGGAAGGAAAGTTCAGAGCCCTGAAACCTTCCTTTGCCCTGTGGACAACCCACTTGGATCCCTGGATCTCACATAGCAGATTTCCAGCGGCTCTTAGCTCTGTCATTTACAGACAAGCTGCAAATAAGAACACAAAGGAGGCCCATCCCCAAGGTGGTGGCAATGATTTTAACAGGCAGATACACCGCATTAAATATTTAATTAGAATACAATCCCATCAAAACTCTTCTACGATAAAAGACTAAAGGGGTTCCCCGGGTGGCTCAGGTGGTTAAATGTTCGACTAGATTTCAGCTCAGGTCATGATCTCATGGTTCTTGAGATCGAGCCCTCCATCGGGCTCTGTGCTGAAAGTATAGAGCCTGCTTAGGATTCTCACTCTCTGCCTCTCTCTCTCTTTCCTTCTCTCTGTCTCTCTCTGTCTGTCTCTCTCTCCCTCTCAAAATAAATAAATAAACATTTTTAAAAAGAGACTAAAAACCACAGCCTTCTAGGACTCACCCAATGTTGGCCACTTATTACCAACTGTAAGTGTATATACCAAGAATATTGTCTCTGTTGGCTTCCAAATACAGCAAGAGGGATTCAGGTTAGACCTAGAAATTCAGAACTTTAAAATTTGCAGATGACCTTGGAATTTATCTAACAAAATCCCCACTGGAGCCCAGAGAAATTAGAAATTCATTAAAAAATCAAACAGCCAGTTGTGTCTGAGCCATAATCCAGGACATCCATGACATTGCTTCCCATGACACCAGTCTTTGCCCTGGCTGGCCTCCTTTTCCCAGGGTCATGCAACTTGGCTAAGTAACCATCCTTGGGACTGGGCTGGCGTGAGGAAGATGGTATCAGGGGGCACATCTGGGCTGGGGTCTTGAGGTGTCTCTAATGCCCAAGTACTAGCCCGGGATGCACCTAGGGATTGCTCTGCTCAACCTTTAGATGCCTAAAAGCTCTTTGTTGATGAAATAGGAGATCCACGTTTTGTAGAGCATTGACCCCCTAACCTCAAATGAGGAAC
This sequence comes from Panthera leo, assembly GCF_018350215.1. Classification (NCBI taxonomy): domain Eukaryota; kingdom Metazoa; phylum Chordata; class Mammalia; order Carnivora; family Felidae; genus Panthera; species Panthera leo. The sequence continues at coordinate 16,976,036 of NC_056688.1, read as the reverse complement.
CTCATCAGAGGGACGAAAATCATCCCTAAATAGCTCCACTATTACCCCAGCCACACCTGTAACCACTTCGTCAATAGTTAATGCACAATTACCAGGTTCGTAAGAGGAATGTCCTGAGAGACTATCAAGTAAGAGGGGAAGGACTTCTCCCCACCAGAGCCTGAATCCTCCAGGGAGGGGACTTCCTCTGCTTGGCGCTGGGAAAGTCAGGGAGCAGGCAGTCTCTGCCTGGGAGGACTCAACCTGATGGGAGGCAGTCTACTCCCCTCCCCCATCAACATCAGTGCAGTTACTGAGTGACAGCTGTGTGCCCACACCGTACTGGGCACTTAACCCAAGTTATTTCTAACCTAATTTTCACAGCACCTTTGTAAGGTAAGTATTATTTTTGCGTCTTTTAACAGAAAAAGGAGAACGAGACACAAATGAAGTAAGACACAAATGGCTTTAATTCAAGAGCTGCAAACCGAACACCTCAATGTCTAGGGGACCCCGAGCATATTGTGACAGTCATTGCAAGGAACAAACTGTGGAAGGTCTCCCAGAAGAGGTTCCCTGGGACTTTTCAAGAAAAGCAAGGGGTAGCTGAGAGGACGTCATTAATAGGTAGCAGACCTATTGGAAAAGAAGCTGATATTTATTTATTTTAAATGTTTATTTTTGAGAGAGGCGGGGAGAGGCAGAGAGAAGGGGGGACACAGGATCCAAAGCAGGCTCTGTGCTGACAGCAGACAGCCCGATGCGGGGCTCAAACTCACAACCACGAGATCATGACCTGAGCTGAATTCGGATGCTTAACTGACTGAGCCACTAAGGCGCCCCAAGAAGCTGACACTTATTAAGCAACTGCTCTGTGTGCTGAGCTCTAAGCCCTGATGCTCACCGTACAATCTCATCTAATTCTCACAACCACATTCTGAGATCAGTGTTATGATGCTAAAGAGACTCAGATTCAGAGAGGGCAAGTGACTTTCCCAAGGTCACACAGCTAACAAATGATAGAGTCAGGATCTGAACCTACACCTGTCTGGTTCCAGTAGGAGAGGGCAAAACCACTGGCTTGACCGGCAGGGACAGTAGGTGCTGGGGAGAGGCCAGCAGCCACAGGAGGGAGACATCTGTTTCCTAGAATAGAGGGGCTTATTTTAAGGGCCTTAGCTCGGAAGGTGTGCCTTGACCCACAGGCATTTTTCACTGCTGGATGTGTCCACGAAGGGTCCACGAAGGTGGCAAAGGAACCATTCCACTAACGTATGAGGGGACAGCACCACCCTTTCATCAGTTTTCCCAGAGAGGTTTATGCTCCTCTGCCCCCACTGCCCGCAACACAGCACTATTGGCCGGCGACCGCTCGTCAGCATCCTTGTGAGCCACAACATCCTTGTGAGCAATCAACAGCAGGGGCTTCAAGGCAGACAGAGCAAAGGGCAGATTCTGGTTTGTCCAGCTTGGAGCCCCTATGTCCTCACCTCTTAAGCAGAGCTAATCGCGCCTGCCTCCTCGGGTTGTCATAAGCATTTAAGAGCTTGTCACCAGCCTCCTTCCAAGGCCATCCTTCGCTGTCCCCTCTCCAGGCCAAATTACCCCTACTCCACATGGTTCGCCTGCCTTCTCAAATCTTCAGCTGGGGAGAGGATGGAGTCATTTGGGGCTCTACCCTGTGGCCAGAGGCGCCTTGATTGAGAGGAGAGAAGCTGGAAAGAGCTGCATCTCTGGGAGGTGATCCCTGGAGAGTGGGGAAGCAGGGAGACCTGCCAGGAGATTCTGGAGGCAGAGGGGGCCCCAGGGCCCTGAAGACCAACTGGGCCAATGCCAGGAATCAGATCCCTCTGCATCAGGGGGACCGGGAAGAGCCTGCAGCTTCCCTGGGCCCTTGGTGGGGAAATGGAGGCGCTTGGGCAAAAGGAGGGCCCCCCTTCCTCAGAGGCCTGAACAGAGTCAGTGATGGGGGGATCGCAATGCCCAGGCTCCATCCACGAAAGCTCAGCGTGCTGTGGAGGGAAACCGCCATGGTAATACCACCAGGCCCAGGCAGGCGTACTGCCTCCTGAGCCGACTCGGGCGACTCCTCATTCTCCTCCCCTGAAGTTACTCCAGCCTCCTCGGTCCGAAACCGTGAGCCTTCTCCTCTTGGAGCCTTTTCTCCACACTGGTCCCTTCGCAGCAAGGCCTTCTGTCTTCCCAGGCACCTACCTGAATCCTCCCATCCTTCCAGAGCCATCCAGAGAGCCCCTCCTCTGAGCCTGGTGCTCCAATAGGACAGGCCCCTCACCCCACCCGCCTCCCTCGAATCGTGTCCTCTCCCCCACTGCTGGGCTGCATGTGCACAGCCTCCTTTCCACAGCCTTCTTTTCGAGAGTCCTGAAGGGCGGGGCTGGGCTGGTTGGCCCCATGTCCCCAGCACTCAGCACAGATCCTGGCCAATAGCAGGTGCTTGGGAAACACCCCTAACTAACCAATCCCTGAGGAAAGCCTGTCCCTTCCCCTTCTGCCCCCTCTGCCCCTACACCAGACTGGGTCTGCAGAAGCTGTAAACACAGAACAGCTGACCCAGATCGAACCTGAGTGATGTCCTTGGCTGGAGGCAGAGGACTGGTACCAAAGACTTCACTCCTCTGATAAAAGGAAGATCTTTTTTTTTAAATTTTTTTGCCCTTCACCTCTCAGTTGTAAAGCTCTTAAAAAGGACCTCACCTCTTATTAGCTCCCTCCTTCTTCCTGCCAATTCTAAGCAAATATCTGCCTCCTCTGGAGCTCCCTCCCCTCAGGCCTGCCTGCCCCTCCCCACCTCCCCTCCTCCCCTCCCACTCCAGCCCTGTAGCAGGGAATGTAATTAGGCCTTTCCCCAGGATGGCACCCCCTCCACGCAGTTGGACTGCCCGTCCAATGGGGGATAATTTATGGAAATGGGTAAAGGTGTTTTAAATTATTCAATTTAAATGTAAATAGGGGAGATGGTTTCTCTGAATAAATTGTCTTATTTATGTTCCGCCCGACTCCCCTCCCAGGGAAATATGGAGCCGTTTGGAGCCCTCTGGAGCACAGGGCCCTCCACTTCTCTTTAAGTAATACGGGACCAGCCCATGTCCCTGGGGGGTAATGATTTGGAGACAAACGCCCCTGACAGCCTTTGTCCTAGCTGGGGTCACAAGACACGCCAAGTGCTCCCCCACCCCACCTTGGCTGTTCTATGCCACCCCACCCTGGGACAACTGTGGCCAGGCCAGGCCACGGATTTGGGCAGAATGCAACTCCTCAATCTTGGTTTGCTGGGGAGTGACAATGCATCAGGGGGCTCTGGCCCCCTCCCCACCTGCTCAAGGTCTCAAGCAGTGGGCAGCTTCGCACCTCCCTGACAAAGTCATGTTCTGAGCCCTTTGGGCTGAGTTGGACCATGGGGCCATCAACTATTCTTGGAGTCTTTCTACCTTAAACAGGGTCACCTCTAGGAGGAAGGGGGACAGGGTGGTCCCTAGGCAAAGGGCTTTCCTTGAAAGGAAAGGACCTTTCTTCACACATCTCGGGCACCCTCACATGTGCCAATAGGAAGGCATTTGAGGGTAAGGAGAGGAGCCAGTTTTTAGCTCCCTCGGCACCACTCAGATGCCAACTTTGCTGTCTCTTGGATTGGGCCGCCATTACACATGAGTAACCAGTGATCAATGTAGCTGTTAGAGGGTTTTCAAAGGCAAAGGACAGAACATTGAACAGCTCAAAGTGGCTCAGGTTATAGAGATTTACTAGCTCTGGAAACCTGGAGATAGGGAAGGATTTGGGTGCAGATCTGGTGTGATCTGGAAGTCTGGTCCTGTTTCCTTTCCCGACGATTCTTTTTTTGTGTGTGTATCCATCATCGTCAGACTAGACCACAAGGTGGTTGGGGCAGTAAAGAGCCTTATATCCACCTCATGAGTCAAACAGAAAACAGAAGCTTGGTTACGCAGCCTCCTTTGTAGCTAGGACACAGATTGTGAGCCAGATCCCGCTGATCAGATTCACCCATAGGAGACTTCACTTTAGAGGGAGGAATTTGAGTAAGGAAGAAATGCCCAGAATCTACTGTGCTGGTGAGGGTGGAAATGGAGGTGTCCAGCTTTGGGGTAGAAGCGATAGCAGGACTGAGTTCCTGGACCAGAAGTGCAATCAATGGGGAGTGACAGCAACAGAGGTTCCTTGGTGTCCAGTGGGACAGCAGCAGTGGCTGGGGCTTCCCCATCAGTCTGGCTCTATGGTACAGGGGGCATCTTACCTAAAAGCTTAGTCTTGAGTCTGGCTCTCCCAACCCTCCCTGTGATCAGATAAGACACCCAGTATTCTTCTAGTAGATTCTTTTTCTGTTTAATCAGTCAGAGTTGCTCCTATTGCTTATAGCCACGAACCCCAACTGACTTAACCGATCCTTGGTGAAACCAACTCATTCTTAAGATCCAGATTGGGTAGCCCCTTCTCTGAATTCCCCCAAGCCCAGGCACTTTGTTCATACCTCTTACAGCCATCTTAATAAAGGCATGAGCCCCTGGGGGAGTCTCCACTACTTCCCACAACACACACACACACACACACACACACACACACACACACACACTAATTTCCACGGGCCCTGGGACCACACCTTTTTCATTCAGGTCTAGTTTAGAACCTGGATCTAGCGCTCCCTAAGTATGTTGCAATGTGATTACTGCCACTGTCTTTATTATTGACAACAAAAACCCACCAATGCCTGATTGTGGTTTGAGCAACATACATAGAGAATGGCCCGTATTTTGTTCCTACTTTCTGCAAAACCCGCTACCAGGTTCATAGCTATGGGCTCCAAATACTGCAGTCCCCACCAGAAAGTCCCCTAAAATACCACAGGACTGTCCTCTGACCCCTACCCAGTTCCCCAATTACTCCTGACAGTCTTGCATTTACTCCTTCCAACCAGCTGTTCCCATCTCTGCCTTGGTGCCACTCTACCCTCAACCCTCTCAGCCCTGGGAAGATGTCCATTCTTGGACATGGAGATGACATCCCAAAGGCCCCTGAAAGGATATGACCATACGGGTTATGTTGCCAACCCGAGAGCATCCCTCATCCTGGCCAGCCCTGCACACACACACCCACTCTACCCCCTCCACAGGAAGAGCCAGAGGAAACGGACAAGATTTCTGGAATCAATTTCATGCCTTTGGCCATGATAAACAACTAAGCAGAGAACAGCACCCATCAAGGGAGCTAATGGCCTTGGGTATCTGAGTGATGCATCACTCCCTGAAAAAGAAAGCCTGACCTCAGACACTCTCTCCACACCCACTTTTTCTCCATATGTTGCTCTACTTGGTGCAGACTAACGTAAGCCCTAGCTGCATCTTCCTGGGCCTCGACAGGACCTGCACTTCCCCTTTCCCCAGGCAGCACCCAGCCTCCCATCAGCCAGGAGCCTGGAGAGACCTAAGGCAGAAAGCGCCTGGCCCATTACCTTGGTTAGCCAGGAGCGCTATATTGCAGATGCAGCCACGCCACCAGGGTGCAGACCCCAGACCCCTTCTCACCATCTGTGTGACCTTGGGCAAGCCACCTGAATGGTACAAACCTCACAAGGTTCTTCTGAGGATTAAACGAGATCCTGTTTGCAAAGCGTTAGCACAGTGCCTGACACAAAGTCCTTAATAGTCTTTCTGTTTATATCATGACTCCCTGTAGTCAGCAGGTCCTCGGTTCATCTACCCTCAGTGCCATCCACTGCCTGTGAAGGCCATTCCAGCATGTCCTACTGCGAACGGTCATGGAACCTAGCGGTCCCCGGCGTGACGTGGTAGGAAAAGTAACGGTACTGGAAGCAGAAGAGCTACATTCAAACCCCATCTCGAGTCTGTAGCCATGACCTCTTTCTATCCGGCCGGCATGAAACAGATTCGAAATACATGATGACTCGCTGGGTGGACGGACGAAGGTCACACTGCTTCTCTGAGCCACCCGCCACAGCGGCCTTATTTGTAGAGTGGGAAAGAAGAACCGTCCCCGCAAAGTCACAGTGAGGGTGAAAACAACTGCGGTGACACCTAAGAGAGTGCCTGGGATGGCCGGTGACCAGAGATGGTGGTTGAATCTGGATCTGTTCAAACGCTCGGTGGGGGAGACTTAGTTCCCCGTGCCTCCTGCACCTGCTGACCAAGAAGGACCCCATTTCTGTAATACTCACCCCTCCGTGTCTAACCCAGCAAGTTCCACCATGTTTCTCCAGCCCAAGGAGTATGTATTTAATGGTGAGAAACCAACATCAGATCTTACCAGAAGTGAATAAGATCCCTGCAGCTCTTGACAGTAAGGCCAGTGTCCAGGAGAGGGCTAGTGGCTCCAGCCGTAGACATATACATCACACTTCACAGTTAACAATGCATTCTAAGTTCATATCTTACCAAACGTTTTCACAGGTCAGTTTTGCCAAAGGGGAAACTAGCTTAGACCGGGGAACCAACTTCCTCAAGGCAGTAGAGAAGGGTATTGAACTCACCTTGTCCTCTCTCTCTCCATACTATTGGGCACTCTGCCCCCTGCCAGCATGTTCTCCCACACCAGCCTGGCAGCCCTTGCAGCCCTTACAGCCTAATATCTGGCACATCTCCTGGCACAGAGCAGGTTCCCAATAATTAATCACCTACTCTAATCATCAAGTGCAATCCAACCACTTTGTTTCACCAATGGGGAAACTGAGGCACAGAGCGAAGAAGTGAAGAGCCCAAGGTTACACAGCTCGATGGGTGATGCAATGGACCCACTAATAGGAGAATAGGAGCTCATCCCAAAATCTCAGAAGAATTCTGGGAGGTCATGCGGCCAAGGCCCTGTCCCATCCTTCCCTGGTAATGAAAGCCAAGTTCTCCCATTCACACTTTGGGCGAGAGGAAACAAGAGGCTTCAGAGGCTGGATACAGCAGGTTGGTTGCCAAATGTCCCCAAATCCTCCTCTACCTGTACCCAATACCCCTTTACAATATGACTTTGCAGTTTCTCCCAACAAGAAGCAAAGTCTTTCCCCTCCCATTGAACGTGGGCTTCCCTGTGACTTGCTTTGACCAACAGAGGTCAACAGATGTGATGGCATGCCAATCCCAAGGCTAGACCTTAAGAGACCTTGCGACCTTCCATGCTCTCTTAGAACCCTGCCAGCATCGTGTGAGCAAGCCTGGGATAGCCTGCTAGAGAATGAGATTTGTCAAGAAGAGCCCAGATGTCCCACCTGAGGCCTCCCAAAACCTGCCTAGGGCCAGCTGACCCCCAGACGTGAGAACCCAGAGATCAAGAGAGGTGTCTCCTCAACCCAGGGCCAACCACAAGTACGTAAGTGATTCTAGCCAAGACCAGAAGAACCATCCAGAAAATCCACAGACTCATGAGAAATCATAAATCTAATTGTTTTAAAGTCACTGAGTTTTGGGGTGATTTGTTATAAAGCACGAGCTAACAAATAACATTGAGCGTTAAGACCACAAGTCCTAGCCATGCAGAAGTTGGGGCCTGTGCTCCAGCAGGGCCTTGAAGGAGCAGGACCCTTTCCTGCAAAGAGCCTGACTGAGCTTCCAGTCACCAGGCTCTGACCCAGCCCCAGGACCAGTGAGGTCAGTTCTAGCCTCAGTCCTACCCTGACCACCCATCTTGGCACCTGCAAAACCCATTCCATGGCAGTATCCAGGAGGGGTAAAGACTCCAGTGCTCTGAACAGGGAGGGCTGCGATGAGAGCTAAAGCATCCATAGCCCAGGAGCAGCTCAGCTCAGAGACAAAACCCTGACAAAGCCCCAGGGTGGGATCTCAATGGTGTAGAAGCATGCAGGACTGGGCTTCCCCAACCCCCAACCCAGGGGGAGCAATCAGCCCCGGAGGAACTGAGCAGGCCGCTTGACATTTGATGGGAGTCATTATCAGACACTTATTCCCAATCAGGGCTCAAGTGCCTCTGAGGGCCCCTCTGCTCTCTTCTCATTCCAGGGAGCATTAACGGGAGGTGGGGAAGGGGCATCCAACACACCCAGATCTGGGCGAAGGCCCTCAGAACCCACCCCTCTGATTCCAGCCCCCTCCTCTCCTCCTGAGGTCCCCAGGGGCAAGCTACCACAAGCCAGAGTGTGGACAGTGGGGACTCCAGAGTGGGGAACTTGGGAGGCTCAAAGACTGGTGCAGGAAGGCTAGGTCAGAACTCAGATTCTGACCCCAAGAAGGGCTTTGTCTCCAAAGTTCATGGCCCTGGGGCTCCTGAGTCCCTGTCCCGGGCAGCCAATTCCTCCTTCAGACGGTCCTCCAGGACCAAGGCCAGGCTTCTCCGCTGGCACACATACCAAACTCCCTCTCTGCAGCCAGACAGTCCCATTGCTATCTTAGAGAGTCATGGCTCAGGATGTGAAAGCCTTTTAAGGCTCTCCCAGCTCAGAGAAGGATTTTGGGCAAGCTACATAACCTCTCCCATTCTGAAAAAAAGGACAATGATTCCTGCCCTGCCTTCCTCTACAGGAGGCTATTGTGAGAATCCTGTTCTTTAATGTATGGGAAAGCAGCTGATAAACTATAAAATAAGGGCTGGGTACAATTGTCCCCAACTGGATCATCATCACAATATACACAAGCTCAGACGAGCCAGGTGCAGGCACATGATGGTAAGAGCATGCGCGTGTGTGTGTGTGTGTGTGTGTGTGTGTGTGTGTGCATACGGCTGCCTTACTACACGCTATAACACTCCAATACCAATATTTCATGGTTTGGGTTTTCACTGTGGGTTTTCACCATCTATGTCTCTATTCAGGCAGTGAATCAACTGTATTGATGTGTCACAGTCAGAATGCAGAGGCAGAGTTTTCCAGTTAAAAAAGAAAGGGAGTAAAAAGCCTTGTAGTGGGTTTGGCAGGGAGAGGGAGAGGGAGACGGAGACGGAGAGGGAGAGGGAGAGGGAGACGGAGACGGAGAGGGAGAGGGAGAAGGAGAGGGAGAAGGGGGGAGAGAGAGAGAGAGAGAGAGAGAACATACACACACACCCCCCTATGCCTCAAGGAACTTAAGGACTCAAATAACTGAATATAAAAAAATAGAGAAAGAAGCGGGTGGAGAGTCATAAAATAATGAGTCCTGAGACTGGTCAATCCAGAAGGCTTCCTGGAAGAAGAGATAAAGTCTGAGCTGGATTTTGGTAGAAAGGCTAGACACGCAGGTGGCAGGGAAAATGGCTTTGGGAGGAGGACAGAAACAGATCAGTTTTCTGCATTCTGTTATCAGATAACAATAGCTATACTTCACTCCTGTAGAGCAGTTAAGGATTTACAAGGCTCTTCACATGTATTTCCTCATCTGAGTCTCATTACAGTCCTCTGAACTAGACAAGTCAGTTTTTATTATCCCCATCTTATAGATGAGGAAACTGAGGCTCAGAGAAGTGATTTTCCCAGTGTCTCCAAGCTCACAGGCAGTAGAGCTAGTGAACTGCCCAGGGCTCCTGACTCCTACCTGGCCCGGCACCTTTCCACAGCCTCTCTCCAATCCTACCCCACTACCTTGTCTGCTTCTGTCTGTAAGCTCCTTGGGGGCAGGTACCGGGCCTGGGGAATAGACTCTGGACTCTGGACAGTGCTTGGGAAATGAGTCTAGTATAGACAGTGGTGTCTCTAGGGTCAGACAGAAATGAGGTCCTGCCCATTTACCTTGACTCAGCCTGTTAGTTTCCTCTGCACCTTAGTTTCAGTTTCCACATACGCGGAACAGATTGTTACAAAGATTAGAAGAGAGAACGCCTTTGAAGCACTTAGCACTGTGCCCGGCACACAGTATTTGCTCACTTAATTGCAGCCCCCATCATTAAGCTCTGGGTTATTGGGTTATTATTGCTCATCAGGAAGACTTTCCCCATGGCCGTTTTTCACCAGTTTCTCCCTTCCAGGATAAATGGGTCATTTAACACCTACACCTTGACCATTCATTACTGTCCTGAGAGAGGGTTCTCAGTGAGCACAAGCGATACACCTCTCCCTCCATCCACCTGGCCCATGTGTCCAGCCCAGACCCCACAGCCTGGAGGGGCCCTCAGATCGCTCCTGCACCAGTGGGTGTCAGGCCTGACCCCTCAGCCACCTGTTGAAATACATTTCAGTCGCCAGAGCTCTCATTTCTATTAAAACTCCATTTGCCAAGAAAGTGGAAAGGTAATTATGAATCCCAGTCTTAAATCACTCTGCCGCTGAATTATTAAAGGGAAGAATTAAAAATAATCAGGCTTTTTCATTACACTTCATAGCAGGGAAATTAAAGGTGTAAGAATGTATTTTTTTCCACGAATTTAAGTATTCATTTTGGAGATTTATAGGGGAGTTGAAATGATTCCCTGCATGCCCAGCTCTCCCTTTTATGAAAGGGGGAGAGGGGAAAAAAACCTTGTAAAATTAAGAGGGAGATAGAGCGAAGAAGGGATTTAACATAAAGAAGTACAACTGAGTGTTTTGCATTTTAATACATTTTTTTCTGCACAATTACACCATTGAGTGATATGGCAGAGAGAGATTAGGCTGCTGCTAATTTCAGATACTGGTTGCTGAAATGGCATGGGGGTCTCACCAGGTGTGTCGGGTCAGGAAAAGCATGCTGGGGCATCCAAGCCGGCTCCCCAGATCTCCAAGCACTGGGAGGCAGGGACTGGGTCAGCGCCAAGCTCCTGGCACCCTCTTTTCTCAGGCGGAGAAAAGGATGAGGGACGCCGCCATTCATTTCATGGAGCAGAAATCCAAGGCACCAAGAAAGGGGAAAGCAGCAGCCAGGAGCCCAGGATCAAAATGGGAGGGACACAGAAAAGTACTTCCCAGCTAGTTTTCAGGTCTGGAAGAAGGTGGAAGGGAGAGAGATGGGGGTGACCTTCCACCTGTGTCCCTCCCCCTGCTTCCTCCCAAGGTGGAGCATGAGAAACAGAACTGTCCAGAGTTAGGAGAGAGACAGGAGGATTCCGGACGGTCTTGGTCCTCAGAACTGAATCCTGAGAGCCCTTGATGGATGAGGCCAAGGACTGATGAAGTCCCTGCCTTCCCCATTCCCAGTCAGCGGGGCAGGGGGTGAGGGGAGGGAGGATGCAGACCAGACTCCTGGGATCCAGGTGACGAGCAGGTGTAAACTCCTCCTATCTTGGGACCCAGTGCGGAAGGGGGAGACAATGACAGCAGAGCTGGAGGGGATTCATCCAGGGAGGCTTCCAGGAGGAAGGGAGCTGAGAGAGAAGATAGTGGGCAGGCAGACAGAGGCACCAGAGCACAGAGCATATTCGTCTTCCGGCTCCACGGCAGCTGGAGACCACTGGGCTCTCTCCCTGCTGGGGACAGTTTGAGGACAGAACAAGAATCAGATGCCATCAACACACAAGCATCACTGGCAGCAGCTGGGTAGTCCCAAATCAGACCCAGGGGAGGATGCTAAGAGCAGGCCGGTCCCATCCAGATGTGCTTCAACAGCTGGCCTACCTCTCCCCGGGGACACCAAGCTGGAACACTTCTGTCCTGCGTCCCTTCCACCTACACAGGCAGTGACTGGACCAGGGGAGGGGGGTGGGGCTCCCTTGATAGAGCCACTCAGCTGCCTGCCCCCTCCCCCGAGATGGTAATGAATTGCAGGGAAACGCGCTGAGAGGTGTCAGAACAATTTCTATTAAACATAATTTCCTAATGAAAAGGTTACGAGGGAGCCGGTGGAGCTAATCAGGATTGAATGCTCACTCAAACCCACTCTGAGGGAGGGGCCTCGAGGCCTGGTCCCCGGTTCCACCTTGCCTGGGCTGGAGGGAAGGGCTGTGGGGCTGGGTAAGACCCTGAACTGTGTTCCACGCATCCACCTCAAGGTCTTGTACATGCCCGTTGTTAAGAGCTTGCAGGGTGCCGGGCACCCTGTTAAGTGTTTCCACGTATCACGTTCTCGCAACATCCCGGCAAAATTGAAGTTCTGTCCCCCTTTTCAAGATGAGCAAATTCAGACCCCGAAAGGCCACATGGCTTGCTCAAGGTCACATCTCCAGCAGTTAGGAAGCAAAGGCAAAATTCGAACCCAGGTCTGTCTGATCACAAGTCGTACTGCAGCGCTGTCATTACTTCCCAGCTCGCTGGCCCTGTCCTATCCCATGGCTGCAAAGTCCTTTGGAAGGGCAAATGGAGCCCTAGACATGGGGCAGGGCAGGGCAGGGCAGAAGTGCAGCAGACTCAGCTTAAGTCGTTCCCAGGTATCCAGTCTCTTACTGATGCCTTGCATATCTGTGAGTAAAGAAACCAAGGTCATTTTCTACATGGCCCTGTGTCTCCTCAGAGACTGGCAGGCACAGTGCCCTACTGAGCCCAGAGGGGCATGTAGGTCAATGCAGCCAACTCAAGGGCGCTGAGAGGCTTTGAGTCTGTAACTTGAGACCAGGAGGCACCCACCCCGTGCAGGCCCCCACCCCACCTCTGGTCCCAGAAGAGTGTCCCCCAACAAAGCTTGTCTCTGATCAGGGACCCTGCCTCTCCACTCTCCCCTCACCCTGGATCTCAGATGCTACATCATGGCTGTGCCGAGGGTGGGGCCGACGTGGCCGAAACGAAGAAAAAGGAAAAGGGCTTTTGCAGAATGTTCACAGATCCTCCCTAAGCCCTCAATTATAAACTCTTTAGAAATGGCCTTGGCCTTTACTGGTGGGAGGCTGGGAGTGGGGGATGGAGCAGGAGGAGTGTGGATCTGAGACCAAATGGTAATAAGTCCTATTCTCTTGCAATCCAGAGGCTCCCAAATACCACCAAAGCCCAGCTGGGAACAGTTTTCAGGAACACTGGGGCTTTGCTCTACCAGAAGCTTCTGCAGCTGTTGAGATACTTTTTTGGAGGGGGGGGGGATGTTCCAGATGTGCCCTTGGGGACAGAGGTAGGACTTTAAAGTCCTCCAGGAAGCTCACCGCCACCCCTACACCCTGTGGGAGAAGAGGGGCTGAGCTGGGAGGGGCCCAGATCACAGAATTCCTTCCCCCCTCCCTTCGGTGCCCACCAGGCACGTCCCCTGCTCCTCCCCATCCACTGCCTCTCCACCCCAGGCGAGGAGCCCCGGGTTTTGCACCCTGCCCCCAGCAGGGCACACGTCCCCATCCCTCATTACGATGAAGCTGTCACCGACTGCCAGAGCCTGCCTTCCTGGGACCTTCAAAGCCAGGAACAGCATGAAATATGCAACCGCCCTCCCAGCTCCCACTCCCCGCTCAGCCCCCTCCCTCTAATTGCTCCGTGCAGATTAAACTTGGATGTCACGGCTCTGGCTGAGGACATCCAACACTTACATTCTCCAAAAGCCGTGGAGGTTGCTTCTGCCTCTAGGCAAGAGGAGCTCAGTTCCCGAGCGTCTGAGGTGCTACACCGCCACCCCCTGACCCAGCATGTGGGGAGCCCCACACCGCTCCCCATGAGGCCATCTCCTTGCTGCCAGTGCACCCCTTAGGCTGAAGGCTCCCTGGAAGGCCAGCAGAGCTTTTGCTGAAAACAGCAGTGGTTCTCCAAGTGCGGTCCCTGGACCAGCAATAGCACCATCACCTGGGAACCTGTTAGAAATACAAATTCTCAGACCCTGCCCCACACGTACGGAATCAGAAACCGGGTGCAGGGCCCAGCAATCTGAGGTCTAGCAAGCCCACCAGACAACTCCGATTCATGGTCACGTTTGAGAACAGCTGAGCTAAAGACCTGCTCAACCAACATCCAGTCAACTGGACAGAGCCCCCGGGGCCCCCCGGGCTATCTATGCTAAAGCTTCAAGAAAGATACCACCTCCCCTGCACTGAGCTGAAGGTCCAGGGCTGATAGGAGGGGCGGTAATTAAGGCAAGACCAGCCTGAGGATCCTGGAAGGTGCAGAGGAGGATAGCTGATGCTACAGGGAATGAAGGTCCTAAGACAAAGGGAATTCAACTAAATTCGGGCCCCCCCCCAAAAAAATACATTGAGACCAAATGCAAATCGAAATCACAATGAGATATCACTTCACACCTATCAGGATGGCTACTATTTAAAAACAAAAAAGAAAGAGGGGCACCTGGGTGGCTCGGTCGTTTAGGCGTCCAGACTTCGGCTCAGGCCATGATCTCATGGTTTGTGAGTTCGAGCCCCGCATCAGGCTCTGTGCTGACGGCTCAGAGCCTGGAGCCTGCTTCGGATTCTGTGTCTCCCTCTCTCTCTGCCTCTCCCCCGTTCACACTCTGTCCCTCTCTCTCTCTCTCTCTCAAAAATAAACATTAAAAAAATTTTTTTAAGGGAAGAAATTTCTTTCAAGTGTTGGTAAGGATGTGGAGAACCTGGAACCCTGTGCCCTGCCAGTTTAGAATGTAAAATGGTGCAGACACTATAGAAAACAGTATGAAAGTTCCCCTAAAAACTAAAAATAGAACTACCACGTAAGCCAGCAATCTCACTTGTGGGTATACCCAAAAGAATTGAAAGCAGGGCCCTGAAGAGAGATTTGCCCATCGATGTTCACGTCAGCTCTATTCACAAAAGCCAAGGTGTGGAAGCAATCCAAATATCCACTAATAGATAAACAGGTAAACAAAATGGGGTCTATCCTACAGTGGAGTATTATTCGGCCTTAAAGAGGAAGGAAATTCTGACACGCTACAATATAAATGAACCTTGAAGACACTGTGCTAAGTGAAATAAGCCAATCACAAAAGGCCAAAAACTGTATGATTCGACCTACATGAGGTACTTAGATTCATAGAGACAGAAAGTGGAACGGTGTTTGCCAGGGGTGGGGGAGAAGGGAATGGGGAGTTTTTGTTTAATGGGCGAAGAGTTTCAGTTTGGGAAGATGAAAAAGTTCTGGGGAATCTCTTGCACAATAATGTAATTATAATTAATGCTAGTGAACTGTACACATAAAAATGGTTAAGATGGCAATTTTATGTTACGTGTATTTTACCATAATTTAAAATTTTTAAAATAATAATTGCGGCCAAAATGTGGACAGGAAAGGGGACAATAACCCTAGCAAGCCTCGTGCGTGCGTGCATCCATCTGCCAACACATCCTCTACTTCACTGGGAGAAGAGCAGAGCAGGCGTGACTATCCTATTTCACGGGGAGATGAGCCAGAGAGGAGGGGTGTCCAGCCAAGGTTTCGACACAGTGAGTGGGGAGCTGGGGCTGGGGCTCGGGTCCTGGCCCCACGCTTGCAAAGAACTCTCACAGTAAAAGCCCCTCCAGGCCCTGGAGGCTGCAGGTCTGCGCTGTGGCAGATTCTCAAGAAACTGAGGGTGGTAGTGCAGGGGCCCTGGGGTCAGGCTAGAGGGGTAAGACTATGGTGTACATCCTGGGATTGCACCTGCTGCTCCGAACAATCATTAACAGCCCTCCCTTCATTTTCAGCAATGTCCCCGTCTGGAAGACAGATAAT
Organism: Panthera leo; assembly: GCF_018350215.1. Taxonomy (NCBI): domain Eukaryota; kingdom Metazoa; phylum Chordata; class Mammalia; order Carnivora; family Felidae; genus Panthera; species Panthera leo. The sequence continues at coordinate 16,960,642 of NC_056688.1, read as the reverse complement.
GGCCACCCCAGCTATAAGTGACTGGAAAGCCAAGGAGCACAGTTGAGTGGAATTTGACTGGAAAGAGGACGCAACCCAGCTTCTTGGGGAGAAGAGCCTCTTACAAGGATCTCAGAAGGTTCTTCTGACTGTGAGCAGAAGACCCAACAGAGGGAGGAGGGAGGAGATGGAGGCCGAGGACTGGAGCATGAGAGGAGTGGAGGGTCAGTAGACTGGGACACACAGGCCTTCCTGTGGATCCTGAGGAACGTGGCATGCCTTCTCCTGGATGCCATTCTCCCCCATTACCTTCTCCATCTCACCCCTTGGGCTCTCTACCTGGAACACAAGAGCAGTTCCCCCTCAGTAGGAATTGGCCATGGGCTCTTTTCCCCTTCTGAGCTTTTTCCAGTGCCTACCTTTGGGCCAAGACAATGTCCAGACCAACTCACACCAGCCACCCCGTCCCATCAGCCCATCTCAGCCTGGGCTAGCTTCTCTCCTTCAGTGCCCACCTCAATCCCAACTCATCCCTCCAGACACTAGAAAAGCCGCATGCTCTCGCCCCTACAGCTGTTCCCCCAAACCCTTCTCTAGGACCCTCCCCTTTCTAACCTCCCCAGCTTCACAGGTGCACAGCCAGAGGCTTATATTTTACTCCAAGCAACTCCACCTGGTATCCTTGCAATCTGAGGTAAGTTATTTCACTTCTCTGAATCTCCACTTTCTAGACTTCAACATGGGACTACATTCCATTCAGAGAGTGCTGTGGGGCTTTAACGGGATCAGCATGTGAGGGGCCTCTGGATGGTAGTATCATGTCTGATAACTTCCTGCATCCTCAGCACTCCTCAGCATTTATGTACAAACCAGCCACCTGCTTTGCCTCTGTGAGAGTTTCCTCCATGAGGAGTACCCCACTCTTCTCTTCCTCCCCCACACAGCATGCACAATGGGCCAGAGGCTGGAGAAGACCATAGTCAGAGACACACGGCAGATGGAGAGCAGTGGACAGGAGCCACGGCCCACCCTATCCTTCACCTTTGCAAAATAATAACAATGTCTTCTCCAAAGCCTTCCCCCCTTGAGGAAATGTTCTCAATACTGACTTTGATGTGACTTTGTCGATCCCTGGCAGTGAGGGAGGTTGGAGCACATGGCTAAGTTCCAGTGCCTGCCACAGATGCTCAGCCATGTTTATAAGGAGGGAGAGAAGAGGGGGGAGGGAAGAGCCAGTCTGCATAGGAAGAGCCAGACTGCTCAGGTTCAGTCTGAGACAAGGGTGAGGAGTGAAGTGAAATGCTAGGGTTGATGTTACACCTGGAGATAACGTTTAAGATTCATCATAGGGAAGGGATAGGGTTGGGCCGAACTTCAGATTCATATTGGGTTCCAGTGTGAGTTCTGGTTAGAGTTCTGGTTAAGATGAGCTCTCGGGTACAGGCTGTGATTAGGGACTAGGTTACTGCTAGCACTAAAGCTTCAGCTAAAATTCATCTTAGAGCTAGATATATCTGAGGGTTCTGGGATCTGCAGCAGGGGATCAGTGCTACGGGCTTGGGCAGGGGCCCTGCAGACAACTGGCCAGACAGTTCCAGATGGGATCTGAAGCCAGTACCGTGGACAGCTCCAAGGAAAGCACCTTGGTAAGCAAAGGAGCCTCTGAGATGTTCCTAGCTGCCCTCCCCCTCCCAACCTCCTCCCATGACATCATGACTCTAAGCTATTCACCCAAGACTGACCCCTGAGAAGACCAAGATAGCACCATATCCTCTAGGGAGTTTGGGTCTCCCATCTTAGGGCCTTTGCCTTTCCTCCAAAATCATTAGACCCTATATCTCCTGGGCCTAGATTCTAGAGTCTAATTGAAAATCTCTGGTTTGGGCCTTTACAAGATGATCATTTTCCTAAAAATCAAGGTTTTTCAAATTCCACTCTTGATGGCCACATTCACTCTACTCTGTGTGACATAACTCATTCCTCTGATCCCTCTTCCCCACGGGGAAGACAGAGAGATTCCCCAAGTCTTTTCCTCTCCTCCTTCTCATTTCTCCTTTCATCACCTAAGCCCAGGGGTAGGATGGACACAGGCGAGGTCCTCAGGTAGGTGCACAGCATAGAGCACACAGGGGCAGGCAGGGTGCAAGCAACCAGACTGACAGCTGTTGTTCCCCTATGCAGCCCCAGACACCTCCATCACCGGAAGAGGAGGCATGGGCCAGGGATGTGTTGAAGGACACCAGATGCAGTCCTGGGGATCTATCCAACCCATCCCTTGGAGGTCACTGGGGCTGGGGGCAAAGGTGATCCTCGAGAGCAAGAAGGTACTAGTCTGGGAAGGCTCTGGGGGAGCAGCAAGTGGAGCCTGGCTCCCCTCCTGTCCCTCTGTAGTAATTAACAGGCCTTTGTTCCTGTCCCTGATCTCGTCTGGCAGAGCCTTAATCATCCTCTTCCCGGCAATGAGCAGCCTTCTCATTAGGGCCTTAAGAACCTCTATTATAAACATGTAAATGGAACTCAGCGAGGAGGGAAATATTTGACTGCTCCAATTTCCTTTGTGCCGCTGCCAGCTTCGGGCTGCGCACGCCTGTGATTTCACTGCTCAGCAGCCCAGCACCAGCACGCTGCCCCTACCACCCTATCACACAGCTCCATCTTCTCCTATTGGAATTTAATCACCTTCTCTGGTGAATGTTTGGAGAACCCCTCTCCATCAATTGATTCTGAAAGTCCGGTTTTTTTTCCAAGATACTCGATGGCACTTGGGTTGATGGCAGCCTGGGACCAGGTGGACCGGGGGCCCAGGGGACGCTTTAACAACAGGGTTAGGAAGGATCATCAGAGTTATACCCCTGCCTCTGAGAAGGTCAATACTGCAGCCATCCCAGATGGGTGGGAGTCTCTCTTCTTTAAGGTCTACAGAGAAGCATATTCCTGAGACTCCTGCTGGTCTGGACTAGAAGTTCTTCCTGATGTCTGCCTGATGCTGGATGAGTTTGTTTGTTTGTTTGTTTGTTTGTTTGTTTGTTTGTTTGTTTGTTTTTCCCAGCTTAGTCCTTGATGAAAAGGGAAGAGTGCTATTAGGTAGAAATTCCATACACTGCCTGAGAACGAATCTGATGATATGATCACCATCTCCTCCCATGTGGGATCATTACGACTCTTTATTTTCATGGGAAAAATGGAGACTTGCTCCCTGCAGGTCCAGGGCAGTTGCCTGTTAAGGACTCCCCGGCATGCTGAGTCTTCCGTGCAGAAGTCTTCATATGCCTGAATCCTCCTTTATGCTAGAGATACCAGAGATGCTTGTTCCCACTTGTCTTCTTTCTGAAGCCCTTGTCGAGTCTAAATTTCCATTCTCTTCATTCTTCAAAACCCAGATCACTTCCCCTCCACAAAGCTGTCCCATACCATTAGGCCAGAGCCATCCCTCCCACCACTAACTTTAGGTGGCCACTGTTTGTGCATTTAATGGGTGTCACCTGTGTGACAAGTTCCTGTTGGCCCATAGCTGGTCATATGTGTAAGTTGCATACATCTCCCCAGTTTGGTGAACTACTCCAAAATGTCTCTCCTGCAGGGTGGAACTCTCCTCACAGTTCTCAGCACACAGCCTGGAACAGGCTACCACCAGGAATATTAGATTTGAGTTGGCTGGAAGGTGGGTGGATGGGTTGGCAAACTGGTTAGAGGGTTGCTAGTTGATGGGGTGGTAGGATGGGTTGCTGGATGAGAAGGCTGATTGTGGATGGACTGGTTTATCTGTTAGAGGGTTGCTGGAGTGGTATGGTAGTGGGAAAATGGGTGTGCCAGTTACCATCTGATTGCCTGTCTACTCTTGATTGCCTGTGACCATGGCTGGACTCTGTAAAGATTTCTCCTGTACCAGCTGGCTGTGTTAAGCTTTGTCAGAGGGACTGGAACACTGCTGGATGAAGGGACTTCTCTTCCAGACCCCCACAAGGAGGCATCCCTCAGCATACTGCTTCCTCCAGTGCCCCAGAAGGCAGCTTTCCAGGGAGTTCACCAGCATGGCAACTCAGCAAATTCTTCTGCCGCCCAGTGGGTCTCGTTGTACCTTCCTTTAATAGGGTCATGATGTCAGCCCTGAGTGTGTGTATGTAAGGAAGGCTCTTTGGGATTTGTTCCTTCTTATGATGCTCTGCCTCAGCCCCAGAGGTAGTGGCCACTCTCCATACCTGCTATTCCTGTGTTTCTTCATAGTAGATAGGCAATCCCCTGTTATAGTTAGTAGGTAAACCTTAGTAAGTCTTCTCTGGTTATAGTTAATAATTCTTTACATTAAACCTCTCCTGTTAATATTACTGTGTGGTTTCTATCTTGTGAATGGACAGTGGGGGTAAGGGTTGATTGGTGAGTTAGCTGACAGGCTCGTTAGTGGGATGGTAGGATGTGGACAAACAGGTTGGTGGACTGGTTGGCTGGCAGACTGGCTGGTTGGTGGGCAGGTTGGTAGTTGCTTAAAAGGTTGCTGGGTTGGTGATGCGGCATGGTGTAGAGTTGTGTGTTCATGGGTGGTTGGTGGATTAGTTAGTAGGGTAATGGTTTGATTGACAGGTCATTGGACTCAGGTGGCTGATGGCTTCATTGGAGAGTCAGTTGATAGGTTGTGCTTTAGGATATGGGGTTAGCATCATGTCACAGGGAAAAACAAGCCCCAGGGAAGCCCCTGTCATGCCAGTGAATCTCAGTCTCCACTTCTGCCCTACCCAAAGGGGCCCAGCCTTCCCCCCAAGCTGGAACCCTCACAGCCATGCCACAGCTACTGGAACACCTCTGCAAAAAGAAGCAGCAGCCTGAGGAGGGGGCTTGTGGAGAACAGGGAGAGGGGCCCTAGGGGATAACAGGCATTAAGTCTGGCCTATAGCCCTCTACTATCCCATGCTGCACCCCAGCTGCTCCTACAGGCTCTGACAAAGCCCCCAAGGTACCATCTGATTGCCTAGCACCCAGAGGGTTTTCCAGAAGGGGACTGAAACTGTCTGTCCTTCAGGATGGATTTCTGTCTCTGCCCCATGAAATCTCCTGAGACTAGAAGATCTCAAAGCATGGACATCCTTCAGGTGATGGGCCATCCTTCTAACCCATCCAGGCTTGGCATTCATCCAGCACATTCCACCACTGCTGCACCTCTCAGGACTCAGGACCCAGACCCCCTTCTTCTGTCTGTTCGATCCCTGCCACCCTCACTCAGCTCTCCCTCTGCCACACCATCCCTCTCACACCTCCCTCTTCTTGACTGAGGGAGGTCTCTGAGGCTGAGCTGAAACCCAGCAAGGGCTTGGTCCCCTTCTCTGTGGCCCTCCCTCCTCCTCAACCACCCCCCTAGGTCCCCACCCTAATGCCCTGTAGGTGGCCTGGCTCACACCCCAGCCAGAGCCACCAAGACATTTCCAAATTGCATCTTTCAAGTATCAGAAAAACAGATTTCAGAAGGAAATTGCTTTTTCCCCTGCTCAGTCCAGATGGGCTACTTGCTACTTGCCTTTTTCCCTCCCTCACAATCTCATGGAAAAATGAGATCATGTCTATCATGTCTCTGGGTTGGGGCCAGTCTCTATCCCTCCTGAGGCCCATAGGCATCAGAAAAGGCCATGCCCTGGGGGGTGGAGTGGGGCAGGCACCCCAGCTTCCAGGCCTGTGGATGAGCTCTATTCCAGGGTCCCCCAGGGCCATAGACCAGACCCTGGGAGAGGCAGGGGCAGGGCATACGCGGTGAGGGCTCACAGAGGGCTCACAGAGTCCCCGCTCTCTAGCGGGACTGTGTTCGCACAAATCTGTGAAATGGTAGGTTGGCTCTGTTTCCTGATGCGCCCCTGCCCCCACCCCCCTGCAGCATCCATAAACTCACAGGCTACCACCACCCCTGCTGGCCCTTTCCAGGCCTTCCAGATTCACCACCCTGTGGGCCCTCTTCCCACAGGGGCTGCAGGTCAGGGCAAAGCACCTAATTAACCCCATCATGCCCAGAGCACCGGCCACATGTGCCAGGCCTCTGAGGCCTCAAGAGAGCACTGGCCTGAGGCAAGAGGCCCAAGCTCCAGTCCTGTTCAGAAAGCCCCTTCCCCTCTCTCAGCCTCCATTTCCTCACCTGGAAGGGGCAGGATGAGCCCCGCACTACCAGCTCAGAGGTGAGGCCATTCCAATGCAATGATGATGAATGGCAGGCAGCTTGTAAGGCAACAGCCTCCTACTTCTTGAACTCTCATGCCATGCCACACACCATGCAGAGTGTCTTAAACACTTGGGCTCATTTTGTCTTCACAAGGACCCTGCAGGTAGGTCTGCTGTCATCTCATCTAAGAAGAACGAGTCAAGATGCAGAGAGGCTATGGAACTGCCTAAGGTCACACAGCAGGCAAGGCATGGAGCCAGGCCTCAAGTCCTTGTCCTTGATCTGCACCCTGCATTCTCAGGCACTGTTCTGTGTTTCTTAAAAGAAGCCTTCAGGAAGACTATCACCCAGTGGAATATGTGGAGGAAGAATTTCAGGCCGTGCATATATGGAGGAAATACAAGAGTGGAAAGAAACTTCTAGAACCCTTAAATTACAGTAATAGTGGCTAACACTTGCTGAGCACTGACTATATGCACGCATTCTTCTGAATTCTTTATTGTATCAGTCACTTAATCCTTACAACAATCCTATGAGATAAGTACTATTATCTCCAATATGCAGTTGGGGAAACTGAGGCACGGAGAGGTTATATAACTGGTTTGAAGGCACACGACCGGTTAGCCACTACACCTTACAGCCCAGTGCCAGCACCAGGGAAGTTGTTTCCCCTACTTCAGGCTCTTCTTCCCAAACCAGCGGGCTGGGGAGGAGCAGGGGGGGACCATGGAGTGAAGAGGGGCTAAGCGTCAGAGTGAGAACCCCAGACCTAGGGCCTACGGGGAGGGTGATCTGGCTTTCAGATCAAAGTCCCCTTCTCTCTTGGTCACAGCCCTTCCTCACCCCAACAGTCCGGTCAGTGCTGCTCAAGGCCAAGGTGCCAATGAGGGTTCAAGGTAGAAAGACACAGGCATGGCTGTGACACATGGCTGTGTGGCCAGCACCTCTGCCTGGTTCCTTCCACCCCACACCCCACCCTAGCCTCCCAATCTCCTCCTTGAGCGTCCCTCACCTCTGGCCCTCTGTGCCAATTGTTCCTGCCTCCCCCATATCCATCTGTCCCTTTTCCTGGCACCAAACTTCAGATACTGAAGTCTGAATGGTACAGTTTCATAGCAATCTGAATGGCTGAATACCAGCCACTGTGATGGTAATAGGAGGCCAACAGCCAAAGGGGCAGCGACTTCACCTGGGAATGAGGCTGTGAAGTCCAAGGCTGGCTGGGCGGGGCCAGGGAGGAGGGAGCTTATCAGGTGACTAGGAACAAAAGTTTATCTGTGGTTGAGCAAATCCCACTGACTCTTAAAGAGGGCCTGTCAGGGGGAGGGGCAGCAAAGGACCATCCCCCCACCCAAGAGGTCTGTCACCTTCAGCTTCCTCTCTCTGGGGCATCCTCCATCTCTGCCCTGCCCCACCCCACCCCCTACCCCTACACACTCTCACTCGTCTGCAGGGGTAAGATGTGCTGTACAAGATCTTGAAACGCTCTGAAAGAATGCATAAGATTCTAAGATCAAACATACAAAGGGACCATTTCCTCAAAGCAAAAGAGTGGCCAGGCCTCATCTTCAGCCATGGGAGTGGGAAAGCCGGTCCACAAGTGACAGAAGACAGGGGCAGAGACCTGGAGATGGAGGTAAGGCACCGCGGATCGTGTCTGACAGAGACTCCAGAGAGAGACCAAGAGAAAGCCTTGGCCCTCAGCAGCTTCCCAAACTCCTGGGCCAGAAACACTCCCTTTCCTGTTAAAAACAGTCAAGACACGAGGAGAAGAAAAACAGAATAACGAGACGAGATCGGAGGCGCAGTTTCAATACTCAGAAAAATTCACAAAATTAGCACTGGGCACGGGCGGGGCAGCCAAAACAGAGAGGAAACAGTAGCAGTATCCGTGACAAGACCTTCAGGATCCGTGAGATACACACTTAGCGCTAGAAAGCAGGAGACATTTGCCTATTTTGTTCATCATGGTCTCCACGGCACCTGGGATGGTGCCTGGCACATAGTAAGTGCTCAATAAATATCCTGAATAAATAAATGGATGAACACTGGTTTCTCCACACAGGCTATGCTTTTTCTGGTACTTAGGTCTGAGGAGAAAAAAAGATATCTTATCTGTGGGCCACGGAGTAATGTGGTGCGGAATTCATTCGTTCATTCATTCATTCGCCCCACAATGTTTATGGAGCCCCTCCTCGCTCTGCTACGGGTCACTGAACAAAACATAAAAATTCCTACCCTCAGGGTGCTCCCACCAAGCACGGGGGGTGGGGGGAGGGTTGGTGGGTGGCTTCTCATCCTCCACCTTGGCACAAGCTAGATTCAGAGCAACTCCCCCAGACCCGGTGGTCAGCGCGGGAGACGCCCCAAACCACGGGGCCACATTGAGATAAAAGGCAGCTCGACAGCCCAGGCAAGGACACACAGCCTGTCCAGAGGCCACCTGAGTGGCACCACTTCCATCCAGGCTGCACACTCTGCCAACTGGACCGTGAGTTCCTCCGGGGCAGGACCGCAACCTATTCCTTTGTGACCCAACACCCACCCAGTACTGCCACGCTCACACACATGTGCACGCACACACACACACACAGAAGCACACATGTGCATTTGTATACCCACGATACACATACTCCCACACTCACACCTTAGAGGTGGCTCCTTGGACAAGTAAACCCATCAACGCTTCCTTGCTCATTAAAAAGAAGAGATTTGTCCTGTCTAGGAGTTAGTCCCCACCAAAACACACACACACACACACACACACACACACACACACACACCCCACTTGATTTTGATTTTGTGTTTCAAGGGTTCGTGGCCATCCAGCAGGCCCTCCATGGACCCCAGGTTGAAAGCCCTGGGCTGAGATCCTGGTCAGGTCCCCCCCCCCAAGTTGGGGAGTTCACCCCCAGGGTCCTGAGCACCTTGTACAAGCCCAGAGAGCCTGCAGTTGACGAAGAGAGAAGGGTGTAAGCTGGCTACGTGTGTGCCGGTGCTCCCAAATGCTGGTTATCACTTCATTCCTTCCAACAGTCGTTTGTTCAACTGCTTAGGCACGGGACATGGGAAAAAATGAGTCAGACGGTCTGGTCTAAACGAGGAAGAAAAATGAGCACTTCCTGTGTGACAGAATCTAGGCCCGGCCCTGCACAACCTTCATCTCCCATCCCGACAACAACCCCAGCAGATACGGTAGAAGGTCTACAGGACCAGCCGTGGTGCCACACACAAACACCCCCCTACCCCAGGGCTTATCCCCCTCCACCCTTCAGCATCCTGAGCCCAGATGCTCACTCCTGGGTTGGCCCTCTGACTCCTCTACCTCTCCAGCTCGTTCGCGCAGAGAAGCCTCTGGGTCAGGCCCCGGCTCTGCCATCAGTGGCATCGGCACGGTGAGAAGGTGAGGGGCCTGAGGAGGCAGAGGGGCATCTGTGGTGACGAGGACGCCCTGGGCTAGGCCAGCCTGTCCAGCCTTCAGGGTCCTAGAGCTGGAGAGAAGCGGGAAGGAGGAAGCAGGGAGCTGGCAGGTGAGGCAAGGATGAAATATTGATGCCCGCGTCCTGGTAAAGCAGAGAACGCCGCATGTCCATGAATAAAAGATGGGTCCGAGGAGCAGGCTGGGCAGCAGATTAATTAATCTAAGTGAGCGCTCTGCTCTGTGCTAAGGGAAAGTGGGGCGGTGGAGTAAACAGACTCACCTCCCAGCCGCTGCCCCCGAGGGCCCGATGCCGATCCTCTGTGCCAGGCAGGCAGCTGGGCAAAGCAAGGACGTGGGCAGACCAGCAGTGCCAAGCCCGCCCCGGCAGGGAGAGGGGCAGAGGCAGCCGGGAGGTCCAGGCCCAGTCTGGGCCCCTGGGCCCCAGGCCTGCCAGGGACCACGTGGGATGGCAGCTTCCCTGGCAGATGGGAACCACAGAGACCAGATGCTCCGGGGAGTCAGCTTTGACAGGTGCAGGGTCTCTGAGGTCAGTGAGGGGATATCAGGGCCCCTGGATCCTTTCCTGGAAACCAGGAGTACCTGGATAAGGGAGGGGGAAGGTAGAAAGAAGGTCAACGGCAGCACGTCTAGGACCTGGCATAGAAAGTTGGGCACAGGCTGGACTTTGCCCTGCGGGAAGTTGGCAGGGATGGAGGACTGCAAGCTCTAAAACACAAGGAAGGGTTGGATGGGGCTGTGACTATTTCTGCCCTACAAAACACTAACCCGGGGGTCCTGAAGGCTTTTTGCCTTAGGTATAGCATGGTACACACGTTGGGGGAAGGGAGTGGCCCACAGAATTCTTAGATGGCGCTCAGAGCCTCTGCTTTTATCCATCGCCCACTGTACAGGCCGGCTTTCATAGGCTCTTGATAGTTTGCTTTCCTAAAGGTTACACTAGGACTTTGTGGGACAGCGATGTTCCTCATCATGCTTCCCACCCCAGGGTCCTGCAGGAAGGCATCAGCTCCAGCATCTGAAGAGTCCTAACAGATACCCCCCAGGGTATCTGAGCTACCCCAGGGAAGAGCTCCCCATCCTCGGGGTGGCTCCTTCTCCCACCCCCAACCAGCTTCAGAGGGACCAGGGTGCCCTTGGCTCAGGACATCATCCTGGCATGCTCTGTATCTGTAGACAGCAGCCCCATCCTTAGAACCCTTCCCTAGGTGAGGGCCAGGTCCAATTCCAGATGACCTCACCTGATGCCAGCCGTGGCCCGGGGCAGACAGCAGGACACCTCCAGCGTGACTCATGGAAACTGGAAGCTAGACCCAGACCCAGCCATGGGGAGAAGACAGTAAAGGTGGGTGCAGCTGACATCATCACAGGCTGGTTCCCTCCACAGCCACAGCCATGGCCACGGCCTCCATCTGTCTCCTCCCCCGAGCCCACCATGGCCTCCCCAGACCACAATAGCCCCAGCTCACAGCATTGCCTATCTGTTCCACCCACTGGGCAATTCATCATGAGGAGCCCGCTGACATCTCTTGTACTCCAACTCAAATTCGTTATTTAACTTTTTCGCACCTAGTCTCGTCTCTTCCACTAATCCTTAGCTCCTTGAATATTGGAGCAAAGTCTTTTTGGTCCCTACAGTGCCCCCAATGACCTACACAGCCAAAGGCATATGGGAGGCATAGTGTGCAGACGCTAGCATAAGTGAATGGACAATGAATGGCCCAGCCACCCACCGTCGCTCTTAGTCTGATTTCGGTGCCGTTAGTCCTCGTTCTATCTGCCTTCAAGGTGGAAACTGGTACTTACTGAGAGCACCTGTCTGCATCAGCCCAGAACCAGACAAGGTGCGTGGCAAGCATCTAGCCTTCCCGACAATAAGGCAGACACGTCTCTCCCATTGGACAGACGACAAACTGAGGCTTAGCACCTGGCTGAGGTCACCCAGCTGGCAAATGGCAGAGCCAGGAATGGGTCCTGGTCTGAGCCCAGGCTCCTTGCTCACACCTCCACACGCTGATGGTGAGAACCAGCACGGATGCAGGGTTAGAAAGCCTTAGTTTGCCTCACCTCCCAAGGGGGAAAAGAAGGGCTCTCTGACTGTAGACAGTGGTCTGAGCTGGACACAGCCAAGTGTCCAAGGATGCCCCAGGACTGTGGGACAGGTCCCATGGCTGAAAGCAAAGAGGAGGCAGGCGGGAGAAGCCCCTCCCCTCTCCCAGGACTCTGAAACATTCCCCAGGGTCTAGCCAAATCCATTCAGAGGATTTTGGGTGGATCTGGCCACTCAAAATCCAGAGGTGACCAAAGGCTGGCTGCCTGGTCCCATATGCCTCACCATCACCAGGGCCTAGAGCAGAAAATAGGTGGCAGAGTTAGTGACCCTCCTCAGCCCAGAAATAATAACAGGGTTTCTGAAATCCTGCCAGAAACAGGCAGCAGACTGGCCCGGAAGCACATACATTGTCACGCATACATTTCAGCAATTTACCCCCAAAGCGGGGGCATCTAGAACGGCGGATTTCTGGGGGAGGGGGGGGGGGCGCGGGAAGTAGCCGAGGAGCCTGCCATTTCTGTGGTCACAGTGCCACCTGTTAGCTATACATGGAATAGCAGGGAGGAGTTGTCCAGCATACAGACCTTCCAGACTACTGGCATCCATTCATTCATTCAACAAATACTTACTCAGCACCTGCTGTGGGGCAGGCATTATTTTAGAGGCTGAGTATACAGTACTGAACAAAACAGACTAAAAGTGCTGTCCCTACAGCCCTCGCAATCTAGTGGGGGAAACAAATAATAAAGGCCAACACATACAACATACAGTCTGTTAGAGGGGTAAGCACCGGGAGAAAAATCAGGAGGCAGGTGGGCAACGCCCAGTGATTGTAGATAGGATGGTCAGACACAACCTCACTGAGACACTGGCATTTGAGTCAAGTCTGGGAGGAGATGAGGAGAGAGCCGTGTGGAAATCCGGGGAGGAACATTCTAAACAGAAGAAACAGCAAGTGCCCAGGGCGAGTCATGCCTGTTGTGTCTGAGGAACAGAAAGGGGCCAGGAAGAATTAAATGGGGGGTGTGGGACAGTGGTAGGAGGTGGGACCAGATCCTATGGGACCTCTGAGGCCGCTGCAAGGGCTTCTGTCCTGCGAAGTAGGACCTCACTGCAGGGTTCTGAGCAGAAAATACCATAAGCCAACTTTCATTTTAAAAGGATCTCTCTGATGGGGCGCCTGGGTGGCTCAGTCAGTTGAGCGTCTGACTTGGGCTCAGGTCATGATCTCGCTGTTTGTGGGTTCGAGCCCCGGGTCCGGCTCTGTGCTGACAGCTCAGAGCCTGGAGCCTGCTTCAGATTCTGTGTCTCCCCCTCTCTCTGCCCCTTCCCTACTCACGCTCTGTCTCTCTCTGTCTCTCAAAAATAAACAAACATTGAAAAAAAAATTCAAAATAAATAAATAAATAAAAGGATCTCTCTGGGCACTAAGTTGAGAATAAACTGAGGGGGGTACGGGTGGAAACAAGGGCACTGTCAGGAGGCGACTGCAAGCTCCAAGCAGGAGACGGTGGTGGCTTGGCTGGGGGTACCTAAGGGGACAAATGGGGAGAAGTGGCAGGATTTCCTGGGATGCAAGAGAAGGAGGAGTCAAGGCTGATCCTGAGGGTTTGGCCTAAACGACAGAGAGAACAGCATTGCCCTTACTGAGATGTGGGATTGGCACATCTCCCTTGATGGCAGGTAGTGGGAGCTTTGTTTGGTACCTGTCAGGTCAGAGTTGCCTATTAAGGGACAGGGAGATGAGATGAATGAATTTGGAGCTAAGGGGAGAGGGCCTGCCTGGAGCTATAATCTGAGAGTCATCAGCACTTGGGTGACATTTAAAGCCATAAGACTGGATGAGATCCAAGTGGGTAGAAAGAAAAGTGAAGGGACCAGGGACGGAGTCAGGGAGCCCTCAACTTCTCTGTGTCAGCCAGATGCCACAGAAAAGCGCAAGGGAGAGAGGAGGGGGCTGCAGAGGGAGAGAACCAGGAAGGCTAGTGTCCCAGGACCCAAGCCAAGAAAGAGGAAGGAGTGAGCAACCATGTCAAAAGCTGCTGATCCTCAAGTCAGGGCTGAGAAAGGTCTACTGGCTCCGGGACGCAGAGAAGAACAATTCCGGAGACAGAGTGGGGACCAAAGCTTGCTAGCAGGATGTGCAAGCAAGAATGAAAGGGGACATATGGGGGACAAGTAGAGACAATCCTTTTGTGGGGTTTTTATATATATATATATAAAAGGGAGGAGGGAGATGAAAAGGTAGCTGGGGGTGGGGTCAAGAGGCTTGAGAGGGTGGTTTTAAGGTGGGAAAAATTAGAATTTGTTTGAAAGCGATGAGGGTGACTGGGTAGAGAGGGGAAAGTTGTTGAGGGAGAGTGTAGGGTTGAATCACAAGAACAAGGGCACTGTCCTTGAGCAGGGAAAAAGGGATGAGACCCAGTTGTCCATCCCAATGAGATACCACCTCACACGCCCTGGAATGGCTAGAATCAAAAGACAGGGGTGTCTGGATGGCTCAGGCGGTCAAGCACCCTACCTTGGCTTAGGTCATGATCTCACGGTTCGTGGGTTCGAGCCCCGCACTGGGCTCCGCGCTGTCAGTTCAGAGCCTGGAGCCTGCTTCGGATTCTGTGTGTGTGTGTGTGTGTGTGTGTGTGTGTGTGTGTGTGTGTGTGTCTTTCTCTCTGCCCCTCTTCCACTTGTGTTCTCTCTCTCTCTCAAAAAAAAAAAAAAAAAGGACAGTGACAAGTGTTGGTGAGGACATAAAGAAATCGAAACCCTCGTACACCATTAGTGGGAAGATAAAATGGCACAGCCACTTTGGAAAACGATCGAGCAGTTTCCTCAAAAAGCTGAACATGGAGTTCGCATATGCCCAGCATTGGCACTCCCGGGTATACCCACGAGAAATAAAGACCTACGGCCACATGAAACTGTGTACACAGATGTTCACAGAAACGTTGTTCACGATGGCCGAAAAAGGGGCCACCCAAATGTCCATCAGCTAACGAGTGGCTAGACAAAATGTGGTCTATTCGTACTGGAATATTATCCAGTCATAAAAAAGGAAGGAAGTACTGATATACTGAGATATGCTACAACGTGGATTAACCTTGGCAATATTATGCTAAGTGAAAGAAGCCAGATACCAAAGGCTATACCTATTGTATGATTCTGTTTATATGAAATGTCCAGGATAGGTGAATTCACAGACACAGACTTCTCCATGCAGACGGTAGATTCGTGTTTGCCTGGGGCTGGGGAGAGGGAGAATGGGGCGTGACTGCTAATGGATATGGAGGGATTAAAAATGTTCTGGAATTAGGTAGCCATGATGTTTGCACGACTCTGCGAATCTGCTAAAGGCCACTGAAGTGTATGCTTTAAAAGGGTGAATTTTACGCTTTGTAATTTATAGCTCAGTTAATAATTTCTTCAAAGATCTGGTTGTGCAGATTAGAGGGGCCGCCCTGGCCCGGGGAAAGAGACAGAAGACTCGGGCACTGACGCAGGTGGGCAGGTGGGTGTGGTGTGGGCGATTGTGGGCATTCTCTCTGGGTGGCTTCTCTTTTCTCAGAGACCCAGGAAGAGAGGCCATCGGCCAAGAGTGAAGAGGGGGGCTCCAGCAAGAGAGAAGGCACGAAATGACTGTCTAGGAGACAGAGAGAAACTGAGCGGACTGGGAACATTTAGTAGGATTGCAGGGCAGCGCTGAGGTCCACATGAGGGAGGCAGAGGAACCGGAAGTGTGCTGGGGTGGGGGGTCCCACCCCATGTGTTCCCCCAGCATTGACAGTGTGGAGACCTGGGTTACAGGCACTGTGCTCCCCACGCGACACGGCTCTGGTCCCTGACACGCAGGTACATACACGGGGGTTTGCATCAACAAACACTAAAGACGCCCACACGTTCGCCCTCACAATTTTAAATGCCCATTCCCCTTCAGTCTGCAACTCCTCTAGGGGCACACAGCCTCAGAAACACCCGCAGGTAGATGCAAGGTGTATGTATGATGATGTTTCAGGCAGCATTATTGGTAATAGCAAAAAATCGGAAACCACCCGCATGTCCATTACTGGGGAAGCAGTGAAATAAATTCTGGTCCGCCGTGTTGCCCGTAATAGAGACAACAGGGGAGCCCATACGTGTAACATGGAAGGATTTCTGAGACGCTTCATTAAGTGGAAAAAGTCAGGTTGCAGAATAATGTGTGTGATATTATGTAACTGTCTTCTCTTTTTTGTGTATGAACAAAAATGGTATTTATGTGTGCGTATTTACGTTATTACAATACAGAAAAGGTCTAGAAAGGATGCAGTTTAGACTGTTAGTTGTGTTTAGTCCTGAGGAGTAGGTTTGGGGAAAGAAGTTGAGGGGAGTTAAGGGGTTGAAAGGGTTGTAGAGGGGGCTTTCACTGTTTATTTTATATGTTCCTATCTTTTTTTAAAATTTGTGACATGAAGCATAGGTGCTTTTTTTTTTTCTTTTTAAATTTTAGAGAGAGAGATCGCAAGCAAGAGAGGGGCAGAGAGAGAGGACGAGAGAAAATCTCAAGCCCCAACACGGGACTTGATCTCACAACTCTGGGATCATGACCTGAGGCAAAATCAAGAGTCCAACTCAACCGACTGAGCCCCCCCCCCCCAGGCCCCTAAACGCTTTTGCAATGTAAAAAGAATCACTGTGGATCCCTCCCCCACTCATAGGTCCACTCCTCCCCAGGCCAGCGTCCTGCCAGCCCAGGCAATTCCGTGTCCCTGGAGGCAGTGGCCAGTCCCACCAGAGCATGGCCGGGTCCTGAACAGCTTTCCCTGTGCCCGGCCCTCCCCACCTCATGGCAGGGGAGAGCAAGCAGGCAGGGGAGAGCAGGAAACACCTCCCCTTCCCACCCTGCCCTCTTCTCCTCCACAGCTGTTCCTCTCCAGCCACTTTCCGGGGAGGAAGGTATCTATCTCATCAATGCACCAAACAGAAGGCACCAAAGGCCAGGGAGGCTGCCACCATAACGGTAATAGCAAGTGCCTATATAGCATTTACTGTATACCAGGCACTATTCTAAACAGTCCACATAGGAACTCAGAACAACCCGATGGATTCCATACTACGGCGCCCTTCCCTTCATAGCAGTTTTTAAACAAGCAAACAAGAAGGCTGCACAAAAGGCTAAATCCCCGGCCCCAGGTGCCACAGCCCCCAGGTGGAATCACACACTGACCCTGGGGAGCTGCCACCACCCTGGGAACCCACAGTCCAGGCCGGCCTCCTCCTCCTCCTGCTTCACTCCCTCCCCCCAGCCCCCGAAGCTCTGGGTCCTGGGACGTTCTGAGAGGGCCATAGGCCCTCCGCCAGGGCAAGGCTGTGGCTTTGTCAACCCAGACGCCAGCATTTACGCACGCGTGGCACATTGCTGGTGCCCATCTCGTGCACAGGGCGTGCTCAACGTGCATTTGCTGAATTAATTGCTCTGTGCTCCCCCACCCCCATCCCACAGCGTCCCCTTGGGCCTTGCCCTCTGAGCCTTGGTTTCCTCATCTATCAAATGAGCAGGTGCACTAGATGGCGTCTGACAACAACTTTGGGACCAGCATTAAGGTGTTCCTAAGAGAAGCCAGCGCTTATCCCAAGAGGACGACTCAAACGGTGGGACGCGAGGGTCAGGATGGGAAGGTCGGACATCTTACATGATGCCTTCCCTCCTGGGCGTTCAGGCCAACTGGGAACGTGGGTTTCACCCAACCACAAGTGTAGACAGGTACCTCACCTGACATTCTCCCATCTAACAAGACTCAAGCTCCTCTAGGAGACAACTGCCTCGCACAGACCCAGGCACTGGTCCACGGGCTCTGCAGGGGGCACCCCTGCCCAGCTGGGTGCCAGGGAAATCAGGAAGCTTCTCCTGTCCCCTGAGTTGAAAATCGTGGCACCCAGGTGGCCACCACAGGTGAAGGAGAGCGCACATCAATTTGGGCCACAGGTGGTAGCTCCGTGGGGCACAGCTGGCCAGGTGAGTCTATCTCTGATTCACAGACACAGGGGAGGGGGAGGTCCAAAGCAGGGTCTCCCAAAGTCTCCATGGGCTGTGCCAGCCAGAGGAAACCCTCTTCCAGTCCTTGTTTACCCAGATTGGAAAGTGCCAGGGCAACCTCAGGGAACAAAGAAGAAGGAGGGGAGCTAACCCTATGTGTCAGGCACTTTCACACATCAGTTCACAAGTGCCCCATATGGTACCGACACCCTTTCTTCACAGATGAGGACACTGAGGCCCAGAGAAGCCAGTGACAGGCCCTACGTCCCCAGCTGGAGCCTAAACTCACCTCCTGAAGGCCAAAGCCCACGCCTCTCCACACTGTTCCATCAGCTTTCAGTGAGCAAGGGATTCTGGGCTGGGACTTGAATGGAGCCCCAGCCCCGGCCTTCCAGCCTCAGCTCTGGAGCCAACCCTCAGTTCTGAGGAGTGGCCTCGGGTCCATCCAAGGAGTCCTGGGCCAGATCCCAACGGTGGGCTCACTCAGTTCCAGAGCTTCCACCCCCAAGTCCTGCATGGCCCCCATCATTTATAACCGGTCCACTCATTTCTCAACAGAGCCTCCTAGCGAAGCGAGAATATCACTCAGCATCACACAGCCAGACAACAGCAGGTCTCGGCCTTCAAAGGAGGTCCAGGTGACCCAGCAAAAAATAAGGGGGGTGGGCCTCTTGCCCTCACATGCACCAGAGGTCACCCTTCAAGTATTTCCTTTTCCCTTCCCTGGGGCATATTCTGGAGCTCTGTGTGCGTGCGCTGGGCCCTGATCCCCTCACAAAGTGCCGGGCAGGCCCACGGCCCCTGGCACAACTCCAGGCTGCCGGCAGACCCATGACCAATGTGTGGACATCAGGAAAGCTGTCCCTCCCGCCTATTTCATGCCACACAGCCACCTTGAGATACGTCAACTCCCCCATACAGGGCTCAGGCTAGAAGTGTCCCTGGCCCTCACCCTCCCCTACTGCACCCCTTCTCCGCAGTCCTGGGCTGCTTACAGGTAGCCCCATCCCCCTGGGCTGCCAGCTGAGAGGATCCAACAGACAGATGAACAGGCAGCCTTTCCCCAGCTGCCTCCTGGGGCCTGTTTCTGGGCCAGAGGCCAGACAGGAGCTTTTCCTGGAACCTCTAGGGCACAGAGATGCTGAGAAACCAGGGGGAGGGAAGAACTGGACAGGAACAAGCAGAACAAGTGGAGGTGGGGAGAGGGTGTTGCCTGACCCATGTGGGCCATCCATGTCCCCCCTCCTCCCCAGCCTTCCTGGCAAGTTGCTACCTCCCTGTCCATGGACAGGAAAACGCCCACCACCCCTCCCTGGAAAGCCACCCGAATTCCAAGGCCTGATTCAGTTCTACCCCCTTGGAGCTCTGTGCCTGCTGCAGGCTGTAGCAACCCTGCGGCCTCAGACTGCTTGCTGGCTCCTTACTCAGATGTGGGTCAGAGATGAGATCCCCACCCTTTCCTGCCTCCCGGAGGCCAGTTCCAAGCTTGTCAGACAAAATCACAGAGTATCCAGGGAGCACTGCAAGCCATTAAAGGGATTGGTTAGGGAGCTGTATCTGAGAGTGTGTGTGTGTGTGTGTGTGTGTGTGTGTGTGTGTGTGTAAGCATATGCATATGTGAGCATTTGTCAGTATGTCTGTTTATATAAATATGTGTGCATGCATGTGTGCGTGTGTGTGTGTGTGTGTGTGTGCGCGCGCGCGCGCGTGTGTGTGTGTGGTGGGCCTGACCTCCCTCTCTCCTGCCCAGGGGTGGGCAAGTCCCTTTCCCCTCAGAGCAGCCCAAACAAAGCAGGACTCTTGCCAGAGCCTTCCAGGGCACCAAGTGGAGAGGAGGTCACGGGGACAGGACAGAGGCCCTCCGTGAGCTCTTGATCCTGCCAGGTCAGACCCCTGCTCTGACCCCAACTGCCATGACTGTCCAAGCCCAGCTGCTGAGGAGGGATTGGGGCAGAGGGGGCTCGCAGACCTGCCTCAACTCCTTCCTGCCTTGCAGCTGCCCCATCCCTCCGCCAGGGCCCTGGCCCCTCTCCTAGGGCTCAATTCTGCAAAAGGGCAGCCCCCGACAGCCGCCCTGGAGGACTGGAACCCTTCTGTGGTTCATTCACTGCCAGCCGACCTGGCTACTTTCCCCTACCATACAGCTCGGAGCTCTCCCCAAAACATGAGGCCTCAAAGTCTGGCCTACGGTCCATCACTCACCTGCAGGAATCTCCAAGCTCTTGCAGTCGCAAGTTTTCAGGCTGACGGCCCCCAAAGGCCCTCTGTCCACTTGCAGAACCTGGAGCAGAGCCACGTCTCCACAGACCAGCACGCGAGCTCCCCTGGTCAGCTCAGAGGCACCCCTGCCACCTTCCTGGGCCCCTGGGAGCCCGAGGCAACTTGCCATCCATCCGTCTAACAAACACATATTCCCTGATAGTGCCAGGCCTTAGGGATCCTGAGAGGGACCCAGTATGTCCTTCTTCTTCCTCCCAGGGTAAGAAGGAATCTCAGAAAAGGAGTGCTTTCCAAAGATTATTCTAAGACAGTGCTGACCAATGGAACTTGCTGTCATGATGCTAATGTTCCATATCTGCACTGTTCAGTACATCAGTAGCCCCTAACCACAGTGAACACTGAGCATCTGAAATGTGGCTATGTGGGACAGTTGGTTAAGCGTCTGACTTTGGCTCGGGTCATGATCTCACGGTTCGTGAGTTTGAGCCCCGTGGTGGACTCTGCTCACAGCTCAGAGCCTGGAGCCTGCTTCAGATTCTGTGTCTCCTTCCCTCTCTCTGCCCCTCCCCCATTCTCTCTCTCTCTCTCTCACTCACTCAAAAATAAATAAACATTTAAAAAAATGAAATGTGGCTAATGTGACTGAGGAACTGAATTTCTAATTTTCCTTAAGTTTATTTATTTAAATGTAACTAACAGCTACTATATTGGACAGCACAGTCCTAGGAGCTATGGGAGCATAGAGGGGGAAGGGGAGGCTTCAGGGAGGAGACAACATTTGGTGGGGCCAGGTGGAACTCCAGAATGTTCTTTCAACAAGTATTTACTGACAGCCAAAAAGGGCCAAACATTGATGATACAGCAATAGACACACAAGTTGGGAAGTGAAACTAAAACCAGGTAATAACGTGAACCAAGTATAGGGTACTGCATAAAGGAGGACCCCACCTCAGACAGTATAAATCAGGGAAGACTTCCTAGAGAAAGTAGTTTCTAAGCTGAGGCCTAGGGAAAGACTATTCCAAAAAGGAAAAATCGCTTGTGCAAAGGCCCTGAGGCAACAGAAAGCCTGGTGAGGATTATGGAGAATAGGAAAGCTCTCACACAGGCAGCAGCCAGAACGGTCCCACAGCTCAGCTCCACACTGGTGGCCAACCAACTCACTCATCATTCTTCTCAGATGTCCACTGGAATGCACCCAGCCCCAGCCAACCCCTTGAGCATATTTTGGAAAATCCTGCCACAGTCTCCAGCCTGACCAAAGGCTCCTCTGACCTCCTGCATCCTCTCTGAGGTCACTACTGGGTGGGGCCTGAGCCCTGATCCCTCCAGGAATTCCTGACTCATCACGGAAAAAACTGAAAAGCCCACATTTTCTCAAGAATCAGTCCAACACTAAAGGGGGAGGGCAGCTGTGACCCCAGCTCCCGGACACAGGGACAGAGCGGGGGAGGGCAAGGAGCAAATCAGAGACAGAAGAAGATGCAGAAACAGAGACCTGGGCAGAAAGTGAGCCGGACACTGATAGTAAATCTACAGAGACAGGAGGTGGTGCTCACAGACACAGGGACAGGCAGCCCAAGCCAGCAGGACAGATAGACAGAGATACACCCACCAGTGACGGCTAACACCAGCCAAAAACAAAGGGCCACTCTTAGGTACACACAGCTGGAGAGAGACTGACAGGCTTGCAAAGACAGCCAAGGACTAGAGGCAGCCTGTGGACCTGGAGGACGGTGGGGCCGGCGCCCCTGGGCACAACCACTGGCTGCACTCTCAGAGCAAGCCATGAGGGGGCGGTGTTGCCCCAGCCACCGCCCATGAGCCAGGAGTCCAGCTTCTCCAAAATGGTCCATGTCAGACTCCCTCCTTCAGAGGCAGCAGACAGGGCATCAGGCTTACTGAAAAGGTGTAAGAGACTTGGATGGGGGACCCAGCGCATGCACACCCTAGCCTGGAGACCCTCCCCTCCTCAACCCAGCATATCCTCAAACCTGCCCCTTCCCTCCCATTCCCCCTCTCCAGCCACGTCCTCCCTTTCGAGACACCTGCAGAGGAAGCCCAGAGCACGGAAGGGCGGGGCCAGGGGCGCCCGCCGATTTGATTTCCCTGCTCTTGGGGGCACGAACAGATGCTAGGTCTGAGGACCACCCTCAGTTCCTGCCGCAGGGCCTGGTCCCCTCCTTTCCATCTTTCCCAGTAGGCTCTTGGTTTCAAAGCCTCCCTCACATAGATCCAGAGATCTTGGCTGAGCCCATGCCTGTGAGCAGCCAGCAGGGCTAAAAATACAAGGGTATCCTTCAGCTGCAGTAGCAGGATCCAAGCCTCTGCTTGTCCAAGCCTCTGCTCACACCTTTGGAAGGGCCGTTCATAAATCAACGTGACCGAGGAGGAAGGCCACTGCGGAACCACCCCACGTACGAGAACTCTCGATGAGCACCAACACTGTGTCAAACACTGTAGATGCTTCGTCTTACCCAATCCTTACAGCAACTCAAATCGTTATGCCCATTTTACAGACAAGAAAGCTCAGAGAAGCTCCCCCTCTGATGATCATTCTGTAGGTGTGGGTATTTCTCAAAGCTCCGTTTCAGGCGTCTCCTCCTCTCCCTGGATGCACATTTCCTGAGCAGCAACATCCGTTCCCATGACTCAGCCTGAATTCTCAAACTAAGCCTTTTGCCTCAGTCTTTCTCCTCGGTTCCAGACCAGTCTATCCGCTTCCTTCTACTCATCTTCTGGATGTCTTCAGGGACCTAACATTGTACATGCCCAACGATGACCCCTGATCTCCATGCCGTGAGTGAACATGGCACACACCCAGCGGCCCTCGGTCAGCCTCTACCACTCCCACCCCAGCCAAGCTCCACGGGGCCTGTCGACTCTGCCCCTGCTCCCAAGGGCCAGCGCCACTCTCCAGCCCGGGCCCACCGCCCTCCTTCCCGTCCGCCCATCTTGCATTCCCAGCTGCTCTCTGTTGTTGCTCCTGTCCACACCACAGCCAGACCGGCCTTTTCAAAACCTAAGTGGAGGGGCGCCCGCGTGGCTCAGTCGGCTAAGGATCTCGGCTCAGGTCATGATCTCATGGTTCCTGACATTGAGCCCTGCGTCGGGCTCTGAGCCGAACGTGGAGTCTGCTTGGGATTTTCTCTGCCTCTGCCCCTCCCCTGCTCGCTCTCGCTCTCTCTGTCTCTCTCTCTCTCAATCAATCAATCAATCAATCAATAAATGGATTCGCATCACTCCCCCACCCAAACCCCTCCAGTGGCTTTATACCACCCTCAGGGCAAAGTTCAAGGCCTTTGCTGTGGTCTCAGCAGCTGTAATGACCAGCCTCCTGGGAACTCCGGCTGCAGTCAGCGTCACGCCAGCCCATGGCCGCTTCTCACTCCCGCTAGCTGGGCAGCCTCCACACCGCACCCCTCCCTGCGCAGAGCGAGGACCGTTCTCCCTCCTTACCATCCTCCAGCCTTTCTGAATGCCCTGCTGGGTCTGTGTTCTCGGAGCCCTCTGAGCCTCGCCTTAGCCTCTGTCAGGATTGCAGGTATAATTATGTTCTTCATTCCTGCTGTCTTGGGCAGAGGGTGAGCTCTGAGAGGCTCCTGGGGACCATGTCCGTTCGGTCACCGCTGGATCCCCCGCCCCCCGAACTGAGCCTGCACTGAGGTGGGTGCCGAGTAAATATTTGCTGAACAAGTTCTGCCCCTTCCACGCCTCTTGGGGTAGCCCACCTCTGGACAGATTGGACTCTTAATCACTTCTTCCTATTAAGCCCAATTCCTCTCAGGCTCTCGAAACAACTTCCAACAGGGCAACTCAAAGGTCCTGGGGGAGGGTCAAGCTGCCTCCTCTCTTCCTGTGTCTAGCCTTTCCTCTTTCACACCCTCTGCATCCACCGAGCGCCTCGAGGCCCTCGCCTGCCCCTGCCAGGTCAGGAAACTTCCCAGGCATTTCTCAGTCGGGTTTCCAGGTACCATCTTTCCTCCCCCAAGACCTCCAGTTCGAAGACCCCCCCCAGTTCCAAGACCCCCAGTGTCTGCCTACACCACGGATAGTACTGAACCCTATACAGGCTGTTTTCCTATACATACACACCTATGATAAAGTTTCACTTATTAGGTACAGTAAGAGATGAACAACCACAATAAACTAGAACTTCAACACGTTGTCATAAAAAGTACGTGAGTGTGGTCTCTTTCTCTCCAAATACCTGATTGCAGCATACACACCCTTCTTGCGTTTTTCTTTTTTTTATAAAATGTATTTATTTATTTTCAGAGAGAGAGAGAGAAAGCATGAGTCAGGGAGGGGCCGAGAGAGAGGGAGAGAGACAGAATCCCGAGCAGGCTCCATGCTGTCAGCACAGAGCCTGATGCGGGGCTCGAACCTACGAACCATGATGAGATCACGACCTGAGCTGAAATCAAGGGTCAGACGCTTAACCAGCTGAGCCACCCGGGCGCCCCACACGCCCTTCTTGTGATGATGATGGGAGAGGATAAAATGCCCACGTGATGAGGTAGACAGGTGAATGACATGGGCACTGTGAGGTAACCTTAGGCTATTGACCTTCTGACAATACATCATCTGCTTCCTGATCACAGCTGACATCAGCAACTGAGACCTCGGATAAGGAGTGACTCCTGAACAGTTCTCTCCCTGCCCCCAGGAAGGCGTCCCTCTCCCCTCCTCCCCCAGATCCACTTGCTCTGGCACCCAGCCCTGACATCCTGGTCTGAGGAGCCTTAGGCCGGAAGTCCTGTCTTTGACTTGTTTTATGGCCTTGCACTTCCCCTCTCAGGGCGTCATCTCCCCTTCAGTGAAAAGAAGTGGGTCAACCGTGACCTGAGGTCTCTTCTGAGACTCTGAGGTCTCTTCCAGCTGTTAGATCCTGTATTTGTTTGCCGGGGCTGCTCTAATCAGTACCAGGGACTGGGGCTGCTTCAAGAGAAATTTAGTTCCTCACAGGTCTTCTCGTTTTACCTTGACCACATCTTTAAAGGCCCTATCTCCAAACACAATCACATTCCGTGGTACAGGGGTGAGGAGCTCATCATAGGAAATTTTAGGCGGACACGATTCAAACCATAACAGATCCCAAAGAGGCGATGTCGTTACCCTTGCTGAGTCTCAGGGCAATGGTGAGGGACTACTAAGATCCAATGTCTAAAGCTGGGCACATGACTGGTATGCAATGAACAGTAGCTGTCATAATCTGTCGCTGATGGTGATTGCCAATGACGATGGCGAGGACATTGGGCCAGGTCTCTGGATTGGCCTAACCACAGTAATGGTGCCCTTACTTGTGTGCCTCTGGGGAAAGCTTTGTGTGAAGGTTTATGTGTGCATCCTGGGTCTCCTATGTTTACCATCCCTCCGGTCAGGTGAGGAGCTCGCGGAGGGCAGCCCCCAGGCTCTGGCCTCACGCTTCCAACCACGTGTGTCCAGCATCCCCCATACAGGGGTGATCACTGACCCACTCCCAGGCACAGTGGTGGTGGCAGTCAAGCAGGGCAGGTGATGTGTTCCAGGAAGAGGGATGAGTTCAGAGGACTTGCAAGAAACCAAAAGGTCAGGGTGCAGAGCATCCAGGGAAGGGAGGGCCCTGGAGGTCGTAGGAGGGGTTTGCATTTTTTCCTGACAGCAACGGGGCCCCATTGATGGGTTTTCAGCAGGGAGAGGTGTGATCTGAGAAGCAGATGGGAGAGGTCGGGATGGGGTGGGGCAGGACCAGAGGAGACAGCACCCGCCCTGGGAGCTCCAGGGAGGAGTGTCCAGGAGAGAAGTGAGGGGGTGTGGAGACGCAGGCACAGCAGGGAGAAGAGGGGCTGCTGGATCTGTGAGACGCTGAGAAGGAAAAGGTTCGGGCTCGGTGATGGATGGAAAGAGGACGGGGGAGGAAGGGTAGTACCACGGGCGATTCCAGGTCAGACAGGAATTGAGTGTTGAGATGAGGGAAGGCTGGCAGTGGGACAGGTAGGGGAAGAAAATCAGGAATTGAGTTTTGGACACACCTCGTATGAGATCCCTGTGAGATATCCAAGGGGAAGTGTCGGGCAGGCGAGTGGCTGCATGGGACGTCTGGAATGCTCAAGTGATTTCTAGGCGGGACTTCACACCCAGGTAAAGACCATGAAATGTCAGTGAAGGAGACTGGCCCACTGCCCAAGGGTATGCTTTCTCCAGCAGTGCTCAGGGGCCAGCACGGGCCAGAGGGCAGCTGAGTCCACAGGGCTGCCCACCCCCACCCCCAGCCCCTTCTGTTCGGTCTGCCTTCCTTAGGGGTGAGCGATCAAGGGACGGAGTGGCTTTCCTGTGTCCCGCTCCACACAGGGCAGCCCGTGGCCTCAGTGGGCCAAGTAGAAGGGTGTCCGCAGGTGGAGTCAATGCCTTGGGGGGAGGGGTCTCCATGGGTACTACTGAGGAGCACTCACTTCGGTCCCTTCCCTCCTCCCCCCCCCCCCCACACACACACCCAGGACTGTGGTCCACTCTCAGAGTGCCATTGTCCCTGGGAAGTAGAAAACAGCCCAGAGAGGGAGGGAGGGAAGGGGGTTTTGGAGCACAAGCGTGAGAGGGGAGAGAAAAGCAAGCCTGAGGAACAGCGAACTGGTTGGAAAGGATTCCTGCCCCAAGGCAATCTAGGCCTGGGGGTTGGCTCAGCAGGAGCAGCAAAAGGGCAAAGTGGTAAAAGGCAATTTAGAGTTCAGCAAGAGGATGGTAGAAATGATGTAACCCCAGCAGATTAGAAAGGAAAATGAACACAGGAGGGGATTAAAAAGAAAACAGAAGTCCTAACGACATTTTTTAACAAACTCTTGGGGGCGCCCGGGTGGCTCAGTGGGTTAAGTGTCCGACTCTTGGTTTTAACTCAGGTCATGATCTCCTGGTTCATGGGTTTGAGCCGCGTCAGGACGGGGAGGGGCCTCGGAGCTGACAGGGCAGGGCCTGCTTGGGATTCTCTCTCCACCCCCCCCCCGCCCCTCCCCGCTTCTGTGCATGGATCAAATCTCTCTCAAGATTAATAAACAAACTTAAAAACAACACTTGAAGTAGGTGCACAATGGGACAACAGGAAGGAAGATCACATACATCACAGTACGGAAAGGGAGGGGAAGGGAAGGAGGGCGGGGCTGGTGAGGCCTGGGCAGGAATGGGGGCCATTCCTACTGGAGATCCTGGATGCTCTGGATTTTCCCAGGCAGCTGGCAGAAGCAGAAGAGAAAGGGAGGAGCCGGGGTGGAGCAAAGCTGACCGAAGGGAGGGGCCCCAGGGAGGGGGGGCCGGGGGGGGGGGGGTGCGAGGGGGGCCCCCTGGCTTGGCAGCAGCAGCTTGGAAGTAGGATGAGCTGTTCAAGGCCCAGCTGCAGGCACGAGATAGAGGCAGAGCCCGTTTCGAGTTTTCCCAAACCGACAACTGATCCAACTCATATCAGAGTCCAGAGGGAAAGAGTGCAGGCAGGGGTGGAAGAAGAGGGGGTTCCGGGCTCCACACGGGGCAACCTCCCAGGGGAGGCCTCAGGACACCGTGTCAAATCATGTAGGTGCAGCATGTGTGTTTTCTCCAGGTGATACCTCTCCCAAGCTATTCAGAGACATGTGTGGCCTCAAAAAAGGTCAGGAGACACCGGCTGAATGATCTTTGGACATCACGTCCAAACTCAGGCAAGGCCAGCATCCTAAGGCTGGTGGGAAGGGTGTGAGTCCGTTTTCCTGGGACATCTGCCAAGGGGCAAGGGAAAGTGCTGGCAGGAAGGGGTACAGCAAAGTTTCCCAGCACCGTCCCTCCTCCTTGTCACTGAGCAATTCCTCAAAAGTTCCCCGGCCCCAAAAAATATCTGTGAGCCATATCGTGCACCTGACGACGGGCAGACAATGGACATACACAGGGGAATGAGAATAGCCCTGGTCTTTGAGATGCTCGTGGTGTTTCCATCTTCTCGCCTGGTATGTACCAGGTGGGGCACAGAGGAGATGGTGCAGACCTTCCTTTGCACAGGCTTTCCCTCGCCTGAAACACCCCTCCCCTCCTGACTCATCCCCCACACAATCCTGCCAACACAGATTTCACCTGCTTAACTCCCCTGCTCCTGGAGTAACAGAGGCTTAGATGTCACTGCCTCCCAGCGACCTTCCAATCCTGGCCCTCGCACAGACTAGCTCAGAGACTCTGAGTAACCTACTTGATTTTTCTTTTTTTAAAAAAAATTTTTTTTCAACGTTATTATTGAGAGACAGAGACAGACCGTGAGCAGGGGAGGGGCAGAGAGAGAGGGAGACACAGAATCTGAAGCGGGCTCCAGGCTCCGAGCGGTCAGCACAGAGCCCAATGTGGGGCTCGAACTCACAAACCGTGAGATCATGACCTGAGCCGAAGCTAGACGCTTAACCGACTGAGCCACCCGGTGCCCCCCTACTTGATTTTTCTAAGTCTCTTTTTTCCAATCTGTAAAATGGCGGGGGGGGGGAGGGGTTGGTTTTGTTGGGGGGGGTTCATTTTTTTCTAACTTTATAGAGATACATCTGACATATAACACCGTGTAAGTTTAAGACGTATAATGTATTCACTTGATACATTTTATATATAGCAATATGACAGATAACCAACATAGCATAACCAACACACCTCCTTCCTATCACATAATTACTATTTCTTTTTTGTAGTGAGGAACATTTAAGATCTACTCTCCTAGCAACATTCAAGTATATAATACACTATTATTAGCTAATAATCAGCACGTTGTAAATTTGATCCTCAAAACTTATTCATCTTTTTTATTATTGAGATATAATTGACATATCAGATATCAGTTTCAGGCATACAACACAATGATTCGATATGTGTGTATGTTGCAAAATGATTCCCACAATAATTCTAGTTA
Source organism: Panthera leo (assembly GCF_018350215.1). NCBI lineage: Eukaryota > Metazoa > Chordata > Mammalia > Carnivora > Felidae > Panthera > Panthera leo. Next base: position 16,931,924 of record NC_056688.1, on the reverse strand, counting down.
ACATCCGTCACCTCACGTTGTTAACAAAAAATCTTTTTCTTAGGATGAGGACTTTTAAGATCTACTTTCTTAGCAACTTCCAAATAGATAATACAGTGTTCTGTTTTTTTTCTTTTTTTAACTTAATTTTGAGAGACAGAAAGTGAGGGCGAGGGAAGGGGAGAGAGAGAATCCCAAGCAGGCTCCGCACTGTCAGCGCAGAGCCCAGTGCAGGGCTCAATCCCACGACCATGAGATCACGACCTGAGCAGAAATCAAGAGTCGGATGCTTCACTGAGCATCCAGGGCGCTCAGCTGGTGGGACTGAGCCACCCAGGTGCCCCTACGATACACTATTCCTAACTATGGTCACCACACTATACTTTATACCCCCAGGAAAGAATGGAGGTTTTAATAGTACATACTTCATAAGGTTATCACAAAAATCAATAATAAGAAATTCCAGATAAAGCAACATAGTAGACAGCCTGGAAAACAGGCCAAATTCAAAAAAGTAATTCAGCAGATTTTAGGTCTTCCTCTCCTGCCTACCTGGTTGGGAGGCAGGATATTGAGGAATTGCACTTCCAGAAACCAGAGAAGGAAGCAAGAATGGAGAGGCCTGGGAGAACCGAGCATAAGGCAGGAGGAAAGAACAGGAGGGGGTCTCAAGTTAGAATTTAGGCCTGGGGACTCCCAACAGCCCACAAAAGAGGCTATGGAGTCTGGTGGCTCTGAATTCTCATTGCAGCTCTGTCCCAACCTGCTGTGTGACCTTAGGCAGGTTATTTAACCTCTCTCAACCCTAGCTTCCCCTTCTATAAAGTGGAGATAGTGAACGTTAAAAAAAAATTAAAAAAAAAAAAATAGGGGCGCCTGGGTGGCTTGATCGGTTGATCGTCCGACTTCGGCTCAGGGCATGATCTCACGGTCCGTGAGTTCGAGCCCCGCGTCGGGCTCTGGGCTGACAGCTCAGAGCCTGGAGCCTGTTTCAGATTCTGTGTCTCCCTCTCTCTCCGCCCTCCCCTGTTCATGCTCTGTCTCTCTCTGTCTCAAAAATAAATAAACATTAAAAAAAATCTTTTAAAAAATAAAGTGGAGATAGTGATATTACACCAGTGACAACTCTCATTGCTTGTCCTGCTTACGACACCCTGCCAAGTTAAAGGGCAGTCCCCGTGCACACCCTGGGTGGGGTCTCCCTCTTCCTTGGAACTTCGAACTAACAGGTACAGCAGGACATAGCAAATGCTCGTGGGGGCTAAGAGCAAAAGGCCATGTGATGTTGGCTGAGGCTCTGTTCCAGTAGGACTTGGAAGCAGAAATCTCAGTGTGTTGAGCAGTCTGGCTGGTGCCGATGGAAATGGATGGCAGAGAGAAGCAGGGATGGCAGAGAGGCCATTGCTAGAACCACCTTGACGCCTGTGAGCGCCCCAATACCCCAATCTCTGGGTATTCGAGCAACAGATACCCTTGTCACCCTGAAGTCAGAGAAGTCATAACTGGAAACTGCATCCTGCTCCAAGGGTCGCCTTGAAATGAAAGCATAAGCCCGGAGTCTGGCACACAGTCGGTGCTCACTAGTGATGATGATGACGGTGACCAGAACCTGGCATAGGTGTAAGAAATCTCAGGAAGCCCCTTCATCATGCACCGTGGCCCGGAAGGCTGCGATGACTCCAGAGAGCCCACGGGATTCAGAGCACCTGGGCGTGAGCAGCTGCAGCCACTGAGCCCTCCCCCACTCCTCTCAGCACACCCCAGCCGGTCCCGGGCACTTGCAGACGCCCCAGCAGTGGCCGATCGAGGTCAGGTGGATGGAGATACACCCACAAGGTGCGGGGTCAGCGCCAGGGGTGGGGGCAGGAGCCCCAGTGGCAGCACATGTGTGAGGTGCAGTTTAGGGTGGTCTAGGTGAAGAAAACTGCTCTGCAGCCAAGACTGCCTGGCTTTGACCTTCTCTGTGTGACCTTGGGCAAGTCACCTAACTTGGTCTGTGGCATGAAAACAAGGATAATCGCAGAACCTACTTCCTAGGGTTGAGGGAGAGGTAGGAAGAGACCAGAGAGGTCACCGTGGGCCAAAGTCAGGAGGACACCGGAGCCGGAAAGTGGACTGACCATGAGCAATGCAACCGGTACCTGGAAGAGAAGTAGCAGCCAGACGAAAACGGCCGGGTTTCGCCACAGGGTACACTGAGGCAGGCCGGACTCCCTCCAGCCGCTGCCTCGGGATTCCCCCAGCACCACCTTCTCTAGTCCATCCACAGCCGTGCACCCCACCAGCACCTCATTCCTTCCCATCGACGCTGCTCTCGCTCCTCGGAAAGGCTTCCCCAGCCGTCCTGGTCAGTCTGTCCAGCCGGGCCCCTCTGTCAGTCTCTGTCTCCCGCTCTAACAGCTTCTGGCATGGAGTCAGAATTCCAGGAAAAACCCAGCACACACAGCACCATCGGGGTTCCCTCCTGTCCTCCAGCCACCTGCCACCACTGTCCCCGACAAGGGAAAGCTCAGCTTCACGCCTTCGGGGACAGGCACGGGATGTCCCAGAAGTAACAACCGTGTGACTTATTGAGGACTTTCCCATTTCCACACAAGTTCAGTTAGGAGTGTCAGCTGCACCCTGTCTCCTTTTTTTGCGACAGAAAAAGAAATCCTTTTTTGAAATCCAATGTTTGATTTCAGCTCGCAGAATACAAGTCTCCAGACCGAAAATGTATTAATCTCACGGTGTTCTTACGCTATGCAGGTTTGTGACCTTTTGCTTTTACGATCATTTCACGTGACTTCTGAAATGACTTCACACAGGACATCCGTCGAAGTCCTGGATTGGGCCGCCTCACTGAGAGCAATGTCACAGCTCTGAACCTTTATCGGCACAGCCAAGGTGCTTAAGACGTTTTTGTAAAATTACACAGAACTTCTTTTAGGAACGTGAACACAGTTACCTAATTCCTCCTTTTCTTGCTGATGCTGAGAAACCATGTTTCCAGGCCACAATTTTGTTTTCATAGACTTGATTCTCCCCGCCCCACAAATGCACAGCCTGCCCCATCATCAACATGCCCCACCGGATGATTCACTTTTCATTAACCTCAGAGGAACGTGATCTCTCGTTTCATAACTGGATTATTTGGAACCCACTTAGCACAAAACTGTGGGGACTGAATCTTAAGGCGCTTGCTTAATACTTGGACTGCCTGCCTCCTGCTGTGGGAGGTACATTCACAAGGGAGGAGTCCGGTGCGGGCTACTCGCTGCTGCATCCCGGAGAGCCTGCAAGTGCTTCCCAGTAAGAGCCTCGCAAAAACAGGGACCAAGCCACGAACCAGCAAGCCTAACCGGGGGGCCAGCCACCACAGCCACATCACTTATCCTCAGCATAAAGGGAGACCCAGAGGCCAGAAGAGAACCACCCACTGGACCGCCCACCCCCCCCCCCCAGCAGTCCCCAGCCCAGCCTTCTCCTGTGCTCACGTCTTCCAAGAAGCCCAAAGGGCAGAACTATGCTCTCATTCTAGAACATGCACGCATCTCTCGGCCCCTCAGGGGACTGGCTCCACCGTTCATCTGCAGAGAGCTCTGTTGTCCCATCACCCAGGAAGGCTGGGGGGAAGGGCCAGACTTCCTGGGCCCCACCTCCTTGCCATGATCTATGGAGCGTGCCCCCCAGAGAGGAAGCCTCAATCGAGGACCTGCCAAGAAACACGATAATTTAAGGAATTAAGCTCCATTTGGATGGTTTGGAGTTTGTTTTTTTCCCCCTGTCACAATGACATCTTGATTCCAGTGGTATGTCTCTGGTGGGACCCCCCAATAAATAGGTGTCTCTGGCAGGGCCCCCCAATAAACCAACTATTTGGTTTCTGAACAATTTGAGAAATAAATTGAAAATTTAATAAGAAAAGGAAAGAAAAAAGAACCCACCAGGATGCATCAATGGGGACCTTGTCCTTATGGAGGGCCACATGACCTTATGTTCCTGCCAGAGTGAATACCCCAGCGTCCAGAAAAACAGCGGAAGGAGGTTTCACGAACCAAGCTTCCTGCTATGTGTTTGACTGTTGTAAGAGCTTATTGGGTGTTGCCCGAGGAAGCTGTCCCTTCAGGACCTCTCCCGGGACAGGAGAGATGGAGAAATGTGATCTCTGTCATATACAGAGCGTCAGGATAGAGCCCGAGGTGTGGGGGAGCGGGTCCTCCAGCTGAAGCAGCAGCAGCAGCCCTTGTACCTGGCACGTGGGTGGGCTTCACGTTACCTCCTATGCTTGCTTCTCCCTTGTCATCCCTGAACCGTGAGCACTCTTGCGTTCCATCTTGACTCAGCTGTGTTTGAGGATACTGAGGCAGTGACACCAGTTCCAGCTCAGACCGGGCCAGCCACCTAAAGCCAGCGGGGTGTGGCCACAGAGCCCTGTAGTCCCCGAGCCAAGGAGAGCAGCATCCCGGAAGCAAACGGGGCTTCAGAATCCAACCCTGATCCGCAAGTGGGAGTCTCCCTCTACGCCTCCAACCCTGAAGAACCGGGATTTGACTGTACTGAGTCAGCTGGTTCCTATATTGACGGTTTCCCAGCGTCCAGATATGTTCCCTGGCGTTCTCCACCCAGGGATCCTCCTCTGGGTCACATCACGCAGAGCCTTCTCCCAATTCTCTATACTCCCAGAGGCGAAGGCAGACTCCCATCCCCTCCAGGTTCCCCTCTGGTGGGAGACCTTCCCGTCTTTCCTTCCTGTCCAATCCCCCTCTGCCAGAAGAGCAAGGCCGCAGCCACAAGTATGATCCTAAATGAGTATGTTCCCCTTCTGGCAGTTCTCCCGCTGTGGGACGGGTGCCTGCCAACAAGCTGACATATGGAATGTGAACCGGATTTTCCACTGGCTTCCACTAGGCAGGCAGAGAAGGGTTTCCCTCCCAGAAAGGAGGGCAGACAGCAGGGTCTGGGAATGGGAGAAGTAAGCAAGGCTACATGGGGATCTCGTTACCCCAGGATGTGGTTTTAATTCCATCCTTCCCTTGCAGCCTCTACCCCACTCCGCCCCCCCCAGTTTATTAAAGGCTCCAAATTAAATATATGAGATGTAATTGCAACATGGAGATCCTGGCTCAGTATCCAGAAACTGTCGGAGGGGGCAGGGTAACAACCACAAACGGGGGAGAGAAAAAGCAAACTGTCAGTACCCATTTGAACAAAGCACTGCCTATGTCTGGGCTGCAGGCAGGGCCTAGGTCAGCTCCAGACCGGCTCCCAGGGCAGCCGCTCCCCGCCCCCAAGTACTGAGGGAGGGCTCCCCGGCCCAGAGACACGCCTCAAGCCTTCCGGGGCCCAGGCCCCTTGGGAGTGACCAGATCTCGCCTCCACGTGCTCCACTCCATCACTCCAATGCAAGCATTCCCTGCACTGCCAGCCCGGCTCTGTCCCATTCCATCCAGAGTTTTCCCCCTGACTCCCATTACCAGTGAGCCCCTCCATACTTTCGTTCCTGCTTTCCCCTCTCACCCCACCCCTGCCCACCCTTCGTCCCCCCCCCCCCCACCGCTGGATTCTTTCTCTTCCCCCAAGTCACCCTTCCCTTAGAGGCAATCAGGGCCCTCGGTGGCCTCCCCAGTAGCCCCCTGCCCACCCCACCCACCCAGTCTCCTGTATCTTCCCTCCTCTCCTTCACCGATCCCTCATCTAAGCCCCTCACAGGACAAAGGCTCCTTCTCTGCTCCTCCCATGACCCTGAATCTTCAGGCCTTTCTCCAAGGCACGGTCGCTTTGCGTGGGCTCCTCAGCTTACTCCAGTCCCTGTTGTCCTGCCTGCTCTCAGGAAGAGGACTGTGGCCTGAGGCACCCACACCGTCCCCGTCTCACTGCCCTCTCTGAGGTGTGCAGTGCCAGGAATCGCCACGCCCTCCTTGACCTGGAAGACAGGCCTCTCCCGGCTTTTCTTCCTGCTTCTCTGAATATTCCTTTTCTAGCTCTGACTCTTCTCCTCAGCCAGCCCCTCAGATCTGTGGTTCTCCAGAGTTTTGTCCTAGAGCCTCTCTCTCATGCCACCCATCCCAGGTTCCCAGGAATCTAGCCCCTGCTCCCTGCATCCCTCCACACCGAGGCACCCCCTGACCTGCAGTCCACATATTATCGCCTGATGCTCCAGCTCTCCTCCCCACAGTGACCCCCAGTCCTCCATCCACACCCAATACCTTTGTTCAGACCTGGTAAGACAGCCTCCCCCCGGCTTGTGCCCAGAGATCTGCCCCCTCCACCCTCCCCCTGCTGCCACAGGCATATAGCTAGGGCATGCAGGGACATTGTTTTGTTGGGAGCTTATGTGCCAGGCACCATGCCAAGAGCTTTCTCATAGACCAGTCCATTTACTCTCCTGATGACCCCGTACATTAGATATTATTGCACCCATTTGTATTTATGAGGGAAACGGAGGCTCAGAGAGCATAAGCAACCTACCCAAGCCTCAAGACCACTACAGATAGAGTGCATTTGGAGCGCCAGCCCCAGTCACTTCCTACCTGCTCCCGCAAATGCAAATCTGATCGCACCAGTCCATTACCACCTCACTGCACTCCAGACAAAATCCAGACTCCTCAGGATGGTGTCCATGATTGTCCTCAAACCGTCCCAGCCTTCTGTTTTCTACTGTCTTCTACTCTAGAGCCAGACAGAATGGCCAGGCTGAGATGGGCCTGCCCCATGCTTCAGCACAATCAGCTTCCTCTCCTCTCTATCCAGACAATTCCTCATTCCTTAAGACTAGCAGAGAGCTGCCTTCCCTAGGAACCCCAGCCCCATCATCTCGCCAGGTGGACTGGCTGCCTCCCTGGAGCTCCGGGACACTGTGTGCTCACTGGGTCCTGGCACTCACCCACTGCCTCGTAATCACTTCTTTAATCTTGCAAGTGTCATTTTTAGCTTTGTAGCCCCGGGGGACCGACACAGATCCTATGTGCAGCACGAAGGGGCTCAGGAAGAGAAGCACAATCAAATGAGCATCCCAGCCAGATCTGCCCAAAGTGGGGTCCCAAATCAGCAGTGGCAGAAGACAGCCCCATCCCACCTCCGATTCTGAGAATCAGACTCTCTGGAGACAGACACTGCAGCTAGCACTCTGCACCTTAAAGACGCTTCCCCGAGACATTCTCACACCCAGTGAAATTTGAGAGTCTCTGATCTAGACCAGTGCTTGGCCCTGATCATCACCAGGCCAGCCTGGTCATGGGACCAGATACTCAGCTGCTATCTGCTTATACACAACCAGGACAGGTATTTCCCTGACTTTTTCGTATCAGGACAGGCAGAGAAAAATAACAGTTTCGGGCACTCTGGAGGAAACGGACAAAGGTGCTCAGACCTGAAGGTGAAAGGCCTGGGAGCTGAGCTCCCCTGGGCTCCACCCAGCTGAGGAGGTCAACAGCTTGGCGTGCCTAGAACCCACTCCTGACACCTGCTCAGGGAGCTTTGGTCACTAAGAGCTCCCAGCAGGCGCAGGCAGCCAGGCACAGCTGCCCAGGACTCACATGGATGCTGGTGCTGACAAACTGTGACGAAAACCCTAGTGAGTGACGGCCTCAGGGTCAGCCATGGCTCAAATAGCAGCATGGACCTCTATAGCTTGGGACCATTCTCACTGCAGGAACTCCTGACTGAGGGTCTCCTGGCCCTGGGAACCACACATGGAGGAAAGGCAAGTGAGGGCTCTGAGTATCCCCTGCTGGGCTCAAGGCAACTGTGCTATCCAAGGCAACCCCTGGGGTCCCCCTCCAGCTCCACCCTGCCCTCCCCGGCCCTGGAAGTGGGACAGGTAGCCAGAAGTGATCTGTGAGCCAGGATGCTGAGCTTCCTTTCCCCTGCCAGAGGGAGGCTGCTACAGGGACTTGATATACTTCCAGAACCTCCTTATTCAGTAAAATGCTTAATGAAATATATGGAGGACTTGGCAAGTCAACTAGGTACCAGAAGCTACTGTGAACTCTAAAAACATCCTTCAAAGCTCCTATGTGCCAGGCACAGTGTATTCTCTATGGGACCCACACCCATATGCTGACCTTTCCGGAGGGCCCACGAAGTGTAGAAAATCTGTCTTTACGATACATTAAGGAGGAACTGAGAGCTGGAAGACTCCTGAAATTATTGAGCCTTTAGATAAGGAGCTGATGCCCTGAATGCTCCTAAGTGCTTAGCTCCTGATTAAATGATGCAACTGGAGTGTTAATAAAAGAGCTTTCAGGGGCACCTGGGTGGCTCAGTTGGTTAAGTGTCTGACTTCAGCTCAGGTCATGATCTCATGGCTCATGAGTCTGAGCCCCACGTTGGGCTCTGTGCTCACGGCTGGGAGCCCGCTTCAGATCCTCTCTCTCCCTCTCTCTCTACCCCTCCCCTGCTCATACTCTCTCTCTCTCGAAAATCAATAAACATTAGAATTATAAAAAAAATTTTATAAAAAAAACTTTTTAACAAAAATTTTTTTTAAAAAGAGACTCGGGGCGCCTGGGTAGCTTAGTCAGTTAAGCGTCCAACTTTGGCTCAGGTCATGATCTCACAGGTCGTGGGTTCAAGCCCTGCACTGGGCTCTGTGCTGACAGCCCAGAGCCTGGAGCCTGCTTCAGATTGTGTGTGTCCCTCTCTCTGTCCCTACCCCACTCGCTCGCTCGCTTTCTCTCTCTCTCTCTCAAAAGTAAATAAATATTTTTTAAAAAATTTTTAAAAAGAGACCCAAATACAGAGAACAAACTGGGGTTTGCTAGAGGGTAGGTGGGTAGGGGATGGGCTAAATGGGTGATGGGCATTAAAGAGGGCACTTGTTGGGATGAGCACTGAGTGTTCTAGGTAGTGTTCTAAATTCTACTCCCAAAACCATTATGACACTGTAGGTTAACTTGGATTTAAATAAACTTTTGTTTAAAAAGAGCTCTCATGATGTACTATAGAAAAAAAATCATCTTTCTCCCTAGGGTCTAACCAATCAACAGGAGAATTGATATTCTAAGCAGCAGCTTGGGACCTCTGAGTAAAAGGGTCCCTAACCGAGGGAAGGGTCCATGGTGCCTAACATAGTGTGAAGCATAAACTGACATTCAACACTTGGTAAACTAATGGTTGCATGGGTGGGTGGATGGATGGACAGACGGATGGATGAAGGTGAAGTGTCTTTCCTTTTTGGGAGTTACTTCCATCAGCAATCATTCCTAGAAGGGTCAAATCACTGTGGACACCTTTTGGATATCATGACGTGGACACAGCTTGGTTCAGCTGACGAGACCGGGCAGCGTGCAGGGGACGTGAAAGGAGGGAGGAGAACAGACACACCTCCGGAGTGTATGGAAAGGACACACCTTGCTGCCCGATTATCCCAGCTCTACGTGTATTTATTAATCTAGCACTTTGTTTTGTTCTTTTCCAGCCTCAACTACAGGCGCCACCACCTTCTCCCCACCATTTACCTCCCTCTGCGCGGGGCCACGGGAGAACGATTGAGCCAGAAGGGCCTTACAAGACCATCTAGTCGGAGGACACAAAGTGGGTCTCGGACATGTTTTAGTTCCGCCTCCACAGTCATTTAAAATTGTATTAACATCTAACAATCAGAGTCTATATAAAAACATAGATTTTGTTTTTCTTGGGGGAAAAAAAATAACAGAAGATCGGCAACATTTCCCTGGCACTCTCTCCTAGGGACACTGGACTGGCCCTGGGGAGGGGTTGCCATGTCAGGGGTCCACACTCCAGTCTGACACAGTCCCCACCTGGCCTTACTGACCACTCTGCCTGCTTCATTTAGCAGCTTCTGTCTGTCTGGTCCCCAAGGTGCGTGAGCCCTATGGACAAATCCAATACCCTCACTCTTAGCGATGAGCAAACAAAGCCCCAAAGGGGAAACGATCTAAGTTCACACAATGAGCTGTTGGCAGAGAAATGACAGGAACCCCCTAGCAACTCCTGGTTTGTCAGTGTGTAGCATATGGTGGGTCTTATGTGTGAATTAATTAAATGTCCATTTTTTTTTTCCAGTTAACCTTCAAGTTTGCCCCACACCTGCGCTATTCCAGCCCTGCCGTCCATGCCCACTCAGACAACCACCCCAGGAGTTACCCTGGGCTGGCTCTCCCTGGACCAGAACTCCCCTGCCAATCTCTGTGCCCTGGCCTTGCTGAGATGTGCCAGCTGAGCTTGCGACCCCAACTTCCCTATTATCCACTGTCACGACCAAGTGGGGGATCTTCCTCTTTTTTTGGTTGCCCAGCATCCTTCTCCCCTGGTAACGGTCTCTTGATGTTCTCCTCCCCACTAAGGAAAAGGGAAACTGGGTCCCCATGAAGTACTTAGAGCCCTGGGTAGAGCCTCACATGAAGTTAACACAACCCGTGGATTGTTCAGTTACGTGAGCCAACAAATTCTCTTTCTCGCCTAAGACAAGTTGGGACAGGTTGTCTGTCATTCACAACATCAAGAGAGCTCCTGGGGACTGGGGCTCTTCTCCCAAATATTCTCCTCTAAGGCATGAAGGGTATACTAGTCTGGACTCTCGGGGTTGCACGTGATGTACACAAGTGTGTGCCACTGCGCTTTCTCCCCAGCAAACACGCACGGACTTCCTGCTCTGGGCCAGGTATGAGGCTGCAAAGTTGACTCAGACATACAGCAGTCCCAGCCCAGTGAGTAACACAGGCAAATATCCTCCTGGGGAAGTGGGCACAATTCAGCAGGAGAAGGTGCTTTTGTTCACCATTTAGAGGATCTTGGACTAGTTAAAAGTAACAAATGCAGGAATTTTTTTAAAAAATTTCCAATATAGACATAATACTCATTTGTTTAAAATTAGGAAACACTGAAAAGTACACATTTTTTTTAAATCACCCCAAGACCTATCAATCAGAGGAATCGCTGTTAGCATTTTTGTGTTTCCTTCCAGTCTTTTTTTTTTCTTTGCGTAATTCTTTTTTTTATTTTGTCGCGTAAGAACACTTAACATAGATTTACCCTCCTTTTTCTAAAGTTTATTTACTTTGGAGAGAGAGCGAGCGAGCACGGGGGAGGGGCAGAGAAAGAGGAAGACACAGAATCCCAAGCAAATTCTGTGCTCGCTGTCAGCACGGAGCCCGATGCTGGGCTCGAGCCCACGAACTGTGAGATCGCGACCTGAGCCCAAACCAAGAGTCGGATGCTTAGCTAACTGAGTCAGCCGGGTGCCCCCAGAGTATAATGCAGTATTCTCGATTGCATTGCTGCCAATTTCGTGGAGCAGATCTCTAGAACTTATTCACTCTTGCATCACTGAAATCTCATGCCCCTTGATTAGTAACTCCCCATTTCCCTCTCCCCTCAATCCCGGGCAACCACCGTGCTACTCTCTGTCTGTGAATCTAACGACTCTAGATATCTCATATAAGTGGAATCACGCATCGTCTTTGTATGACTGGCCTATTTCACTTAGCGCAACGTTCTCAAGGTTCACCCATGATGTAGCATATTGGAGAATCTCCTTCCTCCTGAGGGCTGTATAATATTCTATTCGGCGTATGTAAGACATCTTCTTTATCTGTTCATCTGTCAGCGGACACTCAGGTTGCTTCCACACCTTGGCTACCGTGAATAATGCTGAAACGAACATGGGGTACAAGGTCCATCCACTAAGATCTGCTGTCATCTCCTCTGGACATATAACCAGGAGTAGGCATTGCTGGCCCATACAATAGATCCGTTTTTAATTTTTTGAGGAACCTCCATATTGTCTTCCACGGCGGCCGCACAATCTTGTATTCTCACCAACGGTGCACAGGGTTCCCAATTTCCTTGCATAATTTTTATTTGTTGGATTGTTTAAACATTGTGGATCCTAGCTTCCTCTCAACCTATGGTGCCTGAGGTGGAGGCCTGTTTTCTGAAGCCAGCTTCTGCAAGGTGGTGGGAGGTGAATAAACAGCGGCCCCCGACACACCGCGCGGTGGGGGGAAATGGGCCCCACGCTGGCTGGTGTTGGAGAAAGAACTATTCCACGGGCTTCCTCCGCTCCCTGCTCTCGTTTCCTCTGCAACAGAAAACCCTCCCCCACCTGGCTCCTCTGTCGCTGACATGATGCATTGGAGTCTGACCCCACTGGGCCATGTTTTATTGGCAAGTGGGCCACTGAAATAGGTGTGGCATCCCCTCCTGCCCTTTCTCCACATCCTCATTCAGTTCCTGAGCTTCAAATGTAGCTTTTATCAGAGAATCTGATACAGGAGGTTATAGGCAGGGGATTATCATATACATTCCAGTTTTCCTGGGACGGTTTTCGTTTTTGCCTGTTCTCCTGACATAAGTAGTAATGGCATCCCCTTTCACTCAAACAGGTCCCAATTTGGCCAATAAATTATAGGGTCCTTGTGCAGATTAAGAAAATATGCACTTACCTTCTCAGCAGCTGGTATATCTCTGAGAGTGGAGGGGAAGGGTGACAGAGATGATTTGGGGCCCCAAACCCCTTCCAGATAGCACAAGGGCCATGGCTTAATGGAACCCTGGTTTTAGCTAAGTCACCACAGGGGTTTCCAGGCAAGGAAGCAGGAGGACAGTCCCGCAGGGAAGACGCTGCTGCGTGCAGCCATCCCCCAGCTCCCAGCAGGCACCTGCCCCACCCCATGCCTCCAGGACCCCCTCCATCTTTATCTCCTATGCCCCGAACTCTCGCCCCAACCAGCACCTCCAGGTTGGCTCCCAGCCCCCACACCTCACCCCTGCTCTGCCCTCAACCCCCAGCCCCTTGATCGGCCACCACTGCACCACTCACACCCTACTCAGCTCCACCTCACGGGGTTCTGCCTTGGCAGCCTTCCTCGATTACGGCTCAGCCCCCGGCTTTCCTGTCCGGCCCCGCCTGGGACCTCCCAGCTCCAGAGACCCAGACACTGGCCAGGATGGAAACTCCCACAGTTTCTCTTCTCAAATTCCACCCTTTGCCTGCTTGAAACTCCTGCCCCATCTTTAATTTTTTCCACTGACTCCTTCTCCTCACCATCAGACCTCTGCATGTTTATTCATTCGTTCCTTCAGTGTTAATTAGGGTCCCGTCAGGGTGCCAGTGCCTTTGCTCGTCACTGCTGTCCCTTACCACTCTGCTCTCCTCCTTAACCCAACTTCTCCGGGAAATGACCTGTTCATAGCTCTCATTTACTTGCTCCCACTTTGCAGTCCTCAGCACCCACTGATACACTAAAACCTCCCCGCCGTTGTTCACCAGTGACCTCCTGACCACCAGACCCAGGAACTGTCCCAGCCTCTTGGCCTGGGCATCCCTGGCACTGTTAACCACCCAGTTTCTTCTCTTGGTCACCTGAACCTGGCCACCTCCCACCCTTCCCTTTCCTCTCTCACTTCTCCCCGCATCCCACTTCTGCCCACCCAGGATCGCCCACATGTCTTGACAATACACTGACTTAGTCCCTGGCATTGATTTCATCTTCTGGTGCAGCTTCTGACCTGTTCCTTCAGGAAGGTGGCAGGCCCACCTCTGACCCCAGTGGCTTGGGCACAAAAAAGGCTCCTCAGAGGGGCGCCTGGGTGGCTCAGTTGGTTAAGCGTCCGACTTCAGCTCAGGTCACGATCTCACGGTCCGTGAGTTCGAGCCCCGCGTCAGGCTCTGGGCTGATGGCTCGGAGCCTGGAGCCTGTTTCCGATGCTGTGTCTCCCTCTCTCTCTGCCCCTCCCCCGTTCATGCTCTGTCTCTCTCCGTCCCAAAAAAAAATTTAAAAAAAAAAAAAAAAGTTGAAAAAAAAAAAAAGGCTCCTCAGAGATATTCTTGCCATGTCCTTTAGAGAGCTTTGTAAAACCCAGAGAGGAGATTGGTGTGCCATAGCCAAAAACTCCAGAGGCAAATACAAGAGAATCCACCACATTAAGCACTCAACTCACATAAATTCAAATCTCTGTGCTCCAAAAGAAGGCAAAGTGTCAAAGTAAGCAGTATGGGCAATCGTGCTCACCATCCTACCCAATGAGTGTTTGCTACAGAGACCTGAGTCTGCTCTCTTTGTGTGCCTCTCATAGTGCGGACATCCTGCTGAGCTAAACGTTACTGTGATGTTTAAAAGTAAGTATCTTTTGGGGCACCTGGGTGGCTCAGTCGGTTAAGCGTCTGGCTTCCACTCAAGTCATGCTCTCGCGGTCAGTGAGTTTGAGCCCTGCATCGGGCTCTGTGCCTACATTGTGGAGTCTGGAGCCTGCTTTGGATTCTGGTCTCTCTCTCTCTCTCTCTCTGCCCATCCCCTGCTTGTGTGCTCTCTCTCTCTCTCTCTCTCTCTCTAAAAAAAAAATAAACATTTTTTAAAAATAAAAATAAAAGTAAATATCTTTCAAATGTGGCACCTAACGTAAGCCAATTACTTTGCGTGAGGCTCAGCTAAAGAATAAGTGATCTGCTCCACACTGGGGGGGAGCTGGCTACATTGGACCATTCACAGGGGTGGTAATCTGTTGTTCTATCATGACTTTCTATGAGATTTGCACCCTTTGTGTTGACTTTGGAACCAACCAGTGTAAGCTCAAGAAGGATGAGGAACCAAGAATCCAATGCGGACTAGACACTCACAAGTTATTCCCACAAGGTAAGCAATCGTGAAAGAAATGTCTTCTGAAGAAACCACTGGGTGTTGAAAGTGGCGATGACTTTTTATTTTATTTTATTTATTTATTTATTTATTTGAAAGAGAGAGAATGCGTGAGCAAGGGAGGGCAGAGAGAGAGGGAGAGAGAGAATCCCAAGGAGGCTACACGCCCAGCATAGAGCCCGACTAGGGGCTTGATCCCACGACCTGGGGATCATGACCTGAGCCAGAAGCAACAGTCGGATGTTCAACCGACTGAGCCACCCAAGCATCCCAGGCAATGACTTTTTAGCTACAACACCAAAGGCGTGATCCATGAAAGATATAGTTGAAAGCTAGGCATCATTAAAAAGAATCCGCTCCGCAAAAGACAATTTCAACAGAACGCGAAGACAAGCCACAGACTGGGAGAAGATATCTGCAAAAAAACACACCTGACCAAAGACTATTATCCGAGATATACAAGGAACTCCGAAAATTCAACAATAAGAAAACGAACAACCCAATTAAATAATGGGCCAGAGACCTCACCAGACACCTCACCAAAGAAGATGTGCAGAGAGCAAACAAGCATATGAGAAGATGTTCCACGTTGTACGTCATCAGGGAAACGCAAATTAAAACAACGACTACATACCTCTACACACCTGCTAGCATGGCCAAGCTCCAGAATGCTGACAAGGCCAAATTTTAGGAAGGAGGCAGAGCAACAGGAACTCTCGCGCATTGCTAGTGGGAATGCAAAATGGTACAGCCACTTGGTAAGACAGTTTGGCAGTTTCTCGAAAAATGGAACATATTCTTACCAGCAAGACCCAGCGATTACACTCCTCGGTATTTACCCAAGGAGTCGAACACATGTCCACACAAAAACCTGCACGCGGAGGTCTAGAGCAGCTTTATTCACAATTGCCAAAACCTGGAAGTATCCAAGATGTCCTACAGTACGAGTGGCTACGTTTTGGTACGTCTAAGGCAACAGAACATTACTCAGCGCTAAAAAGAAATGAGCTATCAAGCCATGAAAAGACATAGAGGAAACAGATGCATATCGCTAAGTGAAAGAAGCCAATCTAAAAAGGCTACAAACCGGGGCGCTTGGGTGGCTCAGTGGGTTAAGCATCCAACTCTTGTTATCGGTTCAGGTCATGATCTCATGGTCTCTCAGGCTCTGTGCTGGGCATGTAGCCTGCTTGGGATTCCCTCTGTCTCCCTCTCTCTCCACCTCTCCGTCACTCTCACTCTCTCTCTCAAAATAAATAAAACTTAAAAATAAATAAATAAATAAATAAAACTTAAAAAAAAAAAAAAGCGGGGCACCTTGGTGGCTCAATTGGTTGAGCATCTGACTTTGGCTCAGGTCACAGTCTCGCGGTTCCTGAGTTCGAGCCCCACGTCGGGCTCTGTGCTGTCAGCACGGAGCCTGCTTCAGATCCTCTGTCCTCCTTTCCGTCTGCCCCTCTCCTGTTCACACACACTCTCTGTCTCAAAAATAAACACTTTTTTAAAAAAAGGCTACAAACTATATGATCTCAACTATATGACCATTTAAGGCCAAAAGCAAAACTATGCAGACAGTAAAAGATCAGTGGTTGTGGTGGCAAGGACAGGGGGGTGAATAGACAGCACAGATGATTGCTAGGGAAGTATTAACTATTAGGTACAATGCTAGAATGGTGGAAACATGTCATTGCATGTTCCAAAACCACAGGATGCCCACCACCAAAAGTGAACCCTAATGTGAACTACAGACTCTAGGTGACAATGATGTGTCAATGTGGTTCACTGATTATAACACATGTACCACTCTGGTGGGGGATGCTGATAATGGGAGAGGCTGTGCGGGGCAGGGGTGGGGGGGGGGGTGGTGGTAAACAGGAGGCGTCTGGGAAATCTCTCCTCCTTCTGCTCAGTTTTGCTGTGAACCTAAAACTGCTCTAAAGAATCGTCAATTTGCAGGGGCGCCTGGGTGGCTCAGTCGGTTGAGCATCCGACTTCGGCTCAGGTCATGATCTCCCGGTTTGTGGGTTCGAGCCCCGCGTCGGGCTCTGTGCTGACAGCTCGGAGCCTGGAGCCTGCTTCGGATTCTGTGTCTCCCTCTGTCTCTGTCCCTCCCCCACTCACACTCTGTCTCTCTCTCAAAAATAAATAAACATTAAAAAAAAAAAAGAATTGTCGATTTGCAAAAGAAAAAGAGCCCTCTGGGGGGACACGGAGAGATTTCCAGCAAACTTCGTTCACAGTGTGGTGGCAGCAGGTGCTCAGAGAACTCTGGGCCGCAGAGATACAGCTGCCAGTGACGGGGCAGCAGAGAGGGAACCTGGCTCCACTTCCCAGGCCCTGTGCCTCCACATGAAGAATCTGCACCTGGCCCTTCTCCTCTCTCCTCCCCATGGCTTATCTGATGGCGAGTCTGTGAGAGGGACTGTCTGCAGACCCAGCCTCAGTCTACCCTGCTCTTTGTCATGTGAAGAGGGGCCTGCCTTTGGGGGAGAGACGTGCAGGCGCCCATCCACTAGGGATGAAACAGTCCCAAGCCAAACGCGCCCACGCCTCGAAGCCACATCCTCTAAGGCAGTTTTTAGTTTTTGTAGGAGGATCAGGTAAGACAGTTAATCATTCCCATTTCATAACGGACCATCACTGATTAATGCGTGGCCCTCTATATTTATTGTAATAACACAGGTGTTATTGCCACTTGCCTGTTACCCAAGAACTAGACTGTTAGCAATGACTTCTATTGGCCTATAAGCTCCTCCCCATGGCATCCTCCAGCCTCCCCTCACTCCCACCAGAGGCAACCCGAACCTGAATTGTGTGCTTGGCATTTCCTTGATTTTTATTGCAAATAAGCGTATGTGTAACAATATACTCTTCAGTTTTGATTCTGGATTTTACAAAAAGGGCATCATACTGCATGCAGTCCTGTGCGACTTGCTTTTTCCTATTTTTACTAAAATGTATCCATGTTGAACATACTCCAGTTCATCCATTGGCCCTGCTATGTCATATACTATTGTGTGGGTATACCGCGTTTTATACGTTCATCTACTAATGGACACCTGGGTTATTATCCCCTTTTGGTTATTCTGAGTGTGAATGTGTGTACTTTGCCTTGTCTTTTGATGACCTGGTTTTAAGCCAGGTTTATTGAGGTATAACTTACATTCACCCTTTTTTAGGTGTAACATTCTATATATCCTGAAAACACATGAAGCCATACCACAACCAAGACAGAGCATTCTTATCCAAAAACTTCCTATCACTCCTCTTTGTGGTCAGTCTCTGGCAAAGAATCAGAATCTGTTCTCTGTCCCCATGGCTTTGCCTTCTCCAAAATGTCGTAAAAAGGAATCACAGCTATTTGAGGAGGGCTCCTTTTCTTTGTCATGCTGCATTTGAGACTAACCCATGTTGTTGCCCTATATTAGCCATTCTTTTCTTTGTATTACCCAGTACTATTCCATTGTGTGGATGTGTCCATACTTGGTTTATCCATTGTTTACATTCTTTTCTTTGTTGAGGGACATCTGGGTTGTTTCCAGTTTGGGGCAATTAAAAATAAAGCCACTATCAACAGTCACATAAAGGGTTTCGTGGGAATATAAGTTGTTTGAGGTTTTTTTTTTTAAGACTTTAAGAGCAGTGTTAGGTTCACAACAAAACTGAACAGAAAGTACAGAGATTTCCCATATACCTCCTGCCCCCCCCACTTGCATAGCCTCCCCTCTAAGCAACATCCCCCACCAGAGGGGGACACTAGTTACCCCCGATGAACCTACACTCATACGTCATCATCACCCGAAGTCCAAGGTTTACAGTAGGTGAACATAAGTTTTTTATTTCACTTAAGTACATACTTAAAGGGTGGAACTGTTGAATTATATGGTAGGTGTATACCAAACTTCATAAAACTGTCCAATTGTTTTCCAAAGCGGCTCTACCATTTTGCATTCCCATCAGCAATATATGCGTTTCCATCGCTTTGCATCTTTGTCGGCATTTGGGGTTTCGTCTAGTTTTTTTGCTACCCTAACAGGTGTGTATGGTATCTTCACCATGGCTTTAATTTGCACCTGCCCAATAATGAATGATGTCCGGTTGTTGGTTATCTATAGATCTTCTCTGGTGAAGCAATTGTTAGACTCTTTTGCACACATTTTCAATTGGGCTGTTTGAGTTCTTGTTTTTGTTTAGATTCTAGATACAAGTTCTTTATCAGATAAGTGACTTGCAGAGATTGCCTCCCAGTCTGTGGCTTATCTTCTCATCCCCAAAACATTCTTATTTTAAACAACTTCATGCAGGTACAACTCACATATCACCCAATTTACTCATTTACAGCGTGCACAGGGCTGTGTAGACATGGCCACAATCTTAGAGCATTTTTGTCCCTCACAAAAGAAACCCCACAGTCATTAGTGGTAAATCCCATTTCCCTTCCTTCGCCCAACCCTAAGCAATCCATATAAATTTGCCTATCTATATTTGATGGAAAGGGAATTATTCAATATGTGGCCTGTTGTGATTGGCTGCTTTCATTTAGCATAAGGTTTCAAGGTTCTCCACATTGTACCTCGTTCCTTTTTATTGACCGATAATATTTCATTGTATGGATCTGTCACTGTATCATCAGTTGATGGACATTCCTAGAATTCTCTTTGAAGAGCAGAAGTTCTTCATTTTGATGAAGTCTAATTTATTAATTTTTTTTTCTTTGATGGATCATGCTTTTGGTGTCATATCTAAGAAATCTTTGCTTGACCCAAAGACAAAAAAAAAATGTTTTTTTATCTTTTTAAATGTTTTATTTATTTGAGAGAGAGAGAGAGAGAGAGAGGATGAGTGGGGCGGGGGAGAAGGGGGAGAGAGAGAGGGAGACACAGAATCTGAGGCAGGCTCCAAGCTCCAAGCTGTCAGCACAGAGCCTGAGGCTGGGCTTGAACTCATGAACCATGAGATCATGACCTGAGCCGAAGTCGGACGCTTTGACCAACTAAGCCACCCAGGCATTCCCCTGCTTTTTTTATTATTTTTTTTAAGTTTTATTTATTTTTGAGAGAGAGAAACAGAGTACAAGCAGGGGAAGGGCAGAGAGAGGGAGACACAGAATCTGAGGCAGGCTCCAGGCTCCGAGCAGACAAAAAAATTTTCCTAGTTTTCTTCCTCAAGCTTTACAGATTTTAGGCTTTACATTTATGCCTCTAATCCATGTTTTAACTGTATTTTTATTGTGGTAAAATACATACAGCATGCTATTTGCCGTTTTATCCATCTCAAGTATACAATTCAGGGGCGTTAATTATACTCATAATGTTATACATCCATCACCACTACCTATTTCTAAAACTTTTTTTGTGACCTCAAACAGAAACTCTGAACCCATTAAGTAATAACTCCCCCATTTCTCCCTCCCCCAGACCCTGGTAATCTAATGTCTGTCTCTAGGAATTTGCCTTTTCCAGATATTTCATATTAAGTGGAATCATGCAATAGTTGTCCTTCCATCAGTTACCATAACATTTTCAAGGTTTATCCATACTGCACCACGGATCAAAACTCAGCAGAATGATAACCCGTTGCATGTATACACTACTGGTTTTTTTTGTTTTTTTTTTTTTAATTCATCTATCCGCCATTGGACACTGAGCTGTTTCTACCTTTTGGCTACTGCCAATAATGCTGCAATGACCACTGATGCACAAGTTTGAGCTCCTGTTGGCAATTCTTTTGGAATTGTGGGAGCATGGACGGCCCTGTTTCCTCTCAGGTGTAATGGGTATAACCCTACCTGACCGACGGCTCCCAGGGCTGTTGCAGAATTAAATGAAAAGACAGGTGGAACAAACTCTCAGAGCTGAAAAGAACTCACTACCTTGACAGGCTTGTTAGGTCTGCTAATGCTATCATTACTCTAATGTTCACCACGATCACCAGCACCAAGGTTTCACGAACCAGCTCCACACACAGGAAAGATGGGAAATCAAACTCTTCACCATGCTCGTGGGTTTCGTGCTTTGGCAATCGTTGGAGACACAACGACAGCCAGTTGCACAAGTGCATTTCAGTGTTTTATTGCACCCCCTCGGACATATGCTACCGCAAAACAATGCCACCCAGTAAGGCGCTTGAGCCACAATCCCCAAGGGGTTGACAAATGAGCTTGTCATTTTGAGCTCATCCCTTGATTAAATATACTTCACTATTTAAATTCACTCCCTTACAGGAAAAGAGAAGTTCCAATTCAGTTTTGCTAAATGGAAGAAGTCAGTAGTTTTCTTTTACATTTTTGTACTGCAATTCATAGTGAAATACACAAATTATATAACAAATCAGTACAAATACACACACACACAGTCACACACACACACACCAACTTTCATAAAGCAACTGCTGTTTTATTACATATAATGTGCTTTCATATTTGCAAGTTCATTCTATCCTGTACTGTTATAGTCTATTTTATTTTTTACATTATGGTCACAACCTACTAAACTGATTTGCACCGTGGAAGACATAGGGAAGTAACCAAGGATAGGGTGCGTCCACCTCCCTCAAGATTCCCAAGAAAGACATGAGCTTCTCCCCTGTATCTCTATGTGGGTGAAATATGGTACAGGTTAACCCAGAGGCAGGCAATGACCAGGTGCCCTGATTCCTCTACTTGGAGGCAATGCCCACCTTCCTTCCTCTCTTCCTTCCTCTCCTCTTCCTTCAAAAACTATGTACGAGCACCTACCATTTTCCAGGCATGGTGCTAGGTGTCGGGAATGCAAAGGTAAGTGAGACTGTGGAACAACTCCCCAGAGGGGACAAACACATCCCCACTTGGCTGATCAAAGGCTTGATGGCTAAACCCAATGGGTTAACAAAATGAAAGCCCAGGGAACGTGGGTACTCTTCCCCATCCTGAGGCTCCTTCCATTTGAAGGGGTCCCACAACACCACCCTCTGGGCCCCTCCACCCTCTCACCACACTCTACCCCAACAGAGATGGAGGAACTTGTCTGGTGATTTGGGAAGGAAAACCCGGCATGTGTGACCCGGCTGTTTCCTCTTCCCTTTCTCCTCAAATCAAACTGCTTTCAGTGGTGCCTCTCTTACTGTGTCCTCCACGGCAGAAGTTTTCCAAAGGACCTGCCCAGCACTGCCTGGGACTAGGTGTATAAATAAATGGATGGGTCTCGCTCTGCCGTTTAGCGTGATGAAGCCCGCAGAGAAGGTCACAACCTCCAACAACAGTTGTTTGTACAATGGAAGTTCATCTCCATCTGCCTGACACCCTGTCTTCGTTTTTGCTGTTCCAGGATTTAGGCAAGCAAGAGCGGTGGGTACAATTCCGAAAGCCTCCTTGCATACCCCGACATCTCCCCAGAGTGAATTCCAGCTCTCCCCAATGTACGTCCCCATGTTGGCTTCTCCCTCTCTACCCCTCTCACCAGTGTTTTGCTTCACAAAAGCCCAAACCACGGGAACCAAGTTGGCCCAAGCAGCCATCACCACGGAGGGCAGGGAGGAGAGGAGATCCTCCAAAAAAGACACAGGTGTCTTTAGTGAGCAGAGGAGGGGAGGCCGTGACACTCACATCCACAGAGCCAATTCCAATCCGCATCACGGTTCTGAAAGTCCAGGGGCAATCACGTGACAGCTGCTTAAAGCCTTCTGGTGCCTCAGAACCAAACCTCTACCCTCGACTAGGATACCTAGTCCTCTCTTCTTTTCTTTTAAGGCAAAATCCTAAGTGTCCCCCAGTCTGTAATACTTCCGTTGACTCCCCTGGGCACAGGGAAATATGCCCCAGAAGCACGTTCAAACTGGTTTCCATCGCATTGGCTGCAATACAGGCATTGCTTCGATCTTTGACACTCAACAAAATGGGCTAAAACCTCGTTCCCAACCCCAGCCCAGTCTCTCTGGAATTCTACAGGGGATGTGAGGTGGCGGCTTCTCTAGACACCTGCCTCAGTTCTGCTTTGCCTGATGTGTTCAATAAACAGATGCACTATCCTCCCCGTTCGGCACAAAATGTGTGGAACAAAATGTGATTCACACACACACACACACACACACATGCACGCAGGCCTTTATATAGTTAGTAGATTTGACTAAAGGTGTACAGGAGTTATGTTACAGAACCCTAATGATATTAAATTAAATATTAGGCATCCTGTCCTAAAAATTACATCAATTCACTTCCCACCTTCCCACCTATTACTTGGCGCTCTCTTTTGACCTCCGTGATGTCCAATGTAGGTTGTAACTGTAATAACGTCTACTTTATTGACATTGTATATTGTCATGTTGTTATAACTGCTTACTTTTATTTTTTAATAGAAGAGCCTGTACTTTTTTTAAAAGCTTATTTATTTTGAGAGAGTGAGAGAGAGCATGAGTGGAGAAGGGGCAGACAGAGAGGGAGAAAGAGAGAATCCCAAGCAAGCCCCGCACTGTCAGTGCAGAGCCTGATATAGGGCTTGATCTCACAAACCATGAGATCATGACCTGGGCCAAAATCAAGAGTCAGACGCTTAACTCTCTGAGCCACTGAGGCGTCCCTGTAATTGCTTATTTTTAAAGACTCTTTTCTAGAAATGTTGAGCCTTTGGGAGCAACCTGAGGGCAGACTCTGCCCAGGTCTTACTATTCTCCATGTGGCAGGTAATTTTGATATAAATTTTTTAGATCCTCCTTGCCATTTTCCCTTTCCCCCTTCCTCTATTCCAGTAGATTGACCATTCCTGTTCTTCCTTGCTTCTGGAAGGGCAGAGACTGTCCTTCAGTAGTCATTATCCTCTTATTCTTGTAGTATCTGAACCTCAAAGTCTAGCTGTGCACACAGACCTCCAGAGTAAAGACATCTGCCAACCTCCCTTGTCATTACACGTAGCCGTGTGACCAAATTGGTGCACGAACATGCGAGCAGAAGTGATTCCACACCTTTTAGTTCTTGCCCTTAAACGGAAAGGACACTGCTCTCCTTTTTCCCTTTTTCCCCTTCCTGCTGGCCAGAGATGGACCTAGGGACATAGTGGGAAGCTCTCTGGGATCTCGAAGATGAGAACAACATCCCAGCGGGGGAGAGAGCCTCAAGTCAGAAGTGTGAATCCCCAGCCCCGCCAGCTACAAAGCCCACATTCAGACTGGTTAATGAGATAAAAATTAACTTCCATCTTGTTTAAGTCACACTATCGGGGGTTCCTTTATTATAGCAACCAAACATATATCCTAACCATTAGTTTGCTGGGGCTGCCATAAGAAAACGTCACCAACTGGGTGGCTTGAAGAACAGAAATTTACTTTCTCGTGGGTTCTGCAGGCTGGGAGTCCAAGATCAAAGTATCAGCAGGGTTGGTTTCTTCCAAGGCTGCTCTCCTGGCCTTGTAGATGGCCATACTGTGTTTTCACATGGCCTTCCATTTGTGCACATCTGTACCCAAATCTCTTCTTAGGAGGACACAAGTCATACTGGATTAGGGCCCACCCTGAAGACTTCATCTTAACGTAATTACCTCTTTGAAGCCATTCAGAGACTAAAGGTTAGGACTTCAACACAGGAATCTTGAGGGGACAAAATTCAGCCCATAATACTAATACATTTTTCTTCCTGCCTTCTGTTTTCCCCTGAGTGAATACGCTACATGTCCTTGAGGGAGAGAAGACAGGCTTGGAAGCCCAGGAAGAAAGAGAGTCTTGTGAACAAAAAAGAGGTTCCCCTGAGCCAGAGGGACAGAGGGGAGGAACCTGTCCTTCCCCTGCCCACCCCCCCGCCAGCAGCTTCCTAGCAGGTGACCAGGCACGGGATTCCTGTAGCTGAGCCTGAGCCCCAGGGGCTCGGCAGAACAGGCCGAGGGAGGCTCAGCAACACAGAGAGCAGAGAGCAGACCCACAGCTGCCCTCCTAGTGCCACGGCTCCTTGTGCGGCCTGGGCCTTTGCACAAGCTGGGGTCGGGAGGCTCTAGGACGACAAAGGTGCATTTCCCACCAACCCAGCAGAATTGGTGCCTGGAGTCTAAGTCAGCTTAGAGAAAATAAAGAAATGCATCATTTCTTGCATCTGAGTTAACGAACTAACACCAGCGCCCCTGCTTCCCCTGGCACCTAGCAGAGTGCCTGGGTGCGGAACAGCGTGCTTGAGAGATGAGCGGAGGAAAGGAAAATGGGAACGGAAGAAGATACACAGAGAAAACCCCAAACCAGCACCTCCTGCTTCCCAGTCTTCCCAATGAGATGTACCGCTTCCCTCTTCTGCACTCCATCTGACATTCATCTTCTCACGGACACTGCTTTCTCTCGCGTGGCTCTGCTCTTGCCTTCAAATGCCCACGGAGGATGAACCACTGGAGGTGAAGGACCACACCTATTCACCCCTGTATCCTGCACCCCCACTGCACCCCAGGCAGCTACTCAACTGGTGTGGGGTTTTTTAAGTGCATGGAATGGGTACTGGGTCAAGTCCCTCAGAGCGGGGGCAGGTGGAGTCCCTGGGGGAAAGCCCCCTGCAGGGGAGAAGCTGGGCTGGATCCAGGGAGGGGAGGAAAGTGTGGTTGAGCAGAGGAGCAGAGCAGCCAGGGGAGGGCCCCGGGCCAGGCCACACCCCCGGCCCTCTGGAGAGCCGGCTCTGGGCTCACAGTGCGGTCCTCTTCCTGATCATGATTTATTCAACTGCAGCTGTGTCTGAAAATAGCCTAGGCAGGTGGCTTATTCTCGGAAGACACAGCGTGTGGGATGCCCTGGAGTGTAGCCTCCAGATATAAATCCAGGCAACACTGGATGCTCCCCCCGCGGCAAGCAGATCAGACATTAGCCCATTTCACAGAGGATGGTATGAGGTTGGAGGGAGGACAGACCTTGCCCAGGAGACGCACAGGACCAAGAGTCGCTGGAGGAGAAAAGGGGAAACGGGACTGCCCTAGAGGAAAGAAAGCATCTGTCTTCAGGTCTGAGGGGGGACATACCAGTTGCCAAGGGCTAAGCTCCCGGGCCACCACGCCCTCCCCCCTCCTGCCCTGCGCAGACCCAGCTTCCTTCCTGAGGGCATGCCAAGTGCTGGGTGAAGAGGTCCAGCTGGAAGGAAGCAGCTGAGTGGAACAGAAGAAAGTCATGCAGGAACCACACCTCTGGAGCTCCCTCATCAGCTCTGGCACGCTCATGCTTCAGAGCCAGGAAGCAAACCTAGACTGCCTGTGCCTCCATATGTCCCCGTCTCCTAAAGCAGGGCCACATCATAGCTGTGTCTGCTGCTCACTGAATCTTCACGGGGCAGACAGGGCAAGGAGGAAGCAAGCGCTCGGGTCTCCTCATACAAGGTCACTGGAACAAGGGGGCTCCACCCTCATGACCTAATCACTTCCCAAAGGCCCCACCTCCTGACACCATCACGACTGGAGATTGTCAACGTAGGAATATGGAGGACACAAACAGTCAGTACAGGGCGCTCTACCCCTGCCCCGCCCAGATGCGTGCCCTTCTCACATACAAAATGCATTCATTTCTTCCCAGCGGACCCCCAAGCTCATTCCTTCCAGTGTCAACTCTTGAGAGGCATTCAGTCTCATCTAACTATCGCCTAAGTCAGATGTGGGTGATGTTGGAGCTAAGCTCCATCCCCAGGCAGACTGCTTGCTCTCCAGCTGCGAGCCTGTGAACCCAAGCAAGTTACGTGCCCCCAAAGTATAATAATGGCACAGGCAGAGGACAGACATTCCCTCTCCAAAAGGGAGGAACAGGAGAGAAGGAAGGGGTGACAGGTCTCAAGCAAGTCCAAAACCCACAGGACAAACTCCATGAGATCTTAAGGCTGGAGAACAATCCTCTGTGGCTAGACGCTCTGCCTTCCAGACCCACTGGGGGGTGGGGATGGGGGGTGGGCAACGTCAGCCCCATGGCTTGGTGGGGTGCCAGCTCTGCTGAGGCCCTCTGCCAACTGGGGGGCACACCCCCAGAGCCTGCCGGGCAGCCCTCAGCCCTGTTGAAAGCTAGGCAGTGGCCCTGATGACTCTAACTCGCCTTCAAGATCCTTCTTCCCTTATCATGAAGGACAGCACACAGTCCCAGCTGACAGTGTTTCCACCAGTATAATCTCATCTGGGACCCTGTTGAGATGGCTGATTCAATGCCTCGTTCACAGTCACACTACTCTCCTTATCAATTGGTCAGTCGGCCACAGCCTCACTGTTCTCTTCTGAACACACTCTGTTTTCACAGTATGGACAGAATCTTCCAAATCTTTGTTTTGGTTCCTTTTTGGTTCGCAATTCTGGACAATCTTCAATCCTTTTCTCTCTCCCTGCACTTTACTAGAAGCAGTCAGGAGGAACCAAGCCACCCCTTTGTTAAGAAATCTCCTTAGTTAAATATCCAATTTCAATGCCACCAAGTCCTCCCTTCTGGAGAACGCTAGAACACAAACACAACTGAGCCAACTTCTCTGCTTTATAACAAGGACAGCCTTTTCTCCACCGTCACGTAACCTGTCCCTCATTTCCATCCGAGACCTCATCAGAACGGCCTTTACCATTCACATTTCTACCAACGTTCTGCGCTTGATGGTTTTTATACCCTCTAAAAAGACATTTTCTCTGAAGCTCTCCTCTTCCTGAGTTTCCACTAGAAATGCTTTTCAGACTCCCCGTGGCAGCAGTATGGGTCCCGCACGTGCTTCAAAACCCTTCCAGCTGCAAAGTCATTTTCATGTGGTCAGGTCTTTGTTATAAGGGCACCCACTTCTGGGAGGGCCATCTGCTTTACTGAGCTCACCAACTCAAAGGCTAATTTCTTCTGGAAACAATGTCACAGATGCACCTAGAAATCTTGTGTAACCAGCTATCTGAGCATCTCCTGGCCCAGTCAAATTGACACATGAAATTAACCATCACAGGGGTGCCTGGGTGGCTCAGTCAGTTAAGCACCTGACTCTCGATTTCAGCTCAGGTCACGATCTCACGGTCATGGGATCGAGCCCAGCGTTGCCTGACATTCTCTCTCTCCTCTCTGCCTCTCTGCCCTTCCCCAACTCATATGTGCTCTCCCTCTCTCTGTCTCTCTCAAAATAAACAAACATTATAAAAAAAAAAAAAAAGAAAGAAATTAGCCATTATATACTCCATGCCACACTCATGCTTTGAATAAAAGAAAAGTGTGACTACAGAAAAAGAAACATAAATCATAGACAAATGACTAGACTCCTAAGCGGTTGCATCCTCCAGAAACCTTGCTCTGAAAGTGCGGTCATGGAGGGTTTGGGTGGTGACAGTTCTGCCTGGAATTGAATGCACCAAAGAAGGCTCACCACGGGCAAGACTGAGCTGAGCTGATCTGAGCTGAGCCTAAGGACCTGTAGGATCTCACCAGGCAGAGGACGAGGAGAAAGACAAGCCCTGTAGGAGAGGGGGTGGTGAAGGCACAAAGCAATAAGGTGGCCAGCAAGAGGATGTATGTGGTCAGAACACAGCCTGTCCTGCTGGAAGGGGGGAACAGGGTAGGAGATGAAGCCAGAAAAGGCACACAAGCCCAACAGTGGAGGGCCCAGCACATGAAGGGGTTTGGATTTTTATCCAGAAGGCTAGGAGGTGCCCAACATTTTAAAAATGTATGAATCCTTTTTTTTTTTTTTTAATGGAGTTTATTTTTTAAAGCAGTTTTCGGTTCAGAGCAAAGTTGAAAAGAAACAATTTCCATATACTCCCTGCCCACGACTAAACACTCACAACCTCCCCACCCCCACCTCATTATCAACTTCTCACCCCAGAGTAGCACATTTGTCACAATGGATGAACCTATGCTGACACATCATTATCACCTAAAATCCATAGTTTACATTAGGGTTCACTCTTGGGTACATTCTACGGGTTCTGACAGATGTACAATGACATGTATCCAGCACTATAATATCAAACAATAGCTACACTGCCCTAAAAATCCTCTGTGTTCCACCTATGCACCAACCCCTGGAAACCGATGATCTTTTTATTGTCTCCGTAGTTTTGCCTTTCCCAGAATGCCATATAGTTGTCCTATGCTAGGTAGCCTTTTTAGATTGGCTTCTTTCACTCGGCAATATGCATGTAAGGTTCCTCCGTGTCTTTTCTTGGCTTGATAATCTTTTTTATCACTGAGTAATATTCCACTGTCCTTTTCCAATGGCAAAATATTCTGAATATCCCACCAAGAAAAGTCAACATTTCTAGAATCCACAGATACAAAAACTGTGACAAATCCAAGAATCCATCATAAGTTTGTATGATTAGCTATATTGTTTGTATATTAGCTATATTGTTTGTATTATTAGCTATATTGACCTCACATAAATTATTCACATCTCATATTTTTCATGCTAAGTAAAGATCAAAATGACATCGTTTGGGGAGTGTTTACATGGATTTGCAGATCCCAGGGGTTGGCAGCATAAAGTGGGGGTGCTATAGGTATTGGGTAGCTGTCTTTGATAGGGCACAGGACCAGCGAGATCTGCAATTTTACAAGATCAATCTAGCTGGTCACACCCTAGAATGGACTCCAGGACTCTCCTCCAATATGCCCTGAGACAACTCTCCAAACAAGATTCTGGCTACACATAGTAGGTACAGTTGCACCAAATTCACAGAGGATCCATTAAAAATTCTCATCCACGCATTCAGCCAAAAATCTTACCTCAATTATGCTTCCAGACAAAAACTTGCTTTAGAAAGCAACACTGAAGAGTCTGAATCTGAATTTGGCTTTAGAATCAAAGAGCCAGACACCTACTTCAGAGAAGACCGGATCCTGCAGACGTCTCAGAATCAAGCCAAGGCCACAACAAGGTCATCCTGAAGAGGAGATCCGAGGTAGAGAAGCAAGCGGGCTTCATACCAGCTACATCTTCTCCCAGTGACATATCCTCATCAAGGCATTTAAGAACAGCCCTTAACTCTAGGATACATTTCAGAGGATGATTTGCTCAAGAAATTGGGGTTCCAGAGCAGAGAGTCCAAATTTGGTTTCAAAACTGACCATCTAGCCGCACCTGGATGGCTCAGTCTGTTAAGCACCCGACTCTTGATTTGGCTCAGGTCGTGATCTCAGGATCGTGAGATCAAGCCTCAACGGCCCCAACCTTACCAATGGCCCCTCTGATTTCTCTGGAGCCAGAAGTAGGGGCATGGAGGCAAGTTCGGTGAATCTGACATTGTCACTCTGTGCCTCACACCTCTCACTCTTTTTGGGTCTTCACCCTTCCCCTGGACTACAAGCTGAGCCTTGTGGAGACAGCAGGCAGGACTTCCGGAGCCACAGATGTGCAGAAACCCTGTAAAGAGGCACCTCACAGCACTACTGACCTAGCCTGACTCTTGGGTTCGGCAGAGCTCAAGGACGGTGCAAATAAAATTCATACGCATCCCTTCCCAATCATCACCAATTCAGGCAAAAATCATCGATGGATGTTAAAACCTTTAAGTGAATATTTGATGAGTAGCAACATATGCATTGTCTCAAAGAATCTCCCCAAAGATAACTTATTACTTACAAAAAAACGAACAAACAAACAAACAAACAAACAAACCCTGATGAACCTGGCAGGCTCCACCTTCACCAAGCGATCAAAATTTATTTCACCAGTAATGGCGCAAACTGACATGAGGCGCCTCCTGATATAGCGGGCTGAGACTGGCACATCACTTCGGCGTTATTACTGCCCAAAGTGCATAAGCTGACTCTAATTATGAGGAAACACCAGAAAAACGGAGTTACAGTCTACAAAGTAACAGCCCTGTACTCATAAAATGGACTGAATCCTGGCAATGGGGACGGGGAGAAGGTAAGCCAAGGAAAGAACTAGAAAGTTCTGCCTAATGAAGTGTTCTCTTCCATCTGTAGCATGGGCTACCTTCTCTGTGGAGGGGTGGGGGATGGTATATAATCCAAGACCTCTTTATGCCTAAAACTTCTCTCCATAAATGCTCAGTAAACGGGTAACACTGAGTGTCTCTGGGGAAGGGAGGTGGAGAACTGGACTGGGAGACAGCCAGCTTTTCACTTTAAGCTTGTCATCCTATTTGAATGTTGTGGGGGTTCTTAGTCTATTTATTAATTATTAATTATTTATTATTTATTCATTTTGAGAGACAGAGAGCTTGAGCAGGGAGGGGCAGAGACAGAGGGAGATAGGATCTCAAGCAGGCTCTGAGCTGTGCTCTGAGCCCACCATGGGGCTTAATCCCACAATTGTGAGATCATAACCTGAGACAAAATCAAGAGTCCAATGCTTAACTGACTGAGCCACCGAGGCACCCCCCCACACTTTGAATGTGTTAAATCATTTCAGTGTGTGGGGTGCCTAGCTGGCTCAGTTGGTACAGTGTATGACTCTTGACCTTGGGGTCATGAGTTCAAGCCTGATGTTGAATGTAGAGATTACTTAAAAATAAAATCTTAGGGGCGCCTGGGTGGCTCAGTCGGTTGAGCATCCGACTTCGGCTCAGGTCATGATCTCGCAGTCTGTGAGTTCGAGCCCCGCGTCGGGCTCTGTGCTGACAGCTCAGAGCCTGGAGCCTGCTTCAGATTCTGTGTCTCCCTCTCTCTCTGCCCCTTCCCTGCTCATGCTCTGTCTCTCTCTGTCTCAAAAATAAATAAAAACATTTAAAAAAATTTTTTTAATAAAATAAAATCTTAAATCATTTCAATGTGTTATTTATTTAAGAGGTTTTTTTTTTTAACTTAACTTTACAAGGTAGCTCTCAAAATAATATTAAGTAGAAGAAAACAAACATATCATATGAGTACATGGTATACGATTCCATTTATACAAATTATAAAACTAGTCAAAATGAATAAAAGGCAGGCTAGGAGACTTACGTCTCCCTGTTTCAATACTTACACAAAGTTACAGTAATAAAAACAGTGTGGTACTGGCATAAAGACAGACATACAGACCAATGGAATAGAACTGAGAGTCCAGAAATAAACTCATACATCTACGGCCAATTTGTTTTCAACAGGGGTGCCAAGAGCAGTCAGTGGGGAAAAATATTTTCTTCCACATATGGTGGCATGACAACCAGATATCCACATGCAAAAAAATGAAATTGGATCCCTGTGCCATACTATATGCAAAAATTAATTCAAGATGCATCAACAACCTATATATAAGGGCTAAAACCATAAAACTTTTTAAAATATGTATTTACTTTTGATGAGAGAGAGAGAGAGAGCACACATGAGCTGGGAGGGGCAGAGAGAGACGAGAGAGAGAATCCCAAACAGGCTCCACACTGTCAGTGCAGAGCCCAACATGGGGCTCAAATCCACGAACTGTGAGATCATAGCCTAAGCCAAAACCAAGAGTCAGACGCTTAACCAACTGAGCCACCCAAGCGCCCCATAAAACTACAAAACTTTAACAAGAAACCATAAGGTTAAATCTTCATGAACCCTGGATTTGGTGATGAATTCTTAGCTATGATACCAAAAGCACATACAACAAAGAAAAACTAGACAAACTGGAATTCATCAAAATTAAAAACTTTTGTGCATTAAATGCTATCATCAAAAAAGTGAAAAGATAACCTATAAGTGGTAGAAAATATTTACAAGCCATATATCTTTAAAAGGTCTAACACCCATAATAAGGCTCAGTCAGTTGAGCGTCCGACTTCAGCTCAGGTCATGATCTCGCGGTCCGTGAGTTCGAGCCCCGCGTCGGGCTCTGTACTGTCAGCTCAGAGCCTGGAGCTTCTTCAGATTCTGTGTCTCCCTCTCTCTCTCTGCCCCTCCCCAACTCATTCTCTCTCTCCCTCCCTCTCTCTCCCTCTCCCTCTCTCTCAAAAATAAGTAAGTAAACTTTTAAAATAAATAAATAAACAAATAAAAGTTCTAACACCCAGAAGAGATAAAGAACTCTTACAACTCAATAGACAACGAAAAGACAAACAATTTTAAAGTAAGCAATGGACTTGAACATACAAGACATACACATGGCCAATAAGCATATAAAAAGATGCTCCACTTAACTAGTCATTAGTGAAATGCAAATCAAAACCACAGTTAAGATACCACTTCACACCCACTAGGATGGCTATAATTAAACAACGAAACAAAACAAAACAGAAAAGACGTGCTAGTGAGGACGTGGAGAAACCGGAACACTTGTACAATCCAGGTAGGAATGCACAAGTGGTGCAGCCTCCGTGGAAAACATCCTGGCAGTTCCCCAAAGAGTTAAACATACAATTAGCGTAAGACCCGGCAATTCCAACGCTAGGTAGGGGCTCATCCCTGTTGTAGCAGGTACTAACCCAAAAGAATTGAAAACAGGTATTCAAACAAATACTTCTACGTGAATATTTATAGCAGTGCTATTCACAAGAGTCAAAAAGTGCCTCGATTTTTTTTTTTTTTTTTTAAACTTGGCCTCATTGAGCTGTGAGCCTTGCTCTTGCTTTTAAAAATTTTTTTTTTCAACGTTTTTTATTTATTTTTGGGACAGAGAGAGACAGAGCATGAACGGGGGAGGGGCAGAGAGAGAGGGAGACACAGAATCGGAAGCAGGCTCCAGGCTCCGAGCCATCAGCCCAGAGCCTGACGCGGGGCTCGAACTCACGGACCGCGAGATCGTGACCTGGCTGAAGTCAGACGCTTAACCGACTGCGCCACCCAGGCGCCCCACAAGAGTCAAAAAGTAGAGGCAACTCCAATGCCCATCAACAGATGACGCACAAACGAAATGGGGTGTATTCATACAATGGAACGTTATTTACCTCTAAAAAGGAATCGAGTGCCAATACCTGCTACAGCCGGGATGAGCCCTGACAGCATTATGTTAAGTGAAAGAAGCCAGACACAGCTGGATGATTCCATTTCTATGAAGTGTCCTGAACAGGTAAATCCCAAGAGACAGAAAGTAAATTGGTATTAGCCATACGCTGGGGGGAGGGAGAACAGGAAATGACTGTTTCGTGGGTACAGTCTCCCTTTGGGGAGATGAAAATGTTCTAGAACTTGATAGAGGTGGTCATTCGCACAGCACTGTGAGGGTATAAAACGTCACTGAATTGTACACTTCAAAATGGTTGATGTTGTAAATTCAAAATGGATGAAAGACCTAAATGTGAGACAGGAAACCATCAAGATCCTACAAGAAAAACAAGCTGCCACCTCTTTGACCTTGGCTGCAGCAACTTCTTACTTGACATGTCTCCAGAGGCAAGGGAAATAAAAGCAAAATTGAACTATTGGGACCTCATCAAGATAAAAGGCTTCTGCACAGCAAAGGAAACAATCAGCAAAACTAAAAGGCAACGAATGGAGTGGGAGAAGATATCTGCAAATGACACATCGGATAAAGGGTTAGTATCAAAAATCTGTAAAGAGCTTACCAAACTCAACACCCAAAAAACAAATAATCCAGTGAGGAAATGGGCAGAAGACATGAATAGACACTTTTCCAAAGATGACATCCAGATGGCAAACAGACACGTGAAAAGAGGCTCAACATCACTCATCATCAAGGAAATGCAAATCAAAACCACAATGAGATTACCTTACACCTGTCAGAGTGGCTAAAATGAACAAGTCAGAAAACGACAGATGCTGGTGAGGATGTGGAGAAACGGGAACCCTCTTGCACTGTTGATGGGAATGCAAACTGGTGTAGCCGCTCTGGAAAACAGTATGGAGGTTCCTCAAACAGTTTAAAATAGAACTACCCTACGACCCAGCAATAACACTACTAGGTATTTATTCAAAGGATACAGGAGTGCTGATTCACAGCAGTACACGTGCTCCAATGTTTACAGAAGTGCTTTCAACAACAATCAAATTATGGAAAGAGCCCAATGTCCATCAACTGATGAATGGATAAGAAGTTGTGTACCTGTATACAATGGAATACGACTCAGCGATGAAAAACAAATGAAATCTTGCCATCTGCAACAATACGGATGGAACTGGAGGGTATTATGCTAAGTGAAATAAGTCAGTCAGAGAAAGA
The DNA here is from genome assembly GCF_018350215.1 of Panthera leo. Taxonomy (NCBI): domain Eukaryota; kingdom Metazoa; phylum Chordata; class Mammalia; order Carnivora; family Felidae; genus Panthera; species Panthera leo. The sequence goes on along the minus strand of NC_056688.1, from coordinate 16,897,400 downwards.
CAGATATATGATTTTACTCATATGTGGAATTGGAGAAACTTAACAAAAGACCATATGGGAAGGGAAGGAAAAATAAGATACAGAGAAGGAGGCAAACCTATAAATACTCTTAAAATACAGAGTACAAACTGAGGGTTGATGGGGGTGCAGGGTTGGGGAGGTGGGGAAAATGAGTGATGGGCATTAAGAAGGGCACTTGTTGGGATGAGCACTGGGTGTTGTATGTAAGTGATGAATCACGGGAATCTACTCCTGAAGCCAAGACTACACTGTATGTTAGCTAACTTGAAAATCAATTAATTAATTAGTTAATTAATTTAAAAAATGACTGAATTGGGGGCGCCTGACTGGCTCAGTCAGTTAGCATCTGACTCTTGGTTTCAGCTCAGGTCATGATCTCATGGTTCATGGGTTCGAGGCCCACGTTGGGCTCTATGCTGACAGCATGGAACCTGCTTAGGATTCTCTCTCTCTCTCTCTCTCTCTCTCTCTCTCTCTCTGCCACTCCCGCTTGACCTCTCTCTCTCTCTCTCAAAATAAATAAATATTTAAAAAATTAAAATGGTTGATTTTATGTTGTGTGAATTTCACCTCAATTAAAAAAAAAAAAAGATGATGACATCAGGCTAGGGATTGGCATCACCTGGAGGCAAGGGTCGTGCCTGGAAGGAGCACGAGGGCAGCTTCTGGGGGACTGGGTTCTGGTTGCACTTGCACGTGAAGTTGTAAAAATGCAGCTACCAATATCCTAAAGATGTGTGCTGTGTCCTCCTTGTATGTCACAAAAGTAAAAGGAAGTTTTGTTTTGTACTCTTTAAAGGGGAAGTTCTTGCTGCAGTTAGGACGGTGACAGCAGCTTTTATCTGGTGACAGGGCCAAGATGAGGTTGATGCAAGTAAGATAAATCATGCGAGCCCAGGGTCAGATCCTGTCTTTGTTTTAAAGACTGACACTTTGTTCTGCGTGGCATTTTTGTATTTGTTTTGCTTTGTTTTGTTTTGAGATACTGTCATTAAGACAGTATTTACTTTAGCTACCGAGTTTTGGGCATCCTCTTAAATGTTGCACCCCTGACGAGTGCCTCGCTCACCTCCCCCTACTCCCAGCCCTAAATTTCAACCCAGCACCACTGGTGAACCAAGGGACATGCAGCCTGAATTGCAAAGGCGACCGGTCCCCAGCTGCTTCCCACTGGCTCCACCCAGAAGGCTCACATACACAAATATGTGGGGTGCTTCCTGAAGTGCCTGTCTCAGCCTCAAGACGCACAGTTAAGACCCCTGCCCTTCTCCCTGACTCTCCACCAAGCCTCCTGACCCCACAGCTTCCCGGCTCCTGAGAGGCAGCGCTGCTCGGCAGGCAGGGACCCAGGGCCACACACTGCCTGCCAAGGAGCTGGGTAAAAGGTAGTAGCCACAGTCAGTCATGGGGAAATCTCCGGAGGACCCTCGTAAATGAGCACGCCCTACATCCATAATCCTTAGCAACATTCGCTTCCGGAAGTATTATTTCGCCCTTTGTCTTGTGAGTGGGCAAAGGTGAGCACAGGTGTCTTCAATGTGCATTTCACGAAATAAGATACAGGATGTGGCATTACTTTCCCAGTACCTTTCTCTCTCTTGAACCCCCCCGAGATTCACTTATGAAATCAGGCCCTCCCATCATGAAGAAAAATTTTAAGACTGTGTCACTTTTCCTAAGATGTAATAGGAATTTTTAAAATAAACAGATATTTATGAAGCAGTGTCTTTTTTTTAATTTTTTTTAACGTTTATTTATTTTTGAGACAGAGAGAGACAGAGCATGAACGGGGGAGGGGCAGAGAGAGAGGGAAACACAGAATCGGAAGCAGCCTCCAGGCTCTGAGCCATCAGCCCAGAGCCCGACGCGGGGCTCGAACCCATGGACCGCAAGATAGTGACCTGAGCTGAAGTCAGACGCTTAACCCACTGAGCCACCCAGGCGCCCCTTTTTTTTTTTAATTTTTTTTTTAACGTTTATTTATTTTAGCAGTGTCTTTTTTTAATGATAATTTATTTTTGAGAGAAAGAGATAGAGCAGGGGAGGGACAGAGAGAGGGGGGGACAGAGGATCCAAAACGAGCTCTACGCTGACAGCCAAGAGCCTGATGTGGGGCTCAACCCCATAAACCATGAGATCATGCATGACCTGAGTTGAAGTTGGATGCTAAGCCACGCAGGTGCCCCTGAACAGCACATTTTTTTAATGCAGCAAAGTAGAGATTTCTATCGCAAAGAATGTGATAATTTTTAACATTAAGAATTTAGTACATCCTATGTAGTTAATAAAGGTACGTTGTATAGAAAGAAAAGTTTTAAAAACCATTTTATTATAACAGGAATATAACATATATCTACATCTATATGACCATATGTGTGATATATATACTTTATCTTAAAATAGAACGAAATTCTGGAACAACACAGCCCAACAGAAATTTCTGCTATGATGGAAATGTTTTATATTTTCACTGTCCAACATGGTAGCCATGAGCCACAATTGGCTGTCAGGAACTTGAAATGTAGCTAGCATGAGTAAGGAGCTGAATTTCTAATTCTATTTATTTTTAATTAGCTTAACTTTATTTAAATGGCACATGTTACTGTACTGCATTAAACCGCACAAATATCTATAGCATTTTGAACACGTTTAATTCACTCAACATTGAGTGAATTCAATAAACAAACGTGCTTCTCAAACACTAGTACCTATGTACATGATAACACTAATAGGTTAAAAAGTATAATGTAAACTAGACTCCAATAATAGTCACACAAAAATATAGAAAAAAAAAATTTAAAGACCATACATGACCCAGATTTAAAAACCTAGAATATCTCACTAAGGTATTTTCTCAAAAGATTAGAAACAGTGGCCTAATGCATTGAACCCAGGAAACCAGCAGAACAAAATAAAGCAAAAGTACTAATAATTAGGAAAATGATGGCGATAACTTGGGTGGGGCATGAGGCCAGCTCTCCTTTAAATAGGACGGTCAGGAAGACATTTTGTGCCAACATCTACAGTTGAAAGTGAATGAATCATATGAAGGAATACACAGAGAGGTGACTTCTAAACCCAGGTTTATCGATTATTGACATTTTGGGCCAGATAATTCTTTGCTGTGGGGATGGTCCTGTCCACTGCAGGATGTTTAGCAGCAACTCTGGTCGCTCTCATCCCTGCCAGTAGCCCCTCCCCCTGCCCCAACTGTGACAACCAAAAGTATCTCCAGAAGCGGGCAAGTGTCGCTGGGGAGAGAAGAGGGGAGAGGAAGAAGAGGGAATAGCCCCAGGAGCGAACCACTTGTCTAGACAAACAGAGAGTAAATGCAAAGGCCCTGAGGTGGGACAAGACTTGCCAAACAGCCTGCCAAGTGCAGTGCTGGCAGGAAAGATGATGCTTGGTAAGGCAATGAGATGTGGGGCCTACACGCGCAATCCCTTGTAGGAATCTGGGTTTTATTCTAAGAGAAAGGACAAAACATCGAGCCACTGAAGGGTTTTAAAGATGCACAGGACGTGACCTGCTCCGTGTCTTTAAAAAGAGCACTGATTTGGAGAATGGTCTGCAAGGCGGATTACTTAGTAGAGAGAATTGCATAGTGTTAACAGCCCCGGCTCTTACCTGTTGATGAGCTTCTCTGTGCCTCAGTTTCCTCATTTGTAAAATGGAGATAAGAATAGTACACATACCCTGTCAAAAACACAAGAAATAACAAGCGTTGGCGAGGACGCGGAGAAAGAGGACCCCTCTTGCCCTGCTGGTGGGAATGCAAACTGGTGCAGCCAGTCTGGAAAACAGTATGGAGGTTCCTGAAAAAAACTAAAAATAGAACTACCCTATGATCCCATAATTCCACCACTCGGTATTTCCCCAAGAAAATGAAAACACTAATTCAAAAAGATATATGCACCCCTATATTTATTACAGCATTCTTTACAATATTCCAGATATGGAAGCAACCCAAGTGTCCAGCCATAGATAAATGGATGAAGAAGAGGATATACAGAATGGAATATTACTCAGCCATTAAAAAAGAATGAACTCTTGCCATTTGTAACAATATGGATGGAGCTAGAGAGTATTATGCTAAGTGATGTAAGTCCGTCAGAGAAAGACAAATACCATATGATGTAACTCATATGTGGAATTTAAGAAACAAAACAAACGAATAAACAAAGAAAAGAAGACACAAAGAAAAAACAGACAACAAACTAACTGGTGGTTGCCAGAGGGAAGGCGGGTGGGGGTGGGTGGAATAGAAACAGGGGATTAAGAGAGAAATGTACAGAATGGTTGAATGGCTATATTGTACACCTGAAACTAATACCATATGGTAACTATACTGGAATTGAATAATAGATAATTTTTTAAAAGCAAGTAAAATAATAAGAATAATAGTACACATACCCTGAGGGTGATTTTGAAGATCAAAAGGAACCAGGGTTTGGGGCACCTGGGTGACTCAGTCGGGTAAGTGTCCGACTCTTGGTTTTGGCTCAGGTCATCATCTCACAGTTTGTGAGTTCAAGCCCCACATCAGGCTCCAAGCTGACAGCACTAAGCCTGCTTGAGATTCTCTCTCTCTCCCTCTCCCTCTCTCTCACTGTCTCAAAATAAAGAAATAAACTTTTTTTAAAAAGGGACTAGGGTTTATAATACACTTAGAATGGTGCCCGGCACATGGCGAGTGCTTTGTAAGTCATTTACTCTTTATTACGACTGCATTAATCCAGATAGAAGGTGATATGAGCTTTGAGCGATGACAGTAAAAGTATTTCTGGGAAAGGGCTGCAGCTGTAGAGCACCATGGAGTTAAAAGGTTTACTGAAAAGGCAAAAGCTTGGAGAGAAGTAGGCAAAAAAGAGCTCTGGGGGAGGTGGATGGGTGAGGCGAGCGGGCAGGGAGAGAAAGGAAGTAATCATGGACGACTTTGGCGGTTCCAGCCGGGCACTCGTGTAGATGGGGGTCCCCTTTATGCAGTGGGAAAGACGGGGGGTCAATTTAGGACATATTAGATTTGAAACATTCGTGTGGCTATTAATAGCTGATCAGTGGGTCAGAGCACAGGGAAGAGTCTGGACTGAAGATATAAGCCTGCTCATCATTTGCAAAAAGAAAACACTGGATGATTTAATTTACTTAGTAATAATATTTCAACGATTGCTTGTAATAGTACAGTCTGTAAATCACCTAAACAGCCACCAAGAGGGGACTGGTTAAATATACCGTAATAGGATCATAAATGAAATAGCATAGAACTGATAAAAGAATAAGTCAATTTTATATATCCTGATACAGAATAATCCACAAGAGACAGTGTTCAGTAAAAAATAAATAAATAAATAAATAAATAAGCAAGGTACACAACAAAAATATATCACAGACTGCATCTGTGTGCAGTTCCATGCCTGACCACAAAGAATAAATTTGCTAACACCATTATTTTCATGGATATTTCTGGAAGGATACACAAGTGCCAGCAATTGTAGCAATGGCTGGAGGGCACTAGTTGGAAATTTACTTTTTACTCCATGTTGTTTAGTATCATTGTATTTAAATTTGTTTAATGTTTATTATTTTTTTCATTTATATTCTTTATGTATTATGTATCTATGTGTCTATACGATATATGACTATAGGCCATTCATAATCAGAAAGCAATGCACACTAAACTAAAAATTAAATTGGGCCCAAAATGTAAAAGTTGGATCTTTAATAAGCTGGATCTCCTGGAAATGTCTTAGCTATAGAACAACACAGAAACTATAATGTTTATTATTTTTGAGAGAGAGACAGACAGAGCGTGAGCAGGAGAGGGGCAGAGAGAGAGGGAGACAGAATCCGAAGCAGGCTCCAGGCTCCGAGCCGTCAGCACAGAGCCTGACGCAGGACTCAAACTCACAAACTGTGAGATCATGACCTGAGCCAAAGTCAGACACTTAACTGACTGAGCCACCCAGGCACCCCAGAAAGGTTTTGTGCTAGGAGTCACCCCCACCCCCAGATCCATCCATTCCCATCCCTCCAATAGCTCCTGGAAGGATGAATGGACAACATCTGCCTGATTCTCACCTAGAGAAGTTGAAACACGTGCTTTCCTACACACCGCACTCTGGAAAAAGAACACCCATCGACATTTTCTGCCTTTCCTCCCTGCCAGCGAGCAGCAGAAATGCCTCCAACATAAAGGAAATATTTCAGATTTTTTTCCTTTTCCCCATCTAAGTGTTGAACTTCCCTTCACTTTGGGGTAGCCTGACCCAGAGTAGCTACAGGATGCTGCATTTGTACGCAGCTCTATTGGCTGAAGCCAGCTGGCAAGGGGTGCTGGGTAATTGTCAGCCTCTTCAGAAGGAGTTAGGGATATTACGAGCTTGTAAATCAGGAGACAGCAGCTTGCTTACAAAGCGACTTTGCCCAAGATGGGTCCTGACTTTGAAAAGCTGAGATAGAAGTGGCCTCGGAGAACTGTGGGATCTCTGCCTCCCCTTTTTTGCCAAAAGCCAATAAAAAAATTTTTTAAAAAAAAAGCTAACTCTGCTCACATTCCACGAGGATGAATCTTGTTTATCCCTAGGCACAACTGTACCTGCCAAAAAACTGCTAATTCGTTTTCCTTCTACTGGAGAGACTGAGTCAGGACTCGGGAGGGCTATTCTCGCCTCTCAGGCAGAACTTTCTGGCCCTCCCCTGACTCTGTGCAGTTGGAGAAGAACTAAAGTTAGCCAAGCCAAAACCCTGAGGTGGAGCCCAAAGCCCAAGCAGCCCCAGAGTCTATGCTCTCAAGCATTTGTGCCAACAGCTGCAGCACAGGAGACATGCATGAGAAATTTTTTTTTTTTTGTAACGTTTATTATTGAGAGACAGAGGGACAGAGCGTGAGCAGGGGAGGGGCAGAGAGAGGAGGAGACACGGACTCTGAAGCAGGCTCCAGGCTCCAAGCTGTCAACACAGAGCCCGATGCGGGGCTCAAACTCCGAACAGCAAGATCGTGACCTGAGCTGAAGTCGGATGCTCAACCGACTGAGCCACCCAGGTGCCCCACGCATGAGCAAGATCTTACCAGCAGGCACATCCCTGCCTCCAGGGGACGCTCTAGCCCCATTCTTTGGAAACCAGCAACTCACCTCTCCACGTGGCTCCGACCACCCTTGAGAGAAGAGGGAGCCACGGCAGTTAAACTTATCCTCACTTACAAGGTTCCTCTGCTTTACATCTCCAATCTCTTCCCACTCACTCCCCCACCCATCGCTACATTAACTAGGTCTTTTATGTTCTATATTCTGATGCTTCGACACCTGGGATGACTGCCCACCCCAGGGTTAGCCAATTCCTAGAGATAATACACCATTCACCCACGAGTGCACCTTTCAACTGCAAACAAGCCAATCTCATTTAATCCATTTGGTCTACCAATTTCACTTAGTTAACCAGTCGGATTTGATGGTGTCCACATTCTCAACCATCTCCTTATCAGGTTCTCACACTCCAAGCTACTAGCCTTCATCACAGGGCCAGGTACCGGCCAACTGGAGTCACCCCTGTGCCCCCAGAACCCACTACAATTATTCAAAGTAGTAATCCTAAACCTGTTTATCTTGCCTCACACATTCTTTCCCACGGAAACCCCCTTCTCCCTCCTCTGCCTCCTGATTCCCAGAGTGGCCCCCTGTGGATGGTGCATCCCTCCTCTTTGGATCTGTGGATATAACAAACTGCTTTTCGAGGGCAGTCATTTCCTGATCTGTTAGTCTTTACTTAACACGCTGAGCATTCCCTCACTGAAACGTGCCCATTTCTGTGGTGTGGCCCTCTCCTGGCTCTCCTGGCCTTCTGCCACTCCTTCTCACACTCCTTTGTTGCTATTCCTTAAATATCAGTGCTCCTTCAGATCCTGTCTCAGGTTCTGTTTTCTTTTAGGCCTGCAACCCTCCCTGGGTGCCCATTACCACCTGTTTGCCAACACCTGCCACATATCCACCCTCCACCTAGACCTCACTCCTCAACCCCAACTTGGACCTCTCCACACGTGTATCCCACGGGTACCTCAAGCTCAACTTGTCCGACACGAAATTCACGATCTTTTGCCCCAAAACTGCCTTGTCTCTTCCATCCTTCAGAAGAGCCGCACCAGAAACCTGGGAGTTCTTGCAACCCTCACCAAACACACCCAGGGAATGCCTATGGATTATGAGTTCTCCAAACTGAATCTCCCTCACCTGTCCTATTCTCCTCCATCCCCTCTTTCAAGCTCTCAGCCCCCTCAGCTAAGCTCCTATGCTCCCAGTTGCCCTACACCCACTACTGTGCACCTTTCCAATCCCACACCATTGCCCTGACTTGCATTCACCTCTCCAAAGTGCAAGTCTCGGGGCGCCTGGGTGGCTCGGTCGGTTAAGTGTCCGACTTCGGCTCAGGTCATGATCTCGCGGTTTGTGAGTTCGAGCCCCGCGTCGGGCTCTGTGCTGACAGCTCGGAGCCTGGAGCCTGCTTCGGATTCTGTCTCACTCTCTCTATATCCCTCCCCGACCAGTGCTCTGTCTCTCTGTCTCATAAATAAATAAATAAATAAATAAATAAATAAATAAATAAATAAATGTGAAAAACAAGTGCAAGTCTCATCACACTTCCACTCTGCTTTAGAGATTTCCATGGTTCTCCACTGCTTATTGGATAAAATCTAACATCTTTAGCCTTGCAGATCCAGTCTCTTGTGATCTGGCTCCTTTTCCTTCCCCAACCACATCTCAGGTACCACCCCTCCTCCCATTCCATGCTTGAGCCACACAGAACTTCAGAATATGCAGTTCCCCAGACACACTTCCTTCCTCCATGACTTTGCTTCTGAGAATCCCTCTGTGGAGAGTGCCTTTCTTCTTCTTTCCAGAAAAACAACCACTGCTTTCTCCCAAGCTCTCCTTGGAATCCCTCCTTTTTTTTCCCTTGTAGGCAGTACCTATAATACTTGATTGTTCTTATTTTTTATACTCATTCAAAAATATGTATTGAATAATTAAAATGTCAATAATCCAAGATAAAGAATCTTAAAAGCAGCAGGAGAAAAGCCACTACTTACATATAAAGGAAATCCCATAAAGCTATCAGCTTATTTCTCAGCAGAAACTTTACAGGTCAGAAGAGAGTGGCAGGATATATTCAAAGTGCTGAGAGGAAAAAACCTACAAACAAGAATACTCCACCTGTCAAGATTATCATTCAGAGTTGAAGGAGAGAGAAAGAGTGTCCCAGACAAACAAAAACTTAAAAAGATCACCCCACCAAACCACCCTTAAATGTTAAAACAGGGCACCTCGGTGGCTCAGTCGGTTAAGCATCCAACTTCAACTCAGGTCGTGATGTTGTGGTCCATGAGTTTGAGCCCCGCATTGGGCTCTGTGCTGACAGCTCAGAGCCTGGAGCCTGTTTCCGATTCTGTGTCTCCCTCTCTCTCTGACCCTCCCCCGTTCATGCTCTGTCTCTCTCTGTCTCAAAAATAAATAAACATTAAAAAAAAGAAATGTTAAAAGGACTTCTTTAAGGAGAAGAAAAAAGGCCATAACTAAAAGAAAATTATGAAAGGAAAAAAATTCACCGACAAAAGTAAGCATATAGTAAAGGTAGTAGATCAATCACCTATAAAGCTGGTACAGAGGTTAAAAGACAAAAGTAGTGAAATAAATTATATCTACAATAATTAAAGGTACATAAAAATAAAAAGATATAAAATACGATGTCATATACATTGATACATCGAGTAAAAATGCAATGCTTTGAGAATGTATTTGAACTTAAATGATTGTCAATTTAAAATAGACTGCTATATACACAGGATATTATATACAAACCTCATGGTAACCACAAGCCAAAAACCTATAAAAGATACACAAAAAAAACAGAGATAGATATCTAAGCATAACACTAAAGAAACTCATCAAATCAGAATGGAGGAGAGCAAGAGAGAGAAGAGGTACAGAGAATTACACACACACACACACACACACACACACACACAGAAAACAATTAACATAATGGCAATAAGTACATACCTATCAAAAATTACTTTAAATACAAATGGACTAAATGTTCCAATCAAAAGACACAGGGTGACTGAATGGATTTAAAACAATAAGAGTTGTCTGTATGCTGCCTATAAGAGACTCACTTCAGGCTTTAAGATACATGAAGACTGAAAGTGAAGGGATGAGAAAAAGATATTCCATGTAAATGAAAGTGAAAGAAAAAAGCTGGGGTAGCAACATTTATGTTAGACAAAACAGACCTTAAAACAAAAACTGTAGGGGCACCTGAGTGGCTCAGTCGGTTGAGCATCTGACTTCAACTCAGGTCATGATCTCACAGTTCACGAGTTCAAACCCTGTGTCAGGCTCTGTGCTGTCAGCTCAGCAAAAGCAGTTCTAAGTGGGAAGTTTACAGTGATATGGGTCTATCTCAAGAAATAAGAAAAACCTCAAATAAACGATCTAACCTTACACCTAAAGGAACTATAAAATGAACAACAAACAAAGTCCAAGGTTAGCAGAAGGAAGGAAATAATAAAGATCAGAGTAGAAATAAATAAAATAGAGACCAAAAAAAAAAAAATCAATGAAACTAAGAGCTGGATTTTTAAAAAGATAAACAAAATGGACTAACCTTTAACCAAACTCATCAAAAGAGAGAGAGAACTCAAATAAATAAAATCAGAAACGAAAGATAAATTTCAACTGACACCACATAAATACAAAGGACTATAAGAAACTACTATGAAAAGTTATACACCATCAAATTGGAAACCCAGAAGAAACAGATAAATTCCTAGAAGCTGTCTCCCAAGGCTGAATCAGGAAAAAAGAGAAATTCCAAATTTCTATGAGCCCAGCATTACGTTAATACCAAAATCAAAGACAAGAAAGAAAGAAAGAAAGAAAGAAAGAAAGAAAGAAAGAAAAAGAAAGATAGGGAAAAGAAAAAGAAAAGAAGAAAAGAGGCCAATATTCCTGATGAACACACAGATGCAAAAATCCTTAACAAAATATTAGCAAACTGAATTCAACAATACATTAAAAGGATGATTCACCACAATCATGTGGAACTTATTCCAGGGATTCAAGGATGGTTCAATAACCATAATCAATCACATGATATACCCTATGAAGAAAATGAAGAATAAAAATCATATGATCATCTCAATAGATACAGAAAGAGCATTTAAAAAAAGTCAATATTCATTCATGATAAAAACTCTCAACAAAGTGGGTATAAAAGGAACATACCTTGGGGCACCTGGGTGGCTCAGTCGGTTAAGTGTATGACTTTGGCTCAGGTCATGATCTCATGGTTCATGAGTTCAATCTCCACATCGGGCTCTGTGCTGACAGCTCAGAGTCTGGAGCCTGCTTCAGATTATGCGTCTCCCTCTCTCTCTACCTCTCCCCCGCTCACGCACACGACCCCCCCCAAAAAATAAACAAACATTAAAAAAATTTTTTTAAAGAAGGAACATACCTCAACTTAATAAAGGCCATGTATGACAAAATCACAGCTAACATCATACTCAGTGGTGAAAAGCTGAAAGCTTTTTCTCTAAGATCAAGAACAAGACAAGGACTTTGACTATTTGTATTCAACATAGTATTGGAAGTCCTAGTTATAGCAATCAGACAAGAAAAAGAAATAAAAGGCTTCCAAATTAGTAAGGAAGAAGTAAAACTGTCACTATTTGCAGACTGATACTGTATATAGAAAACCCTGAAGGCGCCACCAAAAAACAACAACAAAGAAAAATCTGTTAGCACTAATAAACAAGTTCAGTAAAGCTGCAGGATACAAAATTAACATACAGAAATCTGTTGTGTCTCTACACACTAATAATGAACTAGCAGAAACAGAAATTAAGAAAACAATCCCATTTACAATTGCATCACAAAGAATAAGTTATCTAGGAATAAACTTAACCGAGGAGGTGAAAGACCTATACTTCTGAAAACTGTAAGATACTGGTGAAAGAAATTGAAGATGACACAAATAAATGGAAAGATATGCCCTGTTCAGGAATTGAAAGAATTAATATTGTGAAAATGTTCATACGACCCAAAGCAATTTACAGATTCAACGTGATCTCTATCAGCGTTCGCTTCGGCAGCACATATGCTAAAACTGGAACAATACAGAGAAAATTAGCATGGTCCCTGTGCAAGAATGATGTGCAATGCAATGCCTATCAAAACACCAGCAGTATTTTTCACAGAACTAGAACAAAAAACTCCTAAAATTTGTACAGAACCACAAAAGACCCTTGAGTGGCCAAAGCAATATTGAGGAAGAAAGAACAAAGCTGGAGACATCACAATCTCAGATTTCAAACTTTATTACAAAGCTTTAGAAACCCAAACAGTACAGTACTGGCAGAAAAACAGATACATCAAAATGAAACGGCAACCTACTGAACGGGAGACATATTTGCAAATGATATATCTGATAAGGAGTTAATATCTAAAACATATAAAGAATTCATACAACTCACCTCCAAAAACAAACAAAAACAATGTTATTTTAAAAATGGGCAGAGGGGCACCTGGGTGGCTCAGTCGGTTAAGCATCTGACTTGGGCTCAGGTCATGATCTCGCAGTTTGTGAGTTCAAGCCCCACATCGGGCTCTGTGCTGACAGCTCCAAGCCTGGAGCCTGCTCCGGATTCTGTGTCTCCCTCTCTCTCTGCCCCTCCCCTGCTTGCTCGTGCTCTCTCTCTCTCTCTCTCTCTCTCTCTCTCAAAAATAAATAAGCATTAAATTTTTTTTAAATAAATAAAAAATGGGCAGAGAACCTGAACATTTTTCCAAACAAGATACGTGATGGCCAAAAGACATACGAAAAAGACGTTCAACATCACTAACCATCAGGGAAATGCAAATCAAAACCACAATGAGATCACCCCACACCAGTCAGCAATGGCTAGATCAAAAAGACAAGAAATAACAAGTGTTGGTGAGCATGTGGAGAAAAGGGAAGCCTTGCGTGCTGTTGGTGGAAATGTAAATTGGTGCAGCCACTATGGGAAATAGTATAGGGGATTCCTCAAAAACAGAACTACCATATGATCCAGCAATGCCATTTCTGGGTATTCACCCAAAGAAAATGAAAACACCAACGTGAAAAAATGTATGTACCCCTCTGCTTAATGCAGCTTTACAACAGCCAAGATCTGGAAGCAATCTGTGTGCTCATTGATAGATCCTTGGATGACGATGTGGCATATATTCACAATGGAATATTACTCAGCCACAAAATAGAATGAAACATGGATGGCATTATGCTAAGTGAAATGAGTCAGACAGAGAAAGACACATGTATGATTTCATCTACATGTGGAATCTAAAAAAACAAACAAACAAAAAAACCAGAAACAGACTTAAAAATACAGAGAACAAATTGGTGGCTGCCAGAGGAGAGGGGGGTAAGGAAATGGGCAAAATAAGTGAAGGGGATTAAGAGATACAAACTTCCAATTGTAAGATAAATAAGTCACATGGATGAAAAGTGCAGCATAGGGAATATAGTCAACAATATGGTTAATACCTTCATCTGGTGACAGAGAGTAACTACACTTACTATGGTGAGCATTTCTTAATGTGATTGTCGGATCACTGTCATACACCTGAAATTAGTATTATACTCTACGTTAACTAACGAATTTAAATAAAAACTTAAAAAATATATATTGTTTGGGGGCGCCTGGGTGGCTCAGTCGGTTAAGCGTCTGACTTCAGCTCGGGTCATGATCTTCACAGTTTGTGAGTTCAAGCCCCGCGTCGGGCTCTGTGCTGACAGCTCAGAGCCTGGAGCTTGCCTCGGATTCTGTGTCTCCCTCTCTCTCTGCCCCTCCCTGAATTGTGCTCTGTCTCTGTCTCTCAAAAATAAATTTAGAAAACATGACCAAAAAATATATATTGCATGTCAACTATACTTCAAATACATACATACATACATACAATTGAGAAGCGACTTTGTGCTGGGACCTGGAGGTCCCAAAGATATAGCAGTAAACAAGACAGACACTGACCCTGACCTCAAGGCAGTGTCTATCATACCACCTTGTTTCCCAAGGTGTCCTCCCTAACACTGCTCTGAACATAGTAAAAGAGTAAAAAACCACCTGGCCAGGAGAGGGTCTACATGGCCCTCTGTTCATCCCGTATTCTGTCCCTAGAGTAATTTTTCTAAAGAAGGCATCTATCTGTACCCTTCTGTAGACCACTGTTGACTCCCCATCACCCATGCCCAAAGAGACAAGGGCTTCCTCGGCTGGCTCTTCCCCATTTCTCCAATGTTCCCTCTCAACGTGCACTGTCTCAGACAACCCCAAACTGCCTGCATTTTCGCATACCCACTTTGCTTTGCTTTGTCTCTATGCCTTTGCTCGTACCATCCCCTCTGTCTTAATGCCCTTCCTTCTCTTCATCTGGTTCATTTGTTATCTATTGCTGTATATCAAACCACTCAGACTAGTAACTAAAGGCAACCACTATTCTGTGAATCATCAGTTTGGTTACAGATCAGCTGGAACAGTGCGTAGATATGCTCCAAACTGAGTTGGCTGGGCTCACCCATGCACTATGGTCAGCTGACAGGTGCACTGGGGCTGGATGCTCCAAGAGGAACTCACACAGTGTCTAGTCATTGGGTGAGGCTGTCAGCTAGAGCATCTCAATTCAGGCTTCTCCCCTTGGCTAGTCTGGGTTCCTCATGTGGCAGTTGGGTTCTCCAAGAAGCAAGCCCTAATGAGCAAGCACTTAGGAAGTCTCTGCCTGCATCACATTTGCTGAAGTTCCATTGACCAAAGGATGTCATATGGCTGAGCCCAGAATCAATGTGGAAGAGGTGTGACTCACTGGGGGGACATTAACAGAGCAACCTACCAGTCCGCCCTCTACCCCTACCAATGCACAGCCTCCCCACATGTGAGATATACTCATCCTTCCCAAAACACCCAAAATAGTATTCAATCATGACACCAGGCTCAAAGTCTATGATCTCACAATATGAAGCAAGTCTGGATGTAGCTGAGCCTCCTGGGGTACAACTCCTCAGGTGTGGCTCCTCTTGATTCACAGACCTGTGAACTAGCAAGACAAGACATCTGCCCTCCACGTGCCCAACACACAACTGTGAAGCAGGCATAGAATAGTCTCAATAGATATTCCCATTAAAAGAGAAATGGGAGGCACATAGCAATCACTGATTCAAAGCAATTCTGAAATCCAGCCAGGTTCTGTTATCAGGACCCCCCTCCTTTGGAAGCAGGGATGTTACTTGAATAAAGTCCAGTTCTCCTTGGCTTCTAGTTATACCCGCTTGGCTCCTGGATCTACCCTCTGAGAGGATTTTCTTTTCCATAAGAAAAATCCCTTGTGACTATTGGCCAGCTTACTGCCCATAGAAAGTTAGGGGCCCAAAGTCCTCCTTTCCCTTTTTTAACTATTTCCGTTCATGTTAGCCCAAACTAATAGAGTTTCTTCCAAAACAGTACTCTTCAAAACTTTATGGATTTTCTATGAGTATTATTGGGTTCACTTCTTGCACCAAAAGCCACATACATAGTTACTTTCAAGAAGACTCTACTTCAGCTATGGAACAACATCTTTAATATTCTTAGGAACCCTTTTGTTTAACTGAGAAGGCCTACTAGACACCACCTTAAATCCTCTTGGGGTGTTAACAGAGGTTCTACGATCATACCCTTGATTTCATCTTTATCTTTAGGCCAATTCTTACTTTGGGAATCTGTCGCCTGCTGGAGAGACTGAAAATGAGAACTACTTTTCTTTTCCAACCCAGCAAACTGGACAGATCCTTGTTTAGCTGATCTCTCCCTTATAACACCTGACATGCCAGCTGGAAGCACCTGGATGGCACTTTTAACATTCCATCTCCATATCTCTTAAGCCAAACCCACAAATTCATTAGGCACACTTTCTGCCAGTGGCCACAGCACTATAGAACACTGGTCACCCTTGGTCCAAGCGGTTTCCAGCTCCCTTGCCAGTACATTCACAATTCTTATTGCCTGTCCTTCAAGCCTTCACCCATCTCCCTGTTCCAAATGCCATCTGTTCAGTGTTTTAAGATAGCATCACACTTCTGGGCACCCATATATGTATCAGATGTCTATCATTACATGACAAACCACCTAAAACAATAGCTTAACACAACCACTATTTTGTTAAACTCATGAATTCCGTGGTTAGGGATTCAGACTTGTCTCTGTCCCACAACATCTGGGGCCTCTACTTGAAAATCTGAGCAGCTGGGTGGACAACTCAAACAGCTTTGGGGCTGAGATTATCTGGACGCTTCTTTATTTACATGTCTGGAGTCTGGGCTGAAATGACTCTGAAAGCTAAATTCACCCAGGACTGCCTACCAAAGTGTCTACACCATGCCTCCCCATGTGACAAGGGCTTCCTTACAGCATGGCCTCAGGATACTCAGACATTTTATACCGAGGCCCTAAAGTGAGTATTCTAGCAAACAAAGTAAAAGCTATAAGGTCTTTTAAGATGTAAATTCAAAAGTCTTTTAGCATCACTTCTGCCATATTCTATTGGCTAAAGCAGTTACATCCCCATTAAGATTCAAGAGGGGGAGACACAGACTTTACTTCTTGATGAAGCAATATCAGAATTTGTATCCAGGTTTTAGAACCAGCTTAGTAGGCTTATCTGGGATGCTTTATTTCTGTTCTATGTGGCATCAGTAGGAATTACACATGCTTGTGTGATCGCACATGCTTTTATGACCATGTGGCAGTCAACTGGGGGCTACTGAGGCACCTCGGTTCTCCACACGGCTAGCTCCAACTTCCTCACATGGCAACTGAATTCCAAGAAGGCAAGTCTGAACATACAAGCACTTACCAAGCTTCTGTTTGCATCTCATTTGCTGATGGCCCATTGGCCAAAACAACGCACATGGCCAAGCCCAGAACAAATGTGGAAGGGAATCACACAAAGGGCATGGGTACCAGGACGCATGATTCACTGGAGACTGTTAATGTAACAACCCACCACACCTGGGCAACTCCCATTCACCCTTAAAGACTCAATTCATGTTTCTCCTCCAAGAAAGCCTCTCTGACAGACTGGGTGGTCACTTGCCCCTCCTTTGGGGTCCCACAATACTCTGTGCACATCTCTACCTTTGCCTTTACCCTACTGTTTTCTAATTATCTCTATACCATTTCTGTCTCCCCCATTGGACAGCCCTTTGAAGGCAGAGATTGTGCTCTGTTGATCTTTGTAATTCCAGGGTCTAGCCCCATGCCTAGAACAGTGTGCCCAGAATAATGTTATTTAATCATACATCCATGAATAAAAGTCTTTTTTTTTATTTTATTTTTTTGATGTTTATTCATTTTTGAAAGACAGAGAGAGACACGGTGCGAGCAAGGGAGGGGCAGATAGAGAGGGAGACACAGAAGCCGAAGCAGGCTCCAGGCTCCGAGCTGTCAGCCCAGAGCCCGACACGGGGCTCAAACCCACAAACCGTGAGATCATGACCTGAGCCGAAGTCAGACTCAACCGACTGAGCCACCCAGGTGCCCCAAAGATTTTTAAATAAATGTTGAAAATTATACCTCCATGGTGCTTTGTCCTCTTGCCCTCTTCCCTGTGTTCTAAGAGCTAACTTTCATTTTTTGTCATACTCTCCAACCAAACATGAACTTCAGAAAGTGACCTCACTTGGAGAGTTCACCTCAACTAGAGATTAGGAGAGGCCGCGCAGAGTAGAGCACTTGATTCCAAAATGTTTGAATTTCGGAGACCAGTCATGTTTCCAAAGAAATTTGCAGATCAACACAAAGTTACCAAATTTCCCTTCTTGCCTTTGGGCATTAAAAACACACATGCCACCCACCGCCATCACTCCAAAGAAGCAGAAAGGCATAACCTTAGAAGGAAAGCGTAGGCCTTCCCAAGGAAGGGCAATTATGTGTGATAAGACCTCAAGTAGCCCCAAATTGGGACTCAACAGTATGTGCTGTCTTGACATCTGATAAAATTTGGAGCATCTAGCCACAAGTCCTTCTTCCAGCTTGGCTCCTGCTAAGTAGTTCTCCTAGCCAATCGACCCTCTTTATCATGGGGACTAGGCATGGTTCCTGATTGTCCCTAAGCAGCGGGCTTCAGTTCCATGCCAGCCCACAGAATTAGTCAACAAGCCAACCAAATCCTCCGGCTGGAAACGGGCATCCCACCGTTTAGCCAACAAAGCCTGCCTCCCACTGCTCCTGGCTGTTCACTCCGCTGTGCAACTCCTGTGTGCAGGGTCCTCCTCTGGGCTGTGAGCATACATGACCAATAACCTACTGTCGATCTCACCTGTGTGGTGTCAGGTGCCATGCGTTCAGCCATCTCTGGAACCCAAGGGTGAAAATCCCTCCCTCATCAACACGGTGAGGAGGCGGTGATCAGAAGAAGGTGGCAACCTGATGGCTATGTTAGAGCGTCCCACACTGTCCTCGTTTTTCTTATTTCACCATGGACCAGAGAAATCAGTCTAGTAGAAGTCTGAAGTCCCACCCCAGGGCCAGTGGAGACCACTGTGTGTGGAGTCAGGAGATCTAGGATATAACTAGTCCTGGCAGTGCTCCAAAGTATTTGTCGGTCCTTTGACAAATCATTATCCTCTTGGACCTGTTTCCAGCTATAAAATGATAGAACAGCTTCTGTCACCTGTGTGATTCTATAAACCCGATCTGACGAAATGGGTGAAGAAGAAGAGTGAATGGCTGGAGTCCTATGGTCACCCTAAAGGAATATGCATTTTTAGAGGAGTTTTCACCCCGCGTGTCTCTAGCTAGAGCAACCGGAGATGATGCGAGAGTCAGTTCTAAGTAACCAATAGGGCAACCACAGGCTGTCAGGAAATCTTGCTTTGGGTGGATTCCTCTAAACCCTTCCTGCTTTCAGCACCCTGATCCTGTCCCATTAGCAAATAGGAGGACCTCTTTTTTTCTTTTTAAGTTTATTTATTTTATAATCTTTTTTAAATGTTTATTTTGAGAGAGAAACCACACACATGTGAGTGGGGGAGGGACACAGAGAGAGAGACAGAGAGAATCTCAAGCAGGCTCTGCACTGCCAGTGCAGAGCCCAACGCGGGGCTCGATCCCACGAACCATGAGAGCGTGACCTGAGCCAAAATAAGAGTCGGATGCTTAAACAACTGAACCACCCGAGTACCCAGCAAGTGGGAGTTTTTAAATCTCCCCTTCACCATCTGGTCCATCCCTGCCCCCAGATTATCTCATGTGAACCATCAATTCCAATCAGCCAGAGATCTTGCTTTTGCAAACACACAACTGCCATACCCTCTGGAGTCCACACTCCCCTCCCCTTCCCGAGGTAAAGTGCTTGGGGACCCAGAAAGGAGGCCAGGTCCTCATAACCTCATCAAAATAGCACAGCAAAGCTTTCCATCCAACAACGCTCAGAGACTCGGCCACAGCGTGGGGAAGAGCATCCAGGGTCTCATCCAGCCAGAGCCCTGATAGCTTCTGTAGTTAAAATGCCTCTGGGTATCCCCATGTTCTGCCAAAAAAGGAACAGTCTCCAGTCCCACCTGTGTGTGTGTGTGTGTGTGTGTGTGTGTGTGTGTGTGTATGAGAGAGAGAGAGAGAGAGAAGAGGGATAGGCCCCAGCCTAAAGCAACTGTGCTCTGATAGGAAAGGTCCCTGGACTAAGAATCAGAAAGCTGTTAGGCGAAAAAAGAACACAATGCAGGGAGTGACAGGGAGGAGGCCAGCATTTCTGGCATGTAGCAGGAAGATAAATGGACAAGATGAAATGGTGGTGAAGGCTGACAGCCAGGACACCCAGGCCCTTAAAAATTATCCTACAGACAATGAGAAGCCAGACTGCCTGATCTATGAAGAGGGATGATCTTATTAGGCCAGGGTTCTGCAGTTCCCAGACCCTGGGGAGCCTGTGAAAAGTGCAGACACAGGCAGCAGGAATACTGGACTAGGGAGACCCCAGGTGGGCAGGGACGACTGCATTTTTCATAAAATGCCCCCAGAGCTTCTGCTATTTACCACAGTGAATTACCCCCTACACTGGACCATCCTCAAAGCTCCTTGCAGTTGGAAGGTTCCATCATGCTCAGTACTAGGAGGCCACCTAACCTCCCAGGGAGGCAGAGGGAAGTAAATCTCCCACTTGCTAGCCCAGGGATGACTTCCAACAGTGCTACTGCAGTAATGGAAACTGCAGTTAAGGTGCCAGGGCTGACTGCTATGAAGAAATAGGAGAAGGGGCAGGCAGATGGCCGGGAGGCAGGGCCAGCCTACAGGATGTCCCAACCAGAATTCACAAAAAGGCCATGAAGATGCAAATCAAACAAATAAACCTTCATTCAAAAAAATTCACCTCACCTGTGGGTGGGAGCGACAAGTCATTGGCACTGGCCACCAAAAAAAAAAAAAAGAAAAAAAGATCCGAGGGCTTCTGGTGACTTGACATTGATTGAGCTAGGGTGGATGCCCCAGGGAATCAAAAGCCTAGTTTCCTCCATTCCTTTCTAGCAGTCCTGTCTTCTCCCCTTCCCCCACAGTTCCACATTGTCTCGTCCCACTGGGCTGAGACACAGCAGCTGAGTGGCTCAGCACTGAGGACCGAGGGTTCCACTCACAGCTCAGGTGGGCTGGTCAGCTCTCCCACTCCATGAAATAGGCCTGGGAGTGGGATGGGACGAACCCCACATATCGTTGTGAGGTCAGCACAGCCAGGGATGTCATGTGGCCGGCACAATGTCTGGCAGAAAACAGTACTCCTGCCCCTGTCTGAAGACCAAGCAAGCAGTTACTCACTACGCAGGGGGCGGTGGGGGGCGGGGGATGCCTAGGATCAGGAGGACTATATGAAATCGAGAAGAACCTTCTGGCTATCTGCCCTGGGAGGTGCCAGCCCAGGAGTAGAGGGAGACTGAGTGCCCCAGAGCAGAAAGCCCCCGAAAGGGTTAGGTGTTCTAGGATGGTGGAGGGGGTGGGGCAGGGCTCAGGATCAGGAAGGACCCGCAGGACGCAGTGCCTGCCTTGCTTCTGAAGAGCTGCTCCAATGTGGAAAAACACCCCGCCATCTTCCTTTGGAGAAAGCCTGGAATATTCCAACTCCAAAACTTCTCACTGGAGGCTCCAGGGAGATGGGCTCCAGCCGAGAAGGAAAGGAGGAGGCAGGAGGAGGCGTGGGCACTGACCAAAGGGGCGGGTGGCTGGCCTGCCTCCTCCACCCCTTACCCCTTGGTTTTCCCACAGGCTTCTGAAGCCTCGGTCGGTCGGAAGAAAGGGTTAAAGCCTTAAAAGGGGAGCAATCATTTCGAGGTTCTGGGGAGCGCCTAGTGTTCCTTGCGCTGCCCCACCCTGATCCCCGGGGTCCTGAACCCTCTTGTCCCTGGCCTGGCCTGCCGGCCACAGGGTGAGGTCCCCCTTCTGCGGCAGACGGCCACTCTCTCACATCTATACCAGGCTACCTCCTCCGCCCTCTGCCATCCTTCCTCGCTCCCCCCCACCTCCCCACTCGGGCTCTGATTGGCCGAGTCCCGGGCCCTCCCCGCTCCTCCACTCCCACCCCGGGTGAAAACTGCGGGCGCCGGCAGGGTGCTGCAACTGGAGGCGGCGGTGCGTCCGGGGGAGGCTGCAGCAGCAGAGGACGGGAGCCCAGGTGGGAGCAGGAGCCAGGGCGGCGCCCGGGGCGCTGGGAGAGGCCCTCCCGACCCGAGGCTTCGGGAAAAGGTTCGGGGGCGCCCCGGGGCGGGGAGCTCCGCGGTGCTCGGGGAGGGGTCGGCTTCCCAGGCAGGGGAGAGCGGGACGCAGCTGCTCGCTGCAGGCCAGGGGCCGGGCCGCACCCCGCCTTCTGCGGTAGGAGCTCCCGGGCTCTCACCCGCTGAAGGGGCGGCTGTCTGGGGCCGGGGCGCAGGAGGAGAACCTGGAGGAAGGGCGCCAAGGACAGCCAGCCTTGGGTTCTGCTCTCCACACAGACGTCCCCAAACCGAGCTCGCCAAGGCGTGGGGTGGGGGCGGTGAAATTGCGGCGAGAGGACGGACGACCGCCGTCTGGAGGGAATCTCTGCCCTGCGACCTCGCGGAGGGCTGGGTGCGGGGCGTCAAAGGACCGGGGAACCGCAGTGCTGCGGGCGGGGACTGGAAGGCGGGCGGACGGGGGGGAGGGGAGAACTGAGAAAGGGTGAGAGGGGGAAGGGGGGACCTCAACTGGGAGAGGAGCCGAGTGAAATTCAGAAACGGAATGAGGATGGGGCTAGTCAAACGGCGGCTGGAGAGGGTGGGAGCGCAGAACTTCTCTGGGCTCTGGGCTGCAGGGACACAGAGCAGGGGAAATGAAAACATCTGTGCCTCCCCTACCGCTCGGTAACCACCCCCCTCTGGCTCTCCAGCCCTCCTCCAGCCCCAGCTCCATTTCTTCCCCGCTCTGGCCCTCTAGCCGAGGCTTCCCCTTTCCCTCCTAGATCTCAAGCTCACGTCCCTCCTCCGTAACTCAAATGTCTGAGTCAAAGCCAGATGCCGACCCCCTTTCTTCCCCAAGGCACCTCTCAGTTACAAGTCCGAAGGGGTAGGGACTGCAGGTTCAGGCTTCGCGGGACCTCAGCCTCCCCCAGCCTCAGGGCTGAGCGCCAGGGACCCTGGGATTCGACTGGCGGTGCACCTGGGCACAGGCACCAGGGCAATCGTACCCCCCCCCCCCCCATCCCCCGGCACAGGCCACTCCCGTGGCCTCTCCCTGGTGAGCCCTGATGCGGACAGGCCAAGCTATCTGCCCCGTGTGGACGCCGGGATATTGGTCCAGAGTAGGCTTCGGAAAAAGACAAGGCACAGAGCCCAGGCAGGGAGTCTACTGTAGCAGGGCTCAAGAGACATGCCCAGAGGGCTGGACATTTTGGAAACATCCTGCAATCAGAGAACATATGCAATCAGAGAGCACAGTCGCTTTCCCTTACAGACATTCGGGAACACCCTTAGCTGTGTGCCAGGTACAGTCCTATCTGGAAGCACGTTAGCCACACAGTCCTTTCAGAGGAAGGAAATTAACGTTTGTGGGTCACTTACTATGGAGCAGTCCTCAGTGCCAGAGGTTTATCATTTTTCCTAAACCCATCACCACGCTGTAGGTATCTAAAGCTGATTCTTTCATTCGTTCAGTATCTTTTGAGCGTCTGTTATATGCCAGGAACTGTTTGGGCACTGGGGGTTTTCTCCTGAACAAGAAACAGAAAGCCCCTGAATGGGGAGTTTTTGTGGAATGGGTAGAGTTTTAGTGCCGCAAAATAAAAAGAGTTCTGGGGATTGCACCACAATGCGAGTGAACTTAACACTGCTGAACTGGACACTTAAAAATGATTAAGGTGGTAAATGTTGTGATACGTCCACTTTGCCTTCCTGAAGGGAAAAGGAGACGGTAAAAGTCACTTACCCAAAGAGTTCAGCAGACACACACCATTATAGGGTGTGTCCACCCTTCCCCTTGCTTTCCTGGAGGGGGGAAAGCACCTAGTGGCAGTGTCACATTCACTAGTAAGTGGGAGGGGACAACCATGGAGAGCAGCTTCCGTGGCTGCCGGGGCCATCATGGCAGAGGCCCTCCAGCCCGAGCAGCAAGTGTGGGCACACCTACCCCACCTCTTGGCTGATACCCATCCTATCCCACCCCCAGATCGAGGACTGAGCTCTCTGCACCATGAACCCCACCATCGGCATCGCTGTTTTGCTGACAGGTACTGGGCAAGGGGCAGGGCTGGGATTGGGATTCAAAGCACGCTGGCTTCCTTCCCTTCAGAGGAGCGAGCTTCTTCCTGCCAACCTCAGAGGGAGGAGGTGACAAAGGGAGAGAGGGCTCTTTTTCATCCCTAAATCAGCTGAGCAGCCTAGCTGATCTTCTGCCTGCTTGAGGTGGCTTTTGGAAAAGCAGTCCACTGAGTCTGCCCCACACTGAGGTGGAATCTCCAAATGGAAAACAGGAACCTACATCAGCTCCCCAAGATCTCCTGCCCCTGGAACACCCAGGACTAAAGAAGACGAGGGAGGGGGGCTGAGTCTGCAACGGTGAGGTTGAAGTGGCCCTCGGGGACCTCTGGGGTGGGGAAGGGTGCCCAAAGAACAGACCCTTGTGCCCTCCCTGGCCAGGCCATTCTCTACTGTTAATGTGGGTGGGAGGCCCCCTGCTCTGCAGGGCCCCCCAACTTGGATGTGGGCACTGCCGGTGCCAGTCTTGCAGGTAGCCCGTGGGCAGAAGGTGACCAGCCTGACAGCCTGCCTGGTGGACCAGAGCCTCCGTCTGGACTGCCGCCACGAGAACTCCACCACCTCCCCCATCCAGTATGAGTTCAGCATAACCCGTGAGAAGAAGAAGCACGTGATCTTTGGCACTATGGGGGTGCCTGAGCACTCATACCGCTCCCGAACCAACTTCACCAGCAAGTACAACATCAAGGTCCTCTACTTATCCGGCTTCACCACCAAGGACGAGGGGATGTACACATGTGAACTCCAGCTCTCTGGCCAGTCTACCACCAGCTCCAGCAAGAATGTCTCTGTGCTCAGAGGTGAGGCGAGCTCCCAACAAGTCCAAGTGAGCTGGGAGAGGGAGGCTAGGGAGGAAAGGGTTGGCTAGGACAGCAAGGCAGTCCCCCTTGACTGGGCCGAAGAGGAGAGGGGCCCCAGAAACCTCTCTCCCCCTTCCCCCAACTGCTGCCTGGTGCCCTGGGGAACCACTGCCCTCTGTGTGAATAGGGAGAAAGGCTGAGGGAACGGTGAGACAGGCAGAGTGGTGGAGCGGACACTTCCACCGTGACTGGGCAAATCACTTGGCCTCCCCAGCCCTCCTCTTCCCCACCTAGAAAACAGGGGTGACACTAGCTGCCTCACCCATAGTTTTCTTTTGATGATGCTTAATAAAGATCTGATATGATGTTTGTTCAAGAGCTCAGGAACCTGCAAATGGGAAAGACAGGTGGTTCTAGTCGAGCAGACGGGCCCTGGTTCCGGCTAAGACATCCTGACACCAGCCTCCCCAAGGGAACGTGCCCTTCTCAGGGCCTGTGCCTGCCTGAATCCTGGTGCCTCTTCTTTCCTGCCCTACCCCTCCTCCCTCTTCTCTCCCCACAGACAAACTGGTCAAGTGTGAGGGCATAAGCCTGCTGGCCCAGAACACCTCGTGGCTCTTGCTGCTTCTGCTCTCCCTGCCTCTCCTCCAGGCCATGGACTTCATCTCCCTGTGACTGGCTGGGCAGGAAGCCACAAGGCCCAGGCCAGAGACCCTACTTCTCGGAGTTGGCTGACCCCCTACCCTCAATCCCTCACACATCTTGGGGAGAAATGGGGACCCTACCCCTCACAAGGAATCCCAGTGCCGCATGCCATCGTCTACCCATTCCCCAGCCCCACTGCCGCTCACACCCTCTCCGCACGCCACTGGCTGTCTTGTTTTTTTTTTGTTTTGTTTTGTTTTAACTCTTTGTTCCAGAGTTGCTTCTGTCTGGTTTATCCTTCCTTTTCTTTAGGAGTTTGTGAAAAGGGAAGCCAGGGTTGGGAATGTGATGGAGAGTGAGGGCATGGGAGGGGTAGAAGGATGGAGGGATGCCAGTCCCTGGGATGGGGGGGGGGGGGGGGATCATCCTTGCCCACCAGGACCAGAGGCCCAGGAGAGACCTGGATGAGGAGGAGGATGGGATGCATCTGGGCCTAGCACATCCCCCAGCAGGCAGGGATGGTGCCTGAAGACCCCGGATGTGAGGGCACCACCAAGCATCTGGGGCCCCTCACAAGAGGAGAGAAGGAACATCTCCAGGAGCGGCCTCTGCCACAGCAAGAAGCCGTCCACATACGGGAAGCAGTTCCACATAGGGAACTGCCGAGGTTCCCTAGGGGCCTCAGGCCTGGTGCGGCCCCGTGAAAAAGCAGATTCTGCCTGGGAGCCATCTACTGGCGGGTTGGAGAGGGGGTAGAAGAGAGGGTCCATCAGCCCTCTCTGCCTGATGAAACTAAATCTGAGAGCCTGCTGTCCCTCACCACCTCAAGCAGCAGTTGAGAGGGTGGCAGAGGACAAGCCTCCTCCCAGCCTGGCCCAAGCTCCTAAGAGCTTCCAGAACTCTGGCCCGCAGGCAGTAAGTCAGGCCAGGTAGAGTCCCAGAGCGGAGCAGACTTTGGCCCGCGTTTGGGAGCCTCTTCCTTCCCTCCCCTGACAGTGCCAGCCCCTTCTGGCCGGTGGCCAAGCCTTGAGACGGCCCTCTGCCCCACAGGCCTGTCCTCTCGGGGACCTGGGGGGTAAGGGCGTCTGAGGCAGCCCATGGAGTGAGACCCGTGAGCGGGACATACCTCGAGAGATGGCTTTTCCCAACACCCGGCTCCCCAGCCGGCAGCTGTGCCCCGTCCTGTGACTGTGTGTAGTGCCACCACGGCTTATGGTATCTCATTGAGGAAAAAGAAAAGTGTACAATAAAACCAAGCCTCTGGAATCTGTCTTCCAGCCTTTCTCTGCTTTGCTCCCTCCATCTCTCCCCAGGCCCGCTCCCCTAGGAGTCAATGAGTACAATGTGAATGTCAGTGGCCATCCTCGTGCTGGGAGCTACAACAGGATCACGAGGTGGTTCCGGGTTCCCCCAGAGAGCCTTCCCGGCTTTGCCCCAGGAAATCTGGGGGAAGGCGGTGGGGACCATCCAGGGGCTTATTCGTTTCGTATTCCCCACGGTGGAGGCTGATTCTAAGCCTTTACTTAAAGGCCCAGGATCTAAATTCATGCCCCCGGCTCCCACTCTTCCTGACACCTCCTGTCGACGCCTGTGCCTTGCCAGTGGCCCCGTGCAGTGACCGTGCCAAAAGATGGCAAGAGAAGCCCGCGAGTTGGGAGAGGGATCCGCCTGTGTATCACCGACCATGAGGCCCACATCACTCAGCATGGTGCAGCCAGCCTGGGGTCTCCAGAGGACGCCAGTGGACACAGGCGCCTCTTGTTCAGTCCTGCTGGGAGCTTTGAGCGCCACGCCAAGAAAATAAAAAGAGCCTTTGTGGGGGAAGGGAGTTTGAATGCCACCCGTGGGGTGGTAAGAGTTAACATTGGAAGGGCTTTCTGGAAGGAACTGAGGAGCCAGGTGTGAAGCCTCAACTGTGACAACACCGCAAGCCCCTGGCACCTGTGTGAAGCCTCCTATGTGGCCTTTGTCACACCCGGGAGCAGCTCCCCTGGAGTTTAGCAGCCACACTACGCAGAGGGTCCTGGGGAGATGGTGCTGCCCCCTGCAGCCACGCTTGGGGGAGGAGAGCCTGAGGCCTGCAGTGGGTGAGGCTAGCTTAAGAAGCCACAGAGGCCATCAGAGAACCAGGGGCTCTAGGAAGGCAGGAAAAGAGAAGAGAGGAACAGGGGGGCCCAAAAGGGAACCCTACGACTTAAAGCCTGGGCCGTCAGGCCTCACAACGTAAGCCAACCCAGAAAGACCATGCTGTGGGCTGGGGGAGATCTGGGCCCTCAGAGGCAGGCCACAATGGCCATCAGGTCGTCTCTGGGCAAGTCAGAAGGTCTTGAGGAGGCTGCGGGACGTCCCCGGTGACATGGCTAATTATAAAGAGGGCGGGGCCTGCCCTGGTTCCTGCCCACATGCCCCAGACCCCAGCCCATCAACCTCCTCCCTACTTCTCCTCACCCCTCTCCCATGTCCCCCTCAGCCGTGTCAGTCCCTACCTTGGGATCTGGATTCTTCTTGCTCAACAGCAACAGAAGCTCCTTTCCACACACACCCATTTCTGACTGGATCATCCACTGAGACAGAGGACTAGCTGCACAGGGCACAGTGTAAAGGTCCCTCCAACATCTAGCAACTCCCTCGGGAAGGGCAAGGAGGCCACCATGAGGAGACGCAGGGACTCTCACAGGTCAACCAATAAATCTACACGGCGTCCAGAGTACCTGTGACCCGCATCCTCCAGCCTCCTCAGCGTGACCCCGATCCCCTCCCTGTGTTTGCAGCTTCCGGGCTGCAAAGAGCACGTCTGTCTTTGCATGAGACAGCAGCCATCTCAGGTGAAGGGGAAATGTTGGAGCTGGAGCCCTTCAGAGTCCTGGAGAAGTGTGGGGGCCATCAGCTCTCTTCCACACAGCCCGGGACAGAGGTGGATTGCCTTCCTGCCCAGGGCTCTTAGCCTCAGGGAGGTTCGTGTCCTGTGAAGACTCACAGGAGGCATCCGTGCCTGGCACAGGAACACCTGGAGCCAGGGGAAGGTATGGGAAGTGGACACATGGTGTAGGGGGCAACGTGGGACCACAGGAGGGTTCCAGGGAGGCCAGGCTCGGCTCCACACCCAGAAGGGGCCCTGGATGGCTGGAGCTGCCCAGCAGCAGAGGTGGGAAGTGCCCAGCAGTGGGCATGGTCAGTGGAGGTCACCTGCCCAGTCTGCAGTAAAGCAGTTTCCTGAATTAGGTCAGAACCTGGACTCGATGACCCTGGTCACTTCACTCTTTAATGCCTCACTTCTCTAATATTCAAAATAAGATGGTTCGGCCGGAATCATTTATTTGTAGAACAAACATTAAGGACCTGGCTCTGTGCCTAAAAGACACAGCCCCTGACTGAGGGAATCTGCAGTCCAGGAAGAAGAAATTGATCTCAGCGCAGTGATCAGTGCCATGAGGCAGGGAAGCTGTGGCAGACACTGCTGGGTATTCCCCCTCCTTTCTCAGCAGTTGGACCCACAAATTAGAAATGGAACATGTGGTCCAGAGTGAAGACTGCATTTCCCAGCTCCCTTGCAGCAAGATGTGCCTACGCGGCTAAGTTCTTTCCGATGGGACGTGAGGGCAAAATGACGTGTGCTTCCTATGAAGTGCTCTTAAAGGAAAAACACATGCCTTTCTGCCCCATTTACCTTTATGCTGGCTGGAATGTGGACGTGATGGCTGGAACTAGAGCAGCCATCTCGGACTATGAGATAGAAGCTGTGTGTTACAAATGACGAAGCACAAGATAGCAGCCTGTGTTCCTGGTGATGGTACTTCGTGGTGGCAGCTGTGGACTACCGACTTTGTGCTACTGTTATTTGGAGTTTTCTGCATTCACAACTAAAGCTAAACGTACCTGAAAAAGAAGCCACTGCTCTTTCAGGAGCCCCCTGGGTGGCTCAGTGAGTTAAGTGTCCAACTCTTGATTTTGGCTCAGGTTATGATCTCACGGTTCAGTTCGTGAGATCGAGCCCCATTCGGGTTCTACACTGGCAGCACAGAGCCTGCTTGGTACTCTCTCTCCCTCTCTCTGCCCCTTCCCCACTCATGAGCACATGTGCACACTCTCTCTCAAAATAAATAAATAAATAAACAAATAAATAAATAAATAAATAAATAAACAAATAAATATAAAAGTAAGCCATCATTTAATCCCACTGAACTACACACTTAAAAATGGTTAAGACAATAAATGTTATATGTGTTTTTTACCACAATAGGGAAAAAAAAAAGAAGAAACCAAAGTCAAATTCAGAGAGACAGGAAGTAGCATGGGTGGTTATCAGGGGCTGGAGGAGGTTGAGAAATGGGGGAATGGGGGAGTTAGTATCTAATGGGTACAGAGTTTCAGGTTTGCAAAATGAAAAACATTCTAGGGATGGACGGTCGTCATGGAGACACAATACGAACACACTAAATTAACACCACCGAACCACACCCTTAAAGATGGCCGAAATGGCAAAGTTTATGTTATATGTATTTTACCACAATTTTTTTTTAATTTTTTTTAACGTTTATTTATTTTTGAGACAAAGAGAGACAGAGCATGAACGGGGGAGGGGCAGAGAGAGAGGGAGACACAGAATCCGAAACAGGCTCCAGGCTCTGAGCCATCAGCCCAGAGCCTGATGCGGGGCTCGAACTCATAGACGGCGAGATCGTGACCTGAGCTGAAGTCGGCCGCTTAACCGACTGAGCCACCCAGGTGCCCCTTACCACAATTTTTAAAAAGCAGCAGCAGCCGAGGCACAAGGGAACTTTCTGGAAGTTTCAGTATACTGAACATGGGTGAATTTCATTAAATGAAAATCAGTCCTCCATAAAGTGCTATGGGAATATATAGGCAGGGCCCTTGGCCAGAGAAGGAGTCATGAGTAGGAGTTAGCACAAAAAGCAGGCTCTACTATGTTATAAGGTGATTACAAAGAAAGAAATATTATTTTATTGCTTCTATATCCTGAAAAACATGGGAAGAGGGATGGGAAGCCTTTGTGGATTCAGTCCAAGGACAGGCCTTAGCCTCTCTCCAGGGCAGCTCACCACTGCTGGCTGATATAACAGCTCTCTGAACACACAAGCCCATCATCAGGGTCCCTGACCCAGGCACTCCTCACTCCCAGAGTCGCTAAGTGCACACTGCATGCCGGGGAGTAATTACCCGGGCAGGGTGACGAGCACAGGGTAGTGAATGATACAGACAGGTTCCCACCCCACAAAAATGCTCTCACACAGAACATGGACATTAAGCAAGTAAACCAGTGACTAAGTCTGATGAGTATAGATTGAGATCATCTACACATGAGAAGCGATAAGAGAACACTTTACTCAGGATGGCCAGGGAAAGCCTAGGGAGAGGGCCCTTGGGCTGAGTCCTGGAAGAGAAGCTGGCCTTTTCAAGAGCAGCAGGCAGAGGGACAGTAAAGGCGCACTCGCTCAAGGTGCTCAGGCAAGGGATGTCACTGCAGAGGCAGACGACAGCCAGGTCCCGTGGAGCCTTGCAGGTCACGGTGGAAAGTGTGAATCTTATTCTAAGGGCAACAGACAACAACAGTAGAAGCAAAAAATCGGGAGGATATTGCATTAATCCTAGGAAGACGCTACAACAGTTTGGGCAAAAATCACAGCAGCAAAAGTGGTGCCTTTCAGGTACACACAAAATTAAAAGTGAGAGGTGGGGGTGGGGTAGAGAGAGAGGGAGACAGAGAGGGAGACAGAGAATCCAAGCAGGCTCCACACTGTTAGCACAGACCCCGATGCAGGGCTCGAACCCACGAAACCATGAGATCATGACCTGAGCCAAAACCAAGTGTCAGACGCTTACCCAACTGAGCCACCCAGGTGCCCCTATATTAATTATTTTAAAATAAATTATTTTTTAATTTTTTCTAATGTTTACTTAATTTTGAGAGAGAGACAGACAGACAGAGCATGAGCAGGAGAGGGGCAGACAGAGAGGGAGTCACGGAATCCGAAGCGGGCTCCGGGCTCTGAGCGGTCAGCACAGAGCCCAACGTGGGGCTCAAACCCACACACTGTGAGATCGTGACCTGAGCCGAAGTCGGACGCTTAACCGACTGAGCCACCCAGGTGCCCCTAAAATAATTTTTTTTTTAATTCTCAACAAGAACCACACACAAAAAAAAGATGGCAAGTATTAATTCCAGAGGGAAGAAAAATCGAATTCTAATCATAGCATATAACATGGCTTAGCTGTAAAGAATACTTACATAGTCATACGAATATAAACACTAAACTGTGATGAATGAACACTTAAACTTTAACCAAAAGTTGTGAGGACGCTATACTGGACATGCAAAAAGGGTAAGCACGTTTGGTGGGGGAGTAAATAGGCATATAAGAAAGCTAACCTCATTTCCACAGGTGAAAGAAAACGGGTATTACTTCAAACTGGAAAATCAGGAAATAGCTATCGATGCGAGAAATTCCCAAATACAGATGTAAATAGCAGGAAAAAACTAGCCAAAACAGTGGGGAGTGGTTGCTTGGGGAAATGAGAATCTGGGATGGGGTCACACACTGCTTTTACGTGACAAACCTAGTAATGTAATATTTCTTCTCTATAAATAGATCAGGTCGCTAAACAATAAAAATTCAGCATATTTAAAGAAATATGTTAAGGCCTGCTCCCAAAGGACAGCGAGGACTTGCTAACTAGTGGTTTGGATAGAAGTGGAGGTGCTGAAAGGAAAGAAGAAAGAATCCCAGATGACCCCTAGGTTTTGCCTGACCAATGAATGGATGCCATGTGTTAAGGCAGAAAAGGCTGGGGGAGCGCTAGGATAGAGAAGTAGATACGTTAAATCTACGCTGCCCATCAGACATCCAAATAGAAGTAACAAGAAGACAGCTGGATAGCCCAGTTCTGAGCACAGGGGAGAAGTCGGGGTTAGAAATAAAACTTGGTAGGGGTGCCTGCGCGGCTCAGTCAGTTGAGCTTCTGACTTCGGCTCAGGTCATGACCTCACGGTGCGCGAGTTCGAGCCCCGTGTCCGGCTCTGTGCTGACAGCTCAGAGCCTGGAGCCTGCTTGGGATTTTGTGTCTCCCTCTCTCTCTGCCCCCACACCACCCCCCCACTCACGCTCTGTCTCTGTCCCTCTCTCTCTCTTTCTCTCTCTCTCCCTCCCTCTCAAAAATAAACATTAAAAAAATTTTTTAAGTTTATTTATTTTTGAGAGAGACAGAGTGAGTGGGGGAGGGGCAGAGAGAGAGGCAGAGAGAGAGAATCCCAAGCAGGCTCTGCACTGTCAGCACAGAGCCCAACATGGGGCTCGAACTCACGCACTGTGAGATCATGACCTGAGCCAAAACCAAGAGTCGGACGCTTAACCGACTGAGCCACCCAGGTGTCCCTAAAACAAATGTTTAATAAAAAAAGAAATAAAACTTGGTAGACATCAGCATTTGGGTGGCAGGCACCGACCATGGCACAAAAAAGATCATGCAGGAAGACAAAGAGAAATAATCAAGCCCAGGCCTAGAATCTGAGATGATCGAATATTTAGAGTTTCAGGGGGAAGCAAAGGATCTCAAACAGGAGCTAGAGAGGGAAGAGGAGAGCCAGGGGTCTGTGGAGTCAAAAAAGGGAAAGTTTCGAAAAAGAGCAATCGACTAGATCAACTGCTGTTAAGAAGTAAGATGACTAAATAAAAACTAAGGGAAGAAGAAGCAGGAGGAGGAAGAGGAGAGAGAAGAAGAAGGGGAGGAGGAGGAGAAGAAGAAGAGAAAGAGGAAGGGGGGAGGAGGAGAAGAGAGAAGGACGACAAAAGGAGGAGGAGGAAGTCAAGTAAGATGAAGAGACCAAGTTGTTGGTGACTACGGTAGCTAGTCTCCAAGGATGGCCCTCTAAATAAACCATGCCCCTGCGTAATCCCTTCCCCTTGAAGCTGGGATGGCCCTGTGTTTTGCTTATGACCAATAGCATATGGTAGAAGTCACGCCGCACGACTTCCAAGGCCAGATCATAAGAGTATTTGCAGCTTCCACCTTGCTCTCCGGGAATTCTCACTCCTGGGACACTCCCTCTTGGAAGTGTCCCAGCTGCCATTCTGAGCGCCTAAGTCAAATAATTGGCCATGTGTAGGCACTCCAGTCCCCAGACCCAGCTAAGCTCCCAGCCAAGAGCCACTATCAACTGCCAGTCGTGTCCGTGTGCTGCCTTGGACGTCCAACTCAGCAGATCCTTTGGACGACTCCAGGTCCAGCTGCTACTGACCACATCCTCGTGAGAAAGAAATTTCAAGAGAGAACTTCCCAGCTGAGCCCATCAACCATAGCAGGACGGGATACATTAATAAATTGTTTAAAGCCACTGAATTTCGAAGTGGTTTGTGATGCAGCCATCGATAACCAGACAGTGGCTTTAACAAGAGCAGCATAATGGGGTTCTGGTAACAGAAGCCAGACTACAGTGGTGAGTGAGGGTAAGTGGGAGAATGCAGGCTTCTCTTTCAGGAAGTCTGGCCATGACTGGGTGTGGGAGGTGGGGAGGTGTGTGAACCCGAAGTCGGGAGGGCCAGGGGTTTTCATACAAGCAGCAGGGTCATCAGCTGAATGAGAAGATGAGGAGATGGAGAGAAGATGAGACAGATTTGAGGAGAGTAGATAATATAAAATAGTCCTATCAAAAAGTGGGAGCGGTGGAAGAATTCTAAAAACGGTCTCTGAAGATTCCCTACCTCCTAATCCCTGGAGTCCATACGTGAAGTAAGATGTCATCCCCAAGATTATGTTATGTTATGTGGCACAGTTGATCTTAAGGGAGGGAGATTATCCACGTAGGCCTAACGTAATCACATGAGCCCTTAAAAAGCAGAGACTGTTCTCTGGCTAATGGCAGAAGAGAAAGAGAGGAAGCCAGAAAAAGCACATGGGAGATTCGACATGCCATGCTGGCCACTTGAGAAGGAATGTGGGCAGCCTCTGGGAGCAGACAGCCCATCCCAACTAGCCGCCAGGGAAGAAACAAAGCCCCCTCCCCCCACCTGCGGCCATAAGGATTCGGATTCTGCCAACAGCCTAAAATGGGTTTGGAAGTGGATTCTTACCCTGAGCCTCCAGCTAAGAGCCGGCCTGGCCGACATCTTTTTTTTTTTTTTAATGTTTTTTTAACTTTTTTTATTTATTATTGAGAGACAGAGAGAGACAGAGCATGAGCAGGGGAGAGGCAGAGAGAGGAGGAGACATAGAATCCGAAGCAGGCCCCAGGCTCCGAGCTGTCGGCACAGAGCCCGACGCGGGGCTCGAACTCACAAACTGCAAGATCATGACCTGAGCGGAAGTCGGACGCTCAACCGACTGAGCCACCCAGGCGCCCCAGCCTGGCCAACATCTTAATTTTGGCCTCACAAGACCCTGGCCAAAGAACCAGCAAATCCCACCAGGACTTCTGACCTATAGACCGTGTTGTTTTGAGCCACTAAGTTTCTGGACATGAGCCCTGACACAGTCAGGACGCTGCCCTCTCTTGCTGCCGGGCCTTCTGGGGGAGCTCCACCCCTCACATGGGGGTGACTCAGCCTCTTAGAGCCTCTGTGCTCTCTCATGACGACGGCCATCATCACAGCTCTGGGCTCAGGCTTTGGGACTTAACGTCTTTATGGTTTCCTGCCATCTAGACCTGAGCTGTCCAACATGGTAGCCACTAGTCTCGGATGGCTCCTCAAATGTAAGGTTAAAGGAATCACAGTTAAACAAATTAAATGTTCAGGGGTGCCTGGGTGGCTCGGTCGGCGAAGTGTCCGACTCTTGATTTCAGCTCAGGTCACGATCTCACGGTTTGTGAGTTCGAGCCCCGCGTCAGGCTCTGAGCTGACAGGCAGAGCCTGCTTGGGATTCTCTCTCTGTCTCTCTCTCTCAAAAATAAAATAAAAATAAACATTTAAAAAGCAAGAGATAAGAACACAATTCCCATTCCACCAGATTTAACATTCCTCTCAGCTCAGTGATGGATACTTGCTTTATGCTTAGGAAACGAAAAGCCCTTTGTATGTAGTGATTTTCCCAAAGCAAAGAATCAGTCAGCCCCAAGATAAATTGAAGCCCCTCTCTCTCTAGAAACTGAAAACTGCTTGAAACTTTTAAATGATGGCTTTTCCTGTATCTCCCTACCAAGGTGCCAAAAATCATAGAGTCCAATGTCAGGCAGACCCCCCCCCCCCCGCCTTATAGAAGTCTCCCCAAAGCTGACATGAAGACCATGAAGGAGCAGGGCAGCGGGGGGGGAGGGGGGGGCAGTAAGGGAGGGGGACCCAGACAACTGGAAGACCTAAAGCCAGGAAGGCACTGGATGTTTGGAGAAGGACACTGGCATGAGGAGAACCCCAACTATATAGCACATACATCAAAACAAACTAGATTTAACACACTCTTGCGGAAAGTGCAAGGCAATCCTAAAAAAGGTGACCTCACACAGGGATGATAGTGTGCGCGTTACTGCTAATTTAAGATCTGTAAAATGCTACTGACACTTCCTTTATTTAGTGTAATAAACTTTTTTAAGTGTATTTACCTTGAGAGAGAGAGACAGAACACGAGCAGGGGAGGGGCAGAGAGAGAGAGGGACAGAGAGGAATCCCAAGCACGCTCTGCGCGCCACTCTGAGCCCAACTCAGGGCTCAATACCATGACCATGATGAGATCATGGTCTGAGCTGAAACCAAGAGTCAGATGTTTAACCATCTGAGCCACCCAGGCACCCCTAGTGTGCTAAATTTTTAGTGTTAGATATTAATGAACTTAAAACACGTATCAGGCATTTCATAACTCACTCAGTCTTCCTAATTTTACTTTTCATCAGGGGTCTTCAAATGCAAAACCTCCTATCATTTCAGCAACTCCACTGTCAATGGCTGGGGAGGAATATATTGCCCGAACTAAGAGAAACGGAATAAAACTCCAAAAGAAAACAGAAGCAACAGACATAGAAGGGGGGAAATTTAGGGGAACAAAAGACAGAAAATCAAAAAGATCCGATCCCAGCAGATGTAGGAGACATGGTGAGATAATATCTCTAAACAGTATTCTCGCTCGCTGCCCTTTCTCCGCATAGTCCCACTTTAAGCAGCCAAGTTTTTGTGCTTATGCCTCAGTAAAGGGATGAGACAGCAAAAACCAGGGGGAAAAAATTCCAGCTTTTGGATTTGAGTTGCCTAGGCCCTTAATAAAACAGAAAGGACTCAAAGCCTATACAAAAGATGCGGAGAAAAGATCTTGGGTAAAGCCAGACTCCCACTGGCGTTACCCCCAGCCAGAGGGAAGAGATAAGAGAACAGATGGCGGGTTCTGTCCTCAGACACCTTAGACAGCAAAACCCCCAAGCAGGTTCTGAGATCTGAGATCAGTATGCTTCCATCCCAACATCCTGGGTAGAGCCTCAGAAAGGAGACACAGTCCCAGAAAGAGGAAATGACTGCAGAGTGTAACCTACTTTGGAGGCAGCTAGAACCCTGGTCAGTGTCAAACTCTCTCCTGCTACCCCAAGAATGATTCCTATGTATCCAAGAGTGACCCAGAAGTAGCATAAAGACACCAGACCTAAAGAGGCCAGGCAAGCAGGAACCAGGCAGTAGACATCTAAGTGGACACTTGACTGGCCATTTAATAACAAGGCCCACTTCCTCTAGTGCTCTGGCAAAAATATATGGGACATTCTTCAGAAACTCGGGCAATCCTTGGAGAAAGGAGGGGAAATTCCATCACCGTCTGAAACTAAGTGTCCACCACTCCAAACAGAAATGTAGGTATATTACAGGGGTGCCTGGGTGGCTCAGTTGGTTAAGTGTTGGACTCTTGATTTCAAGAGATCGAGCCCTGCGTTTTTGCGCTCTGGGCTGGGCCTGAAGCCTGCTTAAGATTTTCTCTCCCTCTGCCCCTCCCGTGCTCTCTCTTTCTCTCCTTAAAAAGGAAGGGAAGGGAAGGGAAGGGAAGGGAAGGGAAGGGAAGGGAAGGGAAGGGAAGGGAAGGGAAGGGAAGGGAAGGGAAGGGAAGGGAAGGGAAGGGAAAAATGTAGGTATATTACAGAAAAACAATGTTATGTTTCCTGCATCTTTGAGTTTGTGGACTAAAATAATCCCTCTGTAAGAACTAAAGGAGGGGAGGGGCACCTGCGTGGCTCAGTTGGTTAAGCGTCCAACTTTGGACGTGATGGACTTCGGTCATGATCTCACAGTTTGAGTCAGGCTCTGTGCTGGCTGCTGGGAGCATGGAGCCTGCTTTGAATTCTGTGCCTCTCTCTCTCTCTCTTTCTCTCTCTCTCTCTCTCTCTCTCTCTCTCTCTCTCTCTGCTCCTCCCCCACTCACACTCTGTCTCTCTCTCTCAAAAATAAATAATGTTAAAAAAAATTTTTTTTAAGAATTAAGTGAGGGGAGAAGTTGGAAACCAGCAAATTCTGAGTAGGAAATTGAATGAACGATCATGCCATTCACAGATGTAGGCAATAAAGGAATGGGAACAAACTAAGCGAAGAATGATGAGTTTAAGGCTTGGACATGTTGAGGGTGAGATGGTGATGGGGTGTCCAAGGGCATGTCAGGAGGCAGACAGATAATTATGACTGGTGCTGAAACTACAGGTTTTGGCGTCATCAGTCCGTACAAGGAGCAAGTGATGAATGAGTAGCAGATCAGAACGATCTTCTCGTGTGCTGCCTATAGGTCAGGCATTGCTGTAATGGTTTTTTCATGCATATTAACTCATTTAATCCTCGAGTCAACTCTACAGGGCGGGTACTACTACCAGCCTCATTTGTTTACACGTGAAGAAATAGATAGGAATGCTGCAGGCCTCAGAACTAGTAACCAGAGGAATCAGAAGTCATCCCAGAAAATCTACAATCTGCACCCAGAACAACCACCATGCTATAAGGGCTACTAGAAATAAAGAGGAGGAAGAAACTGTCAGGAGGAAAACCAGAAAAGCCTTATATGATACAACCTAAAGGAGAAGAGAGCTCCAAGGATGAAATGGTGAAAGGGACTAAATTTGCAAGAGGTCCAGTAATTGGTTATAACTAAACAGGCAACTGGGATTGCACATAGGAGATCTTCGTGCCCAGATTGGGTAGGTTTCCTGATGTCGTGATCTTGCGGTTGGTGGAACCGAGCCATGAGTCAGGTTCTGCACTGACGGCACAGAGCCTGCTTGGGATTCTCTCTCTCTCTCTCTCTCTCTCTCTCTCTCTCCCCCTCCCTCTCTCTCTCTCTCTCTCTCTCTGCCCCTCCCCTGCTCATTCTCTCTCTCTCTCAAAATCAATAATAAAAATAAAAATTTTTCTTGACCTCACTTCTCCTTTTACTTCCCACCCACCTTCCTTTACCACAAAACTCCTCCAAAGAGTTTTCTACACTGTACCCCATCCTTCTCTTCGTACCCTTCCTTGAGCCCACCCACAGACTTTCACCCCACCACGACACCAAAACTGTTCTTGTCCAGGTCATCAGGAGCCTTCTAAATCAATTCCCAGACTTGGGTTACTTAATCCATCAGCAGCATTTGACACGAATGATCTTTCTCTACTCCTTGGTAAATTTCCTTTCTTGGCTTACAACATAGCACCCATCTCTTGGATTTTTTTCCTTCTCTACTTCACTAGCCACTCCTAAGTCTCTGATGGCTCCTACTCGTTTCTAAAACTATTTAATGTTGGAGAGCTCCAGGATTCGGTCCTTGCACATCTCTTCTATTTCTATTTGCTCCCTCAGTGACCTCCCCTAATCTTACGGCTTTAAACAACAGCCATATGCTGACAGCTCTCAATTCTATATTGCAACCCAGACCCTGCCAAACTTGCACATCCAGCCACTTTCTTGACATCTTGACACGCCTAACAGACATCTCAAACTTGACATTATTAAACCAAGCTCCTGCCCTCCTCCTACCCACTTTCTCAGTTAATGTTCAAGCCAAAAATTCCTCCCTTTCTCTCACACCACCTCATCCATCAGAAAACCTTATTGGCTCTAACATTCCAAGTACGTCCGGAACCTAACCACACCTCCCCACCCTCCTGCCTCCTACCACACTAACACCGCCATCTCTCACCAGATAATTGGAGTGACGTCCTTAATGGTCTGCTTCTTTTCAGATGTGTTCCCTGGCTCTTTTCAGATGTGTTCTCAGACATCAGAAGATGTCCCCATCCTCTGCTCAAAACCTTCCAATGGCTCCCATCTCAGAGTAAAAGTTGAAGTCCATGAAAATGGCCTTAGGGCCCTAGAGGGTGCACTCCCTGCCTTCCCTCATTGACCTCATCTCCCAAGCTGTCCTCACTCCAGTCACACTGACCTTCTTGTTTTTCCACAAAAATGGCAACTGTGTTTCTACCTCATGATCTTTGCATCTGTACTTCCCCTCTTCCTAGAACATTCTTTCCTTAGATAGCCAGATGATTCGCTCCCTCACCTCCTTCAGGTCACTCAGATGTCACCTTCTCATTGAGACCATCTCTGACAACACCTTACACACTGTGTATCTGCCTGTGTTTTGTTTGCCTCCATCGCTCCTACTGCCATCTAACATACTACGTATTTCACTCATTTGTCTTCTGCTTCTACTAGAATGTAAGCTCCCTGAAGGCAAAACTTTTGCCTGTTCTGTTCACTGCAGTATCCTCTGTGCCTAGAAGAGTGCCCAGCACATCCAAGAGCTATCCGTAAAACATGAAGGAAGGAGGACCCCAAAGGAGTATAAAGAACCAAGATCAAAGGGAGTCATCTTGGACAAGAAGAGGGAAGCCTCCTTCACTGCCCTGGAGCAGAGGTAAGAATGGATTCAGATATGTTTGTAGGCGGAAATTTAAGTATTTCCCTTCTGGTTGGCTCTAGTGTCTCTGGGAAACGGAAGACAAGGAAGATCTTGAAGGCAACGGTGAAGGACAGAAATACCAGCCACAGAGAACAGGAGAAGGAGCTAAGGACACTTGGAAAGACCGAAAACCTGGATTTGCCTTGGCGCCAATCTACCTGGCTGTGTGATTTTCTTCAACACCACAGGATACACAACAAATGGGAGCCGCAAAGTTCTGTCTTAGCTTTTTCCCAAAACACTAAAAAAAAAAAAAAAAAAAAAAAAAAAAAAACCTCCCTTCCACTAACTCGGTGCCTCAGTTTCCCCAGAGAGTCATCCCCAATCACTGGTCTCATGTTAGCAGAGAGAGAGGTGGAGAAAGGGGAGAGGAGAGAAAACTAGGAGAGCCAAAGCAGACCCTCTCCCAGACAGGTGGGAAGGAGCGGGAACCTTTTAGCCTTCCCTCAAACCTGGAAGTCGGTATCTGTACCCCAGGGCTCAAAGGCTGGGCCTTCTCCCGGGAACCCCTTCTCGTTCCCAATACCCTCCCACTGGGTCCCACCTTGACACATACCGGTCCGCTTCTGGTCGAGCTCCACCCCTTCCAAACTCGCGGGCTTTGC
This sequence comes from Panthera leo, assembly GCF_018350215.1. Classification (NCBI taxonomy): domain Eukaryota; kingdom Metazoa; phylum Chordata; class Mammalia; order Carnivora; family Felidae; genus Panthera; species Panthera leo. Next base: position 16,856,673 of record NC_056688.1, on the reverse strand, counting down.
CTCCACGTGCTTCTCTGTATATACCGGTCGCCTGGGAGACCCAGGCCGGGCGGGGCTCTCCTGACGTCACAATTGGAACAAGCCAATAGCCTTGACGCATCTCAGTGACGCGAGACGCGCGGCGTGGCTTTGCCGGCCGGGCGCAATGAGGCGGCTGCCCGCTGGGTGGCGCCGATTTCCCGGGGAGGTCCTTTCTGGGCCCCCGGCGGAGGTGGGGGAGAGGCGGGCAGGAGCCGAGGCCAGGGAGCCCTCTGCGTCAGCTGCTGCTCACTGCGCCGCGCCAGTACCAGCCGGGACTCACCCGCAGCTCCATGCTTGTGCCCGGCTCGACTCGTCCATCCTCGGAGAAGAGGCAGGTACGTGCCACCTGTCGCAGACTGGGGAGGAGGGATGCGGAGGTCAGTGCCGTTGGAGGCTCAGAAAGTGAGGTGTCAACGACAGCCTGGGTAGAACGGGCACCAGAAATGCAGGGCGGGCGCCAGCTGTGTGGAGGAGCTCCAGCTGTGGGTGCCAGTTGTGGGAGGGGGGAACCTGCCAGCTGACAGACCCGGGGTGCCAGGAAGAGCCATCTGTGTGCCGATCAGTGTGTGCTCAGGAAGTGCCGCTTGGGCAGGTCCAGGTCTCTGTGCCCTGTGTGGTATATGGCCTGACAGTGACGCCTGGACACTGACAACCCCCCTCCCCACGTGTACATCCAGTTCACTTACTCCACCCTGTTTCAGCTCCTGGGGGCTGTCTCCGGTCAGTTCGCCGAAGGGGTGAGGGTGGGGGTAGGGCAGCAGTTAAGTGGAAGGGGAGATTTTCCACCAATCCCAAACCAGAAAGAGGCATCTTTGAAATTCTCACCAATCCCAAACCAGAAGCAGGCACGCGGTGCTCCAAGGCGAGTAACTTCTACTTAACAGCCAAGGGAAGCCCTGACCAATCCATTTTAGCTGTCCTCGGAGGAATGAACACCTACCTCCTGATCTGCCTTCTAGAATGGGGCTGCACTGAAGATCGTGGTGATGTTCACCTCCCCAAGGCACCGGCATAAGAAGGTCCCCCAAGCCCAACCCCGGAAAGTGGAGGAAAGGAGAGCTGGTTGGGCTGGGGTTGGGGCATCCCCCACTCCTTTGATACTGTAGATGCGTACCAAACCGGAGTCGGAATGAGGACTGGAATGAGGGCCAGGGATGAGGGCGTCCTCTGAAGTGCATCACCAGGACCCAAGCTGAGTCAGTGGCCTCTGCTGAGACAGGGTGGAGTACTGGGTACTCCCAGTCCTCAGGGAGAGCCATCGGGAAACAGGAGCCACGGACCGGGAGCACACAAGAGCACCAAAGGCCCAAGAGGTTAAGAATCCTGCTCCTTCCTCCTGTGAGCCTGCCCAGCCCAGCTCTGTGGCCTTGGAATCCTGAGCACTCCTACAGGTAGAGTGGAGCCACCCCAGAGCAGCTTTCTCCTGGTAGCCTGGGGGCAGCCGCACTTGCTCTATTTTTCTAGGCAAAGGGGGAAGGAGCCCAAACAGGCCTGGCCCTTCTCGGCTGGATGGGCTGGACATCTGGGAATATCGCAAGAGTCGTTTGCCCACGCCACTTACGGGACATGGACCAGCTCAGAAACCCATGGGGCTGTCGTCTGGCATTAGAACAGAGCACTCCCAATGGGTAGCCCCGAGGCCCTGTTCTCCCTAAGAAGGTTTCCCTGGTAGGTGCTCCTACACATACCGCCACTAACTATAATAATAAGTGGAAGTATTCAGCATAATCATTATTATCGTTTATTGAACTCTTAACCATAGGCCAGGGAAACTTAGGTTATTCTATTTAATTCTTAAAATTGTGAGGTATAGCGTTATTATCCCTTTTACTCCTGATTTACAGATTAACGCCCTAAAGTTCAGACAGCTTAACGTGCCTTGCCCACAGTGTCAGAGACTATTAAAAAAAAAAAAAAAAAAAAAAAAAAAGGAATGAGCTGGAATATAAGCCCAGGCCTAGAAGTCCACTGTAAGAGTTTGGACTGAATACCTGAGAGCAGGTCCCGCCTGCCTCCCACTACCTGTATGCCCTGGACCTCTGGAGCTACTCCACCTCGAAAGGGAGGACTGGGACTAGCACTGAGGCTTCATCCTCTCCTCTCATTCTGTGACCGACACCTCCTTCTCCATAGTCTTGCCTCTATTCCTCCCACCCCCACCATCCCCCTACCCTCTTTCCAGTTCTGTTTCCTCTGGGTCCCCCTTCTGTCCATTTCAAAATGCCCCCTCCTTCAGAGAGCCCTCGCAGGATCTCCTTGCCTGGCCCTAGCCCATAAGGGCAGCACCTCGAGGGAGGGCCTGCCACTGCCCCTTTAATTCTCCCCGGGCTTGGAATGCAAGTGAGTTGAGCTAGCCATCTCTGTGAGGTCAGATAAGATACTATATATATCGGAGTCGGTAACCTGAGCTCCGGATTACCCAGCCCCAGTCAGACTCCAGCCTCCCGGCTCTCCACTGCTCTCCCTGCCTTGCTGGGGAAGGAGAAGCCCCCAGATCCTGTCCAGTGCCCCCGGACACAGGTCAGTAGCTGCCCCTGTAGTATGTGAGCTTTGCGGGGCTGCTGTCCAGAGAGCCCTGGGTGTTTGGGAGGAGCATGTGATAGTCTGTCCAACAGGGTCTGGAAGGTGCTGTGGGCAAGACTGAAGGCGAAGGCTCAGAGGAGGCAGGCAGAGGCAGAGGAGGCAGCAGGAACAGGAAAAAGATAAGCCCTGGAGGAAAAGCAGGGAGACTGGGCCTCTCCCCTAGGGAGAGGGCACCAGGAGAGCTCCCAAGAGAGGTGATTCGGAAAGAGAATTTAAGGATACCGATACTGCCTGAGGGCCCACTCCTTTGCCTTTTCTTGGAAGTGTAGAGATGCCTACCCCCTCCAAACCCTAAATCAAGAAGCATACTATAGACATACTACCCTGGGCCCACCCCTTTCTCCACCAGTCAGGATTCTTGCCCTAATCTCCAATCTCTCTCACCCCTTCACCCCTCTCCCAGCCCTTGGGCAACTACTAGGAGCAAAAGAGACTGAGACAGACCCAAATTCCCTTGACTGACCCTCAGCCAAGGCATGCAAGGGGATTAGGCACTAAACTGGTGGGTCCCTGAGTGCAAGCCTTGGACAGACAGAGCTACCAGTGACAGGCTGGAGGCGAGGGGACACACTGAGGCTGCCGGGGACCGAGAGGTATACACAGAGCTCCTGGAACATGCAGGCGCAAATGGCCCCCACCCCGGTCCTCCACCCGATCTGCATTCACCACATCTCCCAGAACATCCCTCAACCTAGGAGCTGATGCTTGTGCCCAGACAGTGCCCAAGCAGATAGCAGTTAAGGGTCAGAGAGTGTAGCTGAAGGGAGACAGGACCCCTCTCTCAGCCCTCTTTACCTTTCAAGGTCAGCACGTCAGCAGTGCCTCATTCCAATGGTGTTAGCAAGTGGCTTTGGGAAGCTCTGAGGTCACCACTGTGGAGGTTCCCAAGCACCTGGCGGGACTCTCCACTCACCTGTCCCAGACACCTGGGTAGGAGGGAAGGACTGAACTCTGTGGAGGCACGCCTCGGAAACTCAGCTAGGGGCTTTCTATCCAGGCAATGGCAAGGGCACAGAAGCTGGCATGCCTTCACGCCAGAAAGCAGAGTGGATCTGGGCAGAGAGGGGCCATGAAGCCTTCTGGGATGTGGGGCATTACCCATCCCCTACCCCGGAGGCCAGGAGTGCCTGGGATTCCTGGGGAACAAGTCCCTCCCCTGGCTGGGCAGGTTGGGGAGCCCTTCACGTGAGCAACAGGAAATGACAGTGGCTGACGCAAGGGGGTTGGCTTCCCCAGGGAGACAGGGCTCATTTTAACCCCTGACTCATCCAGCCTGGGTACATTGGGGAGTGGGCCAAGCTGCAGCGAGGGTAGGAGGCTGGGGGTCATGTCCATAAGCAGGCCTGGGGCCAAGGGCCCAGGCCGGCCAGGGGACACTTGGGAGCTTGGCACCGCAGGTGAAATGGAGGCCTCCTGGACCATCTCTTGGCCGATCAGAATTGTACTGGCGCTCAGGTTGCACTTGGCTTCGCTCTCATTTGCCGGCCGTGGAAACTCGAAGGGCCGCTCCTGCGGGAGTCTGTACCTGCCACGCTGTTGCCTAGACAGTGGATGCTTACACTCCCCCACCCCAGACCCCATGCCGCAGGTCCTACCCTGTGCAGCTCAGGGAGAGGCCAGGGAAGTGTGAAGTGACAGGGGGGCTTCGAGGGGGGCTGTTAGGGGACAGAGCACAGGTCCCCAGTCCAGCTCTGCCACTGCTCACAGTGTGACCTTGGGGAAATCCACATCACTTCCACCAACGCTGGTTTCCTCATCTGCAAGTGGGCAGAATAACAGCACCCGCTGCGTAGGGTGATCGTGAGAATTAAGCAGCTTAATACAGGGTGTCCCAGAAGCCTTAGTGCAGCTCCAAACTGCAGTAACTTCAGAAATATGAGTGCTACACACTTCAAAGTTTCATTATTTAATTTCTTGTCTGCTTTTTGACTTTTGAGCAAAAATGGTCATTTCAATGTAACATAAATCATTTAAGCCTTCAAATGATGTTTGCAAGTTTACATTCTTTCTCTGAAAGAATCCAAGCCTAAATCCGCACTGAGACTTTGAGGACGCTCGGTACGAAGTTCACTCAGGAGAGCGCCAGGCACCGCATGTCCCTTCAGGAAGCTGAGTGCTCTGGGCAGAGGAATGAAGGCAGAGGCGCCTCCAAAGCGGGGGGAAACAGCAAAGTGAGGGGGAACTCTGACAGAGCAGGGAGGAGTGGAGGCGCCCCTGCGAAGATGGGAGTGGAGGAGGAGCTTGGCAGGTGGAGGGCCCCCGCTGTCCGAGGTGGCGGGCACCTGGGGAGGAGTTGCCTAGAGCCACATGCCTATACTTGCCAGCTCTGGGTAAACAGCAGAAGGAGACGGGCAGCGGGGGCCCCACGCCGGGCAGAGAGGGAGACGGGGGAATCCCAGCCAATCGGCTCGCCTCCCACTGCCCCATGAAAGGGCCATTCAGTCCAGCCCGTTCCTGTGGCAACAAGGAGACTCGAAGCCATGTGAGTGCCCGTCCTGTCCCTGTCTTGCGCAGCAAGGCTACAGCCAGGGCCCAGCCTGCTCTCCCACCCGTGGTGAATTCTGCAGTCTCCGGGGACAGCTGTGCCAGGTAATGCCAAGGGGCACCAACCCAAGCTGTCTGCTCACCTGGAAAGTGTTGACACTTTTCTCAAGAATGAAACTAGGGGTTAGGGAAGGGGACAGGCATGCTCAAGGCCTCAGCCCCAAAAGGGAGCCTCTCCCCAGACAGGGGAACTATAAGCCAGATGTCAGCACTGAGAGTCAGCTTCCAGGGAGCTGTTAGTGATGGTATGACCCCCCAGGGCTGCCTTGGCAAGGGGGAGGTCTGTCACTTGCCTGCCAGATGGGAGCAGACAGGAGAGCGGGATTTAGGAGCCCTCCTGGGACTCTACGGGCCAGAAGGTGTGACTCCACCTGTAGCCCCATCCCTTCCCAAGGAATATTCGTGGGCCTTCCCAGGACTGGCTGTCTCTGTGCCCTGTACTTTGTTTGGCCCCAGCACTTCTGCGTCATTAGCAGGGCCAGGAGAGGTCACGAGTTTGGGGCACTGCCTGCAGAATACCAATTCCCTGGGAGCCTTAGTGTGGAGGGGGGGGAGTGAGAGCCATGGGGAGGAGGCATGAGCTCATCATGCCCTTGGGGGTGGGGAGGAGGTTGTATCTGATTGGCTGCCTGGTGTCCCAGAGCCCAGTTCCTGAGACCTGGAGTCTCTTTGACTTTGAATTATTGATGGAGTTCTCCAAAGTGAAATAGAGCAGGACTAGTCCCACGCCCCTGCCCCCGGTGGCTCTATCTGGGTCTCCCCCTGGCCTCCCTCAGCCTTCATGCTCTTCCTTTCTGCACCCCAGAGACTAAGCAGATGGAAGGAGACCTGTGGTTCCCCTCCGACCGGACACAAGGTCCTCCTCCAGGTACTTTCTCCTAGAAAAGAGCGGAAGCCGTGCTAGAGGTGGAAGTACAGTGGGCAAGGGCATGCAAGCGAAGACAGGGGTCCCCAGGCCAGGTGGGAGAAGCATACCCAGTAACTGCGGAGCAGGCCTTTCGGAGCCAGCCCAGACCGAAAACTGCTGCAGATCTCTGGCAGGGTCTACAAGTTCTGTTCTGGGATCCATACGGAGGTTGCCACCTGCTGATCTCCCACCCCTGCACCTATCCCACGCCTTGCATGGACTGAGTTTCTAGGGCTCTCTGCCAAGCCAACAGCATTTAGGGCCTGGCATCAGCTCCTCTTTGCCCAAATGGGCTGGGCTGCCAGCCTAGGGCAGGCTGTGGGCTGCCCGAGCCGGTGTCTGCTGAACGGCTAGATTCTGCCCGCTGCCTGCTCATCCGCACATCTCACCGAGGGATGCAGGGGAAGCCTGGCGCCCAGGGCTGAGGTCAGAGGCCGGCCAGGCCAGGAGACGGCCGGCCCTGACATTATTACAGGCCTACAAAGGAGGAGCCCAGGGCCTGGCAGGGGCCAGGGGAAGAGATAATAACCACTGTCATAGTGGAGGGCTTTCACGTGTTATTATCTCATTTATTCCTCACAACAAACCTGTGAGATAGGAAGCATAATGATGATGATTATACTCCCGGTACAGGTGAGGAGATTGGGGCTCGGACAAGTTAAATGAATAGTGCAAAATCACCCAGCTAGTCAGTCGCTGGGCAAGTCAAAACCAGCCCTGCACCACTACTCTGAGGTTCCTGAAGGGCTCTGCGCCACCCCCCCACCACCGCCGCCAACCCAGGAGCCCCACAAGAGCCCCTGAAGTCCTCAAGGAAAGGGGCCTGACCTTACTGGTTCCCCTCTCCAAAGCACCTTTGCCCCTCAGCTCCATTGTAGATAAAGCCTGTGCCCTTAGGGTGATGAAGGGACTCTGGTGGTCCCCAAGTGAGCCTAAACTTGATGGGGTGGGGGGTAGGGGGAGAGTGGTGAATCAAGGTACAGCAAGAAGAGCACTGGTCTAGAAACCCAAAAGGCCTGGATTCCAATCCTGGTTTTCCAACCCCTCAATTCAGAGAGTTCTGGGTGCCTTCGCCAGACCCACCCCAGCTGCAAAAAACGGCACGCAGCCACTAGAGCACTGCCTGTAGTGAAGGATTTTAGCCTCTAGGGGGCCCCCTGTGCACAAGTCATCACGCTTGAGGCGGCTGGGTTGGATGTTGGTAGAGGAACCCCTGGAGGCCACAGGACCTTAACTCCACCTAGAACAGAAGAGTTAGATCCGTGAAGAGGGCAGTTTCCACCACACGAGGATTCCCCACCACAGCAAGTGACCATGTCCAGGGAAGAACTGTGGGATTGGATCTGGAGACTGGGGTCAAGTCCCCTTTCTGCCACATGCTCACTCACCACTGCCTCCCTAGCCCCCATTACTTCCTCTCATGAGCCTCCTTCTCCTCACCAGGGATCTGACCAAGTGATCGTCGGGCCACTCCAGCTCAGATAATGTAGGATTCCGAAAAGATTCCTGCCCCTCCTTTAAGCAGGAAGGGAGGGAAGCAGTCTTAATTCTTAAAATGTCCCGTATTTTCAATCCAGGGGTTGAGGGCGGTAGCACCCCCTGAAAGCAGAGGAGATCTGGGTTGGAATACTGTGAGTCAACTGGAGGCCTGTGAGGCAGGGCAGTCCCCACTCTCAAGTCTGGGTCATTGCCGGGGAGCACCCGGAGCGGCCAGGACGTGCTGAGATCGATGGCCCCGTACGGTTTATCAAAGCCAGCTGGCGTCTTGTGCTCCCGCTCAGGCGTGACTACATGGGGGCGTGCAAACCCGTACACAAACCCGCACGCATGTGTGTGTACGCACACGCACGGGGGTATTTCTTAACAGCGGGCCAGCCTCTTGCGGACACGGACAGTGCGGTCTCTGGCTGTGGCCAGCTGGGGATGAAGAGCAGGTACAGGGCAGCCTGAAACCTGGCAGGGCCCTCTGACAACTGCTTTCCTTGTCTTTCAGCCCATGAGGCTCCCAGTCCCCACTGAGTGCCGCCCTGAAGGATGTCCCAGCTCTCCTCCACCCTGAAGCGCTACACAGAATCGGCCCGCTACACAGATGCCCCTTATGACAAATCAGGCTATGGCACCTACACTCCCTCGTCCTATGGGGCCAACCTGGCTGCCTCCTTCCTGGAGAAGGAGAAGCTTGGCTTTAAGCCAGGCCCCCCGACCAGCTTCCTCACCCGTCCCCGTACCTACGGCCCCTCTTCCATCCTGGACTATGACAGGGGCCGCCCCCTGCTGAGACCCGACATCATCGGGGGTGGTAAGCGGGCAGAGAGCCAGACTCGAGGCACTGAGCGGCCTTCAGGGAGCGGACTCAGCGGGGGCAGTGGATTCCCTTATGGAGTGACCAACAACTCCCTCAGCTACCTGCCCGGGACTGCCCGGGACCAGGGTATAACCTTGACCCAGAAGAAGTCCAGCAGTCAATCAGACCTGGCCCGGGATTTCTCCAGCCTCCGGACCTCAGATAGCTCTCGGATAGACCCTGGGAACCTGGGCCGCAGCCCCATGCTGGCCCGCACGCGCAAGGAGCTGTGCGCCCTGCAGGGGCTCTATCAGGCAGCCAGCCGCTCGGAGTACCTGACAGACTACCTGGAGAACTATGGTCGAAAGGGCAGCGCCCCTCAGGTGCCCACCCAGGCCCCTTCCTCTCGAGTCCCCGAAGTCCTCAGCCCCACCTACCGACCCACTGGCCGTTACACTCTGTGGGAGAAGAGTAAGGGCCAGGCCCCTGGGTCCAGCCGCTCCAGCTCCCCAGGGCGAGACACCATGGTGAGTTTGCCCCGTGGGGACCCGTCGGTGGGCTGGGGAGGGAGCGAATGATGTAGAAGAGCCAGATTCGGGGAAGGACTCCCCATCTGACTGATGATTGAAGGCAGAGGTTTTCTTCCTAAACCTCATGACAGCTACTCCTGCAGCCCAAGCCAGAGACGTCATCTCGGCGGGTCTGGTACCCTTGTAGCTCGGTGCCTTGCTCAGGGACTTTCCCACTCTCCCTAGGACACCCATTTCAGGACGCATGCACTCAACGACGATCCAGCAGTACCCTCGGAAACGGTCAGCTACCCCCACATACACTGCAATTCTCACCCGCCACCTCACCACCCAACATGCCAGTGTCCCCTGCAGGCCCTGCACCATCCTGGACTGAGTGCTGAGGCCCCCAAACCGCCAGTGTTCCTTGTGGTAAGAGAGGCCTCCCTGCTCTGGTTGCATCTCTCCTCTTGCTCAGCCTGGGGACGTGGCTTAACGTTGGCATAAGGCATCAGGGGGAGCGCGGCTCCCCTCTGATTGACACTGGTCCTGACTCAGGACCAGGGTGTCTGGACGGCAGTGCTCATCCTGTATCTTGGGAGAAAACGGTGGAGGAATTTTTGTCTAGGGCGTGAGACAATCCCATACGTCTATATTCCTGTCCTGCCTAGGCTAGAATGAGGGAAAAGGAGGGCTGGCTTGCATCTAATCCCTGAACACACCTCTCTGGGTCACCTCTCTGCCTTTTCTTTAGTTATTAGCGTACCCGTAAAGTGGCCAGCTCTCAGAGGATGAGAAAGAAATCCCACCTCCAGATCTCTCCCCATGTGCCTAGCACCGCACAGAGCTCAGCTAACCTGCTGGATGTGTGGATGGGTGTTTGGGTGGGTGGGTGGTAGGTAGATGGATGGATGGATGGATGGATGGATGGATGGACAGATAGACAGATGGACAAGTAAATGGTCAGGAGAGCTGGGTGCTGGGTTTCCTTCATCACCTTACGTACCAGTCCCCTACTTCTAGGACAGGTGCCTTTTGGAAATAATAGCTGTGCCACAGCAAGAAATAAATGCTGCTTAGTGGGCTTGTCCAGACAAATGGAGCAGGGGTGCAAAATAGGGGCAGAACTTTGGATCATAGACCGTTAAGCCTGTCATAACTAAAGGTCTTGAGAGGACAACTTTGATGAGACAGTCTTGGCCCTTAGGGGCTGTCTGTGAAGTGCCATAGGAGACACAAAAGTTGGTGCCTCCCGGCACATTCAGAACCTGACAAGGCAGGAGTGGCTATGTTGGAGGGCTAGTGTGAAAGAGAAGTGAGGGGCAACAGCACTGGCCTGGGAGAAATACGAGCTCTCCGAGGGATGTGTGGCTGGACTGGAGCATGACTCCTTGGGCAGGTCTGGGGTGGCTCATCTCAGGGACAATCAGAAAGCAGCTCTCGATGGAGGGGCTTGGGCCCTAAAGGCCTCTGAGAGGTTCCTCCCTTTGCTCAGAAGGGTTCTCTATGGTATGCAGTGCTCTTCCAAGTAAGGTCTGCAGACCGCCTGCACCAGAATCACCTGCAGGGCTTAATAATTCAGGGGCCTGGGCCCCACCCAGAGCCCCTGAATCAAAGTCCCTAGGGATATGCCTGGGACTCTGCCCTTTTTACAAGCACTCCGGGTAATCTGTCAGCAGCCTGAGGTCTGCAAACCTCCTCTCCACAGACTACACTGCAGACCCCCCCTCAGCCAGGTCTCCTCTACTGGGTGTCAAACCCTGTTGGGACTCTGCCTCCTTCCTACACCGGCACACCTCAAACCCCCCAGGAGTCTGCTGCCCTCCGCCTCTCCCACAGGGGACACCTCAGCCCCTCCTCCACCTCCAGAGCCAGATGAAGGGAGTTTTGAGACTGCCCCGGGACAAACTCAGCCCCCCTAACATCCCTCACTTCCCATCCAGAAACAATTCCCAACACACTTAAGTAGCCAGTAACAGCCTACGATTGAGCTAGTGTCTCACCCTCAGCTCACATTCAAGAAGACACTACCGACGGGAAAGGCTCCTAATGGGTCATTGGTGTAAGGTCCGATTTAGCCTCACACCCCCTCCTCACCACTCTCAGCCTCACTTCCTGTTGCTGACTCCATCTCCTGAGGTGCGAACAGCCCTGCTCAGGGGGCCTGGACCACTTCTTTCTAAAAGCGGGTGCAGTGTCTTTTCAGATCTCCAGTTGGGGATCTCGCCTTCTCATTCATTCATTTATGGTGCTCAGCTTACTGACAGTGCGACCTTAGAGAAGTTCCTTAATGTCTGAACCTGAACCTCGATGAAATGAGTGTTCGTCGTTCCCACCTCATAGATCATTGTGAGAAATCAAAGGTTGCATGGCACCGAGTAGGCACGCAATAAATGTTAGTCCTCCTTGTACCCTTCTAGGTGCTTTGGGAGGCAAGACAGATGCAAGCCATGGTCCCTGCCCTCAGCGCATTCACAACTTGCGGAAATAAGTTCTTAGAACAGCTGTGATAGGAGGCAGCCCCAGGTGCTGTTAGGTGTCATAGATGGTGGGAAAGGGAGGGGTCGTCTGAGGCTGGAAAGAACAGTTTGCTTCTTTAACCTTAGACACCTCTCATCTGAGCTCTGTTTCCTCATCCATAAAAGGGATTGGTCATGCCTGCCCTGCCCACCTCACAGGGCGGGCGGGAGGCTCAAAGCAAACAGTGGATGTGAAGGAATCTGAAACCTATAAAATGCTATGGAAGAGCATGATAGGACAGGGGCACTTGACAGCTGAGTAGAATGGGGCGGGAGGGGACCACCCTTGGGAGGAACAAAGGTGAGGAAGTGGCAGGGCCCAGTGTGATGGGACTCCTCTGGGGTCCCCTGGAGCAGGCCTGACCCCGAGGGGCTCTCAGGGTAGCTGACTTGAACTAGCTGACATTCATAAAGGGAGGTCAAAAGCAGGCCCCCCACCAGGGTGTAGAAGAGTTCTAACCAGACTCATTTCCCTCATTAATAGTAACAGCCAACATGAACTTAGAATTTCACAGACTCAGCTGAGCACAAGTAAGGGACTGGTGGAGGGGATACATGAATCCTGAACGCCACCCCCCCCCCCCACCATGCTTGCATAAGCACCAACAAAACACCAGTCCGCCAGAGTGCATCTCAGCCTAGGATAACAAGGGCTGCCCCAGGCTCCACCTTCTGTTTAAAATGCAGACAGATTGGAGGGGAGGGACATGATAGTTCAAAACTAGCAAAAAAAAAAGCTTTCACTACCACCCCCACCCATTGCCTGTGGGGACTCCAAGCCAGGCCAGGTGGGTTGGCCCTGCAGAAAGCCAGGAGCCCAAGCACCCAACCGGTTATAGCCCCCTCCGCCCCACCTCTCCTGTTCCCTGGGCCTATGGAAGGACAAGCTGTTCCCACTGAGCCCTGCCAGGGCTGCGCTTTAACCCCTACAATCCATCCTAATCCTCCCCCGCCCCACCCCTCCAACTGCTCCCTGGCATTCTGCCTGCCAGCCTCAGCCCTGCCTTCACCCCGCCCTGCCCAGGCCACCCTCTCCTCTAAGAAAACTACTGTTGGCCCAGGGCCCTCCAGAGCGCAGTCATCATGCCAAGTACCTGCCGCTCAGATACAGAGCCAGGGAGTGAGGCTCAGAGCCTGCCCCACCTATTCTCCCCATGCAGCCTCTTCCAGACCCTTGCCCTCTGCTCTGAAACCTGTTGCTAGGAGCAAAAGGTCCAGGAACCTAGACTACCTGGGTCCTCTTTGTCACTGGGGCTGCTGACTCATCTCCCAAAGACTTGGGTTCCCAGCTGTTCAGTGACAGAGAGATTATATAAGCGGAGGTCATGTGATTTTTCTCTTGGGTGGGACTTTGAACTTGACTGCTGCCATGCAGTGAGCAGGGGTTACTCCAAAGAGAACAAGTTGAAGACAGCAGGGACTGCCCTAGAAGTCCTGGATGAGAAGCGGAGAAGTGTGACCTTCCTCTCTCCTCCCCTGCCTTCTCCCTCTGTTTACTCAGCCACGCTGAACTGCATCCCCACTGTCTCGTTTGTCCAGCTTAGCAGCCCAAGACCCTGGAGCTGCCCTCACCCACTCAGCCACCCTGAGGAAGCTGAACTTCCTAAGGGCTTGAATCTGTGTTGACAGCATGGGAAGGTCACTCAGAGGAGACCTTAAGCAGGAGGATCCCTTGGCCAGGACCAGTGCTAACTGCTGAGAAAGAAAGGAGAGTCAGTTTGGGGTTTGCGTTTAGAGTCAGCAAGGTACTGACCATCTCCATCCCTGGAACACTGGCTATGGACTGTCAGCTGGCTGGTGGCCCCAGTGCTGCCTTACCCAGGTTCAATTTCTCAATCAGGGCCCAGCATCATCCTCCCCGCCTCCTCCTCCACCCCCACTCCAGGACGCCTTCATGAGTTCATGTGGTGCTGGGGTGGGGCGCAGCAATGTAGAAGTTAATCCAAGCCTGGCAAAATGTTCCGTGCCCATGGGGGAGCCGCTCCACTGACCATCAGCTACAGAAATGAACATCATGTTCAGGGCCCAGAGCTGCACACGTGGCCCCCTGCACCCTGTCACCTCAATGGATACGTAAAACTGGCACCCACACAGAAATATATGCAAGAGAGGGAAATGTGTGGGCCTCTGGAATCCAGCTGGTTCAGGCCAGATTGCCCAGGGGCTCAAAGGAGTACAGAGCTTTTGGCCTCCTGGGGTCTGAGTGATTCAGGCAAGCAGAGCGCCCTCCTTCCCCAGGGGCATTTGTGGGCTGAAAGTCCAACCCCCATGAAGGACTCTGAGCCCCTGCCGGTTCAATCAGTCAGGCCACCAGTCTCTCCGTTTGTGACAGTAATAAAGGGCGCTTGCTTTGCGGGGAGCAGGCCTGCTTCAGTGTTTCCAAACCCTGAACCAAGCTGCCCCTGAGATCTGAGGAAGCAGGATACTCTCAGTCCTGCCCTCACAGAGGCAACCCTGACTCTAATTTATTTATACTCCATCCATGCCAAAAAAGATTTGAGGTGAAGAAAATTTCTTAACCTACAGGGAAGACAGCCCAAGCACAGGCTTCTGAGAAATGGCAGTCTCGAGCTGCCGGAATGAGCCCCGTTCAGGAGGCAGAGAGTAATGCAGCCAGAGCCAGAGTCAGATCCCAGATTGCCCATCCCACTTCAAGAAATGGCACTGAGGAGAAAGCATGTCGTGGGGGGGGGGGGGGGGGGGGTTGGCCAGTTGAGAAATGAGCCACAGTTCTTTGCTGGTTGTGTCCTGCAGCAGTCAGACCTGCCTGACAAGACCGGACCCTGTGTGAATTCTTTCCCCTCACCCCAGGCTTCTCAAAGAGCTCCCATCCAGGTAGCTTTCCCCTTCTGGGCCCTTAACCTTCTACATCCCAGGAAAGAGGGAGAAAATGTGCTAACAGAATCCCGGGGGGTAGTACTCACATCACTGGACTAAGTCATGGGGCGAGAAGCCAAATGTTCCCGTGGGTAAGCACCTGTTAGACAGCACTTACCACAGCATGCTTATTCCACATGCAAATCCAGACTCACCCCACCCTGTGAGGCTCAGTGGGACTTCCAGGATACACAAGAATCCTGGCCCCCACTTTACAGATGAGATCAACACCATTTATTAAGCACCCACTAAGAGAACCCACAGTCCTGCCCCTGAGGGAGTTTCATTGCGATGGCACAATCAACACACACTCGAAGACCATTTACAGAAGCTTTGGAGACACTTATAAATCAAAGATAAACATATTAAGATAAATTAGTACTATGTAAACTGAACACCAATAGACAGAGGGTATGCAGTAATGGGGCGTTCTGAGCTGGGTGGAACTCTTTGGAGAGGGCTTTGTGGAAAACACAAGTTTTGAGCAGAATTTACAAGCAGGTAATTGGCAGAGAGCAGGAAGGACATTCCAGAGTCTCCTGGTAGTTGTTAAAAGCATGGGTTTTGCCGTAAGGCAGGCTGGGGTTCAAAGCCCCACACTGTCATTTATTAGCTTTGTGGTTCTGGCACGTCATTTGACCTCTCAGGACTTAAGGCCCTTCATCCAGAAAATAGAGGTAATAGTTCCTACGGCGTTGTGTTAATTATGTAAGTTAACTAGGATAACATATATAAAGCACTTAGCCAGTGCCTGGCATTTAATAAGTACTTAATCCGTGGCAGTTTTGCTCTTTAAGTGAGAGAAGGCAAGTGCCGAAGCAGCGAACTAAGAGCAGGTTGGTTAGCAGCAGGGATCAGAGAAGAGGGAGGGTGGTGATGCTGGAAGGAGCCTGTGGACGGACAGCCTCGCAGAGCTAGCTCAGCTTCTGGACTGGAGGCAAGAGTCCGGTGCTCTAGGTGTTTGGGGGCAGAAGCGTGCTGTGATCCAATGCAAGAACTGTTGCAGACTGTGTGGGACTTGCTGGAAAGAGTGCACCTAGAAAGAGGGAAGCATGGAGGAAAAGGCCGTGGCAGTGTGTCCAGTGTTGGTCACCGAGTGAAGACAGTGGCTGTGGAGCTCACCACCCTAACACTGGTGCCCTCACTCACCATCGGGTGAAATGCCCTGTGGCTCCTGCCTCATGCCCACTCCATACATGTGTCCCGGGCACATTCTCCATGGGGCTGTGGTCGTGTGTGCGGTGCGCGTGTACATGTGGGGATGAGCACGCCAAGAGGCACAGAAGGAGGCCACAGATGAGTAACAGCACACACTGCTGCTTCTCGGGAGTATTTTTAAACGCTAAAAATACTGGCTAAAAATAGCCAGCAGGCTCCAAACAAGATACTTTCTCTAGGCAGATTCCGTGTGGGTCCCTGATAGGTGGGGAGGTGGGGGGGTGGAGCATCGAAATAAAACGCAGAGGCCGCTGCTCTTCAAGCCTTGGCGCCCTTAGGGTCAGAGCAGTACACTCACCACCCCACCCACCCGGGCTGAGCACCTGCTTCCTCAACGTGGTGGTTCTTTCTTCCCACCTCCCAAAACAAATCAAAATTTGAGATTCGGTGAGAGATGCAGTTGGGTAACTGGACAGAAGACGCCAGAAAATGTTCTTCCCTGGGGCCAAATGGGACAGTGACCTATTGCACTTTATAAAATAGGAGCAGTGCCTCTCTTGATAATGGGCCAGGTGGGACTGGGGCGGGGTTGGGGGGTAAAAAAAGTTCAGCGCCGACGCGGCGGAAACCCATCCTCCTAACCGGGAGCCCTTCGACCCTCGCGGTTTGTATGGGTGTTGGGCTCCACGAAGGCCTGGGTACCCCCCCGCCCCGAACGCCGTGCAAAAGTTTGTGCACAAGTGCATCCCCCGCCCCAGGAGAGAACGGCGCTTTCACGGGGTTCGCCAAAGGCTCCGCGGCCCCCAGAAGTCAGGAACTGTGAACCGCCTTGGGGGGAAGCTCACCGGGCCGACACGGTCCTGTGGGGTCGTGTCCTCCTGAGCCCCGACCCCGAGGCCGGCGCGGGAGCCCGTTCAGCCCTTCCCCGGGACGGGGGTTCTAGGCGGCCCGTGGGGTCGGCGGGCTGGGGGCGGTCCGGGCCGGGGGCCGAGCCGCGGGAGGCGCGGGGGCGAGCGGGGCCGGGGCCGCGCCGGGGGCCGCGTGCCGGCGCCGGGGGCGGGGCTGGAGCCCCGGCCCCGCCCCCGGCGCTGACGTCGTGGGGCCCGAGGCGCCGGCGGGGCCGCCAGTCTGCCGGAGCGCGAGAGAGCCGGGTGTCGGGGCGGTTGGCGGCGAGCGCCGGGGAGGTTGAGGCGAAGGAGCGCGCGGTCGACCGGCCGGAGCGGTTACCGCCGGGCGCCGCAGACGGTGTCCTGTGGCGGCCTCGCCGGCCTTGGCGTCCGGGCCGCGGCACCGCGCGGTCGTCCCCCGCGCCCCCTTTGCCAACGTTAGGCGTGGGGCCGAGCCCGCCGCCTGCCCCCCAGCATGCGCACCTCGTACACCGTGACCCTGCCCGAGGAGCCCCCCGCCGCCCCCTTTCCCGCCCTCGCCAAGGAGCTGCGGCCGCGCTCCCCGCTCTCCCCCTCCCTGCTGCTCTCCACCTTCGTGGGGCTCCTGCTCAACAAAGCCAAGGTACGCGGGGCCCCCTTTCCGGAACCCCCACGCCGAGGGCCTGGGGTTCCGCCTCCTCGCCGGGACGCCCACCCCCCGCCCCCATCTGCCGCGCGCGCCCCCGGCCTGGGGGACCGATTCTTCCCAGCCCCCGCCCCTCCTTTCCCAGTTTCTCCCGGCAAGGAATGCCCCCTCCCCAGGTGATCTCAGGCTTACTCGCGGCCCCCTCCCCTTGTTGAGGTCCCAGGCCGAGCCCCCCTCCTCCCCTCCCTCTTGGAGACCCCGGCACCAGGTGGCCCCTGGGCTCTTAATTCCTGGCACCTCTCAGGACAGGTGCGGGGAAAGCGTAACCTTGACTGGCTCTCGCTGTGTGAGGGAACCGGCGGCACGCTGGACTCTGCGCGTGTGACTCCTCCAAGACCAAAACCCGGCAAGAAAGGCTGGTGGGAAAGGAGCCGCCTCCCCCTCACTGATCCCAAAGGGCGCTCTCCCAAAGGGTTGGTAACGGGGGTCCTTTGACCCCCGCGAAGGGCAGAGGAGTCGCAGACAGGTGAAAGAGGGCAACTTCCCTTTTCTTCTCGGCCGTCCCCAGTTCTGCTCAGTGGGCACTGGGTCCCTCAGATGAAGTAGCCACCACCCGCCCCCGGGGTAATGCTGGGGCTAGAAGCTGGGCACTGCCCCCTTGGGGAAGGGAGAAGGGGCCAGAGCTTGACAGATCTTATGTAACAGGCACCAGCTCCACGAGTTGGCAGTGCGTGCCCTGCCCCGTGCCAGGGCCACACCAGGCTCCTTGGCCGCAGCCAGGACTCATGGCTGACACTCGTGGCACAGGTGAAGTAAGCAGGAAAGCCCTTTAGCGGGGTCTTGAGTGTGAAGACTCAAACCTCCATCAGCCTTGCTTATGTGACCCATAAGCCTGTGCTTCTGTATCCCCAGATGTTTCCGCCCCATTAACCCAGAGCGGGCTCTTGCTGAGCCCCCTGCCCCTTCACGGAAGGTGAATGCTGCCTGTTTACTAACTGCGGAGGTGGCGTCTACTTTTCAGAACGGCCGTTGCTACTAAGTCAAGCTTAGGTTGGCTGATGGCTCATTTGGAGGAAGTTCTTGATCCAGACTTTCTCAGGTCTTGGCATATGAGCTCCACATTAGCAGCTGGAATCCTTTCCTTGTCTCCCGCTGGGTGAGAGGCTCTCGCTGGGTGGGGGGTCTCCCGGTCCAGCCTCTCCCTGTCGGCCCTGAGGTAGGATTGTTTTCCCCATAAGAAAGGTCACTCCTAGGACATTTTGTTCTCTCTGGAATGGAAAGTGCTGACTTTCCCCGGAGCTCCTGATTTCCTATTCATGGCAGAAGAATATCTGGCTGGGCACAGAACAGCCCTGCTCTCCCCTCCACTCCCACCCCCAGACTCCTGTTATCCAACGGCCTTCTACACAGAGCGCTTAGAAATTGGCAAGTAGTTTTGAACTCGGGAAATTTTAGACAGAGGCACGACCCACCCCCCACCCCTTACGAAAAGGAAAACTAACAGAGGGTCTGGCGAAACCTTAAAGGAGCCTTCCCCATGTCTGCACCGGCTAGGCCATTAGTAGGGTTAGATCAAGAACCGTAACCACAGGTGATGACGTGTTCTTGACCCTCCCTGTGCTGGGTCGGAGTTAAAAGTGTCAAGGCCACAGAAGTGCCTCCAGTTTTCCATTGCCCGTCCCCCATTAATACTGAGTGACTACTGTCTCCGCTGAGGGCCCACCTTGATGGACCTTGACATGATCACCAGTGGTAGAATGTTTTGCTTCTACAGCTCCTTTAGACAGGTGTCGTCTGAGGCACAGGGGGTAAGAACTAACAAAGCGCTGCCAAAAATAGGAGTAAGAGTGGCTGTTGGGGGAGGGAAGAGTGGGTATCCTTTTGTGGATGGGCTTTAACGTTTAGTTCCAAATGGGCAGCGGGGAGTCCTTCTCCGGGCTTCCCTGAAAATGCTGATAAGGTCTTTGTCCAGGGAATTATCTCTGTTGTGGCCCTCATACTGGAACATCAGGGTTTAGACTGTCAGGTAAGATTTAAATTTGTGTTTGGGGCCATATACTTCTAGTGCTGGCTGAGTTCGAGGATGCTTCTGCCCACCTGCTGCCAATGAGCTTTGCTCTCTAACTGCAGGTGGAAACCAGGTCTCTCTTCTGAGTATATTTCCTTCCCTGTTAGTGTTAGACCTGGTAACTAGGAAGGAGGGATCCACTTCCTTGTGGGATCAGCAGGGCAGTTCCTGAGAAAAGCCCTCCTTCAGCCTGCCTGTCCCCACCCCACCCCCTTGAGCTGACAACCTCATGGGCTTTGAGCTGCTGACAGCCTCAGAGGCTGTCAGCACACAGCATGAGTAATTTTAGCTGAGTTATTTCAGGCTCCTGTTCTGATCAGGGTTGAGCTGGCCCCACGCATGCCCCAGTCAGTGTTGCTCCAGAGTTGCCGGCTCCCGCGTCCCCTCCCGGAGAGAGGGGGTGGCAGGCTCATCTGCGCACTGTGTCTTTAACCCTTTGAGCCCAAATGTTTTCTGACTCCTGGAGGTAGGGCCGGAATTAGCCAAGAGAGCTGGACAAACAATACTCACAGTCCTCGGCCTGGCAGCTGCCTCGCTCCAACCCCCTCACCGGCCTCCACAACAAGGACAAGAACCAGAGTGGCACCTTCAGCCAGGTGCTTACCTCTGTGTGGCCACAGTCTGCCATCAGAAGTGTTCCCAGCCAGTGACCAGTCAGGATGCTGAAACCTGAGCCAGGCAGGGAGGACTCTCCCAGGCTGTAATCAGCCTTTAGGAGCTGAGCTCAGCTGGAAGGAATCCCACCTGTCTCCCGGCAATTCAGGATGGCAGGCCAACTTTGGTTTTCCCCAGCTGAAGATCTGACTCGCTTCAGATGTTTTGTCATTGAGCATTTCAAGACCTCCTTGAAGTGCCTGTTATGACAGCTGCTTCATGTTTTGGACATCTACGGGCAGAAAAGTGGGTCATTGGAGATAATGCCTGGATTGGGGACCTGGAGTTCCTTGTAGCCGGAATCAAATACACAAGTTCCTAGTCTCTCATTCTAATCTCCAGCCTCCAGTGTGGCAGAGAATGAAGAGTAATGTAGAGATGGGGGGGGGGGGGGGGGACACATCTCAACAAAAGAAAGCCCTGAAGAATATTTTTGCTGTTTGTTGAAAATGACAGGCATCCTTCAACCCTCTTTCTTACCACGTACATAGTCTAAAGTTGAAGAGAGAATAATGTGTGTGCCTGATGCTCATGGCTCCAACTGGCAGAAAAGTGCCCGGGAGAGCCTACCCCAGGCCCAGCCTCTCTGCCTTCAGTCTCATACGCCATGTGTTCTTTGCTTACAGAATTCTAAGAGCGCCCAGGGTCTGGCTGGTCTTCGAAACCTTGGGAACACGGTGAGCTCTTCCCAGCCCACTTCTTTCCTGAGGCCACCCCCTCCTGTCCCACCTGGGACCACCTAACCAGAGTTCCCTCCCAGCTCCTGCTGACTCCCCATCCTCTAGGCCCGTTGAAATGTGCCCTTGTGGCCGGGGCTTTGCCTCACTCTTCGCCCCGAGCAGGAAGCACTGCTAAAGGGGAGTTGCCCCCTTCACCGTCAGCTACATTCCTGGATCCTTCTCCTGAAGGACATCCATCACTTCCCACCCACTTCTGCCCAGCTCACCCACACCGGTTTGTACATCTCTACGGTAAATAACCGGTTAGGCCACCTCTGCCGGCAGTGGGAATCTGCCTCACTGCACCCCTTTCACTTGCGAAAAGAGGAACTTGAGGCTGTGGGAGGGTTCGCTTCTGGAGTAGATGAACCAGAGGGCCTTTGGTACTGTGTGAGTAGACACGCATGACGGGGGCCTCTCTCCGCTCATGGTCTGGATGATCTCTTGCAGTGCTTCATGAACTCCATTCTGCAGTGTCTGAGCAACACCCGGGAGCTGAGGGATTACTGCCTCCAGAGGCTCTACATGCGGGATCTCAGCCACGGCAGCAGTGTCCACACAGCCCTCATGGAAGGTGAGGAGCCCATCCGAGGACACTTTCTCCGCTCCACTACCATACTCCAGTAGATGTGTTTTCTACGTATCCGTCCTGTTTTTCTTCCTTTAGCTGCTTTTTGGTGGGATTCTAGTTGGAGTTTCTTCCAGAAAATGTCTCACCTGCCCTCCGTGCCCCCTCTCTACCCTCTCCTTCCTGTAGAGTTTGCAAAACTCATCCAGACCATATGGACTTCATCCCCCAATGATGTGGTGAGCCCATCTGAGTTCAAGACCCAGATCCAGAGATACGCCCCGCGCTTCGTTGGCTATAAGTAAGAGCCTTGCAGACATGTCCTCTCCGGGGTGGGAGTCGGCCACAGCAGGTCGGTTCTTAGAACGAGAGGTGTTGCTCACTCTCTTTTCTTTGGACTCAGTCAGCAAGATGCTCAGGAGTTTCTGCGCTTTCTTCTGGATGGGCTCCACAACGAGGTGAACCGGGTAACAGTGAGGCCTAAGTCCAACCCTGAGAACCTCGATCATCTTCCGTAAGTAAGAGGAGAATGCCATAGGAAAGAAACCCTTCGTGAACTTGTGATCTTTTGCTGACTACTTTGGGGTTAATAATTTGGAGAGAATTCTTAATATTAAGGATTTAGATCGATGGGTCCTTAAACTTCTCGTGAGCTCTGACCCAGTTGTCTCCCTCTCTCTGGTTCCTAGTGATGATGAGAAAGGGCGACAGATGTGGAGGAAGTATCTAGAACGGGAAGACAGTCGGATAGGGGGTAAGTGCGTGAATGGGAGGAATGCCTGCTCTCCCCCTTAACTGCTTTTGCCTGAGTAGAGAATGAGCATGAAAGGCCCTGAGAATCACCCTCCCAGGGAACCCTCTTTCTGCCCAGTGGCCCACGGACAGAGTCAGGAGCGCTGAGAAGGGACGCAGCCCAGAGAAGACGCGTGCTCCTTCTCCGGGTTTAAGCTTCGCTGTCCCGTCTCTTCTGCAGATCTTTTTGTTGGGCAGCTAAAGAGCTCCCTGACGTGCACTGACTGTGGTTACTGCTCTACAGTCTTTGATCCCTTCTGGGACCTCTCACTGCCCATCGCTAAGGTATGTGCCCCTGTTGCCCCACATTGGAAACTCCCACTCTTATCTTTTCACGTCATCGACCTGTGACTTTTTGTCTCTCCCAGCGAGGTTATCCTGAGGTAACTTTAATGGACTGCATGAGGCTCTTCACCAAAGAGGATGTGCTTGATGGCGATGAAAAGCCAGTAAGTCCCCCTTCCATGAGAGCAAGAGCACGCATACAAGAGACCACTCTGGGAAAGACCTGTCACCGGCAGATCGAGCCCAGGAGCTGCGGGACGCGGCCTGTTAACTTCTCTCCCAAGTCCTCTGTAGCTCTGTTGGTCGTGTCTTTCAGACATGCTGTCGCTGCCGAGCCAGAAAACGATGTATAAAGAAGTTCTCCATCCAGAGGTTCCCAAAGATCTTGGTGCTCCGTATCCTTAAACATCCCCCTTGGCAGGGCCTTGCCTTCAATGAGTGACTGGGGGCCTAAGTGAGGGCGAACAGAGTAGGAAAAAAGGAAACTTGGTAGACTTTCCTTTCCCTGTTTGCTCTAATGCTTCTGAGAAGCGCATCGCCCTCTTAGGACCCAGTCTCCTTTACTGTGACTACTCTTGCCACCCTGTCTGTCCTTGACTCACATCAACCCCAGATCTGAAGCGGTTCTCAGAATCCAGGATACGAACCAGCAAGCTCACAACATTTGTGAATTTCCCACTAAGAGACCTGGACTTGAGAGAATTTGCCTCAGAAAACACCAGTGAGTATTCTGAGCTGGAAGGGCGGAAACAAGGTACAGGTGCCTAAAATCCAGATGGGAGGCCAAGAGGTAGAAGGAAGCTGCCGAAGAGTGAGTTATGAAAATCAGGAATAGAGGCCAGGTGGGAGAGGAATGCCCTGGGGGCCTGAAACCTCGCATTTCCTCCTCAGACCACGCTGTTTACAACCTGTACGCTGTGTCCAATCACTCTGGAACCACCATGGGCGGCCATTATACAGCCTATTGCCGGAGTCCAGTGACGGGCGAATGGCACACTTTCAATGACTCCAGGTGAGACGGAGGTCTCAGGGTTCCTGGCTGTCGGACACCTGTCCCTCACCCATCTGTGTGGCTTCCACTTGACTGCAAAAGGTCAGAGCCAAAAGGCCGTGTGATATATACGAGTCCGCTGCCCATTTGCAGAATTTCTAGAAGACGAGAGAGGTTGGCTTTGGGGGCACAGTAGGGAGAGAAGCAGCGGGCCCTCACGACTCCCTCAGCCACTCAGTTTGTGTCCGGTGGCCCACTCGCCAGGGCCCTGACTTTTCCCTTCTCTCTCCACAGCGTCACACCCATGTCTTCCAGCCAAGTGCGCACCAGCGACGCCTATTTGCTCTTCTACGAATTGGCCAGTCCACCCTCCCGCATGTAGCAGCAAGGAGCTACATCCCTGTCTCCCTTTCCTGTGGTGGCCCCCCACCCTAAGTTTTTTTTTTTTTTTTTTTTTTTAAGACAAAAAAAAAAAAAATCCTGACAAATAAGAGAAAAATAAAGTAAACTAAAGCTGCCGAGCAGGAGTTGCTGCAGCCTGGTCAGGGTCTGGAGCGCGGAGCCAGGAGCCCCTGAACCATACGCGGCACGAAGATCGACAGGACACAGAGCCCGGAGCCAGCACAGTGTCCCCTCGGCTTCTCTTGTTTGCGTTTTTAAGCTTGTGGTTTTTTCCTGTGTGTAATAAACAACAGCGGTCTGTGGGGAGAAGATCTCGTCCTCTTGGTGCCCTTCCAGCCCCCGTTCCTCCCGAGAAGACAGCGCCCTCTGGAGCCTGCTGGGAGGATCGCCGCCTGGGAGCCCCGGCGCCGGAGCCTGGCACCTGTCTTCGCCTGGACCCTGCTCACCAGTCCAGAAGCAAGAAAAACACCCATGAGCCAAGAGCCCTCTTAACGCTGCTATCTCCAGGGAGACAGACAAGGGGATGACTTTTAAAAAAGCTGATTTTGGTTTTTAAAAGCCCAACTTTTTTTTTTTTTTTTTTTTTTTTTTTAATTACCATAACTAAAGCTTTCAGACTGGAGATGCTCTCCTTCACACTTCTTCACAGCTGGGACGTTATGCTGGTCATTTTTTTTTTTTTTTTTAGTTCTTCAAATACAGCTTTTCTAATGCTAGCCCCCAGTGGTGCTAGGTGGGTGTTGGCCAGGCCCTAAGTACAGCCACAGTAGACCCGGGATCTAACAAGTTTTTGTTTTTGTTTTTGTTTTAATGTTTTGGATGGAATCTAGTTGCCTCCAAGAATTGTGCCTTATAGCATTTGGGGACCAGGGGGTAACTGCCCCTCCCTGAAATATCCCTCAGCCTCTTCCCTTTTCCCCAGTGCCGTGTTCAAACCCGCTGGGGGAGATGGGGGTCGTGCCCGTAGCCCCTGGCTTGTTTTACATCGCAGTGAGGTGAAGAGGAGAGTAGGTGGAAGGAGATTTCTTACGGTAGCGTATCAAGTTTTTCCTGCCCACTTCCTCTAAGCCACCCCTGGTCTACTCCCCAGCTGTTTGAAGGATAGCACAAGCCCCTTATCCCTAGAACTTCTCTCACCTTTAATTTATTCCCTCTTAATGTCCTTCTTCTTCCTGACCTTCATGCCCCCACCCCTTCTCAGAGCCTCCTAGACATAGGCCCTTTGGACCGAGTTTCTCAGGGATGCCCATGCCACCCCTCAGCCCCTCTTGGCATCGGTCGTCAGCCCCACCCCAGGAGCTGGAGCCTGGGTGTCTGGGGACATCTTGCCTCAGCCGTATGATTCTTTTCCCACGGGCGTGATTTTGCCCTGAGTGGTTCTGGACAAAACTCGGTGCTGTCCCGGAGAGTAAGCTGTCCGGCACCGAGGCACGGAGCTCTGTGCATCCACGCAGGTGGGCCCAGCTTGTGCCCCTTGGAGCCTGAAGCTTTCCAACGCTCCCAGGAGGCATCACAGAGAGACGCCCCAAGTTTAACTGGCCTGACCCCCTTCCCCAGGGAAGCCCTGTGAACCTGAGCCAAAGGGCTGGTGTGCACTTGTTTACTGTGTAAGCAAGAGTAGAAGAATGTCTGATGTACAGTGGAACCTTGTACAGAATAAATAATAGCTTTGAGAAAGAAGTCGGTAAGTGACGGCATCTTGATTTGGGAAGGGTCTGCTCCCGGGAAGAGCTGTGAGCCTGTTAGTCGCCGCATGTTTTACTGCTACCACCAGACCGTAAATGCCAAGTTCTTGAAAAAGTTGCCCACTTTTCAGTCTAAACTTCCCAACTCTACAAAACTGAAATAGTGCACGTTTTGAATGCTCTCCTCACCCGTATTCACCGATCAACATTTTGCCGGGCTTGTTCACATATACTTTGTTCTTGGGGGCCAAACATGTAGTGGTGAGGTGCCCTCGGCACCTCTAAATACTTCAGCATGCGTCTCCTGAGAGGAAGGACATTCTCCCACATAACCTCGACGTTGTCTTCACACCGAAGAAAATTAGCATATCTACTAGACATTTCCACCGTCTGCCATTTAACTGCTGGCGTGGGCACTCCCGGTTCTGTTGACACTTGGGCGTCTTGTACGGACCTAGAATGAGCCACAACCGGTGTCTCCAGCACAGGCTGGGTGTAACAGTTTGCTCTTGGAGCAGAGTGGCTGTACCTGGATGTGGAGGAATAAAAGACTTGGCCTTGATGAACATGAGACTCTGACTTGGCCTATTAATACCTAGAAACAGCCGCTTTTATGCTGAAGGTTTTGTTCTCCAAGGTGCTCTTTTTCAAGACTTAAAAACAGATTTAACCCTTTAAAGAGAATGCTTTTTTGGAGCACTCGGGGACTTGTCTCCTTTGGTTTTGTCTTTTAACTCTTAGTACAATTTAGATTTTTCCCTTTCTGCCACTGATTTTAGAACCCTGGAAGCTGAAGCCTCCGCCAGCTGAACTTAAGAGTATTTTACTGGGGTTTTTCCTAACTGCCTCCCTGCTCCAGACACTGAAAAATCAAGGCCTGTCTATCGCATCTTTGCTGAGACCGCAGCGCCTGCTGTCAAACTCCTCACGTGGGATGAGACCGTGCTGGGAGCATCTCTCCTGGGCATTTTCCAAGAGTGGGAAAAACATCGACTCAAACCTTGGGATTTCTCCCTGACAGGCCCTGGAAGTGGCCTGACCCAGGGTGAGGTTTTAAATGCTGATGATTTCCCCCAAACCACAAGTCAACAGGATGCTCTTCAAGGTGGAAACCGGCTTCTAGCGAAGCGGATGGGTGAGCCCCAAATCACTGTAACCTGCTGTACCTCTCAACCAGTTTTTCACTGGATGTGGAAGCCACCGCGGCCTTTTTGTGGTCTCCCACAGGGGAGCAGACGGCTACAGGCAGCCCACTCCACCCTTGCACCCAGCTCTCCCTTCTGTACTTAACCTATGGCGCTTTCTCGTTCCCATGGCAACAGGTCCTAATGCTACCCAGATCCCAAACACAATCTGTCCCCCACGTTTCTTTATCCATCAGCTTTGCCTCCTAGCAACTGGAATTTCTTCCCCCACTCTTTGCTTATGTTCCAGCAGGCCTCTCCCTGGGGAAGGGAGGGAGTTCTTCCCGCCCCCCCCCCCGCCCCCCCGCAACTGCTCTTGTGTGACCTTGAGCAAGAACCTCCCTCTTTCTGGGCCTTGTGCCTCAATTGCATTAAGGAGATTGGACCTTGAAGTTCTCAGCCCAAGTGTCCTCTTTCTAAGTCACTTCTTATCTAAGTACATGCCTCCCAAGTCCCAGGTCCCAAGTTAGGGGGCCTTACATGCCTCTGGTTCCATGATTCCAGCTTATAGAGTTACTCTAGATTTTTTTTTTTTTTTTTTTAATGACCAGCGCTCAGAAAATACTTTTTTCTGTAAAGCTTTACCGTCAGGACCACAGAGGTCACCTTGTCCACCTTCTCACTTTTCCAGTGAGGACACGAGCACTAGAGAAGGCTTGTTCAAGTCCCTGGTTTGTCAGTGGCAGAGGCGGGACAGTTCCCTTTCCATCTGAGTACTCTGCCTTTGGGTGAATAATTGACAGCTTTTTGCAGGACTTTATGCAGCAAATTTTCCAACCTCGTGTCTGTTAGGAACTGAGCTGAACGGCAGGATAGCAAGGGAGCTCCCGACTCGACACATCCACACACACCCGAGAGCAAAACCAGCACAATCTATCACCTACCTGGGCCCCAGCAGGGTCTGGGCCGGGCACCTCTGAGGGCCCCCATCCTTCATCGCTCTGTAGGCAGACACAAGCACCAGGGCGGGAGGCAGGAGGCAGCAGAAAGAGACTAGTATTTTCAGCACAAGCAAATTATTTAATCTCTCTGAGCCTCGCAGTTTCCTCCTCTGTAATCCGAACATAACAATACCTACTCAGAGTTGTGAGTGTCTGGAACATACTAGGTACTCAGCTGTGCATTTCTCACACACACACACACACACACACACACACACACATTTCCAGGACTGTACCATCAACATTCCATTCACATTCTCTTAGTGGGTGATGCTTAGCCAGTGTTTGGTTCCCCAGCCTCCCAGGATGCCCGTGCCGCCTTTTCTCCTCCGAACAACATACGATAAAGGCTCGGAATGCCGAGTAAGTTTAGCATTGCCCAAACCAAGCAGAATTCTTGACGTGGAGCCACGATATGGACGACCCAAATCCAAGGGATGAGCATTTCTGATTTCCTGATACTCAGCATCGCCTGCCTCTCGGACATAGCGGAAGGTTGTCTGGGATTGCACTGCCATGGGATGAGGGTCAAGGCTAGGGGTGGCGGTGAACAGGGAGAGGAGGAGTAAAATTGGCAGATTGGGGTGCGCAAGGAGAAGTCGGGCCCTAATGCACACCTCTGGTGCCGGCCCTGAGCACAGGGAAAAATAAGGCATTCCAGATGAAAGGTTGAGCCTGGACACAGCGTGTTCCAGGGACAACGAACAGGCTGGTCTGGCTGGAGTGGAAATGTGAGCTAGAGAACCAGCAGGAGAGAACGCTAGAAAGCCGGAGTCCCAGAGTATTAACAGCCAACCTCGGTCTGGCCTCGCCCTTCCTGGTGAAAGAAGAACCACAGAGAGCCAAGGAGAGAGAACTGTGGTTGGGGTCAGCATGGGGGGGCTACAGGAAGCTATGCTTTCAGGAATACAAGCAGAAGCCCAAGGGAGCTAGAAACCACCTGAGCACCACTCCAAGTTTCCCTTGCCCAGAGGACGGCCGTGGGCAACAGCAAAGCCAGAGAGAAGCTTCCCACACAGCCTCTGGAAAACTGTACCCTGTGCTCACAGATGAAAAGACAAATAAGGTCTCAGTGTTATTATGGAAATACTTTTGACCTCTCAGACCCTCTAAAAGCAGTCCCCATCCGAGGGTCCAAGAAAGAAAGGCTTGCCCCCCTGTACAAAAGCAGCCCAAGGCCCCCCAGGGGAGGAATGGAGAAGAACCTGGGGGTGAAGGGTCTCCCCAGAGTATGAGGACAGCTGCCTTAGGAAACACAGAACCTATCTCTGTTGTCCCTTTTCTCCGCTCTGGGTTTCTGGCTTTGTTCCCCTCTGTCACCAACATGCCTCAGCCCCAGTGGAGGGTGAAAGTGGCGTGCCACAGAGAACACTTTGGAGCCTTGGTGCCATCATTCGTGAAATGATTATGCTACCTCATAGCGCGACCTAAGGAGGGGAAACCAGTAAGACTTCCTGCCCAGGGCCTACTACATAACGTTCTGCAAATGGCAGCCAGAAATCTCATTATACTGCCCCCGCCCCCACCCTGTCCTGCCCTGCCCGACTCAGCCTGAGCATGGCTAACACAAAACCCGTTAACAAGCCCTTTTCTCTCTCCCGGCGGACAGCTGGGCCAGGCTGGGTTTTTCCAAGAGAATGTCGTCACAGAGGAAGAGGCATGAAGTGGTCCAGGTGGCAGAGTGTGGGTTTTCTATCCTGCAGCAGCAAATGCCACGGACCGCCAGACTCCACCGCCTAGCTGAGGGCCTGCCCCTGTCCAAGGACTTGGCTCCTCTTCTCCTCTGCCCTTTTTCTGCAGCCTAAAGGGCCCGGGAAAAGGCAGCCAGCCCCTGAAGCTCCCCTAGTCACATCGGCACAGACAGAAGAAGCCCATACATACGACGTTTTTCCTATACTGGCTTATCTCCTTGTCCTGGTCACACCGGTGCTTTAACAGGGACCTTCCAAAGACCCAGGCTTGGCTAAATGCCCCAGTCCCCGGATGGGAGGGCAGCAGGTTTTTCCAGGGCCCTTAGGGCTCATAGGCCTTAAAGCTGCCAAACCTTGACACCTAGCTTCTAAGGCTCCCTTATGCCTGCATTGTCCTCCTTCCCACCCACCCCAGCTCACTCAGTAGTCTGGGTGAGGTTAGGAAAGTGGGGTGTCCAGTTCCCCTGGTCACACCCCCACCGAGCACCTGGTTTCCTCTGCAGGGTGTCCTCCACCACTGCCTGTGCCTTTAAGGACTGTTGCCCTGAGCCAAGCTCTCGACCTCAGCATCCTCAGCTGAGTTGGATTAAGGGACCCTTTCATGCCTTTGCGAATTCCTTCTGCCTGCGTCCTTCCCCCACACAGAGACCGAGTAGCCAGTAGCCTGAACCGGTCCGTCCACCAAGGGCCGTCTGAAAGTCAGTCTAGTCTGGCAGCCCTTCCCCCAAGGGAGCAGAGGCTGCCCCTTGATAGGCAGTTTCGGATCAGAGAGTGGGCCCTTGGCGGTCTTGGGCTATCACAGGGACTCCAAGAAAGCCATGCAGAGCCTTGAGCCATGAAGGAATGCTCAGATATCATCCTCTGTGCGGAGGCGACAGAGCTGAGCAAGGTAAGGGTCCCATAGGACCCCTCTCCCAAGACCCAGACCCCTGCCTAGGGCTGGCCGTGCCCAGAGGACACGCCAGCCAGGCAGTGCCACCACTGGCCCCCAGCCCTCAAGACTTTCCCTTTCAGACTGAGTTCTGCAATCCTGCTTTTGAGCCTGAATCAGGGCCTCCCCCACCGGCCTTCCGGGAGGATGCCAGCTGCAGCGTCCCGGCTCCCTGGCATGGTAACCATCTCAGGGGGTGACCGGGGGAGAACCGGCCCAGGAGCTGAGAGCCCAAGGGGCTCTCAAAATCCCACCCCGCACACCCACAGGTCGGCGGCCCCGAGGGCTGCAGCCAGATTGTCACTTCTCCTGGCTCTGTGTCCTCCTGCTGGCCAGCCTCCTGCTCCTGCTGCTCGGGCTTCTGGTGGCCATCATTCTAGCCCGTGAGTACCGGGCCCTGCTTGGGTTGAAAGTGCTCTTGAATGAGATTCCATGTGCCATTCTATTCATCACCCCTAGAGAACCAGCTCCTCTGAATCCCACTCCCCCATCTTCTTCCCTCCAGAGCTGCAGACTACACCCCTGCCCGGGGCCTCCTATCACCCACTGCCCCCCCAAGGCTTCACTACCACCACCACCACCACCACCACCACCACCACCACCACCACCACTCCCACCCCCTCTCCAGCAACAGGGAACCCTAAAGGACAGCTGAAGGAGGCAGGCATGAGCCCCTCACCGCAGTCCTGTGAGTACCCAGGGAAGATCTTCCTGGAGAAAAGCCCAAGATGGCAGGAGGAAGGGGGGCTAGGAAGAGGAACCTTGGAAATAAAAGGGGTCTCTCTCCTTTTGAGCTCTGAACTCTCACCTTCATCTCTGCAGCCTGTGGGGGCCTCCTCCCTGGCCCAAGGGGCTTCTTCAGCAGCCCCAACTACCCAGACCCTTACCCACCCAACGCCCACTGCGTGTGGCATATCCAGGTGGCCGCAGGCCATGCAGTACAACTCAAGATTGAAGCGCTCAGCATGGAAAGCGTGGCCTCCTGTCTTTTCGATCGTTTGGAAATCTCCCCTGAGCCTGAGGGCCCCCTCCTCAGGTGGGTCCCCCTGCCCCCAGGAGATCTCACCGCTGCCCTGCGTTGCCGTCTAGAGGGCAGAACCAGGGAGCAGCGCTGGGAAAGGCTGGGCTGGAAGGACACCGAGAGACCTGACCTCTGGACCCAGCTCTGCCCCGTGCCTGCTGTATGACCTTGGGAAGGTCACCCTCCCCTCTCTGTCAAATGGGGCCTCCACCTATCTTACCCATGAATAAAAGCCACAAGGATGGATGTGCCAGGTCAGGAAAGCCAGAGCTCCCCAGGAAATGAAAGGGCCCCTTTTGACCGCATCGCCACCGGTTCAGGGCTTGAAGAAAGAGGACCACGGGGCCCAGGCAGCCCCCAGTCTGGCTGGCCCTGAGCTCTGAGCCTCCATGGCGCCCAACCTGGCTTCTTGCAGAGTGTGTGGGAAGGTGCCTCCCCCTACACTCAACACCAACGCCAGCCGCCTCCGGGTGGCCTTCGTCTCTGACAGCAGTGTGGAAGGATCTGGTTTCCATGCCTGGTACCAGGCTGTGACCCCCGGGAACGGTGAGTGTTTTCCCACCATGTCTCTGGCTACCTCTCAAGTGTCTCCACGCCCCTCCAGCACTGGCCAAAGGGGTGGAGACTCGGTGGGGGGGGGAGGGGGGTTCTGAATCCAGATGCCCCTCCCCAGGGAACTGTGCTCATGACGAGTTCCCCTGTGACCAGCTCGTCTGCCTGCTACCTGACTCAATGTGTGACGGTTTTGCCAACTGTGCTGACGGCAGCGATGAGGCCAACTGCAGCACCAAGCTCTTGGGTACGGGCCCCGCCAGGCACAGGGCATGTACTGTCTTCGGGCATCTGCTTCGGGTTCGGCCTGAGCTCCCCAGCTCTGGCCCAGCCCCAAGCTTGCCAGGGCATTCTTCTGGCCCAGACCTTGCTTCCTCATGGGCCTGGCCGAAAACTCTCCCCTGCGGTCCCTGCCAGCCCGACTGGGCGAAGGCACAGACCCTGGCAAACTCACGAGCCCCTCCTCCTCTCCGCAGGGTGTGGGGGGAATCTGACTGGGCTCCAGGGCACTTTCTCTGCTCCCAGCTACCTGCAGAGGTACCCTCACCAACAGGTAAGCCAGCGGTCCACGGGGAGGGCGGTGTGGCACACGTGGGCACACCTGTGCCCCCAGTTTGTGTGACTGGGGACGGCATGGGAGACACTGCCTTGTTCTGGGGAAGATCAGAGCTCAAACAGGCAGAAAGGGAACCGTATTTGGCGTTTACTAGGTGGCCGGGTAAGTTTCCCCGGCTGGGTAAACTTATCTCTCAGAGCAGACAAGTTAAAGGGCCTTTCTACCGCCAAGGATAAGAGCTGGCGGGGGCTGCACCCGCCCGCACCCTACCCAGCCTGCAGCAGGGAGGGAACCCTCCTGGAGCTCAGCCTGGATGCCCAGACGGGGATGGGAGAAGGGACCCTCGAACCACTCCATCCGTGCCCTCCCCCAGCTTTGCACCTGGCATATCTCGGTGCCTGCGGGACGTGGCGTGGAATTGCAGTTGCACAACTTCAGCCTAGAAGCTCAGGACGAGTGCGAGCTGGACTACGTGGCGGTGTATGAGACCAGCACCTCAGGGGCCCTGGGCCTCCTGGGCAGGTAGCAGCAGAGCAGGAGCCCCGGATACATCCCATCCTTCCTTCTGCTCTAAGCCAGAGGTCTCTTCACTGTCGCCCTAGGAAAAGGCTTGTCCTTGCTCAGCCCAAAGCCTTTGCTCCACATTGCCCTTCTGCGGAAGGTCAGCGCCCTCCCTTCCTGCCTCTCCTGCCCCGAAGGGCCCGTTCCACTTCCCCTCACACCCTCCCTGGTTTTTCCCATCTCCAACTGGCTCGAGTTCAAGCAGTTTGCTTAATTCCTCGTCTACTCCACATGTGTGTCTTTCTTCTCGGGGCCCGAAGCTCCAGGAGTCAGCAGCCATGTGTCCCATCCCCTCTGGCATCGCCCCGAGTGCCAGTCACAGTGACGCCTGTGGGAACACCCCGGGTCTCCGAGGGCGCCCTGCCCAGGTCTGCTCTCCGCCTTGGGCAGGTTCTGCGGAGCGGAGCCACCACCTCGCCTCATCTCCTCCAGCCACCAGCTGGTGGTGCTCTTTAGGACAGACCGTGGCATCAGCAGTGGGGGCTTCTCTGCCACCTACAGGGCCCTCAATGCCACAGAGAGTAGGTGCCCCGGGGTGAGTGGGCGTGGGCGGTACGGCTGCCTCTGGGAGAACGAGGAAGGGCTCTGGACCTTGGTCGGGGCACCGCGAAGGCAGTGTGGGGGCACAGGCACGTCCCAGGGCACTGCCACGCCCCCTCTGCCTCCAGATCCCTGTGGGCCCGGTGAGTTCTCCTGCCGCGATGGAGGGTGTAAGAGTCTGCAGTGGATGTGTGACACGTGGAGAGACTGCACAGATGGCAGCAATGGCAACTGCAGCGGCCCCTTGCTCCCGCCCCCAGGTGAGAAGCCTGGCCCAGAGCACCGTGGGCAGGGCGCGGCAGGTCTGAGCCAGCTGGGTGCCTGTTCACAGCAGCCCTACAGGCACACTTCCTAACGGCCCACCCTTGTCCTCCCTGATGGAGAGTTCCCCATCCTGACTCAGGGGCCACTCCACAGAGTCCGGGAGGGACTCTCACCCAGTGGTGGCAATGGTACTTAACGTCACCCCCGAGGGAAGTGGGAATCAGGGAGTCAGTGGGTGGGGCTTCAAGAAGCAGCCCAGCCTTGGGGCGCCTGGGTGGCTCAGTCGGCTGAGCGTCCGACTTCGGCTCAGGTCATGATCTCACAGTGTGTGGGTTCGAGCCCCGCGTCGGGCTCTGTGCTGACGGCTCGGAGCCTGAAGCCTGCTTCGGATTCTGTGTCTCCCTCTGTGTCTCCAGCCACAAAGAGCCCCTCTCCACAGCCCACCTCAGAGATGAAGGTGAGGGCCACCTGGCTGGCTCAGTCAGTAGAGCATGTGACTCCTGGTCTCAGGGTCATGAGTTCAAGCCCTATGTTGGGTGTGGGGCCTATTAAAAAAAGGGGAAGAAAAAAAAAAAGCAGAAGAAGATGGAGGTGAGAGCAGGGAGTTCCTTCTGGATGCCGAGCAGTCCCTGCCAGTGTCAGTGCCCCATGCTCTGAGAGATTGAAAAGACACCTGCATGATGCCCAGGGCTGGCAAAGGATATTTGGGCAGGCTCTCTAGGATGATAGAACCCGCGATATGTGCAAAGCATCTCTCCACGTTGTTGCCTTTGATTCCCACAACAATGCCCATCTGGCCCAGAGGGAGCGATGAAGTGACTTGCCCCGGGTCATCGGCCAGTGTATCCCCACAGTGATTGTCCCCTCCCGCCCCTACAGAGCTGGCCTGTGAACCCGTCCAGGTGGAGATGTGCATCGGCCTGAGCTACAACGCCACAGCCTTCCCTAACATCTGGGTGGGCATGGCCACCCAGGAGGAAGTGATGGAGGTCCTCAGAAGTTACAAGGTGCTCCGGGCAGAGATCGGGAGGGACCCCGCCCCCCCCCCCCCGCCTCCCCCCTCCCCCCCCCCCCCCCGCTGGAAGTGGAGGGAAGCTGTGAGAGTGTGGCTCCTGAGCGCTGATCTCCTCCTTCCACAGAGCCTGACAAGTCTACCCTGTTACCAGAACTTCCGGAGGCTCCTCTGTGGGCTGCTTGTGCCCCATTGCACCCCCACAGGCAGCGTCCTTCCCCCTTGCCGCTCCGTCTGCCAGGAGGCAGAGCTCCAGTGCCAGTCCGGCCTGGCTCTACTGGGCACCCCCTGGCCTTTCAACTGCAACAGGCTGCCTGAGGCGGCTGGCCTGGAGGCTTGTGCCCAGCCCTGACCCCGAAGCAGGCACCTGCCCTCTGCCTGCCCATCCACCTTTGCCTATCAGGGCGGGCAGGCAGGGGACTCTGCCCATCCTCTCTGGAGCCTCCCAGGGAGGGGAAGAGGAGTCCCCGGAGGGGCTGATGGAAGCTTCCCTGTCCCTTTACTTGCCCCAGCTCCACACCATGCCATTGACAGTGAGGACCGCTTCCCACCCAAGCCTCTGACCCCCATTTCCTGTCTTCTGCCCTCCCCTCGCCACCTCCTTTTTCAGGTTCTCCATCACCTGCCTTTTGACTTTTGTCATTTATTCAACAAAAATGTATTGAGTGCCTAGGAATTGTGGCAGGCCCTGCTCTGAGTCCTGGGGATCCAGTTGTCCGTCTGCCTCTAGAACTCTCCACCCTGGGTTCTCAGCTTCTATTTCTCCTGGACTAGTCTGGTGCTTGGTCTCCATCACCGCACCACCTCTCCATCGGCTCCTTGGAGCAGCGGGTGTCCCGAGTGTCTGTCTCACACAGCTCTGCCTCTCTGTGCCCAGCTAAGACTCTCTCCCCCCTCCTTTCTCTCCCAAACCTTGGCCAGCGGCCGGGCGACACCACGAGTTATTTCCCTGCTATTTCCCGGCTCGGAGTTCTTGGCCCCTGAACAACTGGTTTCCTCTTGGAGTCTGGGAGGAGCAGAGCGGAGCCGGCAGGGAGCGAACCGGGACCAGGGGGGCGAGGAGGGCAGGGGACGCCTGGCAGGGGAGAAGCGCAGGGGCGGGACAGGGGTCAGCTGGAGGGTCCGGAGAAGCGAGCGAGCGCCCCGAAGGAGGCCCCGGGAGCCGGGAGGGGGTGAGTCTGGCGGAGAGCAGGAGGGGGGAGTGGGGACGGGAGGGGGCTGGGGGAAAGACCGGGCGGGGGGCGCGGGGCGGGGGCGGCCAGCCTGTCCTGCCCTCCTCCACCCCGCTCCCCGCCCCAGCGCTCTCGTCTCCTCGGCTCCGGGGGCGACCCTCCTTCCTCTCCCCCGCGGCCGCTCAGCCTCGGGCCCATGGCAGTGGGGTGGGGACGCGCTCGGCCGCGCCGAGTGGGATTCTGGGTCCGGATTCTGGGTCCCGACTCCCGTCCCGCCTGACCCACAGACTGCGAGAGGACCCCGGCGGCCGGAGTCCCCGTGCCAGCGCCATGAGGCCGCTCGTCGCCGTGCTGCTCCTGGGCCTGGCGGCCGGCTCGCCCCCGCTGGACGACAACAAGATCCCCAGCCTGTGTCCGGGGCACCCCGGCCTCCCCGGCACGCCGGGCCACCACGGCAGCCAGGGCCTGCCCGGCCGCGACGGCCGCGACGGGCGAGACGGCGCGCCCGGGGTTCCGGGAGAGAAAGGCGAGGGCGGGAGGCCAGGTAAGAAGGCCGCCGGGTCGCCGTCCGCGGGGCCGTCCGCGCTCGCGGGGCGGAGGGCCGGGCCTCGGGGTCCCGCCAGGGGGCGCCGCCGGGCTCCGGGAGCGGGGCGCCGAGAGGGTGACTCAGCCCGCCGCAGGCCACGGCTCCGGGGACCCTCTGCGGCCGGCCGCTCGGGTCCGCCCCGGCCCTTCGGGCAGCGGAGCCCGGGGCCCGGGCGGCGGGGCGGCCCTCGCCGGGGAAGCGGCGGCAGGGGGCCCCAGAGAGGGTGGGGAGGGTGCTCAGCGTCGCCCTCCGTGCACCCGGCTGCGGGCGGCCGCCGCCGCCGCCGCCACTCTCGCCCTAACCGCTGCCCGCACCCCGCAGGACTGCCGGGGCCCCGGGGGGAGCCCGGGCCGCGAGGAGAGGCGGGACCCGCGGGGGCGACCGGGCCTGCGGGCGAGTGCTCAGTACCTCCGCGCTCCGCCTTCAGCGCCAAGCGCTCGGAGAGCCGGGTGCCTCCGCCGTCGGACGCGCCCCTACCCTTCGACCGCGTGCTGGTGAACGAGCAGGGACATTACGACGCCACCACCGGCAAGTTCACCTGCCAGGTGCCCGGGGTCTACTACTTCGCGGTCCACGCCACCGTCTACCGGGCTAGCCTGCAGTTCGATCTGGTCAAGAACGGCGAGTCCATCGCCTCTTTCTTCCAGTTTTTTGGAGGGTGGCCCAAGCCAGCCTCGCTGTCCGGGGGCGCCATGGTGAGGCTGGAGCCAGAGGACCAGGTGTGGGTGCAGGTGGGCGTGGGTGATTACATTGGCATCTATGCCAGCATCAAGACAGACAGCACCTTCTCGGGGTTTCTGGTGTATTCTGACTGGCACAACTCCCCTGTCTTCGCTTGATGCTCACTGGAAAGCGAGCTCGCGCTCTCTCACTCCTAGGGAAGGAGGGTGTGACTCTGACAGTCACATATCCGGGAGGGCTGGCCCCCCCCCTTGGGATGTTGTGAATGATTCCGTCCTGCTGCTGGCAGAGAATGGGGACAGAGGCTGTCTGAGATCAGGGCTGGCAATATGGGCAGTGGCTGGATTTCTGCCCAAAACCAAGGGGCACTCTGTGTTGGCAGGTGTGGGTCCCCCAGTTGCTCTGGCCCGGGACCCCAGAGGTGGGGTGCCCTCTTCCTGGTGCTCTGCTTCTCTGGGTCCTCTCTTGTCCTTCCTATTCCTGGGCCCTTTTCTCAGAGACCATTCAATAAATCTCCCCCCAAAAAATCCTCCTACTGGCTCAGCCTTTCTTCTTTAAGTGGTGGGGATGCCCTGATTCTGAGGATGGGGGAGGGGAGAGGGAGCGATGCGGAAGGAAGGGCTCTTGGGCTGGACGAGCCGTGGGGCAAGAGATACAGGATGCAGGCCTAGCTGACCGAGAGGCCGCTCCATAGAGCTGCCCCTAAGTCGTGTGGGACGTGAATAGGAGTGCCTGGCTGAGGAGGGTGGCCTTCTGCCATGGGGCTCTGACCACCTTTTCCTAACTCAAAGATGTCATATGAACGGGGCGGGAGCTACCTTCACCGCACACACACACACACCCCTGCCCTGATCAACAAAAAAAGGAGCCCGGGGTTTGCATTTGTGACTGCTCTGGCTGCTTGCCTGGTCTCTAGATGACTGGAAAGCTATTTCTCTGTCCCCCATCCCAGGGGAAGTGGTGCGTTCCTGAGTGGCTAGAGATAAGTAATTTCTGAGATGACCACAAGAGGGCGTCCCAGCTCCAGAATGCAGCAATGATCCTGAGGCGCTTGAGCTCATGCCTGCTTCGGGTGGTTAGGGGGGAGGATGGGGTATTGACGTCTGCCAATGTAATTCTGGATGGGGGTGCAGGAAAAAGGGGTCCTTTGCTCCCAGCTCAGGAAGTTTATCTTCTCTCAGAAAATGTTTATCCTCACATTAAACAGAGACTGAAAGGAGCCAAGCCTCCCCGCGCTCAACTCCCCTAGGGTTGGGCAAAGGAGGGGGGAGGGGGGGGCGGGGAGCTCTCCCCAGGCCTCCCAACTCCAAAATGGACGTGAAGAACTCCCCCACCATGCTGGGCATAGCCTGGGTGGGCCGCGCCACTAAGTCTGAGGCTAGCCACAAAGCCCCTTCAAGGTTCCCCTCCTCAAACCTCCAGAAGCCAGCCCCAGCCCCAGCCCCACCCCCAACCCAATGACTAACAAACCAGGGCTTGCCAGACCCACAATCAATTCAGCCTCTCAACCCCCAAAGAATGTGGTGGGGCCTCTTCTCAGTTTCTTCCCAACCTACCCTTTCTCCCTCTTCACCCCCCCCCCCACCCCCCCACCCAACGGCTTCTAGAAAGCTGCCCCTGGCATTATGCTCCTAGATTTAACATACAATTATGGGGGAGTGCCCCGCCCCCCTCTTGCTGGTCATGTGAGGGCAGATATGACCATGGGGACTGGGCTCAGGTTCTAGGCTTCAGCTCCCAGCTCTCCACCAGGAGGCCTCACAGCCACACCCCAGCCCACCACAGCCCCACACCATGCCAAGAGACACAAAGTCAAGGGCCAGCTCCTCCAGGGACCAGAGGGTAGACTGGACTCCAGACAGCAAGGACCCCAAATCCCTCCTGGGACGAGTGGCACCAGAGAAGCTGGGAAGCCATTCACAACTCCTCCGTACTGGGACTTCATTCTGGCAAAAGTAGAAAAGACGGGGAGGGCTTTTCCAAAGCCAGGTGTGTGAGAAGGCACAAATCGGGGGTGGATTCAGCCACCCTTGGCACGGGCTCTCCCCGAGGCACAGTACTCACATCCTATCTTATCTCTTCCCCCACCAGGTCCCCCCAGACCACAGTGACTCCAGCAGGACCAAAGGACCCTGCTGCAGCATCAGTCAACCTGACCAACTGCTCGCCCCTGTAAGGATGCACACAGAGGCTGTCAGAGCGGTCAACAGAACTTTATTCACTAGAAACTGGGCCACACAGACCCAGCAGGGAGCTGCATGCCCCTAGGCTGGCCCCTTCTGTATTTGGACCCTCGTCAAATGTGCACGGTCTGCCCTCCCCAGTGCCAGGGAGAGACAAACAGAAGGGGAATGCCAATGTTCTCTGTGATGTGGGGAGTGAAAAGGGTAGGAGTAGAAATCTGGTTATCCCTCCTGAGGCTCCCGGTGGAGCTGGGGTGCCAGAGGGTATGTGGTCCCAAAGCCAGGTGCAGACACCCACCCTCCAAGGGGTAAACTCTTGATCCTAGCTCTTGGATCAGATTGGGAGGGAGCCTCGTAAGATCAAGACAGGCAGAAGTAGTAGCTCTAAGGGCACCTGAGAGATACTATCCCCAAGGCTTACCAGGGCACGGGCGCTCTGGCTGAAAGCAAAGGTTCAAGATCATTCCAAGGCCCCTGAGTTGCCCAAACACCCAAATGACAGTGCTTTGTTGTGGCTGAAGCTGGGGAGGAAATGGGGAGGGGCCAGGGAGAGGACCTGCAAATCCCCAACAGAAAAACCAGAAGCACGGAGGGGAGCCCCAGAGGCTGGCATCTGGATGGGCCCTGGCAACCTGGAGGGGAGTCCACGGCAGTCTCGGGGCCTTGCATAGTGTGACACACTCACCACCTCCGGCGTCACGGGGACCCACAGGGTAAGGAAGAGCTGTTACCCTGCCCCACCCGGCTCATAAGTCTTCCAGAGTATCCTATCTCAATGTCCTGGATGTATGGCTTAGAGGCTTGGCATGACAGCCATGGGGGCAGGAGGGAATTCAGGCCGGAAACCGAGAGGTCGGGTGTTAAAGCTGTCCTAGCACAGGTGGCTTCATGGAGCACAGACGGGTGGGCAGACAGGGAAGGAGTCTTCAGAGGTAGACATTGAGGGTCTGCAGAATGCCTCGGCGGCAGAGTGGACAGTTGCGGTGGTAGATGGGGTGGCGCATCAGGATTTCAGTGCAAGCCTGGCACAGGCACAGGTGCCGACAGGGCAGCAGCAGCACCGTCTTGCTCTGGTCCTGGCAGATGACACACTTCTTCCGCTCCTCTTGCTCCTTGAGCAACTTCCATGGGTCTTGCCCAGCTACGGGCTCATCCTCATTGAGCCTCTCCCGGCCACGGGCAGCTGTTGCTCTGACCGTCCCGACCTCCTCCTCTTCTGCCTCTGATCTGGGCCCTGTTTCAGGAAGAGTGTCCTGTCGCCAGGTCCTGGCCGAGGGCGCCCTCCTCGGGCCACCCTGAGGAGCCCCGGGGGCCCCTCCCCGGTTCGGCCAGGTGGCCAGCTGCAGGCTGCGGCTCCAGACTCGGCGCCAGGCCTCCAAGTCCAGTGCCAGGCGAGATAGCCGCACGACATCTTCTCGCAGCCGGTGGTAGGATGGCCGGGCATGGAGCTGACTGAGTGCCCGGGTGGCCAGTCTCAGAGTGAGGTCCGGGTGCAACACGGTCACCATCACCGCCAGCACACAAGCCAGCAGCACCAGGCCGGTGACATTGACAAGCACGAAGCTGGCCAGGAGGCGGGCAGCTGACGCTAGGAGCTCCAGTGCTAGTTGGCAGGGGGTCCAGAGGAGGATGGCCATGGCCACAGCACTGCTGGAAATGTGGGCTAGGAAGGCAGCTACAACGTCCGTCATCCTCCACAGTGGCCCCATCACGGCATCCCACAGGGCCAGCATCAGGGAGAAAAGGTTCTGAGTGCCAATGAGACAGATGTTGACCAGACTGTTGATCACGTAGGCCACCAGGCTCATGGCAATGGCACAGATGTCACAGGCCTGGCGCAGCAAAGCATGGCCACTGGAGACCACGTTGAGGACACCCCGGTGCAGTATCTCCCGGCTCCTCAGTGCCCCGTGAGAGGCCAGGTGCCCCAGGAGCTTTAAGCTCTCCAGGCCAGAGCAGCAGCTGTACATCAGAGTACACAAGGCCTGCAAGCCCCCAAAGGTGAACCGGACCAAGGCTTCGATCAAGGCCAGCAGTGAAAGCAGGACTCCGCGGCCCAAGTGCAGAAGACTAGTCAGTACCGTGTGTGGCAGGTTGTAGATGAAGGCCAGGAGCCAGGCCAGAGAAGCCAGGAGGGAGGACACCAGCAGGAAGTTGAGATCCAACACCAAGGTCAGCAGGTCCAGCACAAGGCCCACCCCATTCACTATCAGGTACACAGCCTCCATGATAGGACTGTGGAGGTTAATCCAAAAGGAAGTCTGACTCCCGGTTGAGGAGGGTGTCAAGGTTAATAATATTTGGGGGCGTCGGAGATTAATTTGGAAGGGAAGTGAGGCAGTCTCCAAGCCAGGGAGAATCAAGAAACAGAGGAAGGAGTGGGTTAGAGCGAAGTGGAGTCTCAGTGGAGGGAGAGGAGACCAGATGCTGGTCCAGGAGTCCCGGTTTTGAATGCGGCCCGTTTGGAAGGGAAGAGGCCAAACATCTCTAAAGTGGAGGTGAGCCCGGGCTGGAGGAGATATCTCAGCTTTGGAGGCCTGGTGGTGGCGAACCACGGCCGGGCAGTGGGTCAGACCGAGAGGAGACCGGGAACGGATGGGATCGGGCCGGGGCCGGGTGGGGGCGGCGCAGGCTGGGCGCGGGCTCGCGGTCCAGCTACGCAGGAACCGCTGTCCCCGCCCGGCCCCTGTCCTCGGGGCTCGCGGCTCTTTGCGTCCAAAGGGGCAGTGGGAAAGGGAGTCAGCTTCAGCAAACCCCAAACGCGGCCTCTATTCCGCTGGGCGCCGCCATCTTGTGTGCGAAAGGGTGGGGCAAAAAGCGTGACAAGGAGGGCGGGACGACGAATTCCGACCAATCTTGAGGAGCAACCGCAGGAAACATCCGGCACCCATTGGTCTGTTTGAACGGTGCCCGAACGTATTTACTTTCCAGAGGAAAGGGCGGAGACAGAATGAAGTCCCGCCCCCTTGAGGCGGTGATTGGCCAGTTGACGGGCAGACGTGGAATATGCCCTCCTCCTAGTCCCGCCCCCTAACAGCAGGATTTTGGACTGGGCCAAATACGGGAGTTGTTCTTGCTCCTAGCCCTCGATTGTGAACTTTTTAGGTGCTGTTGACGGTTACTGCCTCTGGGCTGGACTCTGGGATTTGACCGCCTCCACATCCTCCTCAGACTCGCTGCCTCGTCCTCCTCTGTTCATTCATTCATTTAGTCTATCATTTATTGAGCTCCTGCAGATACATTGGGGATACAAATAATGGTTAAGGGTGTGCCTTCTCTCAAGCCCTTCACAAGGGGAAGCATTGTTGTTACAGGGCATTCCCAAGCTGCTTTTCCAAACTGTTTCCTTTGGCGCCATCAGCGTTTCTCAGCATCTTTAGATTACCTCATTGTGATTATGAAAAGGAGGCCACAGACGAGAAATAGCTCACCCTCCTACACTAGCCCCTATTATTTGTTTACTTGAACACTGTAGTTAGATATCTACACCCGGGCTGCTCCAGGTTCCTCAACGAGTTATCCTTTCCTTTAATATTCAAAATACATTTGAGTCCCCACCCCAAATATATTGGGAAGCCAAACCTGGTGTTCTCTACCAATGCCAAGGATACTTGGGGGGTCTGTCTTATCCTTCCCCTGGTCACCGTTGCTTTAATTTCCTGCTCGTTTGAATGCTTCATCTCCACTCTGGCCTGGACTCCTAAAAGTGTTTGTCCCCCTTCACCCTCCCAACCCCAAGCACTACCTGAATCCCTCATTCCCCAAAGCATCACTAATACAAAGCTGAGGTATGCGGCAAGCCTTCACCGAGATGCGGGGTCCCAACAGGGTTACAGCATAGTGTGGTGCAGGGACTGCAGTTCCTACAACTCCACTGGTTTTGTTCTAGCCTCTCTCTCACACCTGTCAGGCCCCAACTTAATGTTTTCTCTGAGACATGTTTTTCCCTTCCTCTTCCTCTTCCTCTTCCTCTTCCTCGTCCTCGTCCTCCTGGGATTTCCCCTCCCTTTCTCTAGCCATCAGACTCCAGCTTCCTATTTTGTTATTTGATTTTACAGAAGAGTCTGTCTCTACCCCCACAAAATGCTAATCTCGCTAAACAAGGGAGCATAAATAAAGATTTGGTTTAGCCTCCTGCTCAGATCATGGTCTGTTGTGATTATTGTTACTGATGTTTTTATTGTCCGAC
Source organism: Panthera leo (assembly GCF_018350215.1). Taxonomy (NCBI): domain Eukaryota; kingdom Metazoa; phylum Chordata; class Mammalia; order Carnivora; family Felidae; genus Panthera; species Panthera leo. The sequence goes on along the minus strand of NC_056688.1, from coordinate 16,813,531 downwards.
TGTGCATTTTTCCCCCAATTTCAAATCTTGGAGAATACGCCCACCTCCGTTTCAAGATGTTTGATCTCCCCACCGGTAACCTGTTCTCTTCAGAAACCTTCCTTGTTCCGTGAACACTAAGGTGTTCTTAATCTGTATTTCTGCAACACTTCATACCATGACCACTTCCTCCACCTTTGGCCCCTGGACATTACACTCTCCTGTATTCTTTCATGGCCCCTTCTCTCCACATGATGATTTCCAATTCTGTGCCTTCAGCCTGAATCTCTTGCAAAGTTTAGGTGCCAAGTGCTTCCTAGACATAGACAGTGCCTGAATATCACAATGGTACTTGAAACTCACCATGTTTCAAACTCAGCAAACTTGCTGTGCCTACACTGTGTGCAATTAACCAGCCAGCTTTCAACACCAAGAAAGACACTCTTAGAATTGGCAGGATCCTCTAAAACGGTATTTCCATTAGTTTGGGACCAAAGCCTTCCCTCTGAGTGACCTGAGATTCACCAAAGCCACTTAAAGGAGTTATAACCTTTGACTCAACTGGCAGCCCAGCTGCGGGCAGGCAGAGGTTTTCTGTGTGGCCAAAATTCTTGTGATAAATGAATTGGTGTATGACAAAATGCTCTCCATTCTTCAGCTAGAAACAGCTGAAAATTACCGTGTGAACACAATGCAAAAGAAGTGCTGAGCTTCGGGGATGCCTGGGTTGGCTCAGCCAATTAAGCGTCCGACTTCGGCTCAGGTCATGATCTCATGGTTTGTGGGTTCAAGCCCTGTGTTGGCTCTGTGCTGACAGCTCAGAGCCTGGAAACTGCTTCGGATTCTGTGTCTCCCTCTCTCTCTGCCCCTCCCCTGCTCGTACTCTGTCTCTCTCAAAAATAAATAAACTTTTAAAATATATATATATTAAAGAAGTGTTGGGCTTTGGTTAAGCCTTTGACTCTTGATTTCAGCTCAGGTCATGATCTCATGGTTTGCAAGTTTGAGCCCCACGTAGGGCCCTGCGCTGGCAGTGTGGAGCCTGCTTGAGATTCTCTCTCCCTTTCTCTCTGCCCCTCCCTGCTCGCTCTCTCTCTTAATAAATAAATAAATAAATAAACTAAAAAAAATTTTTTAAAGAAGTGCTGGGCTGACACCCCCGTGGAGAAGCCAAGGCACGTCCTAGAGCTGAGAGGTTTTAAACCACTCCCCTTGAGGTGACCTTGGAAATGATCACTTGGTTTGGAGTCAAGTGGTATCTCTTACTAACTTGATAATGTTTCTTTTTCCTCCAGGACTGTGTTTCAGATAAGAGCGGGTTCAAACCCACAGTTGCCAAAGCGGGGGTCATCACCTGTTTGGAGGCTGGAGAAAGGAGCCTGGAGAGAGTTGGCGGTAAGATCTTACACCGACATTAAGGAGGAAGTTCAAATTGCTTACTAGCATGAGTTGCAGTGATTGAGAAGAAAATCAGCCAGATCTTGAGAAAATGTCAGGCCTAGAGGCACATTCTATCCTTGTAGAATTTTATCACGGAAGTTGTAGTGGGGAGACCTGACCCCAAGGGGCCTCCTGGATCAACAACTCGTTTTCTGCTGTGGCGCTAAGTGCGGGAGGGCTTTTGTTTTGCTAGGTGAGAGATGTGAGCTGCCATAATGAAAGGGGATTTTAAAGATGGGGTAAAACCATGAAAGAATGTCCAATTCAGGGGTCTTGTTTGTAATCTTGTGTGTCCTTTAACCCTCCCCTTCGGCTCCCCATCAAGCATTCGGTGTAAGTTCTATTACTGCTGTGGCTTAGAGTTGGATTTTTTTTTTCTTTTTGATCCAATTTTGCTTTTGACTTATACAAATCATTTACAGTGTCCCAAAGTCCAAACTGTATAAAAAGGTACATTCATAGGTTTGTTTTCATTCTGCCCCCTCCACCCTGTTCCCTCCCAACACCAGCTAAGGGCCCCGCAAATCACAAACATACCAAAAAATGTTTTCCTTGGTCAATCAGGATCCAGGGCTTGGCATTGGCACAGCAGAACTCATAACCCTAAACATCAGCTCTGTTCATGACACCATTTGGGCCCAGGGAAGCCCTTTCCTGCATCTCTGAGGGGACTGTGTCCAAAAGCCACAAACAAAACTCCTGAATTTTTATGTGGGAGAGGATTCGAGCAGTTAAAATGCTCAGGTAAGAAAAGAAATACATTAATTAACTAGTCAAATCCTCATGCTTTTCTTCTTGTTCTAATTTGCGGTTCCAGAAGTACTCAGAAACTAATGCAATGGCTGAGGAACATTTGTAATGTCAACTCAGATATTTTAAACTGTGCATATATGTACATCTAGATGAAACATGCATACATATTTAATTGGTTGTAGCTCTGTTTTAATGGAAGGAAAAGACTGAAAAAAAGCACCTCGTAATTTTAGGCATTGATTTAAAAGATCGTTGAGGGCAAGTCAATGATGATGTGACTGACGTGGTTAGTAAAGGTAAAGAGAAACAAGGTTCCAGAAGCATTTTTTTGTGCCATGTTCCCTGTAGGGCACAAAGGTGAACTTGTTTCTAGACCTGGCCTCAATTGTGCTGATCGTGGTGGCGTTCTTGGGAACAATAAAAAGATTATATACAATGTTTTGTGGTTCTGCCCAAAGATAAAACATCCTGGAAAGACACACATCACATTTGACTTCACTACCTCTCTGGGACACATGACGGGAACACAGGCTCAATGCTGTTAAACAAGTAGATTCGGGGCGCCTGGGTGACTCCGTTGGTTAAGTGTTCAGTTCTTGATGTCGGCTCGGGTCGTGATCTCACAGTTCTCGAGTTCAAGCCCCATGTGGGGCTCTGTGTTGACAGCGTGAATCCTGCTTGGGATTCTCTCTCTCCACCCCTCCCCCCCTCTCAAAAATAAATAAATGTTTACAAATAATAATAATAATAATAATAATAATAATAATAATGACAGGGGCACCTGGGTGGCTCAATCGGTTAAGCGTCCGACTTCGGCTCAGATCATGATCTCACAGTTCGTGAGTTCGAGCCCCGCGTCGGGCCCTGTGCCGACAGCTCGGCGCCCGGAGCCCGCTTCGGATTCTGTGTCTCCCTCTCTCTCTGCCCCTCCCCTGCTCATGCTCTATCTCTCTCTTGTCTCAAAAATAAATAAAACATTAGAAAAAATTAATAATAATATTGACAAAAGTTTAACCAAGAAAATCTAAGTTTATTTGACCATTTTACTTTGTTTATAATTGATGAGGCAATACTAATATATTATTATTATTATTATCATTATTATTATTATTATTAACTGAAGTCCATAGTTTCCATTAGTGTTGACTCTTTGTATGGGATTTGACAAATGTATGAGGCCATATACATACACCATTCAGTGCTATCTGGAATATTTTCATCGCCCTAAAAATCCCCACATCCCACCTATTCATCCCTTCCCTCCCTCTCCCCACCCCCAACCCCTGGCCATCGCTAAATTTTTTTCCTCCTCCCCCTAGCAACACTAATATTTTTTTTAAACTTTAAAAAAAATGTTTATTTATTTATTTTGAGAGAGAGAGAGAGAGTGCACGTATGCACGCAAGCGGGGGAGGAGCAGAGAGAGGAGAGAGAGAACCCCAAGCAGGCTCCAAGCCATCAGAGCAGAGCTTGATGCGGGGCTCGGACTCACCAACTCGTGAGATCACGACCTGAGCCGAGATCAAGAGTCCGCGCTTACCCGACGGAGCCATCTAAACCCCCCCAAACCCCACCATCACTAATATTTTCATGGTCTCCATAGTTTTGCCTTTCCCAGAATGTCATGTCGTTGGACTCTTATAGTACGTAGCCTTTCCCAATTAGCATCGTGCTAATATGCTATGTATTCACAATATGTACTCAGGGTTCTTCCATGGCTTTTTGTGACATGATAGCTCATTTCTTTTTATCCCTTACCTACGAGTTTGTTTATCCATTGTCCTGTTGGAGGCCATCTTGGTTGCTTCCAGTTTGGGCAATTATGAATACAGCTGCCGTAAACATCCACGTGCAGGTTTTTGTCGGACGTAAGTTTTCAGCTCACTTGGGTAAATACGAAGAAGGACGATTGCTTGATTGTTTGGTAAAGAGTATGTTTAGCTTTGTAGGAAGCTGCCAAACGATCTTAGGAAGTGGCCGTACCGCTGTGCATTCCCGTCAGCACTGAGTGAGAGCTCCTGTTGCAACACAGCCTCACCAGCATTCGTGTTACCCACCGGTGTCCTCAAATTTAGCCCTTCTAACTGATGCGTAGGAGCCCCTTGTTGTTGTTGTTGTTCTTTTAAATTTTTTAGTGTTTATTTATTTTTGAGAGAGAGAAACACACACGGAGTGTGAGTGGGGGAGGGGCAGAGAGAGAGTGAGACACAGAATCCGAAGCAGGCTCCGGGCTCTGAGTTGTCAGCACAGAGCCCGACATGGGGCTCGAACCCACAAACTGTGAGATCATGACCTGAGCCAAGGTCGGATGCTTAACCGACTGAGCCACCCAGGCAGCCTGCACCTTGTTGTTTCAATTTGCAATTCCCCAGTGACAACTGATGTTGACATCTTTTCATATGGGTATTTGCTATCTGTATATCTTTTTTTTTATTTAAAATTTTTTATTATTGAAATATAGTTGACATACAATGTTACATTAGTTTTACATGTACAAGATAGTGATTCAACAATTAATACATTATGTAATGCTCACAACAGTGTTACCATCTGTCACTGGATGTTACTATATTATTATTGACTATATTCCCTATGCGGTATTTTTCATCCCCTTGACCTATTTATTTTATTTATTATTATTATTTTTTAATTTTATTTTTTATTTTTTAAAATTTACATCCAAATTAGTTAGCATATAGTGCAACAAATGATTTCAGGAGTAGATTCCTTAATGCCCCTGACCCATTTAGCCCATCCCCCCTCCCACAACCCCTCCCGTAACCCTCTGTTTGTTCTCCATATTTATGAGTCTCTTCTGTTTTGTCCCCCTCCCTGTTTTTATATTATTTTTATTTCCCTTCCCTTATGTTCATCTGTTTTGTCTCTTAAAGTCCTCATATGAGTGAAGTCATATGATTTTTGTCTTTCTCTGACTAATTTCACTTACCATAATACCCTCCAGTTCCATCCACGTAGTTGCAAATGGCAAGATTTCCTTCTTTTTGATTGCCGAGTAATACTCCATTGTGTATGTATGTGTGTGTGTGTGTATATATATATATATATATATATATATATATATATATATACATATATATATATATATATACCACATCTTCTTTATCCATTCATCAATCGATGGACATTTGGGCTCTTTCCATACTTTGGCTATTGTTGATAGTGCTGCTATAAACATGGGGGTACATGTGTCCCTTCAAAACAGCACACCTGTATCCCTTGGATAAATGCCTAGTAGTGCAATTGCTGGGTCGTAGGGGAGTTCTATTTTTACTTTTTGAGAAACGTCCATACTGTTTTCCAGAGTGGCTGCACCAGCTTGCATTCCCATGTATATCTTTTTTGATGAGGTGTCTGTTAAGTTCTTTGTATATTTAAAAAAAAAAAAATTTTAACTTTTATTCATTTTTTGAGAGACAAAGCGTGAGTGGGGGGGGGGGGGCAGAGAGAGAGGGAGACACAGAATCTGAAGCAGGTTCCAGGCTCCCAGCTGACAACACAGAGCCCTATGGGGGGCTCGAACTCACAAACTGTGAGATCATGACCTGAGCCGAAGTCAGATGACTGAGCCACCCAGGCGCCCCCTAGTTCTTTGTATATTTTAGATGCTAGGGGTTTTTTTTTTTAATCTTTATTTATTTTTGAGAGAGAGACAGACAGACAGAATCCAAGCAGGGGAGGGGCAGAGAGAGAGGGAGACACAGAATCTGAAGCAGGCTCCAGGCTCTGAGCTGTCCCCACAGAGCCCTATTTGGGGCTTGAACTGACAGACCGGGAGATCATGACCTGAGCCAAAGCCGGACACTTAACTGACTCAGCCACCCAGGGGCCCCATTAGATGCCTGTTCTTTATCAGATGTATGTTTTGCAAATATTTTCTCCCAGTCCGTGGTTTGTCTCTTCAGTCTCTCAACGGTGCCTTCCACAAAACAGGAATCTTCAATTTTAAGTCCAACTTGTCAATTTTCTCTTTCATAGTCACGCCAAACCCAAGATCGTTTCGATTTTCTCCTACGTTATCCAGTAGTTTTAAAGGTTTGCATTTTACATTGAGGTCTATGAGATTAATTTTTGTGAAACATGCAAGGTTTGTGTCTAGATTAATTCTTTTGCATGTGCCTGTCTAGTAGTTGTTTTACTTCCCAAAGGATTAACTAACTTCTTTTAAATTCTAAAATACTTTCTAAATCTAAGGGAGCTCTATTCTAATAAACTTGTAAGGAAACAAACGTGACAGAACACTCTGTTAGCAAGGTTCTGGGGGAACAGGCACTCTTATACATTGCTGGTAGGAAAGCAAGACATTACCAAGCCAATGGGAGGAGGGCAGTATCTATAATACCTACATGTACATTATTACGAAACTACAATAATCGAGACAGGGTAGTCATGGCATAAGACAGAAATTCATACAGACCAATAAAGAGAGAGCCCAGAAGTAAACTCTTGCATACTTGGTCATAGGATCTTCAGCAAGAGGGCTAAAACAACTCAGTGGGGGAAAGGACAGTCTTTTCAACAAATGATGTTGGGAAAACTGGATATCCACATGCAAAAGCATGAATTTAGACCCTTATCTTACACCATTTACAAAAGTTAACCGAAAATGGAAGAAAGACCTAAACATAAGACCCAAACCTATGAAATTCCTAGGAGAAAACATACATGAAAAGTTTCATGACATTGAACTTGGCAGTGACTTCTTGGATCCGACATGAAAAGCATAAACAAAACAGAAAAATTAAACAAATCATACTCCATCGAATGTGGAGGCTCTTATGCATCAAGCAATACAATCAACAGAGTAGGGAGCAAGTCTATCAAGCAGGGGACAGATCGTATTTGCAGGCCATGTATCTAATGGGGGTTGGTGTCTGCAGAGTTCCTCCCAGTCAGTAGCAGAAAATCACATAGAGGAGGATTGTGTGGGAGACCTGAATGGCCATTTCTCCAAGGATGATGTGCATTTGGCCAGCAGGTATATGGGGGGATGCTTGGCATCTCTGGTCATCAGAAAGGTTACTAGCAGGGACACCTGGGTGGCTCAGTCGGTTGAGCGTCCGACTTCGGCTCAGGTCACGATCTCGCGGTCCGTGAGTTCGAGCCCCGCGTCGGGCTCTGGGCTGACGGCTCGGAGCCTGGAGCCTGCTTCGGATTCTGTGTCTCCCTCTCTCTCTGCCCCTCCCCCGCTCATGCTCTGTCTCTCTCTTTGTCAAAAATAAATAAACATTAAAAACGAATTTTTTTAAAGGAAAAGAAAGGTTACTAGTAGGGCTCAGGCGGGGTGTCCCCTTCTACCCAGTGGGTTGGCTACTATGAAGGAAACAGAAAATAGCAGGTGTTGGCAAAGATGTGGAGAGGTTGGATCCCTCGTGCGCTGTTAGTTGGATTGTGGAGTGGTGCAGCAGGATAGAAAACAGTATGGACGTTCATCAAAAACTTCAAAATAGAACTACCCTATGATTCAACAACCCCACTTCTGGGAATATGTGCAAAAGAACCGAAAGCAGGGTCTCAAAGAGATTTGGCACACCCAGGGTCATAGCAGCGCTATTCACCGCAGCCAAGACGTAGAGGCATCCCAAGTGCCCGTTGACAAAAAAATATATATACAAACAAAATGGGGTCTACAATGGAATATCATCCAACCATAAAAACAAATGAAATTCTGATACATGCTACAACATGAATGAAATGCGAAAACATTATGCTAAGCGAGAGAAGTCAATCACAAACGGGTGATACTGGGGGCGCCTGGGTGGTTCAGTGTGTCAAGCATCCCACTCTTGACTTCGGCACAGGTCATGATCCTGTGGTTCGTGGGTTCGAGCCCCATGTTGGGCTGTGTGCTGACAGCGCGGAGCCTGCTTGGGATTCTCTGTCTCCTCGTTCTATATATGCGTTTACCCTTTGACCCAGCAATCCACTTCCATGAATTTACTGTTAAGACAATTTCTTTATTTTTATTTATTTTTATTTTTCAAGAGAGAGGGAACACACGCAAATTGGGGAAGGGCAGAGGGAGATGGAGAGAGAGAATCTCAAGCAGGACCCACACCTGGTGCAGAGCCCAACGTGGGGCTCGATCTCATGGCCCTGATATCATGACCTGAGCCAAAATCAAGAGTCAGATGCTTCACTGAGGCAGCTTAACCGACCGAGGCACACAGGTGTCCTGGACACTTTCAACAAAGTAAAAATTAGCGTAACATTATCTGTAATTGCAAAATATTGGAAATTATCCACAAGTCCAAACAGGAGATTGTTTGACAAAACTGTGGTAGGTAAATCAATGGCATGCAATGCCATTGGCTGGGGGGAGAGCATCCAGCTGTCTCAGTAGAGCATGCAACTCTTTTTTTTTCTTTAATTTATTTATTGTTTAATTTACGTCCAAGTTAGTTAGCATATAATGCATATAGTGCAACAATGATTTCAGAAGTAGATTCCTTAATGCCCCTTACCCATTTAGCCCATCCCCCCTCCCACACCCCCTCCAGCAACCCTCTGTCTGTTCTCTATATTTGAGTCTCTTATGTTTTTGTCCCCCTCCCGGTTTTTGTATTCTTTTTGCTTCCCTTCCCTTGTGTTCATCTGTTTTGTCTCTTAAAGTCCTCATATGAGTGAAGTCATATGATATTTGTCTTTCTCTGACTAATTTCACTTAGCATAATACCCTCTAGTTCCATCCATGTAATTGAAAATGGCAAGATTTCATTCTTTTTGATTGCCGAGTAATACTCCATTGTATATATACCACATCTTTTTTTTTTTAATCTTTTTTAATGTTTATTTACTCTTGAGACAGAGACAGAGCATGAATGGGGGAGGGTCAGAGAGAGAGGGAGACACAGAATCTGAAGCAGGCTCCAGGCTCTGAGCTGTCAGCACAGAGCCCGACGCAGGGCTCGAACTCACGGACCGTGAGATCATGACCTGAGCCGAAGTCGGACGCTTAACCGACTGAGCTACCCAGGCGCCCCTATATACCACATCTTTATCCATTCATCCATCGATCGACATTTGGCTATTTCCATACTTTCCATACTTCGGCTGTTGTTGATCGTGCTGCTGTAAACATTGGGGTGCATGTGTCCCTTCGAAACAGCACACCTGTATCCCTTGGATAAATACCTCGTAGTGCAATTACTGAGTCGTAGGTAGTTCTATTTTTAATTTTTTGAGGAACCTCCATACTGTTTTCCAGAGTGGCTGCCCCAGTCTGCGTTCCCACCAGCAGTGCCAAAGAGATCCTCTTTCTCCGCATCCTCGCCAACATCGATTGTTGCCTGAGTTGTTAATATTAGCCATTCTGGGGGCGCCTGGGTGGCGCAGTCGGTTAAGCGTCCGACTTCAGCCAGGTCACGATCTCGCGGTCCGTGAGTTCGAGCCCCGCGTCAGGCTCTGGGCTGATGGCTCGGAGCCTGGAGCCTGTTTCCGATTCTGTGTCTCCCTCTCTCTCTGCCCCTCCCCCGTTCATGCTCTGTCTCTCTCTGTCCCAAAAATAAATAAAAAACGTTGAAAAAAAAAATTTAAAAAAAATATTAGCCATTCTGACAGGTATGAGGTGGTAGGTATCTCGTTGTGGTTTTGATTTGAATTTCCCTGATGATGAGTGATGCGGAGCATTTTTTCATGTGTCGGTTGGCCATCTGGATGTCTTCTTTGGAGAAGTGTCTATTCATGTCTTTTGCCCCTTTCTTCACAGATTATTTGTTTTTTGGATGTTGAGTTTGAGAAGTTATTTATAGATTTTAGATACTAACTTTTTATCTAATATGTCATTTGCAAATATCTTCTCCCATTCCGTCGGTTGCCTTTTAGTTTTGCTGACTGTTTCCTTCGCTGTGCAGAACTTTTTATTTTGATGCGGTCCCAATAGTTCATTTTTGCTTTGGTTTCCCTTGCCTCCAGAGATGTGTTGAGTAAGAAGTTGCTGCCGCCAAGGTCAAAGAGGTTTTTGCCTGCTTTCGCCTTGAGGATTTTGATGGCTTCCTGTCTTACACTGAGGTCTTTCATCCATTTTGAGTTTCTTTTTGTGTCTGGTGTAAGAAAGTGGTCCAGGTTCATTCTTCTGCATGTCGCTGTCCAGTTTTCCCAGCACGACTTGCTGAAGAGACTGTCTTTATTCCGCTGGATATTCTTTCCTGCTTTGTCAAAGATTAGTTGGCCATACGTTTGTGGGTCCATTTCTGGGTTCTCTATCCTGTCCCATTGATTTGAGTGTCTGTTTTTATGCCAGTATCATACTGTCTAGACGATTACAGCTTTGTAATATGTGTTAAAGTCTGGGAGTGTGATGCCTCCAGCTTCAGTTTTCTTTTTCAAGATTGCTTTGGCTATTTGGGGTCTTTTCTGGTTCCATACAAATTTTAAGATTGTTTGTTCTAGCTCTGTGAAGAAGGCTGGTGTTATTTTTATAGGGATTGCAAGCATGCAACTCTTAATCTCAGGGTCATGAGTTCAAGCCCCATGTCGGGCATGGAGCCTATTTAAAGATAAATAAATAAATAAATAAATAAATAAATAAATAAGGAATAAGGAAGATCTGTATAACTTAGAGTGATTTCCAGCTTACAAGTGAAAAAGAAGCAAAGTGCAAAATGTTGTAGTATGATACCTTTTGTGTAAGAAATAGGGGGAGATAAGGGAATATATATATCTGCTTATTTTTGAAAAAATAAAAACATAGAAAGGTTAAACCAGAAAAACGATAAGGTGAATTATTTACAAGAGGTAGAAGAATGGGGTGGAAGGGGAGGTGGTGCCACTAAAAAGTTAGTATACTTTTTGCATAATTTTGACTTTTGAAAGCATGCTAATGCTCTACACATTTAAAAAATTAAATTAAATCAATAAAAATACTACAAAAAAAAATCTCCCAAACTGAATGCAAACAGAAACAAATGAACCCAACTGTATTTCATGTGAACAACATAACCATCCAGAAAGGAGAGGAGTAAGAACTAACTGCAGACCCTCAGCCTGAGGCGGAAGGACCCCTCTCGAACTATTGTTATTAGCTTTGCTTTTTGCAGCACCATGGGTATAGCGATTCTGAAATATTGCTGGGAGCCAGAGTCCTTTGCAAAAAGGGAGCCGTAAATATGGAATGCAGAAAGGCAAGGTAGAACCCCATGGAGTTGGGTCAGAATTGGAAGTCACCACCATGAACCCATGCTTCCATATATGTGTGTGTGTGTGTGTGTGTGTGTGTGTGTGTGTGTGTGTATACATATATATTACATATTAGATTAGATATGTATTATATATAATAGATATTAGATTAGATGTATTATATGTGTATTATATTATGTATAGATATTTTATACATGTATTCTATAGATCATATGTAAATGATACCTACATATTTTTCCCCCTAGCTCTGTCCACTGAAAGGGCCAAGAAACAGTAACATCCCCATAGCAAGGGGGCATACCTAATGCCCAGGTCTTGGTTTCTAACTACCATTCTGCACTAAAAGGAATTGAGATTCCTTGAAAAATGGTTGATTACAGGGCTGGGGCAGAGAACAAGGTAAATTTGGTGTGCCAGAAAGAAAGCATTGCCAAAAATTATGGTGTATGGGGGCGGGGTGGGGGGGGCGGCGATGTCAAAGAACACAAGAGTCAGCTCAAAGGTGGCCAGATCTGGGCTAATTTCAACATCAAAATAAATAAGGACAGGGGCGTCTGGGTGGCTGAGTTAGTTGGGCGACTGACTTCGGTTCGGGTCATGATCTCACAGTTCGTGGGTTCGAGCCCCGCATCAGGCCCCGTGCTGACAGCTCAGAGCCTGGAACCTGCTTCCGATTCTGTGTCTCCCTCTCTCTGCACCTCCCCTGCTCATGCTCTCTCTCTCTGACTCTCAAAAAATAAATAAATGTTAATTAAAAAAATTTAGAAAAAATTAATTAATTAATTAATTAAGGACAGTAATGGAATAAAACCCATCGAATAAAATAGGAATCCATGAGTCCAAACTGACACACTAGATAAATCAATGAGGAAGGAGAGCTCTTCTCTGCAATGCAATGCTCACTGATACACAAGGAGAGAGGCTGAAGGTAGAAAATCACCATTTCCAAACTGTCATAGCGAAAATTGAAAATTGTTCAGGCCAGAACCACCAAAGGATATTAACGTACAGATTACTTACGTAATATCCCAGCCTGGGTGCATATCCATGATTTGAGCACCAGGATACATCAGACGAATCCAAATTGACAAATAGGAAAGACAAAGCCTGGGAATCACTGCCAGTGAAAGGAGAATAATGAGGCCCGAGGACTAAATGCTATGGAGAGTTCTGAACTGCATCCTGGAGCGGGTACACAATTGCTACAATGGACGTTATTGAGACTCTTGTCAAACTAGAATATGGAGTATGGATTAGACATGCTTTGTATCAACTTGAATCTTTTAAATTGGATAACCGTTCTGTGGTTATATAAGAGAATAGTCTTCTTGGGGTGTCTGGCTGGCTCAGTGGGAGGAGCATGTGACTCGATCTCAGGGTTGTGAGTTCGAGCCCCATGACGGGTGAGAGATTATTTAAAAATAAATAAATAGGGGCGCCTGGGTGGCTCAGTCGGTTAAGCGTCCAACTTCGACTCAGGCCACAATCTTGCGGTCTGTGAGTTCGAGCCCCGCGTCGGGCTCTGGGCTGATGGCTCGGAGCCTGGAGCCTGCTTCCGATTCTGTGTCTCCCTCTCTCTCTGCCCCTCCCCCATTCATGCTCTGTCTCTCTGTCTCAAAAATAAATAAACGTTAAAAAAATTTTTAATTAAAATAAATAAATAAACTGTAAAAAAAGAGAGAGAATAGCCTTCATAGGAAATAGTGAAGTATTCAGGGACCTCAGAGCATGATGTATGCAATCTACTCTTATGAGTCATAAGAAAAATAATTATCTATATGTATATACACTGTACCAAATACAATTTTAAATTAAAATTTCCTGGGGCTGGGGCGTCTGCAGTCAGTTAAGTGTCCAACTCTTGATATCAGCTCAGGTCATGATCTCACAGTTCATGGGATTGAGCCCTGCATCAGGTTCTGTACTGACAGTTTGGAGCCTGTTTAGGATTCTCTCGCGCGCTCTCTCTCTCTGCCCCTCCTCCACTTGCGCTCATTCTCTCTCTCTCTCTCTCTCTCTCTCTCTCTCAAAGTAAATAATCAAACATTTAAAATTTTTTTTAAAAATTTCTGGGGCGCCTGGCTGACGCAGGAGGTAAAGTGTACAACTCTTGATCTCTGAGTTGTGACTTTGAGCCCCACATTGGGTGTAGAGATTACTAAAAAAAATTTTTTTTAAATTATTAAAAATTTTCATTTAGGGGCGCCTGGGTGGCTCAGTCGGTTAAGCGTCCGACTTCAGCTCAGGTCATGATCTCACGGTTCGTGAGTTCAAGCCCCGTGTCGGGCTCTGTGCTGACAGCTCAGAGCTTGGAGCCTGCTTCACATTCTGCGTCTCCCTCTCTCTCTGCCCCTTCCCTGCTCATGCTCTGTCTCTCTCTGTCTCAAAAATAAATAAACACTAAAAAAAAAAATTTTTTTTTTTAAATATTTTCATTTAGAGGGGCACCTGGGTGGCTCAGTCAGTTAAGCATCCAACTTCAGCTCAGGTCATGATCTCATGGTCCGTGAGTTCAAGCCCCTAGTCAGGATCTGTGCTGGCAGCTCGGAGCCTGGAGCCTGCTTCGGATTCTGTGTCTCCCTCTTTCTCTCTCTGCCCCTCCCCCACTCACACTCTGTCTCTGAAAAATAAACAAACATTAAAAAAGCTTTTTTTTTAATTAAAAAAATACACTCTGAAAAGCAGTATGTTGCTATATTTCTTCAAATCTCTCCTCAATTGAGATTGTAACTTGATCTTGGCCAGAAGTCTCTGTATAGACATTGGTTTGGGGAATATTTGCATGTGAATCTTTTCCTTTATGGTCATGCAAACATTTTTTATTTCCTTGTTTCAGTTTCCACATGTATACATTTCACTGTATTCTGAAATAACGTCATACATTCAGAAAGTTGCAAGAATAGCAGTAGAGTCCTTGTATACTCTTTACTTAGTGTCACAGGGTATTAACATTTTATCACATTTTTCACTTTTTTATTTTCTGAATTAAAAATTTTTTAGTTTAATGTTTATTTTTGAGAGAGAGAGAGAAAGAGAGGAGAGACAGAGCGCATGGGGGAGGGGCAGAGAGAGAGGGAGAGAGAGGATCAGAAGCAGGCTCTGTCCTGACAGCAGAGAGCCTGATGCGGGGCTTGAACTCACGGACCCTGAGATCATGACCTGAGCCGAAGTTGGAAGCTTAACAGCCTGAGCCACCCAGGCACCCCTAAATTTTTTTAAATGTTTGTTTATTTTTGAGAAAGAGAGAGAAAGCATGCGGGGGGGAGGGTGCGGGGGCAGAGAGAGGGAGAGAGAGAGGATACCAAGGAGGCTCTTCACTTGTCAGCACAGAGCCCGATGCGGGGCTCAAACTCACAAACCCTGAGATCATGACCTGAGCTGAAGTCGGACAGTTAAGCGACTGATTTTTTAAATAAAAAATAAACAAAATAAATATTTTCTGGGACAAAATATTTATTATATGTAACTCCTGTATCAGATTTGAACATGACGTAAAATTTATGAGCCAATTCTGAATCAAAGCACCGGTTTAAAAATAGTAGGAATAATTTCAGTTTGGAGCAAAGTTTCTTTAAATTGGAACTAATTTTTTAAAACATCTAAGAACAACAGTCATTCAAGAAAGGTCAATTAGTTTAGCATTACTGGCAACAGAATATGCATCATGAGAACATTTCTATTATAACAACACAATTAGGGATTTTGCCAAAATTAAGGCAAACATTAATTTCATGGGATAAATATATAATAATTTATGAGTTGTGTATGATTGTATTATTCCTTCCGAACACTGCAGGCCCGTCGTGAGAATACCCAGGCACGGGCAATGATAAATAATTAAGTTAATTTATGGGGCGTCTGGCTAGCTCAGTTGGTGGAGCATGTGACTTGAATTCAGGGCTGTGAGTTTGAGCTCCACGTTGGATGTAGAGTATTTTAAGTGTATATTTTTTTTCAACGTTTTTTATTTTATTTTTGGGACAGAGAGAGACAGAGCATGAACGGGGGAGGGTCAGAGAGAGAGGGAGACACAGAATCGGAAACAGGCTCCAGGCTCCGAGCCATCGGCCCAGAGCCTGACGCGGGGCTCGAACTCACGGACCGCGAGATCGTGACCTGGCTGAAGTCGGACGCTTAACCGACTGCGCCACCCAGGCGCCCCTAAGTGTATATTTTAAGTGACTAAAAATAAAATCTTTGGGAGGTGCCGGGGTGGCTCAGTTGGTTAAGCATTTGACTTCGGCTCAGGTCATAATCTCACGGTTGGTGAGTTCCAGCCCCACGTCAGGGTCTCTGCTGTCAGCACAGACCCCGAGCTGGATCCTCTGTCTCCCCTTTCTCTCTGCCCCTCCCCCACTCATTCTCTTTCTCTCTCTCAAATAAAAAAAGCTATAAAAAATAAAATCTTTGGGGCACCTGGGTGGCTCGGTGGGTTGAATGTCCAACTCTTGATTTCAACCCAGGTCATTATCCCAGCGTCATGGAATCAAGCCCTGCCTCAGGCTCCATGCTGAGAATCCCTGGGTTCCCTCTCTCCCTCCCTCTGCCCCTCTCCCCCCACTTGCTCTATCTAAAATAAAGTAAGGGGTGCCTGGGTGGCTCGATTTGTTACGTGTCTAACTCCTGGTTTCAGCTCAGGTCCTGATCTCAAGGTTCATGAGTTGGAGCCCCCACATCAGACTCTGCGTGCTGACAGTGTAGAGCCTCCTCGGGATTCTCTCTCCTGGGCCCTCCTGTGCTCTCACGTGCTTTCTCTCTCTCCCTCAAAATAAAGAAACTTAAAAAAAATAATAAAATAAAAAATAAAACAATCTTTTTCTTTTTTTTTTTTTTTAGAGAGACAGGGCACAAGTGAGCAAGGGACAGAGAGAAAGGGGGAGAGAGAGAGAGAGAGAGAGAGAGAGAGAGAGAGAAAAGCAAGGCTCACCCAAAGCAGGGCTCAAGCTCACCGGATGTGGGACCTGAACTCACGAACTGTGAGAACATGACCTGAGCTGAAGTCCGATGCTTGACGAATGAGCCACCCAGGTGCCCCCCAAAAATAAAATCTAAAAAAAAAAAAAAAAAAAAAAAAAAAGACAAAAAACCTTAAGTTAGTTTACCTTGAATATTTTCTTGACTTTAAGTCATACAAAAACCACAGCTTTACCTATTTTTTAATTTTGTCATTAGAAAGTGTATTTGTCAAGGTAAGAGGGTAAAGCATATTTGATAGTTAGCTTCCAAATAACTCAAATATTTCGATATACGATATGTGCGCCTTCGTTTGTACTCTGACCTGGCCCCACAAATACTGGGGGTGGGCCTGTGCCTTCCATCCCTCTGCAGGTAATGATTTTTATTTGGTTTTGGTCCTTTCACCATTTCTATTTGAAAGTATAAATATAGAGGTGTAATGTATAAAATGTTCACCCGCTTTTTTTTTTTTAAGTTTTATTTATTCATTTTGAGAAAGGGGGAGAGCATGAGCAGGGGTAAAGAGAGGGAGAGAGAGAGAATCCCATGCTGTCAGTGTGGGGTCCGATGTGGGGCTTGAACTCACAAACTTCGAGATCATGACCCGAGCCGAGATCGAGTCGGATGCTCAACCGACTGAGCCGCCCAGGCGCCCCAAATGTTCACCCATTCTTACACAAAAAAATAGCATTGTCTGTATTGTGTTCTATAACTAGCTTTTTAATTTAAAATCGTGTTCTGGCCATCACTTCCTATCAGCGTACAGAAATCATTACTCTTTTTAACAGCTGCATAGTACTCCGCTGTGTGGGTTTAAGGATTGTGTATAGGGGGCTCAAAAAGTGAACCCCACTTCAAGTTGGATATGGGAAGGAACAGAGGCTCCCAAGAGGGTCTCAGTCACATGGGGGTGACATAAGGGAAGAGGGCCCCCCCAACACTCATCTTTCGCTATAGCGAGGGTCTCTCATGATCAGATAAATCGGCTTGTGGAAAATTAAAATAAGACCACACGCATGTGTGGAGACTGCCTCCCCAGAAGGGACTGGATGTTTCCAACCTCAGTCACAGGGGAGAGGATGGACCTGAGAAGGGAAACAGGACCTTAGAAAGTGGGGCCTGTCATTCTGTCCCTCTGGGGCCTGAGCGCTGATAGATCTACCCCCGTCTGCGGATGCTTCCGTGATCGCAGCTTTCACAAAGCACCCTGTTGCTCTAGATAATTTCCCGTAGTTTACAAATCCTCTGTAATCTGGCCTCATCCCTCACTAAACCCATCCTTCCCTTGCAGGATACTAACCAACTGCCAGTGGTCACCTGCACACAGCATGCTAGGTCACACTGTAAAGATTTTATCTTGAAGTCATCTCTACACCCAATGCGGGGCTCGAACTCACAACCCCGAGATCGAGGGTCGCTGGCTCCACCAACCGACCCAGTCAAGCGGCCCCCGCCCCCCCCCCAGGTCACACTTTAAACAGCACACGCCACACCCCGTCCCCTGGTTACCTACTATCATGGTTAAAATGAAGCTAGGTGTCAACTCATCTAGGCGGCCTTCTTTGACAACCTCGGGCCGGGTTCAGTAACTGCCCTGTGTGCGTATTTGCGCTCAAGCACTTGGCACGTCGTATTGTAACTGTTGACTTGTGTGTTTCCCTCAGTAAAGTTCCTCAAGAACATGGATCCTGTCTTATCATCCTACCAGGGCGTCTGGGTGGCTCAGTCGATTAAGCGTCCGACTTCAGCTCAGGTCATGATCTCACGGTTCGTGGGTTCAAGCCCTGCTTGGGGCTCTGTGCTGACGGGTGGGAGCCTGGAGCCTGCTTTGGATTCTGTGTCTCCTTCTCTCTCTGCCCCTCTCCTGCTTGTGCTCTGTCTCTCTCTCAAAAATAAATGAACATTAAAAAAAAAAAAAATGATCATCCTACCTCCAGCTCCACCTTAGCACCTGACACCCAATATCCTGCCCAGAACGATGGGGCGGACAAGGGAACCACCGCAATGCCTTTTTCCTTCACATCAAACCCTCTCTGTCCACACATCTCCTTGACTTTGACTTCCCTGCTGTTATCACTCAGGATGAATTGGAATGTGGCCCTAGAGTCTGGCTTCTCCAACTCATCAGTCCTGCTTCTCAATCCCAGTTCCTCCCACCTACTCCAGAAGATGAGGGAAACAATTCAAACTAGGGGCACCAGGGGGCGCTCTCGGGCAAAGAAGAAACAGGCCCTCTAATCTTGAGTTCCAATCGCATCACATCGGTTGCCATTGCTCAAGAACCCGCAGTGGCTCCCGATTGCCTACTGTCTCTTAAGATCCAGTTCTTCCCCTATGACCTAACTCCACCCCGTCTGTCCAAACTCACACATTACGCACCTTCTACCCTGCTGAATATCTAGCCATGTAACACTCTTTCTTGGGCACCAGCTGTTTACGTAAAGGTGATGCCAACAGGTGATGGTAGTGGCTAAAGCTCTCCTCAAGGCACTCCAAATAAACCTATAATGGAAATGAAAGCAGATATACTTGCCCCATGTCCTAGCCTCCCTTTCAGTCCCAGCCCTCCCCTTGCTCCTGCCACCCGCCCTGCCTGGAAAGATCTCTCCTCACTGCTCCCTCTCTAAATCCAGACTCTTCACAGAAGCCTCCACCCTTCCAGAAAGACTTTCCTGGCTAGTGCAGGCAGAGGTGCACATGGATGTTGCCTTTTCTGAATCCCTGTTGAACATCCTGTTTATACGACCGAATTCAGTGCTCCTCAATCCACTGCCTTTGTTTCCATTATAGGCTTACTTAATTCAGCTGTAAATTGTTACAAGTATAGCACACTGGTTTGTGAGTTAGAGCAGTCTTGGTTCAAAGTTTAGTTCCTTGAGGCGATCAGAAAGTTCTGGAAGTAGGCAGTGTTGATGATTGGATAATACTGGGAATGTACTTAATGCCACTGAATTGCACAATTGGAATGATTAAAAGGGTGAATTTTATGGTATGTGTATTTTACCACAGTAAGATATATATATATATGTATTTTACCACAGTAAGATAGAGATATATATATACATATATATATATATATATATATATGTGTGTGTGTGTGTGTGTGTGTGTGTGTGTGTGTGTGTGAGTGTGTGTATTCCCATTGCTCACAGGCTGTGTGAGTTTAGATCATGTCACTCTTTTTTTTTTTAAGTTTTTAAAATTTATTTATTTTGGGGGGGGAGGAGGGGGCAGAGAGAGAGGAGGAGAGAGAATCCCAGGCAGGCTCTGCACTGCAGTGCAGAGCCCAAAGCGGGTCTCAAACCCATGAACCTTGAGATCATCACCTGAGCTGAAATCAAGAGTCAGACGCTAAACTTAAAACGGGGGTGGGGGGGTGGGGAGCACCTGGTGGCTCAGTCCGTTAAGCATCAGCTCTTAGTTTCGGATCAGTTCATGATCTCATGGTCTGTGAGTTCGAGCCCTACATCAGGTTCCACACTGATGGTGCGGAGACTGCTTGGGATTCTCTCTTTCCCTCT
The DNA here is from genome assembly GCF_018350215.1 of Panthera leo. Lineage (NCBI taxonomy): Eukaryota > Metazoa > Chordata > Mammalia > Carnivora > Felidae > Panthera > Panthera leo. The sequence goes on along the minus strand of NC_056688.1, from coordinate 16,793,726 downwards.
CTCTCTGCTCCTTTCCTGCTTGTGCTCTCTCTCTCTCTCTTTCAAAATAAATAAACTTAAAAAAAAAAAAGATGCTTAACCAACTGAGCCACTCAGGCACCCCTAGATCATGTCACTCTTCTTCAGTTTTTTCATTTTTTTGCAAAGATCAAGATAAATACTGGTGATAAAAATGATCTTGATGTGAAACGTCTAAGTTGTAAAGCACCATATATTAGATATGAGTGGCTTCTTCCCTCACTCTGAGCACTGCCGTGTCCCCTCTGAACAGTCACTGGTTTGGTCACTTGCCCAAGATTAGTTAACGAAGTGGCAGGGCTGTCTCAAAGCCACCCACAGTCAGCGGTTTGAGACCAAAGTTGACAGGCACGCAAAGGGAAGATGCCAGGGGGGAGCGCAGCCCCAGTCTTAAACCTAGTCTGGGGCTTTTTCCTGACTCCAAATTCTGTGTTCATCCTCCAGCCACAGGGGTGTGGCACAGGGAGGCAGGGAGCAGTCTCCAGGCGTGCCTCCCCTCTTCTCTTTCCTCCTCTCTCCTCTCCTCCAAGGTCAGCTGTGTCAACTACAGTGGGGATCACAGGTCCCCACCTCCAGGGCTCCTCCCAGGTGGCTCAGAGGTCTGTGTGGAAGGAGGGGAAAACAAAATGCAGAAGTCGCCTGGAAGAGAAGGCCAGGAGACGCTGGTGGTGTGCCTGGGTCCCCCTTAGGTCTCTCTGCAGTTAGACTAGCTGGCCTTTTCTCAGGGACAACTCAAAGTCAAATTTAAACAGCCCTCTGGGGACATTTCTAGGTGGTGGTATTTTGGGGAGCGGATGTGAACTTCCCTGAGGGGGAGAGGTGTAAGCTCCAGCATCCTGCTCCCATGCCCTCCCCCCCACCCTACCAACTTGCTCCCTTCTCCAAATTTAGGATGGGAGGAGGAAGCAGCAGGGGCCTCAGAAGCCAGAGAACTGAGATCCAGGATTCGGGGGAGGGGGGGCGGGGAAGGGGATGTGCAAGGAGGCCCTCTTATCACAGCTAACAGGAGTGGGTATTGCAGAGCTAGAGAGAGACCCAGAAACCCCCACTCCTGTCCCGATGCTGAAACCCTGGCCGGAGGGTCCTACTCTTTCCTTGATCCGAGGTAGCTGCGCGCCCAGGAGGCGGCCCCCTGGGGCTCCCCATGCGGCCTCGGCTCTCTCCACCCACTCCCCCAATTCTACTTCCCGCTCCTACTTTCCAGCGCGAGGGGGGCGGGTGGGGTACTGGACTGAATCACGGCTGCCGGCTGCGCTCTGGGAAAGGCCTAGGGACCGACTGGGGCTTCCGGAGAGCTCCCGGGCCCCCGCCCAGAGCCCCTCCCCGGCCCGCGGCTGCCGCCTGAGCATTTAAGGTAATGTTTGGGTTGGTGCGAGCGGCGCCGGATGCCCCGCCTCCCGCGGCCCCCGCTGGGCGAGACCCCGAGAGCAGGGCTCCTGGGACGCCCGGCGGGCTCCCCCGGGCCGAGGCCTGGGTGCTGGAGGGCCGCCAACGTGGAGAGGCCCCTGGGGTCGGAGAGGACGAGGACAGTCACCATTCAGAGGCCTTAGCGGGGTTGGGATGGGAGGGCAGCCCCCCTCCATTCTGGTGGAAGGGTCCCTAGTCCCCAAGAAGCGTCCCTATGCATCCACATCCTCTTTCTCCTTCTCTCCCCCCACTCCCAGCAGACAGGGGGCCGAGAAGAGAGGCCAGCGGCTCCCAGGGGAGTCTCTGGAATGCTGGGAGCCTGGGAACAGGCCGTGCAGTCCCTGGGAAAGCCAGGCTGTGGGAATCCCACTCGCAGCCCCCTCCCCAGGATGGACCACCACCGGATGCCAGAGACCCCAGCTCCCCCACAGGGGGCTTTGTGAGAGTGGAACCCTCCCCCCGTTCCAAGCCCCAGCCTAGGCCGACCCGTAGTTCAGTAGGCCAGCTGTGACGAGGAGTCCCCTCCCCCGCCCTCCGCTTGCCCCGCCGGCTCCAACATAATTCTTGCCATTGTGCCACTCACCCCCTCCCCGCTCCCCTTCTCTAGACCCCTGTACAATGGGGCCTTTGCCGCCTCCAGCACTCAGGGTGGAGATGAACTCACTCAAGGTTTTCCAAGTTTAAAAATAGCCCCTCCCATCCCCCACGCCCAAGTCACCCTCCTCTTCCCCTGCCTTTCTGGGGGCACACCTCAATCCAAGCTGCACCTCCTTCCTCCTGCCCTGGGTCAGGTGCAAAGGACATGTGAGACTGCGTCCGGCCAGGATAGGGGCTGCTTCCCCCCATTCAATCTCTTCCCCCACATCTTCCAACCCAGCCCCCCAGTATCCGGTTTCCTGGCCTGATGATGTCTTCGGCAACAACCGCCCCCCACCCTCTTCCCACCCTATTTTCCACTCCCTCAATGCGGTCTCCTCCCAACTCAGACCCCCATTCTGGAAAAATTCCCCTCCCTTCCCCTCCAAACACTCAAACTGGACCCTATTCTCTGGCCAGGCCAGGGGGTTCCCCAGCCTCCATAATTGCCAAGATTGCTGGGCTGCCCCCCCCACCCCCAGTTCCTTCCTCATTGCAGCTGCAAACTTGTCTTTATCAGCTTCCTTCCTCTGCCCAGCCCCCCCTTCTCCTATCTTCCTCCCAGTCAAGCCCCTCAACTAGAGGGTTGGGTGGAAGGGCCACCGTGCCCACTGTGCTGAGAGAGGACTCCTGGGTTAGAATCTTGCCCCGGTGGCCCCCTGGGCCAGGCCCATCCTTGTCTTTTTACCTCCCCATCCGCTACACTGCGGCCGGGGCCTCACTCTTCTCCACTTTAACTTACACTGAAACGAAAGCCCCACCCACCCTGGAGACCAGACCATGGCCACCACCCCACCCAGCCTCAGTTTCTCTGCCTGTGGTCAGACCCATGCCAGGGAGACACAAAGAGGACATTCTACACGGTGGGACCCCTCATCTCCGAGTAGCCTGGGCCTATCATGGGGGTGGAGGAAAGCAGCCTTCCTACCCCTTCCTTCTGGAGAGAAATACACAAAGAATTAGGACTCTGGTCCCGGGCTGCTTTTTGTCTTGGCCTACATTCCAGTAAAGCTGCTTCCAACGCAGCCCAGGTGTCTCTGCCCGTGGCCACCGCCTCCTTGATCCCTCTCCAGCTGGGTCACAGTCCTCTCTTGCTGAAAGTTCTTCCTCTGCTGCCTTCTCTCCTCCCTGCCATTACTGCAGCTCCACTTTCTGGCATCTTCGAGGAGCCGGAGGGCTGATACTCTCCACCTTCTGTTCTCTCTACCCTGTTCTCCTGCCTTCACTGCCCTTTCTTCTTGTTTCCGTGCCCCTTTGCATCCTCTCCAAGGTCCTGATCTCTCTTTGGTTTGGAATCTCAAAGTGCCCCCATCATGAGCCCATCCCAAAGCTGCCTGCCCCCTGACCTCTACCACCCACTCCCTGGCAGCCCAGGTCGCCCCCAGGCTGCCGGCTTCCTTAAAGGACAGTCTTTGTGCATGTTTGGTGGAGGCACACTGGGAAAGGATGTCACCCTGGGCTCTAACCTCATTTCCCCTTCGACGCTGAGGCAGCTCCTCTACCCCCACCTGGCCGCACTCTGCTCAGGGCGGAAGAAGAATTCCGAACTGACTGTCCTTGGTGGCTAGCTGGCTTTGTTTGCAGGCGGAGAGGAGAATGATTAGTTAATGGTGTTAAGTGAAGGGAAGGGAGTGGGGGCGGGGAAGCGGAGCTCCCTGCCCAGCTCTGGCTTGTGGGGTGGGGGAGGCAAACAGCATCCTTCAGCCATTCCTGCTCCTTCCCCCGTAGCCGAACAAACTCATCCATTCCACTCCGGGCCCCGGGGCCAGTCCATACATTCACTCCTGGGGGATGCGGAGCCACGGTCCTCCGGTCCTCCGCTTGGCCTCTCCCCCTAGGCTCCAGGCCCCACGCCCCTGCCCTGGCCGGCTTGGCATTGCTTCTGGCTGGAGACTGATGAAGGGAGAGGAGGGGTCAGCAAGGTTCCAAAAAACCGAGGCTCATGTGGTTTGCCAGTCATCTCTGCGTCATCAAAATACCAGCCCGGAGCATTCTCTCAAGTCACCTGCCCATCTCTAGCGTTTGCTGCCTCACGCTGCTCCTCCCCCAGCCCGCTGAGAGGCTGCTCTGCCAGGCGACCGGCCTCCACCCCAAATCCAGACCTCTATTTGACCCTCTCCCTGGAGTCCCAGCAGATGTGATGCTGGGGTCTCTAAGAGGCAGGAGCCCATCCCACTCCCCAGAGCCTGAGTTCAAGGGGCCAGAAGACCTGGGTGTGGGAAGAGGGGGAGCTTGCTGTGTGGAGGGCTGCCTGCGATCAGACCGGATTCCCCCTCCACGCTTCCACCCCCAGCTGCGGAGCCAGTCCACAGGGGGCCTGGGGTTGTGCTGTTGGTGGTGGTGAAGGGCGGTGGGGGGGGGGGGGGCGGGGAAAGCCCCGCTTCAGGGGGTCCTTTCAACCATCAGGACAGCAACAGGTTTTCAGAAGTCAACTGGAGACGTCGCACCCATGAACCCTTCCTTCTCCCTCTTTTCTTTATTCAGGAGAGGGGAAACTGAGCCCCAGCTGGGCTCATTGAGCGAAGAGGGCAAAAGCAGAATCTTCAAGGCCCGGACTCGGTTCCGTGTGAAAGCCTTGGGCCTGTGAATTCAGCCCCCCTCCCTCTTCCGCTCTTCAGACTTGCGGGGGCTTGGGTTCGAAGGGGGAGCCCACGGGGCACCGTCTCCACTCCTCAGTGCGGGTACCTCCGGGTCTGCGGGCCCCGGCCCGGGGCTCTTCCCTCAAAGCGACCAGCACTGCGAGGCTTGGGGGTGGGCGAGGCCTTGGGGGTAGTGTCAGGCCGGCGGCAGCCGCAGTGGTGCAATATTTCTGGGAAGCCGCCGCGGCCGGCCGGTTTCTCGGTGGCAGGGGTCCGGCGGGGTGGAGGAGGAGGCGGGCAGAGGCGCCTGCACCGGAGGCCCCCAGCGGGGCGCCGGAGGACCTGGTCTGCTGCTCCTCCGCCCGGCCGTCCCGGTAGGGGCCGAGAGGGGCCGAGCGCCGCCGGTTCTGAGCCGGCGTAACTCGGGGCGTCCGGGCCGACCTCCCGTAGCCGCCGCCTCGGCCAGTCAGCGCGGCCTCGAGACACCTGTCACTGCCCCCTCGCCCGACCCGAGCCGGCAAGGGGGGCTGGGCGCCGGGCCCGGCCTAGCCGGGCGCGCGGCTCCGCGCAGCTCCGGGCCCGCCCCCGTGGAGCGGCGGCGGGGGCGGGGGGCTGCGCGGGGCGGGGCGGGCCGGGCCCCCTCCCCCGCCCCCCTGACGTCAGCCCCCGGCCGCCGCCGGCTGGCTCACTAGGCGCTCGCCCTCCGGCCGGGAAGCATGGGGCCGTCCGGGCTCGTCTGCGCCCTTCTGCTCGCCGCCTGCTGCTGCTGTCGCCGCGCCGCGGGTGAGTGGCTTCGCAGGGGGCCCGCGCCCCCGAGCGGCCCGGGCCAGGGGTCTTTGGCGGAGCGCGCCCGGGGAGCGGAGCCGGCGGCGCGGCGCCGGTCGGGGCTTTGCGCCCCGGCGTGCGCTCCTCCTGCCCGGCGCCTTGCGCGCGTGCAACTCTTCTTCGCGGCCAGTTTGCAGCCTCGATCCCAGAGTATCCCGGGGAGGAGGACGCGGGGAGGAGGCTGCTGCCCGGAGCCGGAGGGGGTGGAGCCGAGCCTCTCGGGGGAGCTGGGGGAGAGCTTTTTGCCTCAGGTGCCCACTCTGGGGGCCCGCGGCTGGAGCGGCGGCGGGAGGCGCCGCTGGAGCGCATCCCCAAATCCCCGATTCTGCGCCCGCCTGTTGCTGGAAAAGGCGGCTTGCTTAGCGGGAGGGGGCGCGCCGACGCCTCCTCTCCGGCCTGGGCTCCGAGCCAGGCTGGAGGTGAGCGAGCGGGGGAGGGACGGCGGCTCCCGCCCGAGCAAGGGCGTTGGCAGGGGCTGGGGGGCGGCGTGGGTCGCCTCGCGCCTGTCCCGGTGAGGGGATCCCAGGTGGCAGAAGCGAGGGCTCGAGGGTGCCCAGGGTGGAAGCGCCCAGAATTGTTACGCCTCCCGGAGTGGGAACCACGTTCAGGTGGGAAGAGCGCCCCTGCACCTCGGAGTTTTTCTCTGGAACTGCCTGGGAGCCCGGCGCTCCCGGGTCCACGCTGCCCTTGTATGGCCTGCAGCGGTGTCGCGTGTTTCTCTTGGCTCCCTTTCCCGGGTCCCAGCCGCTGTCCGGCTGGGGAAGGGGAGGGCTAGGCAATACCCAGCTCGCTGGCCTCATGCCCGGTGCCTACAGTGTCCCTGGGGTACCCCAGGCTGCTGCCTCCCAGGCTGACTGTGTTTCTGGGGAAAGGGCTAAATTGGGCTCCACAGCTGCAGCCAATCTAGCCCCGCCCTGCCCCGCTCCTCTCGCTCCGGGGAAACGGAGTCAGGGACGCGAGCGAGGCCTCTGCTGTGGGCTGAAGACCGCTCCATCTGCCCTCCTTGTCTGGGCGCCAGCCCCGGGGCAACAACCCAGGCATCCCTGAGGCCAGCCAGATGGTATTGAGTGACATCACCTCCTCACAGGGCAGGCAGCACGCTGGCACCACTGACGTCACTCTTGCTCACTGCCTGGCCCTCACCCTGACCCCTGGGGGACGTTCTGACCCCTTCGTGCTCACGAGACTCCCAGGCTGGGGGGTCCCCTGAGCGTGTGGGATGTCCACAGAGGTACCGCTTTGGGAGCCTGAGATGGGAGCTTCTGGCCGGGGTTGGCTCGCTGCGTCTTGTGGGAAATTTGGGGAGGGCTTTTTTGGGGGGCAGAGTAGTGAGGTCTTCCCCGCGGTGTGGGGACACAAAGGGGCCTGTGTGCCCCAGCCTGGCACATGCCTTGCATTCCCACACTCTGAGCTCACTGGGAGTGGAGGGGGCCTGGAAGGAAAGGGGCCTTCCTCTTGGCCCACCGCCTGGGTTGCCCCTCTGCCAGCCTCGTCTGGAAGGTGCCTGGTGCTCAGGGTCTCCTCCTGAGATGACCAGAGACGGTCCCCCCCGACTCCCCTGAACTGGGGGAGAGGGCGGCCTGGGGCAGCCGGTAGAGAGGGGTTGAGGCTCAGGAGGGCAGGGCCCTCTCCCGGAAGAAGAGCTGCAGGGAGCCGGCTGGGAGGGGAGGCCACGGGGAGCAGCTGGAGCTGACACCACCGCTGGGGTGTCCCCTCCCGCACCCCAGGTGTGCCTGGAGAGGCGGAGCCCCCCACCCCCGAGCCCCTGGAGGTGGAAGTTGGCGGCACAGCCCTCCTGAAGTGCGGCCCCTCCCACTCCCCGGGCAACTTCAGCCACGTGGACTGGTTTTCTGTGAGTGCGTGGAGAGGGTGGCAGGGTGGCAGGGTGGGAGGCTGTCCCCCTCCCGCAGCCCCAGGACCCTCCCCTCCCCTCCGTCACCCCTCCTCAGGTCCACAAGGAGAAGCCGACTCTCATCTTCCGCGTGCGCAAGGGCCAGGGCCAGAGCGAACCCGGGGAGTACCAGCACCGGCTCAGCCTCCTGGACAGAGGGACTACTCTGGCCCTGGCGCACGTCACCCCCCACGACGAGCGCATCTTCCTGTGCCAGGGCAAGCGCCCTCAGTCCCAGGAGCACCGAATCCAGCTCCGCGTCTACAGTCAGTGCCCCGTCCGTGCCTCGCGGGCGGTGTGGGTCGCGGGAAGCGGTGTGGGTCGCGGGAAGCCGTGTGGTCCCACGCCCCTCCTCTCCTTCCCTTGTAGAAGCCCCAGAGGAGCCGACCATCCAGATCAATCCCTTGGGCATTTCAGTCAACAGCGAGGAGCCCGAGGAGGTGAGCCACGCCAGGGTGGCCTGGCGGGGCCTGGTGGGGCCCGAGCGGCAGCGAGACTCACGGCCTGTCCCCCTCAGGTTGCTACCTGCGTGGGGAGAAATGGGTACCCCGTTCCTCAAGTCATCTGGTACAAGAATGGGCGGCCCCTGAAGGAGGAGAAGAAACGTGAGTGCAGCCCCGTCAGCCCTTGAGGGCCCTGCTTATGGTGCCACCACCTTGCCTTTCGTCGGACCTTGGTTTTTTGAAGCACACAAGCGAGGCCTGCAAACGTTCTCGTGAGGATGTAAACGACCCAGGAGATCTAGAAGGAAAATTCCCTTCTCGCCCCACATCCCCTCCCGGAAAGTAATCTCTGCTGTCAGTAGAGTGACATACCCAGTGGGTATGGTGTAGTCAGGCTGGCCGTTCACTACCCCCGTGGGTGGGCGTCTGGAGCGTTTGCTGAGGGGCATGGGTCAGTCACTGCGGCATTCCTGGCGCGCACCCGCGCGCCCCTAGAGCAGGTGGATAACGAGCAGTAAAGCTTCGGAGGTGAAGAGTCGCGGCTCCGTGGTGCCTGGCCTTCTGCGCAGGCGGGGGTCCCTCCGGGAGCCCCCTCCCGCAGCCCCTGCGACCAGGGGGTGGGGGCGGAGGCGGGGCCGAGGCCGAGCCTCTCTCCCCTTCCTCCCTGCCCAGGGGTCCACATTCAGTCGTCCCAGATCGTCGAGTCGAGCGGCCTGTACACCCTGCAGAGCGTTCTGAAGGCCCAGCTGGTTAAGGAAGACAAAGACGCCCAGTTTTACTGCGAGCTCAACTACCGGCTGCCCAGCGGGAACCACATGAAGGAGTCCAGGGAAGTCGTCGTCCCGGTTTTCTGTGAGTCCCCGTCACAGCCCTGGGCTGGGGCGGGTGGAAAAGTCAGGCCGCTCCCCGGCGCGGGGACGGCTCGCGGGCTGACGGCCGCCGCCCCCGTGCCCCCCTGTGCTAGACCCGGCGGAGAAAGTGTGGCTGGAAGTGGAGCCCGTGGGCGTGCTGAAGGAAGGGGACCGCGTGGAAATCAGGTGTCTGGCTGACGGCAACCCCCCCCCCCACTTCACCATCAGCAAGCAGGTGCGGAGGGCGCCCGCGCTGGGTGCACGCGGGCTGCGAGAGCGGCTGGAGGCGCACGCTGCTCACCCCCTCGCTCTCCCCCAGAACCCCAGCACCCAGGAGATGGAGGAGAAGGCGACCGAGGACAACGGGGTCCTGGTGTTGGAGTCCGCCCGGAAGGAGCACAGTGGGCTCTATCAGTGTCAGGGCCTGGACCTGGAAACCATGGCATCGCTGCCGAGCGAGCAACAGGAGCTGCTGGTGAACTGTGAGGGCCCCGGGGCCCCGGACGGCGGGTGGGTGGGGGCAGGCGGGGGGGCAAGCGGGAATTTTGCCCAGGCTGACGCCCTTGCCGTGTCCCCAGATGTGTCTGATGTCCGGGTGAGCCCTGCGGCCCCGGAGAGCCGGGAGGGCGGCAGCCTCGCCCTGACCTGTGAGGCAGAGAGTAACCGAGCCCTGGAGTTCCAGTGGCTGAGAGAAAAGGTACTCAGGCGGGCCTGGGGCTGCGGCGCGTGGGGGGCCGTGTGGCTGTGAGTGACCCACCGACCCCTCTCTCCCCCCAGACAGGCCAGGTGCTGGAGAAGGGGCCTGTGCTCCGCTTACACAACCTGCAGCGAGACGCGGGGGGAGGCTACCGCTGCGTGGCCTCCGTGCCCGGCGTCCCGGGCCTGAACCGCACTCAGCTGGTCCGCGTGGCCATTTTTGGTGAGGCCCTCTGGGCAGAGACCGGGCGGCCCGGGAAGCTACCCCCGGCTGGGTGGTTTCGAGCTCTTGGAGGACGAAAGGCCACCGGCCGCCCCGGGATGCTCTGGTGGGGAGGGGGAGGCAGGCCAGCGGAGTTGGCCGCCACACCTGTCCCCCTCCCTCTCTAAGGGTCCCCGTGGATGACATCAAAGGAAAGGAAGATGTGGGTGAAAGAGAACACAGTGTTGAATCTGTCCTGTGAAGCGTCGGGACATCCCCGGCCCTCCATCTCCTGGAGCGTGGACGGCACGGTGAGCCCACCTCCTTTTCCCCTGCTCAAGCACCCCTGCCCCAGGCTCTGCTGCGGGGACCGGGCCGGGCCCCTGAGCTCCGCCTCCTTCCTTACAGGCCCATGAACAAGACCAAGATCCGCAGAGCGTCCTGAGTGTCCTGAATGTCCTCGTGACCCCAGAGCTGTTGGAGACAGGTGCAGAGTGCGTGGCCTCCAACTTCCTGGGCAGAAACACCACCACCATTTTCCTGGAGCTGGGTACGGGCCTCGTCCGTCCTCAGTGTGGCGGGGTGTGGCGGGCGCGGGCACGAGCTTGTGCTTTTTTAACCCGCCTTTCGATCCGTTTAACCACAGACTCAAACAGAACCACTGGCCCCAGCACCTCCACTGTCGGTCCTTACACCAGAGCCAACAGCACCTCCACAGGTGAGCAGGCAGTCTGGGCTCCAGAACGGGGGGCCGCGAGGCTGTGCCAGGGCACCCTTATCCTGCCCTGTCCCTGCCCGGGGAGCCCCGGGCTGGGTGGGGCAGTGGTGGAAGCGTGGCCACCTGGGGCCGGGAGTGACTAGGAACATCTCTGTGGGACAGAGAAGAAGCTGCCGGAGCCCGAAAGCAAGGGCGTGGCCATCGTGGCCGTGACCGTGTGCGTCCTGGTCCTGGCCGTGCTGGGTGCCGTTCTCTATTTCTTCTACAAGAAGGGCAAGCTACCGTGCGGGCGGTCGGGCAAACAGGAGATGTAAGCATGGCACCCCGCGCCCTCGGTCCCCCCGCCCCCTGTCGTGCTACCCAGCTTGTTGCCTCCGTGGGCACATTCCCTGCCTGCTCGAGTGCCCGCTCACCCCTTAGGAGCAGGAGGGGGACGCTGTGTGAGTGCTCCCTGCTCTCCTGCCCGCTGCATTCACCCACGCCTTCTCCCTTCCATTCACTGCGTGTTTCCCTTCCCTGAGCTGGCCCCACAGCACCTGCCTAAGAGCCCCATCACCCAGTCCAGCGTCTTTCCCAGCGACCTTCCCTTCCCTTGCCCCTGAGTTGCCAACTTCTTGCCTCCCTCCCTCCTCCCAGCACGCTGCCCCCGTCTCGTAAGAGCGAATTTGTAGTTGAAGTTAAGTCAGATAAGCTCCCAGAAGAGATGGGCCTCCTACAGGGCAGCACCGGTGACAAGAGGGCTCCAGGAGACCAGGTAGGAGGCAGTTCCTGCGGCCAGTGCCTGACGCCTCTCCAGGGATTGGGAGCCGCGGGGGCTAATGGCTCTCGTCCCCTGAACACTCTCTCTCCCTTTCCTCCTCCTCTACTGGAGACTGGGAGCAGGCCCGTCTTGCCTTCCTAACACTAGTCCCAGGTTGGTAGGGCGAGGAGAGTGGCCGGGGGACCGTGGACAAGGGGTAGCTCCCGGGACTGACAGCACACACTCTGCCCTGTCACCGCCACCTTTCCCCGAACAGTGCCGTGGCTCAGGTCACCGAGCTCGGTGTGGCCAGTCCAGTTCGGAGCCTAGGCCCTCCTGCCCCGCCCCCTCCCACCGCTTCCCTCCACGCCTCGTCCATCAGCTTTGGCTTCGGTCCCTCATCCCTTCAGCGCTCCCACCCCAGACGCCAACGCGGTCCCCCCACGCTCCCCTTAACCTCTCTCCTCTTCACCTACTTCTAGGGAGAGAAATACATCGATCTGAGGCACTAGCCTGCTCATCACACTGAGTGCCCTTCCCGCCTGGAACACTTCCTGCTCCCTGCTTACCCTCTCCCAACACTCAGGACGATCGCCAAAGCCTCTAAAGCGGGGCAGAAGAAGGTCCCTACTCCAGCTGGCCTGCAGACCCCATTTCTGAGGGAAGGGCCGTCGGGAGAAGGTCCTCTTCAAGGACCGACCCACCGCGGTCTCGGTTGGGTGAGGCTCATCCCAGGGAGGGGGCCTCAGTATCCCGGGAGTGGGAAGGAGCTTCTTGCAGACCGCGTTTTCTCTGTAGACATATTGTGGATGTATATACCTGTTTTCTACCAGCAGCCAAGTTAGGTAGTCTGTTTATCTGGAGCTGGTTTCTGCCCCAAAGGCTGGCGTCCTCATTCGGTTGTGTCACTGAGGTGAGGACACACTGAGCCCAGGCCCCTCTCTGCTGAAGTATGTTGCTCACACCGGTTCTGGAGAGTATGTACCCCAGCATTCATTACAAAGCAGCTGCCTGCCTGCCGCGGGAGGCCCTTTTGTGACCCACCTCTCTGGGAAGAAGCCAGGACTGGTGTTGTTCCTTAGATCTTGTTGTCCCTGCAGGGAGGAAGCTGGGCAGTTTTCCAGAGTTAGGCCATTGTGCCCAAGCCCCCTGCGTTAATTTGGCTCCCATTGTCCTGTCGGGGGGTCACGTAAGACTGAAAGGTGGGGTTAGGGGACAGCCATGAGGTCCAGACTGTCCTTTATGACGATTAAGACTGTAACTCTACAAGCACCAAACTTCTATAAAGTGAGCTAATGGCCTTAAACCCTGGGAGAAGGGCCTTCCCTAATGGGAGAATGGTACTTAGGGATGAGAGCTGGCCTGGCTGGAGCTTTGGGGTGTGAACGTGTATCTGTGTGTGCGCACCTGTATGTATATGTGGTTTCGTTAGGTTGTGTGTAAATTTGCAAATTTCCTCTATGTATGTATATATATTTATATATATATATGTATATGTAAGAAAAATAAAGCTTAACTGTCCCAGAAATCTCACCCCGTTTTTTATTCATCATGGGCACCACCGCAGCCTGGGGTCTCCACAACTGGAATCGTACCGAACAGAACACAAAACCCTTCACGTTTAGGAGCGGGGACCAGAGGTTCCCTCTGCTTCTGAGCAAACAGCTCCTGCTCCACCACAGAGGATAATCCCCCTGCCTCTCAGCAGCAAGGCCGCCTCGCTCTAAGGCAGCTTTCAGGGCCCGGCAGGCTGTTGGCAAGGAGGAGCTATCAACTTTTTTCTAGGCTTTCCAGCAGCTCGGACTTGCCTTGAGGTAGCAGCAGACTCACCACGATGACTGTGCGGGCCTGGTCTTTCACTCTCCCACCCCCACGGAAGGGCAAGAACTCCAGGCTGCTACAACAAAAGAAACTTTATTTAAAAATATTTTTTTTTTTTTTTTTTTTACAGACACGGGTGCTTGAAAAAGCTCTTTAGTTAACTGTGTATGGAAATGAAAAAAAATTAATAAATAACATTAGTATAACAGACCTCTAAACATTAATACATTGGCAAAACAAAAGGGACGTCAAATGAAAACCAATCTTAAAGCTCTGCTCTTCTCTGTAAGAATATTTACCTTCTGTCTTATTCTTTACAGGTGAGAAGGATTAAATACTGCTAATAGAAATTTTTTTTTATATTAATGACACATTTTTAAAATAGTCCACAAAAATCTCCTCTAAGTTTTCGTTTTGTTTCATTTTTAACACTGATATACAAATTGGGACTCTATTCCGGAGGAAGCATCAAGTTCTCCTCAGCCCCACCCAGGCCAAGAATGTCAAAATCCTAAAGAGGGAGGACGTTCAAAAGAATGGTTTCTCTCCCAATTCTTGATTAAAGGCAGGGAAGAACTGAAAGGGGAAAGGGAGAAGTAAAATCTCAGAAAACTATTTTTCCTTTTTTCTTTGCTGAAACTGACCGTGACCACCATGCTGAGGGCCGGGCACGTGGTCCTTGCTGCCTTCCCCAGGGGAAAACTGGACCCGCAGAGGGCACTGGCTGCTTAATGCTTTAAGACTGAAGTCTGCAAATGAAAGGAAAGCCACGTCTCGAGGGAGAGGCAGGAGGTCTAGGCCAGCTCAGGATCCAGCAAAGAGAAAAGACACACACCACGTCTGTTCTCAGGAGAGTCCGTCCTACGCTTTTCCATGCAGTCGAGTCACTAGCAGGCCCAGAGGCTGGCACACTTGAAATGGTCCAGGGTGTACCTGGAAATCCCAGAACAGTCTCCCTCTCTCCTTGCTGGAGACAGAGCCTTCAACCTGGCGGCTGCGATCCTGACTAGAGCCAACCGAATGATCCCAGGGGAACACGTACTCCAAAAGAGCATCACGGCAGGGAGAGGGGACCCCAGACGTGCCTCACCTATCTGACATCTCTCCAGCCACACAGAGCGTTTCCTCCTCCCCCCAGTCTGTAAGGATGGACACTCAAGGTAGAGGAGCTAAGACTCTGGTATTTCCATATTAAGTCCTAAAATGCAGCCTGAGTTACAGTGCTGCCTTAGAAAGGCACAAAAATGTTTGGCTTTTTTTTTTTTTTCAGTGTGCTAAAAATTGTTTTGTTTTGAATAAAGGAAAAAGATATATAAGGTTAAAAATCCCAAGTCACCACAGCCAGAAAGCAAATGTAGGAGGAGGTACCTCGTAGCTGCCATGCCCCTACCACATGTTTCAGCAGGAGGTCAAGGCCGAGACACGGAGACCGGTAGGTCAGGAGGCATCCACTCTCACGGGCAACGTGCCTGCAGGCTTACCCAGACAGCAGAAGGAAGAAACCGAGGAAGAGAAAACACACAGTCTACAGACTCCTACGTGGTTCTCTGCCTCTGCGGTTTCAAGACAGCCATGAGCATGGCTACCTCGCCCCGAGCAGGGTCCGAGGTAGGTAGGGAGGAGGGAACGGACACACGGGGCACGCGACACGCGAGCAGGTTGGCGCACTGGGCGTGGGCACACGGCGCCCCCCTCGTCGGGGCTGGGCGGGAGGCGGAGTGAGGCCCGAGGAGCTGCCCGGGGCGTGTGCCCGAGCCTTCCCCCTTCCCTGGCCCTCCGGTCCGGCTCGGGCGCGCAAAGAGGACTTGGGAGAGGCAGTGGAGGGGTGCCCCTCACGTTCATTTCAGGAGCGGGTCAAGAACGTGGAGCCGGGCAACCAGAACTCCGCTGATCTGTTCGGCCGCCTGAGCGGTAGGAGAGCGGAGGCTGGCTTTCAGCCTTTGCTCTGGGCAAACAGAGGGAGCGGCCCACCGCGTTTTTCTCGAGCGTTACACAAGGGAAGCGGCAGGGAGAGCTCCAGACAGCTGTTGCTCTTAGCCGACAGCTGGCCCTTCCGTTCTTTTCCCGTTCCCATCTGAATGTGAGGGAGCCTCCGGCCAGAGCTTGCTCCTCCCGTCCCGGTCCCCCCGCCTCTTACGCGGGTGCCGCTGCTCAGACCCAAAAAACACTGCGCTCCCCTGTGGAACCACGCCAGATTTCCTAGGACACGGAGGCACCCGGCCCTGCTGTCCCTCTGCTCCTTGATTCTGGCGCCCAGTCCAGGATACCAACTGCAAGGGCTGACGACCCACCCTTCATCACGTGCCTCAATGTGTATCTTTGGATTACTAGGTTACTTCTGTGTATTCCTAACGACTCCAACAGCTTAAAAAAGTTACAAGTAATTATGAACGTGCCTTAAGAACACGGGACAGGCTCTAGGATGAGGTAAGCAAGATCAAAAGACTTAGTAGGCAAGCAGAAGCAGTTTTTTGAAAAATAAAATTAAAATTAAAAAAGGCTCTGATACAGGACTACAAAGAAATCAAGTGGACAGGGGAGACCAGGGTTCCCGGTCTAAAGAGCTCTCAGTCAAAACTCTTCTAAACTGGAATCTACATCTAATTGATATCCTGGCTACTGTCCCGGTTATTATATATTCCTGCTGGCTATGGGGAAGTAGTTTCTGAGGTACCCCGGAAGGCTTGCCCAAGAATATTACCGCAGGGCTCTCCTCGAGGAGGAGGGGAGCCACGGCCACAGGCCCATAGAATGGATGTATTTTTGGTGCTAAAACTTGAAGAGAGCCCAAAAGTCCATGGGTGGCTACAGTGGGATGTGTGATCTGCTCTCCAAATAATATGAAAGAAGGCTAAAAACCTGAGATTGAATGAAGGCAAAGAAACGTCACCTAAGAACAGACTAGCTCCGGAACAGGAGAAACGGGTCCTGAGGAGGGAGGTAAGAAATCTTGGATGCCAAGACTGATAAAGGGATTGAAAACAGGAAATAAAGAAACAAAGACGACGATAACCCAAATTAAGCAAAACCCAAGAATTTTCTCAACATCCCAGACACAGTCCCATGCCTACCTTTCTACTCTAAAAAAAGGCAGTATGCCAGCAGTTTTACTACTAAAATACCTTTAGGGTATCTATCCTGCCTATAGCCTCTTCTCCCCCCATCTCCCACCCGAAGGGGCACACCGCTGCCGCCACACACGCCAAGGCTAACTGGTCAGGCGTAGACACCCAGGCAATGTGCTGGGCTGATCGTGTTCTTTCTCGAGAATCTGAATGAATCAAGAGGCACTGGGAAGCTGTGTACGGTGATCCCTAGAGCTGGGACGTCGTGTAGACTTGGGGACTGGGTCGTCTATTCCAGGGCTGTGCCTGACAAGCAGGAGAAAGGACCGAGTGCAAAGTCTGCCAGTCCCAGCCCAGCCCCATACAAGAATCAACTGTACTTCTCACACTGGGGTCTATAAAATACCCTGTATCCTTAGGATTCCCTCCTTTCTTTAGCCTGAATACCTGTTTCTGACATCCGAAGGATTCCTAAACAGGACAAAGATACAAAACTGTGGCTTCCTTTCACTATGAACCCTCCTCCATGCACTGCGTAGCTTTACGCGCTTCTAAAGAAAGACAACGAACACAGGCTGAGGTCAAAGTAGTGCCAGTAACACTGCAGGTGGACTTAGAATACTTCAGATTGAATTCTAAAGCCTGAAAGTCTAGCAGGAGAGTGGTGACATATGTATTCTGATGCTAAGTTCTAGGGTCCTAGGCTCCTTAGCCCAGGAAAGGCTGGCATTTCTGAGAACTGAGTTCCATCTATTTTGCCGACTGGCTCTTGGGAGACCAAAGGATCAGCTGAAGACCAGGACCGAACAACAGGTATCCGCCCCTCTCCCACACCTGCAGCCTTTCTAAGACATAGAATCGGCTGCAAAGGGTGTTGGAAGACTGGAAAATAAGTTCCAAAGAGAATGGGAGGTGGTAACAGGTCCCCGAAGGGTGACAAGGAAACTTCACAACAAGGGGGATTAGGAACTCCAGCAGCTCAGGAGGAAGATCAAGGAAGGCACTAGACTGGAGAGGAACTGCGGGCAGATGCTTTACTTAAACACGTAACTGCCCTAACTGTGCAGCTGAGCCAACACACCCCTCAACCCACCAAACAGATTCCACTGAAGTACACAAAAGACGGTGGGTACCCATGAGACACGTTGAGGAATCTCCCAGAAAGTATCGAAGCTCTAGGAAGACGACATGGGTTAACGGAGGAGCCTTGAATCGATTTTACGCAGGACAGCTCTTTAAGGAAATATAGATCTACATAAAAGAGCTGTGAATAAAAACTGCACCATCTTTTGGGGAGGAGCTATTTTAGGGCCAAATGCAAGTCCTAGACAGGGAGGGACACGGAGAAGCTGGCGCTTCTGGCACATGGTAATCGCTCATACACATTTGCTGAACGAACAACCTAACTGGTAACCACCAGGCCAGGCCGATGGTTAGAATACCACTGTTCCCTGGGCAGCGGTCACCAGAGTCAGAAAGGCCAACGGCAGGAGGGGGGACTTCCTTAGCTTGGGAAGGAGGTCTAGAACCCTGACTGTCATGAGGTGAGGTAGGAGAATATTCTGCATCAACACCATCGCCAACCACCCACACACACAGGTGTCAAGTCTGATGATGGTGCCTTGAAGGGAATGTACAGTCCCTACTCTGCTAGCAAATTTACAAAAACTCATTTGTAGGTCTGCTGTTTGGACCCTAAGTTATATTTTAGTTTTCTATAGAGGAGATAAATACTTGAAGATTGAAGAACAGCGACCCCCATCCAAAAATTTTAACCCAAGGCAGCTGAATGACACTACAAGCACTACCCCCCATCCTGGGCCCTGGTGTCGTCTGTATGGGAAGAGCACAGAAGAATGGCGGGGTGTGTTGAGTGGGGGGAGGAGGGCTAGTGGAAGAGAATGGCCGTCCAAGGTGCAGATCGTTACTTACATAAAAATGAACAGATGCACGTGGAGACCGGAAAGTGCCCAATCTCTTATTTTCTTAAAGGGAGGTATATCACAGAGCCCACAGGTTTTTCTGCTCTGGGAATCTTTTACTTTAGCGGAAGGAGCACAGAGGGCAGCTGGCGAGGCAGGCCGTGCAGGGCAAGCCAGAAAGAGGGAAAGGAGACTGGACTGAACAGAATAGCCTAATGCATCTGAGAAAAAAGAAAAACATCAAAGTGACTTTTACCTTATCCACCTGGCAAGTTAACACAGAAGGAACCACGTGTAATTCGGAGGGAGAAGGGAGATGGGTTTACCCAAAATGGCAAAACGCAAAGCCTACTTCTGAAAGAGCAATTCTAAATTCAGAGCAGAGCCCAAGAACTAAAAACTGCCATACGAATGGAGGACGAAGAAGGTGGTATTTGTGCCTTAGCCCGAGGAAAATTTAAGAAATTCAAGTTTTGGAAATACCCTCAAGACAAGCCTCCACGTGAAAACTTTCGTGAGACTACCTTGGCGACCTGAGGCTTGGACCCAGGTCTGTACTCACAGACCTGAGGAGAGAAAACCTCACAGAATGGTCTCAGAAGCTTGAAAGCCTACAGCTACCCAGCTGCCAGGCCGATGACCAAGCCAATCAATGAAGCGTGTGTCCAACACTGGGATCTGACACCCCAGTTGGAGGCCTGACCCCATGAGCCACAGGGGCGCTCAACTAGGAACAAAAGGATGAACTCGCCCTTAGCCTACATATGTAAGGACATACTCTCCAAAGATTCTGGATACACTGAACAGGCAAAAGATACGCAGAATCAGTGTTCTGTTCTCTTGACACATCTTCGGACTATGGGCAATGTCTGCAGACAAGGAAAACTTCCAGTGTGGGCAGGCATGGAAAATGCTGCCATTTCTTCTAGTTTTTCGTCTGGGTCTTCAGCACTTAAACAAAATACAAGCTGAACGTTACCACAAACGAAACCCTATCCTTACTGGCTTTTAGAAGGAGACGCTAGGTTACTGCTACTCTCCCTGCCCCAGCCACAACCATCAGGACCTCCTGCACCTGACGGTGGGCTGGGCTGTTTTCCGCCACGTGGAGCAGACATTGGGGAACCAGAGCAAATCAACAAGAAGTCCTGTACCTTCTACCCTGGGAATGTAAATGGTTCGGAGGCAAGAGGATAAAGCCAACAGGTCTAGGAACAGCTGAGAGCCAAGAGAAGAGTTAGAAAAAATTTTAGTTCCACAGATGACAAGATGAGAAAGAAAACCGATCTGAAGAGATTCTGGATCTAAAGACAAAAGCGTGACTTAGATTTTGAGGAGGGCAGATTTATCAAAGAGCAGGCGTGCTTCTGACAAGCGAGGGGGTACACCCGCTTTGCTGGGGAAGCCAGCAAAGACCGGACAGAGAACTGACCCAACTCCAGGGGTCATTTCGCAGCACCTCCAGGAACCGACTAATGGGTGCCCCATGCTGGACCCTGAATCTCCTTTGTAACCTGCAATTACACAAATCGTCAGGCTTCTCACATACGGTCTCTGACCACAGTAAAGTCATTTATACACTGAATGCTAATCACCGTGGAGAACGCAGTCACGAGAGAGTACACAGGACTAAGGTGACGAGGAGACGGAAGGACGTGCTACATGCCCAAAGCCACAGGCACAAGAGAAACCCAGCTGTCGGAGGCCCCGATGCGGGACTGGGGCTGTCAGCGCAATGCTGCACCACCATGGGTGTCAGCCCCTTTCCTTCGAGGGCAAAGAGCAGATTCTCCTCCGAAAATATAACCTGGCTCATGTTCAAAGGGAGACACCCGTATAAGAAGCTGGAATTAACTCACCGGGAAAAAAAAACCCAACAGAGACATCTTCACTATTTTGTGCATCTTATGTAGAACAAGGCAAAGAGCCTGTGCGTGAAGCTTGCTAAAAGTTTTGTGGTATTCGGGTCAGAAAGCCATTGCTGGAAACAAATGCCCTTCCCTTCCCGTGAAGCAGAAAAACCCACGGCCTACGTTAGAACACATACCTGGCATCAAGGCAACGGACTCCCACAGACCATCTTCTGGGGAGGGCATGGAATGTATCTGAAGGCCTCTTTCTCGAATCAGTCATTATGGAATTAGGACAATGAAAACATCGTACTTTAACAGAGTCGATGTTCCTAGGGAAACAGTGCTTTGGAGTGACCAGTGTTAGCTGCTAGATCAAACATGACTATAAGGATACAGCAACAGTACTTTTTCCCCCACTACCCATCTACCACACAAACCAACACCGACCATCACACATAATAAGGAACAGCCTATGAGCCACCCGGCTTCAGTAAGTCTGGTCACAGCAAGCCCACTGCCAATGACAGACACCGAGGAGGAGGAGGAAGCAGGACAAAGGACAGAGGGAGGGTGTTCTAAAAATACAAGACTTGAGCTATGCACGTGGTAATCCAAGCCGTCGGGGAGTGTTGAAGTTGTAATACACACTGGGGTTGGGTAGAATACCACAGTAGATGGAAGTCTTTAAACGATTCCTTCCTAAACCTCTTGTGCTAATTCCCTGCCTGGGATTAACACACACAGCAGGTTAATCTTATAATCACAGGACACACACAACCACAGACAGACAGAAACACAACCACATCCTTAACCCAGGGAAGTCTGAAGTCCCCAGTGAGGATTTACAGCACAATACTTCTCCTACTGCTTTCCGGACTGTTCCCCAGGTAGGCTACCATTTACTAAGAATCCACACTCTAAGGTGAGGACTGAAGGACACCTTCGAATCCACTCTCAAAACAAATAAAATAATAAAACACACTAGCTGCTCCATGTTCATTCCACTGCTTTGAAATCTTGGAACCACAGATGCGAAACCCCACAGAGAGGGCGAGACCTCACCGCGAAGTCTCCAAAGGCACCTCTGCCCTTGCAGGTGCCACTCCAGTAAGAGCGGCCGGCTCACTGGTCCTCTGACGCTGCAGCGGGGCGGGGGTGTGCTAGGTGGCGACGTGGGCGGGAGAAGAAATAGAAACAAATTCCCGGAGGATATTTTTGGCCATTTCGATGTTGTTGTGGGCAATGACCAAAGCTTTCTGAATGTCCTGGTAGGAGTATCCCTGACTCATGAGGTTCTCGATCTCGCTGGAGAGCTGCGGTGGGGCGGGGGCGGCACCGCCTTGCTGACAGCTACCTGCTTTTCGTTCAGAGTTGATTCTCCGAGGGAACGGTTTGGGAGGCCTTTCGGGAACTTGGGAACCCTCAGTGAAGTCTAGAAGAAATCAGAAAGAAAATATTTGCAAATCTGGCGGGGGCGGGGAGGGGGGGGAGATCCCCACTTAACGGCAGGAATAACAGTGTGCTAAGATCAAGGTATTACCGACCTACTGTACCTGGGCAGGGACTTGTGCTCTTAAAGGGCCGGGTTTTACCGGTTCCAGGGTTTTAGCAGAAAGCCTTCTCCTCCTCCTCACAGCGGGAGCAGCCTTCTAAATATACCACGAACCTGCTCCGCTGACAGGAACACTGCTGTCCTGGGCACAGACACCTGCATCCGCATCACGCTTTATACACTTTTCACACACAGAGTGCCTAGATTATTTAAAACAACTTCTCTGGCAGGGCCAAAGACACTAAACTTCTCCTTCCACAAAGAGGACAACAGAAATAAGACTAAGTTGCAGTGGAGAAGCATTAAACAAGGCTGGGCGGGTGGGGATCACCACCTGTTTGGGCAACTGGATGTATCTTTTTTGCCAGCTGTCCTGAGCACAGTCTTCAATTTCCAAAGTGACAGCAACTCTGGCTGCTGCCCTCCCAGGCAGCCACAGGTGCAAGGGCAGCCCCTGAGAGTCAAGGCCCAAATGTGAGCTGGCTCCGAGCCCACCCAGTGTGCTTCCAGAGCCGGCGCGCCCTCGTTCCAATGGGACAGGGCCCGGAAGTCAAGAATGCGTGCTCTGAACCATCAAGCTTCGTTACTGGTGTCATGACACGCACCCCAAAGAACCAGACGTCCTACCTAGCACCAGCCAGGAGCAGCCACGGGTTAAGGAACAACCTTGTTTCTAAGTCTGGCAGAATCCTAAAGAGTCTGACTACAGTTCAACTTCCTAATGGAGACCCCGGGACCACCTTTCCTCCCACGTAGACTAAAACAGACTTAACATCTGGTGACAAAAGCACTGTCACCAGGCAGTCACCTCTGTTGCAATACAAACCGGGAGCCACACAGCCATTTAGCACAAACCCACGCCGGCCTGGAGACTCACTTGCGGTGGGGTCGCCTTCCAGAGACAACCAGCCGAACGAAGAGCTGGCGTTAGAGATGTCGGACAGAGTCCGCCGGGCCAGCACTGCCGGCACAGGCGGCTTGGGGACGTCATAGCCATCCTCCTCGTTTTCAGACTCCTCGGGTCCGGTGCTGGCGTGGGCCGGGGCCAGATTCCCTTCACCTAGAGAACGGTTTGTGCGGTTATCTTCTGCGTCTCACACACACACCTCGTCTTCTAACGCAGCTCGTTCGTTCACACATGGCCAGCATGCAAGCTACCAATGGTCTACCCTGGGCCTGACCGCCATGGCAGGCCCCGCGGGTGGAGACAAAAGAACAGAGAAAACGCAATCTGCACCGACACTGCGGCCCTGCTCTCCCGAACGTGGTAAAGGCTACCCTTGTCAGGGTTAACAGCCACTGAAGCCAAAGACTCAAGTGTCATTTTATAGCATTCATTCAACATTTCTACTGGCGTTTCACCTCGCAAGACCAGCCAAAGGGCCTGTGTGTGCTGCCTTCTTGAACTTTCAACTTGGTAAGCTAGTTGATATGGGAATTGAGTATTCACCACCCACACACAAAAGAATTTCATCAATGCTAAAAAGCAAAGGAAATAAAAGGGAGCTGCCAGCATTGTGGGCCCAGGCCACAGAACCCAAATGTCTCTAGGCCCTGGAAGGATGAAAAAGTACAAAGGGAACTAGTTGCGTGAACAGGAAATAAAACAGAGGAGAGGGTTTTACTGCCCCTGGATCAAAGATATTTTGCCAAGAAGATCATTTAAAAGAAGTTTCTGCCTAGAATCAAGCTGTCTCAAATAGCGAAGTATGACAGGCTCATTCCAATGGCACATCAATGATTTTCAAAGTAGCAGAATGGCTACTCACCAAAGGTGCTGCTCTCTGTGACAGCCGGTGCCGCCTGGGACTGAATATTATACATTGCTTCATATGTACAGCTATCAATCTGCTGGTCACAATCACACGCTCTGAACCAGAAGGAAAGTGGCATATGATCTTCAGAAATAGAACTCTGTTATCTGCAAACTTATTAAGCCTGGTCTATTCTTAACTATCCTAGACCCTGAGTCTATCAAGATAGCATTTTCCTTTTGCCAGGATCACTAATAAATGGCACAAGATCGACTCTTACGATGCACAATGGACGTGTGGTTTTGTAACCACTGTGACAGTGAGGAAGCCTAAGTGGAATTGCTTCTAGGTGCGAGGGGCCAAACGCTGGGGTATGTAGGCTCCACACGTCTTTCTGCTTTCATTCTGGCCGGATAACATCACGTAGGGAGCAGCTAGGCAGGTGAGTGGTGTCAACTTAATTCCCAGAAGACTATCGTGAACGTACCGTGAACTCTGGGTTGTGTCCAAAGGCCATTTCCCATCCGGTTTTGGAAGTCCTAGAGGCCTGGAGGAGGGGGTCATATACTCCGTGTCCTCCTCACTTTCACCCTGCTCCCCGGGGGGCAGCTTTGGCACAGGAAGAGGCCTGGGAGAGGAAGAAGACAGAAAAAGAAAATGAAAACGATAAACAAGCTGCAAAACGTGCAAGTGTGAAATGAGAGTCTTCGAGACAGACCGCAACTCACTTCTGACGGAAAAACACATGCCACCTAGGGAACTGTGACTTCTCCTGGTCAAGACAGGTTCATTATTACAAAACACACTAACTTCAAGTTTTGCTTTCAGCTGACCACAGACACAGCTATGTTGTCTGAGATGGGCTACACGGGAACAGTGCTTGAAGCCAGTTCGTCTCAGTCCCCAAATAAACTGGGGTCCCAGCCCAAGAGCTGGCGTGCCGGTTTTTCCCTCACCAGGCACGAAGCGAGCAGCAGCTGTGGCCTTCTGACAATATGCTAGGAACCTATGCCAGATGCTAATTCTTAACATCTACCTATGGTTTCAAAGACTAATACAGCTTGTTGAAAGCTTCCTCATAGGTTATCTCCTACTTTAATGACTTTTCTCTTCGTTTTAGAAAACAAAAATCTGACATAAAGAGAGATCAAGTGGTAGGTTAGCATCAATTCTGAGATGGCATCTCCCATCTTCTGACTCCTGCTTTGGGGATCTTGCCGTTCCACCCGAAGCTCTCACCTAGCAGCTCTGGAATCAAAACTTCTCCTGCTCCCTCCCCCCACCCAAGAAACTTGACAAAACCAGGGGGAAAAAAATCAACAAAACAAGACACATGCACATGTGCACAAGCGCACACACATACACACAACTGCTGCTGGGAACGTGAGTTAAAGAGTGTATCTCCTCCCTTCCTCTTTGTACTTTTTTTGCACATCCTAACACTCGATAAGGAGCATCTACTGGATTTGTCTGTATTTACTCCATGTTTCTTTTTCCCAACTATAAAAGCAATAGCTGCTTATTATAAAACACTTAAATGTTACAGAAACCTAAGACAGAGCGACAGTCCCTATAATCTAACTGCAGGTTTTTCTTATGTCTACGTATTACTTTGTGTTCCGCATGCTGAAGTTTTGGGGTGGAAGCATATTAGTATCTACAATTTGCTCTGAAACGTGCCCAAGAAGTCAGACAGACTGACAGATGGATAGGGACAGAAGTATATAGAGGGGTGCCTGGCTGGCTCAATTGTTGCAGCGTGTAACTCTTAATCTCAGAATTGTAGGTTTGAGCCTCACGCTGGGTGCAGAGATGATTTAAAAACAAAAAGTACATGGAACTAAAGGGTATTATGCTAAGTGTAATTCGCAAGAGAAAGACAAATATATGACTTCACTCATATGAGGAAGATACAAAACAGATGAACATAAGGGACGGGAAGCAAAAGTAATATAAAAACAGGGAGGCGGACAAAACATAAGAGACTTTTAAATACAGAGAACAAACAGGGCTGCTAGAGGGATTTTGGGTGGGGGGATGGGCTAAATGGGTAAGGGGCATTAAGGAATCTACTCCTGAAATTACTGTTGCACTATATGCTAACTTGGATGTAAATTTAAAAAAAAAAAAAAAAAAAAAGTGTAAGTGAGCATAAGAAAATGTTAATAGAGCCCGGGTGGGGAATATATGGCTGTTCACTGTAAAAATCTGTCACCCTGACTCTATGCTTGAAATTTTTCATAACAAGTTGTTGATGGGAAAAACCCATCAAGATTAAGAAAAAATATCAAGTATTAGTGAAGATACAGGGAAATGGTACTTTCAAATAGTTTCAGAAATGAGACATTGGTACAATTTTTCTAGAGTGTAATTCAGCAAAAATATTTAACCAAACAGGCATACACACGGGCTCAGAAATTCCATTTCTAAGAATTTTCCCTAAGGAAATAATCAAGAATACTCACTAGAGCATTATTTATGATACTGAAAAAATAGGTGCTAACCGGTCAAATAAGAATGTACTGAATAAAGTAACTTTGGAACCACATACGCAGCAATATACCTGAAGCCAACCGGGTCCCTCAGTGCCTTAGAGGTTCCAAGCAGAAGCCTCAGAGGCCTACTTCCTTCTACCACAGTCAGTCTGTTCTTATCTACTTTACCTACTAAGGTTCCCATTAAGCCAGTTCTGCTGCTTTGTAATCATTTACAATAACCTGAAAATCATTGTAGTAGGAGACTATATTATGATGTCCTAGGACGTTCAAGATCCTCCTAGTGAAAAAACGCATGCACAACAGGATTCCATACCCACATAGAATGGCAACGAAGATATTCAAATTGCTAACCACTGTCTGAACCTAGGTGTTAAGATTATGGATAACTTTCATTTCTTCAGTGTCACGTATCTCTATTTTCTAAATATTCCTTAGCATATTACTTCCATAGAGAGAAAAAGATCATTAAAGGTGCAAGCAAAAGCTTTTTAAATTATTAGAATCTTTTTGTTGATGATGTTAATAAAAGTATACAATTGCACTTCCTTCCTCATTAAGTATCTTGGCAATACATCAAAACACTCACAATCTCTTGTCCTGGTAATTCTACTTTGGATGTATCTCTGGTTATGTGAAGATGTTCAATGAAGCAAATTTATTATGGTAAGAGGTTATATACAAAATAAATATCCAACAGGGCAATGGTTAAATATGTAATGTTATATGATACTATATAACCATTAAAAGTGACTATTTTGAAAACCCTTTTTTTTAATTTTAGTTAACATATGTTGCAATACTGGTTTCAGGAGAATTCAGTGATTCATCACTTACATGCAACATGCAATGCTCATCACAAGTGCCCTTTTTAATGCCCATTGCACATCTAGCCCATCTGCCACCCACCTCCCTCCATCAATCCTCAGTTTGTTCTCTATCGTTAAGAGTCTCTTGTGGTTTGTTTCCCTCTCTTCTTACCTCCCCCTTCCATATGTTCACCTGCTTTGTTTCTTAAATTCCACATGTAAGTGAAATCATATGGTATTTGTCTTTCTCATTGGCTTATCTTGCTTAGCATAATACATTCTAGCTCCATCCACATTGTTGCAAATGGCAAGATTTCATTCTTTTTGATGGCTGAGTAGTATTCCGTTGTATATGTACTACCACATCTTCTTTATCCATTCATCAGGTGATGGACATTTAGGCTCTCTTCCTAGTTTGGCTACTGTTAATAATGCTGCTATACACACTGGATTGTTAAAGAACTTTTTTAATGATAGGGAGAAATGCCCAAAATAAAAGGCTAAGGTGAAGAAAAGGGAGACTTTAAAACCATACCTTGATTTAAAACATACGTACATTTTACATGTCTACAGACACGACCAGTCGCAAACATCATCTAACTGCCTGAAAACAGCTATACAGGCAGGATGAAATACAAACGAAAGGATGCACTGGACAGTGGCCTGGCAGCCAAGACTCAAGGGGCCAAGACTCAGAATACCTTAAAGCCAGCCCTATACAGGGGTTCTGAACTTGAGACGTGAAGGCAGTTTCAACAGGCTAGGGAGAAAGGGACTAGAAATTTGGGGTTCCATGATGGCCAAGACATGGGAGGCCAAAAATCCCAGAGAAAGGCATAGGGGAGAAGTAGTCTGAAATCCTGCTACAGTTTTCCCTGGAGCTGCAGCTAACCTCTGAACTGTGTCTAGAGGCCAGCAGATTCTGAGAAACTGAGCAGACGGTAGTAACTGAAGGGCTCAACTGATACTTTGGTTATCTCACTAACCTGGAGAGACAAAGCTGGAGTTAACAGATATGGCCTTTGAAAGATTACTCTTCACGTGTTCAGTAACAAAAACGAATGGAGAATTTTATTAGAAAATTAGAATCTATACATTTTTAAAAATCACGTGGAGGGGCACCGGGGTGGCTCAGTCGGTTGAGTGGCCGACTTCGGCTCAGGTCATGATCTCACGGTCCGTGAGTTCGAGCCCCACGTCGGGCTCTGTGCTGACAGCTCAGAGCCTGGAGCCTGTTTCGGATTCTGTGTCTCCCTCTCTCTCTGACCCTCCCCTATTCATGCTCTGTCTCTGTCTCAAAAATAAATAAAACGTTAAAAAAAAATTAAAAAAAATAAAAATAAAAATAAAAATCACGTGGAAATTCCAGAACCTTAAAACACAGTATCTGAAAATACAAACTGAACAGATGGATTCAGGGCAGGTTAGAAACTGTAAAAGAGAAGATCAGGAAACCGGAATAGAGTAGAAACTATTGAGATCAAAGTAAAGAGAGGAAAGGAAAACAGCAGAGAGCCTAAGAGCTGTATGAGGCACGGTCAAAAGGAGGGACATTCAGGTAACTGTGGTCACAGAAGGAGAAGGGAAGGAGATGGCAGTGCTCAGTCTATTTTAAGAAAGAGTGGCTTGAAATTTTCTAAAACAGGTTTTAAAACGTGAAATCACAAAATCAATAAGCTCTACAAACCTTAAGAAGAATAAAGAAAACTATTTAGAAGTATTATAGTAACAGCACTGGCATCCAAAGACAAAGAGGTCTTAAGGAGTCATGCAAAGAAACACTACCTGTAAAGAAGCAACATTAGCCTGAGAGCTAATGTTCCAACAGAAACAATGGGATATTTTTTAAATGCTGAAAGAAAGCAATGGTTTGTAACTGTACTTTTGAATTTCTTTCTTTTTTTTTTTTTTTTTTTTTTACAAATTTATTTGTTTTGAGAGACAGAGCTGAGAAGGGGAGGGGCAGAGAAAGAGAGGGAGACAGGATCTGAAGCAGGCTCCAGACACAGAGCCCGAGGTAGGGCTCGAAGTCACAAATCATGAGATCATGACCTGAGCTAAGTTGGATGCTTAACTGACTGAGCTACCCAGACACCATCCCCCACCCAATTTTTTTTTTAAGTAATTTCTACACCCAACATGGGAGTCGAACCTACAACTCTGAAATCAAGAGTCACATGCTCCACCGACTGAGCCAGCTGGATGCCCTACTTCATAAAAATGTTAAAATATTTCATGCATCGAAAAACTATCCACCATAAAATAGCAACCCACAGAATGGAAGGGAATTACTCACAAATCACGTCTGATAAAGGATTAACATTCAGGATATAGAGAGAACTTATAAAACCCAACGACAACAATGAAAGAACAAACAATCCAATTAAAAAACAGGCAGGTGCCTGGGTGGCTCAGATGGTTTCAGCTCACGACAAGATCTCACAGTTCACTGGGTTCGAGCTCCTGTGCCGTCAAGCACAAGGAGCCTGGGATTCCTTCTCTCTCCCCCTTCTCCTGCTTGGGCTCTCTCTTTCTCAAAATAAATAAACAAAATTTAAAAAATTACAAACGAGTCGGGGCGCCTGGGTGGCTCAGTCGGTTAAGCGTCCGACTTCGGCTCAGGTCATGATCTCACAGTCCGTGAGTTCGAGCCCCGCGTCGGGCTCTGTGCCGACAGCTCAGAGCCTGGAGCCTGCTTCGGATTCTGTGTCTCCCTCTCTCTCTGCCCCTCCCCTGTTCACGCTCTGTCTCTGTCTCAAAAATAAATAAACGTTAAAAAAAATTTTTTTTAATAAATAAAAAATTAAAAATGATCGAATGTCTTAAATAGACGTTTTTCCAAAGAGGATATGTGAATGACCAATAAACACATCAAAAGATGCTCAATATCACTAATCATTAGGGAAATGCAAATCAAAACTATGACACCACCTCATTAGAATGACTACCATCAAAAAACCCCCAAAATACCAGGTGTTGGCAAGAATGTGGAGAAACGGGAATCCTTGTGCACTGTTGGTGGGGATATAAAATGGTACAATAGCTGCTGCAGGAAATGGTGTAACAGGGTCTCAAAAAAATTAAAGACAGAATTATCCTATGATCCAGGAATACGACTTCTGGGTATACATTCACAAGAACTGGAAGCAGGGTCCTGGGGGGTACTTGTTCACCCACGCTCACGGCAAACTCTTCGCAAACAGCTGAAACGTGGAAGCGATCCAAGTGTCCATCCACCGATGAACGGATAGGCAAAATGTGGCCCAGCAGTCACCCTTTATCTGCAATTTTATTTTCTGTGGTTTTACTTCCCCAGTCAATTGCGGTCTGGAAGCAGATGATCCTCCTCCTGATGTACCATCAGAAGGTCAATAGGGGCCTAACACTACGTCACGGTGCCTACGTCGCTCACCTCACTTCATCTCGTCACATGGGCATTTTACCATCTCACATCACCCCAAGAAGGGTGAGTACAGTACAGTATTCAGAGAAAGACCACAGTCACGCACTTGTAT
This sequence comes from Panthera leo, assembly GCF_018350215.1. Classification (NCBI taxonomy): domain Eukaryota; kingdom Metazoa; phylum Chordata; class Mammalia; order Carnivora; family Felidae; genus Panthera; species Panthera leo. The sequence goes on along the minus strand of NC_056688.1, from coordinate 16,763,935 downwards.
CATAGCATACTGTTATCATTGTCCTGGTTTATGATTAATTATTGTCGATAATCTCTTACTGTGCCTAATTTATAAATCAAACTTCATCATGTATGTACGGAGAGAAAAAACATAGCATACACACGTTTCGGTACTATCCTTGGTTTCAGGCATTCACTGGGGGTCTTGAAATGCACCCCCTGCAGATAAGGCACAGGGTGGGGTGGGTACTGCATACAACAGGAATATTATTCAGCCTCAAAGACGAAGGAAATTGTGCAATACTGTACAACATGAATGAGGACATTATGATAAGTGAGTTAAACCACAAAAAGACAAATACTGCATGGCTGCACTTATACAGGTGGTAGAGTGGTCAAAATCATAAAGTATAACGGTGGCTGCAAGGGGCTGTGGGAGGGAAGGATGGGGAGCTACTATTTACCAGGTACAGAGTTTCCGTTTTACGAGATGAAGAGTTACGAGCATGGATGGTTGTGATGGTTGTGAATGTAGTTAATACTAATTTAATATTTAATACTGATAATGTACTTAATACAGCGAATGTATTTAACACTGCTGAACTGTACGCTTATAAACAAGATGGTACAGTTCATGTGTTTTTTTGCCACACACACAAAAAGAAGACACCGAAGAATTAAGAATTAAAATGAAAAATGATAAGAATTAAGAAAAGAATTGTTTTTACAAAAGTCAACAAAACCAGAACTGCTTCTTTAAGAAGACGAGTAAAATTGTTAAGCCCAATAAGACAGAGAACATGCACACAGAAAAAACATTAGTCCAAAACAGAAAATATAATAATTCTGAATTGATACAAATACAGATCAATTTTTATTTTCTTTACACTCCTGTGGGTTTTCTAAATTCCGTGAGTGAGCTGTTTCAACAGTACCAACTCCACGGTGAAATACAGCTTTAGGGGCACCTCGGTGGCTCGGTCTGTTAAGTATCCAACTTCAGCTCAGGTCATGAGCTCACAGTTCGAGCCCCACATCAGGCTCAGTGCTGACAGCTCAGAGTCTGGTGCCTGCTTTGGATTCTGTGTCTCAGTCTCTCTCTGCCCTTCCCCCGTTGTGTGTTCATTCTCTCTCTCTTTCTCCCTCAAAAATAAGTAAATATTTAAAAAAAAAAAAAAAAAAATTGAAATACAGCTTTAGTACTTACCTGGCAGCGAGAGAATAAATGGCACTGGCAGACGCAGAAGGTTTGATTTTGGGGTGCTCAAACTCTGAACCTGCTAATGGGCTGTTATTCATATTCTGGAAAGAAAAGTGGTGAAAAAGAACCTTCTTAACACAGCTCAGTATCTCCTCTTATTTATTTAACTTATTCAAAATAACAAGAACAGTAACACAGACACAGACCTCACTCTCAACGCTGTGCTTACGGGTTATTGCATCCCACCAAAAGTAGGACTGCTTTCAGGCTCTGAAGAAAGTGTAAATGTAAGGGTTAGGAAGACAGAGATCTAAAAAGAGCCAAGGAGATGGGGGTTATTGTTTCAATTCTAGATTTGAGGAAACTGGCTGTCTCCACAAATACCATTTCTAATTTTAAATATCTGCACCTCTGTCTACAATGATGCCACCAGAAAGTCCAGTCTAATTTATTCTAATCAGACTGCCTATCACACAGATGCCACTTAAATGTAAGCCACTCTCCCCCTTCTCTTGCAACCGAGAAATGTGCAGTTCATTCAAGGGCCACAGCATTCCTCAGCTTCACTACTCACAGACCATTCTCTCTTTTTCTTTGTCTGGAGGAGACTGCCAGCATTACTATTTAGTTATGCTGCTAATTAACCTTCAACTATCCGTACAGCACACAAGAAATAACACCGCTCGCAGATACAAGAGAACACGGGGTAATGAAATGTGCACTAGACCATTCTCTCTCTTGTGCTTACTTAGCATCAGAGCTCGATAAGCCCCTTTGTGATTCCTCACAGACTCTCCCAAACTCGCTGGCTTCCCCTCCATCCTGGAATGGTCTCCCTGAGAATCAGCACAGCGGCCTCCAGGTCTTTGCTCAGAACTGTACCCCATCCCTCCACGTACCCCTCAGCCCGACTCCAGCTATCCCTACAACCCCGTTTTGAGCTGTTTTCCTCCACAGCACTCATCAGCACCCAACATCCTGTGTTTCATTAACTTACCGAGTTTATTTTGTCTTCACTCCACCAGAATGTAAACTTTCTAAGGGTAAGATTTCTTGTTGAGTACATACATAAACGAACCCCCAAAAAACAGATACACCTCCCCACGCCCAGGTCTGGACCCCTTTCTCATGCTTATTCAATGAACTACTAGCCTTTTTTCAATCTATCCTTTTAGCAATCTATTTTACATAGTGCTACTACATGTACCTCTTGAAACCATCATTTTGCTCATGTCCCTCCACTGATTTAAAACCTTCAGATGCTCATTTCCCACCAAATAAATTCAGATTCTTTTGGCCTTGATGGGATTTTCAAGGTCCTCTAATCTAGTATTAACACTCCTTTCATGACCTTTTGCCCACTCCGATACACAAACCTTCTGCTCCACTCATATTCACCTACTTCTTATCCCACAACACACCTCAAGCATTTGTGTCACTGTGGCTCTGACCTTAAAACTATCCACTTGGGAAAGAACACTTCAAATTCAGATGCCATTCGTTCCATAAAGCCCTCATGATTGCTCTATTTGGAAATAACCTCTCCTTTCTCCAAAACTGAAGTGTTTTCTATTTACACTACACGAATCCAGTCATACCTCCATTTATACACACATACGCACGCACCCACATACATATTGCAGTATTTACAAACATGCCTTATCTGATCTATTAATACACTTCTTGAGGGTATATATACTTCTGAGGGTAGGGATTACATTTTATTATTTCTGAATCCTATACAAAACGTAGACAAAAGTGCGACCCATGAAATGCCATCCACAAATATTTGTTAACAGGCTAAATAATTTCAAAAGCAGGACTCACCACAGAGGTATCCACACTGAATGTGCTTCCAAGCCTAGGCACATCTGTTCTGGGCTCCATTTGTGAGGGCAATGAAAATGGAAGTGAGTGCCGGTTGGTTAATTCTCTACCTGTCCAGGGGTCACTAGCGTTTGGAGCGACCACTGGTACTTTGGGGATCGGCCGAGGCAGCCATGATTCCCCAAGGCGGCTAGAGGGAACAGGGGGCAGTTTGTCCCTGGACGGACAGTCGCCTGGTGTGCAAGGCAAGGGGCGTCTCTGAGGCCGGCTTTCTGCTCCAACAGAGTATGGCCGGTCTGGAGGGGGCGGTGGTGGAAGATCTCGAAGTGTGGGAGGTATCGGTAACGGTTTGTCCTTATGAAGGGAGCCAGAAGCTGCCTGTGGACGCAGGATGAAAGCAAATCAATCAAAACCCACTAATCAAAAACAACAACAAAACACCCAACAACCACCACCACACACACACACAAAGCCCACTAATCCACAACAACGAATCAGAAAACCGTAGAAACGGATAATGTCTTACCTTAGAAGCACTTCCAAGCCCAGAAGCACTTGAAGGAATAGACACCCGCTGTTGCAGAAGGTCAAGTCGCGGTGGCACCGGGGGAAGGGAGGCTTGCGGGGCCACTGAAAATGGAGAGGGAGGCCGTTCCACCTGACACAAATAAAATTTCCTAATAGGTTATTCTTGTTTTGAGGGAGTGGCATGTTTCAACTCCTCCGAAAGCTGTAGACAGCAAGTGCTAGATGAACACTGACTAGAACTGCCAATGGCTCAGACTTCCTGAATTAGTTCTGTGTCACCATAAGAGGGCGCTCTCAATCACAGAAACACCATACAGATGCAAGTTACAGGCAAGGATCTAAAAATGGCTGTGCTACAAAAAGCTTCCTAGTTTGCATCCAAAAACAAGTGTTACAATTTTCCACATCCTCACCTGGAGAGAAAAAAATCTTTTCAAGGTTACAAATACGAGCCCATATAAAAAAGAAAGGAGCAGACGTTAACCTTTCAACAAGTCACCTGGGGAAAAAAACATTTAAGGGCACAGGACAATGAAAGAGATCAAAGATGATAAATTCTCCATGGGTTGTTATGATAGAAATAAATAAATAAATAAATAAATAAATAAATAAATAAATAAATAAATAAAGGTGTTTTAAGAGGAGGAAAACAACCAACAGGACTGCTAAAAAGCATCTTGCGTCCTTCTGAAGAAACAAGTTATTTTAATTCAGCAATTCAAAGGGATTAATATTTTCTGTCAATCTGTATTCTTAAAATATGAGGTGCCAAACTGGATGAAGCAATACATGTCTGTGCCTATCGCAGGGTGACCGAGTAGCTGATAAGCGTTTCCAGGTAAGCGATCAAAAGAGATGCATAATTCATACAAAATGCTACTTGGCATTTGTGTTCCCTTCCAGGAAGCAATACAGATGGAATATGGGTAAATATGTATTACAAGCACTTACGTAAAATGACAAAAACAAAAAACAAAAAAAACGTTCACACCCTTAGTCCTGCCATTAATGCTAAGTGGTTTGTAAACGAGGGCAAAGAAAGCCCTCATCATCAGCTAGCGGCCGTACTCATGCCTAAGGAAACGGGGCTCCGGCTCTGACTCAGTGGTGCATGAGCGATGCAGCTGGAGCAGCCAGGCACCTTGAGGGTTAAAGTGAGAAGTTATTAGTCAGGCTAATTCTCACTTCTCCATTAGTTTCTAGCCAGTCACTGTACCAGATTTTTCCATGGAAGAGTCTCGTATCTTTATGTGCCTTTTCGTTCTGCTCACCAATCCCAGACCCGATTTATCAAAGCCAGCTTCTAGCAATTCCCCCAACTTCTGGTTTCTTATCTCGCCAAATCCTTTTGCTCACCATTACCAGCTTAGCCATCCTTCAATATGCAGTCGCTCAAAACACCATCCAACACTAACTCACTTTCCCAATGTCTCAACTCAGGAATTCCTACCTCCTCACCTTTGTTCAAGTTGTTTCCCAATCTGAAAGGCCCTCTCTGCCTTGAAGATTTATTTTTAAGTGATCTCTATACCCCACATGGGGCTTGAACTCACAACCCCAAGAGTCGCTCGTTGCACCGGCTGAGCCAGCCTATTTCAACCCCTCTCGCCATCTATCCTCGTTCTCATTCCTGAAGTGCAGAGGTTGAGCTAATCATACTCTTTAATTCATGTCTCACCATCACAACTGATCCTTGCAGTGTTCTTTTATCTCAACAGATATGAAAGTTCCAGAAAAGGAGAAAAACACAGGGGAGAAATTATCAGAGAAATGAAACAAGAATGTTTCTGAGACCTAACGGACACGAATATCCATAGGAAGGTTTTACTGCACAGTTAGCCCAATGAAGGAAAAAACCCACAACAAACAAGCAAATAAATAAACCAAAAAGGCCCTTACATTTTCAAGGAATTAAGGATAAGGAAAATAACCTAAAAGTTTCTTGGGGACAGGGAAAGGGGACACCAAGTAGCAAACTAGAACCCATGAGCGAAGTGAAGCCGTAACCATTGAGAGTTGAGTCTTTTTCAACCTATTCTGTAACCAGTCCGTCTGAAGGTTGAACAAAGACACTGTAAGGTATCAAACGTCTCAAAAATTTTACCTCTCACCTTTTGGAAGAGATACTCCACCCAAACAAGGAAGTAACGCAAGAAAGAGGGAACATGGGAGACGTGTTTCACAGGCACTTCCACAGAAAGGAGAGACAGGGAGGTTTCACGGGGGTGAGAGGAAGGCTCCAGGGGCTGGGTTGCAGCACCCCCAGAAAGTCCAGGCTGGGGCTGGAACGTGAAAGACTCTCATATGGTCCTACACTATATTATATACTATGTACTGTATTCAGAGAAGTAAGAGGCTATCGGACAGCTTGGTAAGCCTCGGCAGTGACAGGTACAGACGGAAAACTAAGGAAATAAAAATAAAGCGATTATCCCAAGAAGAGCAGAAGGTCGTATGAGAAAACAACAGCAATTGCATCGTAGCGTATTACTTGGAGAGTCAGGGAGCAAAATCCTTACACACCGAATAGTGATTTGGCCCCAAACCACTCAAATGTAATAGGGAGATATGGTGGAGGAAGGAGGGAGACAATAAACCCTTTTCTACAACACCTGAAGTGAACAGAGACTACTACTGAAGAGGCAAAAGAAAGTAGCGTAAGTAGTTGGTAAGAAGGGTTCAAGGACTAACAAATCTGAGTGGGCACACAGAGGAGCTGAAGGGAGGGCGGTGGAGGCAGGGAGCCAAGGTTTCTGTCAGCCTTCTAGCAATTCTTTTACACTTACCAGAAAATCCACACGCATTTATCATTTGGATTTTGTAGTAAGTAGATCCACTGTATTAAAAATGAATCAAAATAAAACAGCAACAAAAAACAGCAGCTCCCCAGGGCATATGATGAAACAGGCACTCTCCTAGTCTCATTTACCTTTGGGAGCGATTTTACAACAAAAAAACCGGGGATAAATTTTAGTATCTATACAAAAAAAATTAAATATTTTCATAAAATGTTTTATTCATACAAATGCAAAGAATAATAAACACCTACGTAAGTACATCTAAGAAATGCAACAGCACTGTCTCTGTGAAACTCCCCTGTGCCTCTCCCCTAACTGTATCTTTTCCTCCATCAAAGAGTCTAAATGTACTTTCACTTTCATTCAGCAATCCCACCGCTTGAAATTTATCATACAGACAGACTTGCAAAAGAACACCAGCCTGCATAAAAAGTCTCGAAATAATACAAAATGTTCATCGAGAGACTACGTAAATTGGGGGCGCTTGGGTGGCTCAGTCAGTTAAGCATCCAACCCTTGGTTTGGCTCAGGTCATGGTCTCACGGTTCCTGAGTTCAAGCCGCAACCTAGGCTCCACAATGACAGCACAGAGCCTGCCTGGGATTGTCTCTCTTTCCCTCTCTCTCTGCCCTTCACCTGCTCACACACTCTTCCTCAAAAATAAATTAAAAAAGAGAAAGAGAGAGAGAGAGAGAGACTACATAAACTGAGGTACCTGGCTCAGTTGGTGGAACATCTAACTCTTGATCGCAGGGTCGTGAGGTCAAGCCCCATGTTCGGTGCAGAGATTAATTAAAAATAAAATCTTTTTTAAAACAGGAAAGACTATAAATAAATTATGGAATAGCCAACTGATAATACACGAAGCTGTTTTTTCTTGATTTGAATTTTTACAGTGTACTTTTTATTTATACTTTTATTTAAATGAATTTAAAATCATTGATACAGATCACATTAAGAAAATTTTTTACAAGCAATTTTTTTTTTTTTTTTTTTTTTTTTTTTTTTTTTTTACAAAAATAAGGTGACACTATATACAGTATACAGTTATTTTTAAAACAATATAATTAGGGGCGCCTGGGTGGCTCGGTTGGTTTCGGCTCAGGTCACGATCTCACAGCTCACGGGATGGAGCCTTGTATGGGACTCTGTGATAACACCGAAGAACCTGCTTGGGATTCTCTCTCTCTCTCTCTCTCTCTCTCTCTCTCTCTCTCTGCCCCTTCCATGCTCACATTCTCTCCTCTCTCAAAATAAATAAACTTTAAAATCTATATATAGATATATACATGAGACAGCTTTCCACTGAAGTGTATGTAAACTGAACTCCTTCTGCAGAGGATTCCATTATGTGGACTGTGGTAGCCTGAATGAGGATTCCCTGTCCCCCAGCCCGAAGATGCTCATGCGCACCCTCAAACCCAGCAACTGTGGATACGTTACTTTCCTTGGTAAAAGGAACTTTGCTGATATGATTAAGGGTGTGGATCTTGAGTTGGGGGAATCACCCTGGATTATCAGGATGGGCCCATCTAATCCCAAGAGTCCTTAAAAGCAGAGAACCTCTGAGAGATAAGGCAGGAGGAGGAGGAAAGGAGTCCAGGATCCAAAGAATGCAGCTGACCACTGGAAGCCGGGAAGAGCACGAGCTGACAGCCGGCAAAGACACAGGGATCTTGATCCTACAACTGGCAAGGAACTACACTCTGCCAAATCCAAATAAGAAAGGAAATGGATCTTTCCCTAGAGACTACAGAAAGAACTACAGACCTGCTGACAGCCTGATTTTAGCTTGACGGCACGTGTGTTGCACTTCCCACCTTCTTGGAAACTGTAACAATAGTTTGTGTTGTTTTCAGCTGCCAAATTTGTAGTCGTTTGTTACAGCAGCCATAGAATACAAGCACATGGATGTATCATAATTTCTTACTGCTGGACACGTGAATTCATTTTGATTTTTCATTGTTGCAGATAATGCCGTAAGAATAACTACATCCACATCTTTGTGTGCTTATCTGAGTATTTTTTTTTTTTTTTTTTTAATTTGAGAGAGAGAGAGAGAGAGCACTCGTGCAAGCAGGGGAGGAGGAAAGAGAAAGAATCTTAAGCAGGCTCCACACTGAGCAAAGAGCTCAACATGGGGCTTGGTCCCACGACCCTGGGATCACGACCTGAGCGGAATACAAGAGTCGGACATTCAACCGGCTGAGCCACCGAGGTGTCCCATTCAGGATAAATCGCTAAAACTGAAATGGCCAGTTTAAACATTACACATTTTGATAGATGTCAAATTGTCCTCCAAAAAGATGGGTTAATCTGTACCCACATCAACACTGAATGTGATGCCTATTTCTCCACAGTATTACTCATCTATAAAATTTCATAAAGGGGTAATTTTAATTTCAAATAAAGACATCCATGAAAGTTCACCTCTTTATCCTTTTATTCAGCTTCCCTAATATTCCAGGAGTTACGAATAGATTTTCATGAATGAACGCACAGAAATTTATGTAAGAATATAAAACTGCTTTAGAGGCCAAATTAATCTCTTAAAATGGAACCAAAGAGCCTGTTTTAAGAGGCCAAAACTTTAAAAAAAATCTGTGCACTTCAAAAAACCAAAAATGTACACCTCACTCCAGATTTTCTCCACTATCCATTATTGATACAGTATAGATAGATTTATCAATCCTGTTCTGAAGCGGTTTCAATTCCCAAACATTCAAAACAATTACTAAGTGCTCGATTTTGAGGAGTAAATTACAAATGAGACATGGCTCTTGCTTTCTGGGAATTTATAACATACCAGGAAATACATGTATAAAATATTACAAGGTGGTAAGTTCTGTGGCGGACATATTCAGCGTCCTAGAGACACCCGGCCAGACCTAGATGTGTGTGTAAATCCATGTGAACTAGGGGTGGAGGAGGCAGGGAACAGTCTGGAAAGGTTTCCTAGGAAATGAAATCTCCGCTAAATTACATAGAAACTACCAAGACAAAAGCATGGAGAGATTTTTACCATCTGGTTTGGCCTTGCTGGACCATAAAACGTAAAGCAGAAAGGATTATAAGGGCAAAGTGCCTAGAAAGGAGAATGGCTTAACCCATTAAGTAATGAGAAGTCTGTGGTAAGAGTATGAGGCAAAGGAATGAGGCGGTCAAGTCTGCACGGTAGACCAACGGTTCTGGAAGCAGGAAGAAGAGATAAGGAGGACAGCCTGAAATAAGGCAGTGGCACGGAGAACACAGAGGAGACACAATGGATACAATCATTTAAGAGATCAACCCATTCTTTCGATACTTATTGAGCACCTACTATGTGCCAGGCAGTAAGGGGATGATATGAAAGAAAGCTGCCCATGAATCTGTAACACTCTAAACTAGAGAACCTAAAGCGTATCAGAAGCTTTTGTTTGCCCTATATTGGCTAAAATCTTCAAGGACTGCCTTACTTCTTACTCGTGAATAAATCTGTTTTACCCTACCTACTCATGTTACAGACTTTGATCCCATCCTTTCCCGGCCTTCATGTTTTCTCTCTTTACCAGGGCCTTTCCAGTTTGTTTAGTTTCTACATAATACTTCCTACCGCCAGTTGTCATTTATTTGGTTACTAACAGTGTCTCGCCCGCGCCCCCCCCCCCCCAATCTAACCTTCTAATGCCAAGACATTAATTAGGAAAGAAGGCAAGAAGACCACATTCTCCTCACAGCAGCAAAATAGGGTCCCATTTTTTTATACTCCCCTCATTTTCTCCAACAAGCTACGTGAGTAAAGCCCAGTCTAGGACACGGGGCACGGGCCTTAAAGGCGGAATGTCTGGCCACAGACCCCGGTTCAACTCACTAGCAGTGTGACTGTCAGCAAATTCCTTAACCTTGCCATGACTTGGTTTCTTCATCTGCTAAATGAGAGGAGTAGTATCTACTCCTCGGTTATCGGAGGAGACAGGAGTATAGGACTGTAGGAGTTAAAATAAGGGAAGTGCTTAACATGGTATCTCTCACATAACAAATACTCAGTAAACGTAAGCTACTGTGACCCCTTGTAGATCGATGTCAGCAGGCGCTCTATCTATCGCTTTAGAGCACAACTCACCATGCAGTTTGTCACAGTCTCTTGCACTGAGGTCTTACCTTGGCACCAGCCAATTCCTTCATCATAAAGAGAGAATCATCAGCTCGTTCGTCGTCATCGTCATCATAATTTGGGGAGGGAGCTCCCTCGGCTCCTTGCCTCAGCAGGCTGCCACTTCCTCTGGGGTCAAACGGATCTACCACAATGGGCTCAGTACCTTTAATTTCACATCGGCAGAAAGGACAGCCCTGGCCTTCTGATTCCTGCGGAGGAAACAGGAGATGGTAACAGACACGTCTCAAAGTACTGACAAGATCTGTCCACTGGGAAATGCATTTCCTAGAGACGAAAAAAGAAATCAAAAATTTAAAACCTACCCCACAAGCCAGGTCATCCTTTTTATCTGTAAAGGATACACAATCCCCAATTCTTCAGAGTGATTACACAGCTGGGGAAATGCATGCTTTGGATCCATACCTGCCAGGACGTAAGACAGGACGTGCACATGAGGTGTCCACAGGGCTCGATTTTTACATCCTTATCATTTTCAGCACATATTTTACACAGCTGGAATGTGGAGCCCATCTCACAGTATAATTCATATTGTTCCTTTGATTAAAAAGAAATTAAAGAGATTACTCAGCCCATTCAGATATTTGTTGAACTCTAACTGTACTGTTACCGACTGTAACTGTAAATACTAACAACAGAAAAACTAAAGACTTATTTTCTATACAAATTTTGCTTGTACGAAAGTGGTCAATAGTCTCTCGTTAAGAGAGAAAAAAAGCACTCGGTCTCGGTCCTATTTTAAGTTCTTTAGAGAAACCACACACACATAAATTCACTAATCTAGTCAATGGTTTAAAATGTAAATGTTCTGGGGCGCCCGGGTGGCTCAAACACCCGCCTTCCACTCAGGTCATGATCTTGAGGTTCGTGGGTTCGAGCCGCACGTCGGGCGCGGTGCTGACAGTTCGGAGCCTGGAGCCTGTTTCACATTCTGTGTCTCCCTCTCTCTCTGCCCCTCCCCCACTTGCCCTCTGTCTCTCTCAAAAATAAACATTAAAAAAAGGATAAAAATACATAAATGTAAATGTTTCAATCACTTAATACAAGAGAACTGTCAGTTCTGTAAAGTACATACAAAAGCTCGCCTCCAGAGCTATGGTTACACCATACAACAAAATTCACCTGGGTCACTTTGATGTGGTCTTGGGGAGTTGGTTCACACAAGCCTGTCAGGTCAGGATTCTGATTCCGTCCATCTGGAAACAGATAGCTGTAAAAAGAGTAACCAGCCTCGGGGTTTTACTAAAGCTAATTTGTAACTGCTACCAAGACAAGACAAATTTTATCTAGCAATTCTCTCATTCTAAAAGGGCAGTTTTGCATAAGTACAAAGATGTATCTTACTAATACTTCAAAAAAACATACAGGGGCGCCTGGGTGGCTCAGCAGGTTGAGCATCCGAATCTTGATTTCGGCTCAGGTCATGATCCCAGGGTTGAGGGATCAAGCCCCACATCGGCCTCCACGTTGAGCATGGAGCATGCTTAAGATTCTCTCTCCTTCCCTCTGCCCCTCTCTCCCACTTGCACTCTCTCTCTCTCTCTCTCAAAACAAACCAAAACAAAACAAAACAAAAACAGAACAGTTCCAAGAAGATATTCCCAAACACTGATAGCTCTTTCTCTAGGCCACAATGCCCCAGGCTCTATCGTCTGAGAGGCTGACAACTTTTTCAGTAAAGGGCCAGACGGTAACTATTTTTGGCTCTGCAAGCCACGTAAGTCTGTCTGTGTCATGTATTCTTCTCTGGTTGTTGTTTTTTAAGTAACACTTGAAAAGGGAAAACCTGTCTTAGGTGCGGGCTGTACCACAACAGCCAGCCTCACAGCTAACAACAGCTTCGAGCCATAGTTTGCCAACCCCTATGACTCCTTTTAAATAAAAACAAAAGTCCTCCAGAACCTGGAGGTCGAAACAATATAACCTGTTAAGACGCTCCTTGAATCTTAAACTGCAAAAGAACCCTGGAATAAAGTCACTGATGGTCAAGTTTCACAACCCCTAAGTCCCTAGACTCCAGCAGATGACAAACAGTAGATACTCACAAGCCTTCCCTGAAGCCGTCAATCAGGGCTTGGAAGAGAGGTTTATTGTGTGGGATTGTCTGGAGAATGTTCCCGTCAGCAGTGACGTACCCAATAGCCCACTGACCCAGACGAGTGCAGCTGAGCCGGAAAATGTAACTGTGAACGGTGAGGAACAGAACCTTTTACATACTTGTATTCGGGTGGAAGCGGAGACAGAGACAAAAATCAAAAGGACCACCAATAATAGATTCCACGATGACTACAGAGCAAAAGCAAGAAACACATAAGCTCAATTTTTAAGTGGCTTGAAAGCATTTGTCAAACCCTAAGATCTGAATCCGTCAACTCCTCTGGTGAACGGACAGCAATCCCAGTAAAGAAACGTGGCCGCTGGGGAACTAACGCAAGATGGTGTTTCCTCCTTTCTGGCAAAGGTCACAAGAGAATAAGATATAGGAGGATAAACCTCTTTGCTTCAAGGAACCGACCTTCCAGGTTTGTGAATGAACTTCTGGAGCCGAGCTTTTACTTCATCATACGTCAGGAAAGCCATGTATCCGGGATGAGTTACAGCGAGACTGTTCCAGTTCCTGAGCAAAGAGGACCACGGCTAAGGGAACAAGAGTTCAATCAGACCACTGAGCTCAAGACCTAAAACCAACTTCAGAGCAATGAAAAACAGAAGGCAAACAACCTTGATTCTCAATGATAAACTCTCCATTTACTCTCACAAATTTTGAATTATGTTGTCACTCTGAGGGAAACACGGTTGAGATAAGAGCTTACAAAAACTAAGAGAAAACAAATATACACTTACAGAAAGATTTTTTTCATAAAATGAAATTCACGACATTCTAACGCAGTTCTACTGACAGGAGTGAGGTTAAATAGCAACAAACAAAAAAATCAGAGAAACAGCAGGACCCACACGTGCAACTAAGAAGTTGCAAACAAAGGCTTATGCAAGTTTGGCTACACGCACATTATCTTTATGGAAAGAAATAAATGAGCTCTTTCGAAGCTCTCAATGTTAACAGTCAAGAATTTCAATACAATAGGAGAAAAAGTTGGAAACACATAATGTCCAGCAACAGGAAACTGATTAAATAGATCACATTATACCCATTTTCTGGACATTCCAAAACCATTAAGACAATGCAAAAGAAGACTACTCACTAACAAAAGGAGATAATAAATATGAGGTGAACAAAGCAGATCATATAGTTATTTTTACCAATAAATAAATAAATAGAAATACAGGGCAGTGGGGGTTTTTTTTTTTTTTTTGCTTATAATTTCTAGACTAAAAATACTTTTATACAATAGACTTTCAAATGTTACTTTTTTAAAGAGCTCTCTCTTCAGAAAAGTAGCAACAACTAGTTGTTAGTTTTCTGTTTTTAGTATCCTACCTGAAAGAGTCTTGTGAAGATGTCAAATTCAAAAACTGAAATATAATCATTGCAGGTCAGATCAATAGTGGATTTCAGAGCCATGGCCTCGAGCCCGGAACTGATGGGATGCACTTCGTGAAGGGCCTGTCGGAAACTCTTCCAAGGGACTATTGTCCTGGGTGGGGGGTGGGAGGGAAGGCACTGAGTGAGACAACAGACAATTCTGGGCATTGCTAAAATAACCAAGGAAAAGAAAGCCACACGAAGGTCTTAAAATCAATTTCAATTCTCTTAAAGAAGCTAAGCTATATTTTGGATTGAGAAGAGAAAGGGAGTAAACGATGTATTTAACTTTCTAATGCGTACATTAGTAACAGAGACATCTTCTTCCACTATTCTTTGGCAGAAGGTCACAAACTAACGCCTTTCTCCTCTTTCGTCACACATTTGTTCCATTTAGGGAAGCATGGAAAGAGAGAGGAAATTACTCTTTTTATATAATAAATGCAACCTCTGGCCAGGCCTCAATTAACAGCAAGCTTACGTTTAAACTAAGTTTTTTATTTTTTTAAATATTTATTCATTTTGAGAGAGAGAGACTGCACACGCATGTGTGCGTGCACGAGCGGGAGAAGGGCAGAGAGAGGAGGGGAGAGAATCGCAAGCAGGCTCCGGGCTGTCAGCACAGAGTCCAACATGGGGCTTGATCCCACGAACCGTGAGATCACAACCTGAACCAAAATCCAAGAGTTGGACACTTAACCAACTGAGCCACCTAGGCGCCCCAAAATAACTTTTTCTTTTCTTTTTTTAATTTTTTTTTAAATGTTTATTTTTGAGACAGAGGGAGACAAAGCGCGAGTGGGGGAGGGGCACAGAGAGAGGAAGACACAGAATCTGAGCAGGCTCCGGGCTCTGAGCTGTAGGCACAGAGACCGTCGCGGGGCTCAAACTCACGGACCACGAGATCATGACCTGAGCCGAAGTCAGAAGCTCAACCGACTGAGCCACCCAGGGGCCCCCAAAATAACTTTTTCAAAGCATGAAATACATTCTGAGTTCTTTGAGGAACTCACACTCTCAAGGATGAGACAGGAGGAAATAGGCTTATGGCACAGGAGCAACAGAGTTTGACAGGGATGAGGAATAAATTATTAATATAAGTGATTAAACCCCAGATAAGGCAAGCACCAGATATTATGGGATTTCTATTTCTCAAAATACAAGCTCATTGCCTTTGAAAAGTTTTAAGACATCAAGTGGCATTTTGAACTCTTTTCTAATGTAGTTATTAAGTTAAAAGAAACAAAGTTAAACTTATTCCCGTCCTCTTTACCCAGATTTTTAAATCACTAATTATTCTATGTTTTACATTTACACATATTTTGAAAAAGGTGGCATTTAAAAAGAAATTTACATTAGGATCTGTATATTCGATGAAAAACTTTTATTGTTTTCTATCTTTTCATTTCCTTGATCCAAAGTTTCAGAGGACATACAAGGACATTTATATTAATACTTAAGAGCATAAGCTTAATTCATGAATCTGTCTGTCGAATTTAAAACTTCTATACATCAAAAGACAATATAAGGAAAGTGGAAAAACCAGCTACGGATTAGAAGATACTTGTAATGTAAGTAACTAACAGACAATCCGTATCTTACAAGAGGAGAAAGAGTAGTAAAAAGGACGAGTCAGGAAGAGGAATAGGCAAGTTAGGGTAAGAATCCTGACTGGTCACACCTGTGAAAAGATGCTCAGTCTCCCATGTCATCAGGACTGTAAAGCAAAATATGACACCCAATTCACATCACCAGTGTTAGCCAGACTGTGGAGCCACTGGAATTTATGTACACTACTCACAGGGACATAAACTAGTATAACCACTTTGGAAAGCAACTGGGCAATATCTGGCAAAGCAGAGGATGTGAAACCCCCTGATTTGGCTATTTTGCTCCTAGCATGGAACTATGAAGAAGCTCCTGCCTATGAAGGTGAATATAATTTTGTTCACCTCAGCGGTTTGTGATAGCAAATAATGTGAAACATATGTCCATTAACAGCAGAACGGATGGGGAGAAAAAGAAATAAATATTCAAACAAAGAGCACGGGTCTCAATTGAATCTGCGAAATTTTCTCCAAAAAGAAAAAAAAGTTAACTATTTACACCAAAGCAGGGAAGCAGATACAGTACATCCTCCCTTATCTGCAAAGGATACTTTGCAAAAACCCTCAGTGGACGTCTGCAAACACAGTAATACCAAACCCTATCTGTATTATGCTTCGTCCTATACACACACACACACCTAAGATAAAATTTAATTTCTAAATTAGGCACACTGAGAGATTAAGAACAATAACTACTCAAATAGAACTATAACAATATACTGTAATGGAAGTTATAGAAATATGATCTTTCTCTCTCACAATATCTTACGGTACATACCCTTCTTGTCGTGGGTGATGTGAGATGATAAAATGCCTAAGTGATGTGATGAAGGGAGGTGAATCACGTAGGCACTGTGATGTAGTGTTAGGCTACTAGTGACCTTCTGATGAAGCATCAGGAGGATCACCTGCTTCTGGACCACAGTTGACCGCAGGGAACTGAGACCATGGAAAGTAAGACTGCAGATAAGGGGGGGAGGGGGGAAGCTACTGTACATTCATGTTCGTTATTTTTCTCTATGCTTTTCCGTATTATTTCATTCATAAAAAAATAAGTAGGGGCTCAGTCAGAAGACCATATGACTCAGGGTTGTGATTTCGAGCTCCACACTGGGGTTAGAGTTTACTTAAAAGAAGTTGGGGCAGCTGGGTGGCTCAGTTGGTTCAGCATCTGACTCTTGATTTCAGCTCACAGTTGTGAGATCACTTGTGACATCAAGCCCTGTGTCGGGCTTCGTGCTGAGCAGGAGGCCTGGTTGGGATTCTTTCTCTCTCTCCCTCTCTGCTCCTCCCCCACTCTTTCTCGCTCTCAAAATAAAATAAACATTAAAAAAAAAAAAAAGGAAAAAAAGTTAAAAATTAGATAAAAAATTAAAAAATACACAAAAGGCCAAAACATATGCTTTAGTTTTTCATAGTTCAAATTATTTGAGCACTTACTTTTCCCCAAAAGCTTTCCTCCAAAATTCTGCAGCGTCTGCTTTCGTAATCCGAAATGTGTCTCCTTGAAAAAGTCCACTTGGAAAGATTCCTTTTAGTTCCGCCAGCATGTGGCTGAAGATCAGGGACAGTTTGGTTAGGTTTCGCCTACAAATGATCAGAAGTGCAATAATTAAACACATAGTTATTTTTATTTTAAATTCACTGAAATCAACCATGTCAGGTGTGTAATTAATATGAACATGAATATACATTTACGAAGAACCTCTTCCAATATACTTTCTGATCAATATTATTCAGAGATATTATAAAACTAGGAAAGGAGAGAGGAAGGAAATGTGCTGTTGACATATGAAATACTCTGTGATACTATCTGTGTTCAAAGCAGGGCTTCAGAAACTGTTTTTGCTCTAACATCATATGAAAGATGCAGATATAACAGAGCAAAGACTGTGGCACTCACTAGATCCACTCCCATTCCCTCCATTCAAAAGATGTCCTATAGTAAATAGAAAAAATTTAACAG
Source organism: Panthera leo (assembly GCF_018350215.1). Taxonomy (NCBI): domain Eukaryota; kingdom Metazoa; phylum Chordata; class Mammalia; order Carnivora; family Felidae; genus Panthera; species Panthera leo. The sequence goes on along the minus strand of NC_056688.1, from coordinate 16,746,411 downwards.
GAATATATTTTAAGGCTTCTAATCTAACTCAAGCCAAATACCTCTGAGTATTCACTAATATGAACAAATCCACGTTTTGAAGATGACAGAGGACTCAAATAAAGGTACTTACTTGAACACCTCTACTAATCTACTCACAAAAGAGACGAAATGCTAACAAAGCAAAATAATCAGAATAGCTTTGTATAAGCTATTCTGGATTTTAAAACGAATCATCATACGACTCACACAAATTAAAAAATAAATTACTAATAAATTAATAAATGACAATTCTCAATTTAAATATCTAAGACCTAACAAATATTTTCACTTAAATCAGACCTTAAAGAGGTTAAGTTTTACCAAAACAACTCCTCATCCTATACCAAAACTGAAGTGCTAAAATCCAAACCGTGTAAACATTTCTAAGTGAATATGCTACTATTTTGCTTTGACCATCAGGGAACTTATTCTAATAACCTGTTTAATCTCTGCTTAATGAATGGAATCATAAAGATGCCACACAGCTTAATGTACTGAGTTATGTAATCACTGTGTTGGGGCACCTGGGCGGCTCATTCGGTTAAGCGTCCAATTCTTGATTTTGGCTCAGGTCATGATCTGAGGGTCGTGGGACTGAGCCGCACACGTTAAGATTCCCCACCCCCTCTGCTAGCACTCTCTCTCTCTCTAAAATTAAAGAGTCACATGCTCCACCGACTGAGCCAGCCAGGCACCCCTAGGTGTATACTGTAATCAGATTACCTTTCTTACCTTTAATGTGCTGTCACACAGAAAAGACATAGACAGATGCTTTACTGTTAAGCACCAAACCAGCTACCGGCTGCACTACCTTCCCTTTGTCTCAGTCATTGGTATTTCTGTATTCAAAAGTCTATTCTTGTCATGAGTGGCTTATAAAATTTCAAGTCAATTCATAATCAAATTTGCTCATCTAAAAATTCTCTTTACTTTTCTCTTTATGTTATAATGGAGATCCCATCTTTGTCTTTAATGTATAAAATGCTGCACCAAAGTAACCAAGTCTCTCTAGCCCTGACTCTTGTGCAAAATGCTACTGAAATCTTTCCAGTCAGCTTTTCAACAAATCCGCTCCACTTTCCTGATATGTCTTCTTGCACTTGTAGCAAGTTATTCTCTTTCTAGTTTCCTATTTGTTTTCTGAAAGCACCTACAAAAGTGATAATATATTCCTTGAAGACAGTCTTAAAATAATTCATATGCTAAATAGATCAAGTGTGAGACAGGAATACACGCACTTATCCAATCCCTGAGTTCCATCAGCAGTTCTCCTCTTGGCACTCGGAGATCCTTCCATTATGGCTTGCTAGAACTTTTACTATTTTACCAAAGTTGTAACAAAAATCATAAAGATCAAGGCTGTATCACAGAATGGGGTGCCTGGTTGGCTCAGCTGGTAAAACATGCGACACTTGATCTTGGGGTTGTGGGTTCCAAGTTTCACATTGGGTATAGAGAGTACTTAAAAATAAAATTTTTAGGGGCGCCTGGGTGGCTCAGGCAGTTAGCATCTGACTCTTGATTTCAACTCTGGTCATGATCTTCCAATTTGTGCGATTGAGTCCCGCATCAATCCCTCTTGGGATCCTGTTTCTCCCTCCTTCTCTGTCCCTCCCCTACTCTCTCAAAAATAAATAAACTTTAAAAACAAACAAACAAAAAGAATATATCACAAATATATCTCAGAAGAATTCTGCAACACAGAACTTGGTAGAAAACGTGCCAAGCACCAATTATTCCCAATGACCTTACTTTCAAGTCGTCAGCGGGACACAGTAGACCGAACCTCAATAAACATAGATCACATTCTGCCAAATGTTAATCTTTAAAGAGAAACAAGTGAGAGCCCAGGATTTCCTTAGGTTATGCTAAATTGTTGAGAACTTCCTATGTGTAAAGAACTATGCTGGGGCGCCTGGCTGGCTCAGACAGAAAACATGCGACTCTTGATCTCAGCGTCGTGAGTTTAAGTCCCACACTGCGGGTATAGGTTACTTAAATATTAAAAACACAAAAAACAAAACAAACTATGCTAAACAGTACAGCAGAGTAATATATGTATAATATGACCAAGAAGATATTATATCACACTCTCAAGGTTTTAACAGCTTTTTCAGGACTCTTATTTCCTCCTGAAAGTATCTTTCTTTGGTTTCTCTCATGTTGTCCTCTCTTGGTTCTCCTACTGGCTTTGTCTTTCTTTGGCTTTTCTTCCTATTCTCTCAACAGAGCTATTTCCCAAGAATATGCTCTCGGCTACTTTCTTTTCTCTCTCCGTGTAATCTCTTGACTCTTCCTTCACAATCAGAAGCTTGAGAAACCACTCTGCAAGCGATTCCCAAATCTTAAAATTTGGTAACTTTCCAACTGCCAACTATACTTCTCCATTCACATGCTAACACCTCAAAGCAACATGTTCAAAATTAAATTAATCTTCCTTCTCAAATCTGTTCTGTCTTCATATTCTCTGTAACGACAACACCATCTTACTTCCCACAAATTCAAAACCTTAGAAGGGCGCCTGGGTGATTCAGTCAGTTAAGCATCCAGCTCCGACTTAGGTCATGATCTCACCACGGTTTCATGGGTTCAAGCCTCACATCGGGCTCTCCACTCTCAGCACAGAGCCCACTTTGGATCCTCTGTCTCCCTCTCTCTCTGCCCCTTCCCCGCCTGCACGCAGGAGCGCATGTGCGTGCTCTCTCGAAAATAAACATTAAAAAAAATTTTTTTAAATAAAGAGTTTCTGAAGTATATATATATATAAATATAAAGCTCAGAGTTATCTCGGCTTCTTCCCCCTCCCTTATTCTCCATATCTGACCTATTTGTCAATTTGCTGACCACTGTTGTCTTCCTACCTTTAAACTACATGATTTTAATTGAAGTTCGTTGCTACCCTCCCCCACCTACTCCACAATTCAAACTTTAGTCTTCCACACAGATGGCCAACAGACACGTGAAAAGATGTTCAACATCACTCAACATCAGGGCAATGCAAATGAAAACCACAAAGAGATATCACCTCACACCTGTCAGAATGGCTCCTATCAACACACAAGAAACAATTGTTGGTGAGGACGGGGAGAAAAAGGAACCCTCATGCACAGTTGGTAGGAAGTGAACTGCTGTAGCCACTGTGGAAAACCATACGGTGGTACCTCAAGAAGGTAAAAATAGGGACGCCTGGGTGACTCAGTCGGTTGATGTCCGACTTCAGCTCAGGTCATGATCTCCCGGTTGGTGGGTTCGAGCCCCACTTCGGGCTCTGTGGTGACAGCACCGGAGCCTGGAGCCTGCTTCAAATTCTGTGCCTTCCTCTGTCTCTGTCCCTCCCCTGCTCACACTTTGTCTCTCTCTCTCAAAAATAAACATTACCAAAAAAATGTGGTTGGGGGAGGGGGAGGAGGAGGGGAGTGGTCTCTAGTCCTATGATTAGGTCTCAGCCTTTAAAAAAAAAAAAAAAGGTAAAAATAGAACGATCCTACAATCTAGTAATTGCACTACTGGGGATTTACCCAAAAATTACAAAAGCACTGGTTCAAAGAGATACATGAACCCCTATGTTTATAGCAGCATTATTTATAGTAGCCAAATTATGGAAGCAGCCCAAGTGTCCACTGACTGATGGATAAAGATGTGTGTGTGTGTGTGTGTGTGTGTGTGTGTGTGTATACACACACAATGAACTATTACTCTGCTATAAAAAATGAAAGCTTCCCATTTGCAACCACATGCATGGAGCTAGAAAGTACAATACTAAGTGAGATAAGTCAGGCAGAGAAAGACAAATACCATATGATTTCACTCATACATGTAATTTAAGAAACATATGAGTAAAGGAAATAAGATAGGCAAACCAAGAAACAGACTCTTAACTACAGGGAACTCTGATGGTTAACAGAGGGGAGGAGGGTGGGAGACGGGTGAAACAGATGGTGGGGATTAAGGAGGGCACTTATGATGAGCACGGGGTGATGAATGCAAGTGTAGAATCACTAAACTGTACATCTTAAAACGAATATTACAGGTTTTTTAAAATTTATTTTGAGAGAGACCGAGAGAAAACAAGCGGGGGAGGGAAAGAGAGAGGGAGAATCCGAAGCAGATTCAGCATGGACATAGGGCTCGAACCCATGAAACCGCAAGATCATGACCTGAGCCGAAATCAAAAGTCGGACGCTTAACCAACTGAGCCACCCAGGCACCCCATTATTACACTGTACGTTAACCAACTGGAATTAAAATTAAATACAATAACAAAAACAGACTTCAGTCTTCAGTCTCCTCCCGTGAAGGCGAATCCTGCCACATATACAACTGCCTTTTTAAGGAGGGGAAAAAACAATTTCCACACTGCCAGGGGGACAAAACCCAAACTCAATTTTGATTTGAAGACTTTCCGCTGACTTGAATCTAAGCTACCTCTCTTAATTTCTTACTTCTTCACGAGTATGTTCTAGCCAAACTGAATACGTCATCTTTTCTCATACATACTACCCTTGTTCACTTTCCCACCTATAAGCCTCTGCTTATCAGTTTCCCTAGTCTGAAATAAGACACAGCTTAAATGTCATTTCCTAAGAAGACAGCTAGAAGTAATAAACCACTCAAATACCCACAGCACGTTCACCGCAGCTCTCATGTCATCTGAACCCCTCTTGTACTATAGTTATCTATGTACACGAGAGCTAAATCCATTTCTAACGGGTATTTACATCGCTTTGGGCAGCTGCCACAATTTCTAACCTTCGTTATACCTTCAGAAAACACTGCCTACTAGTGCTAGGCTCTAGGGATGGATGCAGCTATGAACAAAACAAAATCTGGCTTTTTGGCATTCCTGTTCCCATGGGAGAGCATCAGGTGGTGGGAGAAAAGTGCTCGGCAGAAAAACAATGCAGCCTATGAGAAGAGAGTCACGGAGAGTTGTTGTTTTAGAGAGGGTCGTCTTAGGAACCTCTCTTTTCAGAGTTGATTTCTAAGCCAAGTCTGAAGCAGGGGCAAGAAGGGAGTCTGGGATGACTGAGCTGTGTTGGCATCTTTTCAAAGAATGTTCCAGAGAGATCTACCAAGGGTCCAGCACGATGCTGGATCAGAGATAAAATATACACACCAAAATCATAATGAGCAGAAAGCTATTTTAATTTGTGAAGCCACCAAAAAAAAAAAAAAAAAAAAAAAGAGAGAGAGAGAGAAAGAAAAGAAAAGGGAAAGTTATTGACCACAAGGATGTAATGGCACCAGGCACCTAAGAGCAGCTCAAAGTGCTGACTGAAATAGTTACTGAAAATCAATTTGAGACACTTTCCTACTCAAGGATGCATCCCCAAAAAGCCAACTTACATTTCTGAAAACCACCAGAGTTGTGCACCATAAGCATCATACTTCTTAAAAGGAAATTAAATATCTATAAAAGCCCATGGGTCACAGCATTTTGTAACTGATCTGAGTTGAAATTCTGTTCAATAACATTTTAAGGCCGCTGGCTTATGGTTGAGTGCTGTGTATAAGGCTGAGTTTCATCAGCAGAATCCGTCTAAACATGTAATCTTAGAACAACGAGGCGTGATGGATATTTAGCTTATTACGAGGTAAGCAATACTTTTCAAAATTCTGTCAGCAGTTACTTCAATTCATACAATATGTTCTAACAATTCTCCAAAGAGCCACAAAGGAACACAACTGTTCTATTTTTTTTATAAATACCCTGAAGACAAAACTTTTCTTAAGTTCCAGCAGTAGCAAGTAATACAGGTTTTACTTTAACTCATGAGGTATTTGAAGAAGGAAGTCATTTTTTTTAATGTTTATTTTTGAGAGCGAGACAGGGAGCAAGTGGGGGAGGGGCAGAGAGAGAGAGAGAGAGAGAAAGGGAGAGAGAGAAAGGGAGAGAGAGAGAGAGAGAGACAGAATCCCAAGCAGGGTCCAGGCTCCAAGTTGTCAGCACAGAGCCCGAAGCGGGACTCAAACTCACAAACCGTGAGATCATGACCCGAGCCGAAGTTGGATGCTCAACCAACTGAGCCACCCAGGTGCTCCCATTTTTATTACCTTTGACACCAAACATCTACACCTAAGTAACCACAAATGCTACCCTCTAGCTTCCCTCCTCCTCTTCTCTTAGCTCACAACTTCCCCATAATAATCGAATGCTGACTCAGTATACAGTGTCAATTGTTTTCAAAGTTCAGACCAGTGTCAGCTCTTTCCCCCTAACTCAGGTCCTACTCTACAAGCCAACATACCTTTGTACCTGAGGCCTAAAATAATGGTTCCATTTTCTGTGTATAGTTTCAGTTAATAAGGGACTAAGATTTCTATGTCACCAATACATAGCTATATTAAAGATTAAAGAAGCAATATAGCTCCTGCTTTAGCTTCTAAAGTAGAAAGATAAATACAACTTGATACGAATTGCAATCACCATTTCTATAAATCAAACAGAACAGTGTTGAAAAGTAGCCTTTATATGAACACGAGATAAACAGAAAACTCTTCAAACGATTCCAACCAATGAACTTACCACACAAAATACTGAAAAACAAGCCATCTTTAGAACTCATGGCCACAAAGTACTTTGCAGAGAAAGAGGAAATGAAAAAAAGAACATAGTATGGGGAGATAAATTAACTCTTTATGTTACAATTTATGAACATTTAAGAGGAATACTGAGAATGGCACCACTCTTGCTTTAATGAGAATGCTCCATCCCTTCCAAGTATAGCAACAATTTATTGCACGAAGAAAAGGACTTTTCAGAAATAAGTATTAAGAGATTGAGATCTTTTAGAAAACAATGATGACTTACAATACAGTTAGTCCAACATATTCATAAAGACATTCTCACTTAGGGTTACTTTTCTGAAACTCCATTTTGGGGGCGCCCGAGTGGCCCAGTTGGTTAGGTGTCTACTTCAGCTCAGGTCATGATCTCACAGTTGGTGATTTCAAAAACCATGGAGGGCTCTGGACTGCCAGTGTGGAGCCTGCTTGGGATCCTTGCTCCCTTCTATCTGCCCCTCCCCTACTTGTGCTTTCTCTCTCAAAATAAATACATGAACTTAAAGCACAGTCCTTAAAAAAACCCAAAAAACTCCATTTTGATAGTAATAAATTCTGTAACTCACAAGCATGGTCTGTCTATTCTTTCTACAAAGGAGTATGTGAAAATATATGTGAGAATAGTTAAAAAGACTAGAGATCTAAAATGTATTTCCTGGAGGGGATGCGTGGGTGGATCAGTTGGTTAAGTGACCGACTTTGGCTCAGGTTGGGATCTCGTGGATCGTGAGTTCAAGCCCCATGCTGGGTTTTCTGCTGTCAACACAGAGCCTGTTAATCTAATGTGGTAATTAAATACTGTTACCTATTTGGGGGTGCCTGGGTGGCACAGTTGGTTAAGTGTCCGACTCTTGATCTCAGCTCAGGTTCATGATCTCATAGTTCATGAGTTCAAGCCCTGCCATCGGGCTCTGTGAGGTTGTTGCAGAGCCTGCTTGGGATTCTGTCTCTCCTTTTCTTTCTGTCCCTTCCCTGCCTGTGCTCTCTCTCTCAAAATAAACTTTAAAAAAATTTTTTTTAAATATTGTTATACATTCTAACATTAGAGACTTGCTAAATGCCAGAATCTGTGAATTATTTTACTCAATTTTCTTTCTGAAGAAATAACACAGGGGTGCCTGGGTGGCTCAGTCTGTTGAGCATCAGACTTCAGCTCAGGTCATGATCTCACAGTCCCTAAGTTCAAGCCCTGCATCAGGCTCTCTGCTGTCAGCACGGAGCCTACTTAGGATCCTCTATCCCCATCGCTCTATCCCCCTTGGTTGCTCTTGCTCTCAAAAATAAATATTAAATGTGAAATAAGTGTTAAAAACATTTAAAAAAGGTAACACAGAAACATCAAAAATCATCTCAGCCATTTCAAAATACTGTCTCATGTGAAAATGGTTCAAAGACTCAGAAAGAAGTTTCTTTGATTTTTAAAGCAAAGGAAGCAAGACTTTCCTTTTATAATTTAGTCACTTGTAGAATCTAGGGGACAGGTATAGGATTGGTGTAAAGTTCTTTCAATGTTTCTGTATGAATGAAAATTTTCATAGTAAAACACTGGGGGGAAACCCCAATAATTTAGGCTGAAATGTATTTTAGTATTTGTGGACCCAATGAACCTGTATTTCCCAGTGGGTAAATTTCAAAGTGATTAACACTTTTAATACAATGATTCATAAATAGCTACACAACATTATACAGTATCATTTTGAAGTTGTAAAACATTCTCCCAAATGAGGTCAATATAACCCATTTTTTGACATTTAGCCATGGTGTGGGCTAAGGACTCCACAGAGATGATGACAAATTAATTATACTGTTGAATGGTGAAATGATCAGTGTTTGTAAGTACTTCATGTACTGGTACCATTTCAGTGATAACTATGCTGCTTTCCTAGTCACTGGACTCCAAAAACCTTACATGCAAACACTAATGTCATCCAAAGAATGCTGACTGAGAACATAGTGACATGACATTTATAACTCAATAGCAGCATCCTCTGCTCAGAGTAATCAGCTTTAAAAATAGATACAACGGAACTTCTTTCAACAAGCTTCACAGGAAGTCAATAAAGTACTGTTTAGCTCTTATCTGCTTAAACTGCTTTAAAAGGGGGGGGGGGGGGGTGCAAAACCAAAAGCATCACCTACAAAAGGAGTTCTAAACCAGTATCTCTGAAAATATCAATGACCTTTTTTTTTTTATAATACTAAACACACATTAAACGTATCTGCATATTGGTGGTCCTGCCTTTGAGGTCCCCAGTTACATGTAACAGACTACCATCACACAACATTAATCATCCAGAGCATTTTGAACTACCGGTTTCATAGAATTCAAAGCTAAAGGGACACTAATGTAATTCACCAAGTGACTGGGAGGGCAGCAGCCCATGTGAGAATCTCTAATACTCCCCTCACACTTCTAACAAATTAATCTTAAAACTCAGACTCAATCTCTTTACTCCCTCCTACACAAAGATTTTCAAAGACTTCCCAATAACCACCAAAAAAGTTCAAACTCCTCAGCTTGTAAATTAAAGCACTTACAAGATGGTCCCAATTCATCCTTCTAAACATATACTACAATATTTTCCCAAACATTCTATACTTTCTGGGGCCCCACACCTCTCTTGATGGTGTTACATCAATACATGCCTCCCTCTAGTTCTAATAGTTCACCTTAAGAGCTTATTATGTGTCAGATGCTTTGCTAAACTACATGCATACCTCCTGTGATTCTCACAATGCTTTGAGATAGGAATCATTAATCCTACCTTACAAATGAAGAACAAAGACAAGGATATTAAATGACTCACCCAAGGTCATAGAGCTAGTAACTGGCAGAGCAGGTCGTGAGCCCAAGCTGGTGGGAATGATATATATTTCCTTTCTAATGCCTGTGGTTACTAAAATCCTGCCCAAAGTTCATTCTAAATGCTGTCTCTTTGGTGTATATATTGGGTGGGGTGGGCACGGGATATTTAACAGCTTTCATTTAATGTCTTACTCTCCAACCCCAGACCCCAAAGCATCTTAATTCTTGGCACAGGCTTCATGGGGCGCCTGGGTGGCTCAGTCTGTTAAGACTCCAACTTTGGCTCAGATCATGATCTCTCAGTTCATGAGTCTGAGCCCCACATCGGGCTCCGCACTGGCAGTGTGGAACCTGCTTGAGATTCTCACTCTCTCCTTCTCTCTCTGACTCTTCTCTGTTCTCTCTCTCAAAATAAATAAAACCTAAAAAAATAAAATAAAAAATAAAATACTTAGCACAGGTTCCATCATGTTCTGCTTTGCTTCAGCTGTCTCAGTCCCCAACAGAATAACAACTCCTTAGGGACAGGAGCAGGTAAAGTGTCTTACACACTATCTCCTGCAGTAGTGAGCACACTGCCTTGCACTTAACAGGCATTCAATAAATGTGTAGAATGGAATTAGAAAATATAACTTTACCTTTTAAATAAACTTATTTTGGAATCTTAGATTTACAGAAAAGTTGCAAAGATAGTACAGAATGTTCCCATATACCCCTCATTCAGTTTCACTTTCTCCTAATGTTACCACCTCATGTTACTATGGTACATCCATCAAAAGTAACAAACCTGGGGCGCCTGGGTGGCGCAGTCGGTTAAGCGTCCGACTTCAGCCAGGTCACGATCTCGCGGTCCGTGAGTTCGAGCCCCGCGTCAGGCTCTGGGCTGATGGCTCGGAGCCTGGAGCCTGTTTCCGATTCTGTGTCTCCCTCTCTCTCTGCCCCTCCCCCGTTCATGCTCTGTCTCTCTCTGTCCCAAAAATAAATAAAAAACGTTGAAAAAAAAAATTTAAAAAAAAAAAAAAAAAAAAGTAACAAACCTTCATCAGTATGGTCCTATTAAGTAAACCCCAGACATTATTCAGGTCTCACCTGTTTCTTCCATTAATGTCCTTATCTGTTTCAGGATCTACTCTAGGATACATAACATTTATCATCATATATCCGCACTCTCCTCTGGTGTGGGATAGTTTCTTAGTCTTTGTTTTTCGTGACCTTAAGAGTTTCGAGGGTTACTGGCCAGGTATTCTGTAGCACATGCCCTCAAGGTGTTTAGCTGATTTTATTCTCATATTTTTGACCGTGCTTGAGTTTACAGAAAGAATGTCATAGAAGTGAGGTGCCCTTCTCATCACAACAGGGGATATGTGAGGTCCACATGACATCACTAGTGATGCTAAGCTTGACCATTTGGTTAATGCCGGGAGTGTCTGCTTCTCCACTGTATAGTTATCAGTGGAAAAGATTTACTTTTTCACAATCTATTCTTTCTTTCCTAACTCATCTGAAACAGTGATCACTTATACTAGAGACAATATTTTAAAATAATTATTTCTGGGGTGCCTGGGTGGCTCAGTCGGTTAAACATCTGACTCTTGGTTTCCGCTCAGGTCATCTCACAGTTCGTGGGATTGAGCCCCATGTTGGGCTCTGTGCTGACAGCATGGAGCCTGTTTGAGATATTCTCTCATTCATTCTCTCTCTCTCTCTCTCTGTCTCGCCAAAGCATAAGAGACTCTTAAAAACTGAGAACAAACTGAGGGCTGATGGGGGGGGGGGGAGGGTGGGTGATGGATATTGAGGAGGACACCTGTTGGGATGGGCACTGGGTGTTATATGGAAAGCAATTTGACAATAAATTTCATATATTTAAAAAAAAAGAGAGAGAGATTCTCTCTCTCAAAAAAATGAATAAATAAATTTCCTAAAGAGTTTAAAAATAAAATCTGACTTCTCTATATTTCAAAATAACCTTTGAATTTATTCAACCAAGTTCTGAAAGGTAACTATATAAGTTATTATATACACTGAAGCATTTGTCTGCAGCTAAAAGCATATTAACCCTGAGAACTGATTACTACTTCTCTATACCAATTCTTTAAATACACAAACACGTAAGTAACATAATGCAGAAATCTCCAAAACTTCTCATATCCTCCCACTAACAAATGACAAAACCACCAGGCAATTTTCAGAAAGCTCATTCTGTAAACTTAAAAAATAAATTAAAAATATAAGGATATATGGGGCACCTGGGTGGCTCAGTCTGTTAAGCATCTGACTTCAGCTCAGGTCATGATCTCACAGTGAATTCGAGCCCCACGTTGGGCTCTGTGCTGACAGCTCAGAGCCTACAGCCTGCTTTGGAGTCTGTGTCTCATTCTCTCTCTGCCCCTCCCCGATTTGTGCTCTGTCTCTCAAAAATAAATAAATGTAAAAAAAAAATTTTTTTTAAATATATGGATACATTATAGACAGACAGAACAAATTATACTGAGGAGATAGCTCTAATAGAATCTAATCAAATATGCAGAAAGTCTATCTGGTTAGCATTAATTATTTACCTCCTGAATATATTAGACATTAGACATTTAAATACATGGTTTTTGCCAACAAATACAGAGTAGCTACTATACTTTGCTATCCTCAAAACCTGGGAAAGAACATGGAATTTTCTATAACTATCTGAATCTAATGCTTCTAAGGGATCAAAACTAGAGAAATCTTCATCATTGCCATTCTCTTCAATGTATTTTCCATGAAATATAATCCTCAAGCTCACAATTCTGTATCTCTGTACAACTCTGGTATTAGTATTTTAGCTATTAGTATTTAGTATAGTTTATATATGTAAAGGTGTATATATAGTATATATGTAGTATATAGTATTAGCAGTATTTTATGAAACTTAACATACTTTATTAAGAAACCATCAACAAAGACAACTCCTACGACATAACAAAGAACGTCTTCCTCGACGCTACTGTCTAGTTAGCAAAGCAGACTTGCACACTTAGGAAGACTCTATAAGTACTAAAGTCAAGTAAAAACCAAGTGCCATAAGAACATGGGTGGGAGAACCACAAATTAAAACTAGTAAAATTTAGGAGACCTCTTGGGCTTTACAGAATCCATAAAACTTCCAACGATGGGAAAGAAAGGGATTCCAGGACGAGGGAGTGAACCAAGACTCCACAGAGGAGCTCGGAGACTGGTAAACCCGACCGGGATGGCTGGAGTGTATCACCACCATGGGAGCCTGCGATAAAACTGAAAACGCGGGCAAAACTCAAAATGGAGATTTAGCAAGCTGGGTGGGAGACAGGACAAATGCAGTGGGAAGTCATTAAAGGTCTGCAATCAAGAGTCATATTTAATGTGTTTTAAGGCCATAAATAACAGCAGCATTGAAGAGTGAATTAGAGGAGAATGACAAAAGCAGGAACATCAGTTAGGATATACTGCAGTAGAAACGTAATGGGAGCCTGAACATGAGCAGTAAAATAAGACCGATTTAGGGTGCCTGGCTGGCTCAGTAGTTAGAGGTTGCAACTCTTGATCTTGGGGTCATGAATTCAAGCCCTGTGTTGGGTGTGGAGATTACTTAAAAAAAAAAAAAAAAAAAATACACACACACACACACACACACGTATATGTATGTATTTTTGAAAGACCAATTTGAGAGATACTGCAGAAGTAAAATCAAGAAGAGATGACTGAATAGAAGAGATGGTGAACAGGAAACTCTGAGCCTGAGAAACTGGGATAGGGTTATTCCCATTTTTATAGTAATAAATATACAATATATTAATATTTTATAGTAATAAAAGCTAACACTTTTATTAAAGGCTTTCTATGTGTCAGGCACTTTATGTATCTTACTATTTAGTTAATTCTCATTTACAATCCTGCCAGATAGATTGAACCATTATCCCCATGTTACAGATGAAAAACCCAAGGCTGAAAGAAAAAGCCTATAACCAATCCTAGCAGTTTGGGCCTATCACCACTATGTGATACCAATGCTAGGAACAAAGCAGCAGCTGCTGGTCTGCTTAGTGAAAAGGGCACATTCTGTGTTCTGACACGTTGAGTGTGAGGTGTCCGAAAGATATTAACACGGCAACATCCAGCCAGCCGCCTGAGAAAGAGGCAGGGAAGCAGATGTGCACAGGATTGTTGACACGACTGGGAATGGAACGGCCTGTCTGTTCCTTCCCTCACACAGGACAATCCAACTGAAATGATGGCGTTTTGAAAAAACGTGGAGCATCTGTCTCCCTTTGGGAGGAGTGTGGGGGAAGGTGGGATGAAGTCGGAACATGAGTGGCAGACTTCTTTTACAAAAAGCAGAACAAATCCATGTGGAAGGTTGTCTTGAAACAATGGGCAACCAGTGTCCCAAGTGAGCCACCTTTCTAAGAAAATCATGATTTTCTACTTGTTCTCACCTAAGGCAGAAATTAATGCCATCTCTTTGGACCCAGTCTTTGTTTCTCGGTATCTTTTACAGACTTGATGAAAATGCATTTAGCATCCCAGCGCATCTCCCTACATTCTAAAATTTTAGGGGTTCTACCACCCATTCATATTTCCCAACAGGAAAATCATATGGAACCTGTATATTAGAGCCACCATGCAAAAGTAAACCATATTTACTGTGTTCATTAAATTTGGTAAAGTAAGACACGTATGATAAAATGTCAACATTGTCAAAGTGCAGAGGTATGTTCACAAATGAAGAAAAATAAAGAAAAAAATCACAAATGTGTCTTGAGTAGAATGTAAGATATTTGAAAGCTGAAATCTTAAACCTATCATGATGAATTGGTAAAATAAAATCTTCAGAATGCACCAGCTTTTAAAATCTAACACAATTAGACACAAATAAAAATATAGAAGGTATTTTAATAACAGAATACAATGAAATCTATTCCAATAACCCTTACTAATTTACTCATTCCATAAACAGTGAATGCCTACTATATGGCAAGCACTGTTCTTAAACGTGTTAAGTTTAGGGGAAATGGACTTTCATTTCAAACCTTGAGTAAACCACAACCCCTAAACAGAGTAGGCATCAAAAACCCCCTCCCCAGCCCTCACACACAGACATAGTTATGCACGCATGTATGCACAAGCATGCACATTAGACCATAACAGTACTACAGAAGAATTTTTACTGAATATTCCCCACAAAAACTAATGATTTTTGCAAACGGTCACAAATACAGAAAGAGAATAACTCATTTTGATTACTTCCATAGTCAAAAGACCATGAGAAAAAAATTCTATGCTAGTTTCTCTTACTGACATAGATGAAAAAATTGTAAACGATTGTTAAATAGAATCCAATGAAGCATTTATACATCATTACAAACTAGGGTTGATCCAAGCAATGCAAGGATAGTTTAGCATCACAAATCTATTACCACAATTCACTGTTAACAACTGCATACAGAAATAACAAAAACAAAAAAGGTTCCCTTTATAGAGCCATCTTTTTTTTGAGAGGGAGAGAGTGTGCGCATAAGCGTGGGGGGGGGGGGGGGGGAACGGAGACAGAGAGGGAGGGAGAGAATCTTAAGCAGGCTCCTCACCCAGCATGGAACCTGACGCAGGGCTCAATCTCATGACCCCAAGATCGAGATCATGACCTGAATGGAAATCCAGAGCCACATGCCCAACCACCTGAGCCACTCAGGTGCCCCTATAGAGTCATCTTTATCTCCATCACAGTCCACTTACCACTTTAGTCCCAGCCACCATCATCTCACGTAGATAACGGACTCTGGCTCCTGACTGACCATCCTATGCTCTCTGCCAATGAGCTTAGCAATGAGCTAACGAAGACCAAGGGCTCCTCCTTCCCTGACAGGAAGAGTTTCTCCTAAACATCTTCCCAAGGGCTCCCACAGTCTCTACGTACCAGGCAGCTGGTTCTCAGCAGTTCCTGGAAACAGGTGGTTCCCCAAATTCCACTTTTTACCTTACTCATCACACTCAACCCCGTAAAGAGAGCTCAGGAGTGGGTTGGGGAGGTAGGGTCTCTTTCCTGGAGCTCAGTCGCATGCCCCAACCTAAGCACTTCTCTCCACAGGACACCACGACAACAGGGGGATCTGTGTACCTGTCATCCTTCCATGCATGAATTCCAGCCTGACATTCATCTGGAGTCTACTGAGAGTCAAGTTTTCAAAAGTGACTTCAGTAGTTTTTGAATTATGAGATTTCTTCTGAAAAAATTATGGTAAAATACACATGACATAAAATTATTTTAACCATTTTCAAGTCTATAATTCAATGGATAGGACATTGAATACTTTTCTCCTTCCCACAATTTGAGGACTGTGTATCTAATTTTTTTTTAAGAAAGCAAATACTTAGGTCTGTTTTCTGTGTACAGGCATTTTTTTAAGAGTTTTCTAAATATTAACTTATTATAATATGACAGCTAATATAATAGGATATATTATAAATACAATATTTATAATATAATAAAAATTATAATATAACTTATATTATATAACTTATATATAATTCATAACATATTATATAATATTTATTGTGATTGTGATATGTAATTATTATAATAAATATAATTATATATAATATTAACTTAATATAACGTGATTATCACATTATAATATAATCCTATGAGAACACCTTTAAGTGAGATACTGAGGCAAAGAGCAGTAACTTGTCTAAGGCCATGACACACGGCTGACGGCAGAGGACTCCAATCTGGGCAATCCAGCTCACACATACCGTCAGCCCGCTTAGCACCTAATTCTACTGTGCCAAAGCATCACGGCTCAACGTGCCATGTTTCCTGATACATAAGTGTGCCGCTGAGTGGAAATGACTGACAAACTGTGCTATAAAACGGGGCCTTAATAATCATTCAGGATCTGCAAGTAAAGATTTAATCTACAAAATCTTGATCCAGTGATTAAAAAGTAAAATAGACAATATATTCACACATACACAGGCCTAAAGACCCCTGAGCAAAGTTCGTGTGGAGAATTGAACTCACTGTTAACACAAACAACAATGGAAGATTCTCTCTCCTAAATCCCTTTTCAATCGTGCTCTTTGAAATCAGAACAGGAGAATCAAAGGAAAGGATCACTATTATCTGGTTCAACTTCACCAAGATTATACAAGTCAACTATTCTAAATATAAATAACTGGGGGCGGAGGGAGGCGGCGCCTGGATGGCTCAGTCGGGGTTGGGCGCCGACTTTGGCTCAGATCACGATCTCCTGGCTGGAGCCCTGAGTCGGGCTCTGTGCTGACAGCTCAGTTTCTGGAGCCTGCTTCAGATTCTGTCTCCCTCTCTGCCTCTCCCCCACTTGCGAGCGCTCGCACTCACTTGCGCACGCGCGCTCACTCTCTTTCTCTCGCTCGCTCTCTCAAAAATAAACATTAAATGTAACTAACTGGGGGAAGAGGCCCTAAGAATAAGAATGGAAACAAGTTAAGAAATACTAACTCTAAGTACTTAAACTTGGATTTCAACCGTCTAGGTGTATTTTATTAGACACTAAAGCTGGGTGAGTGTTTTGCATGTAAAAGGAGGAGGGGGAGGGTTTAAACAAAGAGGAAAGAAAAATGCTAACGAAGTCTTCTTAGTCCATTTCTTTGGCAAATTTAAAACACTGGATTTAAGCTTTCGGGGAAAAAAACAAAACAAAACGAAAAACATGTATTGCAACACACAGTAAGTATAAGGAGAAAAAGAAGTTGCCAGGATGAGAATTCACATAGTTAGGTATCCCTAGCAAGCATTTGCTACTTTGTACACAACAGCCTGGCAAAAAAGGCATTCTTGCAGCCAGCTTTTGAGCTTGTTCTTTAAGATGTTCTCATTTAAATGCAGTTGTACACTTCACAAGTATTATGGTTTTAGAGCAAGCCTTGGTTGGCACTATTAGAGCAAAGTGATTAGAAAAAGGCTTTTACACATTCTACTTGACATTCACTGCCTACTTCGCTATAATGTTCTGGTTTCATAGAAGTTACCACAGATTCTTTGCGGGGAGGCAAGGGAGGAGCTCTTCATATTCCTTCTATTTGCATAATCAAGCTTATGTCCAATTAGAAGTATTTCAGTGACCTTCTCTTGTTATGTAAGGACATAATCCTGTGATAAATGGCACTGCTGAATGTTTTTGTGTTCAAAAGACATGCCTGTTAAAAAAATGTTTTAACTTCTCTGAGTCTATGTGGTTTACTATTTCAGAAGATACTTGAAAAGTGGGGTCTCCAAGGGATCATTTCTATAGTATGGAATGGAATATACAGTTACCTTTCCTTTACATTCAAAGAAAACCAAAGTCATGAGTAATAAACATTTGGGAGAGTAGCTTTAAAAAAAAAAAAAAGAGGCTCTGGCACTTAACTAGCTACACGTACTTGGGTAACTTATTCTAACTCTTGATAACACAAAAATATCTATCCGGGTCCTCTGCCCATTGTTTAGTCAGGTTATCTGTGTTTTTGGTATTGAGTTGTAGCAATTCTTTATATATTTTGATTATTAACCCCATATTGGACATATCATTGGCAAATATCTTCTCCCACTCAGTGGGTTGCCTTTTTGTTTTGTTGATGGCTTCCTTCACTGTGCAAAAACTTTTTAATTTGAGGTCTTCTCAAAGTGTTTACTTTTGCTTTTGTTTCTCTTGCCCCCGGAAACCAATGAGTTTACTGCCTAGATTTTCTTTTCAGAGTTTCATGGTTTTATATTTTAATTCAAATCCCTTCTCACTTCTTTTGATAAATCTCTAAAAGTGGAACTGGGGGCACCTGGGTGGCTCAGTCAGTTGAGCCTCCGACTTCGGCTCAGGTCATGATCTCAGTTTGTGGGTTCACAAGCCCCACGTCGGGCTCTGTGCCGACCTCTTGCTCAGAGCCTGGGGCCTGCTTCAGATCCTGTGTCTCCTTCTCTCTCTGCCCCTCCCCTACTCACACTTTGCCTCACTCTGTTTCTCAAAAATAAATGTAAAAAAAAATTTTTTTTCTTAAATAAATAAAAGTGGAACTGCTGAGCAAAAGTTTAAATCTTTGTATACAAACCAGCCCCCAGAAAGGCTGAACCAATTTCATTCCTACCACAACCAGATAGGGGTGCACTCAATTTCCTGCACCCTCCTTTGAAACACTAAAGCCAATTTTCCATTTTTTTGCCAATTTTTTTAGTCCAAAGGAAAATTATTTTAGGACTAGCAAACTAGATTTATTTTTTAGTATTTCTATTTGCCCTTTTTAGTTTGAGAGCAGGGGCAGGCATGTGTGTTGCACAAGCAAGTGAGGAGCAGAGGGAGAGGGGGAGAGAGAATCACAAGTGGGCTCCCTGCTGTCAGCGGAGAGCCTGACACAGGGCTTGATCTCAGTAACCTTGAGATCATGATCTGAGCTGAAATCAAGAGTCAGGCGCTTAAATGACTGAGTCACCTAGGTGCCCCCTGTCAGCTTTCTATTTAGAGAGAGGGTTTTTGTGTGTGTTTTTAAATTTTTCTTTGCTGGCTACTGCAATCTATCCTCTCTCCTTTCTTTCTTTTTCAGTCTCCACCGTCAACTCCTCTCCCCTTAGATGATTCTGTCTACTCTCATGGCTTTAAATATTATTCTGAAAGCCACTAAATTTCTAACTGTAATCTACACCTCTCCCTCTGAATTCCAATGTCCAACACAGCTAATTGCCTGGTTGACTTATTGCCTTAGATCGCTCATAAAAATAGCTCAAAAGTAAACAAGTCCAAAAGGAACTCTTGATTCTCCCCACTCCCGATTTAGTTCTTCCCACACCTAGACTCCAAATACCCCAGTTTAGTAAATGCTGCCGCCACTGGCAGAGTTAACGACAGAAATCTATAGGTCATCATCGATCCTTCTCTGTCATCTTTTCTAGCTCTCCCCTTGTCCAACTCACTAGCAATTCTTTTCGATTCTAGCTCCAATCCATCTCCTGTCTGTCCACTTTTCTCCCCAGACCAGGATGTCTCACCTCCCATGTGGCTGACAGCAACAACCTTGTCACGTCCGCCTCTCCCCATCACTGCTACCCCCACAGGCCTAATCTGTTTCCCACAGAGCAGCCAGCAGGTATCACTGTAAAGTAACAGCCAGATCAGGTCCTTCCCCTTTTCTACTTCTCTATGGCTTCCCATTGCACCATCTAGCCCGTTTCTCAAACCAGAAACCTAGCCAATCATTAACAACTCATGTTATGCCAGCCTGAAAACACATCAAGTACTATCTACTTCTTACCTTCTCTGCCATCACAACTTTGTGTTCAATTCATCATCTTCTCTGTCCAGCATTGAAAAGGAGGTGCTGCCCCTCTCCCAATCGAGAGAAATGCATTCCTAATCTGAGAGGGAATCTTTCCTCACCAAGCCCAAACTTCTCAACACAAAGATCTAAGCTGCCATCATCTACCAGTGAGATTTGGCATACTAACTTTATAACTAAAAAGGCAGGACAGTTACAACAAAGTTTAGTCTTACTTCCAAAGGACATACAACAAAACGGTAATGTTTTAAAATTAGCTGCATCTCAATATCCCATTCAGCTTCTGCTATAACATCCTGTGCAAGAAAGAAAACAGGTGCAAAAACCAGGGTTACAGATCAAAGACAAGAAAGCAGCTTATAGCTTTTGCTTAAATCGTTTTTATGAAGTCTAAGAAAAACAAGGGCAAATTTCTCTTTAGGGAAGTTACTTCATCCAATATCCTCCCTAAAACAAAGACAGGAGCAACTATATTAAATATTGATAGATATACTTATGCAGAGCATATTGAAAGGATCAGCTCTTCAACTTTCAGTCTAAGAACAAACTCCCTTGTGCATACAGCTTGAGGGGAATAAGTATGCTCCCCAAGCCACAGGTTCATCTAGAGGGGACACCTGGCCCACGCTGGATGAATCCCAGCACTTGCCTTTTCTTTGGAGTCGACTGGTTCAGGGATAATCAACTGATCTCTAGCAAGTCAGATCAAAACGGAAACTAAGAGTCAGATGTTCTGCTACAGCAGAAACCCTTAAGATGTAAATCCTGGATGTAGCAGAGGTCAGATTTTCCTTTAATTCAGACATTAACCTGCATTGAGAGAACGCAGATAGAATCCCAGCACATTTCCAACCCTGGTTTCAGTTACTCCTCAGGCTTACTTGCATTCTTGCCCCTAATGCAATTTAACATATTCACTTTTTCTAGAATTTTACAAGTCCACAGATTTCCCTCTCCAAAGAAGAAAAACCAGGAATGAAGCATGAAAGGCTTGTTAACTTCCTTTCATGATTAAAAAAAAAAAAAACAAAAAAACACACTAAACAAGGAATAGAAGAAAACTTTCATAACCTGATAAAGGACATCTCTGAAAATCCCACAGCTAAACATCATACTCAATGGCGAAAGACTGAAAGCTCTCCTCCTAATATCAGGAACAAGACAAGGATGTCTGCTCTTACCACTTCTATTCAACATAAATTCTATTCAACATGAGGTTCTAGACAACACAAGTAGGCAAGAAAAAGAAATAAAAGTTATCCATAAAGAAGTAGTAAAATTTCCTCTATTTGCACATGACATGATCTTGTTTGTAGAAAATCCTAAGGAATCCACTACAAAACTACTAGAACAGGGGCGCCTGGGTGGCTCAGTCAGTTAAGCGTCCGACTTCAGCTCAGGTTGTGATCTCATGGCTCGTGAGTTCGAGCCCCACGTCAGGCTCTGTGCTGACAGCTCAGAGCCTGGAGCCTGCTTCAGATTCTGTCTCTCCCTCTTTCTCTCTGCCCCTCCTCTCTCTCTCTCTCTCTCTCTCTCAAAAATAAACATTAAAAAAAATAACTTAAAAAAACCCTACTAGAATCAATAAATGAGTTCTGCAGAGTTGCAGGATATAAAATCAATACATAAAAATCAATTGTACTCTATAAACCAGCAATAAAGTATCCAAAAGTGAACTCAGAAGAGCAATTCCATTTTTAATAGCATCAGAAAGAATAAAATACTTAGGAACAAATTAAGCTGAGGTGAAAAACTTGTACACTGGAAACCACAAAACAATGTTCAAAGACTTTTAAAAAAACCTAAATAAATGGAAAGATATCCCATGTTCATAGATTGGAAGACTTAGTATTGTTAACATAGCAATACTTCCCAAATTGATCTTCCAGTCCAATGCAAAATTACAGCCACTCTTTTTGTAGAAATTGATGAGCTGATCCTAAGACCCATAAAGAATCTCAAGGTACCTCAAATAACCAAAACAATCTTGAAAAAGAACAAAGCACACTTCCTGATTTCAAAGCTTTACTACAAAGCTACAGTAATCAAGATGGTGTAGGGGGGCACCTGAGTGGCTCAGTGGGTTAAGCTTCCAACTTCAGCTCAGGTCATGATCTCACTGTTCGTGGTTTCAAGCCCCACATCCAGCTCTGTGCTGACAGCTCAGAGCCTGGAGCCTGCTTGGGATTCTGTGTCTCCCTCTCTCTCTGCCCCTCCCCTGCTCACACACTGTCTCTCTTTCTCTCTTTCAAAAATAAATAAACATTAAAAAAAAATTTTTTTTTAAAGAAAAAAACCCGATGGTGTAGATACTGGCATAAGGAAAGACACATACCCAATGGGAAGAACAGAAAGAATCCAGAAATAAAAATTTAAATTTACATATAAAATTTACATCTAAAAATAAAAATTTACATATGGTAAATTGACTTTTGACAAGTGCATCAAGCCAATTCAATGGGGAAGAGTGTTCTTTTTCTCTCTTTATTTTTTTTAATGTTTATTTATTTTTGAGACAGAGCACCAGCAGGGGAAGGGACAGAGAGAGAGTGGAAGACACAGAATTCAAAGCAGGCTCCAGGCTCTGAGCTGTCAGCACAGAGCCCAACATGGGGCTTGAACCCACGAACCATGAGATCATGACCTGAGCCAAAGTCAGATGCTCAACCGACTGGGCCACCCAGGTGCCCCAGAAAGAGTGTTCTTTTCAATAAACAGTGCTGGCACTAAAGGATACCCACCTGCAAAAGAATAAAGTTGGACCCTTACCTTTAGACCATATACAGAAGTTAACTCAGAATAATCACAGGCATAATCTTCATGACACTGAATTAAGCAATGGTTTCTTGGCCATGACATCAAAAGCACAAGTAACCAAAGAAAAAATAGTGGACATCAAAATTAAAATCGTTTGGGGGCGTCTGGGTGGCTCAGTCAGTTAAGCGTCCGACTTCGGCTCAGGTCATGATCTCATGGTCCGTGAGTTCGAGCCCCGGGTCAGGCTCTGTGCCGACAGCTCAGAGCCTGGAGCCTGCTTTGGATTCTGTGTCTCCCTCTCTGTCTGACCCTCTCCCATTCATGCCCTGTCTCTCTCTGTCTCAAAAATAAATAAACATTAAAAAAAAAATTTTTTTAATAAAAAAACAAAATTAAAATCGTTTGTACTTCAACTGATACTAACAAGAAAGTAAAAGACAACCCACAGAGTGAAAATAAAATTTTGTAAATCATATATCTGATAAGGGTCTAGTATCCAGAATATGTCAAGAACCCTTACAACTCTACAATATAAAGAAAAACCACCCAAAATGGGCAAAGGATTTTAATAGACATTCCTCCAAAAAAGATATACAAACAGCCAATAAACACATGAAAACATGTTCACATTATTACTCATTAAGGAAATGCAAATCAAAACCACAATGATACCTACTTCATACCTAGTAGGATGGCTATAATCAGAAACAAAAACAATAACAAGTGTTGGTAAGAAACTGAAACCCGTGTACGTTGTTGGGGGAATGTGAAATGCTGCTGCGGTAAACAGTCTTGTAGTTCCTCAAAAAGTTAAACGTAGAGGGTGCCTGGGTGTCTCAGATGGTTGAGCAATCAACTCTTGATTTTGGCTCAGGTCAGGATCTCAGTCATGAGATGACCAAGTTTCGTGGAGCTTCACGGAGCCTGAGGCTAGGCTTGGAGCCTGTTTAAGATTATCTCTCTCCCTCTTCCTCTCCCCCACTAGTGCACTCTCTTTCTCTCAAAAAAGTTACCCTATGACTCAGCAATTCTACTCTCAGGTATACACCCAAGAAAACATGGCCACACAACAACTTGCACACAGATGTTCATAGCAGCATTACTCATTATAGTCACGTGGAAACGAAGATGTCTGTCTGTAATCAAAATGTGATATACCCATGCAAGCAGATATTATGTAGCCATTAAAAAGGAATGAAGTGGGGCACCTGGGTGGCTCAGTCAGTTAAGCGTCCGACTTCGGCTCAGGTCATGATCTCGCAGTCTGTGGGTTCGAGCCCCACATCGGGCTCTAGGCTGATGGCTCAGAGCCTGGAGCCTGCTTCCGATTCTGTGTCTCCCTCTCTCTCTGACCCTCCCCCCATTCATGCTCTGTCTCTCTCTCTCTCTCTCAAAAATAAATAAACGTTAAAAAAAAATTAAAAAAATAAAAAAATAAAAAAAAAATAAAAAGGAATGAAGTACTGACCCACACTACAACATGAATGAGTTGTGAAAACATGCGTTATGAAAGCCAAACAAAAAAGGCCACGTGTTATAGAACTCCACTTATGTAAAACACCTAAAACAGGCACATCTTCAGAGATAGAAAGGATTGTGATTGTCAGGGGTTCAGGGGTACGGAGCAGGAGTGGGGAACGGAGAGTGACTGCTAATGAGTATGATGTTTCTTGTTGACGGAATGGAAACGTTCTGAAATTAGACACCGGGGACGTGACACAATTTTGTGAACATAATAAAAAAACCACTGAATTCCATGCTTTAAAAGGGTGGATTTTATGATATGTTAACATCTCAATGTGAAAACTGATTGGGGGACGCTGGGTGGCTCAGTCGGTTAAGCATCCAACTTCCGCTCAGGTCATGATCTCACAGTTCGTGGGCTGGAGCCTGCATTAGGCTTTTCGCTGACAGTGCAGAGCCTGCTTGGGGTTCTCTCCCCCTCATGCTTTCTCTTTCAAAATAAATAAACTTTAAAAAAATAAAAAACCGATTAGGAAGGGGCGCCTGGGTGGCTCAGCTGAGCATCTGACTTCGGCTCAGGTCATGATCTCACGGTTCGGGAGTTCAAGCCCCACATTAGGCTCCTTGTTGTCAACGCAGAGCCTGTTCTGTCTCCTCTGTGTCCCACCTTCTCTCTCCCTTTCCCCCACAGAGCCCGCTTTTGATCCTCTGTCCCCCATCTTCTCTCTGCCTTTCCCCCACTCGTTCTCTCTCTCTTTCTCAAAATAAACTAAAAACAAAAAAAACCCCAAAACTGATTAGGAAAAAAAGCCTCTAAGAAACCAAAATACAGATCACAAAGGTCATACAGTAAAGCCATTTTCCTTCATTGAAAAAAAAAAAAAACTGTATCTCAACTGAAATTTATTCTCACTTTACATATAACTTGTACAAATCTTGCTGTATTAATCCCATAGTATATTAAAAATTTTATATTATGGGGAATAAAACTGATATTCCCCAGGAATACTGGGGTAAAGTATCAGGCACACTAACAGTAAAGTAAAAAAAAAAAAAAAAAAAAGGCAAACGAGGGCCCTCTGTGACAGCCCGTTTGTGCTTAGTGTCCCGTGCACACGCTTTGCAAGCAGCAGCACCACGTGTCTGACTTCCAGCACGCGAGGTGAATGGATGGCAGCAGTTACTATTGCTGCCAGTACAGCTGCGACTGGATTATCTGGCTCACAAAAGATTTTACATTAAAGATCATCCAACAAGGGGCGCCTGGGTGGCTCAGTCAGCTAAGCGTCCGATTTCGGCTCAAGGCCGTGAGTTCACAGTCTGTGGGTTCGAGCCCCGCGTCGGGATCTGGAGCTCAGAGCCTGCAGCCTGCTTCGGATTCTGTGACTCCCTCTCGCTCTGCCCTTCCCCTGCTCGCACTCTGTCTCTGTCCCTCTCTCCCACCCCAAAATAAATAAACATTAAAAAAAGATCATCCCACAAATCTATGGTGAACCCTCACATCCAGAAAGACAACCCTAAGGTAGTACATGCTTTTGACATGGAAGATTTGGGAAATAAAAGCTCGTGTACTGCCACTGCTGGAGGTCCAAAAAGTTCCCAGTCTGTGATGGATTCACACAAACGCAATGAAGAGACTTGAGACAACGTGGGACCTCTGATCATTAAGAAGAAAGAAACTTAAATGGACAGTTTTGATGCTGCAAACCGACTCGTCATGATGTTACCTGATTGTTTAACTAGAATGACTACCACTTCTGTCTAATTCACCTTCCCTGGGTTCTAGATGGGGTATATTGCCAACTGCAGCTTTCGTATTCATAGCATTTGCTTCCTTGTTGAACCATCGTGGTGCACATTGTTTAAACAAACAAAAGGAAAAAGTAAAAACCTCATGGCCTTTGGGTTAAAAAAAAAAATTGCAAAAGAACTTGAAACAATAGTATGAGGCCATTCAGTTAGGACAAATCGGTCTATATACTTCATTAGGATCTGGCAGTGTCACGAATACTCAGCCTTGTACAACAAGCTATGTTTAGAGTGAAGAAAATGAGGAAGATGATTAAAATTAGAGCTAATACACTTATCACTTTCACTGTGCCAATCACTGTCCTAAGCTCTCAACCTTTACTCAGTAATTCCCAACAACCTTACAAGGAAAGTACTACTATTATCTCATTTTACAGATGAAGAAACTGAGGGATCAAAGAGCTAAGTGCCAAGTTAAAATTCAAACACAGGCTTCAGAGTCCATCCTCTTAACTAGTACACCATACTGCCACTCAGAGATGAACATTTCATTGTTTAAAAAAAAAGTTAACGGGCGCCTGGGTGGCTCCGTCGGTTAAGCGTCCGACTTCGGCTCAGGTCATGATCTCACGGTTCATGGGTTCGAGCCCCACGTCGGGCTCTGTGCCAATAGCTTGGAGCCTGGATGGAGCCTGCTTCAGATTCTGTGTCTCCCTCTCTCTCTGCCCCTCCCCCACTCATGCTCTGTCTCTGTCTCCCAAAAATAAACAAACATTGAAAAAAAAAGTTAAATATTCAGTATGCTCTAAGACTGGAAAATCTATAATTTCACTGTAACAGTGCTCTTTAAAAAAAATCTTAAAAATCATGGCAGCGTATGTATGATCTATAGGGGACTGTCTAGAAGTAATAGAACAGTTACCACCTGACTTCACCCTGTACTCCCAGCTCACTTATCTTCCCCAATTCTAGCTAAAGTAGACTGCTACCTTTCCTTCAACATACAGAGCCTATGTTTTCACGCCCCTGTGTTAAAGGCCTTTTCTTCATTTCACTGACTAGGAAATTTCTACTTGCCCTCCTAAAACCTAGCTCAAATAACACTTCCTCTGTGCCAAATTCTCTGATGCTGCTAGGCCAAACTGTGTTCACACAGCATTTTGTCCATATCTCTATTAAGCAATCTAACACAGTACTCAATTGAGAGCTTAACTCCCCTTTTCACCTCCTACAATTAGAACCTAGTTCACTGTAGATGTTAAAACTAAATTTTAAAGTTCTGGCACCTAATAAAGGAAAATTATTTTTTAAAAACTTAGCAATACAAAATCACCAGTTAGCTATAGCCCACATAGTCAGGGTTTTATTTTAACAAAAGTCATAAAATTTAAATATTTTAAAGGAACAAAGTTCACGTTCCTATAAACCTAGGAGTTACAAAGGTTCCCACAGATTGAATTCAATCGCCAGAGATCTTTTTAACAAGAAAAGACTGGTACTCTGGACCAAACCTGAGTAATTTGTCATAGTAAAGGTAATACGAATAATGATGTGGGTAAAATTTTAAGTGAGAGATGAGGGTTCCTGGAATCTAAGCCAACAGAGTCAAAGGAGTGGCACGTAGGCTACAAGGATACCATTTAGTAAGTTACTGCTTCAGTCGTCACACATGCCAACTTAACCCCGTCCTTCCTAATTCATGTCACTCCTGGAGAGTAATTTACTACCTAAAAAGTTCAAGTAGAATTTACATTTTTATGACTTGTTCTAGATGAATTAATATGTCCAACTGGTCATAACCTCACGGTTTGTGAGTTCAAGCCCCACGTTGGGCTCTGTGCTCGGAAGTCTAGAGCCTGTTTCGGATTGTGTGTCTCCCTCTCTGCCTCTTCCCCGCTCACACTGTCTCTCCCTCTCTTTCTCTCAAAAATAAACATAATAACGGCACACTTTTAAATCAAATGTCAACGTTGCATTCTCGTTGACATAAATATTAAAACCAATTCAACTACTTCTGTGTGTCACCCACTCAGGCAGTCACAGACCTGAATAAGTATTTGTGTGGTATTTGCCATTACCTAGGCTGAGAATTCTCCTCATACATTCTTTCTTTCCCCTCCTTGAAGAGGCTTATGGTCTGCTTAGTTTTCTTCATCAAATTCTCCATGAACACCCTAAAATACTCATTTTCTCCAAGTGTCTCCATCTTCCCCTCATATCTTGACAAGATAGTGCGCAGATGCTGGTAGGTATCTGGCAGCAGGTCTAAGATATAAGGTGGGCTATTCTTTAGCGCCAGCTTTGGGTTCTGACACAACCGCACCACCTGCAACAAATGGAAAAGAAGGGCTATTACTGGGAGGATCTTAAGGACAATATCCTTTTTCAAGTTAAAAAAAAAAAAAAAGTTACAAAATATGTGTTCGATTGCAGAAATATAAAAAAATGCACAAGACCCTAAGAGATGATCTGTAACACCCCTGCCTGTGGACAATGATTTTCCATTTTTAGTGGTTCCCCTGGAAGGGTGGGTTCTTAAAACCGTACAAGAGACTAACGGTTCAGAAATTACACAGCAGGCTAGAGGCGTCTGGGTGGCTCAGTCAGTTGAGCGTCTGACTTCGGCTCAGGTCACGATCTTGCGGTTCATCATTTAAGCCCCGCATTCAGCTCCGTGCTGACGGCTCGGAGCCCGGAGCCTGCTTTGGATTCTGTGTCTCCCTGTCTCTCTGCCCCTCCCCCTCTCTATATAAAATCAAACACATGGCTACCCTGGGAAGTAATGCAGAGGTCAGAGTTTAACAACCACTGGGGTGAGGGAGCAGAGCGGCCCTGAACCCAGTAAAGCATGCAGCTGAACCGAGACGCCATTCCTTGCCATATAAATGACCTCCAGAATTTGCCTGATAATTCTTTTTCCCATCTTCTACTTTCAACTTTTCTGAGTCCTGATGTTTTATATAGGTTTCTTTTAGAGAACAGGTAGCTGTATTTTTAAAACTCAAGGTAACAACCTTTGTTTTTTAACTAGTGAGTTTAGTACATTTTATATTTGTTACAATGACCGATAAATCTGTATTTATTCCTACCATCTTATTTTGTACTTCGCCACTTACATGGATTTTTCTGTGTCTGGGAAAAACAAATAAATTAGTGGGACAGAAAAGCTTAGAAACAGACCCACACGTATACAGACCCTTCACTTATCACAAAGGACTGGTCTTTTCCAAAAATAGTAGTGGGACGACTGGGTATCCATATAGAAAAACAATAAAATCAAACTAAACCCTCACCTTACACTATCCCAAAAATAAATAAATAAAAAAGCAAAAAAACAAAAACAAAACACCAAAGAACTATGTGGGTTATAGACCTAAATGTGAAAGGCATATCTATAAAGCTTGAAAAGATAATAGAAGAAAATTATCTTCATTACTTCATGAGAGAGAAAACTTTTTTAAACAGGATAAAAAGCATTAACCACATACATACAAAAGCTACTTAAATTCTACCACTTTATAAGAACTTGTTCACGAGATATCGTACAAAGAGTAAAAACACATGTACAGAATCAAAGAATATATTTGAAATACACAGAATACGTCTAAATGTACCTATATCCAAACTACACAGGCATACCTCAGAGATACTGCAGGCTCGATTCCAGACTACCACAATAAAGCATCCATCTCAATGAGTCAAATGAGTATTCTGGATTCCCAGTATATATAAAAGTCATGTTTATACTCTACTATAGTCTTTTAACAGTATAATAGTATTAGGTCTTAAAAAACGTACATACCTTAATTAAAGAATACTTTATTGCTAAAAAATGCCAACCATCCCCTAAGCTTTTAGTGAGTTGTAACCTTTTTGATGGTGGAGGGTCCTGACTCAATGCTGACGGCTGACTGACCAGGGTGGTGGCTGCTGAAGGTTGGGTGGCTATGGCAACTTCTTAAATTAAGACAACAGTGAAGTCTGCTGCTTCGATGCACTCTTCCTTTCATGATTGAGTTCTCTGTACCAGGAGATGTTCTTTGATAGCATTATGCCCACAGTAGAAATTCTTTGAAAATCTTTCAGTCCTCTCAAATCCTTCCACTGCTTTATTAACTAAGTTTATGTCACATTCTAAATCCTTTGCTACCATTTCAACAGCCTTCACAGCATCTTCCCCAGGAGATTCTATCTCAAGAAACCAGTTTCTTCGCTCCTCTGTAAGATGTAACTCCTCATCTGTTCAAGTTTGATCCTGAGATTACAGCCATGCAGTCCCATCTTTGGGCTCTGCTTCTCCAACTAGTTCTCTTGTTATTTCTATCACACCTGCAGCTACTTCCTGCCCTGAGGTCCTGAACCCCTCAAAGTCTACATGAGGGTTACAATCAACTTCTTCCAGACTCCTGTTAATGTTGATACTTTGACTTCTTCCCATGAATCAAGAATGTTCTCAATGTCATCTAGAATGGTAAATCCTTTCCAGGGGTTTTCAATGGACTTTGCTCAGATCCATAGAGGAATCACTATCTGTGGCAGCTATAGACTTATGAAATGTAGTTCTTGAGCAGTAAAACTTGAAAATCGGTGTTAATTAAATGCGGTGTTAGCAGGCATGAAAACAACATTAACCTTATACATCTCCATCAGACCTCCTGGGTGACCAGGTGCAATGTCAATGAACAGTAATATTTTGAAATAATTTTTTTTAGTATTTACTTTTGAGAGAGAAAAACCAAGTGGGGAAGGGGCAGAGAGAGAGGGAGACACGGAACCTGAAGCAGGCTCCAGGTTCTGAGCTGTTAGCCCAGAGCCCGATGCGGGGCTTGAACTCATGAACTGTGAGATCATGATCTGAGCCAAAGTCGGATGCTTAACTGAGCCACCCAGGCGCCCCTGAAAATTTTTTTTTTTTTTTTTACTCTGAGCAGTAGGTCTCAACAGTAAGCTTAAAATATTCAGTAAACCATGTTGTAAACAGTTGTGCTATCATCAAGGTTTTGTTGTTCCATTTACAGAGCACAAGCAGAGTAGATTTAGCAAAATTCTTAAGGGCCCTAGGATTTTGGAGTAGTAAATGAGCAGTGGCTTCAACTTAGTCACCAGCTGCATTAGCCCCTCAACAAGAGAGTCGGCCTGCCCTGTGAAGATTTGAAGCCAGGCACTGATTTCTCTCCACTGATGAAAGTCCTAGACGGAGTCTTCATCTGATAGAAGGCTGTTTCATCTACACTGAAAACTTGTTTAATGCAGCCACATTCACTATCTAAGCTAGATCTTCTGGATAGCCCGCTGCAGCTTCTTTCTACACCAGCACTTGCTGCCTCAACTTGCATTTCTGTGTTATGGAGACAGCGTCTTCCCTTCAACCTCAAGAGCCAGCCTCTGCCAGCTTCAAACTTCTCTTCTGCAGCTTCCCCCACCCTCTTATTGGCTTAAGGGAATGTTGGGGCTGGTTTGGTCTTCTATCCAGACCACTCAAAGTTTCTCCACCATCTGCAGTAAGACTGTTTTGCTTTTATCATTTGTGTGTTCACTGGAGTAGGTAGCACTTTTAATTTCCTTCAGTAACTTTTCCTTTGCACTCAACTTGGCTAACTGGTGCAAGAGGCACAGATTTCAGCCTATCTCAGCTTTAGATAGGACTTCCTCGCTAAGCTTAATCATTTCTAGTTTTTGATTTAAAGTGAGAGACCTGCCACTCTTCCTTTTACCCGAACACTTAAGAGGCCATTACAGGGTCATTAAATGACCTAATTTCAATATTGTTGTATCTCAGGAAATAGGCCATACGAGAGGGAGAGAGAGGAGGAATCTGGTCAATGGAGTAGTCAGAACACATACCACATTTATCAATTAAGTTCACCATTTTAGGAGCACCTGGCTGGCTCAGCACAACACACAACTCTTGATTTTAGGGTCATGAGTTCAAGCCCCACATTGGGCATAGAGCTTATTTAAAAAAAAAAAAAAAAAAGTTCACCATTTCACATGGGTGTGGTTCATGGTGCCCCAAAACTAGAATAGGAATATCAAAGATCACTGATCGCCGTAACAAATGTAAATAAGAAAGTCTGAAATATTGGGGGAATTTACCATATGACAAAGACACAAAGTGAGCAAATGCTGTTGGAATAATGGAGTAAAGGGTTGCCACAAACCCAATTTGTAAAAAAAAAAAAAAAATGCAGTATCTGCAAAGCACAATAAAACAAGGCACACCTGTAATTGCTACTGTGCCATTTCCTTTCTCCTCTCTTTCTGGGACTTCAATTACTTATACATAAAGACCTTTTCATCATATTCCATTTGTCCTTTACACTCTTCGGTCTTCTCCATCCTTCTGCCTCTCAGTGCCTTAGTCTGAATTTTTTTATCTTTCACTTTCCTAATTTTCTCTTCACTTGTATCTGCTATTAAACCCATTCACTGAGTTCCTAATCATCAGTTCTTATGTTTTTCGGTTTCAGAATTTCTAATTCATTATTTCAAATCTCAAAGTTACCAATTTTATCTTTAATTATTCTAACACATTAATCACAGATTTATTAAGTTCATGACTGATAACTCAAATATCTCTGCTTGTCCTATGGGTATATTTCTATTGTCAATTTTTCCTTTTGGTTTCCAGTTGCATTTTGTCTTTTCATATGTCTATTTATTTTTTACTGAAATGTTGGACACTGTATACAAAAAATTATAGAGGGGCACATGGGTGACTCAGTCAGTTAAGTGTCCAACTCTTGATTTCAATTTCAACTCAGGTCACGATCCCACGGTTTGTGAGATCAAGCCCCGCACTGAGCTCTGCACTGACAGTACAGAACCTGCTTGGGATTCTCTCTTTCCCACACTCTCTGCCCTCCCCCTCTCATGTGCACACTCGCACTCTCTCTCTCTCTCTCTCTCTCAATAAATAAACATTTTTTAAAAATTATAGAGGGGTGCCTGGGTGGCTCAGTCGGTTGGGCGTCCAACTTCAGCTCAGGTCATGAACTCAGAGTTCATGGGTTCGAGCCCCGCATCGGGCTTTGTGCTGACAGTGTGGAGCCTGCTTTGGATTCTGTGTCTCCCTCTCTCTCTGCCCTTCCCCCACTCACACTCTGTCTCTGTTTCTCAGAAATAAACATCAAAAAAATTATAAAAAAGAATTATAGAGACAACCGGAGGCCACGGATGATGTTATTCAGAAAGGGTTTACTTTTGCTTCTGGCAGACAAAAGGCTGGGGACATTAGGAATCCCAGACCACCTTCATGTAATCCAGAATCGAACAGATTGAAAAACTGGACTCTAGTCCCTATAAAGACTAGTCTACTTCCGTTTCACCCTTACTCCTACAATTTAGGCCCTGAGGGACCCAACCCCAAAACCTAGAGTTTCCCAAGGCCCTCTACCTTGGCAGGCTGTAATTCCAATTTTTTTTCCTCGACATCTGTATCTTGAAAAGTCTACTCAGCCTTTCAACGGTCGCTTCCAGAATCAGCCACGACCTCATGGGCAAGGTAGCCTCAAACATCAGACAAACTTCTCAGAGCTTTCCGTATCTTCCAGAACCTGGCCTCGTAATTCCTTACTGCCTTCACAGCTCTTGAGGGTCTTCTGGTTTTTCTAATTATCAGCAATATTTGGTTTGAAACTTACCTAACATTGTGTACCAGTCGGAGGAGAGAAGTGTAACATCTTGCTTTTTATTTCACGCTTAAAAACACCGATTTCTTCCTTGAGTCAACAAAAGCTCATTATAAACCTTTTTGTGATGTTTAAATGATTCCATTCTATGGATATACCATAACATATCTCAAACATCCCCCCCCCATTTGTTCTAACGTTTACATTGTTTTCAAGTCTTTACTGCTCCAAGTATCACTGTGATGGACATCACTGGGCATGATACTCTTCTGTACATTAGATTATTTCCTTAGGATAGGTGCCCCAGAAGTGGAAACATGAGGTCCATCTAGAATAACTGTAAAATTCCCATTTAATAACTAATCATCAGTGACTCTTCAAACAATGAGTAAGTCGATACATTTTTAAAGCCAGGTAGGTGTGCTATTCTCTGTACACCATTTCCTGAACTCTTGAAAAATAGTCCCATAGAACCCTACCAAATCAACACAAGCTGCATCAATATAAATATCTGATGTATGAATATTTTAACAGTGTTTTAGGAAGCTGCTCATCCTATCAAAGGTTTAAGCCAAAAGGGAACAACACAGCCAAGAAAAAAAAAAAACTCTACCTCAGAAGACAACTATATGCTAACAGCAAGAACTCATATTAATAAAACAGTCTCCAATTTACAAGTGTTACATTCCAAAACCTCATTTGTAAGTCAGTTGTTTATAATTCAGAATATATTTTTACAGTATATTTATAATAAAAACTAAAATGAGAGCTTCCTTAGGTTAGTCCATGGAGGGAGGTAGGAGAGTCTGACAATAAGACTAAGAGATCAAGACCCAACAAAGACTACAAGAGGTCTATAACTAAAGGGTTTTATTTTCAGAGAAAATTGGACATGATTTATATGTAGAAAGAATCAGAAGAGAAAAAGATAAACGAAAAGCTAAGGTTTCTGGCAAACAACAGGGAATGAGATCTACCACACAGCTAGAAACACTAAACACCATTAAAAGAAAGGCTACCTCCTTCCTCTAAAACAGAAGAAAGGCAGGGAGGGCAGGTTCAGAGATAAACTCAGAGATATGAAGGCAGTAAGCTGAAGGCTGTTCCTGATGGTTTTGACTTTTCTCAGTGCACGTATTCAATAAATATATGCCAAGCACTGGGATAAAGAAGTGAAAAGACGACATGCCTGAATCGGAGAGCAATCAGGCAATAAACTATAAAAAAGAAGTAAAAAAATACAAAGTTCTAAGACCTGAAACCATAAAACTCCCAGAAGAAAATACAGGTGGCAAGCTCCTGGACATGGGTCTTGATGAGGATTTTTTGGATCAAACTCCAAAAGCAAGGGCAAGAAAGCAAAAATAAATGGTACAACATCAAACTGAAAAGTTCCTGCACAGCAAAGGAAGCCATCAACAAAATGAAAAGGCAACCTACTGAATGGGAGATGATATTTGCAAATCATGTATCTGGTAAGGGGTTAACATGCAAAACACATAAAGAACATTTATAACTCAACAAAAAAACTTTTTTAAAACTCTTGATTTTCACG
Organism: Panthera leo; assembly: GCF_018350215.1. Classification (NCBI taxonomy): domain Eukaryota; kingdom Metazoa; phylum Chordata; class Mammalia; order Carnivora; family Felidae; genus Panthera; species Panthera leo. The sequence continues at coordinate 16,711,568 of NC_056688.1, read as the reverse complement.
TGGGCAAAAGTCTCAATAGACATTTTTCCCCAGAAGACATACAGATGACCAACAGGCACATGACCAACATCACTAATCATCAGGGAAATGCAAATCAAACCCACAATGAGATACCACCATATTCCTGTCAGAATGTTTAGTATCAAAAAGAAGTGTTGACAAGGATGTAGAGAAAAGAGAACCCTCATGCACTCTTGGTGGGAATGTCAATTGGCACAGTCATATGGAAAATAGTATGGAGGTTCCTTAAAAAATTAAAAATATGGGGCGCCTGGGTGGCTCAGTCGGTTAAGCATCCGACTTTGGCTCAGGTCGTGATCTCACAGTCCGTGAGTTCAAGCCCCGCGTCGGGCTCTGTGCTGACAGCTCAGAGCCTGGAGCCTGCTTCCGATTCTGTGTCTCCCTGTCTCTCTGCCCCTCCCCTGTTCATACTCTGTCTCTCTCTGTCTCAAAAATAAATAAACATTTAAAAAAAAAAATTTTTTTTTTTTTTTTAATTAAAAATAGAGGTGTACTTAGGTGGTTCAGTCAGCTGAGCATCTGACTCTTGGTTTTGGCTCAACTCATGACCTCACGGTTCATGAGTTCAAGTCCCGCATCAGGCTTCGTGCTGACAGTGCAGAGCCTGCTTGAGATTTCCTCTCTCCCTCTCTCTCTGCCCTTCCCTGCTCGCTCACTCTCTCTCTCTAACTTAAAAAAAATTGTTTTAATTAAAAATAGAACTACCATAGAATCCAATAATTCCACTTCCAGATATTTATCTGAAGACAACAAAAAACTAATTTGAAAAGATACATGTACCCCTATGCTCACTGCAGCATGATTTACAAGAGCCGACATACGAAAACAATCTAAGTGTCCGCTGATGGATAAATGGATAAAGACGACGTGGTAGGGGGTGCCTGGGTGGCTCAGTCAATTAAGTGTCTGACTTGTGATTTAAACTCAGGTCATGATCTCATGGGTCGCGGGATTGAGCCCAGAATCAGGCTCTGCACTGCCAACCGGGAATCTCTCTCTCTTCCTCTCTCTGCCCCTCCTCTGCTCGCACTCTTTCCCTCTCAAAATAACTAAACAAACATGTTTAAAAAATAAAATAAAAAGTGTAATCATGAACTAAGAACTTGAAAAGATGTGGTATATATGCACAAGAGACTACTACTCAGCCATAAAAAAAAATAAAATCTCACCGTCTTTGACAACATGGATGGACCCTGAAGGTATTCTGCTGTGAAGTAAGGCAGAGAAAGACAAATACCGTATGATTTCACTTACATGTAGAATCTAAAAAAATAAAACAAGCAAATAAAACTCATAGATACAGAGAAAAAAAATTCATGGTTGCCAGAGGGGAGGGGGGATTGGGAGGTCAGCAAAATGAGCGAAGGGAGTCAAAAAGTATAAACTTCAGTCATGGGAATGTAATATACAGCTTGGGGACTACAGTCAATAATACTGTACTGCATACTTGAGAGTTGCTAAGAGAGTAAATCGCACAAGTTCTCATTGTAAGAAAAAAATTTTTGTGAGGACAGGTTTGTAATTCTGTATGGTGACAGATGGTAACTATACTTATTGTGGTGATCGTTCGGTAATGTATACAAACACAGAATCATGTTATACACCTGAAACTAACAGAATGTTCCATGTCAATTATACTTCAATATAAAGAAAAACAGCACACTCAATGCAAAGAATTAGAGTAATATAGTAAGAATATGCTGAACAACTCCTCTAGGCCAGTAACAGGGAAAGCTTCTCTGAGATGAATCTGGACTAAAAGTTGAAATTACACAAAGGAGCTGGCCAGGTAGTATCAGCAGAAGAGGAGCCCAGAGGACGGGTCATCTTTAAGTCCAAAAGTGAAACAGGTCTAGATTTGTTTGAAGAATAAAAACATCAGTGAGACTAAAATGGAGACAGCAAAGTAGAGAGAGCAAGAGAGAGATGTGGAAGAGGGAGGGAATTAACAAGGAGATATTACAATAAAGCCTAAAATACAGGCTTTTTAAATTTTCAATGAAATTTTTAAAAAATTAAAAATGTTTAAGCTTTCAATTAAAATTAAAAAATTATCTGCAAAAACAGAGATAATACCTACTCACAATAAACACTTATGAAAGGCCTGTATAACTTCCAATAAAGTAGGCACTCAATAGGTTAGTTCCCCTCCCCATTTCCATACACCTTGACCAGGCTTATCTTCAGGGTAGGCAGGAATTATGTACCGAAGATGAGTGAGAGAGAACACATCACCCTTTGATGACTCCCAGGAACTGGTACCATTATTTCTACCATCTTGGTTCACGCCACTCCAACTTCCTAATCCTGCATGCTCTCTGACTGATGACCAAAGGATAAAGAAAAGGCAGCAGGCCACCCGAGAACAGGGTAACCTACGATCTGCAAAAGCTACAGTAACCACCACTCCTTCAAAGGCACAAATCCAGCAGAGCTCCCAATAAGAGTTTCCATTTATATCCAGGGCGATACACACCAACCCACATGGTCTCCCTATTTAAAGATATGGGCACTGGGGTCCCTAGTTAGCTCTGTCGGTTAAGCGTCCAACTCTTGATTTCGGCTCAGGTCATGATCTCACAGTTTCATGAGTTCGAGCCCTACATAGGGCTCCGCACTGACAGTGCACAGCCTGCTTGGGATTCTCTGTCTCCCTCTCTCTCTGCCTCTCCCCCACTCACACTGTCTCTGTCTCTCTCAAAATAAATAAATAAATGTGAAAAAAAAGAGAAGTAAATGCATTAACTTCACAGAACTTAGGTTAAAATGCAATATTAGCCTAATACCTCTGGAAAAAAGACATGCTTCCTTCTAACAAAATGAAAATAAAATTGCTTAGTCTTACATACAATGTCCAACCTATAATATGCAATCAATAAATGTTTATGACAATTAATTGAAAAATATATCACTTCTCATAACATACCAGATTTAAAATATCATCCGTTAAAAATGTCTCCAAAACATTTGATTTGCTTGCATTTTCAAGCTGGTACCATGTACCTTCCACAAGTATTATTTGTCCCTCCTTCAAATGTGACCTTGTAAAGATCATTTGTAGATTAAATGTCTGCTTTTCTCAAGATCTTTTTGAGATGAATCCTCCAATGACCAGGGAAATCAGCATTCTACCACTAGCTCTTGAGTTTTTAACACTAATGCAGACATAAAGAAAACATAGAGACCTACCCTTTTGATGTTAAAATCTTCTAGAAACACCCTAAATATGTATAATCCCTAGGGGAAAAGTTCAAAAAAGGCTTTGTGAATAATTCAAGTCAATAGTCAACAAACTTCAAAAGCTAACAACCTGCCTTTACTACTTAGTGAACTTTAAATTAGCAGTCATAGTTAAAGCATAAATGGACACTCTGAGCTTAAAAAACATTCCCCCCCCCCCCAATTTCTAAAAAGATAAAATATTTTCCTGCTGAGTGTGTCCTCCATTTGGCCAACTTTATTTTGCCTTCCAAGTCTTGCAATAGCAAAAATGGCTTCCTTTTGTTTACTTCTGCCTGTACATTTACAGCGTCACTCAAAACAACGCCAAAAAGAAACGTGCTTAGCTCTGGGAAAGCAACAGCATCCTTGTACAGCTGCCATACAGCCCATTCATAATAGCTTTCTCATTGGCCTCGCTCCTCCCTTTGCTTCTGCCAAGGCTCAATGGTCAATAGAAAAAAATTTGGAAAGTGCTATGGTCACAATAAAGAGGAATACAATTATGCTTGGAAATAGCTAAATTTATAAAAAGAGAAAAGGTACCAAGAACAGTGCCTAAACCTAATTCTACTCTGAACACAGACTCCTTTCTAACACTAAGGAATGTGAATTTCTAATTAGGCAGAAAACTCTAAGCATATAGGACTATGAATGACTAAGTATTTTTATCTCTACAGACCTCAACTTATCCATGGAAGTTTTTTCAAACATTTTTATATGTTAAAACATGATAGGGGTGCCTGGGTGGCTCAGCTGGCTAAGCGTCCAACTTCAGCTCAGGTCATCTCACAGCTCGTGGGTTCCAGCCCCGCGTCGGGCTCTGTGCTGACAGCTCAGAGCCTAGAGCCTGCTTCGGATTCTGTGTCCCCTCTCTCTCTGCCCTTCCCCTGCTCATGCTCTCAAAAATAAACATTAAAATATTTTAACGTGATTAAGCTTTATACTTTAAAAATGAGTATTCAGGGGCACCTGGGTGGCTCAGTCGGTTGAGCTACCGACTTCGGCTCAGGTCATGATCTCATCGTCTATGAGTTGGAGCCCCGCGTCGGGCTCTGTGCTGACAACTCAGAGCCTGGGACCTGCTTCTGACACTCTGTCTCCCTCTCTCTCTGCCCCTCCCCCACTCATGCTCTGTCTCTGTCTCAAAAATAAACATAAAAAAAATTTTTTTTTAAATGAGTATTCAGTATGTTGAATTCAACATAAAACATGTAGAATCTGACTACAGTTTTAAAAGGCTCCATATTGCTCAAGGGAGCAGGAGATATAGCAGGGAGGACACCAGGTCTGGAAACCTGGGTTCTAGTCTGATGACCAACATTAACTGGCTCTGTTGACATTAGGCAAGTTTATTCACCTCTCTGGATCTGAATTTCTGCCTCTATAAATGAGAATGATCAATTAATTGCTAAAGCCTTGTTAAGTGTTTCTTAACATTTTCTTAAAGCTTCAAGTTTTAGAAACTCATCAACACAGAAACTTGAAGAGATTTAAGTTTTACAAGCATAAATGTACAGTGAAGCTTTTAAATATTTTTTAAAGAGAAATCAGAAACCTATACTTTTTTTTTTTTTTAAGAAACATATCATCACTAGATAACGACCCCAAGAAAAAAGCCTTTTACTTCTAATTACTATTCTCCATTATTGATTTATCAAAACTCCATTCAGGGATTTGAACTGTAATTACTACCTAACACTTCTCAAATACCACCCAACACTATTTATTAAAGACACTATGCCACTTACAACTAATTACCAATCTCATTACTTTCATTTATCACATTAACTGCGCACACAAAAAAAATACATCCAACACAATGTACGATATTAAAGAAACTACATGTGCTGATAGTTTAAACATGCAGTTTTTATACACATATCCTATTTTTAAAAGGAAAAAAAAAAATCTCTATCCGGACTCACTGGTGCAACTTCAAACCAAATACTCAGCATGAGCTAGAAATTAGACGATTTTAGCATCGCTTTTGGATGTCAGGCCCAATTGAGATGCAACTGTGGCTCAGGATATCGCAGAGGCACCAATTTGCTCTAAAGCCCTCCCCGTTCCCAGTCCCCTTTCTCGTGTCCTCAGGGACTAAGTCATGGTTTGCCTAATGATTCCCACAGAGGCTTCCCAGAGCCTTTGTACGACTCCAGTTACATCACCAGAGTCTGAGTACACTGATTCATCTTTAACTCTCCAGCACCAGGCATATAGCTTGAGTTCAGGAAAAGTGTGATTGTGACCAGATCCACCATAATTTTCACCTAAGATAACAAGGAATCATATATATTTTTTAATGTTTATTTATTTTGAAAGAGAAAGAGAGAGAGCAAGCAGGGGAGGGGCAGAGAGAGGGAGAAAGAGAACCCCACGCAGGCTCCATGCTATCAGCGTCCCTGAACCATGAGATCATGACCTGAGTCGAAACCAAGAGTTGGACGCTTACCCGACTGAGCCACCCAGGTGCCCCAGGAATCATTTAAATCAACAAACTAGACAAAGACTGTGGTCGGAAGCAAACTTTTTGGAGGGCATATATATTTTTAAAACTTTGACGTGCGAGTCCTTTGACGCAGCACATTGCATTTCTGGGAGTTTATTCTAAAGAAATATTCAGAAACCACAAAATGGATAGTCACTACAGCACAGTTTCTGATATTTAAAATCAGAAATAACCTAGAAGATTATCAATACTGTGCCTGGGTGGCACAGTTAAGCATCTGACTCTTGATTTCAGCTCAAGTCATGATCTCACAGTCGGGAGACTGAGCCCCACATAGGGGCTCGATACTGAGCATGGAACCTGTTTAAGATTCTCTTTCCCCTCTCTCTGTGCCTCCCCTGCACGCTCTCTAAAGAAATAATAAAACAAACAAAAAGATTGTTAATATGAATTCAGTAAACATATTTAATTATGTAATCTTATACAATCCTTAAAATTCAGGAAGACCTATATGTGGTACTAACATGGAAAATCTCCACAATTTAGCAAATAAAAAAAAAAAAATTCTAGAACCATTTTTGTTTAAAGTCCCACTTTTGAGGTACGTGGGTGGCTCAGTCAGTTAAGCAACCGACTCTGGTTTTGGCTCAGGTCATGATCTCACAGTTCATGAGATCAAGACCTGAGTTGGGATCTGCACTGACAGCACGGAGCCTGTTTGGGATTCTCTCTCTTCCTCTCTCTGATCCCCTTCCTTTCTCTCTGTCTCAAATAAACTTAAAAAATATTCTTTTAATTAAAAAGAATCCCCTTTGGTTTAAAAATGTTTAATTCTGAGTATAAATTACTTTTGAAATTTAAGAACATAATAATTAAAATCTTCAATATAAACAAGATATCCTATTGCCATTCCTTCAAAAAAAAAAAAAAAAATCTAGCAAGCTTACCTAAAATAAAAGCAATTGTGGTATGGAGGTTTGGTACTTCAAGCACAGTCCTTTTGCCAGCTGCATGGACATCACCTGAGAGCTGGTCAGGACTACAGAATCGAGGGCCCCACCCCAGATCTATTCAGCCTCTACATTTTTAACAAGATCCCCAGATGGTCTGAATTCATGTTAAAGTATGAGAAGCACTTGTTTATAAGAATCACTTAACAGAATCTGAATACCAGTTCAAGATCCACAGAAAAAAACAAAAGTATTAGATGGGTGGGTGACTTAGGTTATTTAATCTCTCTGAATCTCAGTTTCATTCTCCTAAAACACACTGTTTTGAGATTTTTGATGTATCAGATGTGAAACTGTAAACTGGTCTACAATATAAGGAATGATTAGAACTCAGCTATCAGTCTTAGGGAGTAAATGCTAAGAAGTCAGTAACTTGCTCAAGTTGATAAATCTTTCAAGGGCAAAAGGTGTCCATCCAACCTTCTCAGAGCCACTTAGGGAAAGGGATAAGGACGGACTGTAAGCTATAGATGCCAGGTACCTCTGGAGAGGTAGTCACTTAAAGGTATGAGAGTAAAGGGAGACATTTTGTTCTGCATTAAACTGTTTTTCATAAAGAGTGTTACACCTATGCAAAGCAGGTCTAAGAAAGGAAGAGGCAGGAATTAGGATCCCATCCCATTCACTGAACTACCAATAAGCTGGTCTCATTTTAAGACTTCCTCATGGCTGATCCCAGAGCCAGAGGAAAGGCAGTGACCAGAGATGGTTCTGACAGGGTGCCCAGGAAGCAGAGTCTGCTAAGAAAGACTCATCATCCATCCCAAAAGCTGCAGACAGGAGACCCAGAGTCATCTGTGGATTTCTTCTGAAGGAATCGCAGGAGCATCTATGAGAGTAGCACCCAATCTTCCCAGGGCTTGAAATTTGCACCCTTTTCCCCTCCTCCTTTTGGAAGCTGCTGCAGGAAGGAACATTGTGGGGACAGAGCTGAGGCTGGCTTCCAGTGCTCCTGGTTGACTACTCCCACCTATTTCCTTCCAGCACAAAATGTGCTAATCATGAAAACATTTCACAATGACTTGCTTGTCATAATCTCCCTACTTTCAACAAACCTAACGTAGATCAGAATTAACAGCTTCATTAAAAAATGTGATTGAAGCTTAGGCTTAGCTTCCAAACCAATACTTAATTTGTTTTTCTTTTAATGATCTAGGTTAATCAGTAGGGAAATGGGGTTTTTTTCACGGCATAAACGTTATGGTTGCCATCCCCATATCAGGTTTAGTGTATGTATACTAAAAACATACCAACAACATACTAAAAACAGGTTTACTACCGAAAATTAAATAATCCAGTGAAGAACTAGGCAGAAGACACGAACACTTTTCCAAAGACATCCAGATGGCAAACAGAACACATGAAAAGATGCTCAACATGCCATCAGGGAAATACGAACCCAAACCAAAAGGAGATACCACCTCATACCGGTCGGAATGGCAAAAATTAACAACTCAGGAAACAACAGCTGTTGCGGAGCAAAGGGAACCCTACTGCACTATTGGTGGGGATGCAAACTGGTGCGGCCACTCTGGAAAACAGTGCGGAGGTTCCTCAAAAAATTAAAAATAGAACTATCTTCGAGCCAGCAATCGCACTACTAGGAATTTAGCCAAAGGATACAACAATGCTGATTCGAAGGGGCACATGTACCCCAATGTTTACAGCAGAGCTATCAACAATAGCGAAATTATGGAAAGAGCCCAAATGTCCATCAACTGATGAATAGATTAAGAAGATGTGGTACATAATATAAACACAATGGAATACTACCCGACAGTGAAAAAGAATGAAATCTTGCCATGAGCAACAACACAGATGGAACTAGAGGGTATTAGGCTAAGCGAAATAAGAGAAAGATTATCACATGATTTCACTCACATGCGGAATCGGAGAAACTGAACAGATGATCAGAAAGGAAGGGAAGGAAAAATAAGATAAAAACAGAGAGGGAGGCATTCCATAAGAGACTCTTAAATGCAGAGAACAAACTGAGGGTTGATGGGGGCGGGGTCAATGGGTGATGGGCATGAAGGAGGGCACTTTTCAGGATGAGCACTGGTCGTTATATGTAACTGGTACATCACTGGGTTCTACTCCTGAAGCCAAGTCTACACTGTATGTTTAAAAAAAAAAAAAAACAAAAAACAACAAGGTTTACTATATATAGCAAGAATTACCAAAAACTTTAGCCAAAGCTACAAAATGAACAGAACAAACTCTCTTCTCCCCTGGCCCAACCCCACTTTTATTCTATATACCTTTCAAAATTTCTACCATGAATCACATGAAATGCTCAAGTGAGCTCATTTCATAAGAAATTATGAAGAATTTTACATCCTTTTGGGGAGTTAATAGCATAAAAACAACACAATCATGTTTTACAATGACTGTATATTACCTTTATAATCGAAAAAGGTAAAACTACTTTAAGTAAATGATACTTTAATTCAGCACTCAAGAAGATTCCTAGGGCTCCTCGGTAACTCAGTCAGTTAAGCTTCCAACTCTTTTTTTTTTTTTTTTTTTTTTTTAATTTTTTTTTTCAACGTTTTTTATTTATTTTTGGGACAGAGAGAGACAGAGCATGAAGGGGGGAGGGGCAGAGAGAGAGGGAGACACAGAATCGGAAACAGGCTCCAGGCTCCGAGCCATCAGCCCAGAGCCCGACGCGGGGCTCGAACTCACGGACCGCGAGATCGTGACCTGGCTGAAGTCGGACGCTTAACCGACTGCGCCACCCAGGCGCCCAAGCTTCCAACTCTTGATCTCGGCTCAGGTCACGACCTCACACTTTGTGACATGGAGCCCCGAGTCTGGCTCCTCACTGACAACACAGAGCCTGCTTGGGATTCTCTCTCTCCCTCTGCCCTTCCCCACTTCTGCTTTCTCTCTCTCAAAATAAATAAACATTAAAAAAAGGGGGAGGGATTCCCTACCTGATTCCCCCCTAATCAATCATACAAAAAAATGAGGAGGGACTATGTTTTGACCTCATTTTATTTTGTTAAATGTCTGCACTTCATTCAGCAAGTACCACATGTTAGGCGCAGGAACTGATATCAAGACAGAGCCTGGGTCCTGAAGAGCTCTAGCGAAGGGAGAAACGGATGAAAAAGTGATAAATACTACCGCAGAGAACACAAATTAAGTAGAAGAGGAAAATGAAGTGTACAAGCCTCTGTGACCACCATGCAAAGTAACCAGTACACATTAATTTGAAGAAATGCAAACACTGAACTTGAAAGCAGGTAACAGACATTTCACTGGATGGTATCAAATGCTACCTGATTTTTCAAGAGAATGTCTACTTTGCTCGGGTGCGTTAATGAACGTGTGTGCGTGAGGACTATTGTAACCACACAGGTCACTTGCTGAATGGTTTCTGTTACTGACGCTTTGTGGAACACCTGAGAAGGTACTATATGGAGGAAATAACCAAGCCTAAGGAGGTGGGTTATCCTGGATTCCAAGTCAGGCTCCACCATTAACTAAATTAAATTACGTAACATCTCTGAGCCCAAGTGTCTCCATCTATAAAAGAGATGATACCGCCGAAGGGCTACTGCAAGAAATAAGTTTAATGTGATTAAAATTGATTCCCACCCCCACACGTTTTCTTTTCAGTTATTCCTTCAGAACACACAAAGCAATTTAAATATTTACAAAGCTCTTACTATTGTATAAGTCCTCATGACTGGACACTGCAGGAGATAAGCAGATCATGGTCGCTGTGCTGTCCTCACGGAATTCACAATCTCAAGAGGTTAAGGTGAGTACAGAAGTAATATGTACAGAAAAAATAAGTTTAAACTTAAGAGATCTCCTATCACTGTTTACATACTTACGTAGTCACTCATCACTGTAATGTAATCTGGAGTGTAAGAATTTACACCTAGCAGTATGCCTGGGACTTGGTGTGCAAAGGAAGGAAGGAAGGAAGGAAGGAAGGAAGGAAGGAAGGAAGGAGGAAGGAAAGGAGGATGTAGTCCAATGAAATACACTGAATCATAAATTCTAATTAGTGCCTCTTACTTCCCAAATACAGGAAGTTACTCAAGGTATTTTTTGGGGGGTGGTGGGACAGAGGTGGGACAAACAGAAGAAGGCAGGTAGCAGAAGGATCACCTTTTGAAAATACTTTTTTAAAACTCATGCCTTAAAGGGAAGCTTTTTCCCTTAAAATCATAAGGGAACTATAAATTCTCTTATAAATTATATCTCATTAAAAAAAATCAACACCTTAGTGTTTTAATGATATAAGCTAATTCGAAATAAAAACATAACATAGACCTAAAATATAGCCAGTATGTTGCTCTGCTTCAGGGGCAGGCAAACTACAACCGCCAGCCCTTTCTTTTTGTCCACCTGCAAGCTAGGAATGGCTTTTACTTTTTTAAAGAGCTGTGAAACAGTAACAAAGAATACAAGACTAAGTATGTGTCCAGCAAAGCCTAAAATATTTGCTGTCCCTTGACAAAAACAGATTGCCAACTCCTGCTCTACTTCGTAATGGAATTTTGAGTCTCACTAGATACCTTACTACTTCTAAGTTTACATTTAAGGCAATTTATAGGATTTTTCTCTCCACTTCCCTGCCCAATCCTCTCTTCCCAGCCACTTTCTTCACACACAGGTATTTACACAAGTATTTATTACAATATACTCGGCTGGCAACATAGAGGTTGACCATGTTTTTTTGTTTAATAACAAGTGTCCCAGCACAAGGATTTTTCCGACAGTGAGTTTAAGTTCCACAATGGATTAGTAAATCGGGCCTGTGTTGACCAGAACCCATGACTTATGCCGACTTCTCCATCTGCACACATTCAATACTGGGGGAGGGGAAGAGACTAAGTTCCCAGCACGAAGTCAAGACACTGATCATTGATAGGCTAGAATAATATTCACCTAGCTTCAACAACAAGGATAGAACAGGTGTGAGAGAGAGACTCAGAACCGAATTCAATAAATGTGTGGGGCAACTGTGGATTTGACAGTAAGTTCTTTACCACTTACATCATACCACATGAAGAAGGGTTAGTGACATTTATTTAAGACTCTACCAAATAAAAACGTGGAAAAAAATATGCAAGCATAAAAGAAACAGTTCAATCCAATACTTATGAAAGTACTCGGAGATCTGGAGAGCAATATGAACCTATCAGCCTAATACACCAGAAACAAGACTAGTAATTTGTGATATGGGGCAGAGACATTACTAAAAATCACCTTCTAAGACAAGCAACACAAGAATAAAACATCCCTCTCTCCCAACACTAGAAAGGAAAAGCTGGGCACCTACTTCCCTTGAAGCTATCAAAACCTGAAAAGCACTCAAAGTGAGTCCTATTCTCCCCATACAACTAAACATCCTGCAGGAAAAAAATCACATCGCTATACACATACTTTAAAGAAATGAGGGAAAAAAACTTTAAAAAGGATCTTATTTGAACTACCTTATAGAGATTCAAAAGTTTGAGGAAAAGTGTATTATTTTTAAGGAAAGGTCTCTAATCCATACAAGTTTGGGTATATTGCATACACGTATCTTACACGAGAAACTAATTAAACATACAATTTTTTTTTTTTAATCCAGGAGAACCTTTTCAGTCCTCAGCTATAAATCCCTAAATGCAAACCTACAAACTTCAGATCTTGAATACATTTGGTATTTTTTTAAAAAGGTGTCAATGAGGGGCACCTGGGTGGCTCAGTCGGTCGAGGGTCCAACTTCCGACTTCGGCTCAGGTCACGATCTCAAGATCTTGTGGTTTGAGTTCGTGCCCCACACAGGGCTCTGTGCTGACAGCTCAGAGCCTGCAGCCTGCTTCAGATTCTGTCTCCCTTGCTCTCTGCCCCTCACCCACTTGCATTCTGTCTCTCTCAAAAATAAGTAAACATTTAAGAAAAAAAAAAACGTTTTTAAAGGTGTCAATGAATTTAAAGTTTCCTTTACATGCCTAACTTTCTGTAACGGTTTTATTACAATTTCTAAATAATGAAATTAAAACTACACCCACCAACGTAATAAATACGAAAAAACTTGTATCATTAACTACAATACCAATTATTTAACATGAGAAACACCAGCCCCGAAAAAGTGGCTCTGAAACCACTCGTATGCACTTCAGGAGTGTTAATGCACGCACGGGACTTATTAAGCATTTATACAGCACTTTTATATTTGCCAAGTGTTTCATAATCATTCTTATTAGCTGTTTTAGTCCAAAACAATCCATGAAGAACTTTACAGAAGAGGAACCTAGACCTAGAGAGGAACCAGAGAAAACCAATTTTCCTCTGGAGGAAATAACACCATTCTCTTACAATATGCCAGATACTTCCAGTTACTTTTCACTGACAATATGAAATTTTCCAAAAATAAGTTGTTAATTAACGAACGTGAAAAATACTAAGAAAACACTGTACTGGGTGCTCTCAAAATGCTTAAACACTTTTAAGGACTCTGGACTACTACATTATAGACACTATAATGAGGCAAACTTCTCCCAAACGCCACACCTGATGGCTAAATATAAAAGCGATATTTTTCAAACTTGCTTTAAAAAAGGTAAGCAAAGAAGCTCATTGAACAAACTTAAAAGTCAGGTCCTGTAACAAGGAGTCAGGTCGGCCACGAAAAAAGTAGAACCCAGCTAAAAGCAGCATGAGGAGGAAGTTCTGGAAGCAGTCAGAATCTGGAAGAAGTCAGAATCTGCTGCTTAGCACGCTCCGTTAATACATCTTTCAGAAGATAATGTTTCTAACCAGAACTTGTGGTTTAATCTCAGCACCAGCAATGGATCACATCCAATGTTTTGGAGAATAAAAATTTGCCCCAGCGCTAGAGGTGGAGGAAAGTTCCTTCCTTGGCCATTTAAACATCCCGATTTCTTTTACCTTGGTGTTAATATCTTAATGAGAAAAAACTATGGGCTCTCCCCGAGCGCAGTTTGCCTACGGAGTTGTCCTGACCCCAGGTCTCTCAACCGGAGCCCATAAACGTTAATTCCCGACTCAGAGCTCGACTGCTCATCCAGCTAACAGCCCCAGCCGGTAAATTGCACGCTCTTCTTCGCCCTCCCCCTCCCTCCTACCTCCTGGGGCCAATTCCGTGACCCACATCCCCAGACCCTGCAGAGCCCCAAACTCTGCACCCCCCCATTATACTTCCGCCCTGGTGGCTTCCCAGTTAACCTTCACCCCAGCCCCCACCCCATCTTTGTCTCGCCACCCCCAAACACTACCTCAACGTTCCCCAACTCCCAACCGCAGCCCTTCCCCCCACCGCCGACCCCCACCTTCCCGGTCTCTTCCTCACCCCCGCGTCCCCCACCCTTCGGCCGGGTCACCCCAGCTCCTCGCCTCCCCAGCCCCGCATGACCCGTCCCCTCCCCCAGCTTCCTCTGTCCCTTCCTTCCCTTCCCTCGGCCCCCTCCGCCCACGCCCACCCCTGCTCCCGCGGGTCCTGGGCAGGCCTTTCACCTTGTCCATGAGCTTCCAGCACTTCTCCACCATCTTCTTGTCCACGGTGCCGGGCGGGTGGGGGCTGAGGTGGTGGTGGTGGTGGTGGTGCGGCTGGAAGGCGTCCTTCATGAGCCCGATCAGGCCGCCCGAGCCCGAGCCCCCGGAGCTGCCGCCGCCCCCGGCCCCAGAGCTCTTTTTCACGTTGCCGGCCATGGCCCGGGGAGGGTTGGGGGCCCAGCCGCGTCCGCCGGCTCCGCTCCGCTGCGAGCGAGGGAAAGAAGGAGGGCGTGAAGGAGGGGCCTCTCCCGGCCGCCGCCGCCGCAGCCGCCGCCGGCTGTCCGGGCGGAGGGAGGGGCGGCCGCGGGGAGGAGGAGTGGGCGGTGACGGGAGCGAGGTTCGCGCGGGCGCGCCCCTTCCGAGAGCGCAAGCCCGGGGACGGGAGGAGCGCACGGCGCTCCGGGAAGCCGGCGGCCCGGTCCCGACTGGGTAGCGACCCTTCCTGCGCCACCCCCTCCCGAGCCACAGCTCCCGGAAAGCCGAGGCCAAGTTTCCGCGCCGCCTACCCCTCCCCTGCCCCCGGGGGCGGGCCCAGACAGAACCTTTGCGCCTGCGCCCTCTGCTGGAGAATCCGGGAAAGGAAGGGGCGGGGTCTAGGGTGGAGTCTGCGCGTTAGACAGAAGCCGAGCCCTCCATGTTCCTTGTGGGTTGTTAGGTTGGCGCTCTTTGAGGGGTGATTGGGGTATTTAAATTAGGACAGCTAGCCGTAGAAAGAAACTTAACGTCAAGTCTTCCGCCACATACCTGATAAATAAGGAAATTGAGCTTAAAGTCATTTGCTTCTAAACATCGTGGGAGAAAAACGGAAGTTATTTCCCCACCCCTTTGGTGTTTTAAACTCATTAAGTCGGCACCGAGGGACAGGAATGCGAATGCTGCAGACTGTTCCAGCCTGATTACGAACACTCCAGAAAGGCTTAAGACACTTAGGCCGCAAGCTCTTCTTCCAGGCCCTTTGACCTTCTGAAAACAAAACATTTCCCCCTTTTTTGGCTTCTGAACACTAGTTCCTTTTCTGGGAATTGGGTATGTGCTCAAGATTCCCCGGGCTCAGCGCATTGCACCGCAGGTTAGCATCCCCAGCACCAGGCCTTGACCACAGAAAGACAGCTGCGAGCCCTAGCCCGAGGAGGACTCCTCTCATGAAACAAAAGCAGTTTCCAGTCATTTCCACTTCTCTAATCTAAAAGCTTCGTTGGAAAAACTATGAAAAAAGGGAACTTTCTTCCTGAAGAAGGAAGTGCCCTGACCTAATTTGTTAATTCTGAGCCTCTTCTTGGGGAGCTTGCAGGCTCTAGCGTGTCCGTAAGTACTCAGTTCCCTCTTAGATCCTCCCACCTGGGTCCTCCACAAAGCCCTTGACTGATTAAGGAATTGAGTTTATTGTGTGCCCCTGTAAGGGGGGGGGGGGAAATATCTCTGGACTCAAAGACCTATCCGTCAGACCTCCTTATTCTGCAATTCAGTGGCCTTTATCTAAGATTGATTAAGGAGTCCATTATTGTTTCCTATCAGTAGAGTTAGAAAGAGAAGGGGCGCCTGGGTGGCTTGGTCGGTTAAGCGTCCGACTTCGGCTCAGGTCATGATCTCACGGTCTGTGAGTTCGAGCCCCGCCTCGGGCTCTGTGCTGACAGCTCAGAGCCTGGAGCCTGCTTCAGATTCCGTGTCTCCCTCTCTCTCTTTCTCTCAAAAATAAACATTAAAAATTTTTTTAGAAAAGAAAAGAAAGAAACCTTTAAACACTGCTAATGGTCTCCTGAATGAAATTAACAGTCATGATCTAACTCCAAACTACCTTGCAGTTTTATATAATATCAATGCACATACTATGCTGGGTGACTGACCAAATCACAAAATACCACAATTCTTTTTTTTTTTTTCCATCCACATTGCTCAGAGCATTCCCTCTGCCTAAAGTGTGCTACTGAAGTTCAATCCATTCTTCAGAATTCAGCTAGAAATAACCAGACATTCCAGCTAGAAATAACCCTGTCCTCCTCTAAATTTCCATAACCATTTATTCTTACAGCTACCATACATTAATTCATGCCATACTGTCTTGTTGACTTTGGTCTTCCACAGTACCTAACACAGTGTAGGTACACAGGGTATTTCCCCCCTTCCATCATCAAATTGTATTGTTTGTACAAATTGTATAGTTTGTACTTTGTTTCTGCTGAAGAAGACATATTTCTTTAAATATACAAATGACCTACCTCGCATATTTGAATAAAGCAGAGTGACAGTTCTCTCCTCTATATCCCTTAAACACTCCCAGATGGACAAGAGTTCTGTCTGGTGATAGTTCCCATTTTCACTTCTAAACTGAAGTTAATGAGTGGGGCACCTGGGTGGCTCAGTCAGTTGAGCGACAACTTCGGCTCAGGTCATGATCCCACAGGTTGGTGACTTTGAACCCCCGCATGGGCGCTGTACTGGCAGCACCAGAGCCTGCCTGGGAGTCTCCCTCTTTCTCTGCCCCTCTCCCACTCGCACTCTTGGTCTCTTGCTCTCTCTCTCTCTCTCTCAGAAAATAAATGAATTTTAAAAAGAAATCAGGGACATTTGGTTAAGCATCCGACTTCAGCTCAGATCGTGATCTCACGGTTCGCGGGCTCAAGCCCCCTGTCGGACTCTGTGCTGACAGCTCAGAGCCTGGAGCCTGCTTCAGATTCCGTGTCTCCCTCTCTCTCTGCCCCTCCCCCACTCACGCTCTGTGTGTGTCTTTATCTCTCTCTCTCAAAAATAAATAAACATTAAAAAAAATTTTAACGTTAATGAAAAAAGAAGGAAAGCTTGGCCTTTTTTTTTTCTGTTCAATAATTTTTACTTGGCTTATTTTCAAAGTGTACTCAAGATGGGATTGGATTGTTGATCACAGTGTCATTCTTATTCTTGGTTATTCTAGAGCTGGCTCAGTTTGTACCATCACATCATGTGACATGAGGCACTTTTATTACATTTCACCTTCACCCAGACCACATCCTCATTCTGCACCTGAATGTCGGTTGGTTGACTGAACATATTTGAAAAGTAAATGCTCTTCCAAGGCGTGATATGTCGTTTGTATTCTGTAAACTCTGTCCTCAAAATGCCATCCAATGAATGCATCAGCATAACAGAGAAACTGATCATTCCGTGGCAAATGACCCCAAGAAGGCTTCTAGATGAGGAGGACCAGTGCAAGAAACTCTACTGCATTCCAATGCAGGGGGAAACGGTTCTGGGGGAAGAATAAATGCAAGCTGACAACAGGCAATTGAACAGAAGTGTGGAGGGGGACAGAGATAGAGAGAAATAGCTAAAAAAAAGTCTGCAGGTTCCTTAATCCACAAGGGGGAAATCCCTGAGGTTTTTGCTGTTTTCATTCTAGCCAGTATGGTGCCCAGAGATCCAGGTGGCAGACAGATGACAAGGCTCCAGAATAGCAACAGGGCTGGAAGAAGGGTAGAGGCTGCCCCACAAGGGCAGGTCGCTCACCATACTCCTTCCCCCAAAGTCGTTTTTCCAGCCATTCATGACTCCAGCAAGATGCTAGAAAGTATCCCCAAGAGGGAGGCACCATCAATAATTTAAGTAGAAAAATTTAGGAGCCTGGCGGGGGGGGGGGGGGGGGGGGGGGGGGCGTCAAGCAAGTCCACTAGAGGGAGCCCCGACAAACTCAATACCACAGAGAGCCCAGCAAAGTAGTTTCTGAGCACCTGTCTCTGAAAACCAGCCTCATAAGGGAATAGGGGAAGATCAATAAATTAAGTCTCCACAAGGGAAGATAGCCCTGTGAATGCCCAGTTGAAACCCAGGCCTTACAGGATTTACAGAATCAAAGACTTAAAGACCAGGAAACTGAAGCTGAGCAAAATTAAATGGCTTGCCAAGTTTACATAACTGGAGGGGGGACTAGAACCCATGGCTCTTGTCTCTAACCAGTATCCTTTCTTCTACATTTGTAGCCTCTATGTCAGCAGCCTGGAGTCCGTGGGTCTATCTTTCCTCTGCGTCCCCTTTCTCCGATGCGAGAAACTCTCTCAACTCCCTTCTCCTGCATTTCTTTCCCTTGTATGCTACAGAATGCCTTCCCCAAGCCTAATAATGTCATTTGCTGATCAGCCCTAGGGATGTAAATTGCCCCAAATGGCTACTATGAGCTCTTTTCCTCTGTATCAGCATAACAGCACCATATCAGATGTGTAAATCTGTAACTTGTAAGTCTCCAAACCTCAGGCGGTGCTACATGGAAATGAAGCATAGTTACCGGGCTCCAAAGCCCTTTCTCCTCAAACTACATTTAGAACGTAGGGATAAGGAGAGAATTGAAGAATTGACCCTCTGGGACCTTGCTATTTTAAGCTTTGTACTTGGCCCATTCCACCTGTCTCTGACTCCGTGTTTCCCAGTTACCTGGACAACACTCGGCCTCCCGAAACCCAACCTTCCAGTTCTCAGTCCTGCCCTCAAAGGAAATTTGTCACCCTGGATTGGCTCCCAGAACCCAGGCTCCTCCTCAGGCTCCTAGCTGGTTGGGCCATTTCTCTGCCCCTCTCCATGAGTGGGTCACCCTACAGGGAAATACAACAGAAGCAAGAGAGGATCCTACAGGTAGGACGAGGCAGGGTAAGGATGACGGGAAGAGGGAAGAGACGAGGACTGAGGTTTATTTTCTCCAAAAGAGGGTAGAGGGGAATGATTTCTGTACATAGAACCTTACTGGTAGAAAGAAACAGCTCTACCTTCCCCCTACCCCAGGCTTGCCTAAAGGCCCAAGGAGACCAAGAACAGAAGCTTCTGGAAGGTATAAGAGACATGCTCGGAGACTAGAGCTCTAACTCTCCTGGGACTCCTGGTTCAATCTAGGGGTCAGGAAAGCAACCCCATGTGCAGTCTTCAATACAAGTCCTCTCCTTCCCCAGGACAGCAAGGAGATGCCATCTAAGACCAAAGGAAAAGGGATGAAAGCTGGGTCACAGAAGAAGAAAAAGAATGTGGGTGCTGGTGAGTCAGGGTGGATGGAGGTGAGCGCCTCCTGCTTCTCCATTCTCTGGCTTAGACACCAAGCAGAGGTGCTCCAGAGAGAATTCAGCCCTCTGCATGACAAGATAGAGCCTTCAGGACCCTCTCCCCCGATATCTTCCCTCCACGTTCCATGGAGCTGGGAAATTGGGGAAACCGGCATATACCCACTCTGTGCTGCCCTTCTGGCTTTGTGCCTTCCCTATATATTCATTACACATATTCTGAGTACCTACCCTGGGCTGGGCTGCCAGGACACAGCAGGGAACCCTGCCATCAGAAATCCCTCCTTGAAAGGTCCTCAGATCTCCTGCAGGAAGAAAGTTCAGGGCGTGGGATGAGGATGGGGAGAAGTGAGGGAGGCTGAGATCATGATAAGTTCCTAAAGGTCCAAGGAGACCAAGCTGAGGCTTTGCCAACTTGCCAAGGCAGATGTGGAAGCCAAATCCGCACACAGGCTGGCAGTGCTGGAAAAGGAGTTGCTCCAAGACCACCTGGGTAAGAAAGTGGAAGCTCAGGACAACAGAGGTGCGCGGGGGGGGGGGGGGGGGGGGGTGCATTTCACATCGTCAGAGGCTCGGAGGCTTAGAGCTGTTTGCGGGAGGCTGAGGTGACCCCTGCCAATCCTCTGGTGGAGGAAGAACCGACGTTGCGAGGAAGGGTTGGGCCGGGAGGGTTGGTGATGATAGCTAGTTTTTATAAGCAGAACATAGAGGGGGGTTTCCCTTAGTAAGGAAAAGCTCATGGCATTCCAGGGACAAACCGACCAACCCAGAGGGAAAATGAAAGGCTGGAAGCCTGCCACCGGGTTCCCAGAGGTGGGCACGGTCCATCAAGCCCACGGGGCCACGTGGGACCCCCAGCCAGTGGTGAGGACGGCTCTGGGACTTTTCACAGCTCTGAGGAGGGACGAGGCCCGCCGAGCCAAGGCTTCTGAAGACCAGCTGAGGTGGAGGCTGCGAGCGCTAGAGGCTGAGTTGGAAGAGGCCCGAAGTGAGGGGAAGGCCGTCTATGCAGGTGTGTGTGGTTGGTCAGGCAGGCGGGCAGGAGACAGGGGCCTGGAAAAGGACAGCCAAGAGGGCCAGAGGATACAAGGAAGTGAAACAAGAAAGATGTCCGTCTGCCATGCCTAACTTTAACCTTCCCGGCTCGGCATGAATTGGGCAGGGTCCTGAAGGAAACGAAGGACAGCCTCCCGGGATCCCAGGCAGGAACCTTCCCGGATGCCTGATGCCATGTGCTTTGTGGATTAAAAAATGCAGTCATGGCCTTTATCTCATTCATCCCATGGGAGTGAGTGGGGGGAGAAGGGCTACAGTCTAGGTACTGAGTTGGAATGGGGGAAGGAGTTTCGTTTCCTAGCTCTTCCCCAGCTTTTCGGGGTCGGCCAGCCTCTCAGAATCACAAGAACCACCAAGGCGGCCTTTATGCTCCTGTCCCACTGGACCAAGAAGGCCCTCCCTGCCCACAATGCCCCTTCCTTTCTCCACCACTCCATCCACACCTGGGACCCTCTGTCCCCACCACAGAGATGAGTCGTCAGTGCCAAGTCCTGCAGAAGGAAATGGAGACCCGCAGCAGGCAGCTGGAAGAAGAAGTGAGGGGCCTTCGGGAGCAGCTGGGTAAGCTTCCCCACTCCCTAACCCCTGTCTCTCCAAGGGGCACTGACAGGGTCCAAGTCTGCAGGGGTGGACTTACGATGGTCCTTCTCTAGGGAACCCTGGGCGGCTCAGTCTGTTGAGCATCTGATGACGGCTCAGGTCATGATCTTACGGTTCGTTGGTTTGAGCCCCGCATCAGGCTCACTGCTGTTAGCATGGAGCCCACTTTGGATCCTTTGTCCCCGTCTCCGTCTGCCCCTGCCCTGCTTGTGCTCTCTCTCAAAAATAAACATTAAAAAAAAAAAAAAAAAAGTCCTTCTCTAGAAGACTGCTATCTAGGCTCTCTTACCCTTTTCCTTTTTTAAAAAAAAAAAAAATTTTTTTAACATTTATTCATTTTTAAGAGAGAGAGTGAGCGGGGGAGGCGTAGAGAGAGAGGGAGACACAGAATCCAAACAGGCTCCAGGCTCCGAGCTGTCAGCACAGAGCCCGAAGCGGGGCTCGAACTCAGGGGCCGCAAGATCATGACCTGAGCCAAAGTTGGACACTTAACCGACTGAGCCACCCATGCGCCCTCTCTTATCCTTTTCCCCATCAACTCTCCCACCATGGAAGATTGGAGCAGAGGGTTCAAGATGGCAAAAACCTCTTAGGTTGTAACTAAAAAAAGACCTAAGTCTCTTACCCCATCTTCCTCTCTCAATGGTCTCTCCAAATCCAGATCTTTCTCCCCACCACTGCCATGTCTGTCATGGGCAAAACATACTCCCTCTCAGCTGATTTTCGCAATGAAACTGAGGAAAGATATTAGACTTACGTCCATATCTTCAATGCCTCATGCATGCTCAGTCCTACATAAGTGCTTGCTACATAAAGGAATAAACCTTCCAGATAAGCAAAAATGTAAAAAACAGGAAGTTTTTCCTTTCTCTCTTGGTTACAGGACGCAGTTAAGCTATGTTAGCGTGCACATAAGATCTTTCACAATTGTGGTCTCAAAGTTTTCTTAACCTAAAATAGCCTCAGTTTAACCTAAAATAGTCTCAGATACCTAAGAGTTGCTTATCTGCCATGCAGACCCTGAATGCCCTTCCTCATCCTTGCCTTGTCTGGAATTTAAATTCGATCAGCATTTATGGAGCACCTCCTGTATATGCTATACATTTCCCCCTATATGCTCGCATTCAACTCACAGTAAGCCTGTAAAGTTTGGATCATTCTGTCTTTAAAGATGAAGAACCTTAGGCTCAGAGAGAGACATGCCTGAGGTTACACAGGTAGTCAATAAGCAACAACCAAACTCTGGACCCACATCTCTTGTCCCAATGCCACTACTCTCTCTACTGAACCTTAGAGGTACATGTCCGCTCTTCATACGGGCTGCGGGAAAATTGGTGATACTGGGGGAGTCTGGAATGATCCCATTTAAGTTCCGCTTTTTAGGTACCTTTGGAGACTCTGTTCACAGGGAGGGTGTCACTACCCAATCCTCTTTCTCCTTCTGCCCGGCCCCACAGAGACGTGCCAGAGGGAGGCTGAGGCCGCACGGGAAGGGGCAGAGCAGGCCCTCAGAGAGCGGGACCAGACCCTGGCTCAGCTTCGGGCACACGTGGCAGACATAGAGGCCAAGTACGAGGAAATCTTACACGTAAGCACCCCTGTTTGAATCCCAACCACCCCAGTACCCAGCACCCCCCCATCCCCCCAAACCCCAACTAGTATGACAGTGACAGACCGGGGGAAGGAGAAGCAGCATCTCCACAAGGAAATCTGCTCTGTCTTGAGGGCAGACAACCAGGGGATGCAACCACGCCCACTAAGTGTAAAAGCTCCCAGAAGCCACTGGCAAAGGAGAGCTCACAGACTAGCCTGGGGCACCCCTCACGCTGCCCTCTCCCTTCCTGGGGCCTGAAGCTTGGTGTCTGCAGGGCAGCCTGGACCAACTCTTGGCCAAGCTGAGAGCAGTGAAGCCTCAGTGGGATGGGGCCGTGCTGAGACTTCATACCAAATACAAGGAGCGGCTCCGCCAGTTTGGACTCAACCCCCTGGATCTGTGAAGCTGTAAGCCTCTAGCCCCTGGGGCTCTGGGAGGCTCCAGCAATAAAGCTGTCTCCATGTGGAACTCAGCAGAACTGTGGGCTGTGGCTTTTTGGCAGAGGTGAGGACCTCTTACGGGGCAGCTTGGTTCTGGGCTGACCCATTACTCCGAAGACTGAACGAGAAGAGAGAAATTCGGTAAGGTCTCAACTCTCTTTTAGAGAAACTGGGTCCCATGCCTTGGGTCTGGAGCTTTTTTGGTCCCTCCAAACCACCGTCCCGGCCCCCCCCCCCCTCCAACACAGGCAGCCAGATTTGTAGGAGAAAGGCCATTTCTATAATAGACTAACAGTAACCAGCCACCAGCCCGCACAATCCTCAGGTTGCAGAGGAAGGTGTAACTTGTCTCCAAATTCTTGCAATATACCCGAGTCTCCTGGCGGCATGCCTAGGGCAAGTTCCAGATGGCTTCAATCCTAGCCAGCCCACAGCCCACCTAAAAAGGGAAAAAAACCCTGGGATTCTCCTCTATTTTACTACAACCCTCCCAGTACTATTTCACCTCTGGTCAAATGTGGGGGGGTGGGGGGGTTGGTTTCCCACACCAAGAAATCCCCTAACAGTTCTGCGGACACCAGCCGGGTGCCTTACAAGTTAACTCAGTTCTGTCACTACTGACGTGAAGAGAGAGCATCAGATCCCTCAGGCTCAGCCCCGCAAGACCGGCCCCACTTCAAAAGCCAGCGGCTGTCACCTGTGCTTCTGACCAGCTGGCCAAAACACAAAGGTTCCCACGACCCCGCCCCCCCCCCCCTCCTTGGGCTCCAATATTTGCCAGCGCGGCTCACAGAACTCAAGAGAAACCTTTTAATCGCTAGATTGCCGGTTTTTTATAAAGGACACAAGTCAGGAACGGCCAGATGAAAGTAGGAACGGGACAAGGCATGAGCGTGGGAGCTCCATGCCCCCTCTGGGTACACCACCTGGCCAGCACCTCCAGGCTCCCTGAACCCCGTCCTTTTGGGGGGTTTTTTTATGGAGGCTTCACTAGGGAGGCACGAGCAGTGAAACCATTGGTCATTGGTGATTAATTCAACCTCCAGTGCCTCTCCCCTCCCGGGAGGTCCAGGGTGGGGGTGGGGCGGGGCGGGGCTGAAAGTTCCAACCCTCTCTAATCACGTGGTGGGTTCCCCTGGCAACCAGTCCCCCAACCTTAGGTGCTTTCCAAAAATCACTTCCTTAATTAATAAAGTCAGATGTAGTTGAAAGGGGCTTGTTACGAGTAACAGAAGACACCTTTGTCATCTTACTACTTCGGAAATTCCAAGGGTTTTAGGAGCTCTGTGCTGGGAAAGGGTCTAATTTATTACAAATCACGAAATCACACCATTCTTCGTTTTCGGGCGGGAAGTTCATCCCTGGGACACAACCCGATGCTCCTAGGCCCCCTAGTGGGCCTGCCGGAGGCCTCTGGCCACACCTTCTTCTGGGAGGAAGGGAGGGAGACCTTGGGCAATCCTGTGATTGGGGGTGTCCGGAATCCTAGAGCTGCAGTTCTGGCTTAAAGAGAGCTTCTCAGCTCCTACCATCACTAGCCGGAGAGTGAAGACGGAAAGGCCACTGGGCAGATCTGTGTCCAGCGGAGGAGGACTACAGCAGCTCTGAGGCTAGAGCCCCGTCCTGAGCAGAGAGAGAAGACAGAAGGTCATTCAAGGATCAGAAGAGTTCCTTGTCCCTGCCCCCACCCCCACTGGACCGGCCAGGGATGTGGCTTGTTCCCTGGGTCCTTCTGTCCCCACCTACCATGGTCTAAAGTCCCAACCTGCATGCCTCACACTGCTTCACCCTGTAGCCCTCCTCTTGGGCTCTTTCTCTGGCTGCTCACTGCCCGTCTGTCCCTACTTCCTTACCTCTCCAAACCCTGGGCGATCGCAGGCTTCGAAGCCCCGGCAGGACCTGGCGGCCAGCTTCAGGCAGAGGGGTGGCTCAGCCTCAACCAGCTGCTGAAGCTTTTCCAGGTCATTCTCTCCACCCATGGGATACCCATTCACCTCCAGAATCACATCTCCCGTTTGCAGCCCCGCCCGGGCAGCTGAGCCTCCTAGGGTCACCTGGTGAAGAGGGGGGTTACAGAACATGGGACACCGTGGAAAAGTCGCTGGATGCTCTAAGACCTTGGGAGGGAAGCAGATGATGGCTCATTAGGAGGCAAAGGACTGGAAAGATCCGAGGTCCATAAGGCATAAGTCACCTGGGAGACGAAGAGACGAGGCTCACTGGCCACACAGGTAAGCCGGAAGCCGTAGCCACCGCCAGGCCCAGGGTACAGGAAGCACTGGCGGGAGCCACACGGGACAAGAGGCATGGCTGTGTCTTCAACTGGTAGGTCCTTGGTTTCAACCAGAGAGGCCGAGCAGTTTTCCTGGGGAGAGGCAGGAGCCTCTGTGCTCTCCAAGAAGAGAAGTGGGGACAAGCGAACCTGGAAGGAGGCAGACAGAACAAACCTTTCTTTTTTGCTTCTCCCCCCTACCGGAGCCCTGCTCCATTCCTGCCCCCACTCCAGCCCCCGGCCCTCAGCTCGCACCATGCTGAAGAAGCGGTCAGCCTTACGGTCGACAACAGTGAGGGAAACAGAAGAGCCCTGCGCGCGGATCCTGGACACTGTCTCCTCGTGGCCCAGCCCCTCCACACTTTCCCCAGCCACAGCCACCAGCCGGTCCCCAGCCTGCATCCCGGCTTTCTCAGCTGGCAGTCCTGGGTCCACCTCCCACAGGAACTGTCCTAGGACGTAAACATCCTCATGGCCCCTTCCCTGCTAACCCCAGTGCCAGCCCAGGCCACTGTGGGCACACTGAGGGACTGACCCCGGGGGGGGGGGGGGGCGGGGACACAGTAGGAGGAGGCTCAGGGCTGGGGTTCAGCCGGGGATACCACTTATATGCACTGAGAGTCGAATGTGAACAGGTTTAACACACACCTTCCCTACCCGCCTCCGGGACTACCACTCACCGGGTTGGCCGTCAAGACCTTTCTCCTCCCGAAGCAGGAACCCAAAGCCCCGGGGCCCCTTCTGTAGGTGCAGAGAGCGCGGCTTGGTGGGCAGTGCCCAGCCCTCCGCTAAGGGCGCAGCCAGGGGCATTCCCAGCCGGCGACACTGTTCCTCCACCTCCGGCCCGGCCACCAGCAGGGTCACTTGCTCTCCACTCTGCCAAAGCTGTAGGGGCCCAGCAGGGCATCGGCATCAACCAGCTGGGTAGGGAGGGCAGAGCCAGGCCCTCCTCCAAACCCCAGGAAGGAGGCACTAAGGGTGGGGGAGAGAAGAGCCTAGCAGGAACTGTCAAGGGAAGCATGGCAGGAGGTACAAGGTCAGATGAGAAGATGAGTGCGAGGGGGAGGAATCTGCTGCCTGAGGCATGGCCCTGGGGCCCAGAGGGGTGAGGCCCGAATGGGGGAAGACAGCCGGCCATACCTTCCTGCCAAGTTGGTTATAAGTGAACTTCTCCACGCTGACCCCATTCACTTCTAGCAGTCGGGCCCCAGGAGGCACCCCGGCCCGCTCAGCTGCTCCTCCAGTGCTCAGCACCAACCAGAAAGGAGCCTGATAACCTGGAAGCCGGGGGGGCGGGGGTGGGGGGGGGAAACAAGTAAGTTTCCGTCTGCCACCTGCCCAGAACTGGGCTGAGATCCCACTCTTGACCTCCCTCCCGAGCCTCGGGGCTCACTGTAGGTGACACTGAAGCCAAAGCCGCCCTCATCTTTCGCTATGTGACACAGTCGGGGCCGGACCCCTGGGCCGAGAGTAGGAGACAGGTGGGCACTGTTCCCCTGCCGAGCTTGAACCATGTCATACACGTGCTGCGCCAAAACTGTCAGCAACACCCGCGGACCGCTGGCCCGGATACGGCGCACCACCTAAAGAGAGGGCATGCAGGGGGAGGTTGGGAGGGGCCCCTCTTGCCAGCGCCCCCTCCCTGGAACCAGCTGTCTGCAGCCAAATGCTCTACCCCTGAGCTATACCCCCTGGAACCAACCCTCCGGATCATCCCAACCTGGGCAGCCCTAGATCCTGGAAGCTGGGGAGGTCGAGGCTTAGGGACTGCCCCCATCTATCCAGGGAAGTGACTTTCTCTCTCCTTGAGGTGCTAAGAGATGTTCTACGCCACAGGGAAGCCCCCGCCCAACCTCACCACAGCATAGTCTTCACATTCCACGACGTGGTCGTTCACCCCTAGGATCCGGTCCCCTTCCCGAAGACCCTGGCGCTGGGCAGATGTGCCCGGCTCCACCCTGCACACCACAGGCACAGCCTTGCCCAGCTCCTGTCTCAGGTGGAAGCCAAAACTCCTGCCCTCCTCTTTGCTCAGCAGACAGAAGCGAGGCCGCTCCAGGCTCCGGAGATCTGGAAGGGGATGTGGGCCACAGAAAAGGGGGAGGAAGAGGGGGCATGGCCCAAATACAAGTCGCCTTGTGCCTGGCAGACGCTACCCTTGTGATAGGGCACTGGGCAGGCTCCTACCCAGTTAAGTATTGGGCAGTGGGGCCAAATACCCAAATGTGGGAAGAGTGGCTTGGACAGAAGAAAACACCCAAACCCCTCCTACCTCCACACAGTTACTCCCCACCAGGCTGCTATCAGAGGGAGGCCGAGTGGAGTGGTTACCAAGGAGACGGGAGGCCGGTGAGGAGCTGTGGTATCTCTGGGGAAAGGGAATGGTTGCCCAGGGCGGGGGGGTTACCGGAGGGGTCAAGGTCTTCAGCCAGAGAGAGGACAGGATTATCAATGCCCTGCTTTGGGTTAAACTCAAACTTCCTGCAAGGAGGCAAGGGACACAGGTAGGAGCAAGCTGACATGGGGACTCTGGTCCCGGTCTCTACTTGAGGTGCGAATGAAGGCCTTCCCCACCTTGGATCTCCTCCGCCCCTTGCCCCAATCCTTCCCAGCATGGCACTTACAGAGTTAACGAGGCTGTGTCCTGAAGATCTGCTGGGCAAAGAAGGGATGAGGAGAGGAGGGGCGCATTCCCTCCCCACCCCACTCCTCTTCCACAGTCATCAACTGAAAGGACTTGGGCGAACCCCCAAATTTAGAACTTGCCCCCTCCATTCTGCTCCAGAAAGACCTTCCCTTCTTCTCTCTTCCCTTTGCCTCCCAGTCCACAGAAATCTGAGCATATCAGGACAGGGCGTGGACCAGGAAGACAGACCTATCCACTCACCTCTTCTCTTCTAACTCGCCATCTATTTGCCTCCGGGCACCAAGCCCCAACATCAAGTACACCCTGGTCCCAAAGCCTTGGCCTCCCAATCTGCCCTCTCAACTACCCTCTCAAGTCCCCAGCAGAGGATTTCTCCCAGTCTCCTACCTGCAGCTGCTTCCATAGTTGGATCAGTGACCCAGTGCTCAGGGTAGGGACAAGGTCCATGAAAAACAGCTGACCCTCCCACCTAACCTGCCACGTCCCGCCTCCTTAAAGACACTGCCTTAGGAGCAGTGAGGTAATGGTTAACGGGAGGAGTCTTATCCCCCAGGGGGAAGTATGTGTGTTCCTCCTGCCCCCATTCCTGGGCCCCAACTTTCTCTGGAGACTGCTGCGGTCCCAGCTTCTGCTCTGGGCGGACAAAGGTAGGTTGCTGGTCACGATAATGCCAAGCCTGGGATAGGTATGTTTGAAAAGGTGATAGAAGTCCTATAGCCCAGCATGACCTCCTCCCACCCCAGTATCTTGTTCCTAGACCACCCCCAGCCCTTGCTGCCTCTGAACCTAGCGTCCAAGAACCACCTACAACAGAAAGTGGTCCGAAAACAGCGCCCCTTCTTGAAAGCATCAGGCAAGAAGGAGGCCATAGTAGGTAGAAGACACAGCTTTTTAATAGAAGCAGGGCAGTGCACAGGCCCCTCGGAGCCACTGAGCATAAGTACGATTGTGAGAAAGGGGGCGTGAAGGTGAGGAGAAGGCACCAACAAGAGAGGAAAGTGGCTCCGGGCATCCTCCGTGTCCTCTGATGAGCAGAAAGGCAGAAGGTGGAGGCCCTCCAACGCATCTGATTGGCAACACCACCGGTGAGGCGGGCGGGAGAAGTGCGCCCCCTGGTGGCACACTCGGAAGCTCCTCGAGAGGATGGAGGTAAGGTTGGTGGTGCCACAGGGCGACTGGCTGCCAAGATGCCACATGAAGAGTCTTTCTCAGCCCTAGCTGAATGGTAGGAGGCACGTTCCATGACCCTGGCAATTCCAGACTTGGGGGAGCAATGGTTGGACACGCCCCGGGAGAGCAACTGGCACAGTTGTGCCCTATCCTTTACCTCCAGCCCCACAGGGATCTTTCTGGAAGTAGTAGTGCAAACCAGGAGGCCACAGAGGGAAGGGTCTTGGGGCCAGGGGTCACATAGCTCGGTGACTGCCGCCACTGCTTCAGCTTCCAGGGCCTCCCAGCTGCTCCAGGAGGGCCCTGACCTCACCCTCCACTCGCAGCAGCTGGGCCTTGCGCCAGGGGTTAAGGGTGTCCCCTCGGCTGTCTTCCAGATCTCGAAGCAGCAGCTCAAGGTGGCGCCGGACACGACTGCGATCCCAGCTGTTAAGGTTCCGCTGGACTTCACTAAGGATCACCGACCAGTACTCAGACACTGCTGTCCCCTCTGTCAGCGATACCACGACCCGGGCACCACCTTTAGCAGTGCTCGCCACATCCCGCAGGGCCTGGCGGCCCTCTGAGCTCAGCTCATTGAAGTAGAGGCTAGAAGGAGAGAAAATAGAAGATGCCATTCAGCGGGGCTCTGAGAAGGAGGGCAGAGGGTGGACGGGACAGAGCCTGGGGGGTCCTCACGACTCCTCCCCTGGCTCTGGAATGCGATGGGGTGTGTGAGATGAGCCAGAGATGGAGGGGGGTGGCCAACAGGAGGTGGAGATGACATCTAAATTCAGCAGGATCCGGGACAGTAGGGATGCAGCCACTAGGACTCGAAGAGAAACGGTAGTAGGGAATCGGGGCGGGGCAAGGCGTGGGTCGGTTCTGAAGCGGGTCCGTGAGGACCAGAGAGAAGGCAGGGGTAGAGGGTAGGCCCTAGGGCAGGAAGAATGCAGTGGAGACAGGAGGGAGACTGAAGGGCTGGGGTGGGGGGATGGCACCGAGGACAAGACTCACTGCAGCAGCTCCAGGGAGGGGTGGTCCTGGGCAGCTTGGGCCAGGGCCAGGGCCGCTGTGTCGCCAGCACCATTGTAGGCCACGTTCAGCTCCTGCAGCTGTTGATTACGGTCCAGCTGGGTGGCCAGCAGCTGAAGGCCCTCGTCCCCAAGGCCCGTATGCAGCAGGGAAAGGTGTGTCAGTGAGGTGTTTCCGGCCAGCCCCTCCAGCAGCAGGGCCACACCGGCCGCCGTCAGCGGGTTGTTGGACAGCCTACGGCCACAAGCACCCCAACGTTATGAGGGCCCACGACAGATGCCCTGCGCTGGGCGGCTGGACTTGGACCGAAAGGATACACGGCCTGGGGTGGGGGGAGCCTGGGCACAAAGGTGTGCGGGCCGGGGAGAAGAGCACCGAGAAACAGGGGTGTGGTAGAGCGCACAGGAGGCAGAGCAGGGTGGGGGCTGGCTTCTCCTCCTTCCTTCCATTCTCTTCTGCTGACCCACCTCTCTTCATCGTTACCACTTCTCTTCTCCTTCCTTTTTTCACCTCCTCCCCAGACCGCCCTGCCCCTTGCCCTCCCCCTCTTCATTCACCTCCTCTTACTCCAACCAGGCTTCTGGGTTCCTAGTAAACCAGTCAGCGCTTTGGAAGCATCTGCTGAGTGCCCAGCATTAGGGTCATCCTTGTGAGGCGACAGGGAAAATCCTGGGAGAGCATCAGCGGCACTGTTGCCAGGCAACCGGCCTGGCTATTATTCCCCCGGACCCACGCTGATTTTAGCCACCAGAGAGGCACCTATTCCCGGTGGCGGCTTTCCTCCACCCCGCTGCTTGTACTGGACCTGGGCGGCAGGACGGGGTCTAGGCCCCCACCCCCTTCACCACACCAGGGGTGGGCCAGCGCCAGGTGTGTTGAGGCGGGAGGCTCACTGTTGACCTTAGCCTGCCAGCAGGATGGCCAGAGCCTCCCTCCAGCCCTCCCCCACCGGTCCCGAAACACTCACCGCAGGGTGGTGATCTGGCACTGGTCGTGCAGCAGCAGGTCTCGGAGGTCGCTGCAGGCCTCGGGGCCCAGGCTGTTGAGTTGCAAGCTGGGACGGAAAGTGGCCAGAGGGGAGGTGAGAAGCAAGGGAGGAGTTCAGCATGGAGCCTGCCCACCCACCATGCCCTTTTCTCACCATCCTGCCTCTCAAAGCCCACGCAGCCCTCCCTTCTATTGCTTGTCACCTCCACGCACCCCAGACTTCCTCGTCCCGCCCCCTGGTCCTTCCTCACTACCTTTGGTCTCCCCAGCACCTTCTCTTCCCACCTCTTCACCCCCAACCCTCTCCTGACTTCCGGCCCATGCTTGAAGGCGGGTCCTCACCCCAGCTTCCGGGCACGCAGGAAGACAGGCCTGAGTGTGCGCAGCCCGGCAGGGTCCAGCTGACAGGAGGCCAAGTTCACCTCATCCAGGGCGTGCCTTCCGCTGCCCAGCACAGCTGCCACCACTGTGCACTTGAGGGGTGTCATGCGCACACCGGCCAGGTTGAGCTGGCGCAGGGAGCTGAGCACCTCAGCAGAGAAGCGCTGATTCTGGAACTCATAGTGGAAGAACAGGTGGTCCAGGAGCTCTGATGGGGGCAGCACCTGCCGGCCCAGCTTGCCCAGCTTCTTCTTGATGGCCTGGGCGTTCTCCAGGGCATCCAGGTTCTTGATGGGGCAGCCGAGCTGAGCCAGCACGGCCCGGTTGTGCGCGGACAGAAGCCCTCCCATGAACATGGGGAAGAGCTCAAAGACCTCATCATCGGGAGGCTCGTCTGGATGGCGCCGGGGGCCCTCCACGCCCAGGATACTGGCACCCATCTGGTCCAGGACATCGTCGTTGTAGTAGTCCTCCTCTCGGAACATCTCCAGCACCATGGCCTGGGCCACCGCCTCGCGGCTCTTACCCACCACGCGCCCAAACACTCTTGGAACCACCTGGGAGGGGACACGGGGACGGTGCTGCAGCCTCCTGTGTGCCCGCTCGGCCTTCAAAGCTCAGTGGAAGGTGCATTCTCCCTGCCCATCCGGCCTCACCGTCTCCCTTAAACCCCCAGCACGATTTGTCTGATCATACTACTCCCCCACGGCAGCACCCGCCGTGGCTCCCCACTGCCCACGCGGAATAGAAAACTTGTCATAATTTGGCCCCAATTTGACCTTTCCACAGCCACCTCTCGATACTTGTGTCCTACATTCCTGACATTAGGAAATTCTTTCTCCCAGACACCCCATACACTTGCAAGCCCGGTGGTGGGAAGGAATTTATATCTATTTTGCATTTGGTTTGGTACTAGGCGAGGTGCTGCTACGAAGATATCCTCATCTTCCACATCATCACGGTCACCCCAGCAACAAAGACTGATGTCGCTCTTGCTCCTTCGAGGCCCTGCCAGCCACACTGCCTTCAGCTACAGACTTCTTACGCTCACGCGCTCTGCTTCTGTCC
The DNA here is from genome assembly GCF_018350215.1 of Panthera leo. Classification (NCBI taxonomy): domain Eukaryota; kingdom Metazoa; phylum Chordata; class Mammalia; order Carnivora; family Felidae; genus Panthera; species Panthera leo. The sequence continues at coordinate 16,679,098 of NC_056688.1, read as the reverse complement.
TTTCGGTTTTTGTCATTATTATTATTTTTCGACAGTACCACGGTTCCATTCCTTCAAAGCTGTATTCTCTTTCGGGGGTGACTCCCCTCCCCAATTCTTCTCCTTGGCTATGCTCCAGGGTCAGGTTAAATGCTCTTCCTGCAGAGAAGTGTTTCACACACACACACACACACACACCCCCATCAGGTCCCCCACTTACACATTTTCACAGCACCTGCAACTTTGCTTTCCAGGCAATTACCATAAATCTCATTTATTTTTTTTTTTTTAGTTTTCATTTTTTCTAATGTTCTGTTTATTTTTGAGAGAGAGCACGCAAGTCGAGGAGGGACAGAGAGAGAGGGGAGTAGAAGATCTGGAGCAGGCTCTGTGCTGACAGTGGCAAAGCCCGATGGGGGGCTCGAACTGGCACACTGTGAGATCATGACCTGAGCTGATGTCGGACGCTTGACCAACTGAGCCACCCGGGTGCCAAACCATAGTTTTAAATCACACGGTCACAGGGACATGTTTGTGTTCCCACTGGAGGACCAGAAAGGGCGGAAATCTGGGGTTTGGTTCATTGGTCCTTCCCCAGAACCTAACACATTGCCTGGTATACAGCAGGCACTCAAATGTTTGTTGGGGAAATTAACATTTAGGAGGTTGGGACATCGTCTCCCGTCCTTGCCTGGGTGCAAGGCAAGGAGGGCCCGTGGCTCTGGCAAGGAGCCACGAGGTTGTTTTCTGACACCTCCTCTAACGGCTGGTTTGGTTTCTTTTTTCCCTTTTTACAGGTCAGGTCTCTGCCATGGAGGTTATAGCGCTCCTCCCTCAACAGTCACATGGTGACATGAGAAAATGTCACCCTGCGAAGCTGAGTCAATAGGCTTGTGAAGAAACAAATCGGACCAGCATTCTGCTCAGCAGCCCTCCCTCCCAGAGGGCCGGAGTTGTGGTGCTAACAATTTGGTGCACTGAGGGGCTTCTGGAATCCTGTCAGGAGAGCACAGCCTCTCACTGTAACCCAGAGAAGGCAAACACATCCTCAAAGGGCTGGGCTGGCCTGAGCAATGGCCATTACCTTCCCGTCTGAGCCTATGGTGTGGGAAAGGGTGGGCTTCCCGAGCCTGTTTTTCTGTCTAACGAACAATAAATAGTACTTATTACGTACCAGATCCTGAGCATGAATACATATACTCCTCATATTAGGCCAAATGATATGGATTCTGTTATCCCCATTTAACAGGTAAGACTTGGAGGCACATAGCAGTTAAGTAACTTGTCCAAGATCACACAGCTAGTAAGTGGCAGAGCCTGGATTTAATCCCATAGAGCTGAATTACTGAATCCCTGCTCCTAAACATTATGCTTCGGTGCCTATAAAGAGGAAAACCTGTTAACATTTTGCCAGCACTGACCAGGGTTCTACCTCCCAAAGAAGAGTTACTGATGCATTCCTAGAGAGGACCAGGGTTACCTAGCAAGGCACCAAAGCTTAACAGAAACATCTATCACACACCAGTAAAGTTTGGCAGAGAGAGCACAGGGTTCAGACTCCTAAACCTGGACCCAGATCCCAGCTATCCCGCTTACTATCTGGGTGACCTTGGGCAAGTTACTTAGCCTCTGTGAGCCTCGGTCTCTTATGATTTTTCTTAGGATTCTAAAAAGGGATCATAATAAGATTTCATTCACAAGGCACCTGGTGGACATCACCAGAAGGTGGATCCTTCTTCCCCTCAAAAACTTAGCACGTCTGCCCTGCTCACAGCACAGTCCTTGGGCCTGTAATTTGGACTCTGGAGCAGGCCTGCGCTATCCTAAGCCAATTATCAATGCCATTTCTCCTCCTGGTATAAATGAATAAAACGGCATCTGCTTTATAAACTTGTCTCTGGTGATTTAGTTAGAATGAGTCATCATTCCCGGAGTCTAACCACCTCCAAGGGAACAGATGCATTGGAGTTTCTGGGCCTGCAAAGAAGAGGCCAGACCCTGGACTATAGCGCGACTCCTGCCTCCCACCGACAAAGGCCAGAAGAGAGGCAAAAAGAAAACCGTCATTAGGGTCATAGGATTGTGACTAAGGTGCCCGCGCCCTCACATCCTCCTCCCAGCCATCAAGCCTTCCCCAGTCTGTGGTTTCCTGCTCCCCCTTCCCTTATGTCTCAATCCCACTAAAAGCCAGATTGCCCAAATCTGAAACCAGAGTCAAGAAGATTCACAGCTACACAGGAAGTGGCGGTTTCCTTCTGGGAGAGGAGCAAGGGGGTGAACGGGGGATAGGGGGGCTGAGAGCCCGGGGTGCTGGGCCGTTACCTTGAGCAGGTTGAAGAGCAGAGGCAGGGCTCGCAGGGGTAGAAGCTTGGCCACAATGCCCAGGACCAGACTGACGTCCTCCCCGACGCGGCCCACGAGCTCGGCCACTTCCTTGCCCACCCGCTGCAGGGTCGTCTTCCGCAAACCCAGCACGATGTAGAGGGCGGCCAGGTATTCCTGCATGGCAGGCACGGTGAACACAAAGGTGCCCTGGCGCCCTGGTTCCACACACGGGGCCAGAAAAAAACCTCAGGGCGTCCCGGCGGAAGACATGTAGCAGCTGGAACTCTTCTTCAGTCTTCATGCCAGCTTCCAGGCAGCCACGGACATCCTCTTCGGAGAAGTAGGTCTTGCGGGAGGACACCCCCTCGTAGGCCAACTTGCCCATGGTTCGGGCTGCATAGGCCATTAGGGACAGCTTGGAGGGGTCAGTGCTGTCCAGCATCTCCCCACTGAAGTTCAGACGCAGGAAGCTGGTGTAAATGCTCGTGAGGGTCTGTCCAGCCGGCGTGGGAGCGTGCAGGAAGTGCAAGGTGGCACAGACAAGCCAGCAATAGGAGGGCAGGAAGCAGGCGGCGGCGATCTGGTGGTGCCCTTCCAGGTTCCGGGAGAGCATCTGCACCAGATTGTCACGCTGAGCTGGCGTGGCCGAGATCCCTGCACCCCCAGCACCGTACTCACAGTCTGGCTGGTTGAGGCGGAGCTGGAAGTAGAGCTTCTGCAGGTTGGTATCAGAGAAGCCACAGATCTGGCCATAGCGGCCCACATACTTGCTGGGGATTCGGCCGATGGCGGAGGGCCGGGTGGTCACCAGAATGCTGGCCTGGGAACGGCACGGTTGAGAGTTAAGCAAGACCTTTGTGTCCTGATGGCCTCGCTCTCCAGAGAGCCCCTGAAGATTGAGTGTCCCAGGATGGAGATGATGATGCCCACAGGGCACCCGGGTGGCTCAGTTGGTTAAGCATCCAACTTCGGCTCAGGTCACGGTCTTATGGTTCATCGGTTCAAGCCCCAAGTCAGCGCAGAGCCTGCTTGGGATTCGCTCTCTCCCTCTCTTCCCCCCTCTTTCTCAAATAAATAAAAACTTAAAAAAAAAAAAAAAAAAAAGAAAATGATGGCGACTATAATAATTATAACTAACAATTACTGAGCCTCCACTAGGATCCAGGGCACCGTGTTAAAGTACTTCCTATGCAGTGTCTCAGTTGATGAGTATAGCTCTAGGAGAGAAGGAACAGAGCTTGGGGAAGTTACTGACTGGCTTAAAGACACACAGCTGGGAAGTGGAGGGGCAGCTTTGAACTAACCAAGAACCTATGCCCCCACACCAATAAAACACAAGGGCTCGGGACACACAGGTCTTTAGGAGGCAAGTTAGGGGCAGCAGCGGTGAGGCAGGGGGCCACTCACCTCGGGCAGCATGTATTTGCGCAGCAGGTTGACAATGATGGCAGCTGGCGCCTCTGGCTCCTCGGGGTCACTGCAAAGCCCTGTTCCGGCTAACCGGAAGTCAAGGTTGAGATGCTCCAAGCCATGGAGCACAAAGAGCAGGCGGGACCCAGCAGCAGCCAGCAGGGGCAGAATCTCCTTCAGGGGCGTGTAGCGTTGAGCCACAAGTTGGCACAAGGAGGCGGGGGCGGGGCCCAGGGATGACAGATCCTCGCAGGAGAAGGGGATGAGCAGCTCGAAGGCTGGCAGCTGCCCGTAACACCAGTCCAAGACCATCTTGCGCACGAGTGTGCTCTTCCCCGTGCCCACTGTCCCATAGAGCACCACTGTCTGCACCTGGCGCCCACAGGCATCTGGGTCAAAGAGCTGGGACAGAGCCAGTGCGGGGAGACCGGCTAGGGGTGGCTGATGCTCCAGGGCCAGCTCTGCCGTTGGGCGAAACAGCTCATCTGGGCTGCTCTCGCGGATCACAGGGTCTACATGGACCGTGTCTAGTGCAAAAGTCGGGCCGAACCGGCGCTCTTCTCTGGGCAGTCGGCTGAACCACTCGGCCAGATTCCGGCGATAGCGCTGGACAGCTTCTGGATGGGAAGGCAAGGGGAATGGGTCAAGGAAAGGGGCTGGAAGATGCAGGAGCTTAGGGCTGGCCAGGGAGGTGGTAGGGTCAGGCAGCAGAATCGAATCACAGGACCAGGATACCGAGACCCAGAACGATGCTGTGCACAGAGGACTCCCTCAGACAAGACTGTCCAGAGAGTTTGGAACGCCCATGGCAGAGAGTGGTGAGCCGTGAGACAAGTGACACCAAACCTGGGTTGACTGGTTGTGTGGTTGTGTGTGCGCAATCTCCACCTGAATGTCAGACCCCCGGTTTGTTGAGGGCAGATGTGATATATCCCCCCCACCAGTGCTTTGTATACGCTAAGTGCGCTAAGAGTATACTGCACAAGTGTTGCAGGAAGGGATACATGGACAGGTGGACAATGGGGTGAGGGGAGTTGATGGATCCTCTCTGTCTCCTTCTTCCTGCCTGCTTCTCCCTCCAGACCCAACTCCCCCCCCCCAACCCCCCATCAATCCCCATCACTAGGATCCCATTCCGCCCCTCTCCTCAGGCTGACTGAGCAGCCATTCTCTTTACCAGATGCAGAGATGCCCTGGAACAGCTGTCCATGCCTTCTGGATGGAGGACCACTGCCTGCTGAGCTTCCATGGTGACGTATAAAGGCCCTGAGAGCAAGAAGGGTTGAGCTGGGGCTCGGCTACTGGGCTCAGCCTCTGCACAGGCTCAGAACCCAGGCCCGTCTGAATTGCTGGACTTCGAGCTTCCTGAGATCCAGGCCTGACCCTGGATACCCAAGTCGAGAGCCTTATCAGACTCTCACACCCTTCCCGGGGACTGAGGTCTTTGTCCCGCTCACCGCACCCCCCCCCCCCCCCCCCCCCCCCCCCACCACTCTGCTGACTGCCCGCCTGGAGCTCAGGCTGGCCACTGCCAGACTCCACCCACTTCCCACAGATCCTCCCTCTGGCTGCCCACCGTCGCTTGTACTGTAGATCATGTAAACCGACTTCATCTTAGGCCTGGTAGCTGACTCTGTACCCTCCCCACCGTCAGAAAAGCCAATCTCACTCCCGAGAGATCAAGACCTCTCCGAGTCCTGCCCCTTCCCAGGCTACTCAGCTATGCCCAGATGTGTCCTAAGGCATGGCATGGAGGCCTCACCTAGAGAGCCCAAGGGGACGCTCCCCTTTATGGGGCCAACTCCAGTGGATCAGGAAGGGGATCCGTCCATCTACAGAGGGAAAGGGGAAGGAAGAAATAGCACCCAGATCCCACCCACATTTTCCCACCAATACACAGACTCCGTGTCTACATTAAATCCCCCATCATTTGTTCGCAGAACATCGTGTTCTGCCCTCTGTAGCAGTTACCATGCAATTTTATATCTTGTTGTATGATTATTTGATTAACAGACATTTCTGCCCCACCCCCTCCACGAGAGCAGGGACTCCGTCTGTTTTCGTTCATAATTACATACTTAGAACCTAGCACAGGGTCTGGCACATAGCACATACTTAAGAAATGTCTGCTGAACGCAAAACGAAATCAGACAAGGGATCCTAGACTCCTATAGCTACGGGGACCCTCAAAGGTCATCTAGCTTGACTCCCTTATTTTAGGATGGGAAAAAGGAAGCTCAGGGAGGTGAGGTGGCTCGCCCAAGGCCAACAGCTCCTGGAGCACAGTTAGGGCTAGCACACCTGGTGTCTGCATCCCTGCCCTCTTGGAGACACCATCTGGACCCTGAAGAGGAATGTAGAAACAGAATCTGCTTCTTCCTGCTCACCTGCTGACTGGAGTACTCTTCCCAGACCAGGGCCCCAAGAGGCCCTGGGCAAGTGGCAAACCCACCTCATGGTAGGAAAGAAGGTCAGAGCCCGGGGGACTTAGCACGCCACCTTCTTTCCTGTTCCCCTGTAAGAAGACTTCTGTGAATGGACCACACACACACACACACACACACACACACACACACACACACACACACCTCCCCACTCCCATCTCCCGTGCAGGCCACAGAAAGGCCTTTCTCCTCAGGGAGCATCAGCCTTGCCTTAAATGTCAGCATTGCCAAAGCCTTGACCTGGCTTCAGATCGACTCCCTCCCCTACACCCCCTACTCGAGGGATTCCGTTTCATCTCCTACTACCCCTGAGCCTTCAACGAATGCCTTTCTCTCGAGTTCCAGCCTGGTGAACTACTTTATTTAGGCGTCGTTTCCGCTTGGCTGCCAGCAGGCTCAGATGAGTCCTGTGTTCATTTTCAACGGCTTTTCTGAGCCGACGTTTTCAAGTAACAATTATCCACTTTTCCCAGCTCTCGGGTCCTGTTGGCTGAGTTTTAATGATTTCATCACTTTATCTATTCTATGACTTTTATGTAAGCCGCCTTTGAGGCTGGCATAAATAATAAATGAATGGATGACTTCCTACTTGACATCTCCATATGGCCATCCTGCCTGTGCTCCATGCTTCGCCCATACACTCCTCACCCCCCCCACCCCTTTTAGTTACTTTATTGCTTTATCTTTCCAAGCACCCCATTTATACTAGGCACCTGACCTCTTGGGTCTTGAAACGCTTTCTCCCTTCACACACTTGAAACAGCCTTACCGACTCCTCGTGCCAGCGTTTTGCCAGCCTGTTCCTATGGCATTGCCTCTGTGCCCCCTTCTCCTTCTTCTCTTTCCCCGCTCTCTGCCTTCAGTCTCACCCCACACCATTCTAATCCCTCATCTCAGCCACCAATCACCTCCCTACAATCCTGGGTTACGCAAAGAGTCCAAACACCTGGCCCACACAAGCTATTTTTCAGTTTGCCCCCAACCCCTACCTCAGTAGCCAGGCTCACCAAATTCTTGCTCTCAACTTTCCTAACTGTTCATACATTTTCTTCGGCTTGAAATGGCCTTTCTCCCCTGCCGGAATCCTACCCAATTTTTTAAGACCCTGCTCCAAGGTCCCCTCTCCTGGGACCCTGATGCCCCTTAAATGGAGCGTGCTGCTAATTTGGTACTTAGTCTGCCCTGAGATGTGGCTCCTTAAGGGCAGGACACGTTCAGGGCAGGGGAAATGGGCTTGGGCCCACCCACCAGCAAGGCCCACCGGTGGAGCGGCGGGGGCCAGAGCCGAGGTCCCAGGGGCTGGAGAAGGCTTAAGAGAAGGCCCTGGAAAGCTGAGAAGAAAGCTCGGGGAAACTAGCTCAGCGGGAGAAAGTCAGATCCAGGGCCACTGCCTCAAGATGGGGCTCGCCGAGCAGGCGGGGCGGCGGTGAGGGCAATTTCCAAAGATCATTTCCAAGCAGCGGGCACAGCAGGAACAGTACGGGGGCTGTGCTCAGAGCTCCTCCCCGCCCTCCAAACTGGGTCCCAAACAGCTCTCCCCGTTCCCGCTGCTCTCGGAGCCCAAGGGGAGAGGCTGCCGGCAAGCCCACCGCTCAGCGCACCCGCTCGCTCCTCCGGGTCCCGGGCTTGACCTCCCCGAAGCAGCGGCCCAGCCGGGGGGGGGCGGCGCGCGGGGCTTCGGCGCCGCCCGGGCCTTCACCCGCGGGCCTCCGGCGGCTCCCGCTTCCTCCCAGAGGCCCCCGCTCGGCGCGTCCCGTCCGCCCCGCCCCGCGTGCGCGGAGCCCGGCCCGCCCCGGCAGCAGGCCCCGGTCGCGGGCCGTGGGGAGGACGGCCCGGACCGACCCCGGCGGCCCGCGGAGGAAGGGGACGGCGGCGCCCGGAGCCCGGCGCCGCGGGGAGCAGACCCGGGGCGGGGACGTCCCGGTGCGTCACCCCCCCCCCCCCCCCCTCCGCTTCGCGCCCGCCCTCCGCGGCTCCGGGCCTCGATCCCGGCTGGCCCCGCCGCCGCCGCCTCCCGGACTGCCCTCTGCAGGTTACCAGGCGCCGGTGCCATCCAATTACTTCTCCCCTCTCGGGCGGGGCTTGCTGTTGTGCCCATTGTACAGCCCGAGGAACTGCCGCTCAGAGGGTGGGATGACTCCCGCAGGTTGACCCAGTTAGGAAGTGGAAGGGCCGGGACGAGAGTTCCCGGGCCTAGATCTCCCGGCCTCACCCCTCCTGAGGCACCTACCCGTCCCCGGGGCATTTCTTCCCTCTGGGCCTCTTCACCTCCTCAGCCTACCTCCTGGCAGAGAGCCGAGTCAAGGCCTTAGCGGGCCCTCCCTCTGTACCGGGCCCTCTCAGCCCCCAGACCTCTGTGTGTGGCTTCTGGTCACTTTGATCAAGAAAGGAGTAAGAATGAGGGATCCGCTCCCGCCCCAACCTGCTCTTCTTGTCTGGCGCCCTGTCATGGCCTCGCCCTGGGGCTTCCTGGTCCTCAAAGCCCTCACTCTCATCCCTGTGGCTCCACACAGGGCACACCCAGGACCCATGGAGCTGATAGAGCAGCCACCCACCGCCCACAGCCAGGGCCCGCCTCCACGTGCAAAGGTAGGAGTGCGATGTGCACGGAGCAGAGGTGTGCAACAGGGAAGCCATAGAGAGGCACCTTGAGGCAAGGCTGGGAAGAGGGCTTTGTGATCTCTACTGTCCATCCGGACTGAAGACAGCGTTGACATTTCATGAACACACATAGGCCTATGTTCATTCACTGAATACATGGTATGGGGTTAGTTCTGAGCGACCGGAACAAGGCGCGCAGGGTCCAGCCCATAGCAGCTCCCCTCCGGCTAGCCCAAATGATGGTCCATCGGAGGCAGACAGAAGCCTTTGGAAAGGCTGGGGGAGGAAGTTACTAACTGCCTCTGACAGAGAAGGTGACATTTGAATTGGATCTCGAGTAAGTCCAGGAAGGGCAGGGCAGGGCATTCCAGACAGCAGGGGAAATGGCACATTTTCATTTTAAGAGAAGCTCTGAAAGGGGAGAAGAATGGCGGGGGGGGGGGGGGGGGGGGGGGGCGGGGACAACGCTGTGAATGTGGTCTGGGGGTGACATTTCAGACCTGGGGGACTCTTCCAGCTTCACTCCACTTACCTAGCCGTGCGAGGCAGAAGGGCCCCCGGCTGCAGTTACCAGACACGGCTCAGAGCAAACCATTCCCCTCCCCCACCCCCAGTGGGTATGACAGCCATGTCGGCTTTATTAATAACATATCATTTGACCGGCATCTCACGGACAGAAGTACCCTGAGTCACGCTGTGGGCATGTGCTCTGTCGTCCAACCTCAGGATGGGGCACCAGGTGCTGTAGACCCATAGCGTGGAGAACTGCCTTAATCATCTCTGCCCTCCAGCCCCTTGCACGGGCCCTGGCACAGAAGGTGGCTGCATTGAAGGAAATGACCTCCGAGTCCGGGGAGGCTGGCACTCAGGGGGAGCAGGCCCATTCCTAAGCATGCTTGGACGGGCAGAGGGCACACCCCTGCAGGTTGATGGGACCGGTGGGAGAAATCGTAGGTGGCTCACAGTGGCAAGAGGACAGGATCTGGAGAGCTTGCTCAAGTTGCTTCTCCAAGCCTTGGTTTTCTTCTCTGTGAAAGGAGAAAATGATAATACTCATCCCAGCAGCCTCATGGGGTTACTGTAAGAATCGAAAGAGCTTTCTTTGCAAAGACATGAGCCACTCTACAAAATGTTCTCTGGGCCTGAGTGGCCCTTGCTGGCTCTGGATGGCTGTTCGTCTCCTGTAGCTCCCAAGGGCTCTTACCAGTGTGTGAGTTTATAAATGTTTTACTCTTTTCGGAGTATTTACATTTTGAAAGAGAAAGTAAAGGTGAAGAATCTTGAGAAAGACGGCTTAATGGTGGGATTTTGTGCCCTCTGATTTTAATAAGCCACCTGCAGGCATTACTCCAGGGAAAGGGCGGCACCCAGAACGGCCCCTAAAGCTAGCTAGGGTTCCAGAAGCTGGGACTCTGACCTCTTCCCACTTCCCACCACCACTCTGAACCCTCACGATAACGTCCATCTCCAGGGGTGCCTGGGTAGCTCAGTCACTTAAGCGTCCGATTCTTGGTTTCCGGTCAGGCCATGATCTCACAGTTCATGGGTTCGAGCCCTGCATCGGGCTCTGTGCTGACAGCTCGGAGCCTGGAGCCTGCTTTGGAGTCTGCGTCTCCCTCTCTCTCTACCCCTCCCCCACTAGTGCTCTGCCTCTCTCTCTCTCTCTCTCTCTCTCTCAAAAGTAAATAAACATTTAAAAAATTAAAAAAAAAAAAGTCCATATCCAGGCAGGCACCCAACCAGTAATAGACTAGACCCTCATCTGGCCCGGGACACTTAGCTCTGCATGTAGCACATGCGAGGTAGTCCTAGCAGCTGGCAGGGTCAATGTCAGTCCCTTCCTTCAGTCCCCAAGCTTCAGGATCAGGAAGGAAGAGGGTGAGACAATGTGCTGCTTCTTGGGTCACCTTGCCACCAACCTTCAAGGACTTCTGGGCAGTTGTCTACTGCAAACCTCAGACCACCAACCCACGTCCAGTCCTGATGGCTGATGGCTGGGCCCTGGTTAAGTGTGGCTCAGGGACGGGGCTGGGGGGTGGGGGGCAGGAGAGAAGAGAGGAAGAAAAAGAGAAAGCTGGGGTAAGTTCGGTGAGGTACCTGGTATTCTCATCCTAGCGCTTAGGCTCTGGGGTCAGGCTCTGGGGTCTTTCCTGCTTCTCACTGCCCTTTATGACCACTGACTAGATGCCCTCCCCCGCCCCGCCAGGCACAACCGGGGCTCAGTGACTTCTGAAGAGGGGGACATGTATCACTTGGCGAGAACACACCCATGCAACAGACACAAGGCACCCACACAGAGCATGCAGAGCCACCCTAACCATCATCATTGGCCAGTGTCAAGAATGAGGAGTCTGGAGGCAGAAGACCCGGTTCCCAGATCTGGCTTCGCCTCCATTAGCTAAGGGTCCCTGGGCAAGTTACTTAGCCCATGTCTCAGTTGTCTCATCTGCAAAATGGGTTATCATGAGGGACGATGCACAGTCGGCATTGGACTTTCTTGAGATAATGAACACCAAGCATTTGTAACATATAAAGCATAATACGGGTACTTTATATGCTACACGTTCGCTACCTTGACATGTACTAGCTTGGCTTACCACCCACTGCCACAAACCCCCTAAAGCGCGCAGACTCCTTTCAAGTGCTTCGAAGACCCCTCACAGCCCGTGGCCCTGGGCGCCACGCCCGTACACATTTCTGCACCGCATACTGTATAAATATAGGTTTTATTAATAATGGGTGAAACCCCACAAATACGACTGGCATCTCTGGGTGATGGCGGGAATCCGTGGCAGGACAAGAGAAGGAAGAGTGGTATGTGTACAGAAATCCGGGGGGCGGGAAAGAGCCCTGGGGGAAGGGGAAATCAGAAGTGGCATGAGCCTGGACCTCCCACAACAGCCAGACATGTTCTGTGTCTGCCGCTCTGGGGCCCAGGGGCCGCGTTGGCTGATGGGAAGGGTGTGGAGAGACCCAGACGGGAGTTTGAATGAGCAGCAAGCGGCTGGGGAAGGGGCGAGAGAGTGAGAATACCAGCCTGACGCACAAGAGAGGGGGCATGGGGTGGCAGGCGGCCAAGGCCAACTGATGCCCGTCTTGTGCTTGTGTTGGCTCCTGAACCCCAGGGAGATAGTGCCTTGTGCCGCCCCTGACTTGGAGGGGAAGGAAGACCCGGGGGTAGACACCTGCAGATCCCGGAGACACCCCGGGCAGCACCAGCCTCATCCTTAAAGGCCAAGCGGCATGCCCAGGAGGAGGCCGGCACTGCCCTTCCCGCAGCTCCCACCGCCACCATCGCTCCTCGGGGCCACGGCGGACGGCGAGCGTGTGTAGGTCTGAGATTGCCTGTTCGCATGTATGTGCCCGTTAACTCTGGAGAGGGTAGGGAGTTTTGCAGGACCGGGCAGGAGAAGCAAGAAAGGAAGCTTGGTCTTCTCCTACTCATGCCCCAGAATAAAGTGCATTCTCCAGTTCCAGTGGCAGGTGAGAGAGAAACACAAACATTATTGCAGAGGTGCCACCAGACCCTACCCCCACCAAAGGGGACGGGGAAGGGTGAACGGGGCGTCCCGTGGCCCCAGGCCTCTCCAATCCCCAGGATTGGGAGGGGCGACCCAGACAGAAAACCCAGCTTCTGTCCCAGCAGATTGTCCAAGGCGGCCAGGTCTGGGGGTGGGGAGAAGGTGAGGAGGAGGAACAGACTTCCAGAGCCTTCCCTGCTCCGTTCCAGTGTCCAAATGGGACTTCCAGGGGGCCCCACCAGGGCCCAGCCCTGGAACCTGAACCTCAGAACAGTCCAGTTTACAAACACTTGTGTGGCGGGGACCCCCAGAGGAGGCCACTTTGGTCAGTTGTGAGTGGGGGCCTGGAGACCCTGGGGCTCCCAGGCAGACAACAGAGGAGGGTGCCGAGGGCGGGAAGGAGGGCGGCAGCCTCCTAGTGGTCTTTGCATGCAGATGTTGGAGGGACTAGGGAGGAAGCTACGAACGGCATCAACTGGGGAAGACTCCTGGGCATGGCGGGGAGGGCTGGAGCCCCGGTTGCCACGGCCACGGCCGGGAGCGCAGTCCAGCAGCCAGCCTGTGGAGCAGCCGAGAGAGGGGAGGATGGCTGCACCAGCAACCAGTGCCAAAGTCTACGAGGTTAAAACAGTCCCAGAGGGCTGGGGCTGGGGGCTTCCGCTGCGGGGGCTGGGGCGCAGGCCAGGGCCAGGCTCTATCTCTCGGACTTGACCCGGTAACGGAGCACAAGGTACGCCAGCAGCCGCAAGGCCAGGAAGAAGATGCCCAAGACCAGGAAGTCCATGTAGAGCTTGGCGTCCTCCACATCCAACGCTCGGAGGATACTCTGTGGATTCTGGAAAGGGCAGTGCTCCTCCAGGCAGGTCAGATCTTCTCGATCCATGCCATAGATGGTCAGAATCACACCCTCAAAGCCATACCTAGGCACGTGGGGACATCAGAGCAGGATACAGAGCATAGGTCACTGTTCCCTGGGCAAACCGCCAGGGCCCAGTTGCAACTCTCTCAGCCCTGGGGCCTGGGCTCCTGCCGGAGGGTGGGGGTGGGGGGAGCAGGGACAGATGGTGAGGGAAGGGGCACTGACCTGACATAGGAGAGGTAGGAGCTCCATTGCAGGTAAGTGGGGATGGTCTTGAAGCTGACAAAGAAACCGGAGAACAAGAGGACAGGGATGGCGGTAACTGGGCCCACAAAGGTGGCCACCTGGAGGGGAGGGAAGGGGACCGGGCCATCACAGGAGTGACCAGGATAGACTCAGGACTGAGGTGGCCCCGGGGTTTCCCACAGATCCATTCCCATGCCAGCCCCTGTTTCCTCCCACCAGATCCTGTCCACCGCCCCTCAAGATCCCCAAGTGCCGGGCCTCCCACCTGTAGGGAATTGGAGGCAGCTCCAATCAGCAGCCCCAAAGACTGGGCCACCAAGGCGGTGGCAGTGGCCAGGGCTGAGAAGAGCAGGAAGCGACTGGTTTCAGCTGGCTGGCCTGTCATCCAGTACATAATGCTGCAATATACCACCGGGCACACCACCTGGGGAGGGGACACAGGCCTGGGCAGTGGACCGCGAGCCAGGGGCACGGGAGAAGCCTAGGACAGCTCTTCCTCCAGCGTCCGTGCTTAGTCCTGTCCCCGCGCTCTGTCTGCTGTTCCCCCCCCCCCCCCAGGCTGACCCATGACCGCTTCCTTCCTGGCTATATGAACCTATTCTCTTCCTCCGGTGTCACCGCTTCCATTGGACCCACTCTGACCAGTTCAGGCATGGCGACTTCTCCATATCTGAGCTCCGAAACCTGGACCAGCTTATTCTTTGTATTGTTGATTAATTAACTCTACATGGGAAGCATACTTTGTCCCCCTCTGAGCTATCAGCTCCTGGAGGCGGAGTCCAAACCCACGAGTACGGTACGGCAGGCTGCCCCCTGCACAGGGGCGCCCAATCAAGAGGCCACCAGAGGCCGAGATCCAGCTGTGCTCTCCCCACAAAGCCATGCACCCTGGCGCGGGGCAGCAGCCGCCCTGAGGAAGGGGCATCTTCGTCCAATCTGCACAAAGGTGCCCTCGGGATTATTGGTGGCCCTGGAGCTTGGAAAAGAGTGGCAGTGGCAAAAAAAAAAAAACCCAAAAAAACAACCCAAACTGGCTAACATTTAGTGGGCACTTTAGTGCATGCCAAGCACTGTTCTTTTTTTTTTTTATTTTTTTTAAATTTATTTTAATGTTTACTTTTGAGAGACAGAGTGTGAGCAGGGGAGGGGCAGAGAGAGAGGGAGTCACAGAATGCGAAGCAGGCTCCAGGCTCTGAGCCGTCAGCACGGAGCCTGATGTGGGGCTCGAGCCCGTGAACCGTGAGACCACGACCTGAGCCGAAGTCGGACGTTTAACTGACGGAGCCACCCAGGCACCCCTGCCAAGCACTATTCCAAGGACTTTACACGTATTAACTCATTTAATCCTCAAAAACGACCCTGAGGTAGATACTCTCGTCACCCACTTTATAGATGGGGACGTGGAAGCAGAGAGAGACAGGGGCTCAACGTCTCCCGGCTACCAAGTAGCACTAAGGCTCCAGGGACTCCACCAGCCCCCACTGCCGTGGATAAGATTTACAGAGTCATTCACGGGGTTATTATTCTAATCACTGTCTGTCTGTCATCGGTCGTTCCCACTAGAACATAAGTTCCACAAGGTCAGGATTACATCTGTCTTATTCATTGCCGGATCCCAGCGCCTGGTGCACGGTAGGGACTCCCCGCCTACTTGCTAAGTGAAAGGGAAGAGAAAGGATAGCAGGGGACAGGGTTGAGGGAGACAAGCAAGCAAGTGAGGAAGGAACCAGATAGGAGGGAGGAAGAGGCTTACCTGAAAGGGCACGTCGGCCATGGTCTTGGCCAGATAATATGCTTTGAGGCTGTACCAATAGTTGAGATGCTCCCTCATGAAGACTGCCATCTCTAAGGGGACTGAGGACACAGGCAGATTAGGCACAGCTGTCTGATACCCTGACCCCCTGTGCCCCCAGCCTCCCCCCCCCCCCCGCCACGCCCAGGGCAGCTCAGCTCACAGGTGAGCACAGTTGGCATAAGGGCAGCAAACATGAGGAACAGCATGGAGAAGAAGAGGCAGCCGGTGTTGTTGAAGACCTTGCTGGCATCGTTACCGATGTGCAGGTAAAGGAGACCAATGAGCACGCCGATTACCACGTGGGACACAAACCGCAGGTGGGTCAGGACCTGGGTGAGGAGAGGGGATGGGCCGCAGGCCAGGGATGAGCAGCCACACTGGGGTAGGAACTCAGAGCTGCCCTCGCGGACACACAGACACACAGGGGTACCGGGAGACTGCCGGCGGTGGGGGCTGGGGGGAGGGGGGACATTCCCCTCCCAGCTGCTGAGATCCTATGCCCCCCAAATCCAGGCCTCTACCAGCCTCTTCTCCCCCAACTTGATGCCTCACCGTGTCCCTGAGGATGGACAAGAAGGTCCTCTTGAAAAGGATGCAGAACTGTGTAAGGGTGCTGGTGGCAAAGGTGTGGCTTTCGATGGGATCCACTTCCTGGGGAGAGGACATTGGCTTAGGTGAGCCTGTCCCACCCACTCACTGCACATCCAGCTCAGTGATGGGAAAAACCCTGAGCCCTTCCTCAGGGCAGGGGTCCTCCAGGTGTACTGATGGAAAATTCCCCACCATTGAGGTGCGTGCCTGGAAGCTGGCCTCAGAGTCATGAACTGGAGCGAGATTCCGAGAGAGAGAGAGAGAGAGAGAGAGAGAGAGAGAGAGACAAGGAACAAGTAAAAACGTGGGAGGCAGGAGAGAGCAAGGAGGTCAAGGACACCTGTGGGGGCTAATAGGAGACCAGTCACTCCTCTTCTTTACTCCATCAAGAAACCTTTACCCCAAGGGCACAATGACAATCATATCTAGCAATGATAATAATGACCGCAGCAACAGTAAGGAACCCTTCTGGTTTTTGAGGCCAGCATCCATCTTATCAGTTCAGAAGAAAGAATTAACCAGAGGTCATATGGCCTCCAGGCACAGCTGGACCAACCAAGGGATTGGAGGAGTGCAACGCCACCAGCTCACAAGTGGTTAATTATCACTACCCTAAAGATATAAGCACCAGATGGACCGAATGAAATCTCTAACACAGAGAACAAAGATTTTTCAGATTCCAACTCTCTTGAGGTGGGAAAGATCTCCATCTGCTCCGGACGAAACAGCACCACAGCACCTGCTGGCATGACCTTATGGGTCTCCAGTCAACGCCATCCACCTTCTCAAGAGACCCTTGCCCCAAATTTTGGTCTTAAAAACCCTCACTTGCGAGCCCCTGGGGAGTTTGGGACTTTTGAGCACTAGCTCCCCATTCTCCTGGGTGGACCTACAGTGCAAAGACATTTACGTGATGATCTAGTTAGTCCTGCCAATAACCCTGGAGGTAAGTGTCATCACCCCCAGGCTGCAGATGACAGTAGGACACGTTTTGGCCATGAGGCAAGAGACAGCATCGGTTTTGCTTACCAGGTGGCACCGTGCCGGCACCGAGGACAACACACAGATGCTCAGTAAGAACTTGCTGAACAAATAAATGAACGAGAACGCCAAAGCTCAGAGGTCGAGCAACGTGCCCAAGGTCACACAGCTGTTAATAGTAGGTCTCCTCCAAGTTCTGGGTTCTTCCTAGAACCCAGTGGTTGTGATGCCTCTGGGGGACAGCCTCTTTGGCAGGGCCGTTGTCCATCGTCCCACCCCCCTCCCCCACTTTTCCTTCTCTGCCGTCCCCACCCCTACTCACCTGAGGGCAAGGGGGGCAAGGGGTGGGGACCTCATTCTTCTCTGGGATGCTCTTCTTCTCAGCCATGGTACAGAGCCCATTCTGCACAGCCCTGAACAGCATGGGGTTGAGGTCTCCGTACTCTCCAGAGGCCACTTCGATGACTAGGAGGCACAGAGGGGAGCGCTTAGCTAAGATGTATACTTGGTTCCCAAGGGCAAGCCAGCCCCTCCATGCGTGTGTGGGGAAGGCCAGTGACAGCGAGGCCTCTGCCCCCAAGGAGGCCCCGGGTGCGTGACCCGATCCCCCAGGTTTGGCCCAGCGTCATCACTCACTGAAATCAGCTGGGTTGTGGTAAGTGGGGCAGTGCAAGCCGAGCCCCTTCAGGTAGGGGATCAGGTTGGTGACCACGCCCTTGAAGATGCACTGACCCTGGCTCAGGATGTAGAGCTGAGGCAGAAAGAGAAGGGTGAGGAAAACACAGCCAGTGGACCCGGCAGGCCCCACCAGCACCTCTACTGATGCCCTGCTCTCTCCCCATTGCAGGCCAGGCACGTGTGAGGCCCAGAGACACTCACCTTGTCAAACATCTCAAAGAGCTTGGCACTGGGCTGGTGGATGGTGCAGATGATGGTACGGCCCCCCTGGGCCAGGGACTTCATGAGGGACACCACTTGGAAACAGGAGGCGCTGTCCAGACCACTGTCCAGAGAAAGGGAGTGGGGTGGGGTGAGGTAGGCAGAGCCCAAGAAGGGAGAGTTTGGGGTGGGGCAGCTGCTATGAAGGGGATGGAGCTGGCAAGGAAGGGAGTCACTCTGGCCATCCCCGTAGCCTGTACATACTGGACGATTCAGGCGTTTGGAGTTACCAAGAGGCCCAGAGCACCACTCAGTTCAACAAGCAAATATCCAGCGAGCACCTGTTGAAGGCCAGGCCCTGGGATTCCGGTGACGGATCACTAAGACAGACTCTGGTCCAGAGGGAGGGAGAGATAAGCGCACAGATCACTTGAGATAATGTGGAACGTGGCGTGACAAAGAGGGGAGGGTTCAGGTCTGCCGTACAGGGGTTGGGGGTAGTCAGAGGAGTTTGCCGAGTGCATGTGGACGAAGAAGGAGGTACGCCAGCTCTGGTGGAAGGGCAGGCATGGAGGCGAAGGGCATTCCAGGCACAAGACACAGCATGTGCAAAGCTTAGAGGCAGGAAACACATGTCTGGCCCAGGGAATTATAAGCAATTCAGTGTTATTAGAGCATAAAATAGAAGACGGCATGAAGCAAGATGTGAGGCTGGAGAAGTAGGTTCAGACCAGGACCTTGTAAGTCCTCTGATTTTATTAGGAGGGCAAATGGGAACCGTTGGGTGTGTTTTCAAGCAAGGGAGTGAGAATTGCCAGACTTGTCTTTTAGAAAGCTCTCTCTGGCTGCACTTTGGAGGAAGGATTGGCTGCGAAGAGACTGAAGGCAAAGAGATAGGAGTCGGTTGCAGAAATGCGGGCAAGAGCTGCTGATGTCCTGAACTCAAGCAGGAGCCCTAGGGATGGGGGTGGGGCAAATCTGAGAGACGGAGAAAGGAGGTAGAATCAGCAGGATTTGGTGACTGCTTGGCTGTGGGGAAGAGAAGGAGAGGGAGGCATCAGTCAAGGAGGACGTGGGATTTCTGCCTGCATGAAGGATGGGGCTGCTACGGCAATAGGACTGGCAGGGACGGACGAGGAGTAAGCCCTTATCTTGGCCCCAGGAGGCTGCGAAGGCCGGACTCTGGTCTCTAGCAGTGGAGCAGATTCCCCGGGGCTCAGGGCTGAGAGGAGGGGGCATCCTGCTGGGGGAGGAGGGGGAGAACTACCTGGTGGGTTCGTCAAAGAACATGACCGGCGGGTTGTTGACCAGCTCCAGGGCGATGGCCAGGCGCTTCCTCTGCCCACCGGAGAGCAGGGCCGTCCTCGTGTGGGAGCAGGACATCAGGCCCAGTGCTGTCAGGATCTCCGTCACCTGGCCCAGGCCCCACCCCCATCCCAGGTCAGCTTCAGAGTCTCCGCTCCTCCCCACCCCCACACCACCCCAACTTAAAGAAGTCTTCCCTTAAGTCCACTGGCCCCACCCGGGCCCCCCCCCCCAACCCGGGGCTCTAGGACTCAGAAACACACACAGGGCAGCCGTCCTCTTCTCACCCCTGTCTCTTCCCCACTCACCAGTTCCTTCTTCACCTCTTGCTTCTCACTCAGCTTCAGGTTAGCAGAGACCTGAGGCCCAGAGAGTAGGCGGGTCAGATGTGTGTGGGAGGGGGGCCCTGCCTCGACCCCTTGAGGATGGGGGCGGGGGACAGAAGCGGGGGCTGGGAGGAGGAGGCGGCCATCCAGCCCTCACCATCATGGCTTCCAACACCGTCAGGTGTGGGAGCAGCATGTCTTCCTGCATGATGTAACAGGACATCTTGCGGAAGGTCCTCAGTTCCCGCGGCCTCCCGTTGACCAGGATCTGCCCCTTCATGCCAGACTCCCTGGAGGAACATTGGTTGCGGGTGGGGGGTCAAGGCCACTTCAGATCCCCTTCTGGGCTCTCCCGGGGATCCGTCCTCCCGGCCCCTTTCCCCGCTTCCGCGCCAGCCGCGTCCTCACCTGTACCCTGCCAGGATGTTCATGAATGTGGACTTGCCAGCCCCCGAGGGGCCCATGATGCCGATCAGCTCCCGGCGGCAGAATTTACCCGACAGGCACTTGAGGAGGGTCTTATAACCTGCAGTGAGGGAGGGAGGCACTTCTGATCAGGGTTGCAGTGAACAGAGGAGCCCCAAACTCTCAGCAGCGGCCATGGCTCTTATTGAAATAGGCAGTCCCTACTCAGGGTAAACTGATTCGGAGGGAGGAATGACCTTCAGAGCAGCAACAGTATTCACACCCTCTCATCCTGGTCCCCTAGAAATGGCCACTCCTAATGTCGAAGCATCAGGGGTGACCATACTCTTCGGCAGGCTACGAAAAACCTCCACACCTCATGGATGGTCGCGGAGAGCGGGGTCAAGCTTATAGACGACCCTGCTCCCCTTCTATACACACAGCAGTGACCCTCACTGCCTCCAGGAAGATTTTCCCAACGATCAGCCAGAGTGAGCTGGTCGAATGGCCTCGGTGTTCCCATAGCGCTTTGCATATGCCAGCACGTGGCTATTTGACGTGCCTGTCTCCCACCCCTTCCCCACCCAGCCTCTTAGTCTGTGAGCTGCTTGGGGGCAGAGTCTGTGGCTTGCTCATCTTTGTAACCTCAGGAGACTGTCTGGCAGGTACTAGGTGCTCAGTAAGTGTTCCCGGAGTGAGTGTTCTCAGAGCTTTTGCTTCATTCTGGAAAAGCCTTCTTTGTGCTCCCTTGGCCCCCTAGGCTTGTCTCTGCAGCCCCTAACGTGGCCCAGTAACATCTCATCATTCATTCACTCATTGGGAGGCAGCATATGCATTAAGAGCACCAATTTGGAGTCAGGTGGATCTAGGTTCAAATTCTGGCTCCACACTTACCAGCTG
Organism: Panthera leo; assembly: GCF_018350215.1. Classification (NCBI taxonomy): domain Eukaryota; kingdom Metazoa; phylum Chordata; class Mammalia; order Carnivora; family Felidae; genus Panthera; species Panthera leo. Next base: position 16,658,531 of record NC_056688.1, on the reverse strand, counting down.
TGTGACCTCAGGCAAGTTGCTTAACCTCTCTGAGCTCCAGGTCCCTCATCTGTAAAATGAGGATGATAGTACCTATCTCATAGGGTTGTTGTAAAGAGTCAATGAGATAATATATGTAAAGGCATATGACACAGTGCTTGGCACATAGAGTATATTTAAAAAATGACATTTTATCATTAATTCCATTTGACAAATGTTTATTGATATCCACTACATTCCAAGCTCTGTACCAGACACTGGACAAAAAAAAAAAAAAAAAAAAAAAAAAAATGAAGAAGACACATTTCCTGCTTTCAAGAAAGTCATAGTCTGGGGCGCCTGGGTGGCTCAGTTGGTTGAGCGTCCGACTTCAGCTCAGGTCATGATCTCACAGTCTGTGAGTTCGAGCCCCGCGTCAGGCTCTGTGCTGACAGCTCAGAGCCTGGAGCCTGGAGCCTGCTTCAGATTCTGTGTCTCCCTCTCTCTCTGCCCCTTCCCCGCTCATGCTCTGTCTCTCTCTGTCTCAAAAATAAATAAAAAACATTGAAAAAAAGAAGAAAGAAAGAAAGTCATAGTCTAGGTAAAAATGGCGGGAACGTCTGTGGATCTAAGGAAAGATCAAATAAGGGTCATAATAGAAGCACAAATAATGCACAATGAGAATGCAGAAAATGGAACTGAGGAGGGTGGAGGGGCAAGGGAAATATCAAGAATGGCTTCCCGGAAGAAGTGGCAATTGAGCGAAGTCTTGAAGGATGCTCAGCACTCAAAAATGGAAAGGAAAGTCAGAGGCTCGCCAGTCCTTGGAAGGAGGAGCTCTGCCACGTGAGAGAATATACAGAACACAATCCAGGAAGCAGAGGTCAGAGACTACAGGGAGTCACCCGGGAAAACAAGGCAGAGAGGAAGGAGGAAGCCCATGAGACCAGCCTCGCCTCGTATGCTTGCAGACCTGCCTCAGTGAGGCAGAAACACCAATCTCCCACTGGAGATTTTGTTCATTACCACCCTCCTCCGACCCCCACTGAGCCCCACTCCCTCTCCACAATACCTCCTTAGCAGAGACAGCGAAGGGATGTGATCTTTCACTCTCCCTCCACAGCAGCCAGCTCTCCCTCTGGACGCATCCATTCAGAAGGAGGCTCAGCTGCTGTCCACTCTGGGGTCCTGATCGCACCGACGGCCTGGATAGTGCTTTCCCGTTTATAAACTCATTACCCGGGTTGCTGCTACAGCAACATGGACGAGCCAACTGGGGCCCAGGGACATCCAGTGACTCACCCAAGGTCACACAGCAAGTTCTTCACTGGGAGAGGGCAAGTCACAGGTTCTATCCCTCTGCCTCAGTCATTATGACCATCAACCCGAAAGACGTGTGGTTGTATACTCCGGCAAACGCCTTTCAGAACCACTCACGGGAAATGATTTCTTTTGCAGGGGAGGAAACTGGCAATGATGAACCTTCCTCTCATTTAATCACAGCCAAGCACTAGATTGGACACTGATGCCTAATACAAATATCATCTTACACTTGCCTTTCACAAAGCATTTCCACAGATAATGTCTCAGCTAAGCCTGTGCAATGACAGTTCTTATCACCCCTATTCACAGATGAGGAAAAGTGAGGCCGAGAGAGGGTAAGCAGATGGCCCAAGGTCATCTTCCAGTGGACAGGTGGCTAGGAACCCAGTCTTTGAACCCCTGCTGTTCCATAGCTGCTCTTCACGGGAAGGGCCTGCCAGGCCTTGACATAAAGACACATCAGAGTTCTAGTCCTGCCTCAGTCAGTAACTCTCTTGCAATTCTGTCAAGTCCTGTCAAAATCAGGACAGTAACGTCTCCTCCCAAGGCATAACAGGGTTATTGTGAATGTTAAGTGAGGTATTTAATAATAACTGATAGCAAAGTGTTTTGAAAACAAGAAACACCGTAATAATTAGGGGAAATGGGCGGCAAATCCTTACCTGGGAAAGGCAGAAACTACCCTCTCTCCACATCCCTCTCTCTTTTTCCTCTCTGCCCACCTCTAATTTCTCTAATTGCTTTCTGTCCTCCAGACAAGGGGAGAGGGACTCCAGTGAAAAGGCAAGTCAAAGAGAGGAGGACAGAAGACAAAGAAAAGGGCAAGGGACAGAAGAGAGAGCAAAGTGGACAGTGGAGAGTATGGGGCTGGCAAGGTCAAAGGAGAAAGGACCCGGTCACAGGTGCCACTTTGTGACGGGTGGGTGGGTTGAAGCAACCGGTCCATCTAACTACATTTCTTTCTTATCTACACATCTCCTCGAAACTGAGGAAACGAGAGGGCTAAGGACATAATGGCTACCTCTTCATTTTGCCCAGAGCTGGTCTCGGGGCGGAGAGGCTGCTCAGGGACGGGCACCGGGCAGGGGGCCCAGAGGCCTCCGTTGCCATTGGCTCAGGCCCTGTGACCTTTTGGTCACTCATGGGAGTGAGGGTGGGGAGGACAGAGACAGCTCATGCTTGGTCCTGCTCGGAAGCACCCCAAACTTATTCTTCAGTCTCAGAGAACAATGTCCCAGCTCCACCCCTCGTCCACACCCAGCTCTGGGGGAAAACAGAAACAACAACAACAAAAAACCCTCAGCTTGTCTATTCCCAGCTCAAGCTGCCGGTGGCCGGCCAGGGGCAAGGGATCCAGGCGATGGCGAGGGTTCCGAGGAACTCAGAGCCCCAGCCCTTCCCCACCTGTGCTGATGAGAGAAAAGAGGAGGGGATGGGAATTGGTGTACCAGGGAAGTTAAGAGACGGGGAAAAACAATACGCAGGGAGCTGGAAAACCTGGCTTCTGGTCCTGGCTCTGCCACGTATGAGCTGTGTGGCACTGGACAAGTTACTCAACTTCCCTGGACCTCAGTTTCCTTATTAGTGACGTGAGGATGTCATCTCTCTTGCTAAACCCTCACCCTCCCTGCCTTGGAGGACTTCAGCAAGAATGGAGTAAGGCGACAGGAATGAGAACATCTTTTAGGATTAGCAGTGTTCTGTGGGTACAAGGATATTGCTAACCGCTGGGGAGAACCTGTGCAACACAGCCCCCCCCGCTTCCTCGTACCAGCCCTCAAAGGCAGGAATTCTACCTAAAAATAAAGAAGGAAAACTCCGCAAGAGTCACTGAACCCCCGGAGGTCATCATGTCAACCTAGAGGGAGAAAGCTCCAGGAGCCAGTTGAACCTAGAGTCCCACACAGTGCTCGCGGGTGTGGGGGGAGCACAGACCCGCCGCCTCAACTGTGTGCATAGTCAGCGGGTTGAGATTTCAGTGCTCCCACAGGGCCCATTGGTGCGGAACAGGGGACTCCCAGACCTCCTGCTCTCCACGAGGCCACTCCTGGGGGCTCCGCAGCTCCCCACCAGACTGCTCCCTTACCCCGTTTGCGCCAGCAGGGCCCCTCCCGCACGGAATAGGACAGCTCCACGAACTCGATGTCCACTGCTGAGCGCTTGGGTAGGTGGGAGAAGCGCTGGGCTTCGGTGATGTGGTTCTCCACCTTCTTCAGGTGCGTGGTCAGCATCGGGGGCTCCGCCCCGTCCTCCAGCGCCACGGCCATGGCCACGGCCCCGGGTCCTAGTCCACAGCCCACGGCCTCCAGCGCCTTCTCCGCCATCACGCCGCCGGCCTGCAGGGAGAGGGCCTGCTCGGTTCGGCGGAGACCCCCAAGCCTTGGCTCAAACCTCCCTCGCCTTCTAAGGCTCCCCCGCCCCCACTCCCCGCCTCTTTCTCAGGGCAGATCTGCTACGGAGAGCACCCCACTCCCCACCGCCAGAGCGTCTGCCCCCTCCTGCCCCCCACTCCCGGCGCAGCAACGCTCGGGTCCGACCTCTCCTCGGTCCGGCCAGCCCCAGCCCCGGCTCCAGCCTGGCCGCAGCCCGACCCCTACAAGCCCTCACCCGCTCCCCCCTGCCCGCGGTGGCTCTAATCTCCTTACCCCGCAGGCCAGCAGCCCCTGGGGACTGGAGGGTTGGGGAGCGGGGAGGAGGGAAGGGGCGGCCCGCGGAGGCTGCCCGCTAGCTGGTCTGGGTAGCCGGGTGCGCGCAGGGCGGACCGGGGGGAAGGCGGAGGAAGAGGAGGCTCTGGGCCTCCCGCAGCATCCCCCTCCCCATCCCCGGGCGCGACGCCCGGCCCGCCCCTCCCGCCGGCGCCCCGGGGCCCCGGCGGCCGCACCACCCGCACCCAAGACCTCCCCCCTCCACCGCGGCGGGCTCCCCCCTCCCCATCTCCCGCGTGCCTAGTCACCTTGATGCGCCCCCGGGCCGGTGCGGACCGAGAAGCTTGGCGCTGCCGCGGGCCGGGGACGGAGACTCCGGGCCCTTCTCACCTGCCTCCGGCTGCGGCACCGCGGCCCGGCTCCCGGTCCCGGCGGCGCGGGCCGGGGCGGGGCCGGGGCGGGGCGGGCGACTGGGGAGGGCCCGGGCCCCAGTCCGCCGAGAGATGACAAGGATGGGGAGGGGCGAGGGGGGCGCGCCCCGACTCGGCTGGGCTGCGCACACCCGGTTCCCGGAGCCCGGTCCCGGGCGCTGCGTCCTCCCGAGCCCGCCGGGCGACTGCGCTCCGCTCCCAGCTACTGCTCGCCGGTCCCGCTGTTCTTAAAGGGCCCGCGCGGCCCCGCAGCCGGCGGGGGGCGAGCAAGGCGAAGGGGACGGCGGTGCCGGCGACGCGGAGGCCGGAGCCAGCGCAGGTGTGGTCCCGGGACTGGGGGGTTGGCGACGAAAGGCCAACTTGAAGACAGGAAAGGAGCTGAAGTCGTGCAGTGGGGACAAGTCCCTGGATTACATACTAGATGACGGTGGTGCGTATATGGGGTGGGGGGGGGTGGGCATGAGGGTGCAGATGCCATCTCTCTCAAGGGATTGTGAAAGCTGTCAGACTGCGCGCGCACGCACGCACACACACACACACACGCCATCAGTTTCCCTCGGTTCTGGCCCTTGAGCTCAGGCTTCCCCCAGGGATTCCCCAAACTAGATAAAAGGCTTTGAAAGCTAGTCTTGGGATATCCTCCTCCCCTTTCCCCACACCACCCCCACTTTCCCTCTCTAAGCCGGAGGAAACTAGTTAAGAAGGGAAGGAGAGTGGATGCCTTGGGAGAGCTTGAAAGCAGCTCCAAGGTTAAGGTGGTACTTAGAGCTCAACCTGCTTCGCCTGTAGACATCTTTATTCTCCCAGGCAAATTCAGGCCTTTAAGACAGGCACAAGCCTTATACACAAGCACATATGCGCCAGGGCATGTACAGGGCTCACAGACACGGCCTTCCGCATCTCCTAGCACACACGTGCGTTCTCTCCCTCACCCCACAAGCCTTCAAATGCAGGTCTCCAGAACACTCTGGGGCTTGCCCCTGCTTTGCTCCTTACTCTTGCTCCTCTTGGTCCCTGCTTGCCCCAGACCCAGTCTTCTAGGGGTAAGTAGGTTAGCCAGTTGAGACGTGTGACCTGAGCTTTTAAGTTCCCACCTGTCACAGGGCAAAGACAGATGGGAGGGGAGGCTGCTGGTGCTGCAGCCACCTTCTTACTGCAGCAGTTGAGAGGTTACTAGCAGTCAAACCTCTCCCCTGCTCATCGGCCCCTCCTCCAGCCTCTCCAGCGCATGAGCGCCCCGAGGCTGGCAGCCTCTTCGAGACATCACCAGGCTCCACCCTGTAACTGTAAGGTTCAGTGGGTTTCGGGTCCAGCCCTCCTTACCTTCCCCCCCACCCCATGCCCTACATCACCGCCGTTCCTCAGGACCAACGTTCTCCTTCTCCAGATGGACCCTCCGTTCTCCAAGTTAACTCCAATGCCCTAGTATAGACTCCCCATCGCCAATGGTTGCATTCATTGAGCGATCATTATGGACCTGGCGTTATCTGACTTCATTCTCACAATATCCTCATGCGGCAGGCGTTACAACCTCTCTTTAGAAATAAAGAAACATGCGACAACGTGGTTGGAACTGGAGTGTATAATAATAAGCGAAATTAGTCAGAGAAAGACAAATATCATATGACTTCACTCACATGTGGAATTTAAGATACAAAACAGACGAACATAAGGGAAGGGAAGCAAAAATAATATAAAAACAAGGAGGGGGACAAACCATAAGAGACTCTTAAATACAGAGAACAAACTGAGGTTGCTGAAGGGGTTTTGAGTGGGGGGGGGGGAAGGGCTAATTGGGCAAGAGGCATTAAGGAGGACACTTGTTGGGATGAGCACTGGGTGTTACACATACGGGATGAATCACTGGATTCTACTCCTGAAGTCATTATTTTAAAAATAATGTAAATTTTAAAAAATAATAAATTTAAAAGAAGGAAAGAAGAGAAGGAAGGAAGGAAGGAAGGAAAGAAGGAAGAAAGGAAGGAAGGAAGGAAGGAAGGAAGGAAGGAAAGAGAAAGAAAGAAAGAAAGAAAGAAAAGAAAGAAAGAAAGAAAGAAAGAAAGACAGGCATAAGGAGGTTGGTTAAGCAATGTGCCCAAGAGGACACATCTAGTCAGCAGCAGAACAGGGCTTGAATCCTGAAGTTTTTGCTTTTACCCACCTGCTATGGGGCCTCTCAGAACCCTATTCTCAAATGGACTCCCTCCCTCCCTCCTGTTTTCTAGACAGGCTCTTCCATTCTCCCAAGATAACCACATCTTAGTGACACCCCCTCCTTTCCCTGGCATACAACTTTCCAATTCTCAGGAAAATGTTCTCCCCTTTCTTAGGAACACAGTGTCCCCCTTTCCTCGGGACAGGCTTCCCCAGCTTCAGAGACCAACATTTCCAAGTGTTCCATCAGCTTTCCACGCCATAGGATTTACACCCCATGCCCCAGAGCCGTGGTCCTCAGCCCTGGCTACGAGTTAAACATCACTTGGGGGATGTCTACAAAATATGTCCAGATAGTACCGCAAACCAGTTAGTCCTGATCTCAGGACTCAGCTCTTAGTGTTTTTAAAAAGCTCCCCGGTGGACCCCACTGGGTAGGAAGTCGAGAGCCCCTGCCCTAATTGAACCTTCCATCCCCTGGGTTTGAACACGTGCCATGGACCCATGAAAGTCCTCCCTCTTCCCTAGAACAGACCTTCCCATTCTCTAGGGCACCCTCTCCCCATTTTGTGAACACATCTTCCATGTCCTGAATCTGGAGTCAGTTATCTGCTTTCTGATTTTGATGCTTTGATTCATTCTGTGTTCTTAAGCAACTTTCTCCACCTCTCTGAGCTTCACCCATAAAATAGAGATGATAAAAATTCCTGCAGATCGGCCTCAAAAGAGTCTCATGAGGTTCAAGTGTCCAAGACCTTAGTGTTTATTCTCAAGAATAGATCATACATCCTTACTCTCCAGGCCAGGCTTACCATGGTTCATTTTATTTCTCCCAGAAGAAGCTCCCATTTTCTTGGCAAAGGAGGGAAACTACATTTATTGAAGGCCTACTATGTGCTAGGCACGTGGCATAACCACGTGACCTCTGAAAAGAGCTAGGTCTGTATCTTTCTCCCCTGGATTCCTAGAACTTGGACACAGAAAGTACCCAATAGCTATCAGCTGCCTGAATGGTCTAACCAGTCCTCATGACAATTTTATGAGGTCAATATTATCCTCCTGTGTTTCAGATAAGGAAACTGACGCTCAGAAATGTCAAGCACAAGTATGAGTTGATGTGATGGCTCCAGGGATCCACGTCAGAATCATCTGGCGGGCTTGTTAAAACAAATTGTTAGCCCTACCCCCAGACTTTCTGACTCAGCATCCGCAGTGGGGCCAGAGAATCGGCATCTCTAATAAGTCCCTAGGTGATGCTGATACTGCTAGTCTAGAGACCACACTTTGAGAACCATTGCTCAAGAGACCCTTCCCTCCTCAGTCCAGACCTCATCATTCCCAGAACAACCCCCCCTATCACCTACCAAGGACTTTCCCTCAGAGTGGACCTGCTCCCTCTTCCCCAAATAGTCCTCCTCCATTCCCTGAGACTGATCCTTTTCTTTCTCTGAGACCTCTCCAGTTCCAATCCCAGACCCTTCCCCCCTTCCCAAGAGGGAGCCTCCAAACAGGGCAGGCTCCTTAGACCCAGAAAGGTAAGGGTTGATGATAATTGGCTTACGAGGAACAAGGCAGAAGCAGAAAACTCCTGTCTCAGCTTAGTGCCAGGAGTTAATCTAGCAGACGGGTGCTCTGGGCAGGGATTTGTGGGAGAAGCAGGTGGTAAGGAGCTTTATGTACCTATGGCAAAAGGGGGGTAGCAGTGTCCTATGGGACCGGGGGAGGAACTGGACTGGGGACTCTGGAACCAACTCAGTTCTGTTCCCACCACCCCAGGCCACTCATCCGCGGGGCCTCCTTTGCCCACGGCACTAGTCTCTCGTCTTCGCCAAGAAAGGTTTTAAAATGTATTTATCAATAGAAGGACCCTCTGCTGGCCACTGGGGGAAATGCAGCTCAGGACTGGGAATGAGGGGTGGATTAAGGGGGAGGCTGACGGAGCCCTCCCCTACCCAAGGCAGGAAGCAAAGATGGGCGTAGGCTCGAATCTGGACGGTGGAGGGGGGTACCTGCTAGGCAGAGCCCCTGCTGTTGCTTTCTAAAGGATCTTTATTCTTTTAAAATTATAAAAATACAGGGGGACTTGCGTGGCTGAGTTGGCTAAGCGTCTGATTTCCTATCAGGTCAGGATCGTACCAGTCCTGAGTTCAAGCCCCGTGTGGGGCTCTGCACTGGCAGCAATGGGCCTGCTTGGGATTCTCTCTCCCTCCCTCTTTCTCTGCCTCGCCCCCATTCACGTGCTCTGCTTCTCTCTCTCTCTCAAAATAAATAAATAAACTTTAAAAAAAAAAGTGTAGTAAGTACGGGGTCAGTCAGTTAAGCGTCAGACTGGCTCAGGTCATGGTCTCAGAGTTCAAGCCCCAAGACCCCTTGAGACCCGCATCGTTCAAGCCCCAATCCCTGCATCAGGCTCTCGGCTGTCGGCTATCAGCACGGAGCCCACTCCAGATCCTCTGTCCCCCTCTCTCTCTGCATGCCCCCCCGCTTTCGGTCTCAAAAGTAAATATTTTTTTAAAGTGTAACACATACCTCTCCATCTCTCCCCTGCTATGTTGTACCACTCCCTTCTGCTAAGAAGAAAACGAGGGGACCTCCAAAGCTGCAAAATGTCAAGGGTCACTACCCAAGAGTCTCTGTCTCTTTTTCCTTCTGATCCCACACACCCCCCTCCTCTTAGTCTCAGCTTGTTTCTTCCCTTACAACTTGAACCTCCACCACACCTCTCGGTTATGTGTGTCCTTTGCATGGAACCAGCCTTGAGCGGGTGTCACCCAGTGGTTCTCTGGTGTCGGTTCCCCTTGTGAGACAGGACCCACTCCACTGGAGGGGACACAAAGGCCTCTGCAGGTAGGTGTTTCCCTTGGACTCTTCCACTCCTGTGACATGTCTCCACTCTGCAGCCTACTTCCTTCTTTCTTTCTTTTTCTTTTTCTTTCTTTCTTTCTTTCTTTCTTTCTTTTAACGTTTATTTATTATTGAGAGACAGAGAGACACAGAGTGTGAGCAGGGGAGGGATAGAGAGAGGGGGGAGACACAGAATCCGAAGCAGGCTCCAGGCTCCGAGCTCCGAGCTGTCAGCACAGAGCCCGACGCGGGGCTCGAACTCACAAACTGCAAGATCATGACCTGAGCCGAAGTCGGTCACCCAACCAACTGAGCTACCCAGGCGCCTCACCGCAGCCTACTTCTTTTAGATGTACTGTGGACTCTGAATAGCTCCATTTAAAAATGTCCCTTTCTGACCACAAGCACTCCCCTCTGCCCTCTAATCTTCAGAAGCCTCATCGGAACCTCTAACGCTTTGTTTTTCAGCTTTTTTTTTTTTTTTAAGTAAGCTCTATGCCCAACATGGGGCTTGAACTCATGACCCTGAGATCAAGAGTTGCATGCTTTATCGACTGAGCCAGCCCGGTGCCCTGAAACCTCCAGTGCTTTGATCCTAACCACTACCTTCTGGTCTCTCAGGGGCTCCCTGTCCAGTCTTCTCCAGCTGCTGTAATTACCCTGCTCCTTGGCCCGACGCCATCCATGTCCTGGCTGTGGGTCAACCCAGCGGTCTGTCTTCTGCTTTTGCTCCGGGGGTGCTGGTATCTGCTACAAAAAAGTACCTGGTTGTGCTGAATTTGCCAGTGCCTGATCTTGGCCTTCGACCATCAGCTGATCTCACTCTTTTATCTTCTAATGGCGATTCTTATCACTCTCCTCAAAACTTCAATTCCTACTTCCTCAAGGAAATAGAGACAACCAGATGTGAAAGCTTTCTCACCCCTCCCGTTCATCCCTCCTTCCCTGGCTCCAAAGGGGTGGCTCCATTCCTTCCCCAGGTGTCATTTATCTACTTGTCCTCTCTATTCCTTGCCCGGTCAAGAAATGCAAGCTATTAAGTGTGAAGAGTTGCCAGCATCCACCAACCTTGCCTCTCGGCCTCAACTCCTGCTGTTGAACAGGACGGCTGTGCTCCTTATTCCCGAAGTGCATCATGGGATGCCTGCCCTTGAGCAAAATTCATCCACTCATCTACCGTTCACTATCCCTATATTCGATAGGTCGTAACCTTACCGAAATGACCTGATTCCCCACGACCATTCCTCCCTCTCCTCATCTTGGGGAATCATTGCTCTTCTATACCTTAGTCAGCTCTCCTGTGCTCTTCTCTGAGACTGTGGACTTGCCCCAAGTAAGAGAAAAGAAGCATTCGCTTCCACACTCCTGGGCCGCCTGCCTTCTCTTCGTACCCCCACTCTTTAAGGGACAGTAAGGTAGGTTGTCTCCTTAATCTTCAGACACCATGATGTCTGACGTATGGGCTGACTCGGGATGAAACCCTAAGGTAATCAAATTAGCCCTACCTCCAAAGTCCTGCGCTGACCCAGCCCCAGCCTCTGATATCCTTCCACAGGCCTCTAGTTGCTTCGATTCCATAACCCCTCACGCTAGCTCCGGTGCTTTCTAACCTATGCATGCTGAGCCCAGAATCCCCTTCCCCCGAAGAACTAGATTCACGCGGTAGCAAGCCAGAACCTCTTCCGCTGTCCCCATGGTACAGAGCATGAGATCTGGTGTGGGTGTAACAGCCAAGACTGGTAAGGGAGGTACTTTACATAAGGGATTGGCTTGATCCTCAAGACACTGCTCAACTGAGGAAAGGACGGCATCAGGGATGCTGGAGGGGGCAGCCTCAGCCACTGCTTAGAGCACCAGCAAGGGGGCGCCTGGGTGGCTCAGTCGGTTGAGCATCTGACTTCGGCTCAGGTCATGATCTCACGGTCCGTGGGTTCGAGCCCGCGTCGGGCTCTGTGCGGACAGCTCGGAGCCTGGAGCCCGCTTCGGATTCTGTGTCTCCCTCTCGCTCTGCCCCTCCCCTGCTCATGCTCTGTCTCTGTCTTGAAAATAAATAAAAACGTTTAAAAAAAAAATTTTTTTGTTAGCTTATTTTATTGTAAGAATACACAGCATATAATACATATACAAAACATGTGTTAATCAACTTCTTACGTTATTGATGAGGCTTCTGGTTAACGGCAGGCTATCACCAGTTAAGTTTTAGGGGAGTCAAAAGTTACACATGGATTTTCAATTACGTGGGGGGAGTCGGCGCCCCTACCCCCCCGCATTGTTCAAGGATCCACTGTATTTGAACCGTATAGGGAAAGTGGGGCACCACCGTGTGTTTTCAAGGTTTGGAGTCTTTAAAGTCTTCATCTGGTCATGGTTAGGAGAAAGGTCTCTAGGGACTTGCCTTTGGGGTTTGTCTTTGGCCCTGTTTTATTCAACCTTTTAATCCACCTCTTGGGGACAGGTGTCAATCTCACAAGACAAAATTTAATAAGGACAAACAGGAGGGCCTGCTGTTAAGACCAAGGTAACAAGTGCATACCTCAGAAGTAAAGGAGCATGGTTTGGGCAGCATGAAGTATGGAAAGACAGGGGGTTCTAGAGGGCAGTGGCTTCACAATGTGTAACCACCAAAAACACAGACCCAGAGGAGGTGGGGTGGAAGGGGCCCCAAATTAAGTGACGTGAGAAGATATAGAAGAGACTGAGGGTACTTAGCCCAAAGAAGCCTCGCTTGTCTTCGACGAACTGAAGGCCTGCTGGGGTTAGTGGATTATACTTGTTTAGGGGAAGGACAGGGCGTGGGTGGCAAAATCAGTACAAGACCCTAGAGGAGTGAGCCTGGGAATGAGATGGCCTTGCTTGAGCACATTTTTCATTCACATTTCCTCTCTTCTCCACACTGCCATTTCCTCGAAGGTGCTCTCGTAGAGGCAACGTGAACATCCACACGGGCATAACCTTAAAGCCCTCATTGTTTCTTGCCTGAATTCTTCCCAGCAGCCCCCTAACTTCTCACTGTTCCAATCTGTATTCCTCATCACTGGCAGAATCACCGTCCTAAAACCTCACGTGGATCCTTTTGGGTGGCCCGGCCTTCCTTCCTGGTCTCGTCTCTCCCCGTGGCATACTGCCCTGTGCTGCAGGCCACGGAGTCCTCCTTCAGGTGTAGAGACCTGGTTTCCTCTACCTGGAACAATGTGTCTACCTCTTTGTACCTTGTAGCTCTAATCACTTCCTCGATGAAGCCTTTCCTGATCCCTCACGCACATAATGCTGTCTCCTCCTCCTCTGAGCCTCCTCAGTGAACTCTGGTAGGCTTCCAACCCTCCACTTACTTTGGTCTTGTCTCTGTACTCCAAGTCTCTTCAGGGCAGAGAGTTTCACTCACCTCTGGGTTTTACTCATCATTTACTGTATCTTTACCACCTGCCACGGCGCCCGGACTATAGAAGGAACTCGGTAAACGGCGGCTGGAATTAACGAAAAGCTTGTTCTTTCCTAAATTCTTCCTGCAACAGGCACATGCTGTTTTTGCGGTAAGAATTAAGTTCGGTCCTCTCAAAAAGGTGCAGAAATCTTCTGTGGGCAGCTTTCTGCCCACGAATACCCCTGAGAGTATTCCCTTGACCTCAAGAGTGGCAGCGACCCCAAGAATGGACACAGGGTGCCGAGAGGTGGCTGGACAGGCCAAGGGAAATGGTTCTTATTTTTGGAGGGTTTCAACCTCTTTGAGAATCTAGTGAAAAACAGACCCTTTCCCCCAGGAAACTGTACATTCAGACACAATTTTCTAACCTGGTCTTTAAACCTACAGTACCTGCCATTCCCTAGGGCCTCCAAATCCACCATCCGTCCCAGCTTCCTCCTCAGCCCCACAGGTAGAGACCCTACCCCAGAGACACTGGATTCTAACCAGGACTCAGACGGGATGGCCGTGGCCAGGTGCCCTACCTTCCTGTCTCCCAGCCGATCGTGCATTCTAGAGGGAGTGTTACTACTGCCCACTCACAGCCTACGCCTGAGACCTCCATGGAGACAGCAGATGCTCTGGGAAGAAATGGAGACGTTTCACCAAGGGGGGAGGGGGAGGGGAGCAAGAGTAAAGATACAAACAAAAACAAACCCCAGTCACTAAAAGGAGAACAAGCCTAATGAGTCAACTCCTCTTCTGGGCAGCTGCATCTCCTATCTGGTTGAGAGCCACCAAGCATAAGGAAGACATGAGTAAGAGCCCGTGTTTCTTTTATTACCAAAACAACCGTTACACACACACTCAGTGCCTCCAATCCCATCCCTGAGGGTAACCATGAAAGTCCTTGCGATCGCAGGAGCCCTTTAGAGGGAGATGGCTGCCTGGTTCATGCTGCCTTGGCTGGTTGTAAGGAAAAGGCCCTCGCAGGAACCAGTTATGTGTCACCCACGGACCTAAGGACGGGAATGGGTGAGAGCTGACGGGGGCTTTTACTCACTGTTTCAGAGTGACTAGGGGGTTATGGGTAAGCCTGATACCAGCCCCTCTACAAGGACACACACGACCAGCGCATCCCCCTCAAGGAACCCAAACTTCTCGGGTCCCCACAAAGCGCCGTCTGGCAGAAAAGGAAGTCCTTTGGATCCGCTGAATGACGCAAGCCGGGTCCGGAGTGCACCACACAGCTCTTGGCACCACCCTTAAAGGCATCCGTTGGCAGGGGCTGCCCGCTAGGGGCACCGCCACCAGCCTGGCTCACACGCCAGGGTCTGGGGTAGGAACGGTCAGGCTCTGCAGCCCTCACACCATCTGGACCTGTGGCTCCTCAGCTACTCCCTGAAGCTTTTCCATGACGTTCCCTGAGGGGGGCTCGGGGGCTGGGGGGGGCTCTCCCGGGGCCTCGGACAGCACATAGTAGACAACCTCTGGCTCGCCTTGGGCGTTGGTCTGGTTCACCACATGGACGACGGGGCCGGGGGTGTCCTGAGAGGCCGAGAGGGCCGTGCCGTCACCGCTCCCACCCTCCTCTTCCTCTTCGGCCTCTTCCTGGGGTCCCGGCTCCCCTGGCACTGCTTCAAGAATGATGCCCTGCAGGCTGCTGTCACTCAGCGATGCTCCCGGCTCCAATCCGTCCTGCGGCTGCCGCAGCAGCTGCTGTGTCAGCTCCACACTCTCATAGCGAACCAGCTGCAGCCGCATGTAGCCATCTTCATGCTCCTTGTACCTGGGGAAGCGGGAGCATGGGGGGCAGCAAACATGCGCAGGGGGACGCAGAAATGTCCAGAGACCGGCAAGCTACGGGACAAACACGAGGGATGGGAGAAGCCCTGGGATGTTAAGTGATAGGAGTTGGAGACCAAGAGGGGTCTTTGTTGGAATGTGCAGAAGAAATGACAAGAGGGAGGGAGCATTACTCGAAATGGAAAATTTGATGTAGAAACTTGAGGCAGAGGGAGGGAGGGAGGGAGGGAGGGAGGGAGTGGGTGCAGAGGGGGAAAAAGAAATGATCTGTGTTGGAGGGTGGGAGTGTCACAGGATTCAGGAGATGGCCTTGGGGCTACGGATGAGGGCCCTTAGGCTCCGGTTCTGGCTGTAGGGCTTTGGCACCGTGCCTTCCACTCAAAGGTAACAAAACTCATCTTTGCTCCACCACCGATTCTCGGGGTTCCCCGAACCTCAACGGAGACGGTGGACATCCAATTATCCTCAAATTCAAGGTTAACTTGTTGAAAAGGTATCGGGGGGCGGGGGGGAAGGTCTGCGAACCTACGGGGCAGGGTTCAGAGACATACCGAAAACGGGGGTGCCCTGAGGGCCACTTGAACTGGTGCTTCTCTCGAAGGTGCACGGTGAGGTTGTTGCCCCTCGTGAAGCATTTGTCACATACGTGACATTTGTATCTCGGCTCTGAGTCTCCCTGACGGGGAGGGGCGGGAGAGTGAGGCCAGCTCTGCACCCTGGGCTCCCCCACACCTGCACCTGCCCTCTCCCACCGACCGCCCAACTCACCTCATGCACTTTTCGGTAATGGGACTTGATAGAGCAGAGGGATCGCGCGCTGAAGCCGCAGCTCTCGAAGTCACACCTGTAGGCGGGCTCCTTGCTATGGGTGTCCAGGTGCTTCCGCAGGTCAATCAGATTCTTGCAGCTGCCGGGAGAGGTCAGGAGCGGTGGGAGGGCACGGGGGACCCTGGACCTCGGGTTCTCTGATTTCTGGCCCCTGGTTCCCCTTACCTGTATTCACAACAGTCACACTTAAAAGGCCGGTCCTCGCTGTGGCGAAAGCGCATGTGGTTTCGGAGGGACGATGGCAGCGGGCAGGTCATATCACACAGAGGACACTTATAGTGATTCACTGAGAGGAGCAGAGAGGAGGCTGTGATCGGGGGCCTAGCGGATACCTGGAGGGTGGGCAAGGAGGTCGGGGGCGCCGGCCGCTCACCATGGTTACGCATATGGTCCCGCAACAGCCGCTCCGTGGCAAATCTCTTGGAACAGTGAGAGCACTGGAAGCGTTGCTCTACAGTGGGGCAGGCAGAAGAGAGCCTGGGCTGCGGAGGATGGCAGAGAGGCACAGACAGGAGAGCAAGCCCGGGAGAGGAGAACCACCCAAGAAAGGGGGAGCTCAGGAACCAGGGATGGACACAGTACCATGGAAAGAGCATGGCGCTTGCGGTCGAGAACCTGAATGAGAATCCCTGCTTGACCCCTAACTAGCTGTGCGACCTCAGGTAAGTGAGGTAACCTGGCCCTCGGTTTCTTCACCTGCAGAAAGGGGGAGGAGCAGCATACCTCATGGGGTTTCGAGGACTCACTGGGAAGAGACGTGGCACACAGTGAGCACTGAACAGTAAGAGCACCTAATGACTCTCCTGTCACACTGTGGCAGGTGACTGAGTCCTAGAGGTAGATGTAGCCAGGCTGCAGATGCCTTCGGTGGCCCCCACTCCCGGGAACATGCCCCTTACCCCCACCGCAAGGACGGCCTGCACCCGCTCCCCTTCTTCTCTGATTGCTTACGATCCAACGCGGTCTGGCGACGGATGTGATCTAAGAACTTGGTGTTGTTGGCAAACATGCCCCCGCAGGTGGGGCAGGCCACCACCTTCTCCTGGGTGTGGCTGCGGAGGTGCTCTCGAAGCTTCCGGCAGTCCTTGAAGGTGCAGGTACAGCCTGGGAAGGAAAGCCCAGTCAGGCTCAAACGCCCGGAGGCAGTTCTGACATCAAGTCTCCGGCCAGCAGCCGACCTTACCCTGGGGGACTGGTCCCATGCCCCGCCGCCGCCCCAACCCCTTGCCACCCCCAGGGATTCTTTAAGGACAAGAAGTTAAGGAGTGGCCCTACCTTTCCAGCCACACAGCACCACCTGGTTGTCTTTGCCGACCGCTTGGTATTCACAGCACAGGCTGTGTGCTTCCACGTGCCGATAGAACCAC
This sequence comes from Panthera leo, assembly GCF_018350215.1. Classification (NCBI taxonomy): domain Eukaryota; kingdom Metazoa; phylum Chordata; class Mammalia; order Carnivora; family Felidae; genus Panthera; species Panthera leo. The sequence continues at coordinate 16,641,775 of NC_056688.1, read as the reverse complement.
TCGGGGTTGTCGAAGGAACTCTGTGCCAGGGGCAACCTGGGGTTAGGACCGAGGGTGGCTAGAGGGACTTTTACACCGACGTGCCCAAAGGGGGTTTCTTGGCGCTCCCTCAAACTAACTCGGTGGGCCTGAGAAAGTTGGAGCATGGGGGCCACCCGGAAACGAAATGACACAGTAGCAGGAACCTGGCAGACGCAGGGCATCCCTGAGAGGGTCAAGGCATCTTGAGCTAAGATCCCCAACTTCCTCCCACCCCTACGCCCAGCACTGCCCGCTGACCTCACAGTGCTCCCACAGACACAGGAAGTGGTCAGGGATGTCAGGGATGATGTTGCGGCTCTGGAAGTCCAGGATGCAGGGGCTGAGGTCGGCCTGGCTCTGCAGAGCCTGCAGCCCCCACTGCTTCAGCTTGGTGTGGTAGCAGTGGAAGTAGACGTGGCGGATGAGGTCAGCAGAACTGTCCATAGAGCAAAAGCCACACTCCTGCCACAAGCAGGAGAATTCTTCTTCTGCAGAAAGGGGTTTAGGGGGAAAAGTCTGATACCTTCCAAAGCTCAGCTCTCCTTCTACCTGTGACACTTAGCGGCGAGCGAGCAGGCTGGACTCTGACCAGATGACCACAGTTCATTCGGCAAATACCAGCATTTAACAACTACCAATCGTGCACCAGGCACTGGGGGGGTGGGGGGTGGGGGGGGTGGTAGTGATGAGTAAAGAGTCCCAGTCCTTGCCCTCACGATAGCTTTCAGTCAGGGAGAGGAAACGTTAGTTAAGTAATCCCACGTATAAATCTAAAAGCGCAGCCAGCTCCGAGTTCTATGAAGGGGGCAGGGGGTGCGGGTTACTGCAACGTAATTAAACAGAGCCCATCTGATGTAGGCATGGGGGACTCGGAAGTGTCCCTGCGTTGAGATCCGAAGGGCGAGCATCCGTGAGCTAGATGGAGAAGTGTGGTCGAGGCAGAGGGAAGGGTGTGCGCAAGGTCCAGAGCCACCAACTCACAGTGTGGCTGGCGTGCGCTGCCGCCTCCCGAGCTGGGACACCCCTCACTCCTTCCCGTCGGACCGCAGGTCCTTCTTTCCTCCAAATTCTGCCCGAGATCCACCCTCTCCGGGAAAGCCATCAGCTGCGGCAGTCCAATGCCTGGCTCTCATGCACCTCTCTCGAAGCACATTTTCAGTGCTTTACAGGGGCTCACTTGTTTTTAAAAGGAGCTACTCTGAAATATATAACCCCCTAATTTCCCTTTTGTGTACGTACTGTTTGACTTCTGAAACTATCACTTATGCTTCATAGTCATGAGACTTAAAACAGAATCTGAGGTTGGGGAAGGAGAGCTGCCTCTGTACTTTCTGTAGAACAGAATTTTTAAAACTGTTTTGTGACCTGTTAGTGACTGAATACATCAATTTAGGGAGGCGCATAACAATTTTTATTTTTTTAAGTAGGCTCCATGCCCAACGTGGGGCTTGAACTCACGACCCTGAGATCAAGAGTCACATGCTCTACCCACTGGGCCGGCCAGGCACTCCCCCCCATTTTTTTTTTTTTTTAAATGAAAAAGAATAAGAATACTTGAGAGAACATTTAACAAAAGCAAGTATTGTTTCAAGCACTTTTTTAACTCTTTATCTGGGGTTGGGAAGTAAAGCGCATGCCTATCTGGTAGTTGCAGTGGGGAAAAAAACAAAAATTGAGAAGCATTACCAGAGAAGCAGAAAAGCAGGTTGTCGACAGCCTGTATAATAATAATATGATCCTTTTTAAAAAAGAAAATCGTCTTTATCTAATTTATTATTGCATGCAGAGAGACGTCAAAAGGACATTCACTAAAGTAATGTCACTAATTGCCTTTTGATGGCAGGATGGAGGATTCAGATTCGTCCCACGTTTCCTTGTTGAATGAATTTTCCATGATGAGTCTACGATGCTTTTGTTTTTTAATGTGAAATTTATTGTCAGATTGGTTTCCATACAACACCCAATGCTCCTCCCAACAGGTGCCCTCCTCAAGGCCCATCCCCCACTTTCTCCTCCCCCGCACCCCCCATCAACCCTCAGTTTATTCTCAGTTTTTAAGAGTCTCTTATGGTTTGCCTCCCTCCCTAACTTTTTTTTCCCCTTCCCCTCCCCCATGGTCTTCTGTTCAGTTTCTCAGGATCCACATAAGAGTGAAAACATATGGTATCTCTCTTTCTCTGTATGACTATTTCACTTAGCATCACACTCTCCAGTTCCATCCACGTTGCTACAAGGGGCCATATTTCATTCTTTCTCATTGCCAAGTAGTACTCCATTGTGTATGTAAACCACAATTTCTTTATCCATTCATCACTTGATGCACATTTAGGCTCTTTCCACAATTTGGCTATTGTTGAGAGTGCTGCTGTAAACATTGGGGTACGAGTGCCCCTCTGCATCAGCACTCCTGTATCCCTTGGGTAAATTCCTAGCAGTGCTATTGCTGGGTCACAGGGTAGGTCTATTTGTAATTTTTTTTTTTTTTTTTTTTTAAATTTTTTTTTTTTCAACGTTTTTTATTTATTTTTGGGACAGAGAGAGGCAGAGCATGAACGGGGGAGGGGCAGAGAGAGAGGGAGACACAGAATCGGAAACAGGCTCCAGGCTCCGAGCCATCAGCCCAGAGCCTGACGCGGGGCTCGAACTCACGGACCGCGAGATCGTGACCTGGCTGAAGTCGGACGCTCAACCGACTGCGCCACCCAGGCGCCCCTATTTGTAATTTTTTGAGGAACCTCCACACCGTTTTCCAGAGCGGCTGCGCCAGTTTGCATTCCCATCTACAATGCTTTTATAAGCGAAACAAGCACAATTAGGCAAGGAAAGTCAGACGTTCCACCTTCCTTGAGCTCCTTCCCCCTCCTGTCCTGCCCCCTTACCAAGTGGGTCCTCCTCCTCCTCCTCCTCCTCCCCGGAGCCGTGCAGGTGCTGCCGGAGGTGCTGAGTGACATGCTCGCAGAACTCCTCCATGGCTGAGCACACAAAGGAGCAGGACCCCCACTCACACTGTAGCCCCAGATTCTCCTTTCGGGGAACTTTCCCAGGGGGCGGCATGGCCTTCACCCTAGAGGGGAAAGAAACCCACAGCTGCAAGGATTCTACCCAAACGCCACCAGGGGGTGAACGGCTGGGCTGACAGGCTGCCTAGAGGCGGCAGCAGGCGCCTTCTCCCGTGACCTGCGAGAAACCCTGTGCTTTTTCAATAAGGATGGAGTAGCAGTTCCTCAAACCCCTGGAAGCTGTCTGGCGTTCTTGGGAAGGGAAAAACACACTAACATTATTGAGCGTGTGCCAGGCACTGAGCTAAGAACTTTAAAGGCACATTTCTCTTGAAGCTTCAGAGCAACTGGCCAAGAAGGAATTAATTATTCCAATGGGATGCAGAACAACGCACAGGTTCAAAGAGATGGCTCTGGACAAGGAAGAGACTTCAAATCTAGACTCCTGTGTCCGCCATCTACTAGCTGTGTGACCTTGGCCAAGTAACTTAACCCTTCTGTTCCTGAACATCCTCATCTTCAAAACGGGGATAGCAAAACCTTTTGTTGTTAATTTCACACTTAACTATATATCAAGCATCATACTAAGCATATTATATTACGTCACTGAATTACCAACACCACCCTATGAGGCAAGTACTATTTTTGACTTCACTTACAAATAGGAACCTCTGGCTCAGAGAGGTTAACTGGTTTGCTCAAGGTCACACACTACTGGTGTGGTAGGGTCAGGTCAGGCTGACTCCAAAGTCCATATTCTTTCCACACAGCTTACAGATGAGCCCAGAAGCTCTTTTATTTTTCACTGCATCATGTCCTAAATCCCCACCAGACTTTCAAACTGCCATACTGTCAGCCTTTGCCTAATCTCCCAGTGGTTACTCACCACTCCCCTGACATTCTCTGAACTAAAATGTCTATTTAATCCTTGAACAGAGATTTGAACTGTGCGGGCCCATTTATATGCAGACTTTTAAAATACTTTTCAAATACATTGGAAAATTTTGGGATGTTTGCAACAATTTGAAAAACTTTGCAAATGAACTGTGTAGCCTAGAAATATTTTAAAAAATTAGGGGTGTCTGGGTGGCTCAGTCAGTGAAGGGTCTGACTTTGGCTCAGGTCATGATCTCACAGTCTGTGGGTTCGAGCCCCACGTCAGGCTCTGTGCTGACAGCTCAGAGCCTGGAGCCTGCTTCAGATTCTCTATCTCCCTCTCTCTCTGCCCCTCCCCTGCTCACACTGTCTCTTAAAAAAATAAGAAAAAGGTAGGTCACAAACACATAAAATCTATGTAGACACCAGTCTTTCATTATTTAATACCATAAAATATATACAAATCTATTAAAAAAGTTAAAATTTATCAGGGCACCAGGCTGGCTCAGTCAGTGGAGCATATAATTCTTGATCTCGGGGTCATGAGTTTGAGCCCCACACTGGGTGTAGAGATTACTTAAAAAAATTTTTTATTAAGTTAAAATTTATCAAAACTTACACACACACCTACAGACTGTCAACTTTTCATTTTTGACATCTAGTGTTAGCAATACATGTAACATCTGCAGTGTTGTTGTTTTTTTTTACATAAGACAATATTTTTTAAAGTTCATTTATTAAGAGAGAGAGAATTTATTAAGAGAGAGAATAATTTAATTACTGAGAGAGACAGGCTCCACACTGTCAGCACAGAGCTCGATGCGGGGCTCGAACTCACGACCCGTGAGATCATGACCTGAGCCAAAACCAAGAGTCAGATGCTTAACCGACAGTAGAGCTATTCGTAGTTAAGCTTTGGGGGAGTCAAAAGTTATACATGAATTTTTGATTGCATAAGGGTTGGCACCCCAACCTCCACGTTGTTCAAGGGTCAAGTACAGATTCCATTTGAACAAAAGAGGCCTTATCTGTCTAGCTGATATCGTACCTTGGGTATTTACAGTGCTAGTCATGCTTAGGCCTATAATAAATGCCTGTTGAAGAAAGCTGAATAAGAACCTGCAGGTTCTCCACCTTTAATATGAATTCAATTGCAGGGTTCTCTAGCCACCCTGCCAGAGATTCGGATTCAGGTAGGCTGGGGTTAAGCTTAGAAATCTGCCCTTTTACCTCGGCACCCCAGTTCTGATGCAGGCAGTTCCAGAAGCACAGTTTGTGGAACAATAAAAGAATAGTTTCCCTCATTAAAAGGAAACAGAATGACAGAGGACAGCAGTGAAAGCAAAAGTCCAGGGACAAGAGAGGACACCAAGAGGCCTTGACTCTGCCTGGTGTGTCACCTCTGGGCGGATGTTAACTGATTGTCGCTGCCCTAGAAGGGAGCAAGGCACTGGTCTACCTGATAGAGCTGGGAACTCTGGGAAAGGCCTCTACTTACTACACACGGAGAAGAAAAAAAAAAACACAGAAAAAACAAAACACGTGAAATCCTTCATGACTACAAGTTCAAGAACCTCTTATACCTAACTGCTTATCAGAGAAACCCCTTTTTAAGCCAAGGCTTTTGCCCCTCCTCCGAGAAGCCAGTCACCTCGGACACTCTGGGATGACCATGGGGCTGCTGGGCTGCTCGAGACTAACAGTGAACCTTATCAGGAGAAAATGTTCACTGTTTTTATAACATTGGGGTAGGAAAAGTAGGGAACACCTTCCTAAGGCAGACACAACATCCCAAACCTCCTCTCTCTGCCTACGGGATTCAAGGCCACCTAGTACCGCATGCAAAGCTCTTCAACTGGCCTCAACTTACTTCTCCAGGAACTGGGTAAAGAAACTAACCCTTATTGAGGGCCTACCATGAGTCAGCCCTGTGGAAACTTCTCTTCCAAAGTTCATTTCAAAGTGAGAGCGCCCAGACTCTAACCCAAAGATCACACCCTCCTCCTCTACACCATGCTGCTGCTCTGGCTTCCTCTCCCATTCATTCGGTCCTCTTCCTCTCTGATTCAATGAACTTTATCTTAAACACATCACGTTCTCCTCAAGCTCTCTGCCTGAGAAACTTCTACCTACCCTTCAAGCCCAATGTCCCCTCCTCAATGAGTTCTTTCCCAATTCATCCAGGCACAGCTGGAATATCTACCTGCTGTCCCCACAGCACTGTGCACACCTTCATTATGGTGCTGCTACAGTGGAATGGAAGGTCTGTCTCCCCCAGACTAGGAGCTTCTCAGCGCAGGGACCATCACCCCTTCATTGCCTATTCCCAACATTAGCACAGAGCTCTGTACTCCCCACACACTCAATAAATGTCAGCATCTGATCACATTCCAGGAAGCTTTCCAAAACTACCCACCCCTCAGATTATGCTTGCCTCTTGGTTCTATGTCTGGCGTAGATAATGCCAGAAAATCTCGACCCTATTTGTGTGCTGCCCATGGTCACTCATGGTCATCTGATGTGTTCTATTCTCATTTGCCCAATGGGACAATCTTAGCTGCTTCTGGGCAGAAACCGCATCGCACCCATCTGAGTCCTTATACTATGTCCAGTACAGTGCTGAGCACAAATGCTCTAAACACACATCTGTTGTTGACTGGTGGGCAAGACCCAGGAGATGGGTTATCTAGATATCGAGAATGACCTGAACTTTAGGCAAAGCTCCCCGAATCCCTCTTTTTTTTTTTTTTTTTAATTTATTTTTGAGAGAGAGAGCGAGTGGGAAAGGGGCAGAGAGAGAGGGAGACACAGAATCAGAAGCAGGCTCCAGGCTCTGAGCTGTCAGCACAGAGCCCGACGTGGGGCTCAAACTCACAAACCCGTGAGATCACGACCTGAGCCAAAGTCAAACACTTAACTGACTGAGCCACCGAGGCGCCCCCCTGAATTCCTCTTTTGTCATCCCCCAGCTTCCTTTACTTTCTTTGCCTGTGTCCTACTTGTTTCTAGCCTGGGGAACAGTGGGACAGTGACAATCTGGTCACCACTCCTCTTTCTGTGAGCAAAGTGAGGCAACTTGTACACTGGCGAGGGCAATGGACAAGTTGTCAGAAAACCTGGGTTCAAGTTCCCTGTCTCAATGATTTTACTCTGCCTAGAATAACGTAACATTAAGTACCTACTGTAGGCAAAGCACTGTTCTAAGAATCTTATGTATATAAAAACTCACTAATACAACCACCCACCCATTGAGGGAAGTACCGCTATTATCCCACTTCACAAATGAGGAAATGGGCCCTGATAGGTTAAATAATTTACCCAAAGCCACAAGCTAGGAAGTGATGGAGACAGAATTCAAAGCCAGGGAATTTGGTTCCATTTTCTTTCTACATCTGGCATCTTATCACTCCTTGTCTGATTCCTTCCTCTCCACAGACCTCATATCTGTATACACAATACCCCAAACATGTTTCATTAAGTAGCTATTTTGTCAGTTTCCTCCAATAAACTGTGAGCTCCTAGAAAGCCTGGCCTGTGCCCTGTTCAGTTCTAACTTCAGGGCCACGACATCCTAATACAAGCTCTTTTAATGTTTACGTGAATCTAGGACTTATTATTTTATTTTGGATAAATCACCTAGCTTCTCTGAACCTGTTTCTCTAAATGTAAAACAGGATACTAACATCACAGCTGATGTTAGAGTCAACAAAACTGGTTAGAAAGCTCCAACATTTACTAGCTGTGGGGCCCTAGGCAAGTTACTTAAGCCTCAGTTCCCCATATAGCAGAGGAATCATTAAACTTGTCTCACTGGATTGATTTATGGACTAAACTAGATAATGTAGATTAAAATGCTTAGCATAACACACCCCTAGAACTCAACAAGCGTCAGCTATTTGTATCCTTGCTTCTGACGGTGAGATGATCTAAGCAGAATTCTACAAAAAGGTCAACAAAAGGACAACCCGACGGATTCCTAACACTTCTTTTCATCAGGGGTCACAGTAAGAAACAACCAGCAAATACTTGAGTATATATTTTAACGCAAGGCATCAAATTAACCCTGAACGACAGTCAAGAAAAGAAAGGACTGATGTCCTGAACCTCCTAAGGACTCACAATCTGGCCGAAGAGATGACTCTGACGTGTGAAGACAAATGCCAAAACAAAGCACCCGATGAGGGAGGTCAGGACAGAAAGAAATCCCAGTGCACAGGCGAAGCGGGGAAGACTTGTCCTGAGCGGCCGGGATCGGGCCCCTGAAACACCGGGAGAGTTCGAAGAGAAGACAGGAGACCCTCCTGGCAGCCCCGCAGGTTTCTCGTAGTGCTTCCCGCATTAAGGCATGGCGGTGACCACGTCTCAGCAGCAGCCAAGCCCCACACGAGAAAGCAGGGAGGTTCGAGTTGGGGTTAGGGACTAAGGGCCAGGGGCGCTGCAGGCGCCAGGCCGACCGGCGTGGCCGAGCTACAAGACGAAGCCTCGCCAAGGTGACCAGGGAAGAGCCTGGCTTGAGCAGCCTACTCAGAGCGTCCCCAAAGTCGCCCAGGCAAGCCGGAAGCCAATTTACCGTCCCTCCGCTCCCGGGTCTCTCCAGCTCTTCCCACCTCCGACCATCTCCGGAAGGGCGCTTGAGCGACGGCCATCGAGAGCCAATCATCGCTCTCGGATACCTCTAGCAGCCAATGGCCGCTACGACTGACGGAACCCGTGCGCGACCAAAATACGGAAGGGGCGGGAGCAAGGAGCGGCGGGCTTCGGGGATGGTAGCTTTGCTGCAGCCGCTGCGTTCCAGGCGAGGTGCGGGCGAGGATCCCGAGGCCCCGAATTCCCCCAACTGCGCAGGCTCCGCGCTCGGCACCCACTGGGCCTGCGCGGGGCTCCAGCTGCGCCCCGAGTGGCATCTCCTTCGTCGCGTGGGTTACTGTGTTAAGCTGCCCGCGAGCACAGGGAGGGGGAGTAGGAGGAGGCGGCGGTGGCGGCGCGTGAGGCTGGGTGCGCGCGGCTGTAAGCCCCGCCCGGCCCAAATTAGGGTCCTACCTCTATCCTTCGTTCTCTTACTCCGATTTCTTAAATATCGGCATTCCTGAGTCGTCTTCTCTCCCCCCGCCCCCCACCTCTCCTGTTCCCTGGCTCAGTAAGCAACCATGTTATCCACCCACTCCAAGTCAGAAACCCGGTCGTCATCCCTGATTCCTCTCTCGTGCATCACGTCCGACCCTCCTCCAAGTTGAATTCTACGTCCTTAAACACACGCCGGAGCTCTCGAATTCAGCCCCCTCTGCCCCTCCTCCCGGTCCTTCTCCGCTCCCTCTTTAGTCTATTAACGACGTCGAGCCCGGATGTCTACACTAACTGGTTCCATTGCGTGGACTCTTGTTTTCCTCTAAGCCATTCCCCACGGAGACCTAATCAAACCACCACCCTGCTTTAAACGCTAAAAGGCATTCTGTGGCCTCGGGGCACACACCGACCCCCCCCCCCCCAAACTATACTGAGGCTTTCTAGAACCTTCAGCATCTGAGTCCTGTGTACTTCGATGGTGTCTTGAGTCCTACTCCTCTATTTCTGTTCTCCCGCCCCGAGTTACTTTCGGTTTCTCTACCACACCTAGCTGCCTTTTACTTTTTCTGCTTTGTACTTGTTTCCTCTGCCTGGTACCGTCTTTCCCTTCTCCCCAGTCTGGCATGTATTTGACTAACGCCTACTCATTCTTCTGGTCTCAGTGAATATGCTTCTTTTTCCAAGAAGTCTTCCAGTCAGGGAGGGCAGGGATTGTATGTGTTCTTCACCTTCACACTCCATCACTTAGTCTAGTGGCTGAAACATTAAGGGCTCAAGACATATTTGTTAAATAATGTACCTTAGTAAAGTTCATTGGGGTTGATATAGATTTTGTTACATTTTCCTGTATTTCCTAACCTAAAAATAAGCCTATATAATTCATATCATCAGGAAACACATTGAATGTTCAATAGCGGATACTATTAAAAATAAGCATCATAGTAAAATCTGAAATTTGTGCATGAAGTTTGTTGCTAACAACAGCGTATTATTGTCCCTATTTTAGAATAGGACTTTTAAAATACAATCCACAAGTAACAAAAATATATTTTATCAACTTCATTCCTTCAAAAGCGCATAGAGGAATACTTCACAAAATGCCAACCTTACTTTAATTCAAATTTACACCACTGAAGATGGTTCTTAGCTTTAATTTAGCAATTGCAGGAAGAAAAAGTCCATTCACAGAACTATGTAGACTCAAAACAATTTTTACAGAGCAAAAATTTCAGGATAGCTCTGGAATCCACACATATGTCTTCAAAATTTGAGACTGTGTCTTGCTGTCTAGCATAGTTTACTTCCATCTCAATCTGCTTCTCTTGAAAACAAGCTACAATTTTGGCCGGATAATTCAGACACATCCTCAGATTTGGTCTTTAAGAGCTGCCACACAAAAACTTAAAGCATAATTCATACTCCTCAAGAGCTGTGGCTCTCTTCTGAAAGTGTAAAATGAGTAAAGTTATCAAGTGATGTTTTGTATTTCTTTTGTGTTCATGTAAAAACACCTGTATCTTTGAAATGTGATCAGGTTCTTTACCATAAAATAGAGGATTCCATTGAGCTCCGGGCAGCTCAACACTAGAAGCTGAGTACAACTTCCAGTTAGCATCCACTCAATCCGCAGGTGCGGTGGGAATCTGAACGCTCGCACCCCCCCCCCCCCCACCGTGACAAAAATTTCTTGTAAAAATTCGAGATCAGTGTGTCTGGCTACCTTGGCATCCTGGTAAGCAAGTCGCTCCTGTGTGGACCGCTAAGAGTTGCACTTTTTAGATCAGGCGAAATAGCTAGATAAATCTCTGAGTTCTCATGACCTAGAGTTGAGCGGATCACTGTATACAAATTAGCTAAATATCCATACTCTACCACTCTTTCTAAATATCCCATATTCTGTGACTAGCATGGACAGGAACGTGGGGAATATCGCCAGTCCCGTGCTGCCTACCCAAAGGCATGTGCCCTAACCCCCCAGTGATGTAGGTCAGAATGGTGAGGCTGGAGGTGACCTGAATGGTTATCTGGGCCACTCCTCATTTTAGAGATGAGGAAGCGGAGTTCCAGAAAGGAGAAGTGGTCTGTCCCAAGGTCACTTGGTGTGTCTGTGGCACACTCAGGCTTTCTGTCCCTGGTCCAGGGCTCTGTCTGACACCCTGTAGCAGCTTACCCAGGTCAAGTCCTGTGGAAGGTCCCGGAGAACAGGGACCAGGGGTGTAGATTTTGCTAGTATCCCTAGCTCCCTGAACCTTGCCCACACTTAGGAATGAAAGACTTTTCATTGTGATGAAACCCTTATGAGACTTCCCCCTCCCAATCTGTCTCTTCTGAGGCAACAGTTACACTTATTCAGCACCGACCATATGCCAGCAGAACTGTGAGCGCTCGACGCATTTGCTTCTCAGCCACATCCAAGCCATAGCTACTATCACGGTTCCCATTTCACAGATGAAAAAACTGAGGCATTCTGCGGTAACGTAACTTGCCCAGGGTCACGCAGGTAATTACAGCAGCTGAGATTCAAATCTAGGCAGTTCTAGAGCCAGAGTCCCTGCCTAGGATTCTGTTCTATCAGGGAAGCAACAGCCTATTCAAGAAAGGGGAGTGAAGATGCCTGTCCTAATTGATTTTTTCTTCTCTGATGGACTTCTTTTGCTACAGTATCATCCCTCAAAGGCCCGTTCCCTCAACCTCTCTAGGTCCTCTCAGCCCACCCTCCACATCCTCATCCTCTCTAGGTCCCTTCTTCCCCACGGGAACTTCTTAGCAGCCCCAACACGTGGGTCGCCTACTCCACCTCACCGTCTGGGCCCCCGTCTCTGACCCTCTCACCCCACCCATCCCACAGCCTCGCTGCCCACTCACCTTTCAAAGGATAACCAGTGGTCCAGTTTATAAACTCCAATTTGACTTTAATTTAATAAATTAAATTCCAAGCCATCACACAGCAATGGACATCATCATCTCCCAACACGCGGAGGGTGCAGCCCTGCTCTCGCTCCATCATCATCAGTCTTTAGTAAAGCCCCTGGAGCCATCGCTCTGGGGAAGGCTCCCACCCAGCTCTGGGCTCCCTCCTTCCAACAGAGCCACTGCTCACAGAGAAGGCATCAAGTACAAAAACGGTAATAAAGGGAGGGAGGGACGAGGAGCAGGAGGGGAGGCAGGGAGGTGGGGAGTACCTGCCCCCCAGCCCGGGCACCGGCCCGGCTTTCTGTGAGCTGCCAATGTCCTCAGAGGCAGACACTGGTGCTGGTCAGAGTGGGGACCTGAGGGAGACATGGGAGTCCTGTCCCAAAGGGAATTGCCTACCTTCCTGGGACAGGAAAGAAGGGTCACCTGGGAGAGATGCCCTCTCTCGTCTGTGCACTGAGGGTCCTGGACCACACATATAAATAGAAAAGAGAATAAATAGGGGAGGAAGGACCAGCTGAGGAGCTGAGCACCCTGGGAGTCCTCTGAGGGGCCAATGTCGACAGCACAACCGGTTCCGAGGAATGCCCACAAGTGCAGGGGCAGAGCCCTCCTCTTGCTCCCAGCCACCCACTCCCTTTTCTGTGTTCTCAGCAGCAGGTGCCCGCCTCTCTCATGCTTCCCGTTGTAAGTACCCTTCCAACTGGCCCCACAGCCCAGGGTGGACAGGGCTTCCTGGAACCCAGAGGGCTTCCCTGGCCCAGGCTGTTGGGAATCCAGGAAGGGGAATGGAAGAGGATGTGGAGGGTGGGCTGAGAGGACTCCTGCCCTCTCCTCGCTCAAAAGGTGAGGAGGGCCCTCAGAGCTGGGGGCTGGGGTTGCCATTGGCCTTGGGTTTGGATTTGAAGGAAAAGCGCTTGATAAGGCGGCGAGAAAAGCTGCCAGCCTTCTTTCGGACGCTGGGTGTGGCCGTCGTGTTGGAGAGGTCGTCGTGTGATTGGCTCAGACCAGCTTCCTTCTGTCGAGGCCTCCGGCGGAAGATAAGCTTCGTGCCACTGCGCAGGAAGCTCACTGTGGGGGAAGAGGGGAGGCTGAGGCAGACAGAGGGGTATGACAGGCGTGGGGTGAGGTGGGGAGCAGAGAAAGGACCAAGCACGGAGGGGTCAAAGATACAGAACAGAACCTTTCCTTCGCCTAGAAGCCAGGCTTCCTTAGGAAAGAAAGTAGAGACAAAACAATGCCTCTTATCTTTCCTGAGGAAAAAATGGTGGCGCTCATGGGATTCTGCGGGCAAGTCTAACTATTGCCGCTGAGGAGGAATGTCACAGGGCTGCTTCCCTGTAAGGGCAGACTGACAAATGGACCTCTTTACTCTGGAAAGAAAAGACGGAGCAGAGGGCATTTCTAAAAGCCCATAAAAATCATGAAAGGATAGGTGGGTGGCCAAATTCCAGGACGCGAGCAGGAAAGCTGCATCTGGAAAACTTCAAGGAGGTAAATTTGGGACCAGTATAATGAGACAAGTGTTTACACAGCGGGCTTTGGACTTAGGAATCTCATTATCCCAAGAAGTGATGCAGGCTTACATCATAGTTAAAATACATGTGTGGTGGACGGACTCGTTGGCAGAGGGATAAAGATGTTTGGGGGCAAAGCCTCTCATCCTTAGAAGTTAGAAAAGCACCACGACTATCCACGGGCTGTGTCACTGCCAGAAGGACACTTCTAGGTTTGACTGGGCGTAGGATTCCTTATACTCAGAGGAAAGCGAGTACAGAATGGAAGTCGGCGGGGGCGGGGGGGGGAGAGAAAAAAAAAAGAAGAAAGGAAAGAAGGGGTGTGCTTAGACCCAGGAAGAAAGAAGAACAGAGGTAAAGGGAAATGCTTTGGCATCGCTCCCAGTCACCTGTGCCTGTCAGATCCAGGCCAGGACCCAAGGCAGTAAGTGCCCCTTCTCTACGCTGGCTTGGTTGAAACAGGCTGGGAAATGTAGCCATCCCTTAGGGGAGGAAGGAGAAGGCAAACTGGGTTGAGAATCCCATTCCCGTAAGTGTCCAGTAGGACCCAGGTCACGATACTGGGCATAAAAGGGGAGGGGGATAAGTAAACATTAAAAAAAATTCAAAGGGGTGGCTAAGTGGCTCAGCCGGTTAAGCGTCCAACTTTGGCTCAGGTCATGATCTCGAGGTTCGTGGGTTCAAGCCCCACATTGGGCTCTCTGCTGTCAGGGCAGAGCCTGTTTTGGATCCTCTGTCTCCCTCTCTCTCTGCCCCTCCCCTTGCTCCCTCTCTCTGTTTCTCTCTCTCTCCCTCTCAAAAATAAACAATTTTTGTTAAATAAAAAAAAAAAAAAAGAAGTGGAGAGGACATGCCAATATTTCCCCACCTTTGTGATCCTTGAGGCTGCGGGTCTCCAGGGCGCCAGTAGACCCTGTTTCTGACTCAACATCATCCACAGATGGCCTCTCAGAAATGTCCGAACGTGTTGTCTCATCTGCTTCCTGGACGCTCGTGGGGCTGGAGAGGGGATCTAGGGGTCCTGGAGACATGGCCGGTGGGTCTGGGGGAGGTGAGGAGGGACCTCCACTGGTTCCTGCATCATCCTGCATTGAGGCCTCCAGGGATGCCGCATAGCCCAGAGACAGTGCCAACTCGTCCTGAGCGATGGGCACCTGGCAGGAGGGACACATTTTAATGGGCAGGACTGACCCGTTAGGGCTTTCTCCCTATCCCAGCTCCTCTCCTCAGAGCCCTGTTACCTTGGAAACGCCAGAGATGATGAGAGTGCTACGCTTGGTGGGTGTCTTTTTGGCTGCCCGCCCGCTGGGCTCCGTCAGCTGGCGAATCGCTGTCTCTGCTACAGGGTCCAAGCCGTTGGAAAGGTGGCTCTCCCCTGCTGGGGGTACAGAGGATTGGTAACATGACTCCTCCGTGGCTCCTTCTTGGACTTGGACTCCTGTGCCCCACCCAAAATGGTTTCTGACTCTGGGGCTCCCGTGCCAACCGCCACGCATACTTCCCGATCCCCCACTCACGGCTGCTGCTGTGGGAGGCACTGCTGGGGCCGCTGCTCTCACTCAGCACAGTCGTAGTCTTCTCGGTCACCTCCACCTTGGACGGGGAGCGGGAGGGGGAGTCTGGTGGGTGGGGGAGGGTCAGTGAGCCGGGAGGTGCCTTAAAGTGGCCCCCACCCCCTACTGTCTTTATTGAGATGCACACTTTGGCTGACTCAGAGGGCGGGGGTGACTAAGGGACAATTAATCACATGGGTGATTAATAAGATGCCATGGGGGCAAAAAGACAGCACGGGAAGCAAGGGGAGTGTGGGGAAATGGCATGGGACCCACTGAGGGTATGGGGAGACACCTTGAAAATGCAGAGTGCACAGAGATGACACAGCGGTCCCCTGGGGGTGGGGGGAACCCCAAGAGACCTCTGGAGCTGGGAGAAATGTCCTGGAGGGCCCCTGGGAGTGGGAGAAGTACCACAGAGGCCACTGGGTTTGTTGGAGGATCCCAAGGATGCTAGGAGGTCGAGGGTAGAAGGAGGCGCAAGTAGGCAACCGGGGCCAGGGGGGAAGGGACGGCAAGAGAGCGAAGTACAAGAGTCTTGTAGAGGAGGGCCTGGCCGACCCAGCGCTAAAGCAGGATAGGAACAGCGGGGAAAAGGAGGGATGGAAGAGAAGGCTTGAGAGAGAAAGATGATGAGGAAGATGTGGCTGGAAAGCAGGAGGAGCTGGAATTAGGTCTTCCCTTGCCCTTCCCTGTCCTGCATGGGTCTGCAGCCAGGGACCCCTGGCTCAAGCTGGGCTCCCTTCTCTTTACCTAGTTTCCCTTCTACACGAGGCCGGGACTGGACGGTGGTGACTGTGGTCACGATGGTGCCATCAGGCATGATGGTCCGGTCCAGCTCGATCTTCTTGGTGGGAGTGATGCTGGGGCGTGGAGTGGAGGGAGCAGGTGTACCTAGGTTCCGGGGGGAGCCCTCCTCATACTGAAGCTGCCGAGGGGTAGAAGAGCAAAGAGGCAGCGCCTCAAAAACTGCGCTTCCCCAGTGTCCTCCCGTCTTCTCCCCAGACTCAGCTTCTCACCTCCACTGCGATGGTGGCCGCTGGTCCCAGGGCTTTCCCCGGCCCTAGGGTGAGCGGGCATACCTGTCTTCGGGACAGCGGTCTGGAAGGGGAGCCCACAGGCAGCGTGACCTGGCCCAAGAGTTCAGCTGGGGAAAGGGGGAGCACTGTGAGCTGGGCCCATGACCGGGCCCCACTGAGCACCCATCCAAAGGGGTTCCTTCCTGCCCCATACTCACTGTCTCCAGAGCTGCTGTTCCTCAGCACATTGAGGGTCAGCTCCCGACTCTGGGGGCCCAGATCCCTGTGGCCAAGAGGAGGTGGGGCAGGGAAGGGGAAGATTAGTAAACTGAATCCACCCTTGAAATGATCACAGGCCACAGGCCCGTGGAATAAGGGCTCCAATGGAGCCTGCCCTCCAAATTACCGTCTCTTCCCAGGGTGCCTGGCTGGCTCAGTCAGAAGAGCATGTGACTCCTGATCTCGGGGTCATAAGTTCGAACCCCACTTTGGGTGTAGAGAGTAGTTAAATAAATAAAATTTAAAAAAAGTAAATCTTAAAAAAGTATATATGCTAACTAATTTGGATGTAAATTTAAAAAACTAAAATTAATGTTTAAAAATCTTAAAACAATTAAACACAAGAACAAATACTCTTCCCAAGAGAACGGGACAGAACTCTGCTCAGTGAATAGTATGCTAGGCATTCAGATCCTCCCTGATCCTGCCCCATTTGCCCTCCCTGTCTCTCCATATCAAACCACCCCCTTCCCTTTGCTCAAGCTGTTTCCTCTGCCAAAAACACTTCTCTCTCACACTCTGTTGAAACCCTCTTCTTGCTCTAAGGTGTGGTTTAAATGCCACCTTCTCCACGAAGCCTACTCTGATCTTTATTCCCCATGGGAATTAATCTCCCCACACCTAAGCACGCCCACGGCATTCTGTGTAAATCTTGACTGGAGCCCTTATACCATCGTCTTTACATACATCTGTGTCTGCCTGGAGCCTGCAATCGACTCAGGGGTGGGGGTGTATCTTGGTCACGTCTGTATCCGCAGGACCTAGGCCAGGGCCTGGCATACAATGGGGGCTCACACCAAAGTTCAGTGAAAGCAGAGCTGATTCGTGCTAAGGCTATGCTGGAAGGGTCTGATCTTCAGTCTGCCCGTAGGAGCAGGGGTGGGGTTGGAGGAGTCACTCCTTACAGTGCCAGGTCGTCAGTCCACTCCACGTCGGGACCGGCACTTGTGGGCTTGGTCCACTTCTGTTGTGCAGGGTTGTCGAGCTCAGCTACACAGCATAGCTCCCCAGTGCCTGGGAGGAACGAGAAGTGAGAAGATGCTCAAAGATGGGAGGCCACTGAGGAATGATGAAACTACACCCGTGGAAGAAGGGCAGGCGGCACCTGCACCCATAGCCCTGGCAGGCCCCCAGCTGCTTCTAGCTCTCACCTTCCAAATCACCTCCCAGGTGAGATGCTCGAAGCTGCCGTAGGAATAACCGGATAGGTCTGGAGATGGCTGGCTGTGCCTGGGGCACCGTGGGTGGCTTCTCACTGGGTACCTAAGAGCAGAAGGAGGGAAAACGAACGAGGATCCCGACATAGCACCCTGGGGACGATATGCATACAGACTATTTGCTTTGAGTGCCTACTTACCAGGCCTCCAGGGGCAGAGCAAGCCCTGAGGTTGACCATCATGGCTGGCTGAGTGCTGACAATGGCATCCTCAATCAATTCCTCAATGGTGGAGAGCTCTACTTCCTCCTCGCCTCTCTGTAGGGAGAAAAGGAGAATAAAGAGGTGGGGCCCCCAGCTCTGCACCCCCTCCTTGCTCTGCCTCTTCCGCCGAGCCCTGCCCCCTTACCTCCCTGGCCTGCAGCTTGGGAAGCACCGTCAGGCTGAGATCTGGACGATCAGTGAAGGCCCAGGACACAAGCAGCCCCTCATCAGGGATTTCCTCCAGGCTGACTTCCAACTGTGGAGGAGGGACAAAGGGGCTGGGTTGACTTGCCTCACACCTCCAACTACTCCTACTCCTACCAGGACCCTCCCTTCCCAAATTCTGTCCCAGAGGGAACCAAACTGAAAGGCCGAGGCCTTGAACCGCCCCCTGCCCAACTCAGTTTCCCACATCCCCTTCCACCTGTGTTGGTGGCAGTGTCAGAGTGACGTGGTAGGTCTCCATGGAGACGGCAGCGGGGGACTGCTGGGTCACGGAGACTGGGAACATCACCTCCTCAGCAGAGAGCTGGCAATGCAGCACCTGAGACAAGCGAAGCACGGAGGCCAGGAGGGTCAGGCATGGAGGGAGGTGCCCAACCTTGCTTTGCGCTGCCCTTTAGAGAGCCCTCCCCACTGGGTTTTCCTTGGGACTTCACCCTTCTGGGGTCACAAGCCCATAGAAGAATTAAAGTCAAAGACTCCTCTCTCCAGAAAAATGCAGATATACACACACATGTGCTACATTTCGCATGCAACTTTAATGGGATTCTCAGACCTCCTGAAGCCAATCCTTGCATTCCTAAGGCATTCACAGACTTCAGGCCAAGAACCCTCAGACTAAAGGGAACTCTTGGGACCAGCCCCCCAGTGCCCGGCAGCCCCTTACCATGGTGCGCTCTGATTGGTCTACGCAGGTCACATGACTAATGCTGGCTCTGGGTGGGAGTTGGGGCACCTCCTCAAAGGCGATTTGGATGGAACTCTGAGGGAGTAAGTAATGTGGACACAGGGTCAGGTCTCTGGAGCTGCCCCCCACAGGGCTGGCCTGCTGGGTTGCTGGCTGGGTCCTGACACTGCGGAGTCCTCAGCTGCAGGCTGGCTTCTGGCCCCTTCTTGGCTCAGGGTTTTAGGACAGGGAGTGTTCCCCTTGAACCACACCTCTCTGGGGCCTACAGTTGCTGGGAAGGATGGAGGAGCTAGACCACCTCAAAGACCAGATCACCTTGAGCTGAAGACCCTAGATTCCTCCTGGAATACTAGGAGCCTCCCTCTTCTCCTCCCACCTTTCTCTTCAACCCTCAACCTACCCCCAAAGAAAGGTGCGCACCGGAAAAAAAAAAATAATAAAGGTGTTCGTTGCTACCTACGTATAATGAGGGAGAGAGTGACTCGGCTGAGCTAAAGGTAAAAGCAATAGGGCCACTTATTCAAGATAAGAGCTGGAGAAATGAGGCTAAGCCTACGTCTACATACACAGGATGCAGAGGCTCAAGAGTATGACCCTATCTATATTCTTGGGGTTGAGGACTAGCTCCACATGGGCGTGGGGAACTTTACCAGAGGCACTGGCAAGAAAAGCAAGCTCAGAGAGCTCAAGCTTCCAGAGGCCTGGCTAATTCCCCAAGGCAGACAGCAGGGTGGTATTAGGCAGCAGAAAGCTGCTTAGCTTGGGTCTTGAAAGAGCTTCCTGATTCTTACACAGCAGTGGAAACAGCCTACTGCAGTCCTATCCAGAAAGCAGGATGGGAAGGAGAACTGAGGAAGGGGCACCCACTGAGCTGGCAGCCCTTCCTCGGGTCTTGGGATGGGAGGAAACAGAGCCACAGGGCCCGTGTGCCTGGCACACCAGAGAACACCAACTTCTCTGCGCCTGTAGCTGGCTTGTTTGAAGGCCAGGCCCAGGGAGATGGGGAGATGGATGCTCGGAACCCCAATCTCCCCACCCCCTGCAAGGGAGGCCAATGTCCAGCTGAGTCAGCTGTCCTGGGGAGTCTCTCCTGACCAAGGGACAAGGTACAGGGAGAAGTGGGTGGAGGCATGAGTTCAAGATGTAGACTTAACAGATGCCATCTGGCTTTCTGCTGGCTAGCTGGACAGAGGAGACTGAGCAACTTCTTACGTGGCCACTTTTGTTTCCAGGCATCTGGGGAGCTAGTGGAGCAAAGCCCTAGTGGGAGCTGGAAATGGAGAACCTTCTGGGTAGGGGGCTGATGGGCTGTGAGAGTGAAGACAGAATACTGGGCCGGGATGGGAGAGGGCCCCATGACACGGAGGCCTCTACCTCCCACCCCACCTCAGTCTTATGACCACGCTTCCTGCCCTACTTCCTGGGAGACCAGATGCCCATGGTGCAATGGGAGGAAGTAGGCTGGGCTGGTTTGTGACTGACCCTCAAGAGGCAGTTCCAGACTCATCTACTGAGAGGGGCATGGACTGTCAATCTGCTCTCCACCTTAACACCTTTTCCTCAATATATACACTGCAGGTCAGCAAAAAGAAGGGTGTGTTAGACTGTATCAGTGAAATTACTAAGGGCCTGGGGGGGGCGGTGTATATTTCAGGCTCCTTGGGGGATCTATCTGCCTGATCAAACCAGGGATTTGGGGCATGAAATGTTAACTGGGTGTGGTGGCATGAGGACCCGGCAAATTTCTTCTGCAGGTGCACCTGTTTCCCTTCTATCCTTGCTCCCCGACACAACCAGCACGCAGGCTACACGGAAGTGCCCTCGGGCCCAGGGATTAGCGTTGCTATGAAAACAGCAACTTGTGCTTGGGTTTGCAGCCAGAGAGTACCTTGACCACAGAATAGAGGATCTGGGACATAGCTAGATTTCTGCAACCTCCAGCCTCACCTGCACCCTTTTCTGTGATCCCAGAGGGGAAGAGAAGCCGTAGGGTTCTCCAGTTGATCCCCACCCCCATCTGGCCCTCCAGGCAAGAGCAGTCCCTCCCTCCCCGCCCTGGAAGGAAAGGCTGAGGGAACCACCTAGGTGCTCCTGTCCAACTCACCCCGTCCCTGCAGGCCTGCTCGTTCAGCGCTCGCACCCAAGCCCGTTGCCAGTTCTCTCGGAAAGACTTGAAGGCGAAGAGCGACGCCAGGAGGCCCCGGACGCCTGGCTCCTCGGGGGCACCAGCCCGAGTCGGCCGCAGCCGCAGCAGCGAGCGCCACACGCCCAGCTCCCGAAGGGAGCCCGCGGGCTCGGCAGCTAAGGCGGGTCCCGGCCCCCGGCCCCCGCGGGCCCGTGCCAGCCACAAGCCCCGGGCATACTGTAGCAGCCAGCCAAAGACCGTGAGCAGCGAGGCGGCGAAGAGGATCAGCAGGGCCGCCCAGCCCACGTCCTGCTGCCCCCAGCCCGGATCCATGCTCCGCACGGGCTCCGGTCCGGGCCCCGGCACGGGCTCAGCCGCTGCCCCGGGGGAGCATGGCCCGGGCGGGCCGCGGGGCGGGGGCGGGCTCCCCCGGGGCTGAGCGCGCGGGCTTGGGGGCTCTGCGGGGATGGGTGTCCGGAACTAGTGGATGCCACAGATCGATGAGAGGAGTCCTGGGGGCTCGCAGCGCCGGGGTCCCTCTCTGCGTGATCCGGGTCCCTCCTCAGTTGGTCCGGCAGTCCGACCTGGGTTAGTCGCCTGCCAGCGCCCGACTCCTCCCACGGCGTGGGCCCTTCTGGACCCGGGCGGGGACTCTTCTGCAGAGACGTGGGGGCTCGCGGACCGGCACCGGCTCCGGAAGGGCTGCGTGCGCAAAGCCGACATTGACAACACGGCCGGCGCCCCGCCCCCACCCGCCCTTAAAGGAGCCGCACCCGCGCTGGGCGGGGCTTGGCGAGCCCGGCGCCCAAGCGCTTAGAGGAGGGCGGGAGGACTACGCCGAGGGGAGGAGGTTCCGGGGTTGAAAATAGGCGGGATCTTTGACCACCCCGCCCCATACTGAAAAAGGGGTACTCCCTTTCCCCCCGAGCTCACAGCAAGAGCAACTTCGCTCACTTGAGGTATCTCCTCTGATTTCCCTTACGCACTTAGATTTCTATAGTTTGGACGCATGTGGGGTTAAGGACATGACCTCCGTGGATGGCGTCGGCTCCTTCTCCCAACACCCCTAGGCGCAGCAGCTTCTTTGGTTCCCATTTCTTGGCCTGAGCTAGGCCCTGGGTGAGTAAATAGGTGCAGAGCATCCCTCCTACATAGAAGTGCCTGGCGGAGGTCCAGGAGACGCCGACCAGAAAGCACTTGAACCTAGTAGAGTCTGAGAATAGAACATGGAATATTAATCTCCCTCCACCACCACCACCTCCCTTCTCCTAGCACCTAGGACCCAGGAACACCGTATTAACCTCCTTGCTCGCGTGGGTTTGTTCTGGAGATATTTCCCAAGCTTGGGGCTGCTTCTGTTTTTAAAAATAATATATTTCCATAGTAACAGCTCTTGCCCATGGAGCACGTGTAGAAGAGGTGGTAATGAGAAGGGAGCTGGCAGCGTAGCACTGGACTATCAATAGATTCAGCCAAAACATGTGATGCCATCCAAATATGTGATACCCCAACAAGTGCACACACATACAAAATGATGCTATAGGTACACTCTGGCCTCAGGATCGATCCCTTTTCCTGGATTTAAGGGAGTAGATTCCATCCGTATGGGACAGGAGCTTGTCATTTCCTTCTGGAGGGAGAGGAAGGAAACTCTTGCAACAGAATTAAAAGGAAGCCCCATTCCCCAAGAGGCCCTTCTCCATGTACATATGGCAAAGTGTTCAGCACACAGGGTAACAGGGTAGGTATTAATCTCCCTCCCAAATCCAGTCAGTAGTCCAAAGAAGGAGTATCTGGGAATAAACAATGCCTTCTAAAGTGCAGGGCTGCAGAGTTAGGCAGAATCTGGCAGGTCAGCAACAGGGTTCCTGAGCCAGAGGAGGTGGTGGGGTAGCCTGGGATGCTGGGAATTCACTGTAAGAAATGATGGGGGGATGGTTGGTAATGGACTAACCTTGCTGTCGTCCTGCCCATGCATGCATCATCACTGGACACCAAAAATAATGAAAGATTCCTAGAATGTGTTTTTTTTAAGTTTATTAAATTTTTAATTTTTATTTAATTTTTATTTTTTTTAGTAATCACTCAACGTGAGGCTCAAACTCATGCCCTCAAGATAAGAGTCGCATGCTCTTCGGCTTGAGCCAGCCAGGTGCCCCTAGAATGTTTCTAATCATTAGGTGAGGAAAAGACATGAAATGAAGGGAAGAAAGAATCCCAGGCAGGCTCTGCACGGCCAGTGCAGAGCCCAAAGTGGGGCTCGAACTCACGAACTGTAAGACCATGACCCAAGCCAAAATCAAGAGTTGGCCGCTTAACCGACTGAGCCACCAGGCGCCCCTATCATTTAAAAAAGTCTAACAGAAAATATTCCATTATGCATGTCAACACTAAGAATTTCTATACTGTTTCCATCTTTTGAAAACTCATTTTGGGGCCCCTGGGTGGCTCAGTTGGTTAAGCGTCCGACTTCAGCTCAGGTCATGATCTCGCAGTCTGTGGGTTCAAGCCCTGTGTCGGGGTCTGTGCTGACAGCTCGGAGCCCGGGGCCTGTTTCAGATTCTGTGTCTCCCCTTCTCTCTCTGACCCTCCCCAATTCAAGCTCTGTCTCTCTCTGTCTCAAAAATAAATAAACGTTAAAAAAAATTTTTTTAAAGAAAACTCATTTCATCTCAATGGAATGGGAGATCTTGGGGCTTGCTTTCAGCTAACAACTTTTGATATACTGATAGGGGAGAGATGGGAAGAAAAGGAAAACGTAGCTCAGCTGCCTGGAAAGAGCCTGGATCCTGCAAGTGTTATTGCCCAGACTATCCAAAGCTGTCTCATGGACTTGGTAGGCACTATAAAACATTTTTGGGACAGGCTTTGACAGGGAATCAGACTTAACAATAGATTGGCCTTGCTCACTGGGAGGTGCTCAGGGCTCCCTAGTAGGAGACATGCAACTGAGATGTTGTCTCCTTAGCCCAAGAAACCAGCAGAAGCTACTGACGACTCACCTTATCTGTAAGTTCTAGGACCAGCTTCAGCATTCAGGCAAATGCTTTGAACTTGAACCAGGAAAGCCACAAAATTTCAAGGGTGGCCAAGTCCTGTGTTTGTTTCTCCTAACTAGTCTGATAATCAACTGGGCATTTACCATCATGGGTACAAAAATATTGAGATTATAATGTAAGTACCCAAGTAACCATTTTCTGATGGTAAACATGTATATTGGATGAAAAATCCCTAGTGTCTTGACGTTGAACAAGCCCCCCCCCCAACCCTGTTCCAGTGGGGGTTGCAGGGGTGGGGTGGGGGGTTGGCTAATGATCTCTGGAGAAGGAAGAGTCAAATGTTCCCACTGCCAGGTTGGGAAGGAAGATTTATTAGGACTGAACTCCTAATAAAAAAGGAAACAGATACACTGTCCCTCAAACCTGCAGGGAGTCTCAACCTGCTCCTGATCAACAAGATAACTAAATGCTGCCTCCTCTGAGGCTCCCACAAGCTCCTCCTTTCCACCTGCTCCTGGAGTCTCACTTTCCCTATTTGGGAGGCCCTTCCACCCTTGCCACCGACTGAAATCTTTGGAGATGCTACTCTTCAACATCCTCTCACCTCCCCCTAATTGCTCTGTGTGCTCCTATTGTGATTTGACCCTCTTTCAAGACCCAGACTCATTGTGTGTGATGATGCCTTGTATACAGATATCTGTGTGTCCTTAGCCCCATGGGGATCCCCTTAGCACAGAAAACACTCACCTCTGGGGAGTTTCCAGTCTAAGAGGCACCGATACACACACACACACACACACACACACACACACACACACACACAGAGAGAGAGAGAGAGAGAGAGAGAGAGAGAGAGAAACACTACCAGTGGAATAACAAGTACTTACAATCTGGTGGAATACTATCAAGTACGTTACTGGGATTACTTTATATATATAAAGTATATTTTATACAGAGATGAGTTTTTTCTTGCTAATTACAGCTGCCTTCAAGTCGAAGGGACATTTCACACCTGGTTTTGAGAGACAGGAGAGACCATCTTTGGCCCCAAAAGTCAACCTGCCTCTGACTCCTGGTGAGCACCATTTTTGAGAGTGGACAAAGTGAGGGGATACTTGAGTTGTCTTTGTACTCCCTGGTGGCGATTTCCTCTCTGTGGAATGTAAATCATTTTCCACTGAAAGCCTGCTGGTGAATGAAAGGGAAGAAACGGGGGAACCGTTATCTGCAAGGAAACAGGTGCCAAGGAAAAGGCACGGTAACCTAGAGGAAGAAACCTGACTGGCAGTTCCTCGGGCCCACAGGAAACCACGTGTGGGGCTCAGCCTCCTGCTTCCTTAGCTCTTTCCAATTCCACCTTCCAGCTCCACCTCTTAGGTTTGGGAGCTTGGCACAATGCAGTGTTCCAGGACTAAGGAAAGTCAAGTACCAGGTTGAATTCAAGACGTGAGGGCACTCTCAGTCCCTTCAGTGGTTAAGTGCCCCCGCTGGGTTGCCCGGCAACTAACAGCTTCGGCGGGGGTGGAAGGCGGGTGGGACTTTGAAAGAAGAGTACCTGAATCAAGGACAAGAAAAACATGGAGTGGGAGGGAGTTTTCAAGTGTCTGGGCTTTAGAATTTACATCATCTTCCAAACTGTAGTTGCGTTTCCAGGAGCCAAGCTGCTTTTACCTTGGCTTCCGACTACGTTGGCAACAAGCTTTCTACCAGGAGCAGGGGTGCTCCTCATCCTCGTCCCTCCTGCCCTTCCCCTTGCCTCCAGGAGCCATCTTCCCGGCTCCAGAGGTACCCCAGAGGAAACGCGGGGTACTGGCCCTTTAAATGTGACCTGAGGCGGCCGGCCGACCTCAAACTGACGTGGAACCAAAAGAAAGCGGCGTCAGACACGTGGGACAAGGAGGTGTTCATTTTGGAACCGGGCAAGGAATTTTTCCGCTTTGGGCTGTACACCTTTAATATGGTCTTAGGAAAGTATCCACTCTTGTTTGTCTTTTTAATTACTTTCCCAATACCCTCGTGGTGACTCAACTCTCGAATAAAAGGGTGAAGTTTAAAATAACACTCCGGTTCCCGCTCTCGTGCCCGCATTAAAAATGGCCGCCGCCGCCTCCCACAACGCTGGTTGCTCTGCGAGCAAGATCCGGGAGGAAACCGTGGGAAGGCAAATGCAGTGGGGCCACAGGCGAGGTTGCTCTATAGAGGCCCGCCGGAGTCCCGAGGGCGGCTCAAGTCGGAGTTGTTGGGTTTCGCCCAGGCGGCCGTGGGAAGACGCAGCCACTTCCCCCTGCTGAGGGCCGAGGGCTCCCGCCCAGCTTGCCCTTTAGCTGCGGAGGCGGCGGAGCGGGCCCCCTGGCTGGTCATCATGTGGGCCTTCCCCGAGTTGCCGATGCCGCTGCTGGTGAATTTGTTCGGCTCGCTGCTGGGATTTGTGGCCACAGTCACCCTCATCCCCGCCTTCCGTAGCCACTTCATCGCCGCGCGCCTCTGTGGCCAGGACCTCAACAAAATCGGCCAGCAGCAAATGTGAGCGGCGGCACCCTGGTCCCGGGCGGGAGGCAAGGGCAGAGGGAAAGGGTGGGCCGGGCAACGGCGGGAACCGGGGTGCCCGAGCGCGGAGACGCAACGCTAACTCCGCAGAGAGCTCCGGGCTCTGGGAGGTGAAGGGCAGAGCTAGTTAACATCGGGAAGGGATGTAGTGGTTTGCGGGACCCTCGTGTGTATCAGGCACTCCAGCACTGGTGCCCTTCCCCCCTTCCCCATTAGATTGCTGTGATGCCTGCACTAGTGAGTGACCACGCCCCCTTTCCTCCTTCCTCCTCCCCCCCCCTCCCGCCCACCCCTTTTGCTGCTGGGCCACAGCCCAGAGTCCCAGGGAGTGATCAGCGGTGCTGTTTTCCTTATCATCCTCTTCTGCTTCATCCCTTTCCCTTTCCTGAACTGCTTTGTGGAGGAGCAGTGTAAAGCCTTCCCGCACCATGAAGTAAGTGGGTGAGTGGGGGCGGTTGCTTGTTGGCTGGGGGCTGGCAGCTACTTGAGGGAGTCGGGGTTATTTGGGTTTGGGTTGAGGGGCTGAGGAACGAGCGCAAAGACAGGAATTTTTGAAAGGCGAAGTGGGAGTAGGCTTGAGCTGTGACCTGCCCGAGCCTCCCCCAGTTTGTGGCCCTGATAGGTGCGCTCCTTGCCATCTGCTGCATGATTTTCCTGGGCTTCGCGGACGATGTACTGAATCTGCGCTGGCGCCATAAGCTGCTGCTGCCTACAGCTGCCTCACTACCTCTTCTCATGGTCTATTTCACCAACTTTGGCAACACGACCGTGGTGGTGCCCAAGCCCTTCCGTCCGATTCTTGGCCTGCATCTGGACTTGGGTGAGTAACCCTGCCGCTGCTGACCCTGTGGCCTCTACTTTAGGGCACCTTACGCTGGGAGATACCTAGCAGAGCATCCTTCCTGATGCTCCAGATTCTCCCCTAAGTATCCCTGTCTTGTCCCTGTGTCGTCTCAGATCCTTTCTGTTGCTTCTGTACTTTTTCCTCGCCACTCTTCTCTGAAGAATACCTTTAAACCCTCATTTCTATGAGTGGCACACTCCTGTCTTCTTCCCCCAGGGATCCTGTACTACGCCTACATGGGGCTGCTGGCCGTGTTCTGTACCAATGCCATCAATATCCTAGCAGGAATTAATGGCCTAGAGGCTGGCCAGTCGCTAGTCATTTCTGCTTCTATCATTGTCTTCAATCTGGTGGAGCTGGAAGGTAGGTGGGATTGGGGAGTAGGGAGAGAAGTCTGAGTGTTGAGGAACTTGCCTGATATCTGGCTTTGGGGAGGTTAGGGGAAAAAGCAATGTATTCAGATTTATTAAATGTGAGAAAAATAGCTGCCCTGTCCTTTATAGCTGGGTTGGCACTAATAGGTAGGTTATGGTCTTCTCCTATTGAACGTAAGCAATTTCACAGAACCTCGGAATCAGACAAGGGTCACTCTGTGGCCATGACACAGTAAAACAAAAACCAGATTCCTCCATAACCATGTCTGAATATAGACAAACTGCAAGAACACTGTGCATTAATAAAAACGACTAAGACCTCCCTCTTCTGGCCAACATGGGCAGTTGCTGCTGCTTTCTGATAACTCAGTTCCTGCTAATTCTTAGATAAAATTAAGATACTCAATCACAGAATCACTTCTACTGACAGCACCCAGTCTAGGGCAAAGCTCTGCCTCCTTGCTTTGCCCACAATGACTTAAATCCTATAATAGGCGCCTCTTACTGAGGCATCCCCTGGTTGCCTGTGATGTGTGGTCTCCAATGTCTCCCTTATTACAAGTCAGTAAACCCAGCTTTGACTACAGGTGTGTTTCTGGTGGTCTTTGGCTGATGGATATCAGTAAGTGCCTTTTAAAACTAAGTACTTTTAGGAGCATCTAGGTAGCTCAGTAGGTTAAGCGTCCGACTCCATTTTGGCTCAGGTCATGGTCTCACAGTTCACGGGATGGAGCCTGGCATCAGGCTCTGTGCTGACGGTGCAGAGCCTACTTGGGATTCTCTCTCTCCCTTTCTGTCTGCTGTTTCCCTGTTGGTTCTCTCAAAATAAATAAACTTCAAAAAAAAAAAAAAAAACTAACCACTTAAAAAAAAATTTTTTTTAACGTTTTTATTTATTTTTGAGAGACAGAGAGTGCAAGCTGGGGAGGGGCAGAGAGAGGGAGACACAGAATCGGAAGCAGGCTCCAGGCTGTGAGCTGTCAGCACAGAGCCCAATGTGGGGCGCAAACTTGTGAACCACGAAATCATGACCTGGGCCGAAGTCGTACACTCAACTGACTGAGCCACCCAGGCGCCCCAAAACCAACCACTTTTAAAACATGATCTCATTTAAGCTTTGTAACATGTGGCACGTATTCTCATCAACCGTATTTTACATTTGAGGAAACTGAGGGTTAGAAAATTTAAATGGTCATGATCAAAGTCACACAGTTAGGAAGTAAAGCTGATATGTCAAACCTCGGTGTGAATGATCTAAACCCAATTGAAGACAGTAACTCATTTAGGAGGGGTTCATGAACAAGGTGGAATATTAGGAGTTGCCTGGGTGACATAAAAGGGGTAGTGTGTTCTTGAATGTGACTGGGAAGAGGTGGAGAATACAGCTTGGAACAGAACTTGAGAGACAGACAAAAATAGGACCAAGGTATGCAGGGGAAATACCTATCAACTTGTGCTTTCTTTTTCCCCTGCTTCCAAAGGTGATTATCGGGATGATCATGTCTTTTCCCTCTACTTCATGATACCCTTTTTTTTCACCACTTTGGGATTGCTCTACCATAACTGGTAAGTAGGCCTGTGGCTAGGGGTAATAACTATTTGAATATGTAGCAAGTATGGTCCTGATCTTGACCCACCTCCTGCTGGAGAGGCTACACCTGTACACACCTGCAGTGAGTGTTTTCCGGGTCTTTAGTCGGTAATATTCTTCAATTACTCTCTATCCAATCATAGTTAGGGACAAGTGCTATAGAGCCCCCAGAAAGAAATGAACTCAGGGCTTTGGGTTCTGGACAGTTGCTGAAAGAGCTGGAGTCTCTGGGCCAGAACTAGAGTCAGGGCTAGCCCAGGGCCCAGGGTACGTGATGTGCGAGAAAAGATTGGTAGTGCCTCCTGCCCCTGGCTCAGATCCTCTCCCCCACACAGGTACCCATCACGGGTGTTTGTGGGAGATACCTTCTGTTACTTTGCTGGCATGACCTTTGCCGTGGTGGGCATCTTGGGACACTTCAGCAAGACCATGCTACTCTTCTTCATGCCCCAGGTGTTCAACTTCCTCTACTCACTGCCTCAGCTCCTGCATATCATACCCTGCCCTCGCCACCGTATGCCCAGGTAGCCACTTTGGGGCTTGAAAGGGACATCATAGCTTTCTCACTTGGGATGCAGAAAAGCCAGCCTTACACATTTGCTGTGCAAAGGGAGTGGGCCCAAAGAAGGGCTAACTCTGGCCATGTGGTTAGCTCTTATAAATTACAGAGCACGTTTACCTACATAATCTGATCAGCTCTGATCACACAGTAGTAAGCAGAGCCAGAAGATCTTAGGTTGGTTTCCACATTCAGTGCTCTTCCTATTAACTGGCCACAGTGAGGAGAGTTCTTGTAGTGGCCCGGTCACATAAAGCTCTCTTCCCCCTGCAGACTCAATACCAAGACAGGCAAACTGGAGATGAGCTATTCCAAGTTCAAGACCAACAGCCTCTCTTTCTTGGGCACCTTTATTCTAAAGGTAACAGGGTAACAAGGAGGTAAGGCTCTAGGCCGCCATCTGGAATTCAGGGACTGGGGAACCTAGGCCTGCATCAGATCCGAGGGGAGTTTGGAAGCATGAAGCAGATCCCCATTGCTGAAGCATGGTTGATGTTCTCTCCACCTCTGATCCTTCCAGGTAGCAGAGAGTCTCCAGCTAGTGACCGTGCACCAGAATGAGAATGAGGACGGTGCCTTCACAGAGTGTAACAACATGACCCTCATCAACTTGGTACTTAAGGTCTTCGGGCCCATGCACGAGAGGAACCTGACCCTGCTGCTGCTGCTGCTCCAGGTGTGGTTGGGGAAGGGCTTAACACTGCCTCGGGTCCCTTTTTCCAGGGTTCTGACTCTAGTGTGTTTCCCCTCACAGATCCTCGGCAGTGCGGTCACCTTCTCCATTCGGTACCAGCTTGTCCGGCTCTTCTACGATGTCTGAGTCCCCTGATCATTGCCCTGTACTGCACGGTCTGCAGGGTTCCTGACTCAGGCCCACCTCTTTCTGGACGCGAAATGCCTCCTGGCCAGGCCTCTCCCACCTTTCACTCTCCTCCACATTTTGTACTTAGCATTTCCTTCCTGCTGTGATTATTGACCTCTAACGACTGTGGATTGGATTTTGGCTATGGCTTCCTTCAACCTGCCACTCTCCCTCTCCATCCCGTCTTTGCAGCCTCCGAAGGTGGGATACTGCAGCTTTTATGCAGTTATCCACAACTCTGACTCTGAAGGAATATGTTGGGCCTGAGAATAGAACCCTGGCTGGGAATAGGGACACGGGCTTGAAGATCACTTGATATCTGACTATAAATTAAGTATTCTGATCAGTAAGAGCAGACTGGGGGGCCAGGTGCTTCCAGTGGTGACAATAAAGTGTTGTCTTTTTCTTGTTGTTCCGGTAGGTGTATTTCCTATATGGGCATTTTAGGGTAGATTGGGAGGGTGGGTGGAGGCACCTCCTGCAAGAGGACACCTCTCTCTCGGCCCCGTCCTTTTTCTTTCAGTGTATCGGGAAGTGAACAAAGAACGGAGACTGGATAGAATATGTTGAATAAATACTGAAGTCCCGCTACTTCAGGTAGCATGAAAGGCCATAAGATTGGACTTACCTGCTCTCTGGTGTGGGATAGAATTGGGGTGGCGGGCGCGTCTTACCTATTCCCTCTTCAACTTTACCTTTGCAGGATGGGAGGAGGGTGAAAAAAAGAGGGTGACCAAACCTGGAAGGGGAGGCAGTGGTGTTGACCCCTTGCCGCTAAAACTCCTAGGCCCGCAAAGATTTCCCAGAGGCTCTTGAGGTGGCTCAGACTCCACCCTCTTTGTCTTCCGGTTCTGGGCTCCAGCTGGAGCGTTTAAATCTGGCGCCCTTCACATAGATTGGCTACATCAGGGAGTGGCTGGCTGGCTGCGTGCTACCACTCCTCCTCGCCTTTTTCCCCGGGCAAAAGGTTTTCAAATTCGACCAATCGGCGGGCGCGCTCCCTCAGTCGTGGCACGTCACTGAAGGGTTAACTGCAACCAACCGGAGGCGGGTATTAGAGAAAAGGGCCAATCAGGAGGGCGCGGGGGTGTGCCCTGGGGGCTTATAAGGGCGGCCTCTGGGCGCGCGCGGCAGCAGTTGGACTGCGGCGGGCGGCTGTTCGTCGGCCTTTTGGTAGGCGTCCCTCTTCACCGCTTCTCTACCTCGCGCAGCATGTCGGGCCGTGGCAAGACGGGCGGCAAGGCCCGAGCCAAGGCCAAATCGCGCTCGTCGCGCGCTGGCCTCCAGTTTCCAGTGGGCCGCGTGCACCGGCTGCTGCGGAAGGGTCACTACGCCGAACGGGTTGGCGCCGGCGCGCCTGTGTACCTGGCGGCCGTGCTGGAGTACCTCACCGCGGAGATCCTGGAGCTGGCGGGCAACGCGGCCCGCGACAACAAGAAGACGCGGATCATCCCCCGCCACCTGCAGCTGGCCATCCGCAACGACGAGGAGCTCAACAAGCTGCTGGGCGGCGTGACGATCGCCCAGGGAGGCGTCCTGCCCAACATCCAGGCCGTGCTGCTGCCCAAGAAAACCAGCGCCACCGTGGGGCCGAAGGCGCCGGCGGGCGGCAAGAAGGCCACCCAGGCCTCTCAGGAGTACTGAGGGGAGCCCGCGTCGCAGCCGGCCCCCCCATGCCACCACAAAGGCCCTTTTAAGGGCCACCACAGCCCTCACGGAAAGAGCTGAGCCACGTCGGGCTCGGGGCGGGAGGCCGCGGCGCTCGGCTCCCCCTCCCGCGTTGTCGTCGTCGCCGCCGCCGCCCGGCCCACCCCTCCCCCGCGCGGGCTCGCGGGTCCTCGCTCTCGGTGTCTCGGGCCGAGGGGCGGCCCCGCTCGCCTGGCGCAGAGACCAGAGAGCTGCGGCTGGGAGGGGGCTGGGGGCGCGCACCTGCCCTCCGCGGCGCCCGTGACTCAGCCGCTCCGGCCCCGGAACAGCCGGTGGGCTGCGGTGAGGCCGCGGTGCCTTCTGGAAGAGCCGCTCGCAGCTCTGACGCAGGGCTGAGGCGCGCGCCGGGGCCGGGACTCTATCGCACGCGGTGCGGGAAAGACCGATCGCCGTTCGTCCTGGCAGCCCCCCCCGGCTCCCGCCTCCTTCGCCCGGGGGGCCGGCCCGCGGCGGGGAATGGGCGGGGAGCCCGGGTTTGCGGGCCGTGGGGACCGCAGGAGGCGTGCGCGCGCCCGCGGTGTGACCGCCGCCGGGCCCTCTGGCTCCGCCGCTCGCCCCACTTCGCTTGCGGCGACTACTCTACCGGGCCACGCGCCTCGTACCAGCACCGGCCCGTGAGTCCCCGTCTGCACTGAGCCTCCGATAGCTTCGGAACTGGAATTTTGCAGCTATAACCCATCCAAGACTAGTACCTTACATATTGGGGAGTTTCAGATGGACTAATTTTGTTTATTAAAGGATTGTTTTTTAAAAACGCAATGTCTGTGGTCGTTCTGTACGAGTTGTAGGGTTGACTTTGTAGACGCCTATCTTCCTGAGGTCGTGGGGGCTAGTGGGGGAGGGGGGCTATCTGATACGTGGCTCACCTGATAGACACACGGGTTAGCCAGAGAGGGGCAAGTCCTAGGTTTGTCTGATCACGGCTTTCTTGGTGTTCCCTGGGAGACCATTTGTTGTTTGAAATAACTACGGTGGCAGAAACCAAAAATGTCCCAGAAGAACTTTGGACAGACGTCCCAGCCTCTAGAATAAAAGGTTTTCTGTTGGTCCTTGACTGCAACCCCACCAAAAGCAAAGTCGCCTTCAGAGCTGGTTTATTAGTTGAGTTGGTTACATTCAAAGGCTGTGGCTTGAACTTTTTCTCTAAAGAGATGAAACCCCCACCTACTGAGGAGGCAAGGCACTCACACAGCCCCAAGGTGAGGCAAGTCCCTGGGAGTCTCTGACCTTGCAGTTCAGTCCCCTGGGGCAATCACTCCCCAGTTAGCAGTGAGACGGGGGCACTAGGGCTGGGATGCAGGCGCTGCATTATAGCAACCCAGGCACTTGTGCCCCACAGACCAGTTAGTGGGCATCATTAAGCTGTCGTGCAACATCCAGGATGTTCTTGGCTCCTTTGTTCAGCAGCAAGCTGGCCAGGCTGATGCCCAGGTTCTCAGCAGCCAGCTGGGCTTGTCGTGGAATGTTCCGGGCAGTGATCCCCACCAGCTGTGGATCATCCTCTGGGCCATCTTCATGCTAGGTGAGGGAAGGAGGGGGGATTTGGTGAGCACAAAAGAGGAGGTAACACGCAGGTTTGTTTCTCACCCTCTCCCTCACCCTCCAGCTTTGGCACCTGGGCAGTGACACAAATGGTGGCCTGCATGGTCTCTTGCATGCTATCTGAGCCGTCTAGACTCCAGACTCCTCCTGTCAGGTACAGCTGGGAAAGAAAACGGTTATCTCAGCATATTCTGAGAGAACTGGTTAGAAACCTGGGCTCTTGTGGACAACTTGACGTGCACGGGGACAAATGTCACAGTGCTTACTTGCCCATCCTTCATAGCTGTATGCACGGCCACTGGCACACTGCAGCCTCCTTCCTGCAATGAGAAGTTGCCCAGTGAACTCCAAGGACTCTGTCACCAGAACCCTCAGAGACAGACTTCTGAAGACATAACTGAAACAGGCAGGGGCCCAGTCCTGCCTATACATTGAAGAATGAATTGCCATGAAATAAAGAGCATCAATTTGAGAAATCTCCCCCATGACTATTCCCAACTCCTCAAGTCCCCACCCCTCCAATCCCCGGAACACAGGTCCTACCAGGTGCCTCAGGAAGGCTCGCTCGGCAATGCAGCGAAGCAGGGTCTCAGGATCATGCAATACACCCACCAGATCCAGGATGTCCTGGTCCTTGGCTCGGACTTCCACGCCCAGGGCCCCCTGAGGGAAAAACAGCCTAAGACATCAGGCCTAATCTTTCCCCAACCAATGGAGCTGAGGATGGGAACCAGCCCACCTCCACCTGCTCCCTGGGGTCTCTTTTAGCCCAGAAATCTCGCAAGCCCTCCCCCTCCCTAGAAATGTTTATGCACAAGGTTGCAAGACCAGCTTTTTGGTTGAGAACAAAAGAGCACATCAACACATGGCTTCCCGGGTCAAACATACCTGACCCACAGCATACATGCACTCCTCCGGGTGGAGTATCTGCAGGGGCAGAATAGGCACTCAAAAGGGTGGAACTGGGGGTACTAAAAGCAGACAGTGGTGAGATGGGGCTTCCCTACCACACAGAAAGCCCAGGTAGGCAAAAGTGGGGGGTCTGTCCTCTGATCCCCAGTCTTCCCAGCCTGGGACTCACTTCCAGCTCGTACCGTTAGAGGCAGGGTGTTCAGAAAGAGAATACAGGCAGGAACAGGGGGAAGATTAACTGGGGATGGAGAAGGGACAGCCCCTTACCTGTCCCACCCGGTGCTGCCAGCCCATGCGCTGCAGGCCAGCTGCAGCCAGGATGATGGCACTGAACTCCTGAAATTCATCCAGCTTCCGAAGGCGTGTGTTGAGATTTCCCCGCTGTGCAGAGACGCTAAGGACCACAAGCGCCGGGCAGTTTGGAGCTTCATGCTGCTGCTCCCCCTGCCTGAGTCCTTCTGTATCCAACTAACATCTCACCTTTAGTTTTCAGCTTACGGATAACAGCTAACGTTTACTTAATTACTAACACTTAATTGCTACATACCAGACACTGATCTAAAGTGCCTTGCATACATCTATTTAATTTTCACAATCCTATGAGGTAGGTATTATAATTATTTCCATTTTACAGATGAGGAAAACGATCCAGACAGGTTGAATAACTTGCCTGAGATTACAAGATCTCTGGGAAGCATTCCCTGACCCCCAAGTCTGTGTTTATCGATGTTCCAGCTAGAAGCTTCTAGAGAATTCCCTACTTCGTGCACTGGAGCACTCAACGTGTACTATTTTGAAAATCAGCTTTATGAAACACTCGATATATTTAGAACATCAAAATATAGTAGAATATGAAACAAAAATGGAAGCACCCTCCACCTCCCCTGTTCCCCAGTAATCACTGTTCAGTATCACTCTGTATTATCAATGCCTGTTTGTCTCCAGGCAAAAATGTAAAACTCTATAAGCAAGGACATCGTTGGTCTCACCACTACCCCCAGTGCCAGGCACTGGCCTGAGGCTAAGAAAACATAAAAGGATTAGGGATGGATGGATGGATGGATGGATGGATGGATGGGTAGATGGACAAATAGGGCAGACAGTGGAGGACAGACCTGCTGGTCCATGGTCCACTTCCTCTGGAAGTGGCCCCATGGACCCCATCTTCCTCCCTGGCTACTGCCCCCTCCCTCCTCTGAAAGGATACAATGCTCTTGAACTCCAGGTGTGGGAACTTTCTCTGCAGCTGGGCCGCCCTCCGCAGGGAGCTGGTTCCCACCACACTGTTCAGAGAGAGGGTGTAAAATGAGATTTAACCCAAGAAAGGCATGGTTCCTTTCCTCCTCCTCTTAGCCCTCCGTCTTCTGTGCATGTCCCACCGGGATGTCTATCTGGGCCCCACTCACCTCTTCTCTGGCAAGGTTTCTAGGGTCTTCCCAACAAATTTTGGGTGAAAGACAACGGCATCATAGGGGTTCTCCCGCCTGGAGATGGAGGAAAAGTCACAGAATGAGAAAGAGATCTCAGTTCAGGTCACTTCCAGGGTCTCTTGATAGCCAACTAACTGGCATTTTCTGTTTTTGGCCATGCCTGACACCCCTCAGGGCAGAGGAGAGAGCCGTAGAGGCAGAGGGTAGCGTCCCAAAGGGAAAAGCAAAGGTCAACATGATGCCTGCCCCCCTGCCCATCCCCCCCGACTCGCAGCGTTCTTACTTGCAGATGGCTCCAATGGTGAAGCCAGGAGGAAGCACAGTGGGCAGGTCCTTCAGGGAGTGAACGACTAAGTCCACTCTAAAGAGACGGGAGAGGGAGGCTAGAAGGGATCCCAGCAGCAGGCCCCCACCCCTCCTCTAACTACACCTGCCTCTACTTCAGTGGTGTGCTTAGAGCACATTAGGAAGCAGGCACGTCTAAGACCTCAGGACCCTGAGACCCGCTCCTCCCCACCCTCCCTCCTGTCCCCAGTACCCCAGCCAATCCTGCCCTCCAGGCAGCCAGATGGCTAGGAACCAGAACACTCCCCTTTTGTGAGATCTGAAAAACCCGCATATGAGCCTCCTTCTAGCCAAGGGTTGAAGCCCCCAGTCTAGCTGATATCCAGCTCTGATGTGCACTGGGGTCCCAGCGAGAGACTGGGACGGAACCATGCTCTCCCGTCTTTCACATACTCATTCTTTTCCAGTGCGTGTTCCAGCTCCTTGGTAAACAGGCTCTTCTCGCCAATCTGCCGGTCAAGAAAAAGCCTCAGAGTGAATCTTTTGGGGGAAGGAAAGAGAAGGGAGGGAAAGGGATTGGGGGGAATACGTTACCTTAGAGAGCGCAGTATCAAGAATCTTGTCCCCTGTGGTGGACATAGCAACTGAGGAGAGAATCAGTCACGTGCTCATCGATCGGCGTTTAATGAGCCCCTACCGAGCCCAGCACTGTACCAAGACTCCTAATGGATACAGGCACCCCCCCACCCCCGCCCAATTCCTTGCCCTCTAGGAATGTATGATCTAGGAAGACCAGACACACTCATAATAAGACCCAAAGCAGAAGATGCAAAATGCCAGGTTAGCCCAGGGAGTCAAAGCTAGAGGTATTCAGAGGAGGAAATGGCCCTCCAAAATGGGGACAGCTAAGAATTCTCTTTTTTTTTTTGGGAGGGGGGAACAGCTAAGAATTCTTTTGCGGGGGGCGGGGGGAACAGCTACCAATTCTTAAAGGCACTGGGACCAAGCTTTGGGTCCAGGGAAAGCCAGCAGTGTTGTGTTTTCCCCTCTGGGGTGAAAGGGCTTCCCTTTAGCTTCCATTCCTGTCCAGAAGACTCACCGATTTCAAACTGCAGGCCTGGGTATAAGGCTTTCAGCACTGCCACCACACTGTCTGTTTGTATGCGAGCCAGCTGGAGGCAAACACTCAGATTAGTCCTATCCTTCCCTGGCACTGCCCCGAGCTCACACCCTCACAGGGTTTGGGAGACTCGGAAGGAATTGGAGTCAGAGAGGTGGCTGAATCCCCACGTAGGAAGGAGAGGGGCCTGGCCTGGTCTGCTCAGCCCAGGGACTCTCTCTCCACAGAACGCGATATACCATTCTGCGTGGGATTTAACACCCAGCCCCCCACCCCCACCCCGTTTCCTCCATTCCTAACCCTCTCGGCCCCCCAGCTTGCAATACTGTGGAGCACAGAACTCTTGTGACAAACTTGCTCTGCCCAGTAACCGTACTCACCTGGCTTTTTCGGGTACCCACGCGAATCACTCTCATCTTTGGGCTGTTTTCTTCCTGCAGAAAAAGTCCCCAAGTCACAGTCCCCTCTGTTCCTCGTGTGCCTCAACACCTTGTCCAAGAACCAGAATCCCTGGCTTGGAAGAAAAGAACCTCAGCCAGCCCCTGGCCTGTGGCCAGCTGAGCCTTGGAGTGGGAAAGTACCCCAAGACTGGCCCCTTTACCTGCCTCAGCACCTTGTGCCCTCTTCACGGATCCAGAGAAACAGAGACCTGAGGGAAGCAATAGCAGGACCCGCTGTTGCTGTTGCTGTAATAACCGGACAGTGGGTCCAGAAGCCCATCCCGGCTAAGGTGGTGGGAGTGTTGCACACAGCCAGGTGGGTAAAGAGATAAGGCCCATCAGCCTGGCCACAGCGAGGGTGGGCCCTGCAGTAGGCAGGGGCAGGGCAGCTGGGGCCTCGAGGGAACTTGCGCTGAGTCACTGAGGACAAGCTCAGTATCCATAATACAGCAGGCACAGGAGAAAGTTTCAGTGCCACCTAGATACGGAGAGCTACCCCACAGGTGCCACACCATGGATTCCCTAATCTGGCTGGAATGTACACATAAAGGACTGGGATCAAACAGATCTTCTGTAGAGTTCAGGTGACCTTGATCCCATTAGTATCAGTTTGTTCATCTATAAAATAAAGAGGTTTGGACTCCAGGATTTTCTGCCGCTGATGTTTAATTTTTTTTTTTTTTAATGTTTGTTTATTTTTGAGAGAGGGAGAGAGACGGAGCATGAGTGGGGGAGGGACAGAGAGAGAGGAAGACACAGAATCGGAAGCAGGCTCCAGGCTCCGAGCTGTCAGCGCAGAGCCCGATGCGGGGCTCAAACTCACAGACTGTGAGATCGTGACCTGAGCCGAAGTCGGACGCTTAACCAATGGAGCCACCCAGGCGCCCCGGTGCCGCTGATGTTTATAAGACTGAAAGGCTGAGCTGCCTACTGTCCATTCACCTAGAGTGCTGCCTCTGGTCTCACCAACCAGAAATATCAGGAGGTCAGTGACCAAGCTAGGAACTCAAAGGGACATGCCTCTTCCTCCTGCCAGGGCACCCTGGACAAAGGCGTTCAGTGCCTAGCAGGTAGAATTGCGTTCCTCAGTCTCAGGTCCTATTTCTTTCTAGACCAAAGAGTAGCCACTGCAGATAATGTCAACTTTCCCTATTCTGAGATCTTTAACCTGTGGAGTTGTTTTGCAGGCAGGATTCTGGGGCCTCTGTTGTTGGGGATGTGACAGCTGGCTGCTCCTGGACCCTAGTCTATTGCATTGCTGTCACTTCTCCCATAAATAAACCCTAGGGACCCTGAGCAAATTAGGCTAGGCCTGAAATGCTAAATATGGCCCCTAAAATTCTGGGCCACTAGGAGCCCAGAGAAAGAAATCTAAGGTCTCAGAAACTGCTGGGTTCAAACAATCCCTGCATCGATTCTGCACAGCATATTTTATTCCATTAAAAAGTTATTTATTGGGGGCGCCTGGGTAGCTCAGTTGGTTAAGCCTCTGACAGGCTCAGGTCATGATCTCACGGTTTGGGAGCTCAACCCCCTATCAGGCTCCGTGCTGACAGCTCAGAGCCTGGAGCCTGCTTCAGATCCTGTCTCCCTCTCTCTCTATCCTCCCCTGCTCATGCTCTGTCTCTCTCTCTCTCAAAAATAAATAAAGGTTTTTCAAAAATTGGGAAAAAAAGTTATTTATTGAACATGTATACTATTGCTTTTAATTTTCATGACAACCTATCAGCTAGACAGGGCAGGATCTCCAGCACCATGTTATGGAAGCAACTGAGGAGTGAAATGACTTGCCCAGAGTCACACAGCTAATAATGGGCAAAAAGTTGGAGCTAGAATTTTCCTACTCCTAGTCGAAAATTTTCCTACTCCTAGTGCTCAGGAATGTGTGCAATGGTAGGGGTGCCTGGGTGGCTCAGTCGGTTAAGCCTCCGACCTACGTTCAGGTCATGACCCCTCGGTTGGTGGGTTCCAGCCCCACATCTGGCTCTGTGCTGACAGCCTGGAGCCTGCTTCAGATTCTGTCTCCTTCTCTCTCTGTCCACCGCCCCCCCTCTCAAAAATAAACATTAAAAAAAGAATTAAAAAAAAGAATAATGTGTGCAATGGCAAAAAATCCCTCTCCTCACCAGCAGGCTGGACAACGGGAGATAAGCATTTTTTAAAATGTTTGAGAGAGAGACAGAGCACTGGGGGGAAGGGCAGAGAGAATGACAGGGGCGAAGGATCAGAAGCAGGCTCTGTGATGACAGCAGAGAGCCGGATGCGGAGCTCGAACTCACAAACCGGCTGAAGTCGGACGCTTAACCGATTGAACCACCCAGGGGCCCCTGCCCATCTCAGGCTAGCAGTGGCCTCCACTGGCTGTAGTCTGCATCTACACAAGCCCACAGCTCCGGCGCCGAGCTTGGGAGAGGAAGGCGCAAGGGTGGCGCCCCACCCACCATCGTAACCCGAAGGTGTGTCTCAGCTGGGGACTCTGAGTAGGCCAGGGCTGAGTGACCGCTAAAACGGAAAAAGGGGAGAAGGCGCACTTCCAAGATGTGTATGTGCAAGTGGAAGACTTGGGGTACACTCTCCTCTCAGGATCCGAAGTGGAACATATTCCTAAAGTGGCCGAATGCTGCCTCGGCCCTGTCTCGTATAAAAGGGTCCCGATCTTGTGTAGACGAACTTATCTGGGCTGTTCACTAAGTCTAGAGCGGATACCAGGCCCGGCGGAACCTGACCCAGATCCTCGCAGGGATGGGGGTTTCGTTCCAGACTATCCCTCCACTCTTAATCCCGCCCCCACAGCTCCCTGATCTCCCGTCCTTCCTAAGGGCAACTCAGCTACTGGTCCTTTAAAAAACTATTTCGGAAAAAAAAAAAAAAAAATGACGGATAGTCGCTCGGACCAATAGACGAGCGAGGGTGGCAACCTGGGGCCAATCGTTGCCCGGCTAGTCCGGAATGCCGAAGTTGCGAGGATCACCGGCTCAAATACTCACCGCCGTCGCGGCCGCGTTGCCATTGTCAGACATGGCTGTGCTCAGGAGGTAGG
This sequence comes from Panthera leo, assembly GCF_018350215.1. Taxonomy (NCBI): domain Eukaryota; kingdom Metazoa; phylum Chordata; class Mammalia; order Carnivora; family Felidae; genus Panthera; species Panthera leo. The sequence continues at coordinate 16,600,827 of NC_056688.1, read as the reverse complement.
TCCGGGAGGTGCCGCCAGGGTCCCCGGGAGTACAGGGAAGCCGGAGGTCCCGGCCAACGGGCACCAGGTGCACGCGGGGTGCGAACTCCTCCTGCAGCCTCAGACTCCGGGCTCTCCGTCACTTCCGGCGCCCGCCCCCGGAGGGGAGGACCACCCTCGGGGCGGGAATTAGAAGGATTGCGACAGACCTGACCTTACCCTTCTGTTACCGCCCCTACTCCACCTGGCTGGTGGGGACCCTGGGGACCCTGTGCGCCCGTCTTCCTTGCTGGAGACCCGGGCCTATTAACCATTCATTATTACTTTTACATATACCTCGTTCTGAGCCGGGAGTACTGATGGTCAGTGACTAAGAGATGCTCCCCAGATTTACCCGCAGAGCAGCCCTCCGACGCCACCCAAAGGGCCAAGCCAAAGTTAGCAGGGCCCGAGAGGAAAAGTATGAACTCTAAAATGCTGCGTTTGAAGTAAAGCGTCCTTGGGTAACTTCCATGCCCCTTCCACTGGATTCAACACCTCCAGATAAGAGGATGCTGCAGAAAGTTGGTCACCCAGAATTCTACAGCTTTATCTCCTTGGCTGTGGCACAATTAGTGAAACTGATGCGGTGCTTCCTTTGTTCTATTAAAACCTCGCTCTGCCACAGCCCTGAAATAGGCAACACTCCTATTTCTTAACTGAGGAGACTGGCTCAGAGATCAAAGGTCATGCCCCAAGAAGGGGGGGCGCCTGGGTGGCTCAGTCGGGTAAGTGTCTCACTTTAGCTCTTGGCTCAGGTCATGATCTCCCAGTTCGTGGGTTGGAGTCCCATGTTGGACTCTGCCGACAGCACAGAGCCTGGAGCCTGTTGTGGATTCTATGTCTCCCTCTCTCTGCCCCTCCCCCTGCTCACACTGTGTCTCTCTCAAAAAATAAACAAACGTGGAAAAAAAAAGACAACCCAAGTGGGAGTGCCGTTATCAATGGCACATAATTGTTAGTGGGAAAAGTGCTGGAGAAAGTGCTTGTATTAATAACCATGCACTGAGTGCCCACGTGCTAACTACCACCAAGGAACTGGACACCCATTCGCGCCTCAGGCCTTCGCAACAGCTATACGCGATGTTGTCATTCCTAATGTACAGATGAAGAAACAGGTTCAGAGGAGGTGAGAGACAACCTAAATCAAGCTAGGATTCAAACTTAGGTCAGCAGCCCCGAAGTCTGTATTCGTAGCCACTGCAAATACAGTGTACTCTCCCTTTTCCACGTACTACCTAAACTCTAAAGCCCAATGTCCGAGTTACTCTTCAGCTGAGTAACACAGAAGAGCAGTCTTCCGACACATTTATAGGCAGACACGTAGCCACACAAACTTCAATGGGCAGCTTCCAAGAGGTAGGAAAAAAAGCGTTTCAACCAAGTCCCTTCTATCTTGTTTATCACTTGGTACTAAATCCGGCAAGACACCAACCTATCCATAATGAAGGCAGGCTCAAACCCCAGGATTCCCACCAGAATCTGCCTCCTGCTTGAATATTTTGTGCAAACAAGAGCCACTGAGACCAGCCAGACTACAGAGCAGGCGCTAGTCTGGGGGCCTTGGTCCAGGTTGTTCCTGGAGCTCAGGTACCAGGCCTTTCGTCACTGAGGCTCTTCAATAAACTGGTCTACTGGAGGCCACCAGCCCCACCCATTACTGGAACGAGGTCTTGTCAACATAATCTTCAAAGAACCCTGCAAGAAGGGAATTGGAGTTCTACAAGAGCAGAGGGAAAGTACATCTTGCACAATTAAGAATCACCAGGAAGTCCCCAGAACAAAACCTTCAACCCCCAAACTATTATATTCTTTTATTTATAGACTCTGGGAGCAAGGACCCAAGCACAGCCTGGTGCCCTTGGATAGAGAACAAAGCAGCTATTGTCCACACTCAGAGGTTGCTGAGGTACCCTCCCCCGCTGGTCTGGAATGATCCACACTGCTCAAAAAGTCAACAGGAGGAATGGCAGGCTGGCCGAAGAAGGGAGAAAAAGTCCTCTTTAGTCCTGAGGGCTATGGCATCAGATCAGGGTGGAGTCCTGGGCATGTCTGCCTGACTCCTGTGCAACAGCCCTGCCTCTGTCCCCCATGTCCCTACTACTGTGCCTCCACTATCACACCCCTTCCCCTGAGCTGCTTAAGTGCCCCTCCTGGAGTGCATGAGCAAGTCCCGCTGCAGCCCAGCCTCCAGGCTTGCAGTCAGCCTGGCCGTGGGAGGGTCGGTCAGCAGAGTCAATTTGTTGAAAACCCCTCGGCCGAAGTAGTCAGCAATCACAGAGAAGCTATCGTTGGAGCACTTGAGCTGCAGGGAAAGAGGAGAGAAGAATCAGAACTGCAGGTGTCCTGTCCTGAGGAGGAGGAAAGAAAAGAAGCGAATGCTCCCGTGACTCTCCGTGAGTGGGGCAGTCATCTACCCACTCATGCCCACCTGGTGCTGGAACTGATCATGGAGATCGCGTTTCTGTTCCTGGGCCCGGATCATATCCATGACCTTCCGGTTTTCAGGGAGGCAGGTGGGGCAGTCGGCATCACTTTCCGAGTAACTCTCAAAGCAGTGCTGGTGGAAGGAGTGGCCGCAGAGAAAGTGGACCGAGGGCAGCTCCAAGGCACTGTTACAGATGCTGCACTTGGTCTTCTGGAAAATCTTCGGACTGCAGGCAAGGGAGACCAGAAAGGAGTGGCAAAGAGTGGGGGCAGAGCCAAGAGCCGGGTGCAGAGAGAAGGTGGCTGGAGTCGAGGGGTCCCTGTCGAGGGACTACAAGGTCTTGCTCTTAACCACCAAAAGGGAGTGAAATGAGGATGCCGCCCGGGCCTGCAGAGTCTCAGCGTGCTTCCAGCAAGTCCGGCTAACCCGTTCAGTTTTCACAACCACCACTAAGTTGTCTTTCACGGTTTTTAAAAATTTTTCATGTTTGTTTATTTTTGAGACAGAGGGAGCACACACACACGAGTGGGGGAGGGGCGGGGAGAGAAGGGGACAGAGGATCCGAACCAGGCTCCGAGCTGACAGCAGCGAGCCTGACACGAGACTCAAACCCACGAACCTTGAGATAATGACCTGAGCTGAAGTCGAACACTGAACCCGAGTGAGCTACCCAGGCGCCGTTTTTTTGTTGTTGTTGTTGTTTTTAATTGAAGTATAACTGACGTACGTTACATTATTTTTGGGTGTACAACACGGTGATTGACAAGTCTGTGTGTTGCACTACGCTCACCACAAGTGTACCTACCATCTGTCACCACACAGCACCATTACCACACCGACTACGTTCCCTGTGCTGTACCTTTCATCCCCGTGACATTCGTTCCACAGCTGGGGAATTTGTACCTTTCAGATCTTTACTTAGATGTGACCCTTCCAGTGAGGACTTTCCTGGCCACCTTATAAACGAGCGCACACACACACACAGCACCCCACTCCCCTTCCTAAACTAGTTTTCTCCTTAGACCTTATCACCATCTGACATACTGTAATATTTCGTTGAATGTATTCAGCGCCTGCCTACCTCTATGTTGTAAGCTCCACATGGCAGGGCTTTTTTTTGTCTGTGTTAAGATCAGTGCTTGCCATCTGACTCCTGATTTTAGCTCAAGTCATGATCTCACAGCCCTCCCCTGCTCTCGCCCTCTCTCTCTTTCCCTCTCTTAAAAAAAAAAAAAAAAAATGTGTCTTTAGAAAAAAATACAGACTCATAAAAAGAAAAACACCTGCTGCAAGTTAACATCCTCCAAAAACCTAATAAATAACGATCTATGGAATAAACCATTCTTTGGAATTCTTCCATTAAAACAGATCTTCAAAAATGCAAAGTTTGAACACATTTTCATACAATTCTCTATGAAAAGTATTTAATGAAACCCAGTGAAGAACAAGATTATCCCCCCTCCACATATCTAGTCGCCAAGTACCTCGCCTTGAGCTCCTGGATCTCCTGGCGGATGCGGGTGGTCTCCTCTCGGTACCGTCGCACCCGGAGCTCGTCCTGTGCAATCTGCTGGCTCTGTTTCTGTAGTTTTTGGACCAGGTAGTCCCGGATGACAGACAGGGTGGCTGTGGAGTTGTGGGCCAGAGTCTGCACCACTGAGATTGGGCCCGGAAGGAAACAAGACAGTGAACCGAGCAGCACCCTCTCGATAGAATGGAAGCGCCCCTGGCCCGGAGCTGTGGGCAGCCTGCACCCCTCCCTACCGCCCTCTGAAGTACCTAGAAGCGGTGGCATGAGGTTCTTGCTCTCGATGTGCTTGAGCACGGCCGCCACATACTCCTTGCAGTCCTCCTCCTTGCGGGCAAAGTAGCTGAGTGCCTGCTCCCACAGGGACGGCTCCTGCTCCCCGTGGCGCTCGCACACAGCAATCACCTGCCGGTACTGCTCATGCTGCATGTGGTAGTGCATGATCTGCTGGAACCTGGGGCCGGGGCAAGGCGCACCTCAGTGGCTGTCCCTGGAAAACCGGATCCTCCCCCTTCCCTGAAGTTGCCCCAAATCTTACAGCTTCCCCTGCTCATAGAGGTAAAGGACCCCATCCTGGAAGTCGTGCATCTGGCAGAGGACCAGGGCCTTGTCAAAGACGTCGCAGAAGCGGCCGCTCTTCAGCAGGGAGATGGCCTCTGCATGAAGCTTCTCTTTGACCTAGGGAAGGAGGGTAGAGTTGCTGGGCATAAGGGGGAAAAAAATCACAAAGGTCTCTTGTGACAAGGCAAGTCAACTGCCTCTTCGATCGCCTCTTCACGGAGGAACCAGTTAGCCCCCAAGGGTGAGGGGTCACTGGTCTAAAGAATGCAGCAAAAGGCAACCACAAAAGATGGAAGGGCTGTCTTTTCTCCAGCACCTGCTGCAGCTTTTGCCAGGCCTCACCTGTGGATCTTTCTCATGGGCCCAGTTCTGTAGCCGCAGCTCAAGGAGTGTGTCATAGATGCCCTGCGGGGAGTCAGGCTGTACTTCACTCATGTGTTCTAGGAAAGCTTTCAACTCTCGAGGGTTGTTGGCAAAGATGGGGATGAACTCCTCTGAGTTGGCCTAGGATGGCAAGGGAGGAGAGAGGAGGCCGAGTGAGTGGGTGTAGTATCCATGAGGCCCCGGAAGTGATCCCTGTTGTCCAAAAGCCATTCTCCTTGACGTCTCACCCTGCAGCCTGGAGCCTCCCTGTCACCTCGGCCTTCGAGGCTAGGCTGATAGTCGGTACACAGTCCCTTTAGCAACTGGGTCGTCTGCTCTGGTATGTGGTGCATGAGGATCTTGCCATAGCGTTTCATGTTGCTCTCTGCCTGCTCAAAAGGCAGCTTGCCGATGTACCGAAGGGCTTCCTGATAATTCTGTGGAGAGGTAAGGGCAGAGTAAGCGCATGCTCCTGCCTTCCCACCAGGAAGTACTTTCATCATTCCGGGGATGTCCTGGAAAAAGAACAGGTCTCTGTCTGGGTCAAGAGTCTCACTTACTTTAATGTCCTCTAGCTGAATCTTTAAGTACCACTCATGATGTGCATGGTTCTCAGCCAAGTAGAGGGCATGGGAGTAGTAGCCAGCCTGCCGGAGGACCTTGATGGCTGTCTCCACATCAAAGTGGACTTCACTCTCACTCTTGGTCTGCCAGGGAGACGTCAGACAAAATCATTCACAGAAAGGTTGTGGTTGGGGAAGGGAGAGGAAACCTGCATCTGAGACCAGATTCTTTTTTTTTTTCTTTAACACGAACTCTAGGCCCAATGTGGGGCTTGAACTCACGACCTGGAGATCTAGATTTGCATGTTCTACCAACTGAGCCAGCCAGGTGCCCCCTGACAGATTCTTAAGATAACAATAAAGTTGAGGCCGGGAGGGTTGGAGACAAGAAAAAAATTAAAGAAGGTCCATGGTTTTAAAACACTAGGTCCTCCTACTTCTCAGTAAGTTTTTAAGAGCTAAAGTCTTCCTCTTCCCCTACTATTACAGGGACACCTCTGGGGACCCAGGGGCCCACCACTGTTAATTCCCTGAGCTTACATACCCTCAAAAGTTCAAGCATCATAAAACAAGAGGGAGACAGGAGAGAACTAGCAGGAAAGGCTATTCCTCTTCCCAGTTTATAGACCAGAGGGGTCCTGGTCCCCAAATAAGGTGAGCCCTTTCTTCTCCCTGCATCTGCTGAAAAAGGGGCAAACCCTGGTAAAGCCACCTCCCGCTCAGCGGGGCCCTCGGGGAATCTACCACCACCACCACCACCCTGCACCTTGATGAACTCCTCTAGCTTCGAACTGTCCTTGAGCTTGGTATAGCAGTTGAGCAGCAGGGTAGTGTGGTCAGCATTGGCCAGGGACTGCCGGTGCAGGGTCTGTAGGTAGGCGGTCAGGTTGTGGATGCGCTGGGCATCCAGAAACTTGCGGATCACATAGGATGGCTCCAACTTTCCAATGGTTCTAGAGAGACACGTGCATCAAACAGCATCTGGATCAGCGTACTTCTCTTTCATGTGCCTAGGAATCACTTGCAGATCCTCAGCACGTCTGGGGGGAGGCCTGTGAATCTGTATTTCTAACAAGACCTGGATGATATCAATGCTACTAGACTGCAGACCACATGAGATGCAAGGCTAACACAGCACTGGTTCTTAAACTTGGCTGAAGATAGGAATTCTAGAAAGGTAGAGAGGCCAGACAGGTTCACACCACCTCTTAGTAGGGCAGAAAATTTCAAGAATTAGGGTTTCTTCAAGGGAAGAAACTGTAGAAGCCAAGAGATGAATACCCTTTCCCTTTAAAGAATCAAATCAAGGGGCGTCTGGGTAGCTCAGTCGGTTAAGTGTCTGCCTTTGGCTCAGGTCATGATCTCATCGTTCATGAGTTTGAGCCCCCCATCGGGCTCTCTGCTGCCAGTGCAGAGCCCGCTTCAGATCCTCTGTCCTCATCTCTCTCTGCCCCTCCCCCACTTGTGCTGTGTCTCTCAAAAGAAACAAACAAACAAACAAACAAACAAACGAATCAGGTCAAAATGATATATATATTTTTTTTAAACTAAGCTTTGTGCCCAATGTGGGACTTGAACTCATGATGCTGAAATCAAGAGTCGTGTGCTCTACCAACTGTGCCAGCCAGGTGCCCAAAAATGAATATTAACAAAGGCCAGCCTAAACAAGAACAGGTGCCTGGCCGGCTCTGTCAGTAGAGCATGTAACTCTTGATCTCTGGGTTGTGAGTTCAAGCCTCACATTGGGTGTGAAGCCTACTTAAAAAATATAGATACGTAGGTAAAAACAAAATAAAGTTTAAAACAAGAGATACTCATCAGCTCCACTGCACCCTGGTCACGTAATATTTGACCCTAAATGTTCCCTTTACAGTGAACTGTACCAACTTCTCACCCGGGCCATCACAGTTTCTGCAGGGAAAAAGGATGGCTCCTTTTGGTGGAGTCCATTCCCCTAACCCAAGCCCAGGTGTTAGTCTATCTGGCTGCATTCAGAGCTATATCCTAAAGCACCCAAGACTAACCGGATATACTGTTGAACAGCCCCATCGTGGTTGCCCTTGCTGTAGAGATGGTCCCCATACTGCATGAAGATCTGGGCCAACCCATCACTATCTAGGTGCTGGCTCTTGGCCAGGTTAATGGCCATCTCAAATAGGTTCTTCTTAAACAGCATCTGCAAGGGGAGAGAGATTAGAAAATTACTAGAAGCAGTCCTGAGGAGACACCCTACCAGAAAGCAGCTACAACACACAAGCCAGACGGTCCTGGATTTCTGATCTGCCTAGATCCTAGACAGGGCAAGACCTCTCAGATAACCCGAAGTCCAACGTGGCCTTACTTTCCAAGGCTCTCTGCAGGCAGAATGGACCCTGAGAGTGGACTCAGGCTCTCAGCCATTACTTTACTCTTAAAACCTCATCCCAGGCCATCTACCTTGTAATTCCGTCCTAAGGGAGCTAGGTAAGGCTGTGCCCCAAAGGGAAGGAAACAAACACCCTGGCCAAGGCGACTTGGCCTCCAAGAGGAGCCTGTTCCTACACCTGCATCTGGGTGCCCGTGGCCAGCTCTGGAAATCTGGTGGCCTTGCCTCCAGTTTGGTCTGTGTGTCCTTCTCCTGCAGCGCGTGGACCCGCCCATCCCGCGTCAGCACGTACAGGGAGCCCCACTCAGCAAGAACGTCCACTACGTCCTCAAAGACGGCACTATAGGCTATGAACTTGTTGCACAGGTCGTAGATGTTGAGGATCTGCTTGTCGGAGCTCTGGGAGTCCCTACTGGTAAACTCTGACCTGTGTGGGAAAGAAAAAGCACCGGCTATTTGCACCAGCTCCTCTTTTCATGACAACTTTGGTGCTGCCTACTCTGCCCAGAACAAATCACCCTCTGGCCCCTCTAGCAGCATATCCCATAAATGCAGCATTGCATGGGCAGTTGTAGGAAGAGAACACATAGACCTGATCGTACCTTTCAGGATCCTACCATTAACATAAGGGGTGGCTTAAAAAATTAAGAACATCCAAACACCCATTCATATAATTAGCCCCTGGTATATGGGAGATACTGCGCTTAGTGCTGACTGAAGATAAACACTGACACGGATCATTCCCATCATGAGGAAGAGCCTGTCACCCCTTTTCAGGTGGCTCAGAATAAAAATACTGTGTCCTGCATTCCCCAGCCCTTTATAGCTTCTCCACTGTTCATTTCCTTGTTCCGCCACCCAGTGTGTTTTGACTGAAGAGTAAAAAAAACAAAAACAGGTCAAAAATTCCCTGGGGCGTTCTAGGGCACTTAACAAATACCTGTAGCAAAAATACATTTTTTCAGTAAAAATGTTACAACTGAATCTAAGTGTGAGGACAATGTACAGAAAACCAAAGTAGCGGACTGACAGGATTGGGGTATTAGGATTTTAAAATCATGTTAATTCTGGCGAACAAGTGCAGCCTTCTCCCTTCCCCTTCCCCTTGGAGTCCTTACTTGGGAGAAACCTTCCGGTCACGGGAGACAATGACAAGGTAGCCTCTAAACCAGTGAGCAATGAGTTTATGGCCCTCGAAGGCAAAGCAGGGCCCACGTTCATCAGGCTGGTACAAGTAGACACATTCGTCTCCAGCCACTATGAACTGCAGGTCCTGAGAAGGGTCGCTTAGAGCTGAGCAGCGCAGGCCACAACCATGGGTGTCCAACTCCACACGAGGGTAGTCCTTTCCAGAAACTATATAGGACTGCAAGAAGAAAGGCGTTAACACGCTCCCTTTCAGGAGGGGGCATCTAAGCCTTCCCAAAGGTATTCCCATCTCCATACTGGCTCTCTTTCTTTTTGACTCTTAGCACCCTAACACTTTCCCTGGCTCCTTGCTTTGTCCATTACCATCACCCACATTTTCTCCCTCTGTGTGTATGGTCACTAACTACAGGAAAACTGCCACTACAAGAAATGCAATAATTTTGAACTTTTACCAAGACCATGCTTGAGAGTAGACTGTTAGAAATTAAGAGCATCAGACACCAACAAAGTAAAATAACTTGTCCGATGTTACTTAACAAGTTAGGGGGAAAAAAGCAGGTCTTTCGCTACAAGCCCATTGTTCTTTTCCTAACTCTGACTCTTCCTTGCCTCTTAAGTGAAAAAATAAAATATTAAGCTGGGCAAATGACTCAAGGCTACATGATGAAGAGTTTAAGAACCCTACCTCTTGTCATTTCCTTATCGTAGGCCCCTTTCCTGCCTGCCCCTAACAGTGCAGGCCCCCATCATACCTGAACGTTCTCAGTTGTCACAACAAACAAATGAGTGGTCTTTCCCGCTTGGCGAAATGCCAGTCCAGTAACAGGATAGTTGCCCTTGTGCAGAATCTGGGTCTTGCTATGCCGGTCCCGTGTGATGTCTCCTTTGTTCAATGTAACACTGCCATCTGTGAAACCTGTAGGGGACCAGGAAACAGCACTTCATTGAGGCTGAAAAGATCAGGGAGCACAGAAGGGGAAAAAGACCATTTAAGGCACTTGTTAGAAGTGACAAGCTTTCAGGGTGCTTGGGTGACTCAGTCAGTTAAGCATCTGACTCTTGATTTCAGCTCAAGTCATAACCTCATGGTTTGTGGGATTGAGCCCTGCTTCGGGCTCTGTGCTGACAGCATGGAACCTGCTTGAGATTCTCTCTCTTTCCCTCTCTCTCTCTCTGCCCCTCTACCTGACTCATTCTCACTCTCAAAATAAATAAACTTAAAAAAAGAAGTAACAAGCTTTCTCCTTATATCTAACTCTTCCAATGGTTATCATAAAAATCGGTGCACACAGGCTCTTTTTCAAAGAACAAAACTAAATGCTTTCCCGCTCCAAACTTTACTATCTCAAAGACCTTAGTTCAGTATAAAGTGGTCTTGTTAAAACAACGAAGACGAGCTGCAGAAGCAACTCTGAAGAAACTCTATAAAAACCACGGAGTGTTAGCTTTGCCTTCTTCCGCTTACCAATGGCCATGAAGTTGAGATTTTCATGGACAGTCAAACAAGACACAACAGTTGGCTCTGTTCCTGGGATGGCAGGGAAGATGCGAGTGCAGAGTGGATTGCCACCATCTCTCTTTTCCAGGTTCCAGATTTTTACCTGTGAACAGACCTCAGATATGTGAATACTAGTCACCCTCCAACAACCATTCCCAGGGCCTGGGTCTTTCCCACTTCCTTTCTGGGACTCACCAGGGGGTTGATGCCTTCTTCATCTTCACCAACAGATGCCAAAATATTGTGCTGCTTCAGCTGATATAGGTGTGTCACCCGTAGTTTGTAGGCTTGGAAGCCTGTAAGCTGTAGAGAGCGGGGCAAGAACCAGATTTGGCCTTCCATATGTGTAGAATAGTCAAGGAACCTCCTTTCCAAGGAGAGAGACTTCTATTTAGACCAGATCCCAGATAACTACTAACATATATTATTTAATCTCTCTCAAATTTTCAAGAATTTCTCCACATATTATCTCCTAAAAGTTCTCCATCTTAAAAACAGTGAAAACGGAGACCAGAGTTTAGTAGCAACAATATGAAGAACAAAGCAGCAAACTTCTAGTCTCATGTATCTCCTTGCCCACAATTTGGGCAGGAGAGATCACGCCACCTTACACATTCACCTTGTAAAGCCAACCTGCATACGCTGTTTAGATAGATCTTAAAAATAGGCTTGCCAAACTGGTATCTTACACCTCTTTCACAGAGAAGTAAATGGAAGCCCCAAGAGGTTGCCTTGCCCACGATTGCTCAGTTGGCAACAAGTTACTGAATGGACTTCCTCCTTTTCTTCCCTCAGGCCACAGAAGGAGCCACTGGGCGCCCACCTAAAGGAAAGTGTCACGTAACACGAACCCCTCTGACCGACAGATTCCATCCCAGCTGGATCTCTTCAGGGATCCGGGGAGGGAACAGACAGCTCCAGAGGAAGGATATCTCCAAAAACGAGGCTCCCTCGGCCTGAGTCGCAGACAGTGATGCCAGGAGGAAGGCAAAGGAACTTAGAAGCAGCGGGTCCTGAGGCAGGTGCAGCCGCGGGAGCAGCACCATCGTTGCCCAGCGGCTCCTTCACCAGCTCCTTGTCGAAGAAAACGAAACGCCGCCACTGCAGGTAGGCCGCCATCTTGGCCGAAGGTCCCCGCCTCTGGGAGAGAGGTCATGTGAGAGGGGCGGAAGGATCACGTGAGCCGACAGCTTCCTGGGGCCTGAGTGCACATGCGCCCTGGCGGCCAGGTGACAGCTTCCCGCGGCGGGGAGAGTGGGCGGGGCCGCGTGAGGTAGGACTCCCCGCCGGTCCCTCGCCCGGCTGTTGGCCTGTTTACCGGCTCTGTACCTGCGCTGGCTAAAGTGCTTCTGAAGTGCTGGGCCCTTCACCTCTTTGAGCATCAGTTTCCTCCTTTATTAAATTCGTGGGCACTGAAGGATCAAGATGAGGACTATCACACGCCTTAATTGTAACCCACTGTGCTCAAGCGGATTATGACCTCCTACGACGGTTTTGAGGCGTGAATAAACCAATGTATATGAAACTGGCTTTTCAGCTGTAGGAGCGGAGACATAAAGTTAGAAGTTTGTGTCTGCAACGAGATACGGATTGCGCACCACAATCGGTGTCTTAGGTTCGTTTTTGTGTCCCTCTGTCAGTGTGGCATGAATTAGACATGTAAAATCTGTTTCTTAACGAAGCTAGTAAATACTTGTGGGGCAGGAACTCTCAAGAACGTGGGCATTTTTTCCCTTTCCGTAGTGGGAGGGTATGGGACATAAGCCGAACGTGGGAAAAGGCCTGGAAGTGGCAGCTCTGGGAGCTGAGTGATTGAACAAGTGGCAAGTGTCTAAGATATTCCATGGCCACCCACCATTTACATCTCTGGCTAAAGCAAGTGTTCCTGGGGAAAACTGTAGGTGTACACTTTGGCGTCACAAGGAGCTCTGTACAGGAGTGACATTTTGAGATCATACGGACATATGAAAAAGTGACCATGTGGTATCTGTGAAGTTTGTTTTTGCACCTCTCTCCCCCACAGCTTTTTATTTCCAGAAAATTTTATCTTGATTCCCACCAGCTGGAGATCCCAGAACGCGGGGGCTGTGTTTTGTTTACCATGACCAGTCCTAACAGAGCCCGGTAGAGGCTTCGTGTTTGGTTGAAGGAATAAATGTGGATGGTTTTCCTCTTACCCCCGCCTCTCCTCAATCTGGTTGACGGGAAAGGTAGTGTCCATTTGCTAAAGAGATAAGTGAGGGGAAGAAACTGTATAGCACATAGATTTCCTGACTTCTAGCTCAGATTTCTTTCCTCTTTCACAGTTTCAACATCCAAGCCCATGTGCAGAAGTATAAATGGGGAGTAGCCTGGACCCACTTTCACCTGCTGAGTATATTTTGTACTACTCATCGGAATTTTTGCAAGTGTGTTACGTCAATCGTGAAGTCTATGAATAACATGTTAAAAGAAGTGATGTGGGGGGCACCTAGCTGGCTCGGTAGAGCATGAGGGTCTCTCAGGGTCATGAGTTCAAGCCTCATGTTGGATGCAGAGTTTACATTAAAAAAAAAAAAAAAGCAGTGATGTGAGGACAAGGGGTGAAGGATGGGTGAAATAGATAAAGGGGATTAAGAGGTATTTACAAAAAAAAAAAAAAAAAGACAGGGATGTAATGTACAACACAGGGAACACAGTCGATAATATTGCACAAACTTTGTATGGCCACAGATGGTTTACTGGATCTATGTGGTAACCACTTTGTAATGTATATAAACACCATGTACACTTGAAATGAACACAAGGTTGTACATAAGTCACTTTTCAAGAAAACAAGCAATGTGAAATATAGAGACGTGAACAGCAGAGTGGCATCTTTGTTGTTGACTTAGGTGCTCCCCCTACTGTCTAACGGCAGAGGTCCAGAGTTTTCCTACTTCCTATTTGAACCTGGGAAGGCCGATGCCCATTTGGTCTTATTGATGAGGGTACAAAGGCAGGGATTGGTGACCCACTGCATTTCTTCAGACTCACTGCCTTCCTTCCCTTCCTCCTTTAGACAAACATGTATCAAGTGCTCACTATCCCTGCAATTGTACTAAACGCCCAGAATATAAATATGAACAAGAGGTGGTTCTTGCCCTTTAGGGAGCTCAACCACCACCATGGGAGAGAGACATAGAAATGACTGCCAGTAACCAGCCCTGAATTTCATACAATTAATTATACCTAACAGAGTGCTTTCACTTTTTATGGACTTTCCTAGCAATCATCTACAGAAGTATCATTATCTCCGGTGAGAAACGGGAGTCTCTATGAGGTTCAAGTGACTCTCTGGGCAAGCACATCAAAGTTCTTCAGTTCCCTAACCATTAATTAGATGCTTTTCTGGAGTGTGAAGCTAGGCTGTACTTGTCAGAACATACACCAGGATTTGTCTTTTTGTTACACTTGTCTGAATCCAGGAACTTCAGTATAGTGAGGAAGATAAGCAGAGAAACTACACAGAAAATGATGTACTAATTGTTACAGTTCTGCATTTGGAGAACTTTGAGTTCTGAAGGGACTAAAGAAGCAATTCAAGTCTTTAGCTTGAAATTAAAGGGATCGCAACTCAGAATCAAGGATTGCCTAGCAATGGCCTCTCTTTTCTGCATTAGCAAAATGCTGCCCATGATGTATAAAACAGTCATATTCACTGGAGCAAAACAGGAACTTTTCTTGTTTTGGCTTCAAACTTTTATTTTCTATCAGGTTTTGTTTTTTTTGTTGTTGTTGTTTTTTTCCTGCCTCATGTGGCTCTCTGGGTAGAAAACCATTTTTTAGACTACTGAAAAGTCTGGGTTTTTTTCTCTTAACCCCTAAAAGGCTATCAAAAGTTTCCACCTTAACAACAGGACAGCTAAAGTTTCCGCTTCAGCAACAAACTCAGAGGTCTCCCCATACAGGTTCCAAAGTTACAGGGAAACAGGAGGAAGCAATTAGCTCATTATTGATTGTGAAAATCTGGCCAAAAAAAAAAAAGGGAAGGGAAATTCCCCATGAACTTGGCAAAGCACTTAACCAAGCTTTTAACAACTGCAGTAGTGCCCATTTTTAAGTTGTATTTCTCTAGAGTAATAATAAAAACAAGTGGTTAACTAACGTGTACTTGGTGCTTAGGATGTTCCAAGCACTCTACTAAGCACTTTACCCCCTTGTACATCAACCTTGTGAGGCATGTACCAGCGTGTCGCTTTTAATGATGTGGAAATTGAGGCTCAGGAAAGCTAAACAACTTGCCTAGAGTCACACAGGTAGGAAGTAGTGCTTACAGGCAAATCCACGTCTGTCCAACTCTGAAGCCCCATATTCTGGGTGCTTGATTTATTTTTTAAACAATATTTGTTTATTTTTGAGAGACAGAAAGAGACACAGAGCATGAGCAGGGGATGGGCAGGTAAACACAGAATCCGAAGCAGGCTCCAGGCTCTGAGCTGTCAGCTCGAACCCACAAGCCGTGGCATCATGACCTGAGCCGAAGTCGGACACTCAACCGACTGAGCCACCCGGGCACCCCTGGGTGCTTGATTTCAATTTTTGTTTTTAGAAGTCAATTCCATAAATTTGTTCATAAATCTGAGTGATTTTCTAGGTGTTCGTGAAATCACAGAATTCAAGAACACAAAAACCTTGCTTTCTCTGGACACATAATCATTCCCATCTCAATGCAAACTGGGAAATGTCCCCAGTACTTTGTCTCCTCATCCACTCCTCACTCCATCCAATTCAAATTCATAATACCAGGACTGGAGAATTGCATCAGTATTTTTTTCCAATGTTTTTTAGTTTTATTTATTTTGAAAGAGAGAGAGAATCCCAAGCAGGCTCTGCATTCCTCAGTGTGGGGCTCAAATTCATGAACAGTGAGATCATGATCAGAGTTGAAATCAAGAGTCAGATGCTTAATCAGCTGAGCCACCCAGGCACCCCTGTATCCTTAACAGTATTATTAAAGATACAGGGGCTGTCATTCACTGCTGTTGGTAGTGCATATGGTAAACTTTTCTGGAGGGCAACTTGGCAATATGTATCAAATGCCTAAAGAGGAATTTAAGCCTGCATAGGCACTTCTAGGAATTTATCCTAAGTAGATTATAGGGGACAGATTTGCATAAATATCTGTCAATAAAAGTGTCTACTGCAATTTTATAATAGAAGGGAAAAAAGGAAGCAACATAATTGTCAAATACTAATGTTGGTAAATAAAATTATTGTAGTTCTTTATACAAGTCTATAAAAATAGCCACTGAAAATTCTGTAGAGGAAAAAGGACATAGGAAAATTAACGGAATTACAGTCACAAAATATTATCTCCATTAAAGTTTAAAGTGTGTGCATATACATCAGAATGCTAAGTGTTTAAAAAATGGAATTGTGGGTGATTTTTATTTTACTATTTGTTTTTCCTATGTTCTTCAGTTTTCTTCAATCACATTTCTTTCGTAATTCTAAAACCATTGGTGAAGAAATAGAAAATAAAAACAAAAACAAAAACAAAACTTATCTAGGTACAGCCTCTCCTGCTAAAAGTGAGTTTTCCCCTGTCTCAGGGTTCCAGCAAAATCAAACTTTCTAGTCTTTTGAGTGACACAAAATAACTTCTAAAAATTTTCTAAAATAACTTCTAAAAATTCTATTAAGGTATAACATATATAGAAAAGCATACATACCATGGCCCATTAAATTTTCACAAAGCCATTGCAACCAGCATGGTAACCAGAGCGCGGCAAGCACCCCCAAGAAGCGTGTTATGTCCTCTTCTAAACACTAGAACCCCACAAGGGTAAGCACCGTTTCCACCTCTATCACCATAGCTTAGTTTTGCCTGGTTTTAAACTTTATATAACTGAAATCATAAAGTATGTACCCTTTAGCTTCTGGCTTCTTTCACTATTAGCTTTGTGGGCTTTAGTTAAGTCGCAGACTGTAATCATAGGCCATTTTCATTGCTGTATAGAATTATATTGTGTGAATTCACCACAATTTATTTACCGATCCAACTATTTTTTTATTTTGAGAGAGAGAAAGAGAGAGAATCCCAAGCAGGCTCTGAGCTGTCAGTGCATAGCTCAACATGGAGCTTGATCTCACGAACCACGAGATCATGACCTGAGCTGAAATCAAGAGTTGGATGCTTACCCGACTAAGCCACCAAGGCACCCCTACTCATCCAACTATTGATAGGCATTTAGGTAATATTCAATTTGGGGCCGTTATGAATAAAGCTATTACAAACAGTCTCTTAGTGAATATATATAAACATTACCTAAACCTAAGATGGAAGTTGCTGAATGACAACTAATTTTTTTTATTTTTATTTTTTTTAACGTTTATTTATTTTTGAGACAGAGAGAGACAGAGCATGAACAGGGGAGGGGCAGAGAGAGAGGGAGACACAGAATTGGAACCAGGCTCCAGGCTCTGAGCCATCAGCCCAGAGCCCGACGCGGGGTTCGAACTCACGGACCGGGAGATCGTGACCTGAGCTGAAGTCAGATGCTTAACCAACTGAGCCACCCAGGCGCCCCGACAACTAATTTTTAAAATTCTCCTGAACCAGGATGTTTGTCCTGATTAACACTGCCCTCAGCACATGATGTAACATGCACGGTTTATAACGTATGCACATGCTGCTGCTAATGTGTTCACTTTAATCTTCTGACAGTTGCACATGTCCTGCAAGATGGCAACTTTAGGGTTTCTGCTCAGGGTGGGGGAAGCGATGTAGTCCTCAAATGTTCTTAACATGTTGTTCTAAGTGAGAACTAGTGAATTCAGCTGCCTTCGTCAATCTAAATCAGGTGTTTTACCTTAACATTTTCCCATCATTTTACAACTTGTTCTTGTGAAACACTAGGGTCCTCTCTGGTCAGAAAACAAAACAGGTGACTCCAGAGCACTCGCACCTGCTGCACCTCCCAAGGGGACAGATACCCAGGTTGAAAACCGTAGCTGCAGCAAAACTGTACTCCCACCAAGGATAACCCGAGGATGGGAGCTCATTTAGGAGCAGATCAAACTGACTTTCTTAGTGTCCCAATTTGCACACATTCAATAGGTTTTTAATAAGTACACTGAGAGGCGCCTGGGTGGCTCAGTCAGTTGGACATCCAACTTCAGCTCAGGGCATGATCTCGAGGTTCATGAGTTCGAGCCCCACATCGGACCCTCTGCTGTTGACTCAGAGCCCGCTTCAGATCCTCTCCCCCTCTCTGCCCCTTCCCCTCTCGCTCTCAAAAAATAAACTAAAAAAAACAAATAAATAAATAAGTGCACTGAAACCATAAACATGTTTCCCAACAGACTGACTTTTCCAAAGGCAAGGACATGGTCATCCCCATCTCTGGAATCCCACACCTAGTGCAATGCTTATATCTGACAGAGGCCCAATAAATATTAGAAATGAATAATCTGTTTGAAATGGATGGAATCTATCCTACCAGACTGCTACCCAAAAGTTGGGTCAGTCATACAGTAACAAAATCTTTCTCTGTGGAACTGAAATGACAACTTAGCATGTCTCATAGAACTGAAATGACAACTTAGATATCCATCACTGTGGCTGACCAACCCCCATGCTATGGAATGTTCTACAGCAGTAAACAATGAGGTGAATCTTTACACACTGATCCGGAAAACGCTCCGTGATATGTTATTACTTTCAAAAAAAAGGGGGACAAAATGCAAGCTGCAAACAAACTTCATTACACAACATTTTATCATTTAAAAAGAAAGCAAAAGCTACAGATTTCAACAAATGTCCGTAAATGCCCAGGAGGAGGCCTGGAAGGTTACACACCACGCTGTTAACAGTAGATAATTCCAGAAAGAGTGAGATTGAGCATGGTATCAAAGGGATTTATTTCCCCTTATTTCTACCAAGGTCTCTCTACACGAAGACTGAACAGTCCACAAAGGGAAGAAAAATAGACCTCTCCCTGATACTACCAGTAGATGTGTTTATCTTCCAAGTACAGACACCTGACTACCCTGCCTCCCTAAGCATCATGAAAAATGTAGGGAAAGGAACAGGTTAAGAGTTCCTTAAACAAGTCCTGGCCGTTACAGCCAGGACCTTCTAGGGAACCTTCTGCGAAGGGAGGCTAGGAGTCGATTTCGGAAGAGGGAGGATACAGGAGACCGATTTTCCACATTTAAGAAAAGTGCGCTCAGGTCAACAAAACGGGGGTGGGGGTGGGGGTGGGGGTGGGGCAAGTTGAAAAAAGAAAAGTGAGCTCTCCAAGCGCTGTGCACACTTCCATTAGGCTATGAAGTACACAGAAGGGAGGGAGGAGCGCCAAACCCGCCCGAGATACTTTAATTCTGACAGAAGCAGGAAAAAAGAAGATATACAAGATTTAAAGGAACGGAAACATGAGGTGATGCATTTATGCTCAGTTGATCACAGCCTCATAGATAAAAGTGTCTTTTGCGTGCAGCGCTTTCCATTTTGGAATATCCTGTCTCAGAAAAATGGGTCTTAGAGTAAGGGGTCCAGGCCAAGTTCTGTTATGTCTGTCCCACCAGCGAAGATCTGTCTTGGTGTCTTTAAGGTGAAACGAAGGTGGGGGTGGACCAAGCCTGAAGCGTAGCCATTCTGGATTTCTATCCGAAGCCTAAGCAGTTCAATACCAACCAGCAAGCGAGAGCCTCTTCCGCGTGGCTGCGGAGGGGATGCCGGTCATTCCTGCTCCTCGGCCGGGGCTCCCCTGGTGACCGGAGTAAGGGGACCGACTGCGGGACTGTCCGGGTGCTCACTTGCACCGGGCACGAGTCACTCCCGATACCGGCAGTCCGGCATCCAGCGCCGAGGCCGGAAATGTCCCGGAACGCACCCGGGCGCGCGCCAGGCCCCATGACGTGGCCCAATCCCGAGCCGGCGTCGGCCGTTTCCCACCCACAACTGGCGGACTGGCCCCTCGGCAGCCTCCGGCCTGAAGCCGGCGACGGAGGAGGGGGCGGGCCTAGGACGTGGCCCAATGGGAGCGCGCGCCGCGGCGATGGGGGCGGGGCCCGGCGCGCGGCGCAGGGCCGGGCGGCCGAGGCTCCAATGAGCGCGCGCCGCGTCCGGGGCCGGCTGGTGCGCGAGACGCCGCGGAGAGATTGGTGGCTAATGTAACAGTTTGCAAACCGAGGGGAGTTGTGAAGGGCGCGGGCTTGGGGGCGCCCTGCCGGCCTCGTGGGTACGTCCGCCGCCGCGTTTGTCCCAGAGCTGGGGCCGCAGGAGCGCAGGCAAGCGGTAACGGGGTTGGGGATGGCGATGGGAGCCGGCCACCCCTCCTAGGAGAGGCAACGTGCTAGCTCCGGGGGCGGGTCGGTAGCGGGAGCAAGGGCCGCACGGACGCCGGTGCGCTTGACCCCGCAGCTCGGTCCCGGGGCGCCCCCACGCTTTAGGGGAGGGCCGGGCCGCGTTTCCGGGGGTGGGAGCCGCCGCCTTCGCCAGGTGACGCTTAGGTGAACTCGGGGGACTCGGTACCTGCCCGGCGAGGAATCTTACCGTTGCAGGCGCGGCGTCTGTGTAGGCAGCGGGGCGGGGGGTTGGGATGGAGAACGGGCGGCGGGCGGGACAACCCGAAAGGATACCGAGGAGGAGACAGGCCCTTCTAACATCCCAGCCTCCTCCAACGTCACCACTTCTCAGTTCCCGTCCAGGCCCGGCCTGGCTTTCCCCGCCAGCGGGAGAGCTCCAGGTGTAGGGAGGCAGTTGAGCTCTGGGTGGGGATCCCTGGCCGCACCCCAGGTGTCTAACAGCAGGGGCAGTGCTAGGGTGAGCCAGTTACAGCCTATGCCGTGGACGGAAGGCTCTGGTCTCCTTTCTCCTGTCCCGGTACCTTCCCTGTTTAGGGATGTGGTGGATGGAGTCCAGGACGCTTTGTGTGATTAGAGTGCTGGGTCCTTATCAGGAGGGCGGGGAGGGGGATGTAGGCCCCTTTGCCCCCTGGTGACGGTGGAGTATGAATCTTAAAGCTTCTCTGTTCTGGGATGGGTTTCTGTCTTCTTCACTCAGGGCATCCGGTTACAAGTGTTGTTTTTCTCCTCCCTCAGAGGCACAATGGCAGCCACCGTCAGGAGGCAGAGGCCAAGGAGACTAGCCTGTTGGGCCTTGATGGCTGTGCTCTTGGCACATCTGTTGGCACTGAGTGGTATGTACCCCAGTAGTGGGCTCAAAAGAAGAATTGATGAATGAACTATGGTGGGAGAGGAGGCTTTTAGTTGGAAGTTGGACTCTTGAGTTGCTGAACCTAGGGTTTTATCTTTGCTATCTTTCCTTCTCTTTGGAGGGTGAAGTGCTTTGGTTAGAGGGGACTCAGGAGTGTTGGGGAACAGGGGATAATCAACAAATCTCTTTCTTTTTCAGACACGCTGGCAGTGATGTCTGTGGACCTGGGCAGCGAGTCCATGAAGGTGGCCATCGTCAAACCCGGAGTGCCCATGGAAATTGTCTTGAACAAGTGAGGGCGGCCCCAGTGTCAGGGGTGGGGGAAGAGGGAAGTCTGTGCTCCTAGCCCGAGTGTATTCTTGCTAGGGCCCACAACGGGCTGGTGTCGGAGTGATTGTATTTGGGGTGTTGAGGCTCCTGAATCCACATCCTGCTGTAGGCACCTGGGCCCTGTGTCTCTTTTTTTTCAGGGAATCCCGGAGGAAAACCCCAGTGACTGTGACCCTGAAAGAAAATGAAAGATTCTTTGGAGACAGTGCAGCAAGCATGGTGAGCTAACAGCCCACCCCCTTCCCATAAGCGATGGGCAGAAAAGAGATGTCAGACCCCAGAGCCTGTTCTCTTATCAGCCTCTGATGTGAGAGGTAGGTGATGGTGGACTTGGGAACCTCACGCCATATTCCTTATTTATCTGTTCTCAGGCCATCAAGAATCCAAAGGCGACACTGCGTTACTTCCAGCACCTCTTGGGGAAGCAGGAGGGAAACCCCCATGTGGCCCTTTACAGAGCCCGTTTTCCAGAGCATGAGCTAGGCTTCGACCCACAGAGGCAGACTGTGCACTTCCAGATCAGTCCGTGAGTGTTGTGCTGGGGACAGTGGGCTCAGTGGGCCTCATGGGCTCCTCTGCTCATGGTTGTCCTTGCCTTTAACTCATCCCCTCTCCACAGGCAGCTACAGTTCTCACCTGAGGAGGTACTCGGCATGGTCCTCAATTACTCACGTTCCCTGGCTGAAGATTTTGCAGGTGAGCAGCTAAGGTGGGGCCAGCGGTGGCCAGGTTCCCTAGGGTCTCAGTAGGACAGTTTTGCCTCCCAGGGAACAGCCAGCCATATTTGAGGACATCTTTGGTTGTCACAACTGGGGAGCTGCTACTGGCATCTAATGAGCAGAAGCCAGGGATGCTGCCCGAGATCCTACAATGCACAGAATAGCCCCACACAGCAAAGAGTTACTTGGCCCAGAAGGTCACTAGTAGCAAGACTCGGAAAGGGTCGTCTTGAGTATGGAGCTGGTGGGAACCCTGGTCTGTTGCCCTCTGTAGAGCAGCCCATCAAGGATGCAGTAATCACCGTGCCAGCCTTCTTCAATCAGGCCGAGCGCCGAGCTGTGCTGCAGGCGGCTCGCATGGCTGGCCTCAAAGTGCTACAGCTCATCAATGACAACACCGCCACCGCCCTCAGCTACGGCGTCTTCCGCCGGAAAGATATCAACACCACTGCCCAGGTGAGCTGGGGAGGAACTTCTCACCGGACTTGGAGGCTGGCTGGCTGTGATGACGGAGACCGCTTGACTCTGTTTTGCATCTCGTTTGCACGACTAGCCCTTGACAAAATGCAACACCAGGCCCCTCTCGGCTAGCGTTGGGGCTTTTCGGCTTTCAGTGGAGAGTCGATACAGCACCTTGGAGTTAGAGAAGGTTTCCGTGACAGTTGTCTCGGTGTCTCCACAGAACGTCATGTTCTATGACATGGGCTCTGGCAGCACCGTGTGCACCATTGTCACCTACCAGACGGTGAAGACTAAGGAGGCGGGGATGCAGCCACAGCTGCAGATCCGGGGAGTGGGGTAAGTGGGTACTTGCTGAGACACCTTCGGGTCGGGGGTTTCTTCTTGGAGGGGCAGCTGCCTCCTTTTCCCGCTCCCTGCACGAACGTTCTCCTGAAGCATCGGTCACTGTAGGGTACCTCTTGGAAGAACCGGGGAAAGATGGAGAGAGAAGGGGACAGTTTGGGAAGATTGAAAGGCAGGGAACTTACCGAGAGCTATTACTTAGGAAATCCGTGGGGCTACCGACCATGCGCAATGTCAGATGCGGTCATTTGCTTGTTCTTGTCACTTTCAGCGTACTTACTGGTGACGTGGTCTGATTTTCTGAGCCGTTCTTTTCTGTGCGGTTCTTCCTCCACCACTCTAGTCCCAGCTTCCATCATCTCTGACCTGCAGGGTTACGATAGAAGGTCTCCCCGTCTTCACTGTGGCCCCCCTCCAGTTCTTTCTCCACGTTGTAGCCAGAAGGTTGTTTTCAAAATGCCAACCTGAGTATAGTCTATTTCTTTAAAAGCCTTCAGTGGCAGGGTGCCTGGGTGGCTTAGTCGGTTGAACATCGGACTCTTGATTTGGCTCTGGAGCCTGCTTAAGATTCTCTCTCTGCCCCTCTCCCCTGCTCTCGCACGTGCCCACATTCTTGCCAGCTTTCTCTTTCAAAGGAAAAAAAAAACTTAGTGGTTCCAGACCTTTATCGTGGCCTGTGAGAGCTCTGACTCCTCCCTTTTGTCTCTACCCAGAGCCTTTGCTTTTTGAGTTCTACCATGCCTGTCCTTTGGAGCTTATTCATTGGGCTGTTTCTCACCTCAGGGTCTTTATGCACACTGTTCCCTCCATCTAGGGTTGTTTGCTCTTCAACCCATTAACTCCACTCAATCCTGCAGGTTTCAGCTCAGGCATCACATCTCCACAGAACTTTCTATGGCATCTGTAAATAGGGGGCATTTCCCTTCTACGTCTTCTAACGCTGTTGTCTGTCTCCCTTATAACTCGGGGTGGTTGGCATTTTTTTTCGTGTAATTGTTCGATGCTAGACTGTAAGCTCCTTGACAGCAGGTTCCCTGTCTCTTTGCTGTTAATTGCATCTCCAGAGACAAACAGATAGTCAATGCCCAGTAAGTACGGTGGATTGGATACGCACGTGAACTCCCACTGAGGTGTCAGCCACGTGGGAGGAAGGTGAGGTTCCTAGGTCGATGAAGGGACACTGTGTGTTCCTCACGCTTTTTCTGTCTCTTTTCCCTGGATAGATTTGACCGCACCCTGGGGGGCTTGGAGATGGAACTCCGGCTGCGTGAGCACCTGGCAAGGCTTTTCAACAAGCAGCGGAAGGGCCAGGGAGCTAAGGATGTGCGGGAGAACCCCCGTGCCATGGCCAAGCTGCTACGGGAGGCGAATCGACTCAAAACCGTCCTGAGTGCCAACGCTGATCACATGGCACAGGTGCCCACTCATGGCTGGTCGAGGGCAAATATTCTCCATCCTGAGCTAGGCCCCTTGTGTGCGGTGTGGCCCATCCCTCTTCCCAGGCCTCCTACCATTCTCCCAAAGTCCAATTCCCTCGATTTCTGACCTGCCCCCCCAAAGAGGAGGACCTGGGTGGGCGCTCTGACTTGCCCCATCCTCCTCCTAGATCGAGGGCCTGATGGATGATGTGGACTTCAAGGCAAAAGTGACCCGTGCGGAGTTTGAAGAGTTGTGTGCAGATTTATTTGAGCGGGTGCCCGGGCCTGTGCAGCAGGCCCTCCAGAGTGCCGAAATGAATTTGGTGAGGGGGTAGTGAGATGTGGGCGTGGGGTGGGGGGCATGTGGGATAGAAAGTGGTTAGGTGGCAGGGGGGAGGGGGCGGGAATGTCACCGGATGCGTCGGTGCCGAGGAGGAGGGCTGATGATGTGCCGTTCCATTTCCCATTCTCTGTCTGTAGGATGAGGTTGAGCAGGTGATCCTGGTTGGTGGGGCCACTCGGGTCCCCAAAGTTCAGGAGGTGCTGTTGAAGGCTGTGGGCAAGTGAGTGTGGGTGCTGAGGCATTGGGGCCAGGGCTGCGGAGAGGGCGGCCAGGCTGGGTGCTCCAGAGTAAACGTGCTGAAGCGCAGGACTTTTGCAGGGAGGAACTGGGGAAGAACATCAACGCAGACGAAGCAGCTGCCATGGGGGCTGTGTACCAGGCAGCTGCGCTCAGTAAAGCCTTCAAGGTGAAGCCGTTTGTAGTGCGAGATGCGGTGATCTACCCCATCCTGGTGAGTAGGCCTGTCTGATCGCCTCACCGAGGGTGGTTTCTCTCGTCTGCCGTAGCCTGTACACTTGTTTTCTGCCAGTTGACGGCTTCCACGTACCCTTACCCCAGAACCTGCTCTGGCTCTCCAGTGTGCTTCCTCTCTGCCTGCTGTGTAGGTGGAGTTCACAAGGGAGGTGGAGGAGGAGCCTGGGGTTCGCAGCCTGAAGCACAATAAGCGTGTTCTCTTCTCCCGAATGGGGCCCTACCCTCAACGCAAAGTCATCACCTTTAACCGCTACAACCATGACTTTAACTTCCACATCAACTATGGTGACCTGGGCTTCCTGGGGCCCGAGGATCTTCGGTGAGAGGGTGGGGCGAGGTGGGGGCTCCAGAAGGGAGGATCTGGGGCCACGGGGCTGACGGGGAAGCGGGCTGTGCGGTCAGGATTGGGGTGAGCATTTTCTCTGGAGGGCCCAACATTTTGTGCTGGGAGGCCTTGTAGTCAAAGGCTGGAGGCTGGCTGGCTGAGTTCCCTGGACTTGCTCTCTCCTCCCCAACCAGGGTATTTGGCTCCCAGAATTTGACCACAGTGAAGCTGAAAGGTGTGGGTGAGAGCTTCAAGAAGTATCCCGACTACGAGTCCAAGGGCATCAAGGCTCACTTCAACCTGGATGAGAGTGGCGTGCTCAGCCTCATCAGGGTGAGAGCAGAATGAGACCGTGGGTACAGGGCAAGGGTCCAGGCCCCACCAGCCTTTGCAGAGCGGTTCCACCTGGTATTAGAACATGATAAGCGGGAGAGGCTTATGGAGGTGGATAAGTCCTGGCTCTAAACACAGCTAACCAGGGACCTGGTGGGTCAGGGCCTATAAAAAGTTACAGATGTTGTAAATTTCAGGATCTGTAGAATGGCCAAGTAATCCGTTCTCAAAGAATGGTTCGGGGCTGGTGGGGGGTGGGGGGGGGGGTGGCGGCACCAGGGTTGCTCTGTCAGTTAAGAGTCCCAACTCTTGGTTTCAGCTCATGTCTTGATCTCGTGGTTGTGGGTTCAGGCCCTGTGCTGGGCTCCACGCTGGACATGAAGCCTACTTAAAAAAAAAAAAAAAAAAAAAAAAAAGTAGTTCTGGGTGTTAACGTCTTTTAGAAGGTACCGTGGGAAATCACGGCCCATTCTGTTGTCAAGTGGAGAAGTGCAAGGCCGTGAGGGAAAGAAGGAGCTATGACCCAGTCCTCAGGAGGGCTCATAATCCAGGGGGGTAGTGATGACTTGATTCAAGATCCCTTAGAAGAAGGCGGGTGAGGGAATAGGCCAGCACCGCCACGGGTCACGTGGATGTGTGTGAGTAGACACCCACTGTGGCAGGACGTTTGTGGGGACGAGGTGGCTTAGCGTGTGCGTCTCGTCACCTCGCATCCCTGTTTCTAGGTGGAGTCTGTGTTTGAGACATTGGTGGAGGACAGCCGAGAGGAGGAATCTACCTTGACCAGTGAGATGAGTGTGTGTGTGTGTGTGCGTGCGCGTGTATGTGTGAGAGAGGATGTACTTGTGTGCCTTTGGGGGAGGCGGGCAGACCTTGCCCTTGGGCAAGGAGGTGGTGTCACTGCTGTGGCCCCTTTGAGTCTTTGGGTTTTCTTCCTCCTAGAACTTGGCAACACCATCTCCAGCCTGTTTGGAGGTGGTACCACACCAGACACTAAAGAGAACGGTACAGACACTGTCCAGGTAAGGCCAGCACGGAGCCAGGGGAGCTTGGAGGATGGTAAATGGGGCCGGGTAGTAGCAACAGAGGCAGGGAGGGATTGGGGTCAGGCATTCCAGCTGCCTAGGACTGACTAGACCCGCCCTCCCCGCTTTACCCGGGCCCTTGCTGAGTGAACCATACCCTCCTCTGGACCCTGAGCTGTCCCTGTGCTCGGGCTCCAGGGCACATTCCCTTCATCTCGAAGCACTGCTCCTCCGACCAGACCGCCTGCCGTAGTCTGCACAGCCTGTGACCCTATGGTCATCTGCCTGTCCCCAGGCTGTGCTGGGAGCAGCAGGCCCCTTCGCAGCAGAGCCTGGGGGATTTGGCGTTGCCCGCTGAGCGATTCATCCATAGGCTCTGCTGGGGACCTCTTGTTTCCCAGGAGGAAGAGGAGAGCCCTGCTGAGGGGAGCAAGGATGAGCCTGGAGAGCAAGCGGAGCTCAAGGAGGAGGCGGAGGCCCCAGTGGAGGATACCTCTCCGCCCCCACCCACTGAGCCGAAGGAGGCTGCGGTTCCTGAGGAAGAAAAGGCCACAGAAAAAGAAAACGAGGAAAAGCCTGAGGCCCAGGTGAGCCGGAGGCGAAGGGAATAGATGCCTGCCTGTGGGGAATAAAAGGACCTGAGCTTCTCCTGACCTCCTCGTTTCTTTCCCCCACCAGAAGCCAAGTGAGAAAAAGGAGGCAGGGTCTGAGGCTGCCCCTCCAGCCCCAGAGGAAGAAAAGAAGCAGAAGCCTGCCCGGAAGCAAAGAATGGTAGAGGAGATTGGGGTGGAGCTGGTGGTTCTGGACCTGCCTGACTTGCCCGAGGATGAGCTGGCCCACTCAGTGCAAAAGTGAGTAGAAACGTGCGCGCGCGTGTGTGTGTGTGTGTGAGCATGCACGCACAGGGTGGTAAGGGCAGTGGCACCCATGGGAGGGAGAGCCGTCTGCCCCAGGGTCTGAGGTCAACATGCTCTCTCCCTCGTGCTTGCTTCTGTCATCCCACAGACTTCAAGACTTGACGTCCCGAGACCTAGAGAAGCAGGAACGGGAAAAGGCTGCCAACAGCTTGGAAGCTTTTATCTTTGAGACCCAGGTTGGTGGGCTGGGAGACACAGCTGCCCCGGGACCTGTGTCTGAGGAGGGTCTGCCTCTGTGAGCCCTGCTCTTGGGGTTCGGTGCATGCTTGGGCCCGTGTGCACCTCTCTAGGACAAACTGTACCAACCCGAGTACCAGGAAGTGTCCACAGAGGAGCAGCGCGAGGAGATCTCTGGGAAACTCGGCACTGCCTCCGCCTGGCTGGAGGACGAGGGCTTTGGGGCCACCACAGTGGTAAGCGGCTTCCCAGGACGTGGTGGGTGGGATGGGAGCCCTCGCTTTGCTCTTTACAGGCAGAAGGTCGGAGAAGGTGAGGAGAGCTGGGGTGTGAGGCCAGGAGAAGGACGCGGGGCCGGCTTCAGGGCCAGCCTCTCATCCCTTCAACCCCCTCTGCCCACTCCCACCCTGCATCCGTCAGATGCTGAAGGAGAAGCTGACTGAGCTGAGGAAGCTATGCCACGGGTTGTTTTTTCGGGTAGAAGAGCGCAAGAAGTGGCCTGAACGGCTGGCTGCCCTTGATAATCTCCTCAACCATTCCAGCATGTTCCTCAAGTGAGCAGCCCCTTCGATTTTCTTCCTTATTCGGTCCTGCCAAGCCTGGAAGTCCATCAGCTTCCCATGCCCACACCCCAGATCCCTCTCTCCCCTGGGCTCACCGTCTCCTTCCTGGCTTACAGGGGCGCCCGGCTCATCCCAGAGATGGAGCAGATCTTCACTGAGGTGGAGATGACAACGCTAGAGAAAGTCATCAACGAGACCTGGGTAATCAATCCCTGCATGAACACTTACTGGGATGCTCCCCTGGCAAGGTGTGCTATGCTGGGCAGAGAGGAGATGCCGAGAAACCGGGGTTCAGCAGCTACTGCTGCCTCCTGGCCCGGCAGCTAATCGGGAAGGCGGAAGGCATTTACATTTGAGGCCACGTCTGATTAGCCCCAAGCAAGGGTCACGGCCATGAGTTTTGTCAGACTGCAGGAGCAGCAGAGCCCATCCCTCTGAGGTTAGAGCAGCTGCTCCAAGCAGCTGGGGCTTGAGCTGCGCTCAGAAGGTGAGCCAGGGAAGACTTGTCACGGGAGGCCGAAACTCTTCCTTTTGGGTGTGTGGAGAGTGATATTGAGCCAGAGCTCAGAAGTGGAGAGACCAGGGAATAATCAATCAAGAGCTTCAGCTGTAGTTGGTCCCTAGTATTGTAGGCCACAGACATGGCTATGAGTTTGGGACTCCTTTGTGGGGAGCCTCAGATGCCGTTCCGAAGAGTCTGCTTACCATCGTGGGGCTGACGGCCAGGAGTAGTGGAGTGGTTTGCCATCTGAGGGAAGAGCCTGGGGCCGGTCTGGGGTGTATTTCATCCGGGCCAGAGATAACCTACCCTCTCCAGGGCTAGCTCTGAGCCTGTCCTGGGCTCACCCACAGGCCTGGAAGAATGCGACCGTGGCCGAGCAGGCCAAGCTTCCCGCCACGGAGAAACCCGTGTTGCTCTCAAAAGACATCGAGGCCAAGATGATGGCCCTGGACCGTGAGGTGCAGTATCTGCTCAACAAGGCCAAGTTTACCAAGCCCCGGCCCCGGCCCAAGGACAAGAATGCAACCCGGGCAGAGCCTCCCCTCAATGCCAGTGCCAGTGACCAAGCAGAGAAGGTCATCCCTCCACCAGGTGAGGGCAGGGTGCCTGGCTCCAGGTGCCATTGGGCGGGAAGAAGGCCTCCTTTCCCTCCGGGGACTACATTTTACCCCTGGTTTTCCTCCAGGCCAGCCTGAAGATGCAAAGCCCATTTCAGAACCTGAGAAAGAGACTGGTGAGTTGAAGAAAGTGATTGGGAATATGGATATTGCTAAGCCTAGGGGTCGGCAGACTTGCAGGCACAGCCTGTTTCTAGAAGGTCCACAAGCTGTGAACAGCCCTTACGTTTTTAGGTTCTTACATATCCACACAAGCATGTCTGTGCAAAGAAGCCGGGTGTAGCCCACAACCCCTAAAACATTCACCATCTGTCTTTTTCTAGAAAAAGTTTGCCAACCCTTTCATTAGTCCCTTCCTCCCTTCTGCAGAGGCTAACCTCTTCCTCCCAAAAGCAGGATCTGAACAGGCAGACACCGAACCTCTGGAGTTAGAAGGTCCTGGAGCAGGTGAGCATGGGGCTGGGGGCACCCGGGAAGCCTAGTAGGGCCCAGCGGGGAGGATCTGCCCGGAACGGGGCCAGTTACCTTTGTCTCACCTGCTGCTGGCATTCCTTCGCTCTTCCCCACTCCCAGCAGAACCGGAACAGAAGGAGCAGCCGACAGGACAGAAGCGGACTTTGAAGAATGATGAATTATAACCAACCCCCCAGCTCCCCCTTTCACCCCTCCCCCTTCTCCTACCTCCTCTATTTATTAAACATCGAGGGTCGGGGGAGGGGTTGCTCCTGCCTTCAGCGGCTTCGGTTCCTTTTCTCTCACCTTGATTGGAGGTGTGGAGAAGGGGGAGGAAGGGACAGCTCACCAGTTCCTTCGGCAGTGGTTCTGTGGTAAAAACTGAAATTGTTTCATTTCCCAGTCCCACCCCTGGTTCCTTACCCATCCAGGCCCTCATTTGGGGAAAATCACTATTATGTCTTAATTCTTTGCCTGTGGGTGGGTGAGGGATTGGCTGTTGATGGGGTCGATGGACCTGGCAGGTGGGAGAGGGATGCCCTGGGCTATTAGAGAGTCTCCAGTCTTCTCTGTCCTCCTCCCTGCTTCCCTCTTCCACTACCAAGTCCGCCCCTACAGGGGCCAGTGTCTACAGAGCCTTGGTTACCAGGTCTGGTTTCTGAGTGCCTATCTATGCTCTTTCCTCCTCCAAGGTCTTGTCTTTCCCTAAAAGGCCCCATCCCCGGTGACGACTCTTCCCCTGGTTTCCTTGGCTTCCGGTTGTGAGTAAGGCAGCCGTCTGCCTCTTGCCCCAGCCTTTCCATCTGGACTGGCTGCAGTAAAGCTAGATCCATCCCCACCCGCGGTGGCCAGAGTAGGCAGCAAGAACGTGAAGAAGGGAAGCCAGCCGACTCTGTGGGAGAGACGTCTGAAAACCCGGGAGCTCCCACTTAAGGCCTCTCAGACACAGGAAAGCGTGCGGAGTGGCCAGGGTGGGATGCCAGCATCCTGCGAGCACTGTCGGAGTCTGCATCTTCCCTGTTCCTGTCCCTCCGTGTCCCTGTGACTCCTGGCCCTCTCTGCTCTCCTGTCTTCTGCCCTCCTAGATACGGCCTTTCCCTGGTCCCTTGGCCCCCTGGGCTGACCAAAATGTGCTTTCTACTGTGAGCCCCTATCCCAAGACCCCGGGAGAAGGAGAGACCATGGCGTGAATGTAAAAATGCCACCTCGCCCTCTTGGAGGCAGGCCGTGTGGGTGAAGGAAGAGGGTGTGGGCTGGCCTGCCTTTCTTGCATTGCTCTGCTAAGATGGAGGCTCTTTACCCATCATGCCGATGTTGGGGAGCCTGTCCTCCAGTGTTCGTCTGGAGCAGGAGCCACAGGGCCACCCGGCTCCCAGGGCAGGGGGGAACCTGGTTGTGTCTGTCCTTTGTCTTTTTTCCTTTTTTTTTTTTTTTTTTTGCCACATTGGCAGATGTGAGACTTAAGGGTCCCACCCCATCCTGTATGTTTGAGTTCTTTCACTAGCGGTTGAGGCTGGTTGGACAGGTTTGAGTCAAATTGTACTTTGGTCCATTGTTAATTGAGAAACTGTTTCAATAAAATATTCTTTTCTACAGTTTTTGTGCTATGGTTTTTAAAATGTTTGTTCCCTGGGGCAGCGTGGTGGCTCAGTTGGGTTAAGCATCCGACTCTTGATTTTGGCTCAAGTCATGATCCCAGGGTCAGGAGTTCGAGCCCCAGGTTGGGCTCCTTGCTGAGCATGGAGCCTGGTGCACTTGCTCTCTGTAAAAACAAATGTCTCCTGTGTATGAACAATACATGTTTATTATAGAAAATTTGGACGCTAGAAGTTTGAATCTTAAAATTACGTATCCTGCTACCGCCAAAATACATTTTGGACTTAGTTGAGATTCGTATATGTAAGTTGTTTTTTCATGAGAACACAATTGTGGTTTTATTTTTCCCTTGACCTTTGGACCCCTATGTCCCAGGCATTTTTAGGTGACTACCATTTTTTAAGATAACAACCCATTTTGCAAGTAAGAAATTGACAGTTCACGGGAGACGGCCCAGCTGGCTCGGTCAGTGGAGCATGCGACTGTTAATCTCAGGGTTGTGAGTTCATGCCCCACATTGGGTGTGGAGCCTACTTAAAAAAGAAAATGAAATTGACAGTTCAGAGGTCTCGGTAATGGATCCAAGGAATCAGAGGTGGTAAGTGCCTCGGCTAGGTTTGAATTTAAGGCTGACCCATTAGCACTCGCTGTTAACTGCTCTGATACGAGAATGTGTTACTAAAGTCACCACTCAGCACCGTTAATTTGGGTTATCAGTGGTGATGGAACCATATTTTGCCAAAGGAAGATCATTCTAGTCCTTAATCGCATGTCTAAGAAGCTGAATAAATAATGGGAAGATTATGTTTTTCTCTAAAGTTTGAACAGGTCAGACATGTTTTAAAGCCTGAAGGTTTTTATTTTTTAAAATAGACTTTCTTAGAGCAGTTGTGGGTTCACAGCGAAATTGAGCAAGAAATACAGAGACTTCCCATATACTCCGGCTCCACGCGTGCACAGCCTCCCCCACTATCAACATCCCCCGCCAAAGTAAGACAGTCATACTAACGTATGACCCGATGTTGATTATTGTCATCACCCGAAGTATAGTTTACATTAGGGTTCACTAATGTACTAATGTTGACATTGTACATTCTTTGTAATTTGGACAAATCTATAATGACATGTGCCCACCATTACATGTCATACAGAGTAGATTCACTGTCCAAAAAAATCTATGCTCTATTGGTCCATCCCTCCTGCCACTTGTAACTCCTGGCAACCACAGATCTTTTTGCTGTCTCCCTAGTTTTGCCTTTCCCGGAATGTCGTGTAGTTGGAGTCCTACAGCACGTAGCCTTTCAGCCTGGCCACTTTTGCTTAGCAACATGCGTTAACATTTCCTCCATGTCTACGTTTATTTATTTATTTAGTTAGTTAGAGAGCAAGAGTGTGTGCAGGAGGGTCACAGAGAGAGAGGGAGAGAGAGAATCCCAAGCAGGTTCCACACTGTCAGTGCGTGGAACCTGATGCGGGGCTCAAACTCACAAACCCCTGAGATCACGACCTGAGCTGAAATCAAGAGTCGGACGCTTAACAGACGGAGCCACCCAGGCGCTCCTGTAGCCATTATTTTTAAAGGATCAATTTTTAATTCTCTAGTTTCCATCATCATATGGGCATTATGAACAACTCTGTAATACACTGGCTAGATATGCCATAGTTTTTTTAAATCTTTCATCCATATTGCACCCCTGGATGTTTCTGCTTTTCAGTATTACAACAGTGACTACCTTTGGGCATAATATTGTTTTCTTGATCTCTTAGGTTACATTAGAAGGTAGGAATATTGAAGGCAGCGGTTCTCAACCGGGGAAATTTTACCAGGGGTCATTTGGCAATGTGTGGAGACATTTGGGGCTGTCAAAATTGGCAGGTAGGGGGCTGTGGAGGATAGGTTTATTGGTATTTAGTGGATAGATGTCAAGGATGCCACTAAACATTCTCCCATGCACAGGACAGCCCTCCCCACTGCAACAAATTACCTTGCCCAAAACGTCCATGGCAGTGATACTGAGAAACCCTAATCTAAATTCTCAAGTATTACCTTCTTTTAATTCTTTTTAATTCTTAATGTGTATGGGAAGCAGCGCTGTTCATTGATTAAGGACATGGGTTTTGGAGTCCAACAAATTAGGAACTAGTCAGTAACCTACACCTGAGACAAATCATTTGGCTTTGATTTTTCTTATCTTTTTAAAGCAAGACGAGACCCAACCCTACATAGTTGCTAAAGCCAACACAGTATTTTTTTAACCAATACAGTATTAATACTGTAATTTTGCCAGACTGATAAATTAAAAAGTGGCTTCGATTTTATTTTATGATTGAGGTTGAACATCTTATTTAAGAGCCGCTTGTATTTTCTTTTGCCTTAAGCTATTGTTCCCTATCCGTTGCCCCTTTTCCTTATTAGGTGGTTGGTCTTAATGATCTTTAAGAATTCTCTCTGCATTAAGGAAATCAGTCCTTAGTCCGTGACTTAAATCTGTCTTACCCAGTTTAGGTTTTGACTGCGTATGTGGTCTTCAGCATGAATTTATTTTAGGTAGAATTTATTATTTTGTATTATTTTGTATGGCATACATTTATTTTAGGTAGAACTTACTATTTTTGTATGGCTTTTAGGGATTTGTTGTACTGAGGCCTTCCCCATTCCAAGATTACGTTGCCATGCTTGTGTCTGGTATTTTTGATTCTACTTTTTTGTGTTTAGATCTTTTGATCCACCTACAGTTTATTTTATGGTAAGGTATGAAGCAGGATCCAATTAGCCAGTATTCCAATACCATTTATTGAAATCTGCTTTTTCTAGGCTGTTACAGAAAGCCACCTTTATTATATAACAAGTTCTCAGGTGGGTTTGAGCTTCTATTGGGATTTTTAATTTTGTCTCAATGATAGTTTATTTTATTTTAATTTTTTAAAGCTTATTATATTTAAATATTTTATATTTAAATTATATTTAAATATATTTTAAAGCTTATTTTAATTTTTTAAAGCTTTTCCCTTCTTGTTTTCCCTTCTTGTTTATGTTTGAGAGAGAGACAGACAGAGCGTGAGTGGGGGAGGGGCAGAGAGACAGGGAGACACAGAGTCTGAAACGGGCTGTCAGCGCAGAGCCCTATGCGGGGCTCAAACTCAGGCACGGCAAGACCATGATCTAGGCTGAAGTTGGACTAAGCGCTTAACCAACTGAGCCACTCAGGAACCCCTCAATGATATATATATTTTTTAATAAGGCAGAGGTTTGGGGCACCTGGCTGGCTCAGTCAATAGAGCATGCAACTTTTGATAAATAAACTTAAAAAAATAATGCACAAGCTTAATTTTTGTAGTTTTAAATTTTTTTCTTGGGTAATCTTGCTTATTTTTTTCCTAACAGCTTTAGAATTGGCTTATCTGAGAGGTAGCAGGAATGAGTGGGTTTAAATCCTGACTGCCACTTAATGGCCCTATGATTTGGGCAAATTTCTTAGCCCCTTGCCTCAGTTTTCACATAAAAATCGTGCCACTCTCATACGGTTGTTGTGAGAATTAATGGAAATAACATAGGAAAGCTCTCAGGGCAGTGCCACGCACATAATGCATACCGTCTAAATGTTTGCTGTTTTATTAACCAGAATCCTGAAACAGGGCGCCTGGGTGACTCAGTCGGTTAAGTGTTCAACTTTGGCTGAGGTCGTGACCTCACAGTTTGTGAGTTTGAGTCCTGCGTCAGGCTTTGTGCGGTCAGCTCAGAGCCCGGAACCTGCTTCAGATTCTGTGTCTCCCTCTCTCTCTGGCCCTCCCCAGCTCGTGCTCTGTCTCTCTCTCTCTCTCTCAAAATAAATAAACATTAAAAAATAATTAAAAAAAAAAAAAGAATCCTGAAACAAAATGATAAGTGATGGCAACTGGAGATGGTAAGTAAAGGAATTTAAGGAATTTATCTTATTAAGGGGATATCAATTTTGGAAAGCTTAAGGAATAGAGAAAAAAATAAAGTCAAGTATGGATCTCAATAATTAAGGATACACTGCCTCCAAAACACTCACTTTATTTTTAAAAATATTTATTTATTTAAGTAATCTCTACACCCAATGTGGGGCTCGAACTCGTGACCCTGAGATCAAGAGTCACGTGCTCCTCCAACTGAGGCAGCCAGGTACCCCCCAGAAGACTGACTTTATTTTTTTATTTTTTTTGCTTTTTATTCTTCTTTATTTATTGGTCCTACCACGTGACCCATGTTCCTATGTGCACTGGCTACCAAAAGACTAACTTTAGGTCAAAAACAGTAATATGTTGACAGTGAAAAAAATGGGCAAATTATATTCCATGCAAATAGTAACTAAAAAAGTAGCTGGAGTAGTTCTACTAGTTTCAGACAAAATGGACCAGAAGTCAAAAGAGACTTAAGAAAGACATTCTAGGGGTGCCTGGGTGGCTCAGTCAGTTAAGCCTCTGACTCTTGCTTTCAGCTCAGATCATAATCTCACACTTTGGTGAGTTTGAGCCCCGCATCGGGCTCCATGCTGAGAGTGCAGAGCCTGCTTGGGATTCTCTGTCTCCCTCTCTCTCTGCCCCTCCTACACTCACACTGTCTCTGTCTCTCTCAGGATAAATATATATATATATATATATATATATATATATATATATATGTATATATATGTGTATATACACATATATATACATATATATATACACATATATATACATATATATGTATATATATGTGTATATACACATATATATACATATATATATACACATATATATACATATATATGTATATATATGTGTATATACACATATATATACATATATATACATATATATACATATATATACATATATGTATATACATATATATACATATATGTATATACACATATATACATATATGTATATATATGTATATATGTGTATATATATAAAAAGAAAGACATTCTCTCTATATTTTTGTTACGTACACATTTTTCTTCATTATAAGAGACAAAGACATGATGTATTAATAAAAGAATCAATTAATTAAGAAGCTATAACAATTATAAACATATGTACCAAACCAAGGAGACCCCAAATATATAAAGCATGCAATGACACTCAATGAAAAATTGAAGGAAGAAATAGAACTTCCACAGTAATAGTTGAGATTTCACTACCCTACTTTCAATGATGGATATAGATCTTCTAGATGAAAGATCAGTAAGGAAACAGCGGGCTTAAAACTCACTATAAATCAACTAAACCTAACAGACTTCACCCAATGATAGGACACTCTGCTGAGCAACAGCAGAATATTCATTCTTCTCTATTGTACATAGAATATTCTTCAGCATGGACTATATTTTAGGTTCCCAAACAAGTCTCAATAAACTCCATAAGACTGAAATCATACAAAGTATCTTCACTGACACAACGAAACGAAACTAGACATCAGTCACAAAGAGAAAACTGGAAAATTCATAGATACGTGGAAAGTAAGTGATACCATCTTTTTTTATTATTATTAAAAAAAATTTTTTTTTAACATTTATTTATTATTGAGAGACAGAGACAGACAGAGCATGAGCCTGGGAGGGGCAGAGAGAGGGGAAGACGCAGAATCCGAAGCAGACTCCAGGCTCCGAGCAATCAGCCCAGAGCCCGACCTGGGGCTCGGGCTCACAAACCGCGAGATCATGACCTGAGCGGAAGTCAGACGTTTTACTGACTGAGCCACCCAGGCGCCCCGTGATGCAATCTTAAACAGCCAATGGATTAAAGAAGAAATCACGAGGGAAATCAGATACTACCTCAAGATGAATGAAAAGAACACTGGAGAAAGTGAAAAAGATAAGTGGTTTCTAGGGGTCAGCGGGAAGGGAGAGAGGAATAGGTGGAGGACAGAGGATTCTCAGGGCAGCGAAATCTTCTGTACACTTTCATGGTGGCTACATGTCATTCCCAACCCAAAAAAATGTACAACACCAAAAGTGAACCCTAATGTAAACTGTAGACTTTGGGTGATAATGATGTGTCAGTGCAGGTTTATGGATTGTACAAACCATACGACTTTGATGTGGGACGTTGATGGGGGAGAAGACTGTGAGGGTGGGGGTGGGGGCAGGGGGTACATGGGGCCTCTCTGTACTTTTCCACTCAATTTTGCTGTGAAGCTAAAACTGTTGTAACAAATAAAGTCTATTGAAACACACACGCTTGTGTGTATACATATATATACACAACATATCAAAACCTGTGGGGATGACTGAAAGCAACGCACAGAGGGAAATTATAGCAGTAAATGCCTACACATAAAAAGAATAAACATCTTTAATGAACAATCTCACTTCACTGCCTAAGGAACTAGAAAAATAAAAGTCAACTAAACTCAGCGTATCTGGGTGGCTCATTCGGTTAAGCGTGGACTCGTGGTTTCAGCTCAGGTCACGGTCTTGCAATTCATGGGTTTGACCCCCGTGTCCAGTTCCACGATGATGGTGAGGAGCCGGCTTGGGATTCTTTCTCCCTCTCTCTCTGCCCCTCCCCTCCTCGAAATAAATAAGTAAACTAAAAAAAAAAAAAAAAAGTAAACTAAACTCAAATGTAACAGAAAATAATACAAGTGAAAGCAGAAAGGAACAAGATAGAAAAAAAAAAATAGGGAATCACCGAAACCAAAAGTTAATGTTTTGGAAAGATCGACAAAATAAATAAATCTATTAGGTAAATTAACTAAAATAGAAGACAGAGAGGAATCAAATTACTAAAATCAGAAGTGAAAGAAGGGATATTACTCCTAACTGTACAAAACTAAAAAGGATTGTAAAAGAGTGGTACGAATAACTATGTGTCAACAAAGTGGATAATCTAGATAAAATGGACAAATTCATAGACACACACAAACTACCAAAACTAAAAAAACTCAGAAAGTCAGATTAGACCTATAACAAGTAAGGAGATTGAATCAATAATCCAAAATCTCTGGGGGTGCCTGGTTGGCTCAGTTGGTTAAGCATCTGACTTTGGCTCAGGTCATGATCTCACAGCTGGTGAGTTCAAGCCCCACATCGGGCTCTGTGCTGACAGCTCAGAGCCTGGAGCCTGTTTCGGATTCTGTGTCTCCCTCTCTCTCTGCCCTCCCCCACTCACATTCTGTCTCTCTCTGTCTCTTAAAAATAAATAAACACTTAAAAAAGAAAGAATATTCATAAAATAGAAGAATAAAAAAAAGAATGGAGTTCTTGGATGGCTCAGTTAGTTAACCTTCCGACCCTTGATTTCGGTGCAGGTCATGATGACACGGTTGTGGGATAGAGCTCTGCGTTGTGCTCCACGCTGAGTGGGGACCCTGCTTGGGAGTCTCTCTCTCTCTGCCCCTCCCCCAATTGTGCATGTGCGTACGCTCTCTCTCTCAACATAAATAAACATTAAAAAAAATTTTTTTTAAGTTTTTAAAAAGTTTTAATATGTATTTATTTCTGAGACAGAGAGACAGAGCATGAGTGGGGGAGGGGCAGAGAGAGAGAGGGAGACACAGAATCCGAAGCAGGCCCCAGGCTCCGAGCTGTCAGCACAGAGACACATGGGGCTCGAACTCACAAATCGTGAGATCATGACCCGAGCCGAAGTTGTCACCCAACCAACTGAGCCATCCAGGCGCCCCCCCCCCACAAAAATTTTTTTAAATCACAAATATCTGGAAAGGCTATAAAACTACTTCCTTTCCAGCTACATATCTGTGTGAGGCTCAATCTTCATATGCTTCAACCAAGCTAGCGCAGGCAGCAGTTTGAATGCAGAAGCAGATGTGAAAATACAGTGGTCTTCTCTTAAACCAGAAGTTAAAGAGATTTGCAAAAATGTAAAACGATCTCACTGTTCTCATAATTGTTTTTTTTTTTTTAATGTTTATTTAATTTTGAGAGACAGAGAAAGGCACAGAGTACGAGCGGGGGAGGAACAGAGAGAGAGGGAGACACAGAACACGAAGCAGGTTCCAGGCTCCCAGCTGTCAGCACAGAGCCCGACGCGGGGCTCGAACTCACAAACCGCGAGATTATGACCTGAGCTGAAGTCGGACACTTAACTGACTGAGCCACCCAGGCACCCCTCATAAATTCTTAAAATATAATTATTTGTCATTTAAAAAGCTATTTACATTGATGTCCTATTTGGTTTATTAGCATTACTTTAAAATGTATTCATAAGTACTTTTTAAATCTCTCAGTTTTTTCCGTTTATTTTTATTTTGAGAGAGGGATAGAGAGTGAGTGGGGGAGGGACGGAGAGAGAGGGAGAGAGAGAATCCCAAGCAGGGTCTGCACTGTCAGCACAGAGCCCGAATTAGGGCTCAAACCCACAAACCATGAGACCATGACCTGAGCCAAAATCAAGAGTTAGATGTTTAACCCACCGAGCCTCGCAGGCACCCCTCTGTTTCTTTTTTAAGTTTATTTATTTGTTTTGAGAGAGTGAGAGAGAGACAGAGACACAGAGAGAGAGAGAGAGAGAGAGAGAGAGAGAGAGAGATAGCGTGAGTGGAGGAGGGGCAAAGAGAGGGAGAGAGAGAGAATCCCAAGCAGCCTCCACGCTGTTAATGCAGAGCCCAATGTGAGGCTCGAACTCAACAACTGTGAAATCATGACCTGAGTGGAAATCAAGAGTCAAAACCTTAACCGAGCCACCCAAGCACCCCCTAAATCTCTCAGTTTTAATAATGTGAAAAATATCCACAGAGATAACCTACATGGCTCTTTAGTGTCTTCAATGATACTTAAGAAGGTAAAATTATCCTGAGAATACCGGATTCAGATGATCTTCCTCTACCCTTAATACTGTTTTCAGATGACTTTATATATAGAAAACCCTAAAGACCACCAAAAAACTGTTAGAACTGATAAAGGCATTCAGTAGCCTTGCGAGGTACAAAATGAAGGACCCCCAAATCACTTGTGGGTGTGGTTTTTCTAAAGCCATATTGTTTTCCTTTTTTTTAATGTTTGTTTGTTTGTTTGTTTAGAGGGAGGAAGAGCACAAGTGGGAGAGGGATAGAGAGAGGGAGGGAGAGAATCCAAGCTGAGAGCGCAGAGTCCGATTCGGGGACGGATCTCATGACTCCAACGCTTAACTCACTGAGCCACCCAGGCGCCCCTCACTTGTGTTTTTTTATACACTAACCAGGAACCGTCCAATAAAGATTTTTTTTTTCCCCTGCAAAAAGCATTATTGCTTCTATCTGGCCTAGGGCTTGGGAGAGAGCTGCAGGGTGGTTAAAAAGCTGCCTAGGGGCTGCGGGGAGAGGCTCTGGCAGAAGCCCCCACGCCAGGGGGTGCAGAAGGGCCCCTCAAAAGCCGTGGGCTCCGGAGGCTGCTAGGGGGCAGGAGGGTGAGTCTCTGGAAGAGACGCTGCGCAGTCCGTCCCCGGGAGCTAGGCAGGTGCACCCCATCTTCCTGACGAGGTTCACCTGCTCCTCTAGGATCCGGTTTTCCAGCAAGACCCAGAGTGTGTGTGGGCGGGGCTTGCAGATCCAGAAGGGCCTGCTTGGGGTTTTTTCCTGGGCTGGGGCGGCTTCCACTGAGTTCAGGGTTTTGCCCTGTCAGTCTTGGGAGGCTTCTGCTCGTCCTGGAAGAGGGCACAGCCACGGTGCGGGGTTGACATCGAGGGGCTCCCAGTGCCTTGGCGCTGGTCCTCTGCCCACTGGCAGAGGAAGTGCCCCAGCCGTCCAGAGCCACACCGTCGCGGCGGAAATAGAAGCTGGGAGGGAGGGAGGGTAGGAGGCCCGCAGATGCAGGTTGATTAGGCGGCAGGCCACGTGGGTGGAATAATTCTGGCAAATCTGGGAGCTCAGTAGCTGGTCGACCACAAGGGGCTAATCTCAAAAGCAGGTGTTGGCTGGTCCCGGAGGCAGGGTGTGGTGTGAAGACGGTTCTGAAGGTTGCCTATGGACGTTGATCAGATGTTGGAAGAAATTGAAGCCTGGAGAGAGGTCAGGTAGGCCCACAGATGAAGGTTGATGAGGCAGTACCAAAGTATGGACCCACAGATTACTAATTACAAAGAGATACACTTGACAATAAAGAAATCAGGCGGACACCATTTTAACTAAATGATCAAATTTATCCCAAGCCTCCCGATGTGGTACACACATCATCATCTATACAGTACTTCTTCCAAAATTAATATTATCATCGCAAAAATAGTTGGACAAATATCGAGGGACATTATGTAAAACAACTGACCTAGACTCTTGAAAAATATTAGCCATGAAAGATTTTTTTTCTCTTCTTTTTTAAAAATGGGAAACTGCTTTCTCTTTATGTAGGCCTTAGGAAGAAAATTAACTTTGGTCACATACTCCCTTTTTAAAAAATCCAGTTTTACATATAGAAGACCAATTGATCAGAGAAGTAATTTTTTTTATGTCAAATTGGGCCAAGTTTCATCAAAAATATAACACACTATGTAATTCATATTATGTAAAGATTGCTTGGGATCGTAACATTCCAAATGTATGACAGTTGCCATCCCTTCCTAAGAGATGTGGAAGTATTTCCTTTCATGTTGCTTTGGGTCAAAGGCCAGTACCTAATCTTATGCCAACAATAATTTAGATTGCTATTGGCAGTAGAAATATCCATGATGAATAGTACTACTATTACAAAGAATAATACAAGAATATTTTTCATGAACATATCACAGTATCAGGTAAGATTTTATAAGAGAAAAATATACAGGAACAAAAAAGGTGAAACAGTTACCACAAACTATAAAATGTCCTCCCTGTAACTGTATTTGAAAGGTTGTAAAAGGATGGGATTGGAAATTTGACGGTGCTGGGGTACCTGGGTGGCTCAGTGGGTTAAGCAGCAGGCTCTTGGTCTCATCTCAGGTCATGACCTCACGGTGTCGTGAGTTCGAGCCCCACATCAGGCTCTGCACTGATGGTCCGGAGCCTGCTTGGGATTCTCTCTGCTCCCCCTCCCTCCCCCATACTCATGCTGTCTCTGTCTCTCTCAAAATAAATAAACTTAGACATTTTTTAATAACAAAGAAGTTTGATGGTGCCAATAAGAAAGAAAATTGAGGGGCGCCTGGGTGGCTCAGTCGGTTGAGCGACCGACTTCAGCTCAGGTCATGATCTCATGGTTTGTGAGTTCGAGCCCCGCGTCAGGCTCTGTGCTGACAGCTCAGAGCCTGGAGCCTGCTTCTGATTCTGTGTCTCCCTCTCTCTCTGCCCCTCCCCTGTTCATGCTCTGTCTCTCTCTGTCTCAGAAATAAATAAACATAAAAAAATTAAAAAAAAAGAAAGAAAATTGAGTATTGTATTTATTATCTTCTACAACCCTTACTCTGTCAAAATGGTTATAGTCATACCCATACAAGTGTAACCCATAGTATCTGCAGGCACTCTTTTAAATAATTATAATGTAAAAGTCTGTGCTGTATAGTCCCCCACTGTCCATTATAATAAGGCTTTTATTTGTATTCATTTTGATTCCA
Source organism: Panthera leo (assembly GCF_018350215.1). NCBI lineage: Eukaryota > Metazoa > Chordata > Mammalia > Carnivora > Felidae > Panthera > Panthera leo. The sequence goes on along the minus strand of NC_056688.1, from coordinate 16,558,103 downwards.
GTATAGTTAACATACAGCGTTACATTAGTTTCAGGTGTACAATAGAGTGATTCAACCATTCTATATCTATACATTATTCAGTGCTCATAACGATAGGTATACTTTTTTTTGTAAGTTTATTTGAGAGAGAGAGAGAGAGAGAGAGAGAGAGCGCACATGCACGGGGGAGGGGCAGAGAGAGAGAGTGAGAGAGAGAGAATCCCAAGCAGGCTCTTCCCTGCCAGCACAGAGCCCAACACAGGGCTTGATCCCTCGAACCATGAGATCATGACCTGAGCCAAAATCAAAAGCTGGACACTTAACCCACTGAGCCACCCAGGCACCCCATCATAAGAACCTTCTTAATCCCTTTCATTTATTTTACTCATCCTTCACCCACCTCCCCTCTGGCAGCCGCCAATTTGTTCTCTATGGTTAACAGCCTATTTTTTTGGTTTGTCTCCTTTTTCTTTGTTCCTTTGTTTTGTTTCTTAAGTTCCACATATGAATGAAATCGTGTGATATTTGTCTTTCTCTGATTTATATCACGTAGCATTATGCTCTCTAGATCCATCCATGGTGTTGCAAATGGCAAGACTTTACTCTTTTTTATGGCTGAGTTACACACACACACACACACACACACACACACCACATCTCTCTCTTTTTTTTTAATGTTTATTATTTATTTTGAGAGAGACAGAGACAAAGAGAATCCCAAGCAGCTCCAGCCATCAGCGTGGAGCCCGACACAGGGCTTGATCCCGTGACCATGAGACCATGACCTGAACAGAGATCAAGAGCCAGACGCTCAACCAACTGAGCCACCTAGGTGACTCTATCACATCTTCTTTATCCATTCACGTATTGATGGACAATCGGGCTATTTCCATGATTTGACTGTTGTGAATAATGCTGCAATACACATAGAGGTACATATATCTTTTTGAATTAGTGTTTTCATGTTCTTTGGGTAAATATCCAGTAGTGTAATTACTAGATCATATGGTAATTCCATTTTTAATTTTTTGAAGAACCTCCATACTGTTTTCCACAGTGGCTGTACCAGTCTGCACTCCCACCAACAGTGCATAAGTGTTTCTTTTTCTCGACATCCTCTCCAACACTTGTTTCTTGTCCTTTTGATTTTAGCCATTCTGCAGGTGTGATGTGATATCTCATTTTTTTTAAGTTTATTTATTTATTTAGAGAGAGAGAGAGAGAGAGTGGACGTGGGGGAGGGGCAGAGTGAGAGAGAGAGAATCCCAAGAAGGGACAATCTCTACACTGTCAGAGCAGAGCCCGACACGGGGCTGGAACTCATGAACTGTGAGGTCATGACCTGAGCCGAGACCTAGAGTCAGATGCTTAACCGACTGAGCCACCCAGGCAGCCCATCTCATTGTGGTTTTGATTTGCATTTCCCTGATAATGAGTGATGTTGAGCATCTTTTCATGTGTCTGTGGGCCATCTGTATGTCTTTGGAGAAATGTCTATTCATGTCTTCTGCCTATTTTACAAATTAATTATTTTTGAGTAATCTCTGTACCCAATGTGGGGCTTGAACTCACAACCTTGAGATCAAGAGTTGCATGCTCTACTGACTGAGCCAGCCAGGCATCCCTCTTCCACCCATTTTTAATTGGATTATTTGCTTTGTGGTGTTGAGTTTATATAAAGTATCTTTATATATTTTGGATACTAACACTTTATTGGATATGTCATTTGCAAATATCTTCTCCCATTGAGTAGGTTATCTTTTAGTTTTGTTGGGGATCCTTCACTTCATCCGGGTGCTCAGTTAGCTTGAAGTTCTTCAGCAGATTCTTCTTTCTCTGTGAACCACTTTCAGAGTCATTTGGACTTTCAGAATCAGGTGAATCATTATCATCATCATCATCATCATCATCTCCAGCCATATTACCTTCTGCGCCATGATCCTCCTACCTCACTGAAGCCAAGTCTACAATGTCCTCAATATCTTTCTGATAGTTTACTATCCGTACTTTGCTGATATTAAGACTCCCAGTTCTTCATTACTTTTATCTTCTCCTAAATCGGCTGCCTCCCAATTGCTAGATCCAAGATTGTCATCTGGGAGGCTGAATGCTTCATCTTTCTGCTCATGGGAATCCCTGGCTGCATTCATTGTTCTGGGTACCCAGACGGGAAATGAGGGGAAATACCGAACCCACCCATGATTCTCATCAGAATCCAATCAAGGGGCACCTGGGCGGCTCAGTCGGTTGCGCATCTGACTTTGGCTCAGGTCATGATCTCAGTTTGTGAGTTTGAGCCCTGTGTTGGGCTCTGTGCTGACAGCTCGGAGCCTGGAGCCTGCTTCAGATTCTGTGTCTCCCTCTATCTCTGCCCCTCCCTCACTTGTGCTCTCTCTGTCTCTCAAAAAATGAATACACGTTAACAAAATAAAAATAAAATAAGAGCTTTCATGAGGCATTCTGGAGTGGCACTGGTGGTGGCTGATTGCAGGCTTCTCCTCCCTTCCCTGATCACCTTCCTAATCTAAAAGATCTTTGCTGTCAACTTTGGAACACTTAGAATTCTTTCAGCAATTCTCCAGTAGTCTGTGAAAGCGATTACCTAAATTTTCTAAATTCTTATCTAAATCTTCTGTTGAGGGGCTCCTGGCTGGCTCAGCTGGTGGAGTATGTGACTCTTGATCTTGGAGTTGTGAGTTCGGGCCCCACTTAGAGAATATTTAGAAAAATAAAATCTTTAAAAAATAATAATAAATCTTCTATTGAGTCCTCACATGAACCTATGAGGTTGGTAAGAAACTGGGGTTCATAGAAATTATTACCCGAGGCCACATTGTTAAAATGTAGTGGGTCCAGGATTAGAATTTAAGGTTTATTCCTGGCCAGGCACTTTAAACACCCCGTGTATTTTGTCTTAACTTTGTCCCCAACAGTCTGATTACAAATCACATGTTCATACTGTATTTATTGAAGACTGCTTTAATTTCTTACAGAAAAGACTGTGCTCTCTACAAGGCTTTTTCCAGACTGTTAACGCGGAACAGTGATTGGTAGCGGGAGGCGCTCACTAAAAACTGGTATGTTGAATGCCATCGGTTAAAGAAGGGACCTACGAGTCCAGCCCCTAAGGGGCGCTGTTCTCACCCAAGGACCAGTACTACGGGCAGCTTTGGACTACACCCTTGGAGGTGGACTTGGCTCTCAGCCAGCTAGGCGCAGGCGGAGGCCCCGCCCCCTAGCGAGCGCAGGCGCATGCGCATGCGGTCCCGCCTCCGGGCTCTGTCCTATTCCGGCTCCCGCCTGAGTGCAGGTAGCGGGACAAATGCTGGGGAGGGGTGCCGCCTGAAGGCGGGGCTGGAGGGGGAGTCTCGGGTCTTGGGGCTCCTTTGTTAGAGCCCCAGTAAAGGTTGCCGTAACTTCCTATCCAAAGCGGAGGTGTTCCTGCAGCTGCCCCTTCTGGGATGAGGGGCAGTTCCTGGGTCTGGGGGCCTCTGAGGCGCTGCTCCGCACCAGCATGCACCTGCTTTTTTTTGTCGCACCAGTCGGTGTCTCCGTACCTCTCCGGCTGCCGGGTCTGTGGCCTCGCAGCCCGAGTCAGGTGTCCTGGGTAGCTTGAGGACACGGGGCTGGGCAGGTGCCGAGAGCCTGCGCCTGGCCCCGTCCTGCTGGGCTGAGCCACTAGGCGCCTGGAGCGAGGAGCCTCCGGGAGACTATGAGCGGTCGCCTGCTCGGCTCTCGCCTACGCCTTCTGCTCCAATTGCTTTCCTAATCGAGCGGAAAAGCCGGGGGCGTGTTGCCGGGGCCCCAGAACGCTAGCGGGCTCGGCAGTGCAGCCTGAAGTCCGCGGGTGGACCTTCCCGCCCACGGGTCGTGCTGTCACTCGCCCTGCAGCCCCCAGCCAGCCAGAGGGCACCCCACACTGGCGTCATAGGGTAAAGGGACCCGAGGCAGCTGAGTGACCATGACCGCAGGCTTTACAGGGGCTTTCAGTGCAACAGGGGCTTGCGCTGGGAAGTTCCCCTCGCTTACAATTCTGCAACTATCCATAAACAGCTACATCCCGATGTGTGCTAGGCATTGGGAGTTACAGGGCTTGAGTCAGCAGCCCTAAGAAGGCTTGGAAGTGGGGGTATGTGTCTGAGTGTGTGTGTGTGTGTGTGTGTGTGTGTGTGTGTGTGTGCGCGTGTAGAAACTAACCGAGCACCTAGTGCAGTGTCTGGCAACCAGTAAACTTTGGCTGAATGAATGAGAAGGTAGGTGGCTGAGGGAGCAGGGCTAGAGAGGGCAGCTCTGTTTTATCCCACCCCTGCCTCCCCTGGGCTCAGGCAGACAAAAGTAATTAGGTTGAGCCTTTAATCACAGCTGGTTTCACAGGCAGGCGGACAAGGAAGAGCGGAGAAAGGCAGAAATTCTAGGGACACAGCGTGCTGGCTTATGGGCAGTGCCTCCCTCTGGGACCCCCTCCAGCCCCCACAGATTCTCCGACAGTAATCTCCTGTTTTCTTGTCTCCCTCAGGACACTGGGTTCCCTACGAGCTGCCCCAGGCTTAATGATTGTCCAGAAGGTGGCTATAAAGGGAGCCTGGGAGGCTGGGTGGAGGAGGGAACAGAGAAAGCCTAACTCAGCAGATCTGGTCACTGAGAGAGCCACAGGCAGGAGCTGTGGTCCGAGGCTTCGCGTCTTGGCCACTGGGGTCTGCTCCCTTCCACCATGGCCGCCCAAGGCTACGGCTATTACCGCGCTGTGATCTTCTCAGCCATGTTTGGAGGCTACAGCCTGTACTACTTCAACCGCAAGACCTTCTCCTTTGTCATGCCGTCGTTGGTGGAGGAGATCCCTCTGGACAAGGACGACTTGGGTGAGCCACGGAAGGGCAGGGTGGTGGGCCCTGGGACCCAGGACCCGTAGGACAAGTTGGTGTTGGTGGCAGTGTCGTGCATAAAGGCACGTAGCGTGTGTGGAGCGTCTGCACAGTGGAGGGTAGGGAGAGTCGGCACACGCCGACCGGACTCTGAAAACCATACGCCTGGCTGTGGGCTAAGCACCAGGAGTGTGTAGTCGATACGCGTCTGAGGAGGGCTGCCTGTGTGATGTGTCTTCGTGTGCCTGTGACCCACATGCGCCCCCAGAGGTCTGGCTTATTCCGAGTACGTTTAGGGGGCTTCTGGGCATGGTTTCCACACCTCGTGGGTGCGTGCTGAGACCACAGGGTGCACGCTGGCCACTGACGTCGTAAGCAATGGGAACTGGAGACCTGGCACAGGAACTTCACGTGGCCCCGCACGCTACATTTCAGGGGGAATAACGTCCTCGATTCCAATTCTAAGCTCTTTGCCCCATGCCCAGAGGTGGGGGTGACAGAATTGCTAGAAGCCCTGGGTCGGCATCCAGGGTGAGGAGGAAATGTAATCAGGCATGGGTAAATCCCAGGGTGGGGCTGCCCTGTTCTCCCCTTCTTGCCCCCTGACAGCTGCAGCGGGAACTCTCCAGGTTGAAAAGTCAAGGGTCAGCCTGGGGCTAGCGCCGGCGGTGAGGAGGGGTAGCGGCGCCCCCTGAATGGGTGCTGGGATTCCAACACAGGCTGCTTCTGGTCCCCTTGGAAGGAACCTATCTCACCCTGCCAGGCACCTCTACACCCGTGACCCCATGCCTTCCTCCGTCCCTCCTGTGCCCTTGCCCTGGCCCCTGACCCCCTAGGTGTGCTGCTTCCTGCTCCCCTCCCCTGCAGGGCTCATCACCAGCAGCCAGTCGGCAGCCTACGCCATCAGCAAGTTTGTGAGCGGGGTGCTGTCTGACCAGATGAGTGCCCGCTGGCTCTTCTCTTCCGGGCTGCTTCTGGTCGGCCTGGTCAACGTAGTCTTTTCCTGGAGCTCCATGGTACCTGTCTTTGCTGCTCTCTGGTTCCTCAATGGCCTGGCACAGGGGCTGGGCTGGCCCCCCTGTGGGAAGATCCTGCGGAAGGTGAGTGTCTGCTCCCAAGAAGCCAGTTGAGACTGGCCGAGGGGATACCTACAGGGCATGTGGGAGTACCAGCACCCCCATCCCAGAGCGGGTTCCTCGGGAGTTCCAGTCCAACTCCTGTTGCTCGTCGAGATATTTTAGGAGCTAAACATGGTGGGATCAGGTGGCAGATGAGGGAATTGGCCCTGCCAAGTAGAGATGCCCTCTTCCTCGTCCCTGTAATGTGAGCTTCTAGGTCCGCCCCTGCCCCACCTGACCCTCACCTTCAACGTGTTTAACGTGGGCACCTACTCTGAACCCTCTGCCCCACAGTGGTTTGAGCCATCTCAGTTTGGCACCTGGTGGGCCATTCTGTCAACCAGCATGAACCTGGCTGGAGGGCTGGGCCCTATCCTGGCAACCATCCTCGCCCAGAGCTATAGCTGGCGCAGCACGCTGGCCCTGTCTGGGGCGCTCTGTGTAGTTGTCTCCTTCCTCTGTCTCCTGCTCATCCACAATGAACCTGCTGATGTTGGGCTCCGGAACCTGGACCCCACCCCCTCCAAGGACAAGAAGGGTGAGCACGCACCCAAGCCGAATCCCTGGGGCACCTTCATCCACCATTCATTTGGCAGACTTTCACTGAGGTCTGGCTGTATGCCTGGCCCTGTGCTAGCCGATGGAGGCAGGGGGAGGGATGGTGGTGGCAAGTTGGTGGGGAGTAAATAAAACTCTGTTCCAAGAGACACTTAAGTACCAGACAAGCGGCAGAGCCAACAAATGCTGTGTGACTCATGTTATATCCCGGTCCTTCCTCACAGCAGAGCCAGGCTTCCCTGTCCTGTCCTGGACAGCATCCTAAGCTTAAGTGGCTTGGGTGCCTTCCTCCATGTGCCCTGGTCCCTGTTTCATTTGCTGAGGCCTGTAGTGGAGGCGACAGGGTAGAACAGTGGGTGAAGGGGTGCCTTCCTGCTGGTCCCTGGCTGTGTGGATGGACTCTGGCCCTGTGGCTGGCTAATGAGTGGTGGGGGCTCAGTCGGGGCAGAGCAGCAAGAGTGGAGCCTCAGGCCTGGCTTCTCCTGCCCCCAGGCTCCTCGAAGGAGGAGAGTACTTTACAGGAGCTGCTGCTGTCCCCCTACCTGTGGGTACTCTCCACGGGCTACCTCGTGGTATTTGGAGTAAAGACCTGCTGTACTGACTGGGGCCAGTTCTTCCTCATCCAGGAGAAAGGACAATCCGTCCTCGTGGGTAAGATGAGTTTGGAACGGGGGTGGGCCTAGGGAGCAGGAGTCAATGAAGGGGATGGGAAGTTTAGGCCCAGCTTCTCTTTATCCCTTCCTTCTTTCCCTGAGGCCAGGCACTACTCAGACAGCTGTGGTCGGTCACCCTTGGGGACCCTGTACCTCTCTGGGTTTAAGCCAGTCTGGGACAACCCCAGTGTGTAACACCCACCCTTCCTTTCCCTCTTCCCACCACAACTCCCTACTCCAGGTAGCTCCTACATGAGTGCCCTGGAGGTTGGGGGCCTTGTAGGCAGCATCGCAGCTGGCTACCTGTCAGACCGGGCCATGGCAAAGGTGAGTGGGCAGACGGGACAGGAAGGAGGAGGGTCCCTTTAAATCTTCCCAGCGTGACTGGGACAGGCACCAGAGAGGCGGGAGCCCTGGGGCACGGGCAGGCTGGCATAAGCCAGTTTAGGTTGGGGGAGGTTGGAATGATTCCAGGCTGCTGTTATTTGCTGGGGGTGTGAAGGTTAAGACTCTTGGGGAAAAGGCTTCAAATGATGTCAAGGAGAGCTGGAATGTCTCTCAGCCTGGCAGTGGGCTTCTCCACAGCCCCAGGAAAACTGGGGTTGAGGAGGAAGCAGGTGCAGCTTGCCAGCACATGTCCTGACCCTGCCCCGTGGTGGAGGAAGGGATGTTGTGGAGTTTGGCCTCTGAACACAACGAGCAGGTCCCGGGGCCTCCCAGAGCTGCCCGGGGCCAAGAGCTGTGGTGGGATTGCCAAAGACCTGTCAGCAGAGGCCCTGCTGTATCAGAGTCCAGGGGTGGAGGTTCTCTGCTGCTTTTAGGCCCTGACATTGCTGGGACTGTATCCACAGGCAGGCCTATCCATCTACGGGAACCCTCGCCATGGCCTGTTGCTGCTCATGATGGCTGGCATGACCGTGTCCATGTACCTCTTCCGGGTCACTGTGACCAGTAACTCCTCCAAGGTAAATAAGGAGGGCCTGGCCCACAACAGGCACAAGGATGAGAAAGCGAGGGCCGCCGACTCTCAGGCTTCCTCTCCCTGGCTCCACCCTGGCCCAGGCCTTTCTTTGCCTCTCAGATCTCCCTTTCCAGGTCTGTCTTACCTCGTGTCCTCTTTGTACTTTGGTGCCCCTCCTGGACTCGGGACTTGGTTTCCTTTTCTTTCCTGTGCTCCTCTAGGATGTTGCTTTCTGGACTCCAGCTCTTCACCCTCTCGCTGAGCTCACAGGCTTTACGGAGCACGAGGTGCCTTATCTCTGGTTTTCTTCCTGGTTTGTCTTACCCTTGTCCTACTGTCTTCCTTGCCCCTAGCCAATCCAGCTAGCATGAGTTCTGAGAAGAGATAGCATCTAACTGGGAGGGATGGCTTCTGTACCTCCTTCACCTACCCACACAGGCCCTCGGGTTGGCTCGGTGTGGCACTCACTCCTCTAGCTCTGCCCTGTCCATTATATCAGAAAGTGGGGTGAGGGAGGTCATTTCCTGTGTCCTTACTACAGTTATTTGTTCTGTCCTCTGGCAGAGGTAGATAGGTAGGTAGGCTCTCTCAAACTCTGAATGCCACTCTGTGCTGCCCTTGCAGCTCTGGATCCTGGTGTTGGGAGCTCTGTTCGGTTTCTCCTCCTATGGTCCCATTGCCTTGTTCGGAGTTATAGCCAATGAGAGTGCTCCTCCCAACTTGTGCGGCACCTCCCATGCCATTGTGGGACTCATGGCCAACGGTAAGCGGAGTCTCCATCTCACCCCTACTTGTGCCTCGCACTTAAGCCAGCTATAGGCTGGGGCAGGCCCCGCCGGCCCTAGCCTCACAAATGACCCAGACTCTTCCCCTCCTCCTTGGCAGTGGGCGGCTTTCTGGCTGGGCTGCCCTTCAGCACCATTGCCAAGCACTATAGCTGGAGCACAGCCTTCTGGGTGGCCGAAGTGATCTGTGCAGTCAGCACAGTCGCCTTCTTTCTGCTACGAAACATCCGCACCAAGATGGGCCGAGTGCCCAAGAAGGCTGAGTGAAGACAGTACAGGCACCTGTGCATCCTCTCCCACCTGTGGACCTTCCCCTGCACAGGGCTGGGGAGGTACGGGGGCGGGGAGAAAGAAAGTGGGGCTGCTCTGGCTACCGATGAACCTTGGATCGCCTTTTTTGCTCCTTTTCCTTCGCCCAGGTGGCGCTGGAAGTTATCAGTGGCTAATGAGGTCCCAGCTCCCCATCCTGTGCTCTATTTAAAAGACAACTTTTGTTCTTGGACTTCATTAGCTCCAATTTCCTGCCTTCAAACAGGAAACCCCTACAGTGAGGGAGTCTCCAATACCCTCTTCCTCTCCTGGACCCCGCCCCACCCCACCCCACCCCACCCCACCCCACCCCACCCCATCCCATCCCCACAAGAGGTGAGGCTCCTCCTGTAGCTGCAGGGCACCAATGGGCCATGATTTCTGCCCTAAGGCCTCTTAGCACACGGTGACTGTTCTTGCCAATACCTCAAGATTCCAGGCAGAGAGGAGGCCATCACTCTCACCAATACCCCGGGAACACCGGGGCCTGGGTGGGAGGGAGGAAGACTTGATAAAGAGATTAAAACTAGATTTGATACTAAACACAGTGAGCCATTCTTTCAAAAGGGGTATTACAGACCAGAGACAGTTTTCCTTGGAAAATATTCTCTTGCTACCTGCTCTTTCCACCCCAAAAAGGACAGACTTCATTTCCTTGGAATGGGAGATCTGACATATACTCCTTTTAGCTTATGTCTCCTTTGCCTTCAACTTTACACTGTATAATTCAATGATCATTTTAGAGATGAAGCTACTGGGTTTCAGACAAATTAAATACTTTGATGGAGGGAATCAGTAAACAGTGGCTTATAATTTTTTTTTTAATGTTTATTTATTTTTGAGAGAAGGAGATAGAGGGTGAGCAGGAGAGGGCCAGAAAGAGGGGGAAACAAGAATCGGAAGCAGGCTCCAGGCTGTCAGCACAGAGCCCGACACGGGGCTCGAACTCACAAACTGTGAGATCATGACCTGAATTGAAGTCGGCCACTCAACTGACTGAGCCACCGAGGCGCTCCGAACAGTGGCTTATGATAGCATAGTCAGAAAGCCTGGGTTCAAACTCACGCAGTTAGTAACTAGCTTTGAGACTCTGAGGCATAGAGTGTCTGTACCTTGCTAAATCTCTTGTCCATAGTAGAATGTACCCCCTGAGATTAGGGTGAGGTTTAAGTTTGATAAAGCAGTAAAGGCTGGCTATAAACATTTGATAAATATTCCACCATCACCCTAGAAATCAGCAATTCTGGAACTAGACCAAGGTCCTGACTTAAAGCCCCAAGTTCATTCATTTAATGAACACTTATTTTTTTCTATTGGAACATATCTCATCTCAGAATTCTCTTCTCATTCCTGTCTACCCACCAGATCCTTTCCCCCCAAACCATCAATTAGGATAGCAAACACAGATCAAAGGAATGTTTATTTAGCATTTATGGACCTACTCCCTCCATAAATAAGTCTGTACAGAGTTGGGAAATAGGCCCACGATAGACACGGGAGGGCAGAGAGCAGTATTAAGGCTCAGGGATCAGTATGTGTCATCAGGCTCTGCACCCTCCCATTGTCAAGTGCACTAAGGAAGCTGTGAGGATCTCCATCGGAGTGGATACAGCAGACTTCCTGCTGCAGGATCTCTCAAAATTTGGGAGATCCATTGCAGGCTCAGCCTATGACCCAGGTCCAAAAGTTCCAGCCTTCTCTGCCACCTCCAGGGCTAACTTCAGGTTCTGGTCAAACAGCTCACACCTAGGCCAGACCCAAGTGGCACAGATGAGGACAAAGTGTAAAGTCTCAGACTCTTCCCCACTTTGGGTGCCGAGGTAGAGCCAGTGGAAACTCTTCCGTGAAGAAGGATATGAACCCCATAGGAAAGTCTTTAGTCTTTCAAAATAGCAAGAAAAGGCGTCACTTTTGTTTTATTTGAAAAATAACTCTTCTTACACTTTTGAAAAATATCCTTGGGGAAGAGCACAAAGAGAAGGGCGAGGACGCTTTGACCAATATCTGGGGAGGGCGACTACCTACCTGATAGGCATTTCCAGGGAGTAGAATGGATTCTTGAGGGCAAAGTCTGAGTAAATCTCATAAATCTTTCGGAGAAGAGAATCTATTCCAGCTTGCCTGGGATCTGCCAGTACCACAAACTTGATCCCTGGAGAAGGGCCAGGAATGGTTACCAAAGAGTGGAGAAAAGCAAATAACATCATCCTGTGTGTGTGTAGCATTTTCATAAGCCCATTTTTACTTTTATCCTATTGCTCCGTAAAGCAGGAAAACCAAGACTGTGCATCTGTAAGACCAGAGCAGTAACATGACTTTATCACATCACCCAACTGATTGAGACCAAGCTTTGATTTCTAGCTCTGTCACTTAATTCCTAGTCTTGTGGTCCCTCGGCAGCAAGTGCCAGGCAGGAAACAAATTCAGGAAGTTTTCAATTATCCCCATTAAGGGAGTGAGGCAATGACATGATCCAAAGGTCATTTCCATTTGGCATTCAAGTTTCATTTGGAAACACTTACCAAAACATGTGCAACATTAAGGTTTTATCTGCACACAAGATAACCATGGCTGAGCGTGCTGGGTGGTGTGGGCAAAACTGGCATCAGATTAAATATTGGTTTTAGAGTTGCAAAACAGATGTGTCTGTGCAATTGTCCCAGGAAAAGCTAACCACCACCCCCTTGCTTACCAAAGTTGTCTCTGGTCAGTCCCTTCCCCCAACCAGCCCCCAGTGCATCCCTTTGGCCTATCTGAAGACGCATACCTGTCAGTGTCTGGAAACAGTGCAGTTTGAACGTGTCGGTCTCCAGCATCTCAATGCCTGAGCTGCCCTGTTCTGGAGACAGCTGGGAACCGATTGCGAACAGCCTATTTGCAAAGGAGGTAAGGTTGGGAATGCACCCCACTGTTTTAAGGGAGGGGTGCTGCTCAAACTTTTCCACTGAAGTAACCCTAGCTGCTGAGGAGTTTACATTACACTCTGAGAGGTCAGAAGAGGCAGTGTGATGGTTTGTGAGTTTGAGCCCCGCGTCAGGTTCTGTGCTGACAGCTCAGCCTGGAGCCTGCTTCAGATTGTGTCTCCCCTCTCTCTGCCCTCCCTCTCTTGCTTGGGAGCTCTCTCTCTCTCTCTCTCAAAAATAAACAAACATTAAAAAAAAAAAAAAAAGGAAGAGGCAGCTTCCTCAATTGCCTAGCAGAAGCACCAAAATTTCTTTAAAATTCATTTGAACTTTGCATGTAGTTTACACTCCTACTCTGCTGTAAAGCATTTTACCTTGAAAGCTTTGGGTGAAATTAACACTGGGACTATGCGCCAGGGTTACTTACCCCATGACTATAATTATCCAGCATAAGTCATACTATAGTTGAGAGCAGGAAAAGGTCTTAAAGATCATTTAGTTCAGTTACCTTAAAGACTTAGAAACTAAAGCTGAGGGAAGTTGACTTACACAAGATCACACCATTGCCAGTATTATCTAAAGCCTAGTTATACTGGACTCGTTCTTTTTCTTTTCATAACACAAGAACTGATGACCTAAAAGGAGGCAAAGAGGGGCGCCTGGGTGGCTCGGCTGGTTGAGCGTCCGGCTCTTGGTTTCCGCTCGGGTCACAATTTCCTGGCTCCTGGGTTCGAGCTCTGCATCGGCTCCCTGCTGACACTGCAGAGCCTGCTTGGAAATCACCCTTTCCCTCTCTTTCTGCCCCTCCCTTGCTTGCGCGTGCTCTCTCAAAATAAATAAGCTTAAAAAAGAGAAAAGGCAAAGAAAGGTAAGCACTGCTGCTCAGGAGACTTCCCGCAGAACCACACTAATCCAGCTAGCCTAAGGGCCAAGTGAAGGCCAAAAGGCACTAGCCAGGGTTGGGGGACTTACGAGTGAAACATGGAGGCCAGCATGAGCTTCTCATTGGAGGTGAGGCGGGGTCGGCCGAACCGAATGGACACCGGGTAATTAGCAGGGTTGCCCAGGTACTCCAGCACCTCTTTCCCATCGGCCGTGTACTTGCCGTTCACGTCCACGCCATTGATGGCCAGCACTGCGTGGCCCACTGTAGAGGTGAAGCTAAGGGTCAACGAAGCCCCAGCGTGGGGACTCCGCTGATGGGACCAGCGACCCGGCCTCACCCCCTCTCCCCCCACCCTACTGCCCAGCAGAGACACCAGCCCACTCCGCAGCACCGGGCCCGCCCATCGGACGCAATCCTAGCCCACCCCGGATGCCGTCGCGCTGGCCGAAGGCAACCAGCACACGCTCGTCGTGCAGCTTGAGCAGCAGATCGAGAGGGTAACTGAAAGTTTTCTCAGCCTCGGCCCGTGGCGCGTAGCTGTCCAACTGGTAGATGAGGCCGCCAGCTTTGTTCACCACGTACACGCTAAAAATCGCCATTGCGGCCGCTGCCCCTCAGAGGCGGGGATTCGGCTTCTTCCAGACGGCCCCGCCCCGGAACCGCAGTCGCGGGACCCGCCCCTCGCCCCCGCCCCCTCCTCCCAGCCTCGCAAAGCCGGCGCCTGCGCACTTGTAGCACCACGCTTAGCGGGATCGTGGGGGTAGTTACGGAGGCCGGCAGATTGTTTTCTCTCTTTATTAGTTTCCAGGACCAGGGGATAGCGACGTGTGACTACCTCACAACTAGCGGCAAAGTCCAAAAGGCCGCGGACAGTGTTCGGGGTGCGCGGCTGGGGAACGACAACCACCCTCCCTGCCGCCCGCTGGACGAGGGGGCTGGACCTACGACCTTCCGCCGCTGGCTCCGCCCCTTGCCCCGGAAACGCTTGCTGAGGGTTTCTGGGCCCGTGCGTGAGCGCCGCTTCCTTTTTTGTCCGACATCTTAGCGAGGCTGCGGTGTTGGCTGTTGCTCTCTGAGCTTCGTTATGGTGAGCTCTTCCGAGTGGGAAACTGGTGCGGCTGTGAGAGCCGGGAAGCGCTGGGACGGGGTGGAGGCGGCACCAGACGCAGGGCCCCAGATTTGCCGGGCTGCTTCGGGCGGGCGGGGGGATTGCTCCACCCATGTGCTCAGGTAGTGGGGTTCGGGCGGGGTGGGGGCGCCGTTGGAGACGGAGCGTGGGGCTGCCGTGTGATCTGGCTGCGTTCTCCCTTTTCCGCACAGCCGCCCAAGGACGACAAGAAGAAGAAAGATGCCGGGAAATCGGCCAAAAAAGACAAAGACCCAGTGAACAAATCTGGGGGCAAGGCCAAAAAGAAGGTAGGCGTGGAGTCCTCCAAGAGTGGGAGACACTGGGGACGCCGGGCCCGTGTAGCTGTAGTAATAAATGACGTGTGTAGTAAATGGCTTTTAAGGTTGTGGCGTCTAGAGTCCGAGGACTAGAATTGTGCTCTCAAACCGTTTTGTGTTTGGAAGAATGGGGTGGTACACAGTGTGAATGTAGTCTGATGGTCACGTGGTGTTCTAATTGGTTTAGTGGGGCTTAGCCTACACCCGAAACTCTTGCAGATGTGTTCGGGGGTGGTTGTTTTTTTTCTTTTTAATCTAACTTATCTTGGATAACGTAAATGGCAACGGGGTCTTTTTTTTTGTATGTTGGTTTCAGATTACTTGAATCTTAGTTTGCAGAGTTGCTGTAAATTCTAAATTTTGTAGATTTCTGCAGGGCAAGAACAGACAACTTTGCAGTATATTCCTATGGCTATGGAAGAAAAGTTCCGGTGACACAGATGGTTTGGTGAGGGAAAGAGTAATTTCTTCCAGGGAATGCTGACTGTCCTTTTTCTTTTGGGAGTAGAAGTGGTCCAAAGGCAAAGTTCGGGACAAGCTCAATAACCTGGTCTTGTTTGATAAAGCAACGTACGACAAACTCTGTAAGGAAGTTCCCAATTATAAGCTTATAACTCCAGCTGTCGTTTCTGAGAGACTGAAGATTCGAGGTTCCCTGGCCAGGGCAGCTCTTCAGGAGCTCCTTAGTAAAGGTGAGAGGGGTAAATCCTACCGGTGTGCTTTTGCATGTAAAACTGGCCTGACCATGTTAGCCACCTTAAATGTGTTTTTTACTGGAATTTATTAAAATGGGCGCAGGCTAACCAGTGATTGTAATATTCTAACATGCTATCTCTAGGGTAGACCTCAAAGCGGGGTTCTTGGCCAGTGTTGTGTCATGTGGTGAAGCACAGGGATTTCTTGTGGTCTCAAGTGAATAAATCCACTTTAAGAGTCACAGAATAGGGACATCAGTTGGTTAAGCATCCAACTCTTAATTTCGGGTCAGGTTGTGATCTCCTAGTTCATGGGAGGCTTTGGGCTTATGCTAACAGTGCAGAGCCTGCTCGAGATTCTCTCCCTCTCCTTTCTCTGTTCACACTCTCTTGGTCTCTCTCAAAATACAGTTACAGAAGTAACCCAAATGTACTGAAATACAGTTACTAAAATATTAAAAGCTTTGATAGTAAATCATTTTTTATTTCTGGGTTTTAAAAATCGAGTGGTGGGTCTACTCATAATCTCACTTTAATAGGAATATATATATTTTAAGCCCCTGGAGTGTCTAGTATGGAAATATAGTGACTTTTAAGTTTTATTAAAGTACAATAAGGGTAACCATCCCAAGAGCAGATAGTGGGTCCCTCGTTTAGAAAGGATAAATCAAATTAGATGATCACCAAGAAACATAGGCATGCTTGCCTTTGTTATTAAACTCTCATGCTCAAATTCAGTATTTCTCACGTCTGTGAAGTATTTATTTCATAGGATTGTGTGAAAACCTTATCCTTATTTTCTCCCCAGGACTTATTAAACTCGTCTCAAAGCACAGAGCTCAAGTAATTTACACCAGAAACACCAAGGGTGGAGATGCCCCAGCTGCTGGTGAAGATGCATGAACAGGTAGGCAAGAACCTACGGGCTCATCGTGTAGAAAGTATACATCCCCCTGCTGCATAAAGGCTTTATGATTGTGATTTTTCTTTTTCTTTTGCAGATTCCACCACCAACTGTACATTTTGGAAAATAAAACTTTATTAAATCAAATAAGTGGGTATGTGTCTTTTCCTAAGAAAAGCAGTTACAAAGGATAAGAGAGAAGAGCAGGTATGGGTTTGTTGGCTTGGCTTTGTGCCTCATGGTGGTTGGAAAAGTATCAGGAAACATTTGGCTTTTTTTCTTTATGTGACTGTTTGCTCCTTGCTGCAGCTTCCGTTTTAAATTGATGTCTGAAAGAAAGTGAAGGGTTAACAGGATGAAGGCTGAGATCTCTCCAAAGGGGTAGTGGGTTGGGGTCCTGGCACTGGGCCCATACCTAGATTGCCAGCGGCGTCCATTATTCCAGACGCGGCCGAAAGAGGGCAGCCAGCCTACACTGGTGCTGGTGTTGTGATCAAAGTTGGCCCCAACTCTGTCTGGGGGGAGTTTCTTCAATTTCTGTTTTTCTTCTACAAAGAAGTAAACAGTTTTCTTTGAGTAGGAAAACTTAACCCATTCCCACTCTGGAATTTTTTTTACTTACTTTCTTTAAGAAATTCTTCATAGGAGGGCCCTATTTGTTGGTTTCCAGAGCTGTATTCCTCATCTTGGACCATCCAGGGAGGTGTAGCTCCTGGAAAAGACCCATTCAGCAGAAATTAAGGCAAAGTTTTAGGCTACTGTGAAACTGCCCAAGGTAAAAGCTCTTAACTGATTGATAACTAGAAATGTTCAAAAACAAAACCCAGGACCTTGGGAAGTTGAGGGCCCTGGACTAATTTAAAGAAACACACCTTACATGTGACATGATGTGCTGATATTTAATACCTTTGTTGAGGCATAACTGACATACAGCTGCACACATTGAAAGTGTACGATCTGAAAAGAAAAACCCTTAGAAATATTTCCTGTACCTCCCCATATCCCTGTTCACAGCCCCAGGGAACCATGGGTTTGCTTCTGTTACTCTAGTTTGCATTTTCTAGGACGTACCTGGTTTTGGTCTGGCTTCTAACAGTTTTGAGATTTATCTATGCTGTGCTTAACAACAGTTCCTTCCTTGTTGGGCACTACTCTGTCGTTGCTTTGTTGAGGGGCATATGGGTCGTTTTCAGCTTAGAGGTACTACAGATAAAGCTGTGACCATGTGTGTTGTAAGCCTGTGCGCAGGTAAGCTTTCTTTTATCTTGTAACGTCTGTATCCTATAACAGTGGGTATGTGTTTAACTTTTTAAACTCCTGAGCCATTTTCCAATTGGTTCTGCTATTTTACATTCCTGATAGCAGTATATGAGCGTTAACACAGTCCATCTTTAATTTTAGCCACTCTGATGAGCATCTTTTTACATGACTTCTGAGTTTTGAGTTTTTCATGTATTCAAGATACAACTCTATCTTGTTACCCACAAGATAGTACTCCATACTGTACTTTAAAATTTTTTCTAAATTTATTTTGAGATAATGCGAGTAAGGGAAGGGCAGAAGGGGAGAGAAAGAAACCCAAGTAGGTTTTGCACTGTCAGTGCACAGCCCAACATGGGGCTCAAACTCACAAAATGAGATCATGACCTGAGCTTAACTGACTGAGCCACCCAGGGGCCCCCGGTAGTACTTAATCAGTTTTACTCTTTAAAATAATTGTTTCTTACCATCTGAGAAACACTGCCTTAGGCCTTACCTGAGTGGATGTTACCAATTCCTGGCGTGTCCTGTAGTTAGAAATGGAGGGGAAAAATCCCAGATGAGAAGCCAGGACAGGGTGGATACTCCTAGCTAGAGAAAGGACAAACCACAGGAGGCGGGGAGGGGTAGTGGAAGCACTACAAGTGCTAGTTCTGTGCCCTGGTTTGAAGTTAAATCCTAAGAGCACAGATAACTGAGAAACAGTCTTGTCCTCAAGAGACTTCTGGGTCTCCGTAATGAAGATGTCCAAAAACAGAATGCCTGCTAGATGCCGGTAAGCAAAACCCTTTACTCATAGGGCGTATGTATCATAGGGGAAGAGAATTGAACATAAATCACACATTATATTTGCAGCTTTTTACATGGTACTAAGTACATTTATAACAGGCAACCTGTTCAGATAATCATTCCATGAAAAGGTGACATTTGAACTAGGCTGAAGGAAGGTAAACGTTACTTAAGGCAATGATAACTACATGTGCAAAGACAGGAAGCACAATACGGCTGGCGTAGACAACATAAGAATAGGTGAAGCAGTGACTTTCTGTGGGACAGGAGTGCAGGAGGAATAGAAACTTGCGGGAAAGTGTATGTATCTGGAGGCCATCTTCTAGTCAGGTGATGGAAGAGGAAATAACTCATCCACAGTTAATAGAATAATAGAATGGTAGAGGTTAGCTTCAAGTGCTTATGAGATATTTATAGATATCCTACATTGAGTGGGACTTGGGGGTTCTGCAAAGGCATTGGGGCAAAGGTGTGATGAGATCACTGGAGGGTGAGGAAATGGGTCTGAGAACATACTATGGAACAACACAGAAAAGAAAGGTAGGAAGGGTTAGAATAGGTACGAAACCCAGGAGAGATGGTGTCCTGGGAACTAAGGGGACATTGGCCCTTCCTGGCTGGCTTATCCATTGTACCTGATGGCCAATGAATGTCAAAGGTTGTCCTGTTTCCATCCAGTCAAGCTCCGGGGCTGGTGGCAGGTCCAAGTAGGAAGGCTGCTGCGAGGCGGAGGCCACTTGACTGAAAAAGACAGACAGGAGCCAGGCTGGCAGATGAGGTCCTTGAGCCATGAGGATGGCACAGATGAACTTTGTTCCCATTTCCCAGCCAGAAAGTTACAGAAGGCTCTAACATGTCAGACCCTCAACAAGAGTCCTTAACAAGTTTACCTGTTGGTCCCTTTCCAGCTTCCAAGCGCTGAAGAGCCTTCTTCTGGGTCTGGCACTGCCTGAGGCTGAGTTTGATTCAGGAAAAATAAATGTGTCTAGGACCCTTTAACAGTCTGTCTTGGCCATGCTCCCACCCTTCAGAAGGAAACTAGCATATGGAGGGTACTGTCCTCGCAAACTTCCCTCCGTCCCTCCCTCCTCCCTTCCCTGCCTTGCCCACATTGCCACTGACAAGGCCTGCCCCCCTGGCAGACAGTTAAGGGAATTCAAGCTGAGCAGATGAAGCATGGAGTCCATGAGTTCTCTTAGAAGAGCTGGTAGGTGAAATGCTGGACCTGGAGAACCAGGGATCAAATGGATTTGGATACTGCTCTGGCTCCTCCGAGGGAAACCAACCTCTAAGACGGACCGAACCAGCTCCCGCCGGCTGTGCTCCACCTCACGGATCTGAGCTGCCATCTGTGGGAGAGAGGCTGCTTAGCTAGGTACAAGGTCGTAAGGTTGGGTCCTCCAGAGGCCTTTCTTTCAACTCACCTCTTTGACTACTTCATCCTCTTTTTCCTCATAGGAATCCAAACCTTTCACCATGGATTTCTTGAATCTAAAGAAAAAGGGCAAGTCAGCCAAGAACTCCAATCCCTGCCAGTTATGAAAAGACCTTCAGATCACTTTTTCTTTAAGTTTTGGTAATTTCAAAATCAAAATAGAACGAAGAACACCAATGTACCTTTCAACCAGATTCACTGTTAACATTTTGCCATACTGGCTCCACTTCTCTTCTATGCACACATTTCCTTTTTCCAAATCAAAAATGGGCTTTAGAACATCATGAGACTTAACTGAAAACTTCAGCATGCACCTAAGAACAGGAAGAGCCTAAGATACCATGAAACCATTACATACGTAAGAAAATCAATGATCGGAGCACCTGGGTGCTCAGGTAAAGGTCCGACTCTTGATTTCAGCTCAGGTCATGATCTCGTGGTTTTGAGATCGAGCCCTGCACTGGGCTCTGTGCTGAGCATGGAGCCTGCTTGGGATTCTCTCCCTCTCCCCAACCCCCAACGTGCACATGTGTACTCAAAACATTTTTTTAAAAAAATCAATTATCCTTTTTTGATCAATTATCCTTTTGAATTGGTCCATATTTGGAACACCACCAATATGCTTGCAGTTGTTTTTATCTTACATACACATGTAAAGGTATCAGAATAATACCAATACTACTGATCCCACTATCACAAAAAAACTACTAAGCAAGCCTCAATTTCTTTGCAGTTTTTTAGTCCTTAGAGCCTTCTTGAGGGTATACGGTCCGAATTTTGTGTTCAAGTTACTTAAATTCTTATTCTTTTGTGATACCAATTTATATACAGTTATGATAACTTGTCACTGTTGGCAGTTAATTTTAGGATTTGCTTTCTGGCCTGATCTGAATATGTAAAACGCTGAGGGAATGGCTCTACCACGGTGCCCTGGCAGCCTTGTGCCCATCCCTACGGGCAAAGCCTAGAACTGTAGCATCAGAGTCTTAGCCGGACGCTTGTGTGATGCCCCTGGAATACGAGAGGATGGCAGAGCTGAAAAGCTGCTGTGGGGCCATCTGCCACTCGCCTCCCGACCTCCCCCAGCACCCCCGGGCCGTCATGAGAGTCTGTCATCGCCTCCGGGCTCTGATGGCAGTATGCTGCTTTCTGCCCACTCAGATTAAAGCTGTAGGCCAGACTGGGCTCCCCAGCAGCAGGGTGCCCCGTGCTCACACTGCAGTTAGCTAGCTCTTTGTGTTTCAGGGTGGTTCTTTCTGGAGGGTGGGGCCAGGACCTGGGAAGTGGGCACTTGAGGTGTATCCTTTTTGCTGCGTATGTGATGAACAGTCTAAAGAGGGCTCGTGGTATCTTTACTGGTCAAATTAGGCTTGGTTTTGCCTTGTGCGTGTGACCCTGAAATTTGTAAGATTCAGAAGTCAAAACTAATAAAAAGTTCAGGGGCGCCTGGGTGGCTCGGTCAGTTAAGCGTCCCGACTTCGGCTCAGGTCACGATCTCACGGTTCGTGGGTTCGAGCCCCGCATCGGGCTCTGTGCTGACGGCTCAGAGCCTGGAGCCTGTTTCTGATTCTGTGTCTCCCTCTCTCTCTCTGCCCCTCCCCCACTTGCACTCTGTCTCTCTCCGTCCCAAAAATAAATAAACATAGAAAAAAAAAAAGTTCAAAGTGTCCATCCTCGCAATTCTCAATTATAACCTTTTCTGCTCAGCTATCCTTTATTCACCCACCAAAACCATCTGGAGCTGGGTCAGGATGTAAGGAGTGAGTGCTTTTTGGCCTCAGTTTCCCATCTCCTGCCTGTATGAACCACAGATTTGAAGGCAAGGGAGTAAGTTTTAGGCATTTCTTACCATCCCCTCATCATTCTCCACACTGAGAACAGACATGAGTTTTTCTGTAACTTTGGCTCTGGGATCCCCTTGGGCTCCGTACCCCATAATCTCAATATAGTCCCAATAAACATAGTGTGAGGCTGCCTGTGTCCTCTTCCTGAAGCAGTCAGCACTCACCCCCACTCCGTGCTGACCAGCTTCCTGCACTCCAGTTTCTCAGGGTCCTTCAGAGGCCAGTTAAAATAGAGTCTAAAACTATTGACACTGGGGCAGTACCAGTTTCTTGCACACTATAACAAGCCTGTTCTATTTCTAAAGGACTTCATCTTCTCTGTACCACGCATTTAAATAGTTGGTTATAGTCAATTTTTGTTATATACTATTCTCCATTTGCTAACGGCATTGTAAATCCCACCTCCCCCCCCCCAAGTAGATATAAACCTTTCAAGGACTGTCACACTTTTGTGTCCAGTATAGTGCCTAGCACCATGAGTGCTATGAAAACGATAGACACTTATGAAGTCCCTACTGAATTTTCCAATTAGTAGAGGAAGCTCTAGAACCTGACCCAGACCCAGAGAAGCCCTGTTCTGTTAGTTCACCTTTCATTACCAATGACTTACCGTGCATAGTCTTGGGAGGAGATCAGAAACTTCTCTTTCATCTGGAACTCCGCCTTGTTCTCCCACCAGAATCTGTTGGTTGCTTTCTTGTGCTCCGGGCTGAGAAGGAAGGAATCATCTCAATGATCTATTACAAAACATTACTCAGCTATGCAGACATCAGATACGTAGTGCACACTGACATCGGGGTTTCTGCCTCTGGGCAAGGCTGACGATACTGTATCAGTCTCTTCCAGATGTCCAGTCTCCCTCTTCCAAGAAAAACAGAGGCATCTGATAGACGATGGGAGGTAATCCCGAGCCAGCTACCCAGCTGGCCTTCCCACCACTACCGCTGGGGCCATGGAAGCCATAAACCCTTCTACCCCTAAAGAATGCAATGCCTAAAGGTGACTCAATCCACCCTCATCAAACCATCAAAGCGTTCTTCCTCTCCCCCACTCCTAAACCCTCCCTCCCACACAAGCAGGCGAGTGGGCTGGATGAGGCTCCCAGGCCGCTTCTCACCTGGCCAGATGCTCCAGCAGCCCCCCGTGCAGCACGGTCAGGTTTCCGTGGCTCAGGTGTTTCCGCACCTCACGGCCGCAGCACAGGCACCAGCAGCACCGCTCGTGCTCCGGCACGTAACGCTCCACCTGAGCGGCGCGGATGGCTTTGCGGGCGGCCTCGACCTGCGGCGGGGAGAGGCCGTGTAGGACCCCAGGGGTCCCCCCGCACCCCACACCCTCGCGCTCTCACCGCAATGCCCGCATCCCCGCCCCCAGGCGGGCCGCGGCCCCCTTCCGCCTCCCGCCCGCACCTGGGGCAGGAGCCGCTCCAAAGCCTCCTTCAGCTGCCGCTGGTGCTTGCGACTATACACGTGTCCGCGACCACAGAAGAAGGTCTGGCGGCACAGAGGGCAACGCTGCGCGGGCGCCATGGGCCCAAGACCGCGTACCCGCGACGACCTGCCGATCTCCGGCCATTCGGTGACCCCTGACCCCCTCGGGGCGGGGCGAACCCAGCGGCCCCTGCGGCCCCCAGCGGCCGGCAGGCGCCACTGCAGGCCCTTCTGCGGCTGCGCGAGTCCTCTCCGGGGCTCCCCGTAGACGCGCAGACCCAGCCGTCCTCAAGATCCCCAGATGCCGTCTACCTAGAAAAAGTGGCAGCACCGCTGTACAGATGCACCGAAAGGACACACGCAACAGGTGACACTGCAGGACCACAAATCGCACGCATGTCGGGGCATCGTCAAGGACCCGCATCAGACACTGCAACAAATCATAACTAGTATTATTAGGGTGCTCACTAATGTCCAGAGCTTTACATTACCTGCCTGACCTGATCCAAACAATGTGACGCACTACCGTTACCGGCATTTTACAGATGGGAAAACAGGCACGGAGAGAAAGGAAC
The DNA here is from genome assembly GCF_018350215.1 of Panthera leo. NCBI lineage: Eukaryota > Metazoa > Chordata > Mammalia > Carnivora > Felidae > Panthera > Panthera leo. Next base: position 16,534,711 of record NC_056688.1, on the reverse strand, counting down.
TTTGTGGAAGGTTGCACAGGTGTTAAGCATCAAAGGCAGCACCTTGGGTTTCAGTGTTCATCAGTACCAGCTGGCAGTAAGGAATACATGCTGGAGGTGGCCTTAATTTAAGACCTAATCACAGCTGTACCCTTGCGGGGTATTCTGAGCAGCTGTTCCTGTAAAGGGGAAGCTATAAAGGGTACAGAATCATGGCTGAGGGTTAACAGACATTTTTATTCTGTAAACATGCTCATCTAGTGGAATTTTCATTCTTTACAAGCTGCTTTTCCCAGAAGGAACAGCCTTCCTGTCTGTCCTGCTCCCCTGAGCCTGAGGGTCTAAGGTGAATTGCTCCCTTACATGGCTGGAATCCCCAGGCTGTGATCTCCACCTTAGAGCATCCCCCCCAAAAAACCTGAGGCCCAGCGCAGACCTTACTTACATAATGTGTAATGTGCCTGGGTGGCTCTGTCCGTTAAGGGTCCAACTTCAGCTCAGGTCATGATTTAGCTGTGAGTTCGAGCCCCACGTGGGGTTCTCTGCTGTGAGCACAAGGCGCGCTTCCGATCCTCCATTCCCCACGCTCTCTGCCCCTCCCCCGCTTGCACGCATGCACATGCGTGCTCTCTCTCAAAAATAAACATTAAAATAAAAAAAATTTTAGATGTGCCAGACAGGGGCACCTGGGTGGCTCAGTCATTTAAGTGACTGACTCTTGATTTTGGCTCAGGTCATGATCGCAGAGTTTGTGAGTTCAAGCCCTGTGTCTGGCTCTGCACTGGCAGCATGGGGCCTACTTGAGATTCTCTCTCTCTCTCTCTCTCTCTCTCTCTCTCTCTCTCTCTCTCTCCCTCTCCCTCTCCCTCTCCCCCCTCTCTCCCTCTCTCTCTCTCCTTATGTACCCCTCCCCCACTTGCTCTCTCTCAAAATAAATAAACTTTAAAAAAAGATAAGAAAAAGAATGTGCCACACAAAACTAGCACAGAGTCCCAAATTTCCCTTACATTTGTTACCAGTACTGGCGCATTAACCTGGATGGGCCACCATGTCTGTAGGTGGATATTCAGTTAACTATGCATAATTCAGGCCCAGAAAGTAGCCAGACTCCCCTTCAGATCTTGACTTCCTCTTTGAGCTCCCCTTTAGATTCAGGCCTCTGACAGATGTGACTCATTTTGAAGACCCCCACAACACTCGATTCCTTGACCTCCCATCATTTCCCTGGGAGGGTCCATCCTGAATCTTGTCTGCCCCAAATTGCTCCTTCTCTGAATTCAAATTCTGCAGTTATATCCCGACCACCATCTTCCATTCTTGAAGATGAGCGCTCTAATCAGTTCACTCAGAAAACTATTCAGTATCTACCAGCGACTTTGGTCTAGGTTTTCAAAGTGTGGCCTCCGGGTCAGCAACAGTAGAGCCTGTCAGCTTGTTAGAAATGAGAATTCTTGGGCCCATCACAGAGGTACTGAATCAGAAACTCTGGAGCGGGGCCCAGAAAGCTTCAGTTGAATGAGTCCTTCAGGTGATCCCGATGATCAAGCAAGTTTGAAAATTACTGGTCTAGGTCTTCGGTCCTTGGCTTTGCTCTACCCACCGGATCCCAGGACTATTTCTACCATAATTTTATGGCAACCTGTTACTTCACTTGACCTTCCAAAACTTCATTTCATCAAACCCCAAGTGCAGATCAACCCAGTCATCTGTTTTCCTCATTTGTTCCAAAGCTACTTAGTCTACATCGCTTCGACTTCTACCTTCTTAGCCCCCTGCAATTTTGCTTTCGAAGCCGTCTCCCTAAAGTTCTCCACTACCGAGTGTTCATTCAGTTGCCCACCGAACTTGACTTGTGTGAAATGGAACTCAACGTCTTCCACTTCAGAACATCCCCTATTATCATGCTTCCACTGAATACAGCCAAGCTAAAGCCTGGAGTTTGGGGGAGGGTTATCTTGACACTTGCTTTTAGTCAGTCCCCATATCCACCCCACCCAAGTTGTCTTCTTGGGTTTCTGAGATTTCTTTTTATTTTTTGTTATTTTTTTTAATGTTTGAGAGAGAGCGAGAGAGAGAGAGCGTGAGTGGAGGAGGGGAAGTAGAAGAGGGAGACACAGAATCTGAAGCAGGCTCCAGGCTGTCAGCACAGAGCCTAAGACAGGGTTTGAACCCACAAACCGTGAGATCATGACCTGAGCCGAGGTCGGATGCTTAACTGCCTGAGCCACCCAGGCACCCCTCTGAGATTTCTTGTATTTATTTATTTTGAAAGAGAGAGAGAGAGAGAGAGAGAGAGAGAGAGAGAGAATAAATCCCAAGCAGGGTCCATGCTAATAGCCCCAATGCTGGGCTCGATCTTATGAACCGTGAGATCATGACCTGAGCCAAAATCAAGATTCAGGTTGCTTAACTGACTGAGCCAGCCAGGTGCCCCTGGATTTCTGAGATGTTTAAAGCCTGTTCTCTATTTTTTTTTTTTTTTTTTTTTACTCCTAAGAGCATACCTTGTTTCAATTCCCTTGCTCTCTTACTTGGATTCATACAAAATCTAACTGGTTTCCAAGTGTCTGGTCTATTTCAGCTCCATTTATCCTCTAGACTCTGGTTTTAAGAAAGTCTCTAAAATGACTTTCTGGATAGGGGCACCTGGGTGGCTCAGTGAGTTAAGCGTCAGACTCTTGATTTTGGCTCAGGTCATGATGTCACAGTTCATGGGTTCAAGACCCCATCGGGCTCTGCACGGACAGTGCACCTGCATGTGTCTGTCCTGTCTTTTCCTTGGAACAGGTCACTTTTCCTTCCCACCCCATCGCTGCTCCTCTGTACCTCCCAGCCTCCACCTCTGCCTCAGAGGAGCAGAAGCAGCTACCCACAGAGCATGGCTGGCTTTGGGTGCTTCTGGACAAGTGCCAGCTATTGTTTTCTAGACCTGGGGAAAGACCCAGGGCTAACTCCTCCTGTGAGAATTTTTCCCTAGCTCTAGACAGAGCTCATTGCTGTTAGGTGTGCTTCCAGAGAATATGGAATCTGCCTGTTAGAGAAGTCACTAGTGGCAAATCATGCATTTTTTTTAATGTTTATTTTTGAGAGACAGACAGACAGACAGACAGGGTGCAAATGGGGGAGGGGCAGAGAAAGAAGGAGACACAGAATCCAAAGCAGGCTCCAGGCTCTGAGCTGTCAGCACAGAGCCTGATGCAGGGCTCGAACTCATGAACCGTGAGGTCATGACCTGAGCCAAAGCTGGCCACTTAACCAACTGAACCACCCAGGCACCTCACAAATAACGCATTCTTACTGCCTAACAGGCCCCACGCTAGGCTTTGGGGGGGTGGACATAAACATGATTTATTCCATTGTCCTCACTGGTTACCAGTGTCACTGTGGGTGAGCACCTCTGGGCAGGGACTCTATTTTATATGTTGCTTGGTTCAGTGGTTCTCTATCCCATCAGCCTTAACACCCGAGGAACAGAGCAGACATTTTGTAGACTGTCTTTACCACCTTGGAATGAATCTTACTAATAACTGACCTACACATGCGATTTTGAAAAGATCAATATAACACTTTAACTGCAATAGAACAGAAAAATAAAGGGAAATTGTATTTCAATGGATAAACTGTATTTGAAAAGGAGATAGTTGGAAATTTGTACATACTTACAGTGAAGAGCTCAGATTTAAGAGCTGACAGTCATACGACTATTGACAATACTTTGTCTTTATATCGGCTGCCTGGATGTAATAAAGATTTGTTTATACATGCAGAATCCCCGTGAGTGCAGCAGACACAAACACAATCTGATACAGGCATGTGGTATTGGTGACTTAAATACCAGAGCAGCTTTGCTGTCAGTGAAGTGATTTTCTGAAATGGCAAACAACTCTTGGTCAACTTCCAAACCAAAAAAAGCACAATCATCCTTCATTTTACATAACAGTTGCATTCCCGGAAAGTTCAGTGTATCTTAAAATGGTGCCACAAATACTTTCTGCTTAGGTATAACCCCAGGTCAGGTTCTTGGCTGATCTCATGGCCAATGGCCTGGGGTAGAAGGGTCAGTTCTTCAAGGTCAAAGACCGCCTCCTGCACTGAGGATAGCTGAAGCCCTGGGTTCTGAGGGTGGAGCCCTGTTTCTGTGCAGATCTCCTGGGGGGAGAGGGGAGAGCAGGAGAGGGAATGAGAAAGGTCATTGCAGCCCTGTGGGAAATTCAGTATTGCCTTCAAGCACTGTCTGAATGTCTGGGGTATCCCGATGCGGCTTTAAGCCTCATTCCTCTCTCACTCACTCGGGCATCTCCGTACTCCCCTCGGGCCCAAGGCTGGCATCTGGCCCTGCCCTGGACACCGCCCCTGCCGCCAGGAAATCCACAGCGCCCAGCTGGGATCCGAAGTCTCTAAGGACTCCTAATCCAACCAGTGCTGTGGCCTCTGCTGAGCCATGGTGGAGACAAACAGCACGGGGAGGTACCCCATCTTGCCTCCAACTTCCCACCCCTCACTGCCACCCCTCCCACGCTCAAAACGATTAAATGGGGGTGGGGGATGAGGCTTGAGCCTGACCATCCTTTTCCCAAAGTCTTTCCTCTCGCCCTTCTCACTGCTCCTTCTTGGCCTCCTAGGAGGGTTTGCCTTTCCTTCAACAGCCCTACAAGTGATGTGCTTCCTTCTGCTTCTCTCCACTGTCCCCAGTTGATTACATCCCCTCTGTGCGCGGGTCGTGCTGCTTTGGGCCTTTGGCAGGGCTGGCCGCTACGAGCTAGCATCTCCCGAGACTATCCTCATAATCCAGAAAAATGGGATTTGCTCCAGGCTCCTGAACGGGGCTGAGAGTTTTCTTCCTTTGAGGAAAGAAGTGTATGGGCTCCCTCGGCGGCGCGCCAGGCACCTGCCCTATTGCCTCTGGAGCATCCGTCAGCTCGAACGGCATCCCATTTCCAGCCCGAGAGCCGACCTCCACCTCCACCCCCACCCCGTCCCCACCCTCAGAGACCACACACACACCACCAGGCTGCTGCAGGTAACTTTAATAAGGGATGGGCTGACTCCTGCTTCTTGGATTTAAAGGTCAAAGAGGAAGGGCATCACATCTGTAAGAAAAGAAGAGAGTCAACAGAATCTACCTGCCCTTTGCGGCTGCCGTTCCCTCGGCCTGGCCCACCTCACGGCAGATGACCTATTTTTCCCCTCAAGGCCCAAATGCCACCCGGTCTCCGGAAAAAGAAATGAAACCTCTGCACGTCCCCGCTCATACCGCGCGTCTCTCGCTGCGCCGCCACCCTTTCCCTAGGCTGCCGGGCCGTGAGGCCAGCTGCACCTCAGCTGTTCCTCCGTCAACCCCCTGGACCTCAAGTACATGCCTGGGTGGCTGGGGTCCCACCCGGGGCAGGCCCAGGGTCTCGGACCACCGCTATCCCCTCCCCTTCCTACAGAAGGTGTCCCCCGCCCCCACGGTGGGACCCGGTCTCCTTCCCCTCGCGTCAGGATGGTGGGGGGGGGGGGGTGCCCCTCGGCCCCACGCGTGCCAGGGCCTCACACCTGGCTGGCTCATGCACCGCTGGATGCTCTCCAGCCGACTGGAGGCCAAGGCGCGGGCCTCCTCTGCAAAGCGGCGGCGTCCCTCCTCAGTTAACTTCCAGAGGCAGGAGCGGGGCCGTGTGCCCGCGCCACCCTGCACGCTGGCCGGCACTTTCTCAAAGCTGTCTCGGAAACAGAGATTGTGACGGACGGTATTCTTCCAGCCTTCCGGGGCCGTCCGGAAAAAGGGGAAATGCTGTCTGCGGACAGGGGGGAACGGTGAGGAAAGATACGCTGTCTTCGGGAGACGCCCCGTCTCGAGACGGCTGTCCCCCAGGCGCCAGGAGCCTCGGCCCCTCTGTCAAGGTGGACGGTGGCCTGGAACAGCTCTCTGCTGACGGAGCACGCGGCAAAGCCCGACCCGGTGTGTTGCTTGTGCCAACCCTCATTTTTTTTTTTAATTCTAGAGAGGGCGAGAGAGCGAGCAGGGGACAGGGGCAGAGGGAGAGAGAGAATCCCGAGCAGGTTCCATGCTGAGCATGGAGCCCAACGTGGGGCTTGACCCCCAAGCCCCCGGGATCACGACCTGAGCCGAAATCAAGAGCCAGACGCTCAACTGACTGAGCCACCCGAGGCACCCCGCAAACCCTCGTCTTTTAAACCCAGTTTACTGCTCCCGTTCCGAGACTCATTTTGTCCTGCTTCCCTCTGAGGGCTCATGACTGTGACTTGTGACGTGAACGGACCAGAATCAGGCCAACCCATGCCTGTAAGAGGAATCCTGGTCAAGGAAGGATGCCGCTTGTGGATTAATATTCTGAGACTCTCCTGGTCTGAGAAACCCCTCACGCTCACGTGTAGGCGACTGTCGAAGCTAAACGCACATCCCTTCTCAGCCGGGTGCCCCCCTGCTCCCCTGGGCGTGCGGGGACCTGTGCCAGGCAGTCTAGCCAAAGGGAAAGCATGTGAGAAACTGCTGGCGGAACCAGATTTTCTACTGGATCATCTTGACAGGGAGGATGGGAGAATTTCTGACCCAGGCGAATTTACGTTTTAAGGGACTAAGACGTAAAACGGTTAGGGTTTTCTAGACGTGAAAGGGGGTGGAGGTGGAGGTCTTCCCTAACGCAGGGTACGTGGACGCCCACCTGGGGACAGCGCAGTACCAGTGTCTGGGGAAGGAGGCCTGGGAACACACTTATCCTTTCAGACCCAGATGGGGGAACTGAGGCAGCAGCCCAGGGCCAGGGGCAGCTTGGAAGGTGTCAGTCCGAGGGCCCTGACCCCCTCCCGTCCCGTCCTTACAGGGCCCCCCCCCGCCCCGGGGCACGTACCGAGTGAAACTGTAGATCTGTTGCACGTTGAGGCCACAGGGGGCACTGTTTCTTAATGCCAGTGCAATGAGGTGGAAGTAATTGAGAGGGGGCCGGGACCAGAGCCTCCCCTCTTGGCTGCTGGCTTGCCGAAACCTCCGACTTTGGAGGGGGGCCCTTTTGTGAGGGGACGGGAGAGCCACAGAGGAGCTGTCATCCTGGTCCTCAGCCTCCTCCTCTTCTGTGAGCTAGAGGAGCACAGAGTAGGAACTGGTCCTAACCCCACCGCCTCTACTCCAGGGGTGCAGTGGCAGGGAGGGGGAGTGGTAGGGGGCCCTCCTCGGGGCTTCTCCCCAACCCAAGGGCACAGCCTATTTCTGAACCCGTTAACCCTCGGTGGTCCCTAAGGATCCCTCTCTGATCGCATCATCCCTGCACCCTCCCTGCCTACAGCCCAAGTCCAGCCCAGGACCCCAGAAACTCCTACCTCCCAGGTGCTGGGGGAAGAGGCAAACCGCTTCTGAGGGGGAGACTGCTCGCTGGAGGGCGAGGATGGTGGCAGTGACTCCACCGCCGTGGCCTCTGAGCAGCTGGCAAAGTCTTCCTCTTTGGGGGCTGGCTGAGGGGAGGGGAGTGTGCCTGGGAGATCCTCTCCCTTATGAGGTTCTGGGACCTCCAGCTTTCCGGGGGGATACACGATGTTGGGGTTTACCCACATCCACAGGTTGGGCTCAAGAGCTGGGCCTGTGCAAGAAAAAGGAGACTGTGCGCCACAGCTCACTGGCTTTGGGGTCCGGCCCAGGCCGCGTGACCATGCCAGAGAACCCACCACCCCCTACTCACCATCTTTATCAGAGTTGGGCGTTTTTCCCACAGGTACTCTTGGTGGTTCAACTATTCGAAGTCTATACCTGGCAACTGGCAAAAAGAAAGAAGAGGGTCAAAATGTCCTAGTATTCCCGCTGTGGCCCCAGGGTCCTGGACCACGTGGCTGTGGGCCCCCCCTGGGGCGTTATGACACCATATTCGACTTCTCTGACCTCGTGCCACATACACTGTCCCGGAGCCAATTCATGAATGCCTGTGGCCTCAGCCACTATCTATCAGCGTAGGGCTTCCAAATGCGTACCTCCGGCCCAGACTCCTCTGCTTGCCCGTAAGTACCACTGGGCCTTGGAGATCTTTCCTTGCATAACCCGCAGGTACTGCAGACTCCACATTCCTGCAACTAAACTCCACCTTCCTGCTCTCGCTCCTGTATTCGTCTCCGCAAGTGGCACCACCATCTAACCGAAGTGGCTTGGGTCAGGAACGCGGAAGTGTTCTTGCCTTCTCTTTCCCATCCAGCCACACCCAGTCAATCCCCAAGTCCAGCCATAACCCGAATGGTCTGTTTATCTGCTTCTCTCCAACTTAGTCCCCCTGCAGCTGGAGCATCTTCCTAAAATATTAATGCAATCCCGTCACCTTTCTGCTTAAACACTTTTGATGGCTTTCTATGACCCTTGGGCCAAACTGAAGTTTACTGGGACAGTCTGCAAGGCCCTGGCTCCTCATCAGTGTTGGGTCATTCCTCCCAGGCTCTCCAGGTCTCCAACAGACCACACTCTAGATCCCGGGCCTCCCCACAAACTATTGTGTCTTTGCCAGATACACTCTTCTCTCTTCCCGCTGCCCTAGTTAATTGCTATTCACTCATCATGTCTCTGTTGAAACATCTTTCTAAAGCAGGCCTTCTCTGCCTGTCCAAACACTTCCCTAACACACATTTTATCCTAATTACTTTGCTTAGAGCCAATCACCAGGACTGTCTTTTTCACTGCCTGGCACATGGGAGGAGCTCAGCTTAACTGGATGAATGAATACGTGGTGGGCTAAGAGTAAATCATATGTTTTCACTCATATGTGGATCCGGAGAAACTTAACGGAAGACCATGGGGGAGGGGAGGGGGAAAAAATAGTTATAAACGGAGGGAGGCAAACCACAAGCGACTCTTAAATACAGAGAACAATCTGAGGGTCGATGGGGGGCTGGGGGAGACGGGAAAATGGGTGATGGGCATTGAGGAGGGCGCTTGTTGGGATGAGCACTGGGTGTTGTATGTAAGTGAAAAACCAGGGGAATCGACCCCCAAAACCAAGAGCACACTTTACACACTGTATGTTCGCCAATTTGACAATAAATTATATTTAAAAAATTATAAAATCATTTGTGAAAATTAAAAAAATATCTGTATGATAATGTTCAGAGCAGCTTTAATCGTATTAGCCAAAAACCAGAAGTGACCCAGATGTCCTCCAGTGGGTGAACTGTAAACAAACTGTGGTCCCTCTGTACCATGAAATACTAAAAAATAAAAAGGAACCGTTAAAAAAAAAAAGAAAAGAAAAAGAGTAAATCGAGTGTATATTAGAGCTATCTGCTTGGCCCTATGCTGGCTCCTTGGGGGTTAGTGGCAACTATTTCCACCTCACCCGCCCCCCTCCAAAAGGACTCCTTGGGTGTCATCATACTGCAGCTGAATCTAGGTTTTTGTCTGGAAAATGATGATATACTTATTAGAGAGCTCAGTAATTAGAAAGAATGCCCATTACATTAATAATAATGTCCAACATAGTATTGAAAAGAGGAAAAAGTAGAAAGAGATGTAAAGTCAGAAAGAAACAGATATAAAGTCAGAAAGAAAAAGGCAAAACTAGCATTATTTATAGAAGAAAATGTTAAGACAGAAACCATACAAAATCAATAGACAAATTATCAGAACCGACAAGAGCCTAGAAAGTTTGCTGGATATAAGAACAAATACTAATCGCTGTTCCTCCATAGCTGCATGAAGAAACTGGAAAAAATAAAAAAAAAATTGTTTAAATTTAATTTATTTATTTTTACATTTACATCCAAATTAGTTAGCATATAGTGCAACAATGATTTCAGGAGCAGATTCCTTAGTGCCCCTTACCCATTTAGCCCATCCCCCCTCCCACAACCCCTCCAGCAACCCTCTGTTCTCCGTATTTAAGAATCTCTTATGTTTTGTCCCCCTCCCTGTTTTTATATTATTTTTGCTTCCCTTCCCTTATGTTCATCTGTTTTGTCTCTTAAAGTCCTCATATGAGTAAAGTCATGATATTTGTCTTTCCCTGACTGACTAATTTCACTTAGCATAATACCCTCCAGTTCCATCCACGTAGTTGCAAATGGCATGATTTCATTCTTTTTGATTGCCAAGTAATACTCCATTGTATATATACATATACATACACACACACACACACACACACACACACACACCATATCTTCTTTATCCTTTCATCTATTGATGGACATTTGGCTATTGTTGATAGTGCTGCTATAAACATTGGGGTGCATATGTCCCTTCGAAACAGCACAACTGTATCCCTTGGATAAATACTTAGTAGTGCCATTGCTGGGTCGTAGAGTAGTTCTATTTTTAGTTTTTTGAGGAACCTCCATACTGTTTTCCAGAGTGGCTGCACCAGCTTGCATTCCCATATAAAAAAATTTTTTTAAAGAAGGTACTGTTTGTACACTGAAAACTATAGAAAGCTTATGAAAGAAATGGAAGAAGACACACACACACACACGCACACAAAGAAAAAATATCTCATACTCCTGGATAGGAAGAACAAATATTGTTAAAATGTCAATACTACCCACAGCAATCTATATACTGAATGCAATACCTATCAAAATAACACCAGCATTCTTCACAGAACTAGAGCAAACAATCCTAAAATTTGTATGGGACCAGAAAAGACCCCAAATAGTCAAAGCAATCTTGAAAAAGAAAACCAAAGCAGGAAGCATCACAATCCCAGACTTCAAGCTGTATTACGAAGCTGTAATCATCAAGACAGTATGGTACTAGCACAAAAACAGACACTCAGATCAATGGAATAGAGAACCCAGAAATGGACCCACAAACGTATGGCCAACTGATCTTTGACAAAGCAGGAAAGAATATCCAATGGAATAAAGACAGTCTCTTCAGCAAGTGGTGCTGGGAAAACTGGACAGCGACATGCTGAGAAATGAACCTGGACCACTTTCTTACACCATACACAAAAACAAACTCAAAATGGATGAAAGACCTAAATGTAAGAGAGGAAGCCATCAAAATCCTCGAGGAGAAAGCAGGCAAAAACCTCTTTGGCCTTGGCCACAGCAGCTTCTTGCTCAACCCATCTCCAGAGGCAAGGGAAACAAAAGCAAAAATGAATATTGGGACCTCATCAAAATAAAAAGCTTCTGCACAGCTAAGGAAACCATCAGCAAAACTAAAAGGTAACCGATAGAATGGGAGAAGGTATTTGCAAACGACATATCAGATAAAGGGTTAGTATCCTAAATCTGTAAAGAACTTATCAAACTCAACACCTAAAAAACAAATCATCCAGTGAAGAAATGGGCAAAAGACATGAATAGACACTTCTCCAAAGAAGACATCCAGATGGCCAACCGACACGTGAAAAAAATGCTCAATATCACTCATCATCAGGGAAATACAAATCGAAACCACAATGAGATACCACCTCACACCTGTCAGAATGTCTCACATGAACAACTCAGGCAACAACAGATGTTGGCGAGGACGTGGAGAAAGAGGATCTCTTTTGCACTGGTGGTGGGAATGCAAGCTGGTGCAGCCACCCTGGAAAACAGTATGGAGGTTCCTCAAAAAATTAAAAATAGAACTATCCAAGACCCAGAAATTGCACTACTAAGCATTTATCCAAGGGATACGGGTGTGCTGTTTTGAAGGGACACATGCACCCCAATGTTTATAGCAACACTATCAATAGCCAAAGTATGGAAAGAGCCCAAATGTCCATCAATGGATGAATGGATAAAAACGTGGTGTGTATGTATGTGTGTGTATATATATATATATATATATATATATATATATACACACACACACACACACACACACACACACACACATACATACACACAATGGAGTATTACTCAGAAATCAAAAAGAATGAATTCTTGCCATTTGCAACCACATGGATGGAACTAGAGGGTATTATGCTAAGCGAAATTAGTCAGAGAAAGACAAATATCATATGACTTTACTCATATGAGGACTTTAAGAGACAAAACAGATGAACATAAGGGAAGGGAAGCAAAAATAATACAAAAACAGGGAAGGGGACAAAACATAAGAGATTCTTAAATATGGAGAACAGAGAGTTACTGGAGGGGTTGTGGGAGGGGAGATGGGCTAAATGGGTAGGGGCACTAAGGAATCTCCTCCTGAAATCATCGTTGCACTACATGCTAACTAACTTGGATGTAAATTTAAAAAATAAATTAAGTTTTTTAAAAAAGGTACTGTTTGCAGTAGCAACCAAAAGTATAAAGTATTCAGGAGTTAACCCATCAAAGAACGAACTAGACCTTCATGGGAAGAAGATGCAGTCACTATTTAAGGACATGAAAGCCTTGAATAAATGAAGACATAATATGTATTAAAAGATACCAATTACCCTCAAATTAATCTATACATTTTATGTAAATATAATACATAAAAATTAAAATGTTCTGCAGAGTAAAACCACGAACAACAACAAAAAAATCAACAGACAACAAAAAAAGCCAGAAAAGAACATTTCAACTCCTGAGGTTCTCAGCTCTCTACCAATCTTTCACTTACTGACTTGCAGAAGCTAACACAAACCTATAAGTGGGCAAAAGATACGAATCAGTATTCATAAGGAAGGGATACCTGAATTACTAACAAGATGTTCTTGGCCTTACTAGTAACAAGAACACAATAAAATAATGAGATAACACTTTACATCATACTGACAAGTATGAAAACAGATAATCCCAAGTGTTGGCAAAGATGCAGGGAACTAGAAGAGAATCCTTTCTCAGACGCCAGATCTGAACAGCAGCTGGTGCTATCACAGTGAAGGGCTGATTCAAGACACCAAGGTCTACTCCTGCGTGTGTCTATTCAAGTCAGTAGGGGAACTTATATGCTAATCTTCTCTGGTACGATCAGTTGGGTGTAGACATTGATTAACTGATTTCACAAACAAATTAAAAATCTTAAGTTTATTTATTTGAGAGAGAGAGAGAGAGAGAGCAAGTGGGGTAGGGGGAGAGAGAGAGAGGAGAGTGAGAGAATCCCAAGCAGGCTCTGCACTGTCAGCACCGAGCTCATGCAGGGCTCGAACTCACAAACTGTGAGATCATGACCCGAGGCAAAATAAAAAATCGGACGCTTCACAGACTGAGCCACCCAGGTGCCCCGATTTAATAAACAAATTAAAAAAAACATACTTCACCTATCTTTCCAGCTAACTCTCTCCCCACTCCAACTATCCTTGGATACCATGATATCACCAATCCGTTGGTCTATGGCTTTGGAGTACTCTTTGGTAGAGCTGGCTTTAATCGGGGTGGTGGTTTGGCCAAGCGAGTGCTCCAAAGCCAGAGAGGGTCAAAGGAATCGATGGAGAGCATGTTTGACCACGGGATTACAGGTTGGTTAAAGAAGGAAAAACACCCAGGGCTCGAGAGCAGAAAAAAAAAAGGGTGACATCAACAGGTTGGTGATCTCAGGGAGATCAGAGCATAGTGTCTCTGTTTCCCTCCCTCCCTCCCTGGCACAGATGCTCTTGAGCCTTCTCAGGGATAATGTTCCAACCACCCACTCCTCTATTTCCTGTTATTTGTGTGTGTGTGTGTATTTACTAGTGGATCATTCTTATTATTATTCAAATATGATGTTAATTCTCTCATCTTATTGAAAAGATCTTTTGCCCTGGTTTTCTGTGCCAGGCCACTGCCCTATGTTTTTGCTTTCTTTTGAGGAAGAACTCCTCAAAAGAACTACCTGTTCTTTCGGACCCCACTTCCCCTCCTTCCACCCTTAAGCCCTTGCCAATCAGGCTTTCGTCTCCACCGCCCCACCATCATCATGGTCACCAATGATGTCTGCTTCGCTAAACCAAATTGTCCGTGTACCTCCCACCTGACCTCACAGGGGTAGTCCTCTCATCTGACCAGTCCTTCCATGACACACTTTTTTCACTTGTTTCCAGGAAACCACGGTTTCTTGGTTTTGATTCTCAATGGTCCTTTCCTTAGTTTGGGCTGGTTATCTCTCTTCTCTCCGGTATCTTTACAATGGAATGTCCCCAGGGCTCATGTTTGGTCCTTCTCTCTCTTCTCGCTTCTCATCCTTTAAACGCCACCCACATACCAAAGACTCTCAAAATAAACCTCTCTCCAGTACTCCAGGCTTACACATCTACCTGCTCACTCAACATTTTTGCTTGGAAATCTAAAAAGTATCCTCAAACTCAGCAGGTCCCGAACAGAATTCCTGATCTTTCTCTCTGTCCGACCAGAAGCTTCCCCCATCTCAGTACTCCATCCTTTCACCGGGTCAGCCAAAAACTTTGGAGGAGTCATCCTCTCTCCTTTATACACTCCACATCCGGTCCATCAGCCAACCCAGCAGGTTCTGCCTTCTCTGCCACCACCCTAAGGGTCCAGCCTACCACCATCTCTGGTCTGGATTACAGTAGTGGCCTTCTAGTCTGCTGGCTTCTTCTACGTTTACAACGTACCCTCAACACAGCAGCCAAAGCGATCTTTTCAAAGTATAGATCACGCAGGATTGGGTTACCTAATTTGCAGAGCCCAGTGCAAAGTGAAAATGAGGGGTTCCTTGTTCTAAAATGAAAATTATCTCAAGTTAGAAATTATCCTCCTATATATCCTATAATAGATAGAAACTATTCCTCCAGCAGAGGAAGCAACTACATGGGTCACACACTCGGGAAGCCTGAATCATGGCACTCCACTGCTCAAAACCTTTCAACCTCAAAGTCAACCCCAAAGTCCTTAGAGTGGAAGATGGGCTTGTCCTGATCTCTGCTCCACATGCTCTGAACTTCCCTCCGTATTTCCTTTCATCCAGCTTCACTGGCCTCTTTCCCGCGCCTCCAACACTCCAGACATATTCCTTCCTTAGGACTTTCGCCCTGGCTATTTCTTCTGCCTGGGAAATTTTTCCTCTAAATACCCTTCAACTCTCTGCTCCAAGGTTATGTTCCCAAGGAAGCCCAACCTGACGACCCTATTTAAAACCGTGGCTGTCACCACCTCCCCACATTCCTGAGCCCTCTTACTGTATCCTTTCTCCCCCATCTCAGTTATCACCTCATACTATAGATATATTTTTATGTGGATTGTCTGCCCCGGGTGGAACGTAGGCTCCATGTATATTGTCTGTTCTGTTCATTATGTACCACGGGTGTCTAGAACATTGCCTAGCAAATTACAAGTGCTCAATAAATATTTGTTAAGCAACGAAGATACAGGAATTCCTTAGCATTACTTATGGTGGCAGAGAGCTGGAGGCGATCCCGGTCTCCATCAGCAAGGTCCATGCAAAAGGTAGTATATGCAGATAACAGAATACCACCCAGCCATCAGAAATAATGAACCAGACCTTCACGTAGCAACCCGAGTAGCTCTCAAAAACAATGCGAGGAGGCACAAAAAAGCAATGAGCATTAAGTAAATGAAGGTCATCTATAAACATAAAATAACGTTAAATCGTTTTCAAAGATAAACCTATCTAAAGACATTAACTCACTTAGGGTAGTTACAAGGGAGTGTGCGAGGTGATGGAAGGCAGGGTAGGGGTGGAGGTGGGTGCACTGAAGTGGGGGTAAGGGGTTAATCCAAGGACCTTGCCTGACCAGATGGCAATAATATACCACGACCGTAGGAGGGGATCGTCTTTGCCTCTGCCTTTGAGGTCCAAAGAAAAAAATCATTTTTTTAAAAGACCATAACGGTCAACCATCCGTTCGGCAAAAATCGAGCACCTCTAGGTGTCAGCCAATGTACTAACGGGGGTGGGGGTGGGGGTACAGCCTCGAACAAAACCGGTAACATTTTAAAAACAGAACGAGTAAAATGTTCGTGGCGCGCCAAATGGCGGTAGGCACCATGGGAAAAGGGCCGAGGTGAGGCCTAGAAGGTTCTGGGACGCAGCGGACGGTGGGGGTGGAGGTGGCAGGCGGTGTGCTGTGGCGGGACCCACTTCCTGGGGGCTCTGGGTCGAGGCCAGCGTCGCCATGGCCCCGGTGGGGGTGGGGGTGGGGCGCGGAGGGGCTCCCGCTCGGCCGCGGTGGGGGGTGGGGGGGCGCGGATCCCGAAACCGCACTCGGGCGCCCAGCTAGTCCGCGGGGCCGAAGGTGGGGGGGGGGGGGGGCTGGGGGCCAAGGGGCCGGGAGCCCCGCGAACACCCCACCCGGGCGCCCACCACGCCCCTCCCCCACGCCTCCCGCCCCCCACGCACTCACGGTTCTGCTCGGCCAGGGGCAGGTGCGCCGTGGTGAAGGCCAGGAACGACTCGTTGCCCATGTCCCAGTCCAGCAAGCCCGGAACCTGGCCATGGAGGCTGGCCCAGAGGTCGAGGTGCTGGAGTTTCAGGTCCACCTTCAGGGAGAGGAGAGGTCGCCCGGCAGGGGGTGGGAGAGTCCGGGGCTGAAGGCCTCGCACCACTTCCTCACTTCCACGGGCTCGATCTGGTTAGTTGGCGCCCGCTCAGGTGTGGAGAGTCCCCAATTTGACGCCTTTAATCGCCTCTGGCCTCCACCCGGTACTCCTGCGACGTCTCTCCTCAACCCCCTACGCTTTCATTTGGGGGCTTGGGGACCCTGGGGGTCCAGAAGGGAGGGATCCCAGGCTCTCCTCCCGCTCTGCATTTGCACAAAGCTCTTCCTGTGTTTAGTAAGTTTCTCTACCACTTAAGAATGATCCCGTGATAGTATTAATAGCTACTTTCTGATAGATTTTATGGCTTATCGAAGATCTCATCCGTAGCACCTATGGCGATAGGATTGGAGGGTGGTTTGTTTTGTTTTGTTTTTTAATTTGGTTTTTAATCATTTCGAATTTACAGAAAAATGCCAAGAATAGTATAAAAAATTCCTGTGTGCCTAAATCCTATAATCCACCAATGACACTAATTATCAACATTTTATCACATTACAATTTTTCTTTCCATATAGAAGACATCGTTGTTGTTGTTTTTTCTGAACTATTTAAGAGTAATTTACAGACAATGCCCCTTTCCTCATAAATACTTCAGCGTGTGTTTCCTAAAAACAGGGATACTGGCCTGTATCACCAGAAATGAGAACATAATCAAAACCAGAAAATTGAACATTGATTCAGTACTTTATTTAACATACAGATTCCATTCAAATTTCACTGATCATCCCAATGATGTCCTTTGTATAAATTTTTTCTCTGGTCTAGGATCGAGTTCAGCATCACGCAGGCATTTCTTCTTCATTGTCTCTTTAGTCCTCTTTTCACGTGAAACGGTTTCTCAGCCTTTTTAGTCATTCATAACATGGACATTTTGGGAAGAGTGTTGGCCATTTGTTTTGTAGAATGTCCCTCGGTTTAGGTTTGTCTGATGTTTCCTCATCATTCGACTTACACATTTTTGGCAAGAACACCACACGTGTGCTGTTGAGTGCTGTTTCTTTCTCAGTACCCTCACATCGAGAGCCACACCGTGTCAGTTTATCTCATTATTATTGACGTTAACTTCAATCACTTGGTTTAGTGGTCTCCACCAGGTTTCCCTACGGTAGTTATTTTCTATTTTGTAATTGGTAAGTAATCTGTGGGGAGGTACTTTGATCTAAAATCCTGTTCCTCAAAAAAAAAAAAAAATTAAATACTAAAAATAAATAAAATTAACTAAAGTCCTGTTCCTCATCAAGTTTGGGCCTTTTAATTCCTATCTATTTATGATCCTTGCCTGAATCAATCATTACTATGATGGGATAAAATGATTTTTTTTTTAATGTTGCTTTATTTATTTTGAGGGGGGAGGGGCAGAGAGGGGGAGAGAGAATCCCAAGCAGGCCTCACACTGGCAGCACAGAGCCCAACTCAGGACTCGAACGCATGAACTGTGAGATCATGACCTGAGCCTAAATCAAGAGTCAGACACTTAACTGACTGAGCCACCAAGGTGCCTCTAAAATGATTTTTCTGGGGCGCCTGGGTGGCTCAGTCGGTTGAGCGTCCGACTTTGGCTCAGGTCATGATCTCACAGTTCGTGGGTTTGAGCCCCACATCAGGCTCCGTGCTGACAGCTCGGGGCCTGGAGCCTGCTTCGGATTCTGTGTCTCTTTCTCTCTTGCGCTCACCCCCCCACCCCGCTCACACTTTGTCTCACTCTGTTTCTCAAAAATAAATAAATGTAAAAAAAATTTAAAAAATAAATAAATAAAATAAAATAAAATGATTTTTCTAAATCTATCACTCATTTCCCATTTATTTAGTTGACATTCTATTGTAAGGAAGAGCTTTTCCATATCTCATATATTTTTTAAAATATTTTATTTTATTTTTATTGATTTTTTTTTAACTCTAAGAGGTAAAGATTTTATTTTTTTTTAATTAATTTTTTTTTTTTTAAAGAGAGAGAGAGCATGAGTGGGGAGAGAAACAGAGGGGGGGAGGGAGAGAGACTATTAAGCAGGACTTCCATGCTCATCAACAAGCCCAACGAGGGGTGTGATCCCACAACCCCTGGGGTCATGACCTGGGCTGAAATCAAGAGTCAGATACTCAACCGACTGAGCCACCCAGGTGCCCCTAAAGATTTTATTTTTTAAGTAATCTCTACGCCCAACATGGGGCTGGAACTTACAACCCTGAGATCAAGAGTCACATGC
Source organism: Panthera leo (assembly GCF_018350215.1). Lineage (NCBI taxonomy): Eukaryota > Metazoa > Chordata > Mammalia > Carnivora > Felidae > Panthera > Panthera leo. The sequence continues at coordinate 16,516,142 of NC_056688.1, read as the reverse complement.
TCTACCAGCTGAGCCAGCCAGGTGTCCCCTTATCTCATATTTGTTTGTTTATTGTCAGTATGGACCCAAAGGATTCTTAGAGTGGATTATTTGTAATTATTGGTTATAGCAATTTATTATAGTTATAAAATTCTGTAATTCTATATAGTGAAGTATAACTCATTAATAGTATGTATTTTAATCCTCAAATTGTGCCAGATTTTGCCAGTGGGAGCCTCCTTGGATTCCTCCTTTCCCCTACTGTGCTGCCTGTGGCTTGTCTAATAGACCAGAAACTTTGAGAGCACCTGGCATATAGGAGACCCTCAATAAATGTTGTTTTAACTACATTGAAAACAACAGCTCCCTTTTTAAAAATTTGCTAGGACTCTACCTTTAATACCAATAATAGTAATTTTAATGATAATTTCCCTAATTATAAAAGTAATACCTGTTCTGGGTGCCCGGCTGGCTCAGTCAGTAGAGCATTGACTGTTACCTTGGGGTCGTGAGTTCAAGCCCCACGTTGGATGTGGAAATTACTTTTTATTTTTTGTTTATTTATTTTTAAAGTTTATTTTATTTATTTATTTTAAATTTTTAAATGTTTATTTTATTTTGAGAAAGAGAGAGAGTGTGAGCAGGGGAGGGGCAGAGAGAGAGGGAGACATAGAATCAGAAGCAGGCTCCAGGCTCTGAGCTGTCAGCATGGAGCCTGATTCAGAATTGATCTCATGAACTCTGAGATCATGAACTGAGCTGAAATCAAGAGTTGGACACTTAACTGACTGAGCCACCCAGGTGCCCCTGGAGATTACTTAAAAAAATAAAAATAAAGGTCAGGTCACGATCCTGGAGTTTGTGAGTTCGAGCCTCGCATTGGGCTCTCTGCTGTCAGTACAGAGCCCGCTTCAGATCCTCTGTCTCCCTGTCTTTGCCCCTCCCCTGCTCTCTCTCTCTCTCAAATAAAATAAACATTAAAAATAAATAAATAATTTTTAAAATAATAAAAATAAATAAATAATACACATTCGATGCAGAAAACTCGGAAGTATAGAAAACACAAAGGGGAAAACGATAGAGCAAAAATCATTCTTCGTATCAATCAGATAATAGATCACATTTTGATGTATATACTTCCAAAAATTTTCCATATGGGTATTTCATTTTTGTGTTGTTAAAAAAAAACTTACCGTAATGCATCCACACTTTTATAGCCCTTTTCAAATTAGTCTACCATTTAAGAATGTTTATATCATACAAATCATATATCTGATAAGGAATTAATATCCAGAATATATAAAGAACCACAGCTCACACACACACACACACACACAATTTAAAAATGGTCAAAGAAGTTGCATAGACATTTCTCTAAAGAAGATAGACAAATTTCCAATAGCCACGTGAGAAGATTCTCGACGTCACTAATCGTTACGGAAATGCAAATTAAAAACAGAGTGAAATACTACTTCACATCCATTGGGAAGGCTTTTTTAAAAACAAATACAACGAGAAAATAATAAGTGTGGATGAGGATGTGGAGAAATTAGAACACCTGTGCATTGCTGGTGAGAAGGTACAATGGTACAGTCCCCAGGGAAAGAGTATAGCGGTTCCCCCAAAATTAAACAAAGAATCACCATATGATCCAGCCATCCCACTGCTGGGTATCTCTCCAAAAGAATTGAAAGCAAAGACTTGAACAGATATTTGTGCACCTCTGTACCAGCATTGTTCAAAAGAACGAAAAGGTGGACACAACCCAAATGTCCATCAGCAGGTGAATGGATAAACAAAATGTGGTCTATACATACAATGGAATATTATTTAGCCTTAAAAATGAATAAACGTCCGACTTCAGCCAGGTCACGATCTCGCGGTCCGTGAGTTCGAGCCCCGCGTCAGGCTCTGGGCTGATGGCTCGGAGCCTGGAGCCTGTTTCCGATTCTGTGTCTCCCTCTCTCTCTGCCCCTCCCCCGTTCATGCTCTGTCTCTCGCTGTCCCAAAAATAAATTAAAAACGTTGAAAAAAAAAAATTAAAAAAAAAAAAAAATGAATAAAACTCTGACACAGGCTGCAACACGCGTGAACCTTGAAAACATGATGCGAAGTGAAATAAACCAGACACAAAAGGACAAATCGTGTGTGGTTCCACTTTTATGAGATACCTACAACAGCCAATTTCACAGACAGAAGGTAGAATGGTCGTTGATAAGGGTGGGGGAGGAGGCAATGGGGATATTGTTCAGTGGATACAGAATTTCTCTTTGGGGTAAGGAAAAAGTTCTGGAGCCCATAGTGTTGGTAGTTGCACAACATTGTGAATGTATTTAATGCTGCCAAACTGAACACTTAGAAATGGTTAAAATAGGGGTGCCTGGGTGGTTCAGTTGGTTGAACATCTGAATCTTGCTTTTGGCTTAGGTCATGATCTCACAGTTCGTGGGATGGAGCCCTATATCGGACTCTGCACTGACAGCTCGGAGCCTGCTTAAGATTCTCTCCCTCTCTGCCCCTCCCTGACTTGCACTCCCTTTCCCTCAAAATAAACATTTTTAAAAAATGGTTAAAATAGTTAATTTCACGTTACGTATATTTCATCACAATTTCAAAAATGTTTATCTCTGTAGGTTTCAAACTTTACTGCATATTCCAAATTTTCAAGATCTCCTGAGGATCTTGAAAAAATACTGATGCCTGGCTCCTACCCCAGTCATTCTGATTCTGGTATGGGGAATGGCCTAGGCGTTGAGGTTTTTAAAACCCCCTAGATGGGGGCGCCTGGGTGGCTCAGTCGGTTAAGCGTCCGACTTCAGCCCGGGTCACGATCTCACGGTCCGTGAGTTCGAGCCCCGCGTCGGGCTCTGGGCTCATGGCTCAGAGCCTGGAGCCTGCTTCTGATTCTGTGTCTCCCTCTCTCTCTGCCCCTCCCCCGTTCATGCTCTATCTCTCTGTCTCAAAAATAAATAAACATTAAAAAAAAATTAAAAAAAAAAAAAATAAACCCCCCCTAGATGATTCCAGTGGGCAGTTTGACTCCCAGTCTGATGGTCTTCCCCCAGCATGGGAAGGTTGGGCTCCCAAACCCCCCTTGGCTGGTGCAGTGAAGTTAGGGAAACAGCCCACACCATTCTCTCTGCTGGGCACGTCCTCTCTGCCTGTGTCTCCTGACTTTAAGCCTCAGCTCTGTTAGGCCCACCCAAAGTTCCAATGTTTGTTTCCTCTCTCATTTCTCACAGCACTTACCACATTGTTGTTGGTTTTGTTTGTTTGTTTGTTTGTTTTTGAGAGAGAGAGAGAGAGAGAGAGAGAGAGAGGGAGAGAGCTCATGGCCTGTGCAGGAGCTGGGGAGAGGGAGAGAGAATCTTAAGCAAGCTCCCCGGTCAGTGTGGAGCCCAACACGGGGCTCGATCCCATGACCCTGGGATCATGACCTGAGCCAAAATCAAGAGGCAGACACTCAACTGACTGAACCACCCAGGCGCCCCAGCACGTATCTCATTTTTAATTTATTTACTTGTTCACATTTTTGAGAATCTGTCTCTTGCATTAAGTTCCATCAACTCCAGGAGGGAGGAACAATGTCCTTCCACATTTTATTCTTAGCACTTCTAGCAGCACCTGGCACATAATAAATGCTCAACTAATGTTTGTGGGATGAATAAACATTGTTGCTCTTCTCTTCCATTGCCTCCCTCTCCGAGGCTCTCATGTTACTCTATAAAGGGGTCATTACCACCATTGTTCCAGCATCTTCGAGCTCTGTGTTGTTTTTTATTGTTTTCACAGAGTTTTTGGCACTTGCCCGGTCCCCGCCTTCTCTTCAGGGGCTTATTCATTCCTTCATCGGTTCACTGATTCAACAAGTATTTACTGAGTACCTACTATGCCCCAGGCATTGTGGAGGAAAGGTACTTTGGGAACAAAATGACTGCTCTCATGGAACACACAGTCTGGTTGGGGAGATAACTGAATAATCACATACACATATAAACCACGGTATTGCTATGAAAGACAGGAAAGGGGAACCCAACCCAATGTGGGGGGGGGGGGTAGAAGTCAGGGGCTTCCCTGGAGAAGGTGGGTTACCTGTGCAAATAAGAATGGAGTGGGGATGGGGGGAGTCATAAAGGCAAGTCAGGCACGTGGAATAGTCGGTGCAAAGGCCCTGAGGCAAGAGGGAACACAGGATATTGGAGGGAACACGGTGAGAACTGAGGGGCAGTTAGGGGAGAGTCCAGGGCTGGTCTTGAAGGTCGCCTTAAAGATTCTGGTATTTCCCCTAAGATCAATGCAAAGATCACTGATCCTTACAAGAGTTGTGTATTGGAAAGGAGAACACTCCTACTCTTTTCCCTCAGTTCCCAGTTACTTTTCCCTCAGGTTACCAGACTGTACCACTGTTGTCCTCCTGCACCCAGGCTTCTTCCATTTCTCTGCCCTCCTCCTAGGTCCCCTCTAGAAAATTCTCCATTTCTCCCACCGCCCAGCACCCTGTCTGGGGTCTCAGCCTGGTAGCCCTCTCTGGCTCTCCCCAGTCGGAGCCCGCACTCCTTGCCCCAACACTTCCCTTTGCTCCACAACACCACACACCCTCAGCCTCTAGACTCACCCACACAGTGCACCGCGCCCTGGTTGGGTGGCCTGCTGTGGAGGGGGCCAAACCCACAGCCCACGAGGGCTCTGAGGACTCTTGACTCCTGGCATCTAATCCCGCCCCCCCCCCCTTCCTGCCTCCTGAGAGGAGCAACTAGGTTGTTCTAGGGGGGCAAGGAGGGCGGACTGGGAGCCTAACGGGGGGATTCGGGGATTCGGTTCCACACAGGCGGAGCACATGAAAGGGAAACACACAGCCGAGGCGGCAGCAGACTTTATTCTGGAAACTTCCATCACTGCGGGAGGGGTGAACTGCTGAGGGAGGGGGAGATTAAAGAGGTGAAGTGGAAGGAGCGCCAATGCTGACAAGAGTGGGGGTGAGGGGAGGACAGGAAGTGTGGGGAGAAGGTGAGGCGCTGGGGACAAGGGGAGGGGCAGAGGGAGGAAAGGGCTCCAGTGAGAGGGGGCAGGGAGGGGAGGTGAAGGCACTGAAAGAGCCAAAGCCTCCAGGTTGAGGTCTGGGAGCAGGGTTAGGAGGCAGGCACAGAGGGCAAAGCCGGGCGCTGGGGAAACGGATAGCGTCGCGGACCCTCTGGCGGCCTGCTGCCTGGTGAGGGCCTCCTCACCTTCGGGCGCCCAGTGCCAGGGCGATAATGAAGCCCACGACCAGAAGGAACATGGCGACGGAGAGCAGCACCGTGATGACTACCATGCCCCCCGTCCGGGCCATCCCCGGCCCAATGGATTCCATCTTCCTCCCTGTCAGAAGACAGAGCGGGGAGGCCTTCGTGGGCAGGAACAGCCCCTCTCCTGACCCCACGCTCTCCGTCTCATCCAGCCATCCTCATCCATTTATCCATCCAACCAGCCAACTGATCCACACATCTGTCACGCAAACATTTACGAAGCAGCTCCTATGTTGGTCACTGAGGGTACGGAAATTAATCGGGCACCATCCCTACACGCACAGAACCTTTAGTTTATGAGACGAGCCAACAGGCACTTAAAATGCCAAGGGCTTAGTACGAGGACACAGGTACAAAGAAGCTAAGGGGGCACAGGGAGGGGCAGCCGGGGGATGGGGTGGGAGGGCCAGGGGAGGTTTGGGGGACCCTGATGTTACTTACGAGGAAGCGTGGACATTGGGATCTCCCTACTGGACTCAGTGGGTGCCCCCTTCGTCACTAGGTAGGAAAGGCTTTTGTAGTGGGGTTTGAGAGAGAGAGTGGAGACTCCTCAGTGATTATCTGGGACTTGGAAGAAGACGGAGCCCAGGCACCCTCCTTCGTAGCCGCGCCCTCCTCCAAGAGAGGCCCCTTCTAGACGCCGTCAGCTGCACCCTCACTTCCTCCCCCAGGCTGACCGTATCACCTCCCACCGAATGTTAGGACTCAGCTTCTCTTCCTATCAACCCCCACCCCCCCCCCCCCCCCCCCCCCCCCGCCAGCAGGTGCCCCAGGCCTGGATCTGGTACCTACTAGTATTTGGTTCCTGGCGCGAGGTTTGTCACCTGGTATGCACTGAGCCGGGTGACGGTGAAGCCAGCCCCGCTGTCCACCACGCTCACCAGCTCCCGGCGCCCACGGCACGGAGGCACCATGAAGCTGGATTTCACCACTGGACAGGAAATCGGGGGGTGAAGTCAGGGTCATGTTTCTGGAGGGCCCAAAGAGAAGGGGCAGCAGAGTATGGATGGCTCAGGAGAAAGGTCTACAGGAAGGCAGGAGTGGGAGAAAGCGTGCTGGTGGTGGCCTGGGTAGGGGTCCCTGGGGATCAGGGGGCCACTTTGGGAGGCGGGTAGCAAACCTTTGCTGTCATTGGCTCTCCGGACCATCAGCGTGGCATTGCCCCCTGTGAGGTGACAGGGGGGCAAAGCAACTAGCAGGCTCTCCGTCAGCGCCGGGGACAGCAGACCAGAAACGCTTGAGATGTTGAAGTCTGCTGGGGAGCCAAGAGGGAGCTCGGGGTGGGGGCACGCAATCCCCTTTCCTGGCCCTGACCCCTGGGGGCCATTTCTAAGGATGCAGAGTCCTCCCCTGCCGTGCTGCAGTCGGCCAGCAGAACACAGGCCTTTGCTTGTGTGACCACCAGGTGGCAGGCTTGGGACGCAAAAGCCGGGTCCTCCGCCAAGCGGCCAGATCCTGGGTGTCAGTAGGGGGCAGCGGTCAACCTTACCCCAATCCTTAGCCCTGGGCCCTTCGGCACATCTCTCTGCCTCCTGGGTTTGGAAGAGGACCAGGAGTGTCCCCTGGGCTCAGTGACTGATGCCTGGTCACTGCCATCATCAGCTCCCCACCCCCAACCGGCCAGGCCAGCTCTGCTTTGGGAGCCCTGGAAGGCCCAGTGCCTCCCCTCCCCACACCCCCGCCAGAGAAGGCAGAGACCTGCAGCCCCCAGGGCCAGGACAGTCAGCAGAATCAGGTTCAAGGGCAAGGTCCGGAAGGGCAGCGGGGATGCCATAGCTGGGCTGGGAGCTGGGACAGGTGCTGGCAGGCTGAGGCTTCCTGAGGCAAGTGAGGCCTGGCCCCTGGGGTGGCTGATTTTGTCTTGGGGTGGGAGTGGCTGGAGGGGAATCCTGTCCAACCTGCCCTTTGGGTCCTACAGCCTCAGGGCAGGCCCCCAGACAGGTTTTTCAGGATGGGGAGCTGGCTCTCAGGTCAGAAGTGGGGATGCCCTGGCTGGATCTTGCTGGCTTAGTCAACTGCAGAGGGGCAGAGTAACTAAAGTGGGAGGCGGAAATCACCCCTTCTTCTGGGACTCCCGCGTGTTAGGGCCTGAGTATTCTTGCCTGTGCGTGCATCTGGGGCATGGCCTGTGGAGGACTGGCCCCCTCAGGTATGGGAGTCTTCCCGGGAGTGCAGCGAGTTCTGAGATTGCCGTGGCATGCAAGAAAAGGAAAGCAACGCCGAGGGGCTTCTGCCAGGGCCTTGGCCGGGCGAGGATGGCAGGGAAACTGAGGCTGGTAGGAGGGGACGGGGGCAGCAGACCCAGGGGCTCCTCTTCATGGTGTCCACCGAGGCCCAGGTACTGCTGCTCTGGGAGAGGCCGAGGGGTGTGGGTGCCAGGGAGTATGCGAGCCTCCAGGTTCCTCCGGAGAGCTGGGCAGAGGGACGCTAGGGAAGACTTCCAGAGAGACCGGAGGGGTGGCCACCAACCCCATCCAGCAGCGGTGGGCACAGTCAGCCTGGCTCAGCAACCACTGTTGAAACGATTGAGAATAAAGAGGAGAAACAGACCCGGTAAGAGAAAGTGAAAAAGAGACACAACTCCTCTGACCGCATCCCCCAGCCCCGTGCTGGATTAGACCGAAGTGAAAGGGGAGTTATAAGCAGAAAGCAAGGAGAGGCGAGGAGAAAGTGCCCACTGTGGACATGAGCCAACATACTTATCCCTACAGCCAAGGGGCGGCAGATGTCACAGGCTCCTTTTTGCAGATGTGGAAACAGACTCAGAGAGGAAGTCACCTGTGGGAAGCGGGATAGTCCACAGGGAGAGGCCAAGAGCTGTACAGAGAGCGCTGATGTAGGTCTCTGTGCCATGAACTATTCTGTCTTCCCCAGACCCAGAGAAGGGCCAGGGTCCTGTAAGGAAGCAAAGGGTTGGTGGTGCTGTGTCCTTACTCCGATGGTGGGAAGAAGGGTAGGTTCAAAGCCTGGAGTGTGAGCCCGGGGTGGGGGGGGTGGGGGTGAGGGTAAAGATAGAACTCACAGACCCAAGCAGAGGGTCAGAGGGTCAGAGGGTCTCAGACCAGCGCTTCTCCACATTGAATGTGCCTATGAATCACCAGGGATCTTGATGAGATGCAGTTTCTGATTCAGTGGGTCTGAGGTGAAGCCTGAAAGTCCACATTTCTAAAAAGTTTCCAGGTAACATCGATTGATGCTAGTCTGAGAGGCCCACACTTTGAATTGCCAGATGTTCCATATTGCACCCCGTACACACACACACACACACACACACACACACACACACACACACTGGTGGAGATCAGGGGCAGGTGTGTTTCCCCAGTCTCCCAGAACAGGCTGCCTTGGGGTGAAGAACTGAATTCTGTTTTTCCGGCACCTTGGCTTTTGTTTCCTTTTCCATCAGATCCTACCATCATTCTACAAACTGAAAGAGGACTGTTTGCACGTTGAGGAGAACTTTGGAGAGAGGGAAGAAGTAGGTGGTGGCATTCTAGGAGCGAGGGGATCTTCCTGATGCTCGCTCTTCAAATCCCATCACTAACCGGGAAGGATGTTTATGCTCAGGCTTGGGAGGTATGTCTTCCCATTTCACTCATAAACCAAGAAGCAGAAAGAAGAGGTCGGGTTTCTTGCAGGGTGCGTTGTGGTTGGGTCCACATCTAAGCCCCCATCCCATCTGAAATTATGAGTGGGGCAGAGTGGGGTAGGGCAGGGCAGAGCCCTGGCCAGATTTTAAAGGGATAAGAGGGCCCTGTGCCTTTAAGTCCTCCCTTCTCCCTCCAGCCCCCCTTCCCCACCCGGCCCTCCCCAGGTTTCTGGAGGAACTGAGAGTTGCGTCTTCTCCCTGCCCTGCCGAGCTGCTCACTGGCTGCTCTGGAGGCTGTGCTTTGCGGTCTCCATGGAAACCATTAGTTGCTAAGCAACTGGAGCATCATCTGTGCTGAGCTCTCGCATCTAATTATCCCATCACAGCGGCCGAGAAGGGTTTGGGGAGCTGCGAGGAGGGGGAGGCCAAGCGCAGGAGCAAGAGGATAACTCTTTTAGCAGAGCAGATTCATTGACACATGGAAGTCATTTAAAGCCACAGCACCCTGTGCCTCTGGAGGATGTCCTCATGATTTGGAGTAAGGGAACCAGGGCCACAAATGTCTGGAGTTTCTCTCTTGGACCCACACCTCCTAGGCTGTCTCCCCCTCAGATGCTTGATTCTAAACTCATGCAAGTTTTCTCTTCTGCCTCCTTCCTTCCAAGCTCCATACTCAAGTCAACAAACATTTTATTAAGTACCAGAACTGTGCTAGGCACCGGGTACGCAAAGGCAAAATAAGTTTCTGCCTTCAGGGAGTTCTTAACCTCTCTCTTCTGCCTGGACTAAATAAAAGGTTAGCTCTTAAAGCAGACTTACTCTTTCTGAATTATGGTACTTTTTATCTTTTCTAGAATGTAGTAGCTTTGCAGCCACGGGATCTTAGGTGGGAACCCAGCTCTGTCTGGTATACCGATCGTTCTTGCTCTGGATGCCACTCGTCTGCTTGCCAGTCAGTTAAAAACACGTCCACTTGGGGCGCCTGGGTGGCTCAATCAGTTAAGCGTCCGACTTCAGCTCAGGTCAGGATCTCACGGTTCTTGGGTTTGAGCCCTGCATCAGGCTCTGTGCTGACAGCTCGGAGCCTGGAGCCTGCTTTGGATTCTGTGTCTCCCTCTGTCTCTGCCCCTCCCCTGCTCACGTTCTGTCTCTGTCTCAAAAATAAATAAACATTAAAAAATAAAAATTAAAAAAAAAACCCATGTCCACTTGACTCCGTGGGCATGTGAGCCTCTGATGGGGACTATTGTCCTCCTGATGATAGGTGATACCGTTTTGAACCTCAGTTTTCTCACCTATAAAATGGGAAGACTCATTCCTTCTGAATCATCTAGCAGGATATGACAGGTGTAAAAATGCTTTAAAATAAAGGTGCAGAAGGAATATTGGCCATCACTGTCACAGTCGGTGGGAGCAGACTGGGGGAGTCCTGGGGACTTGGATCGAGAAGTAATAAGCAGTGCTTACCAAATATTGGTCTGATGGGAAACGGCAGGGCCTCGATCCTTGAGATCTGAGGAAAAGGCTGGAAGGAAAGGAAAATCTGTGTGTCATTCAGGGTTGAAAGAGACCTGGGTGCTCCTTTATTTTTTGTAATGCTCCCTATGATACAACCACTTACCCCAACTCTTCTTCCAGCTTTGTGACCATGTTACCTACCTGAGTACTCTGTTGCACTTTCCTCTTCTGCAGAAAGGGCCTAAAATCTGTCTCACTGAACTAATACGACCATCACTCAAGCTAATTTATTTAAGAGTGCCTAGCATGATATCTGGTTCAATAAATATTAATTTAAGTAATTCATCTTATCTTCTCCTTTAACCCTTACTGCAGATGAAGTCTAGAGGCTCAGAGGCAATAAATGAGTTTCCTGAGGTCACAGAGCTAGTAGGGAATGAGGTGGGATAGAATTTGATCAGTAGAGCTGCTCAGAATTTGATCAGTAGAGCATGCGACTCTTGATCTCAGAGTCATGAGTTCAGGCCCCACACTGGGTATGGAACCTACTTAAAATTAATTAATTAAAAGGAAGAAATAGGAATTTGTTTTCCCAATTCTGGCATCGATGCAGGGGGAAATGGTTGGGCAGGAAAGGTAGTGTGAACGGGAAGGTGACGGAGATGTGAGCCAGCTGTTCCTTGTATGCTAAGCATGCCACCGGGGTCCCAGGCACACAGGAACTGCCTGCTCGCTCGTGTATTCATTCAGTAAACATCTGTCAAACAACTGCTCAGTGGTAGTTGCCATGATAGGTGAGACACAGAGAGGACAAGAAGCCATTCCTGCTCTCAAGTTGCTGAGTTTTGGAGAATGAACTGGAGGTAGCCTGGTTAAAGTAAGTGGAAGAAGATGGGGCGCCTGGGTGGCTCAGTCGGTGAAGCATCCAACTCTTGGTTTTGGCTCAGGTCATGATCTCACAGTTCATGGGTTTGAGCCCCACATCAGGCTCCGTCTGATAGCGCGGAGCCTGCTTGGGATTCTCTCCCTCTCCCTCTCCCTCTCTCTCTCTCTCTCTCTCTCTCTCTGCCTCTCCCCACTTGAGCTGTCTATGTCAAAAAAAAAATAAACTTAAAAAAAAAACACTTTTAATAAAAAAAAAGAGAGATAAGTGGAAGAGGATATTCCAAAAAGGGAACAGCATATGAAAAGCCTCAGAGAAGCGAATGATCCTGACACTTTCTGGGAACCGTGAACAAACACACCTTGGCTAGAAAGAGGTCTTCAAAGATGAGTGGGACAATACCCCTCGCCAGCAGCTGGGTCACCAGTGGCACTGGATCCTATACTAAGGAGCTTGGTTTTTACCCTAAAGGAAACAGAGAGCCTCTGAGGAGTTCTAATTGTGGAAAGAGCATTTTGGAAACAGTGTGGGAAGGGATCGGCAGGAGGTAATGGATTGGCATGTTGTAGCAGGGTTAGTCTGTGTGACCAATAGAATTCAGCAGGGGCAATGGTCACTTCTGAGGCTAGATCATAAAAGAGTTTGAGTAGCTATTTGTGGGAAGAGGAGGACACAGCTACCAGGGACCTTGAGGAAGGCTGTTTGGTGGCTGTGGCCCGGCTGAGCTTGGGGACCACTGGTCTTCAGGGGCACTGGCTGCATTAGTCAGGGTTCTCTGGAGAAACAGAGCCGACAGGATGTGTATATATAGAGAGAGGTTTATTTTAAGGAATTGGCTCATGTGATCGTGGAGGCTTGGCAAATCCACAGTCTAAAGGGGGAGGCAGGCAGGCTGGAGACCCAGGAAAGAGTTGCAGTTGGAGTCCAAAGGTGATCTACCAACAGAAATCCTTCTTTGTGGGGCAGGCGAGAGGGGAAGTCAGTCTTTGTTTGTTCAGGGCCTTCAACTGATTGGATGAGGCCCACCACACCATGGGATAATCTGCCTTCCCCCAAAATTCACTGATTTGAATGTTAATCTTGCCCCAAAAAACATCTTCACAGAGCCATCCAGAATAACGTTTCACAAAATATCTGAGCACCATGGCCCCGTCAAGCTGACACATAAAATTAACCATCACACTAACTTTGACATTTTGGGAGTTTTTCAAATTACACAACAGCTTGAGTGCAGCAACGATACAACTGTCAAGTTGTCCAGACTCAAGGCACGGAAAGTTGAGGGTATTGGCGAGCCTGAAGGGTTGGAGAACAAGATGGGGCTAGTTACGGAAAGGAGTGACTGGATGTGCCAGGAAGCGGGGCACTGAGGGGTGAGGTCAAGGTCGAATGAAGCATGGGCGTGTGGACGGGGACAGGAGGGAGAGTGGCGGCCATCCAGGTGGCTGCTGGGGAGAGAAAGTCGAGGCCCTCACTGCAGATGGATGGATCACAACATTGTGAGGTCGGACAGGGGCTGTGGACCCCTGGGGCCAGGCAGGTGACCAAATCAGTAAAACAAGGTGAGTGAAACTGAACAACATACATCTTTGAGGCCAACTTTGCCACCGGGTGTCCCAGATGGTGTCATCTGGGACAGGGTGTCAGAAGGGGAGTGGTGTTTTGCTAGTGAGCAAGGACGAAGCGTATTTGAGGCTGAAGGGATAGAGGCTGCAGGGTTGTCAAAGCAGAGGGGTTCCCTGTAGCCAGCGCGGCAGAGCCTGGCAAGGAGGGATGGCAGTGGAAGGGGAGGGAGGGGAGGAGCCGATCTAAAGAAGCAGATCTTCTGGGCAACCGCCCTGCAAAGGCCTGGCCCACCGTGTTTTTCAGACTGTCAGGAGCCTCTGACAGGGTTTCAGCAGGGAAGTGGCAAACTTCAGTATTGTAGGAAAGGCGGAGGCTTGACTGCGGGGTAATTAAGCCTCTCCTTAGGCCTGAAGGAGAGCGAATCGACCCAAGAAATAATAGTGGCCCGAATGAATATGAATTAATTTATTCAATAAATGTTTCTTACATGCTTTTGTACCAGTCACTGTGCTAAGTACCGGGCATTCAGAGGTGAGTACGATTGCTCTCCCGGAAAATTATGGTATGATGGGAGATACTGAAGAGTCCACTATTTCACTGCAGCAGGATTTCAGTACAAAAAGTAACGCTAACAGCTAGTATTTATCGAGTGTTTACCACATGTCAGGCACTGCGCTAAGTCCTTCCTATATTTTCTTGCTTAATCCCTCAGAGCAAACTCTGTGGGTGGGTACTGTTATTCTCCTCATTGTATTAATGAGGAAACTGAGGTCAGAGACATTAAATGACTTGCCAGAGAGGCGCCTCACTGAAAGGGTAACTTACATGGGCTTGGGCAGTCCTGGAGGGCTTCCTGGAGGAAGTAGTAAATAAGTGAAGATCTGAAAGTTGAGTAGGCATTAGCAGGGTGAAGGTGGAGGGAGGAAGGAGTGAGAGGGGAGATTGTTCTAGGCTGAAAGAGCTGCAAATGCTCATTAAGCGACTGGAGGTTTAAAGTGGAATTTGATGGAGGGCACCTGGGTGGCTCAGTCAGTTAAGTGTCTGACTCTTGATCTCAGCTCAGGTCTTGATCTCAGCATCGTGAGTTCAAACCCCACGCTGAGCACCACGCTGGGCATGAAGCCTACTTTAAAAAAAAAAAAAAAAAAAAAAGAGGGGCGCCTGGGTGACTCAGTCAGTTAAGCGTCCGACTTCTGCTCAGGTCACAACCTCACAGTCCGTGAGTTCTCCATGAGTTCGAGCCCTGCGTCGGGCTCTGTGCTGACAGCTCAGAGCCTGGAGCCTGCTTCAGATTCTGTGTCTCCCTCTCTCTGACCCTCCCCCGTTCATGCTCTTTCTCTGTCTCAAAAATAAAAATAAACATTAAAAAAAAAAAAAAAAAAGAGTGGAATTTGGGGAAGTCACTGGAGAAGCAGCCAGGACCAGATGAAGAGCTTTGTAAGCCCGTTTAAAGAATTTTAATTTTTATCCTAAGGATACAAAGAAGCCCTTGAAGGATTAAAACTGGAGAGCGTCATGATCAAATTTGTATCTTATAAAGATGATTTTCGTTGTACTGTAGAGATTGTGTTGGATGAGTGGTTGGGAGATAGTTTAGATGTCTCTTGACACACTGTGGAGATACAATTCTGGGCAAGAAACGACCGAAGAGAAAATTCTAAGGTGATGGTTTGGCTGGGAGGGCTATGGGGCGGGGTGGGGAGCAGGGTGAAGGATGCCTCCCAGGCTGTGGCTTGGGCAGCCGGATGGCGGCACCCTCACCAGCTGGGGTGCAGGTGGTGGTGGAAGGAGGTTTTTCTGGGAGGGGCTGGAGATCTGCGATTCCCGGTCTGGAGCTCAGGAAGGCTGTGGGCCCTGGTGTGACAGCTGCAGCCTGGGGGAGGAGCGCGGCCCAGTGAGAGGACAAGAGCAAGGACGGAGCCTGGGGAACACCACTAGGGTCAAAGGCAAAGAGGAGCCTGCCAAAGAGACTGAGAAGCTTCCCTAGAAGAAAAAAGAAAAGAGCCAGGAGGGAGTGGTGTCCCAGGTCCCCAAAGAAGAATGCTTCCAGGACCCGCGGCCCACAGCAAACTGGTTCATAGGCCACCAGAGAGATTCGAAGCGTGCTCCTTGGCTTTGGCAAGTAGAAGTCATGGAGATTGCTTCAGTCTGGGAGTGAGGGTGTGTGGATGAGGACAACGGGGCTGGACAAGAGGGTGTTGAAGGACCGGCTGTCTGGGTGGAGCTGGGTCTGGGGTTCAGGGAAGGGCCAAGGCACCAGACGGCCCCGGGAGGGCAGGTGTGAAAGAGGAGGGTAGGAAGGGTCTTCTTTGGAGTTGGGGGGGGGGGGGGGGGGACTCCCTTCCAACCCCTCCCCCGTTCTTTTACCTCAGGCCGGGTCCCCTTCCAGTTGTCTGTAGAAACCTAACATGGGCAGGGGAAGGAGGTCAGGAGGGCTTCCTGGGATATTGGTGGAGTGTGAAGGGGTGAGTCGGTCTGGGTCAGTCTTCCCTGGGTCACGTCTGCAGAGGAAGGGGTTCTATCCCCTCATCCCCCCCTACAGGGGTGAGGGGCAGAGACCTGGGAACTCAAACCCAGCGAACAGGTGGGGGGGGGGGGGGCAACAGAACTGTGACCTTTAGCCCCTCTTGGGGTCCAGCCAATTTCTGCCCCCCCCCCCAGCCACTTCCGGGTTAGGCTGTGGCTCCAGCCAATCCCCCGAGAGAACAGGGAGGTGTTTCAAGGTGGCCGCTAGAAGGAAAAGCAAGGCGTGTGGGAAGGGGTCAGAATCCTCTGGAACCCCACTCCACCCTCTGGCAGGGAGGGGTAGTCTTGGCTCGGCTACCCAAGGTCACAGCCCTGAACTCTGCCTTCTCCCATCTCCTCAGGCCCTGTTTGATATGCGCATCAGATCCGGTGCCCTTTACAAAACTGTTATTTGTACAGCCGCCCCGAGGGAGGGGGAGGGAGGGGGAGGGAGACAGCCCCCCCACCGCCACCACATAGCCACTTCCACTTGCAGGGACCTGCAATCAAACACCAGCCCCCAGCCACACTCACTCACCAGCTCAGACGCTGCAAGCCTGAGTGCTCCCCACTGGGCCTTGCTGGAAGTTTCTCCTCAGCTCTGCCGGAAACGCCTGCCTCAGAGCTTCCCCTCAGCCCCACAGCCCTCTCCCCCTCAGCCCTTCCTCCCCACTCCCCTGGCCCTGAGCTCTGAGCTCCCCTGCGCCTCCCACTTAGCCTGGAGGCTGTGCTGGCTGTGGCACAGTTGCCTCAAGTGTCCCCAGTTCTCTGTCTCTAGGAATGGAGCTCGAGCCTTGAACGGGTCCTCCCCCCAGCACCTCCCATCCTGGCCTGAGGGGGCGGAAAGCAGGCCGCGAAGGGTAGGCAGGGGGCTCGGAGGGCAGAAAATGGCTTTGGAGCAGATGGGCCAGCTAGGCGGCGGCCACTTTCCAGCTTGGGACCTTGGTTTGGGTTTCCTGTCTGCCAGTGGGGGTGGCGCACCTAGCCCACGGGGCTGCGGGGAGGCCCCGGATGAAACAAGGCGCGACGTGCCCAACACCGTGCGGGGCACACAGTAGGTTCTTAACACAAGTCCCCTCCCCGCGCTTCACTTGGGGGCTCCGAGGAGGAAGACGTGGGGAGGACAGAAAGTAGGGTGGGTGGAGCAGGCTGTCCCAGAGCCAGTGAGGCACGCTGAGGTGGGGGGGGGGGGGGGGGCGGGTACAGATCTGTGCCAGCCCAGGCTGGAGAGGAGGGGAGAAAGTGCCAGAGCCCTGGGCCCCTCCCATGCTTCTGTCCCCACGGTCCTCCCTGGGCTGGCCTCTGGGAGGCCTCTCAGGAAGGCGGTCCTCACGCTGCGGGAGGGCTGCTGGGGCCGGCCAGCGGGGGTGGGGGGCACTGCCTCTGGGTCTTGAGCGACCCCCTCCCCGTTCCCCCAACTCATAATCCGATTGATATTCCTACTCCCTCCTCTGGACCCGTCACCATGGCAACAGTTTTCTCAGTTGCACTTCATCAGTTTCTCGGCAAATCTTTTTTTCTGCCCCCTCCTTCGGTCTCTCTTTTTCTCCTCCATCAGCCCGCATTTCTACCTACTCGTGGTGCCCACCTTGCCCTGCCTCTCCCAGCTTGTGTGTTTCTCACTCGCTCTCCATTTGTCCCCACCCGCTTCCGTCCAAATCTCGCTCTACAGGTCCCCTCCCCTCTCTCCCTTTTCCAGCCCATGATTGTAGCAACAAGCTAGAGTCTGTTGACCAGATAAGAACTCCCGTCCTGATATCAGGGCCGAGAAGCAGAGAGGCCTGGAGGGACAGGGTTCGGGTCCCAGCAGGCCCTGGACTGAGGCCCGTGATGCAAAGGTGAATGTAAGGTCGAGTTTTTCCGGTTCAGCTCTGACAGGTGGGGGGGGGGGGGAGGGAAATCAGCGTGGCCCTGGGGTATCCTGCAGGCTACCATTGTCGGTTCGATTCCCACCTTCCCACCTCACCCTCAGAGACCTGACCCAATGGCTACAGCTACCAGGGTGCTTCCGAAACACCTAACCTTCCCTCTGACTTCTGCACACAGTTCCCCTTAAATCTCTCCACCCGCTCGTTGGTCATACCCCCTGGGATGTCCTACTATCCTGCCAACTTTCACCACTGTAAACACGAACGCTTCTATTTTTTTTTTTTTAATGTTTATTTATTTATTTTTTAAATTTTTTTTAATGTTTTTATTTATTTTTGAGACAGAGACAGAGCATAAATGGGGGAGGGGCAGAGAGAGAGGGAGACACAGAATCGGAAGCAGGCTCCAGGCTCTGAGCCATCAGCCCAGAGCCCGACGCGGGGCTCGAACTCAGACTGTGAGATCGTGACCTGAGCCGAAGTCGGACGCTTAACCGACTGAGCCACCCAGGCGCCCCCCTAATGTTTATTTTTGAGAGACAGACGGAACATGAGCCGGGGAGGGGCAGAGACAGAGGGAGACGCAGAATCCGAAGCAGGCTCCAGGCTCTGAGCTGTCAGCACAGAGCCCCATGCGGGGCTCGAGCTCACGAGCCGTGAGATCATGACCTGAGCCGAAGTCGGACACTTGGAGCCACCCAGACGCCCCTGAACCCTTCTTCCCTAATCCATTTCCTCTGTTTGTGCTCCCGTGTCTCCTCTCTGTCATTCTCCACACCCGTAGCCAGAATCCAAGGTGAATCACTTCTCCTTTTGAAATGTCACCCACATCCACTTCCAGCGCTCCGCCATTTCGTGTATATTGCCCTAGACCAAGCATCCAGTCAATCTGGGCCTCACCAGAGGCTCATTTTACACTGGGATTTTTTCCTTGGGCCTATCATAAATTTGCCACCCCTACCCGCCTCCCCCCCCCCCCCCGCCCCCGCCGACGAAACTAAGCCTGTTCTAAACACGACTTTCTTCTCTCCTCCTTCCTTCTCCTGCTTTTTCTTCTTAGTTTATTGAGAGCCTTTTATGTATGAGGCTTTTCATATATATCATCTCACTTAATCTCCACAGTCGAGGAGGCATTATCCCATACTACAAGAGAAGAAATTGATGTTCTGAGTGGTTAATTTGCTCAAAGTTCTACAGCGAGAAAGCGACCGAGCTGAGATTCAACTTCAGATGTGCAGAGTTCCAAAGTTGGTGTTTTCTTTTATTTTTTGCTATATCAACCTGTTTCTTTTTTTTTTTTTTAACGTTTATTTATTTTTGAGACAGAGACAGAGCATGAACGGGGGAGGGGCAGAGAGAGAGGGAGACACAGAATCGGAAGCAGGCTCCAGGCTCTGAGCCATCAGCCCAGAGCCCGACGCGGGGCTCGAACCCACGGACCGCGAGATCGTGACCTGAGCTGAAGTCGGACGCTCAACCGACTGAGCCACCCAGGCGCCCCTATATCAACCTGTTTCCATAAGACTCTTGTGCTCAAAAACCTTCTGAATCTATTTTCTTATTCTTTCTTTACATGTTGGAGGCTCATTACCATCTGACCCCATCCCACCTACAAAACCATGTATCATCTTCTCAGTGTGACACAGACCGGTATCAACCAGGAGGACAACTGTGTCATTTAGAGTTTTGTCTTCATCTCTGTCCCGTTAAATATTTTTACCATTATCTGATATGAAAACGTAGTAGCACATTTCACACATATAGCCCTGGAAGGATAGTAAACACTTTGAAGGACAAGATAAGGATCCCCCAATCATCTCCATACGTAGAATGTCAGGCCAACTTAACAAGATGAAATGATCAAAGGTCCGTGTAAGACCTCAGCATTGTACAATGGTGAGGCTTAGAAGCAGTTCACGTGAGAAAAAAAAAAAAGAAAAAGAAAAGAAAAAAGAAAAAGAAGCAGTTCGGGTGAAACAGAATCACAGAAATGAGGGGTTTAGTAAGTTCAGTCTGAGTCATCAGCATGATACGGTTGCCAAAAGTAAATTCAATTTTAGGTCGGATTAATAGAGATACGGTATTTGGAATAAAGGAGAGGATTGACAGCCTTGCTTGACTCTAAGTTGGCCAGGTGTTATCGTGGGAGTGAGGGTTTATTGAACTGGGAATATTTAGGTTGGGTAGGAGGAGAAGAGTCAGGAGTCATTGAAGCTCAAATAAGTGAAGGGTTATCATGAGGAGGAAGAACTAGTCTTACATTTTGTGACCCAAGGAGGTAGCGCGTGCGGACTAATAAGTAAAGACCACTGGGAGAGAGTTCAGCTCAAAGGAAGGAAAAACAAATGCTCATTCCTAGGGCTGCCTGGCTGGCTCAGTCAGTAGAGCATATACTCTTGATCTCGGGGTTGTAAGTTCAAGCCCCATGTTGGGCCTAGACTTACTTTAAATACATGAAATAACTTTAACTAAAAACAAAAACCAGGGTCACCTCGGTGGCTCAGTCGGTTAAGTGAATGTCTGACTCATCACTTCGGCTCAGGTCATGATCACATGGTTCATGAGATCAAGCGTCGCATCGGGCTCGGTGCTGACAGCATGAAGGCTGCTTGGGATTCTCTCTTTCTCCCTGCCCCTCCCCCATTGGTGCGCAAGCTCTCTCTCTCTCTCTCTCTCTCTCTCAAAATAAAGAAATAAAAAAAAACCCCACAAATGTTCATAAATGGAACTGGCTTCCTTGGGAGACAGTAAGTTTCCCACGGCTGGAGGTGTTCAAGAAGACGGTGACTGATCCCCTGCTTGCCAGGGCTGTTAGCTGAGCATCAGAAAGAACCCGAACTAGGTAGCTGTTCTTTGTTGAGGCCCCTTCCCACCAAGATCTGTGATTCCATTGCTTTTCTTCTTTCTGTGCCCCTTACTAAGCCCTTGCCCTCCCCTGGACCTGAGGTCAATCTCCTCTTTCTCCACAGGTCTCCCCGAGGATGCCGCGCTGATCACATCAGGTCCACATCTTTCAATTATTTAGCAACGTTTATTGTGTTTTAACTGTCTCCACCTCATAAGCTCCTTGAGGGCAGGTGCCTGTTAGAGGATCAAAACTTATCCATCATTGACTGTTCTCGGCCTCCCTCTGCCTCCCCTCTCCCTGCCCCCACCCCAAGATAATTTTATCCCTCACCTGTTGTTGGAAATCTTGTCTAGGCCCACTCAGTTCCAGGGCTTTTGTGATACAGAGAACTGGAGGGATAGCCGGGGAAAAACGGGAGGCAGGAACCAAGCAGCTTCCTTGTGTGTTAGAATCTGGGTAACGGGTGAAAGAAACGGAAAATAATGAAGCCTGACAGGCTAAGCCTGTCCATACGCTAAGGAGAAGAGAGCGGGGCAAAGAGAGGCAGAAAAGCTCTGTTGACTCCAGAGGACAGAGAGAGGCAGAGAGACAGGTAGCTGCTGCAAGGTGTAGCAGAAAAGGGGGAAGGGAATTTTAACAAGCGGCGTTGTAGGTAATAAACCGGAGCAGCCCCAAGAGATACAAGTGAAAATTGGGATTCCTTGGTGAAATTATTTTCGGTTGTGGGAAATTAGTTGGCGGGGTCGCAGAATAGATTCAGGTTTCGTATCCCGCAACTTCCGCGGGGTCCAGCACAGTGCGAGGGTGTGGGCACCCCGTGAGGCGGGACCCTAGTCCCAGCAGATGGAGCAGACGGGGTCCCGAGGCTGCGGGATTCTGCGAAACAGACTGGATCGTGAAGCTTCTTCCCTTACCTCAGAGTTACGTCTTGTAAAAACATTTCCTCATCTGGGACTTCAAGTTCCAAGTACCCTAGCAATTAGAAGGGGCTGTGGGTCTTGACAGATGGAGAAAATAAGGCCCCAGGAAGTCCATCACAGAGCGGTTTCTGGAAGTCACAGAGCAGGCGTTAGGCCCTGCTGGGACTGAGGATATGCCTCGTTCAGGGGGTTGTCCACAGTCCAGGGGTGCCATTTTCCCCTTGGGCCAGAGAGTTCCGTGCCTGTAAAGAGACTCATGATGAGACAGAAAAGGGGGGATGGGGGTGCCTGGGGCATCTGGGCACCCCTCCCTGTGTTCAGAGCTCCGCACCAGGCTCTGGGGGATGTCCAGATAAGAAGGCCAAGCCTGCCTTCCCAGATCTCGTGGCCTCCCAGGGAAATGAGCCAGACACAGGAAGAAGTCCAATGGAAAGTTGGAAGCAAATGCTACAGTGGTGTGGTGGAAAGGGTCTGGACTGGGAATCAGGAGGCCTGGGCATCGCTTCTAGCCGTTGCTCACCAGCCACGTGGTGTGGGGCAAGTCCTTTCACCACTCTGGGCCTCAGTTTCCTTACTTGCGAACATTCTATTAAAAACAAAAGCTCTGGAGTGCTACACTTGAGAGCAAATTAATGCGGCAACTAAATGTATCCTATGTGTGCTCCCTGCCCCCATGCTCGCTCCTCCCAGCACCGTCTTAGAAGGGCTCTTGCCTTCAGTTGATGGCAGAAATTAAATGTTCCCAGCACTCAGAATTGCCAGGCGATGGGGCTCCTGGGTGGCTCAGTCGTTTAAGTGGCCAGCTCTTGTTTTCGGCTCAGGTCGTGATCTCACAGGTTTGTGAGTTCGAGCCCCATGTGGGACTCTGTGCTGATAGCGTGGAGCGTGCTTGGGATTCTCTCTCCTCGATCTCTCAAAAATAAAATAAATAGGGTGTGTCTGGGTGGCTCAGTCGATTAAATGTCCGATTTCAGCTCAGGTCACAATCTCGAAGTTTGTGAGTTCGAGCCCCACGTCCGGCTCTGTGCTGACAGCTCAGAGCCTGGAGCCTGCTAGGGATTCTGTGTCTCCCTCTCTCTCTCTCTGCCCCTCCCCCGTCGCGGTCTGTCTCTCAAAAATGAATAAACGTTGTCATAAAAAAATTTAAATAAACATTGAAGGAAAACAAAAACCTGCCAGTCAACGTGTACGGTGAGGGGTAGGAGGTGGCTTTCTCTGGGCCCCTGCTTGTGGTAGCCTCTCCTGGGCTTCTGAAAGCTGCTATCCCTCCCCAAGCCCACCAGAGCTAAGTGAGTATTTCTCTCTTAACTAACCAAGCCTTCTATTTAATTGCTATCTTCCTGATAAAGAGCCTGAAGATAAACTCCAACCCTCTTGATTTCCATTTGAAAAAACTAAGGCCCAGAGACTGGGTGTGACTAGGCCAAGGTCACATACTCTAGATTCTCAGGTTAGTCCTCTTTCTTTTGGGACTTGGAAAATTTATTAGAAATAGGTTGTTTGGGGGACAGCTGGCTGGCTCGGTCGGTAGAGCGTGCGACTCTTGATCTTGGGGTTGTGGGCTCTTAAAAGATAAAATCTCAAAAAAAGTCAGAAAAATAAAAAATAAAATCTTTAAAAAAAATTTTTTTTTAATGTTTTATTTTATTTTTGAGACAGAGAGAGACAGAGCATGCGTGGGGGAGGGTTAGAGAGAGAGAGGGAGACACAGAATCCGAAGCAGGCTCCAGGCTCTGAGCTGTCAGCATATAGCCCGGCGCGGGGCTCGAACTCATAGACGGTGAGATCGTGACCTGAGCCGAAGTAGGAAGCTCAACTGACTGAGCCACCCAGGCGCCCAAAAAAATAAAATCTTAAAAAAGGAATGGGTTGTTTGGGAGTGCAGCCTTAGAGATCCCCCCCCCCCCCCCCCCCCCCCCGCCAATAACATCTGGTGAGGTCCCTTGTTGGAATCTTGTTCTATCTTTAGGCCTCCAGTGAGATGTACTGTTCACCTGGGCGGAACCACACCTTAGGCTAGAGTAAGTCTCAGCTCAGATGTTGCTCCCAAGCCGGAAACTTTTCAGACTCCCAAGTCCAGGATAGGTGTCTCTCTGAGATGCTCCCCAAGGCTTCATGACAATGAACTGAGATCATTTGTTCACTTACCCATCCCCACCTAGACTGCAGGCTCTGAGGGTGACACATCTGTCTTGTTCCCCAACATAGACGCATCGTCTCATCCAGTGCCCAGTGCATAGTAGGTCCTGAAAAATGGTTTTTGAATGAATAAGTCCATGGGTTGGCCAGAGAAGGATTCCAGGAGGAAAAGGGAAATGTTGAGTCAGTCAGGGTCCCTGTGTGCATGAAGTGCCTATATAAAAAGGAATTCTTGGGGCGCCCAGGTGGCTCAGTCGGCCTGACTCTTCATTTCGGCTCAGGTCACGAGTTGGGCTCTGGCAGTGAGCTCGGGGCCTGCTTGGGATTCTCTCTTTCTCTCTCTGCCCCTCCTGCCCCTTCCATGCATGCACTTTCTGTCTCTCTCTCTCCAAAACAAATAAACATGAAAAAGAAAGAAAGAAAGAAAGAAAGAAAGAAAGAAAGAAAGAAAGAAAGAGAAAGTCTTAGAGGATAATGGGAAATGGGGAGAGGGAGGGAAGTGAGCCAATTGAAAGGAACACAAAAAAAGAAGGAAGGAAGGAAGCCCGCAAGAACAAGGCCTTCAGTAACCTGGAAGGGCTTGGGGTGGAGGGGAGGAAGGGTCTCAAGCCCTGAGGGGGATAAGGGGAAGCGGTTGTGAGCACCTAGAACCCCTCAAGAGGGATTCTTTTATGAGGAGAAACCCCGAGGGCCGCTTGGCTGGAGGGGAGGGTAGCTGAGGTGTGCCAGGGTAGCTGGTAGGAGCTCCGAAGCCTGACTACAGGTTTGAATTTGATGCTGGGGTCCAGAGGGAATGGGAGTTCTGGGGAGGCTGGGGCACAAGAAGAAAAAGAAGGTGAGGAGCAGCGCCCCGCGATTGACCTCCTCTATTAGGTTGAGACAGAGCCTATGTCTTCACTCCCTCCTCCCTCTTCCAGGTCCCTGGGCACCTGAAACCCGCGAGTGGAGTCCCCCAGGGCAAAGATCTGGAAGTGGCTGAGGCAGCCTGCTGAGTGAGGGGGACATGGCAGGGCCTGTGGGAGTTCCCTGCTTCCACGAGCTCTCCCAGAGGATTCTCTTTCCCTCCGGAAGTGTTCTTGGCGCGGGA
The DNA here is from genome assembly GCF_018350215.1 of Panthera leo. Classification (NCBI taxonomy): domain Eukaryota; kingdom Metazoa; phylum Chordata; class Mammalia; order Carnivora; family Felidae; genus Panthera; species Panthera leo. The sequence goes on along the minus strand of NC_056688.1, from coordinate 16,492,015 downwards.
GGAGTCCTCTAACTGCAAAATCTTTCCACCCATCCCCACCGGCGCGGCGCGCAGCTTCCGCCTGCCACTGCTAGGCCAGATCTAGCCACCAGGGGGCAAAAAAGCGGCCCCTAGGTCGGTGTCCCTCCACGTCCCCACCCACACACACCTGAGGGCCAAGATGGGCGGTGCCTCACCTGGCTCTCACACGGAGTCGGCTAGCTCCGTTAACCCCTTCCTGCCTGGCCTGGTTTACTTTGCTCGGGCAGAGTCATTCAGAGCCGAACTGGAAGGCCAATCTGATGGCGGAGGGGGTGTTGCCCGAGAAAGGGGCTAGGGTGGAGGTGAAGTCAGGGTTTCCAGGTACTCAGGCCCTTGTTCCAGCCGGGGCTGGCGGAGGCTACCATTCCCTGCCTCAGTTGGGCAGCTACCTCCGCAGAAAGGTGAAGGAGCCCCCTGGAGGCAAAAGAGGTACGGGTTGTGGTCACCCGCGCTGGGCCTCACAGAGGATACAGAGAATGCTGGGGCAGCCACAGAACCCAGACTTCCGGGTTCTCACGAGCCTTCTGTCGGTCGGGGACCTTTGTAACGACTGGTGGGTCGGGTAGTGGGGGGAGGGTAGCCGAAGAGTGGAGGGAGAGACACAGAGGACTGGGGTGGCGGGAGTGTAGACGGTTAAGATTTGGCAGCAGAATGGGCCAGATTACGCAGCTCTCGGGTGCCGGGTTTTGTGTATCTCTCCTCGAGTACCAGGCAACCTTCCAGGGCTCTGACCAGCCCAGATCCCGAGACTGCGTTCCGGGCCACAAGGTGTTAAACAGTGGTGGGAGTGGGGTCCGGAGTCTCCTCCCTCCCTCCCTCCCTCCCAGAGTCACCACCTCGGAGTCCACCAGGCTGGCACTCAAGGAGTTAAGTCTGCCCGCAATCTGCAAGACTGGAGCCGGGGAGGGGGAGGAGGGGGGGCGAGGAGAGGGGGAGTGGAGGAGAAGGGGGAAACAGACTGCAGGGAGACAGCGCCAGGAACCCCCTCCCCAGGGACCTGGCCCCTGGGCCCCCAGCCCCAAAAGAGGCCCTGCCCTCCCCGGGGTCGTGCTCTCTTCCCCCGCCCTGCCTCCGCCCTCCAGCTTTGTGTCCCCAGGAGGGTGGGCTGCAGGATTTCCAGCCAAGCCTTGGCTGCCTGCTCAGTTTTTCCAAACCCTCCAGTCGGGGAAGGCGGGAGCCCTGTCAGGATAAGAGTCCCTCCCCCACTGCCCCTGCCGGCCCCCTCACCCAGGCTCCTTTTTCCTGCCCCCGCACCTTTCCCAAACTTCTTTCCCTTTCCACCCTGGCCCCCGCGCCCCCTATCCCCACCTCTTTTGGCTCCCAAGTTCCAAGTTCAGGTTCGAGGGGCCAGGTGGGTCCCACAATCCCGGCGAGGCGCTGGTAAAGCCAAACTCTGCAGGCCGACACTGAGACCTGCTGGGCGCCCGCCCGACTCCCAGCCTGGCGCCCGCCCCATCCCAAGACGTGGCCCCAGGTCCACCGGGGAAGGTGGCCCAGGGGTCTCCCGCCCGGGGATGGAGGTGGTGCTGGGGTAGCCGGCAGAGCTGGGCGGCGGGCTCTGGTGCGGCTGGTGCCAGACCTTGGGGCACGCTTCGAGGAGGGGGCAAAGTGTTCCGAGCGCTGGCACGGTTCTGTCCAGCAGGTCTATTATATAATAATCACCATCTATCAGGAAGCCAGGCAGCTGGAGTGAGTGGGGAAGCCAGGATGCCCGGATCTGCTCTTCCTCCAGGCCCAGGAAGGTGTCTCCACCAAGATAGGGGTGTGGGCGCAGCCCAGAAGTAAAATGATGTGGGGGTCTAGGGGCAAGCGAGGGGCCCTGGGCAGTCCGCAGGCGGCCCGAGAACCCCGCCCCAGAACTCTGATTGACAGTGCTCTGAGCCAATGATTGAAGCCACTGTAGGGCTCAGCGTTAACCCTTTCTTGGGTCGTCAGTTCCTTTAGGGGATAGAGTGCCTTCCCAAGAACTGTTCTTCAGTCCTGAATTCCTCCCATCGGTATGGGGTTGGTGAGGAGTCTCAGCTGGAACCGACTTTCGTCCTAATCACTTCACGAAGTAATCTCTGATAACATGCAGCCCTAGAGCCGCCCTCCTCACTCCCCCTCCGCCTCCAGCCCCAAAGTAAATTGTATTCCATGATACGGTTGTGTGTGTACATTCTGTGGTTGCAGAGACGGGCCCGCATGGCACTGTCGCACCCACACTGCTCCATGAGCAGGCACCTTCACTCACCTCTACCCGTGCTGGCACTTCCACCGACACTCGCTGACACACCTGTGACACTCCTCGTGACACGGTGACACACAGATACACGGAAACACCTGGTGATTCCCCGAGTTCGCCAGTAGAGGGAGCCGCTCGATTCCGGCAGTGGGCCGCCGGCCCCTCTCCTCTCCTCGCTCGCTCCAGGGTTCCACCCAGAACTCGTGGCTGCTCGGAGCTCAGCTCCGCATCCCGACCTGGAACCTACGCTGGGGCCATGAGTCACAGCCCCACCCAGGGGAGCGCTCTACATGGCTGCTCCACAGGACATGCCGAATACGCTTGAACTTACTGTGTACCACATTTAACAGACCTCTTACAACACAGCTCTCACTCCTGCGAACAGTTTTCTGGACCTCCTGTGAACCGGGCATTGTGCCAAACGGATCATAACAAGCCCATGTGGTTTGTCATGTATGTAAGAGGAGACTGATCCACACAAATGGGGTGGGCCCTGCCTTCTAACCAGCACACTGTTTGAGAAATGGCCCTTTTTTGCCTTGGTGGCTCACGTATATCCACAGGACCCTGGAGAGAGGAGAGGAAATTAGCCTACTGCCTAGGCTCTAGGATCTTTCAAACCTGAGCTCAGTTTTCTCTGGGCTTCAGTCTTCTTTTCCTTTAAGTGGGAATACCTACCTCATGAGGTTGTGATGATTCAACTCCTGACCCAGCTTGGTGTTTGGCACAGCAGTTAGTAGGCACTTGGGGAAGTTTTGTTGATTGGATCAAAACATGATCTAGAGATAATGTGCATGAAAATGATTTGTAAACCGATGTGAGGCTCACACAGGGGTTATCTGTTTTTGAGGGTTTGTCCCTCATCTCCACCTGTGCCTCCTCAGACCTTGCCCAGGCCCCAGCTGCTGGCACTATCAACCCACCAAATAAGTGTTTACAAAAGCCCTACTATGAGCCCAGCATTTGAGTGCTGTGGGGAATGTAGAGGCATAGAAAGCATGGTCTGGGCCCTCAATCTTTTGGGGCAACCAAACATATATACAGGAGAAACAAAACGTTAAGTAAGCACTCAGTTGAGTGGCATAGATGTAAGGAGAGGTAGTCAGGAGAGAGGGCGGTCTGTAAGGCGATCTGGGGACCATCTATTCGAAGGGGAGGAGAGAGGGCAGTGGAACAAACAGGTTTGCTGGTCTTCTTTCTGAAGCAGCCCATGCTTGTTACTTGTTGGTATTAATTTTAGGTGGGAGCAGTGGGATACAGGGGAAGTGTCCTGGGATAAGGAGACCTGAATTCCACTCCTGGGCTTCCCACGTTCTAGCCGTATAAACCTGAGGAGGTCCTTAACAAATGCAAGTCTCAGTTTCCTCACCGATATAATGGGGCCATAACATCTTTCTCACGGGCTTGTGGTAAACACCGAAATCACATTGGTGAAATGCTTTTTAAAAGGGCTTTACAATTTCTTTTTCATTGCATCTATCCTCCTATAGAGTCGTGTGTGTGTGTGTGTGTGTGTGTGTGTGTGTGTGCACGCGCGCCCACGCGTGGAGCACCTTGAGATTAGGAGAGAGTTCTTTTGCGAAGACAAAGATTTTACTTCCACAAACATTTTCTTAGCATTCACTTTGGGCTAAGGACTGAGATGAAAAAACTCAGTCTATGTCCTCAAGGACCTCATGATCTACTAGGAAAGAAAGATGAATAAAGAGATGCTCAGTGCATAATGAATGTGGGTGGGTACAGTGAAAAGGGGACCCAGTATTTGTGTGTGTGTGTGTGTGTGTGTTGGGGTTGCGGAAGTCCAGGCAACTCCCACTCCTTCCAATCAGTGTAGATTGGAGGGTAGGTTTGTCAAATCTCTCTGTTGCCTGGGATGGTGTTGGGGCGTCTCGTGCCCAGTCCTCAGGAATGGGGAGGAGAGAAGGGTAGAAGCCCCCTCCCCGCCCCCGGGCCAACCTGCCTCCCGCTAGCCAGCCGGCCGGGCGCCTTACCGAGTCAGACCACTGGGAGGCTGGGGGAGCCGGGTTGGGCGAGGAGGCGAGCGAGATGGGGGAGCTCTTATTTTGACAGGGGCCTCTCCGGCTCTGGTATGAAGGCAGAAGGAGGCAGCCAGAGAGCCCCGATGCTTATTCAGGCTGGGGAGAGGAGCCGAGTGGAGGGGCGAGCGAGGCTCCGGCAGCGCAGGGGAGCCCGGGGAGGCGGCGGCGCGCGGCGGAGCCAGTGGCCGGACATGCCCCGGACCCGGGGCCGCTGCACCACCGCCGCCGCCCGGAGCCAGCCGGACGGACGCCCGCACGCCTGGGTCCCCCGGCGCCGCGCCGCCCGGGGGCTGCGACCCGGACCCTCGGCGTCCGACCAACAATAAGCGCCCAGACAGCCCCCTCCCCGCCCCGCGCCCGCCGTCCCCGCGGGCCTCGGGGAAAGTGAAAGGAGGAGGCGAAGGAAGGGAGGAAGGAAGCAAGGAAGGAAGGAAGGAAGGAAGGGAGGAGGAGCAGGAGCCGGAGCCCTGAGGTTCGGGGCCGAGACCCCAGCCCCGAGCCCCGGGCCGGGCGGGTGTGCACGCTCTCCCGCCGGTGTCCGGCGCCCAAGACCATGCTCGGCGGTTGGGAGGCAGGAACCCAGGCGCCCAGAGACCCCCGGATACCCTCTCCCGGCCCGGGCTGGTATTGAGATCAAGGCATCCAGCATCAAAAGATCACCGCCTGCCCGCCCCCCTCCGCACCTCCAACTGGCAACCCGGAGGACCCCAATCCGGTCACCGACCCTGACCTGGTCATGGTGTCCAGCTCCGGCCTGGCGTGAGGACCCCCGACCGGCGCGAGGTGAGGGGTGGGCTGGGGCCGAGGGCGAAAGTCATGCCAGGCAGGCAGAGGCGCGAGGAGGGAGATCCAGTTCGAACTGGGAAGGGGGAACACAGTCTGATTGTTGCCCTCTGGCACGCACCCCTAGGCTGTTTAAGGGGTGGGGGACGCCCTCAGGGTTTGTGGTGGCTACTCTTGGGCCCCCAATCAGGTTGGCAGCCCCAGAGCTCAGGGGGGAGGGCTTAGGGGCAATCAGGGGACCCTGCCACCCTAGCGCAGAGAACAAGGCCGGCCTTGGGCCAGCTGGAGCAGCAACCCTGCCCTGGGGGCTTCTGGGAGATGTAGTCCCCCTCCCAGGCTCACCAACCCCTTGGGTCTCAGCACCCCAGCACTCCTCCCCTGGTTAATGGGAGCCTCCAGAAAGAGGTACATTGGGATTGGGGATTGCTGGGGTTACCCTCTGCCCCCAAGCAGTGCCTAGGTGCAGCAGGGGCTGTGACTGGAGGAGTCTCCCGGCCAAGGATTCTCAGTGGTGTGGGCTTGGCTGGGGGGTGGGGCAGTCACACAGTTCCTTGGAGGTGTCCCTGCTCTGCTAAGGGGAGGCTCCCTCTGCCTTGGTCCCCCCGGAGACCGTGGGGGAGGCATATGGGGAAGAGAAGTGAGGCTTAGGGCTTCTCACTTGTCTGGGGGTATGTCCTATCCCAGAGCTACTGGAATTTGGTTTCAGGAGACACTAAGTCTACTCTCCCCTTCTCCCTCTTGGGAGCAGAGAAAGAGAGTGTCCCTCACCGTCTGGGAGTCTGGAGGGTGTCTCTCTGGAGCAGTGAAGCCAGGATCTGCTTCTGTCTGTCTGTCCGGCCTCCTTCCTTCCGGGTTTTTCTGACACCCCTCCTCCCTCCTCCTTCAGTCTGTCTGCTGCTTGGGGTGTGTGTCTGTGTCTGGGTGTGGGGGGTGGGGGGTGCTCCGCTGCAGAGAGAAAAAGTGTTGCTTGGGAAAGGTGAGCTGGGCATGTGACTGAGCCATGGGATAGGGGGCTTGAGGCCCACTTGATCTTTGGCCTTGGTTTCCTGTTTTACCTAGGAAAGCTGTCTGCACACTGTATCAGCTGGAATCCTACTGATGCCTCTGGGCAGCTCTCTGAGTGAGACCTCCAGGGTGGGTGGGCTTCCACTGCCCCGGTTCTCCCGGCTCCTCAGCCTCTCCAGCAAGCAGCCACTTCTGTTGGGCCTGGCTTTTCTGCCCCCCACAACCCCCAGCACCATCTCGCCTTCTCTGGGTCAAGACCATGCTTTCATGGCCCCAGGGGAAGAGAGTGATTAGGCCCTGTCTTTCTGGTGTCATCTGTGAATTGTCTGCTGATAGAAGCCTCAGGACCCAGTGAGAATGGGCAAGGAAGGTGAGGGGCCAAGGAAGTCTGGTAAGGGAGGAAGGTGCTCACTCCCCTAAGAGATCAGGCTCCTTGGCCTTGGAGAACCTGGTCTGGTTCTCGCCGCCTCCCTCCAGAGGTTCTCTGCTTACCTGTGTTGTTCTTGATTAGGGGAAGGGGAGCTTAATGTTTCCGAAGGTGCTGGTCGGGGATAGAATGGCATAATCTTAGATCCAGAGTAACTCTTATGCTTGGGATAGCAGGGGCCCTATGGCTAGAGGTGGGTTGTGGAGGTCCATGTGGAGGTCCAAAAGGAGTCTTTAACTACTGGGGTTGAGGGTCAAGGCGGGAAGAGATTACAGAGTCCTGGAGAGGGATTGGTGGTCCACAGAAATCTGGGGCTAGCACAGCAGTGGTAACGTGGGGTCCAGTGAACTTGCTTATTGAACCTGTGCTGGGCGCCCGTGCCTGTCTGGGGAGTTCCCGCCCCCCGCCCCCACCCCAGTGTCTGGGTACCTGGGTTAAGCGGGAGCCCTGGGCTGGGGACTCGACTTCCATGAATGAGCAGGGCAGTAGCCTTCTGGGCAGAGGCCTAGTGGGTGGCAATGTCGACTCAGCCAGGGCTGGAATGCCTGGCACCTGCTTTAGATTAAAGGAGATGCCTGCAAAGGGGGGATGCCTGCCTGTGGGGGAGTGGCTGGGACGGAGCTCCGTGGAGCCCAGGAGTGGGGTGGAAGGAAGGGACCAGCGCCGCAGGTGGCAGAAGCTGTGGTGGGAGCCGAAGGGGCCAGCGGTCACCCAGCTCTGCAGCCCCTCCTCCAGGGAGTCTGAGACAGGATCTGGGGGCACCCCCACACTGCCTCTGGCGCCACAGGCTGAACTTCTGCCCCAGCGCCCAGGGGACGGGGCAGCTGCAGGGAGCCAGGGTGTCTGAGTGTCCTGTCTCCCCAGGACCGGGAAAAGCCTGCAAGGAGGTGGGGGGCACTTTGGAGTTCTTGTTGTCCTGATGCCATGCTTGCTCTTCTGGGGCTCCTTGGTTGCTGGTAGTGAGGCACCCCAAGAGCCTGGCATCCAGGGGTGACGGGGAAATGGCATCCCTTCCTTGCGCCAGGAGCCCTGGGCGCTGCCCGGGTGCTGACCCGGGGGGGAGGGGGCAGAGGGGGATGGCACCGTGGGAAAGTGGGCAGCCGTGGGAGCCAAGCGGGTACAGGCTGGGTGCCGCGGGCAGGGAGCCTCTGCCAGGCCCGCTCTCCCTGGGGTGGGGCTGGCTGTTCCAGGGACTGGCTCAACCTGTTGAGCGCCCGGCTGCTGTAGTTTGGCATCTGTGCCCCTGCCTGCCAGCCCTGGCAGCTGCCCACCCTTAGCCACACTGTAGGGGCTGCCCCCCGGGGATCTGGGAAAAGGAGGCTCTGAGTGGCCAGGGGGCCGGGATGGGGCTGGTGGAGGCTCGCCCAGAGAGTCCTATGTTTCCCCAGGTCCTGTCCTTTATCTACTAGAGCTGGGGCTAGAGCCCATTGGAGGGCTAGGTAGCCAGAGGCTGGGAGCTGAGGGTCTCAGTGGAGGACGCCCCCGTACTAGCACTCTTGAGGTGCTGCATGCCACTTGGATGGGCGGCCCTAAAGGCAGCCTGGAGTTACAGCCTGGAATTTCCTCTGCCGGGTGCCAGGGCCAGGCCTCCAGAGCCCCACCCCCAGCCTGGCCTGACCTCCCCTCCCTGGGAGAGAACTGCCGACTTTCCCCAGAGGTTGGGGGAGGGGCATGGAGGACATTCTGCTGCCCTGGGAGGAAAGGGGTGACTTCCTGGGTGCGGGGGTGTGTTGTACTCCCTCAGTCTCCCCAAAGCCTCCTCCCCCCCCCCCCCCCCCCCCCCCCCCCCCCCCCCCCCCCCCGCCCCATGAAGAAGAAGGAAGCTCCTGGTTCCCAGGCAGCTGTCTCCCACCCTGCTCTGAGTATGGGGAGGCTCGGGTCCCAGGAAAGATCTCTGAGCCCTGCAGGCCCTAGCTATCCCCCCACCTTCTCGGACCCCTTAGCTTTGGGCCCACCTTGGGGCTCTGCTAGCTGGTGGAGAAGGGCAGCCAGGGGGCTACTCTGTAGGGGAGAAGGTGTTTACCACTGCCCATAACTGGGGGAAGTGGGCACAGGCAGCTTCCCTCTTCCTCTCACTCCTCAGGGGAGGGGTGGCCTCCCTGTCTTCTTACTTTTTCAGTCAGTGGCCAAAGGGGAGCCCTCTCCTTTTTTTGCCTCCTTTCCACCCCAGGCCCTTCCTGCTTGGTCCTGGACCACCTGCCCCTCCTAACCTTGGTGTCTCTTCTAGGCCCCCTTCTCCCAGAGGAGGCTGGGATTCCCTCTGTCCAACCCCCTCCTCCAAAGGGCTGGTGGCCCTGCACTGGCCTGTCTTCCCCTCCCCCTTACTCCCCACCCCCCACCCCCCACCCCAGCCTCAACTGGGAATGGCCCTGAATCCAGCATTTCCAGCATTTCGAAACCAAGATTGTTTTGAAATCCCTGAGTACTTCTCCACCCCCCTCTGCCTCCCCTCCTCCCCACTAGCCCAGAACTTAGTCCTCTAATCTGACCTCACGCTGTGCATTGCCAGGGTGTGTGTGTGTGAGTTTGAGTGCTAACACTCAGCCACGTGCATACTACTCTGCGTGTGTGCGTGCGCGTGCACGCCAGTGTGTGTGTGTATCCCACTGTGGGTGTCTCTTCTGTCAGCAGTTCTGTGTGACCGGCCCATGTGTTTTGTGATTCTTGAGATCTCCTCATTCTCTATGAGGATGGCAGCCTCTGTGGGTTTTGAGCCATTCTTAGGGAGTTTGGGGTTACTTGTAGGAGGTATCTCGGATGTGTATCTTCGGGAATTGTGTCCGTGTCTCAGTTGCACCTACGGGGAGTATCTGTAAGGAGTGGGTATATACGCCTGGGGTTGTGTCTCTTTGATGAGCGTACGTGTGTGGATGTGTGTGCGTTTGTGCACGTGTGTGCTCTGCTTCTGTTCTCACTTCTCTCCTCCTCCCTTTGAACGTGTCTGGGGTGTGTCGTCACAGGTCTCCCTGCAGCGACCTGGGACATGGAGTCCTCTGTCCCTTGATAGGGAGGTTTCCTGGAGTGGGGCCAAGGCTTCTGGCAGTTCCGTGGTCCTTGGAGAGAAAGTGGTGGAGTGGGGAGACTTTGGGATAAACTATCCCCAGGGCTGGGCTCTCTTCCTCTGCCCCTCGCAGATGCCCAGCATCTTGAGGGATCCCCAAACTATCAGTGCACCCTCTTCTTGACCTGATGATACAGTGGCGGCTGTCACAGGGAGGCCCCGGTGCCCGAAAGGGCTAGGAAAGGGGATTACCCCTCTACCCCAGTCACTTCCTTCCCGCAGGGATGAGGAACATCCAGCCACATCAGACCTGGGAGCTTGGTGGTGGCTAATTTAAGATTCAGGAAAGTTGACTTCTCTGGCTAGGGGCAGGCAGTAAAACGACACAAGACGTTTGTGTTTCCCACCTTCACGGAAGACAGAAGGGGCTGGAATCCTAGGGGTGTGATGTTTCACCCCAGAAATATGAGGCATTTGGGGTGGGGCCAGCTGCCATTGTAGCTTGGATCCTGGGAAGTCCTTCCTGATGTTGAATCTTATCCGTCCCTGCTGCAGTTAGACTGTGCTCTGCACTGGGGCGGGGAGGGGGTGGTGGTGCCAGAGGGGCTGTTTTTTGGTTTTGGGTTGTTTTTTTTTTTTTTTTTTTTTGGCTAAAGCAAGGGTGGTGATAGCAGAGTTATGTTGTTATGTCAGCCTGGGATTCAGGCGCTGGAAACCCTGATGTCTCGCTATGACTCAGTTTCCCATCCTGGGATCTCTGGCTACAGTTGGATGCTTCCCTCCAGTAGCACTGGGGTCAAATCAGTGAGGAAGAAGAGGGCCAGTGAGGAAGAAGCAGGGGCTGTTTGTAGGAGTCAAGGGCCTGTGGAGACAGCAGCAGGAGGTAGGCAGAAGGATAAGCTGTCCTTTCCCCCCACCCCCATGGCCTCTGGTCCCAGGACACAGTGGGAGGAAGGGAGGGGTAGAGGCACAGGTTGGTACAGTGCTCAGTGACCCAGCAAGGGGAGGGCTTTGGCAAGGAATTTTCGGTTTGTTTCTCAATCTCTGTCTCTGAGACACGCACACACACGTCACTGCAGACACCTTCAGGAGATGAGCCTAGAAAAGTCACCCAGGTGGCGGTAGGGCAGGGTGCTACCAGATGGGGCTATGTGGAACCAGCTTCATTCTGGCAGAAACTCTGCACTTGCCCCCTTGAACTGGAAGTTGAGCTCAACTGGAAGTCTCCTACCCAACTCCCCCATCCTGGGCCTGGGAACAACACAGTCTGGACAGGGTTAAGTCTGGTTGGCAGGGACACCCCCCTGCCCCCAGTGCAGAGAGAGAGAGGGAGGGGTGGTTAGCAGCTTGCTCTAGTTGGCGTCTCTCCCAGAATTCTTCGGAAAAGAACTCCCCTTTGACCCCCAGTACAAACTGAGCCCAGCCACCAGCCTCCCTCCCGCCTGCCTGTGGGAGCTTCACCCAGCCCCCTCCTGCTGAACGGCTAAGCCTGATTCTCTCACCCCAGGTCCTCCCACCCAGGCCGGTGGGGATTTTGCGTCTTCAGGGGATAAGGGGTGTAGCCAAAGAGACCACACAGGGGCTCAGGAGAGGCACCCTTCTTTCCTCTGGCATAGGATAGCCCTGGGGGCGGCGGGCACTGAAAGCCAGGGTCCTCAGGTCTCCCCATCCATCCTTTCCCCCAGAACCTCAGGCCAGGTCATGGGAGTCATCGGCCCCTCCTCTCTCTCTCTCTCTCTCTCAAAGGCATCTTCCAGTGCCTTCTCCTTTCCTGCTTCCAGGATAGGGAGGGGGAGCGGTGTGGTGCAGCAGCTGGGTCAGGCCTGGCTCCCAGCCAATCCACAGAAGTTCTGGAGTTGGGGGGGGGGGGTGGTGTCCGAGTTGCTCAGAGACTTCCTGGAGCTGCAGGCTGTGTGTCTGTGTGTGCACGTTTATGTGGTGTGCATGTTGGGGGAGGGGCTGGGGTTATGGGAGGAGCAGGGGCAGAGATTGCTGGCTTGGGCTTCTAGCTCTGACCGTCTCTCCACAGGGAGCCCCCTTCCCAGACCACACCCTTGAGCCTGAGCCCGTCACACTTTGCTCCTGAGGTGAGAGCTCCGTGTGCTTGTGTGTGCCCTCCGCAGCCTCCTCGCTGCTCTCTTGTCTGCCAGAGTCTCCCGCTTGGCTTTTTGTCTTGGGCGCCCTCCTCCTGGCTTTCTGCCCCCACTTCTCCTTTCGCTCTCTTACACCCATTGGAGGGGAGCTGCGGAGCCTTGGGGCGGGGCGGGGCAGGAAGGGTTAAAGCGCCACTCCAGTGAAAGTCCCAATCCTTTTCTTAGCTGGATCCCATCCCGGTGGGAGGTGGGGAGCTCCTGGCCAATCACCCCTGGAGGGCAAGGTACAGTTTCCTGGTCATCCCAAGTACTTGCCCCGCTCTGTCCCGGCTTTGGCCTCAGCTGGCTGAGTCAAAGCCAGGGTGGCTACCAGCCACCGTAATGTGGTTTCTGCCCTGGCCTCTAGACACACACACACACACACACACACACACACACACACACACACACACACACTCTCTCTCTCTCCCTACTACCACCCCCCTCCTTCCCTCCCTCCCCTCCCTCCCCTCCTTCCTTACTTAGCAACAACTCTCTGAATTCACAACAAACACGCCTGTAGGCTCCTGGACTGACTAGGGAAAGCTGGAGAAGGCTGAGGACCAGGAGGAGGCCCTTCTCTCAGACTGTCCTCAGGAGGGAGGGGCTTCTAATCCCCCCACCCCCCTTCCCTGCTGGAGGCCACTACCCCTCAGGGACTGGCAGGAAGTGGTCCTGTTTCCAACTGGAGCCCTGAAAAAAGAGGGGAGCAGTGACAGGTGTGGCTGAGCAGGTGTGGGGGCAGGGTTTAGACTCCACCCTCACCAGTGAGTCCTACTTGACCTTTGACCCCCACCTGGTGAGTGAGAGGGGCGGCAGACTCACCGCCAGCCTAGGGGCCTCTCTCAGCTGGGGCCCTGTGCTGCTGTCATGGTAACTTGCTTGGCTCCCTTCCCACTATTAGGGACCAGGATGGGTGAGGACTTAGCAGATTGGGGGTGGGTAGGACTGGGGGCCCTAGAGAACTTTGCTCTCAGGGCACCTGTGCTGAGGGGGTGGGGACTGGTGCCCTCTCTTTGATCTCTTCCCTGGGCAGGAACTGGGAGCCTCTAGCCAGGACCTGGTGCACATCAGGCGTGGAGGGAGTGTGTGCGGAATGAGTGAGGGGCACCCGTTCTCTCGTCAAAGCCGATCCAGGGTGAATCTGTATTGCAAAATGGTTACAAACCCAATTGCTGGCGGGTCTGTGGGTTCAAATCCTGATTCTTCCAATTCTGGACTGTGTACCTTCGGCAAGTTACTTAGCTTCCCTGTGCCTTAAAGGTGGGGATCAGGAAAGTACTTTTTTGTGGCGTTATGGGGAGGATTAAATCAGATCATGCATGTGAAGCATTAGGGGCAGTCTGATGTTACAGAGCCAGTGCTCAATAAACGCTAGAGTTGCCTCTCTTCATTATTAGTCACGGCTTTCTGCAGGAACCCCCGACCCTTCCCCTCCCGACCCTCCCAGTGGTGCTCCAGCAGGGAAGAACTGATGGCCGGTGGGAGGAGTGGGGGGGGGGCAACCTTTCCAGCACTTCAGATTCCTGGATTCTAATACCCTTCCAGACTCACTTTCTTGCTGCCTCAGTTTCCCCACCGTTGGAGCCCACCAACATCTGGGTTGCAAGTTTGCCAAATAGCCAGAGGCCCAGAGAGGAGCCTGGGGGACTTAGGACATGTCCCTCCCGGTCTGCCAGCACTTCTCAGGCTGAGCTTTCCCTCCCCCGGGCTGCTTGGCTCAGATCAACTTTAGCACCCCTCCCACCATCCCATCCCTGCTGCTCTGTTCTTCACCAGGCTGAAACGCTACATTCTGTCCTTAAATGGCTTAACTGGTTGCCTCCTCTCCTTCCTGGCCTAAGAGGTCAGGGACCTTCCTTGGGGAGAGCCATGGCAGTGTGGAGCTGTGACTTGGATGGCAGCTGTGACGCCTGCCCCAGGGTCCAGGGTCCCCTAGATTCCCTGTACCCTGCCTGGACATTTTCCCCAAGTGTGGCAGAGCAGTGCCCAGGCCCGGGATATGTATAGAAGCCCAGATGGGCCTGCCTGGCACCTGCTGTACACAAGCCGGCAGGGAGGAGGCATCCTGAACCCCCGGGGGTGGGGTGGGGTCATATTGGCATCCACCGTGGCCAGAGGACTCTTTTCCTGGGCTGCTTGAGTGTGGGCAGTGCTGGAAAGAGTTCTGCTTCAGCCCTGTGTACCGTGGGGCAGGGGGGATGCTGAGTGACCCTGGGTGAGCAGGGTCCTGTGGGCCCTGGGGTAGGAGTGAGATAGTGGAGGGGCTGAGGCTTGGGAACTTCTGGATGAGGAGCCCAGGAGTAGGCAGCAGGCATGGGGTACCCACAACAGGGGGAGCTCTGCAGACGGGTGGTTTGGATCTTCTGGGGAGCGAGTATTCAAATCTCAGGACAAAGTGGATTAAGATGTGGCAGAGCTGGGATCCCAGGGCTCCTGGGTCTGAGACCTGGGCTTGGCTGGTCGGTACCAAGATGAGGACCTGGTACTCTGGCCTGGTACCAAGATGAGTGGGCTGGAGACCCTGGCTCTGCTCATCACCTCCTTCTGGGACCAGAGAGGACACCTCCCTTCTATGGGCCTGAAAGTGAGGGCTCAGAGTTGGCCTGGGCCATGCCTCACTGCCGGGCTGGCCATGCTGCCTGTGCCCAGCCCCTGGGGCCTGTTCCTTGGGCAGGCTGGGGCTATTTTTGGGATCGGGCTGGGGCTCTGGGGCTGGTTTCAGATGTTCCAATGTGAACAGGAGAAAATGGGAACAGATGGCTGGAGGGTTCCAATCAGCGGGTCCTGCTGGGAGCAGGTTATTTTTAGGGCCTTGTTAACCCTTTGGGGGCTCGGGGAGCCACCCTGAGAGGGACAGCCCTCTCTAGTTGAGAAGAGGACAGGTCTTCTCCCTGGACCCATGCTTTCCAGAACTGCCTGTGCCAGTTGCTTTTCTTGCTCTCTTGGACCCTTCACCCTTTAAAGATGCGCATGGCAAGAAAGGAGGCCCCAGCTTCCTCCAGCCCAAACCCTACAGGATACTACCAAGGGGTCGGACGGGCAGAGGGATGCCTGGTTGGAGGATACAGGCCACTACTGAAGGAAAACCCCTCCCACTTGCCTCCTGAGGCTTTGAGACACACACCCGAAGCTAAGAGAGCGGAGAACGTTATCACTTTGGGGGTTCACACTCTGGGTTCAAGTGTATGTCAGTACATCTACTGATACCCAGGGGAGTGCTAGCTGAGGGAGCTGGCCTCTTCCAGAAGGGCAGAGGAAGAGCCCAGCGTTTGTACTTGGTACCATTAATATGATGTCCACAGGCCCCATTCCCTTGGATACTGCAAGGGCAAATGCCCACCTTTACCAAATGCCCACATATCTGGGTGCTATGCAGGGGGCAAAGAAGGGGATATCAGGGCCAAAGGTGGTTTCCTGAGGGCTGAGTATGTCATACGTATCTCACCCTGTAAATGTATCCTCATTTTGCAGATGAGGAAACGGGCTCAGAGGGACAAGTCCCATAGCTCAGAAAGGGCGGGATGTCACTGGCACCTTGTCTGTCTGACCGCAAACCCAGTTCTCACTGCCCTGCATCACTCGCACTGCCTGCCAGTGTCCCGACCCCAGAAGGTGAGGCTGCTGGGGCAGGATCTCCTCAGGGAGCAGGTTTACGGAATGAGTGTGGGAAAGGAGGCCTGGGGGCAGGGGACCCTGCCGGTCACTGGTCTCACAATCCCCTAAGCCCTTCTGGCCTGAGGGTGCCAGGACTGACACCAGAAACCCCGTTTGGCCTTCCTGTCTTCCCTGCAGGAGGATCACAGGCACACATCCTGTCTCGTCAGTCCCCACCCCCACCCGGCCCTGGCCCACATGCCCCTGCTTCCTGTAGGGTCAGAGCAGTCTGGATGTCAACGTGGGCAGAGCTTGAGGGCCCTCCAGGTGCTGCTGGTGCCAGGGGTCTGGGCCAGGCGGGCGAGGGGAGGGGGTTGGGAGGACGTCTGGGCCGCTGGCAGTACCTGGGGGAGAGAGCAGTGCGGCAGGCAGGCCGGCTTTGGGTGAGGTCCCGCCTGGCTGGCTGTGCCAGCAAGTCTGCCCGCACTCCGGTCCTCCCACAATGGCCCCATTGTTCCCAGCCGCCAGGCAGTTTGGAGGAGGTTCCTAGGCCACCCCTACCCCCCCGCCCCCCAACAGGGGCCAGATTAACCCCTTGGAGGACAGGCCAGGTGAGGGCGCTCAGGGAGCCACCCTGCCCATTCCTCCCTTCTGGGAAGGCTTTGGGAGGTCACCTCCCACCCACGTGTACCCAGCAACAGGACAACTCCAGAGACCAGGGTCTCCCACTGGGTAGGGAGTAGCACCTAGACCCTCTCCCACCCCCACCGTGGTGCAGGTGCCAGGGGGCAGGAAGTGCCAGTGGGGTGGCAGGCGGAGACCAGATATATTTGGGCCGGTGGGGCTAATTCCAGACACCACCGCCTGCCCTACTGGCTCCTGAGCTCCTTTCCTTCCTGTGAAACCAGAGCTGGGTTGGGCCTAGCTCAGGATTTCGGTGGATTTAAAGAGGCAGCACCGTCCCTTGCCAGCCTGGCTTCCTCTCCCCCTCCCCAGGTAGGGTCTGGGGCAGAGAGAAGGCTGAAGAACTGCTTGCTCCCGCCTTGCCCCCGGCTAACCCCAGGCCCTTGCCCCAGTCGGGGTACCAGCCTCTTGGCAACTCCTCTCTCCCAGAGCTTTGGGCGGGTGGGGTGGGCGGGGGTGGGCTGTGGTTTCCTGTGTTGGCTGTTTGTGCCTGGCCCAGAGTGCCCGCCGCCTGCCTGGGCTTCCTGCCCTGTCTTGTTTCCTTGTGCCCCCCACCCTCCCTTCCCCCACCACCCCCCCCCCCCCGAGGGAGGGAGCAGCCAGGGATTGGGCAGCAGCCTTTGGGGGCACCCCACTGCCAGGGCATGACTGTGTCCCAAGGCCTGGCCACATTGGCACTGGCT
The DNA here is from genome assembly GCF_018350215.1 of Panthera leo. Lineage (NCBI taxonomy): Eukaryota > Metazoa > Chordata > Mammalia > Carnivora > Felidae > Panthera > Panthera leo. The sequence continues at coordinate 16,475,419 of NC_056688.1, read as the reverse complement.
GAAGGAGCCAAGTGAGGTGACTTCAAGCTTGTCTAGGCAATGCCACTTGTTCTGCGGCCTCCAGAAGGGACAGTGGGCACCAGAATGGGCAGCATCCCCCCCCCCCCAGAAGCACCCTGTTCAGAGCCCCCAGACTACAGTAGTCTGGGGCCAGAAGTTGCCATGTCCCTGGAGAATTGAGGTTGCCTGGCGTCACCCTGGGGCTGCAGGTGGGGTGAGGTGGTTTGTCAACCAGACAAAAATTGTTGATTTGCATGGTCTCCTTTGGCAGGAGGTGGGGGGAAAGGGGGAGAGCTGCTAGGAACCAGGGCAAGGGGAAGGCCTCTGAGTCTACGAGTCCCCATAGAGGGTCCCAGAGCAATACCTTGGTCCTTGAGCAGATTTCCTGCTGGGGTATGAATCCTTGACCTCCCCTCTTGGCTGAGTCACCACCTCAGGAAGAGGAAGTGACCTGGGTGGTAGGGGAGAGCTTCTAGGGACCAAGGTATCCTGACACCCAGGAGGAAGGGGCACCCGGACCTTGTTGTCTTGGGAGCTGCGTCTCCCTGAGCCAGGGGACAATAATCCTACCCCTATTGCTCTAGCAGGGCCCTGACCTTTCGGCCATCACAGAGGGCCCAGGCAGCCCATTTCCTCTCTAGAGGTGTCTGCCCACTGTATGGGGGGAGCATGGAGCCTCCAAGCCATTTTCTCTCTGCGTCTCTTGGATGGTTTTGAGCTAGGCAATGAGACCGGTGGGCTGGCTGGCGAACCAAGCAGGGGCTTCCAGTGTGGGGGCAGCTGGAAATAAGCAGGTTGCCAACCGGTGTGTTGAGCATCCATGGAAGCCTCCTGGTCTTCTCCCCCAGCTGGGGTCAGGTCCGCTGGCTACCCCCCCAGCCCCCACCTCCCCCAAGGAAGACAACCAGCAAAGCAGCTGATCTGAGGTTCTTTGTCTCAACTGCCTCCTGGGCTCTGTTCTCAGGGTGTGCTCCTGGCCATTCACTCAGGTGACTGAAGCCTGTTTGTGAGCACAGGTCACCACTCCCCACCCTACCCTCTGAGAGGGAGCCACAGCGCTGTTCCCAGAGCCCGGTGGTGCCTTTCCTTTCACTCATCCCAGGGGCTTCTGCTCTAGTGCTGGGAAGTCCCCTTTACTCGGTGGTGAAAAACTGCACCCTCCAGGAATTAGCCCTTCTACCCCCATCCCCAGGCCTTCCAGGTCTCTTCTGGGCCTGTGAGTGTGTGAGGATGAGGGGTCGTTGGGAGCTGGGGCAGACTCCTGAGGGGTAGACGGGGGGGAGGTGTGAGAGATGGGAAAGTCCTGACTCATCTGTGCTTGACTCAGCTCGCCCTGCGGCGGGGTGGGAGCGAGGGGGTGGAGTCCGAGAGGGAGTCGGGAGGGTCACTCCGAGATTCTTCTGAGGAGGAGCTCTGGCCTGACTGGGGACACAGGAGAGGACTAGTTTTCTAACAGCCGCTTCCCAAATTATTACAGGATATTACAAATATCCCAACATTTGAAGTAAACACAGGAGGTAGTGGGTGGCCCTCGCCCTGCCCCTCTGCCCCACAGGGGGCGGGCCCAGTAGGTGGCCTGTGAGAAGCCCACCGATATGGTGCAGGCTCTGATGCGTCGTCATGACACCAAAGGGGGGGGGGGGGCGCGAGACACTGCAGTGCGGAGAAACACCCCAGGAATGGGGTCTCGGCGCTCCCACATACTGGTCACATGACCCAGACCCTTTTCCCGAATCTCCGTTTCCCCGGTGTGATATGGGGATACTGTCCCCATCGGGTCGTAGGTAGTTCTGAGGATCAGCGCGGTGGTGAAAGGGAGCGCTCGAGACTTGTCAGCCACGGGCCTGTCCCTAAGCCCAGGTGCCTTCTCCAGCCCCACTCTTTAACTGTTCCTGCTCTGACCTGTTGCAGGAGATGCGGGCTGGCAGCGGGCGGCTTCCCAGCCAGGCCCTGGACTTTGGAACCTTCCCCTGAGCAGCCTCTCTTCCCGGAGACAGAGCTAGAGCAGGGAAGGCCAATATGCCTGGGGTTAAATTAGGGTTAGACTTCCACAGGATCACGGGGGCGGGGGGTGGGGGGGGGAGGGAGCCTCGCCTCGCCTCCCGCTCCAGCCCAGCCTCCAGCAGCCTTCCAGGGAGCAGCGAGAATGTGTACCGGTGTCTGGCTGGGCCTATCATGAGGGCAAAGCTAGGCCCAAGACTCCTCCCCTCCCCCACTCGGTCGGTGGGGCGGGGGAGGGCAGGGTAGGGGGCGGTTGGGTGGGGCGTCGGTGCTTGTGTAAGTCTGTTTGTTGGTGTATCTGTGGCCCCGTGTGCGTGTGTGCGTGCGTGCGCGCACGCGCGTGGTTCTTTGTCACTATCAGGCTCAACTTTCCATGGTTCCCTTGTGGCCGGGCCTCAGTCTTTTCATCTGTTCAATGAGTCGGCCCGCTCCCTCTCTGCTGTCGGGCAGCCTGGGCGTCCGCGGGTGCCCCAGGCTGATTCCGTGCTCTTGCTTGGGCCAGCGCCTCCCTCGCCCTCCAGCACACCTCCTCGGGGTCGGCGTGGGCGCGCCTTTAGTTTCCTGGGCTCCGTGCGTGTCTTTGTCTTCCCGTCCACGTGTGTGCTGTGAGTGTGTGTGAGTCAGTTTGGGTGCTTGTGAGTCTCTGAGCCCCTGCCAGGCGGCGCCCGGCGCTAGGTTGAACCTCGGCCCGCCGCCGCACGCGCCCCGCCCATCGCCGCACTTGGCCGTGTGTCTGTCCGTGCGGCGCGTGCGGGGCCTGGCGAGGCACGCTGCAGTCCTGTCCGTCTCCCGCTCCCTCGCTCGCTCGCTGGCTCCCTCGCTCGCTCTGCCTCTCCGCTCGGGCTCTGCCGAAGGGGGCGGGGTGGGGTGCAGGGGCGGGGGGGGGGGGGGGGGAGGGGAGGCTCCTGCATTCTTGCGGTCGGGGAGGAATCTGAGCCAGCGTTACTGGTCTCCAGAAGAGCCCAGCTGCAGCCCCGGGGCCCCGCCAGGCCTCTAGCTGCCCGCCCGGGCCTGCTGGAATGGGCACGGGCTAGGCCTCGAGCTGGGGGCGGGGCGGGGCATTGCCCCCACCCCGGCCCCCTCCACGCCCCGGGCGCCCTGGGGGCGGGGCGTGAGGAGGTCCCCACCCCGGGTGAGGGGCGTGCCTGGGAGCGGGAGTCCCCCAGGGGGCTAGAGCAGACCTCCTGGCAGCCCCACGCGGGCACCTTTGCAACTTATCCTTTTAGTGATTTCTGCCTCAGCGGCCCGGGGTGGGGCGGGGGGTGTGGGGTGTGTGCTTGCTAGAGACTGCAAGCTCCCTGAGGGTAAGGTGCGGGAGGGATGGGGATAGGACCGGCCTCCAGGATAGAGACCCCACCTAGTAGTCCTCCCTTTCCATTCCCACCTTACCCTCTCTAGTTCCCTAGTCCCAGGGCTGTTGGGTCCTCCCGTCACCCCTCCCCTTCTCACACCCCCTCCCCAAGTCACAAGTTTTCTCTTTGGGGCTTGTTGCTGCAGTCCGTGCTCCAGTACCGAGTACCTGGCTGGGCCCTGGGCACGCACAGGGGCCGTAGCCCCACTGTGTGTGGGAGCCATGAGGATCCTGGCTAACAAGACAAGGTGTGTGGGTGTCGTGGAGGGCGGGAAGTGTGTGTGTGGAGTGCGGGGAAGGGAAGGGCCCAGTGGTCACGGGGCTGAGCGGTGCTGGCTTGGAAAGTGAACCCTGTGGGCACTTGGCTTCCAGGCCACCGGTGGGCTAAAGGGGGGTCAGAATGGGAAGGCCTGCCCTGAGGCAGGAGCCCACGGCCTTAGTGCCTGGGCCCAGGGGACAGAGGGGAATGGCAATCAGCTATGACTGCTGCTCCAGTCCCTTCCAGCCCTTGCCTCCTAAAAAAAAACGGTTTGAGCAGACCCCCGCCCACCTCACTGTCGGGTCCAATGGCGCCCTCTGGCCTCAGTCTAGCCGGGGGTGGGAGCTGGAGGGAGGGGCGGTGCCTGACTCCCTCCCCTTCCCCAGGAGAAGCCGGCAGACAGGGCCAGGCGGCAGCAGCAGGACAGCAGAGCTGAAATAAATCTGAGCTGGTGTGGAATGAGGGGGGATAAATATCCTCTCCCGTGATGTGATCTTTCCAGCGGCTATTAATAGGTCTCCGGGGAGGGGGAGGCGGTGGGGGGAGCGGGCTGGAGCTTAAAGGGCCCGCAGCCTAGGCTGCAGGAATCCTTGGCTTCCAGCTTCACTCCATTCTGCTTAACACGCCACTCCCCTCCCCCTTTCCTCCTGCTCCTGCCTGCCTGCCTGCCAGGCCTGCCGGGGGACCCCCTTCAGGCTCCCCCCTCCCTGCTCTGGGGAGCTGTCTGGATCAGTGGGCACTACTCTCCAGTGTGCTTTTCCCCACTTCCCCAGAGGAAGGGGGCTGGGGCATGAACAATGACCCTCAGGTCCCATTTCCCTTACCTGCTGGTGTAGGGGCACATGAAAGTTGAGGTGTAGGAACTTGGAAGGAGTCTGAAAACAGCAAACCCTAAAAGAGGTTGTTTAAGTGTTGGTCAGGTGCTAGAGGAGGGGAGTTGCCATGGAGGCTTGCAGTGTGATGGATGTTGGGGGGAGGGGGGCGGATTCTGCCAACCAAGGCCCTGGTGTCCACTTGAATCATGGGGTCTGAGATGTGGAGGGGGTTGCCCTATCTTCACTCCCCAGGGTGGAGAAAGACCTCAGCCCTTGTCTGAGAAACCATGGAGGGAGATAGGGAATAGCTGGTGGTCTTAAGATGCTACTCAGCCCCCATCTCCACTACCACCAGGTGAGGCAGGATGGGGCATTAAAATCAGGTGCGCTAGGCCCCTAGCAAGATTAACTTTTCATGTCTCTCCCACCTTCTCCCAGGTTACCCCACCCCAGGAGGAGAGAAGCTCCAGGGAGCCCGCCGCTCTCCCCACGCGGCCACTGCCCCCCAGCCCCAGCCAAGCCAATGCACCCAGAAAATAAGTTGACCAATCATGGCAAGACAGGGAATGGCGGGGCCCAATCCCAGCACCAGAATGTGAACCAAGGACCCACCTGCAACCTGGGCTCGAAGGGCGTGGGGGCGGGGAACCATGGGGCCAAGGCCAACCAGATCTCACCTAGCAACTCAAGTCTGAAGAACCCCCAGGCAGGGGTGCCCCCTTTCAGCTCGCTCAAGGGCAAGGTGAAGAGGGAGAGGAGCGTGTCTGTGGACTCTGGAGAGCAGCGAGAGGCTGGGACCCCATCCCTGGATTCAGAGGCCAAAGGTATCCCTTTTCCTGGTCCCCAAGACCCCAGCATGTTCCATAGTCCAAGGCCCAAGCTTGCTGCCCTCTTTGTCCGATTCCTATCACTTGCTTCTCTCCAGCATTTATGCAGGGTCGCCTTTCTCTTACCCCCATTATACCCACCAACTTGGTCATTCTCTCAGGAGTGGGGTTGGCCAGGGTGGAGATTTCTCATCCTTAGGTGCCACCCATGGAGGGGCCACCCAGCGTGATGGGGCTTCCGGTCAGCCTCATTGCTCTTCTGCTTTCCCACCAGAGCCTCCAGAGGGGGAGAGGGAGGTGCTCTGGGGTGAGGAGCAGACCCACACACCTCCTAGGAACCTCCTAGTATCCCAGCTGGTGGGAGCTCTTGAGCAGGCTCTGGGGCCTGGAAGAGTAGCAGCGCCTTCCCCCTCCCTCACCATCCCCCCCCCCCCCCAGCCCTAATTAGAACCAGTTGTGGTTGGGGATTATGCTGTGCTTGGTGCTGGGTGGGGGAAGGGAGACAGGCAGCGGGGCTGGAGAGAGAAATCAGAAACAAATGGCGGTGTGGTGGGGGCCAAGGGCTGGCAAAGTGCCCACCATGTCCTGGGCATTGCCCTCTTGGGGTGGGGCATCTGGGAGAATGGGCCTGTGGAGACCCTGGGTGTAGGAGGACAGGGCCTCTGGGCATTCCTTCTGACCCCTGCCTGCTCTGTCCTGCCCGGGCAGAGGTGGCACCCCGGAGTAAGCGGCGTTGTGTGCTGGAGCGGAAGCAGCCGTACAGTGGGGACGAATGGTGTTCAGGACCCGACAGCGAGGAGGACGACAAGCCCATTGGGGCCACCCACAGTGAGTGCCCATTGATCCCAGGATGCTGTGGCCCATTGTGCCCCTGGGGGATGGCTGCCCTGAGGGAGCCTCCCTCTCCTCACCTAGGGCTTTAGCCGGCTGAGTCTGGGCAAGGAGCAGGGGTCAGGAGCCCAGGCTACTTGTTTCCCATCCTACCTGTCACTCTGTCCCTCCCGCGATGTGACAGCTTAGCCCCTGCCTTCCAGGTGCTCAGTGGCCCCCTCTTCCTTGGGACAGAGGTAGGGTGGGGTGGCCCCTCTTGGCCACACCACCTAGACCTCCTCCCGTGAATTCCTGGCCTCTGCTGCCACCTACTGGTCAGTGGAGGGAGGGTGGCGAGGGTCCTGCATCCCTGGGAGCCAGACATTGGCTCTGCTCGCGAAGTCTCACTAAGCCTGGGTGTGAGCTGACAGTGGCTGTGTCTCTGGCACCCTTCCCCAACCTCTAATTGACTCCTGGCAAATGCCTAGAGTGCGTCACCAGGACGAGGAGTGGGTGTGGGTGGATGCCCCTTCCTCTCATTATTGTATTGATCAGTGTGTATTTGGGCCTTTGCTCACGTAATGGGGAGAACCAGATACTGTCCTGCCCTTGGGAAGTCCATATGCATTTATTTGGTCGGCCCCCTCAAAGATTACACCTGTTTGAGGGGTGAAACAACTTAATGCAGAAGAAGCCAGCCAGAGAAATGTTAAACTGTGAACTTCTCGAGGGCTGGGACCCTACAAAGAAGGAAGAAAAAGAATGTGCTGGCTACTTTGCTACTTTGTTTTAGTTAATCCCTACAAGAGCCCTATGAAGTAGGTGTTCTTAGGATGCCTATTGCAGAGGAGGAAATAGACTCAGCAGATGTTTGTGGAATGAGTGGACCGTGTTGGTGGATGGGATTAAATACAGAAGCCTCTGCAGCTGTCTGGGAGTTTAAAGGTCATCTGGTCCCAAGTCTCCCCCCCCACCCCCGCCCAGGTGGTCCATGAGCCCCACTGAACCCATCAGGGATAGATGGGGCTGGTCACTGCCTCCCAGGACCCTCAGCCCCCCACCACCCTCGTTCACTTTTATAACGTTAGACTGCCAGGATGTAGAAACATTGAAAGAAACAGGGAAATACAAAGGAGAAATTGATAGCTTCCAATACCCCAAACTAGGGCAACCACTGTTACTGTTTCAGTTCTGTCATTAGATTCCCAAATTCTTAGGTTGGGGGCAGTCTAATGTAGAGGTGAGTAGCACAGACTGCAGTCAGACCGCTTTGGTTCATACTCCGGGTCTCCCATTTATTATTTGTGTACATTTGGGAAAGAGCCTCGGTTGTCCCATCTGTAAAAGTATTTACCTCATAGGGTTGGTATGAAGAGAAAATGAGTAGTTATGTGTAACACTTAGAACAGTTAGCTTTTGCCATTGTTCTTATTGTACTAGAAAATTCCTCATTGGAATAAAGCCTGCCTCCCTCCCCTAACTTGTACCTGGGAGTCCTAGTTCTGTATACCAAATATGCACCTTCCTCTTCCCCAGGGCAACCCTGCACATTGAGGTCAGCTCTCAAGCCCCCCCTGGGCCCCCAAGCTTTTGGCTCTGTCATTCTATGTAAAATTTGTTTTTCTTTCTTTCTTTCTTTCTTTCTTTCTTTCTTTTTTTTCTTTCTTTCTTTCTTTCTTTCTTTCTTGTCTGTTTATTTTGAGAGAGAGCGTGAAGGAGCAGAGAGAGAGAGAGGGAGAGAGAAAATCCCAAGCAGGCTCCACTGTCAGCACAGACCCTGACACAGGGCTTGATCCCTCAAACCATGAGATCGTGACCTGAGCTGAAATCAAGAGTCGGATGCGTAACTGACTGAGCCACCCAGGCACCCCTAACTTTTGTTTTTCTTGGCGTGGGAATGGGTCTGCTGACTTACCTAGTCCCATTAATGACCACGTGTAGCTCTTTTTTTTAGGCTAGGACTCAGAATCAACTTTGTGACCGTGGAACAAACTTCAGTCCATACTCAGGGCGGTCCGTCTACCCTGGGAGTGCATCCACTATGCCAGCCTTTCATAACTCTGTTTTTGGAGTGATTTTTTTTTTAGTTTGTGACACAGTTCTGAAGTTACCGTAAAAACAGATTTCTTTGGCCTGCCTCCTGTGCAGAGTGGGAGTTAGTATTTCCATTGTGTAGACGAAACAACTGAGGCTTAAGGGGACGGACTATCATCTTCATAAGGTCATAACATCCGTTAATGGTGGATTCGCTTGCAAAACCATTCATCGTTTGAATCATCGATCTGTACAGCCTCTTGGCCTCCTCCTACCGTCACCCCCACTGTTGGAGCATTCGCAGGGGTGTGTGCGCGCGCGCACACACACACACACACACACACACACACACACACACACGCTATAGTGCGTGGCTCAGAGAAGGGCTTTGCAGTCCCTGCCTGGGTTCAAACTTTAGCTCTGCACTGATGGGCTGTGTCACCTTGGGTGAGTAATGTCATCCTTCCAAAGTCGTTTCCTTCTCCATAAAGTAGGGTGTGTGACACCTCCCTCCCAGGGACGTTGTGGTTAGATGGAATCACATCTGTAAGTACCCTGCAGAATGCCAGGCACACGGGAGCCTGTTTGCGGGGGTCACGCTTTCCCTCCCCCTCGGCTCCGTATGCTCCCCACAATTTATCCGTGGTGGTCGAGGACTGGTATCGGGCAAGTAAGCGTAGAAGCCAGACACACACCGCCAGAGTGTGACAACAAACGGCCCCTGCCGGCACGAGCTGCAGAACAGTGAGCCCGTCTGTCCCTGGGCATCTCTGGGATGGGGTGGTGGGGAGTGCCAGCTGGCTCTCCTTTCTAAATCTGGGCTGCTTACCCTGTTTCTCTCCTCTCTCACGCAGACTGTAATGTAGCAGACCCAGCCATGGCGGCCCCACAGCTGGGTCCCGGCCAAGCCGCCCAACTGCCCCTCAGCGAGAGCAGCGCCCCAGGCGCCCCCCACGGGCCTCCGCCAGGCCTCCGGCCTGATGCCCCCGGGGGCGGGGGTGGGGGCGTCCCCGGAAAGCCTCCCTCGCAGTACGTGTACGTCTTCACCACCCACCTGGCCAACACGTAAGTGCCTCGGGGCAGGCCAAGCCGGCTCCCTCTCCCCGGTGCCCCTCAGCCTGAGCGGGTGGCTGCCGGGAGCCAGGCTTAGGCTGGGCTGGGTGAGGGCAAGGGCTCCCTCCCGGCCCCCTGTCTGAGCTCTCTGTGCCCGACCCTCCCTCCCGTACAGGGCTGCTGAGGCGGTGCTTCAGGGCCGGGCCGACTCTATCCTCACCTACCACCAGCAGAACGTGCCCCGGGCCAAGCTGGACCAGGTGGGTGCGGCGCCCCTGTGAACAGGAGGATTGGCCGGCGCATCCCCTTAGCTGTCTCACACTCTGCCTCTGTCGTCCTGCAGGCCCCGAAAGTGCCACCTACCCCCGAACCGCTGCCCCTAAGCACGCCGTCAGCAGGCACGCCGCAGCCCCAGCCACTGCCGCCGCCCCCGCCGCCCCCCGCCCCTGGCAGCGCCCCGCCCGCCCTGCCTTCAGAGGGTCCTCCCGAGGACGCCGGTCAGGACCTGACACCCAACTCCGTGGGAGCCGCCAGCACGGGCGGTGGCGCCGGGGGCACCCACCCCAACACCCCGACAGCCGCCACCGCCAACAACCCGCTGCCTCCTGGAGGAGACCCCGGCGGCGCCCCGGGCCCTGCCCTGCTGGGGGAGGCCGCCCCCGCCGGGAACGGGCAGCGGAGCCTGGTGGGCTCGGAAGGCCTGTCCAAGGAGCAGCTGGAGCATCGGGAGCGCTCCCTCCAGACGCTTCGAGACATTGAGCGGCTGTTGCTCCGCAGCGGGGAGGCCGAGCCCTTCCTCAAGGGGCCCCCAGGAGGAGCCGTGGAGGGGGGCCCACCAGCACAAGCCCCTCCCGCCCCGCAGCAGCCCCCTGCGGCCCCTCCCAGCGGGCTGAAGAAGTACGAGGAGCCCTTGCAGTCCATGATTTCACAGACGCAGAGCCTAGGGGGCCCCCCGCTGGAGCATGAAGTGCCTGGGCACCCCCCGGGCGGCGACATGGGGCAACAGATGAACATGATGATGCAGAGGCTGGGTCAGGACAGCCTGACGCCGGAGCAGGTGGCCTGGCGCAAGCTGCAGGAAGAATACTACGAGGAGAAGCGGCGGAAGGAGGAGCAGATTGGGCTGCACGGGGGCCGCCCTTTGCAGGACATGATGGGCATGGGGGGCATGATGGTGAGGGGGCCGCCGCCTCCCTACCACAGCAAGCCTGGGGATCAGTGGCCACCAGGGATGGGCGCCCAGCTGCGGGGACCCATGGACGTCCAAGATCCCATGCAGCTCCGGGGCGGGCCTCCCTTTCCCGGCCCCCGTTTCCCCGGCAACCAGATGCAACGGGTGCCTGGGTTTGGGGGCATGCAGGGTATGCCCATGGAGGTGCCCATGAATGCCATGCAGAGGCCCGTGAGGCCGGGTATGGGCTGGACCGAAGACTTGCCCCCCATGGGGGGCCCCGGCAATTTTGCCCAGAATGCTGTGCCCTACCCAGGGGGGCAGGGCGAAGCAGAGCGATTCATGACCCCTCGGGTCCGGGAGGAGCTACTGCGGCACCAGCTGCTGGAGAAGCGGTCGATGGGCATGCAACGCCCCCTGGGCATGGCAGGCAGCGCCATGGGGCAGGGCATGGAGATGGAGCGGATGATGCAGGCGCATCGGCAGATGGATCCGGCCATATTCCCCGGGCAGATGGCTGGTGGCGAGGGCCTGGCGGGCACCCCCATGGGCATGGAGTTCGGTGGAGGCCGGGGCCTCCTGAGTCCCCCCATGGGGCAGTCTGGGCTGAGAGAGGTGGACCCTCCCATGGGGCCAGGCAACCTCAACATGAACATGAATGTGAACATGAACATGAACATGAACCTGAACGTCCAGATGACCCCACAGCAGCAGATGCTGATGTCGCAGAAGATGCGGGGCCCCGGGGACATGATGGGGCCGCAGGGCCTCAGCCCTGAGGAGATGGCCCGGGTGCGGGCCCAGAACAGCAGTGGCATGATGGGTGGCCCGCAGAAGATGCTTATGCCCTCACAGTTTCCCAACCAGGGCCAGCAGGGATTCTCTGGGGGCCAGGGACCCTACCAAGCCATGCCCCAGGACATGGGCAATACTCAAGACATGTTCAGTCCTGACCAGAGCTCGATGCCCATGGGCAATGTGGGCACCACCCGGCTCAGCCACATGCCTCTGCCCCCCGCGTCCAATCCTCCCGGGTCCGTGCATTCGGCCCCCAGTCGGGGGCTGGGCAGACGGCCTTCAGACCTCACCATCAGTATTAATCAGATGGGCTCACCAGGCATGGGGCACCTGAAGTCGCCCACCCTCAGCCAGGTGCACTCACCCCTGGTCACATCGCCCTCTGCCAACCTCAAATCACCCCAGACTCCCTCACAGATGGTGCCCTTGCCTTCGGCCAACCCACCGGGACCTCTCAAGTCACCCCAGGTCCTCAGCTCCTCTCTCAGTGTCCGTTCGCCCACTGGCTCGCCCAGCAGGCTCAAGTCTCCTTCCATGGCGGTGCCTTCTCCGGGCTGGGTCGCCTCACCCAAGACAGCCATGCCCAGCCCTGGGGTCCCCCAGAACAAGCAGCCGCCTCTCAACATGAACTCTTCCACCACCCTGGGCAACATGGAACAGGGTAAGTCCGCCAGGCCAGGCCGGGGGGCACTGGACTCTGGCGCTGGGAGCCTCCGGGGGTCCGGGGGGCGTGTTCGGGCTGGGGCAGGCAAGTGAGTGAAGGCGTCTGTATCCGGGCGCAGAGGTGGATGGCTCTGCTTAAGGGGCACGTGTCACCAGCTGGGCGTGAGCTTCCGCAGGGAGCGCCGTGGTGGTCTCCCAGGCGTTTTGAGGGGTTCGTACTTGGGGTCTCCCCACTGTCTGGGCCCCTGAGGCTGCAGGAGTTGCTTGAAGACGGGTGGGCTGTAGTGATAGCGGGGGTCCACGTTGAGGGTGCTGAGCAGAACACTGGAACGGAGGCGTGCTTGGACGAGTCAGGAGATTCGGGAGCTGGCCTTTTCCTCACCCACAGCGTGAGCAGCCAAATTCGTCTTCCCCTCCCCAGTCACTCCCGCTCTTTCTGTCTCCCCGCTTCTGTAGGTGCCCTCCCGCCTAGCGGCCCCCGGAGCAGCTCCTCGGCGCCTCCCGCCAACCCTCCCAGCGGCCTCATGAACCCCAGCCTGCCATTCACTTCCTCCCCAGACCCCACGCCTTCCCAGAACCCCCTGTCACTGATGATGTCCCAGATGTCCAAGTACGCCATGCCCAGCTCTACCCCGCTCTACCACAATGCCATCAAGACTATCGCCACCTCTGACGACGAGCTGCTGCCCGACCGGCCCCTGCTCCCCCCTCCGCCACCGCCGCAGGGCTCTGGGCCAGGTGCGAGGCAGGAAGGGGGCCGCAAGGAGAAGAGCTGGTGTGGGCACCGGGCACGGGAAGAGATGCCATGGCCAGCGGTCACCCCTGTGGTTATGCTGGCTTTCGTGCGCTTCCAGTGGGCCCTGGGGATGGGGGTGTGGCGTCCCGGGTCAAGTTCCCGCTTGTCGTCAATTTAGCGAAACGAAGCCCAGAGTACTCCAGTGGTCTTTCCAACATCCAGTGATGACCCCATGGCACACTGGGCCAGAACTTGGGTCTCTTGGCTTCTAACTTGAATGCCTCAAGTCCACGCCCTTGCAGCCAGGACAGGCCCACGGTGGAGGCCCCTTACCCCTCCTGGCATGAGCCTGGCTGGGGAGTGGGGAAGGACTGAGTTCTGCACCCTCTCACAGCTGGGCGCACACAGCTTCTGACCCTCTTTTCTCTCTCCCCACAGGGATCAGCAATAACCAGCCCAACCAGATGCACCTGAACTCGGCTGCCGCCCAGAGCCCCATGGGCATGAACCTGCCAGGCCAGCAGCCCCTGTCCCACGAACCCCCACCTACCATGCTGCCCTCCCCTACCCCTCTGGGGTCCAACATTCCATTGCACCCCAATGCGCAGGGGACAGGAGGGCCCCCTCAAAACTCGATGATGCTGCCTCCAGGGGGCCCAGACTCCCTGAATGCCCCCTGCGGCCCTGTGCCCAGCTCCTCCCAGATGATGCCCTTCCCTCCTCGGCTGCAGCAGCCCCACGGTGCCATGGCCCCCAGTGGGGGTGGGGGTGGGGGGCCTGGCCTGCAGCAGCATTACCCTTCAGGCATGCCCCTGCCCCCAGAGGACCTGCCTAGCCAGCCGCCCGGCCCCATGCCCCCTCAGCAGCACCTGATGGGCAAAGGCATGGCTGGGCGCATGGGCGACGCCTACCCGCCGGGCGTGCTCCCCGGGGTGGCATCAGTGCTGAACGACCCCGAGCTGAGCGAGGTGATCCGGCCCACCCCGACGGGGATCCCTGAGTTCGACTTGTCGAGGATCATCCCCTCTGAGAAGCCAAGCAGCACCCTCCAGTACTTCCCCAAGAGCGAGAACCAGCCCCCCAAGGCCCAGCCCCCCAACCTGCATCTCATGAACCTGCAGAACATGATGGCGGAGCAGACCCCCTCACGGCCCCCCAACCTCCCGGGCCAGCAGGGCGTCCAGCGGGGGCTCAACATGTCCATGTGCCACCCCGGACAGATGTCCTTGCTGGGCAGGACAGGTGTGCCCCCACAGCAGGGCATGGTGCCCCACGGCCTGCACCAGGGGGTCATGTCGCCTCCGCAAGGCCTCATGACCCAGCAGAATTTCATGCTGATGAAGCAACGGGGCGTGGGGGGCGAGGTCTACAGCCAGCCCCCCCACATGCTGTCCCCACAGGGCTCCCTCATGGGCCCCCCGCCCCAGCAGAACCTCATGGTGTCCCATCCCCTGCGGCAGCGCAGTGTGTCTCTGGACAGCCAGATGGGCTACCTCCCGGCGCCGGGCAGCATGGCCAACCTGCCCTTCTAGCAGTCCCCGTGCGGGGCCGGAGCTGGGGCGATACTGCAAATATGATAACCTTAAGAAAGTTCCTTCCCCTCCAGTGTTGGGATGGCCTGGGTCAAGGGGTGGGGTGGAGGGGGTGGGAGGGGCTTGTGTGGGGCGTGGCATTTTGTGGAAACCAGATGTGCTGGCGGCTTAAGGGGAAGTGACAGAGCGGGGTGGGGGGTTTTGGATTGGGGTTCCATTTCGGCCACCGGGGCTGCCCCTCGCCCGTTCCTCCCCAGTCCTATGGAGCCTCTCCCTTCCCTCTTTCTCTGCACCCACCCTCTGCAGCTGTGCTTTCGGAGTCCTGTGTCGAGTCCGTGGGGGAGAGGGGAAGGAGGAGGTCTCCCCACTCTGTCCCTTTCCTTTCTGCCGCGGGCTTCTCTCTCCTCTTGGTTTCTCTGCTCCCACCTGTTTTTCCTTCTGTCTCTTCCTGCCTCATTTCCTCTCCCTGCTGATGTGGCTGACCCCCTCTCCCACCCCTCCCTGCAGGCGGCTGGCCAGGTGGGCAGGTGCCAGCCGCAGCTGTAAATAGAGCGCTGCGCTTTTGTGCCGGTTTGTGTGTGTGCTGTATTTCTGTGTTTTGATAGAAGTCACAAAAAAAGAAAAAAGGATAAAAGAAAACCCTTCCCTCCCTCTTCAAATTCTTGCCCCTTCCATTCTCCTGGACTCAGGACCATGCAGTCTGACACAGGTACCCAGTGTTTGCATTGTCTCTGGGTCTGTAAGGATACCATTCCGGTCCCTTCCCCAAACGGTGAAATGAAAGATACCCCGCACCTAAACTGAGGTCAGACCACCGAGGCTTCCTCCCGGAGAGCCCCATCCGGGCTGAGGCCTCCCAGAGCGGCAGTCTGTCTTTTGCTGAATGATTCAGGAGAATGTGTGCACGGGCGTGTGTGTTCGCCCCGCACAGGCGACACGGGGCCCTGGCTCCCCAGCTATGGATGGCTGGTATCCCCTGCTGCTACATCTTGGCCAGAACTTGAAGTCCTCCCTCCCCGGTGTGGGATGAAGGAAAGGAGGGAGAGGTGGAGGCTGTGTGGCCCCCTTGAGTGGAGCCATGGGGTGGTGGCACGGTGGTCCACGTGGTCCCGTGCCTGCTGCGGTAGCCCTGGGCCAGGTGACCCCCAGGCCCCGTCTCTTCCAGGAACTGCCACCTACTTCTTATCACCAAAGGCGGAAGGAAAAGGGTTTGGCTGAGTAGATCTGTCTCTCTCCAGCCTCCATCCTTTGAGCGTGGATTAGAGAAAGTGTTGGAAAAGCAGGGGGCATCCTGTCGCCTCCTCTCTGCCTGCCTTCTCACCGGCAAGGTCCCCCTGCCCCGGGCTCAGGGCTCTGTGCCCGCCCAGGCGCAGCCACTGCCTCCCCCTCAGTCCCCTGCTCTTTCCCAAAACTCCCCACCTGCCTCTGGTCAGAGCTGAAGCCATACAGACTCAGTGTTTTGCCCCCTTGGCCCCAGGAGTAAAACACTTCTCCTTTTCTCACTTCCTTTCCTGCCTTGTGAGGTGGCAGGGCAGTTCCCTGGCCTTCTGTGCCCCGCCTCCGGGGCCGAGGGCCATTTCTAGACAAGGGGTCTTCTGCCGTGGCCCCTTCCCCAGCCTTCCTGATCTGCAGGGTCTGGTCTAGCATTGGCAGCTGTGATACAAAGGGAATTCGCCCCACTTTTCCCAGTCTGGTGCTGTCCTCAGTCCACCGTCAGCCAGGTCAAGCGCTTCCTCTGGGGCCGGCTGGCTGCAGGCCCCGGCCTCCCCCAGCACCCTCCCAGGGGCCCAGGGCCAGGGCCCCGACATCTGTGTTTGGGGGCCACCTAGCTTCCATCCTGCCAGGCGCTTTGCCCACCCTGCCTCAACCTGGGCCTTGTACCCATGAACCTCCCCCCCCACCCTGACCCAAGACTCCCCAAACTGACTCTAAGTGTTTCCTGCCCAGAGGAGAGAGGGGTCAGACCGCAAAGGGCCTAAGGCCCTCCCCATTCTCTTCTCCCATCTCCGCCACCAGACTAGCTTTCCAAGGTGAACTCCACAGGCCAGCCTACTTCCCTCCATCCACGGCCATACCCCCAGCCATTTTGTACCATTATATAAATATATATATATAAATATAAATATATAAATACAATATGTGAAGACATCTTCTCGGTTTTTATTTTGAAACAATTTTTAGGCTTGTTCCGGGGGTCTCTGTGCTGCCTGTACTGTATTGACCTGTTTTATAGGTGCCTTTTTATTAAAAAGAGAAAATTAAAATCCATCCTCTTGCCTTTTTGCTTCTGTGTCTGGCTACTCGACTGCCCAGCTTACTGTTGGATGCTGGGAGAGAAAAAGCGGGGCTCCGGGGGCTTTCCCAGGGTCCTACGGTGAAGATACAGCCCTCCCTCCTGGGGTCACAAGCTCTGACTTCCACTATGGGGGCCTCCCAGGGAGCTTGGCCAGCTGCCTTGAGCGGGACTGGGCAACCCAGAGGTGCCCTCAGCGAGTGCTGGGGTCCCGGACATCCAGCCCTGGCGAGCCCAGAGGCTGTGGAGGAGGGAGGGAGAGCCCTCTCTGGGCAGGCAGGCACGGAGCAGCATCCTCTGGTTCCATCTGAGTAGTATCCTCTCAGGGGCAGGGCTTGGCTTCCTGAGGCTCGGGGACTTCCCTGCCCAGGCCTGCTTTTCACCCTGCCTAGACGAAGGGGATGCCTCGTGGCTCTTGCTGAGGCCCAGAGAGACAGGCAAGCTCTGGGTTTGGCCTGCAGGCAGGGCGCTGGATGTGATGACCCCCAGAAGCCCCTTTCAGTCTGTCGTCCTTCTCTGGGGGCGGGTCTCCATCTCCGTTCTGACTCTCGGCGAAGCGCTCCCTCCATGCGATTGCGACCCCTTTGCTGTGTAGCTTGCAGAGAGGGGGGCGGGAAGGAACGGACTGCCTCCTTCCTTATCAGTGCCCGGACCCGCCAGGACCCCGGACCCTACTGCCCCTGGCCCTCTTTACACTGGGCAGAGAAGACAGCAGGCCTTGGTTTTTACTTGTGCCTCCTTGGGGCTAAGGAGGGAGAATCTTTCCTGTCAGTGGCTTCTCTCTGCTGGCTGGGCCTTCTTTCTTCTGTAGGACACTGGCTGGCTGGTCTCTGAGGGCGCCTGGAGTCTGCCCTCAGTCTGCAGACCTCCCAGGGCCCAGTGACGCGGGGCTGGCCCAGGGCCATTTTGGTCAGGGCCAGGAGCAGCTTCCGGGATTGGGTCAGTCTGAGTTTCCTGCCTGGTCAAGATGCTGCAGGGCCGGTGGCCCGGCAGAACGTCTGTGATTGTTAGTGACTGAGACATTAAGGCCGCGTTCTTTTGCCAGCTGGCCTTTCCTCAGCCTTGACCTCCATCCATCCCCTTGTGCTCAGCCTCTAGCTTCTTTCGGCAGGTGGGGCGAGAGGAGTGGTGGGTAGTGGTGCAGGTCGGTGGTCCCTGAGCTGACGGAGTGCATTCTGGGAGGGGACTGACTTCCGCGATGGGCAAGGGCAGAAGTAAAAGTTGTTTCCTGAGCTTCCAATGGTTACGATGAAACAAGGCGTGTGGGGGTCAACTCAGCCCCAGGGGATACAGCTGGGCACAGGTATCCTTTGCTTTTGCCTTTGGGCTGCCTCCCCTCCCCGGCCTGCAGCCCAGCCCTGGGGCCGGAAGAAGCCATGGCAGGGATGTCCTGGAGAGAGGGGTTGGTTCATCCGGCTGCCCCATGTGAGGACACAGCTAGGCCACGGCGAGCTCTTAGGATCCCAGGTCCCGTGGAAGGGGCTCCAGTAACACCGCATCCCCCAAGGAAAGCAGAAACGAAGGGGGCCGGGACCTAGAAGGTGGTGAGGGAGGTGGCATTCTCTGACTCAGAGAGACTGCTCTTGCGCCAGGTAGGGAAGAACTGGCAGAGGGAGGCGGGGCCGGCACAGCCCAGCTTGGTCAGGAGGCGCGACAGGTCACTACGGAACTTGACGCCCGCGAACGTGTAGAGCATGGGATTGAGACAGCAGTGGGCCACGCCCAGGAACTCGCTCATGGTGATGGCCACGGAGAGGTAGCCGTTCAGCTCACAGCTGTTGCTCACGGTCTTCAGCCTCGCCAGGGTGTCCAGGAAGATGACGACGTGGTAGGGTGACCAACAGAGAAAGAAGACACTCGTCACCAGGATGGCCACCCTGACCGCCTTCTGCCTCTGAGGGCGCCGCTGGGCCTGGCACAGCCGGTGCACCACTCCTACGTAGCACCAGGCCATCACCAGCATGGGCAGTAGGAAGCCCCCGAGGTGGTAGAGGAAGCGGGAGGTGAACCAGGCGTTGGTTTCAGCTCGGTTCTCCTGAGAGAAGGTACAGCGCGGCAGAGAGTCGTTGCGATGGAGGCGGCTCACTTTGGCGAAGAGGATTTCGGGCAAGGCGAAGAAGATGCCCGCCAGCCAGATGGTGGCACAGGTGATGTGGATGGAGAGGAGGCGGCGGTGGCGGTAGGCGTGGACGGCGTGGACGATGGCCAGGTAGCGGTCCACGGCGATGCAGGCCAGGAGCAGGCTGCTGCAGTAGAAGTTGATCTTGTGCAGGGCGATCACAGTTTTGCAGAGGAAAGTGCCCAGGAGCCAGCCCACGGAGCCCTCGACCACGGCAAAAGGCAGGATGAAGACCAGGAGGAGGTCGGCCACGGCCAGGTGGAACAGGAAGGTCTCAGTGGAGCTGCGGGTTTGCCGGTGGCGTTCCAGGATCACCAGCACCAGGATGTTGCCCATCATCCCCAGGAGGAAGATGAGGCCGTAGGCCACTGGCATGAACACGGCCTTGAAGGAGGACAGGAGGGGCCCCTCCGCTGTGGAGCAGAGGTGATTTTCCACCGCGGGGCTCTCCGTGCTGTCGCTGTAGTTGCCTAGTTCCTTGTACTGCAAGGGCAAGGAGACAGCAGGGCGGGGAACTGAGGACCCATCTTCCCCCTCACAGGGGGACCCCGAGTCCCCTGTAGATTTCTCCTGTCCTCCCCACCCCCACGCTGCCTTTGTCCCTGGACTCCCGATACACCCCACCGACCAAATCCCGACCTCCCCTTGTGTGTCCACGAACAAATCGCTTTGCCCTTTCCAGCTGCAGGTTTCGACTGTAAACGGGACTGATTCCTCGCGGGGTGGGGTGGTGACGAAGATGGAGGGAGATACGTGGTGGGAGAGGCTTCACGGACTCTGAAGGGCTGTGCACCTGTTAGGTGCTTTGAGTTTACGCGTTCTCGGGTAGGGAAGGCCGCCGGCTCACGGCATGGAATTGGAACTTCAGTTTTGGAAATGGGTCTGGTGGGGGCAAGGGGCCGTCTGCTCCCATTCCCAACAGAGCAGCGGGCGCTAAAACCTAAGATCCTGCTGAGGGGGCAGCTGCTGGTGTGGCCTACGGGCTTCCTCTTGATGCGTCTCCCTGTACCTGAATGTCTTCACTGTAGCTGAAATTGTAGTGCTAGCCTCCTGCTTTGTTCACTCCGCATAACAAGCTCAGGTATGTGCTATTCCTGTCTTTTTTTTTTTTTAATGTTTGTTTATTTTTGAGAGAGAGAGAGAGAGACAGACGGAGAGCGAGCAGGGGAGGGGCAGAGAGAGAGGGAGACAGAATTGGAAGCAGGCTCCAGGCTCCTGAGCTGTCAGCACAGAGCCTGACACGGGGCTCGAACTCGCTGTGAGATCACGACCCGAGCCGAAGTCAGACGCCTAACCGACTGAGCCACCCAGGCGCCCCTGTGATTTTCCTATCTTACGAAGGTCAGGTGTGTTTGAACCCACGTTGATCTCCCTCCAGAGCCGATTTTTCCACCACTACGCAGCCCTGCCTGGGCTTCCCTCCCTGCTCCTGCCCATCACTTGGGAGCTCCCTCCTCTGCTTCAGAAGAGAGGAAGGGGTGTTGCTGTTCCAAGAGAGGGTGATGCGCCCACTTTGTCTCTGGAAGCTCCTCCTCCTCCCCTTCCTCCTCCCCTCACCTCCTCCTCCTTCTCCTCCCCCCCTCCTCCTCCCCCCTTACCCCACCCCGCCAGCGCTCAGGTTGTTTACCCAGCTAACCGCAAAGGAAGACACGGTGTCTGTTTTCATACCTTTCACTCGCAGCTGTCCCCCTGCACCTGCTCCTCCTCACTTCCCAGCCCTGTTCTCCACCCCTCCCACCGGCCCCCTCCCCATGGTTTCAAACCAATTATAACCAACTTATGTGGGTTGAAAAAGACACTTCTATAAATGATGAGCCCCGGGGAGGCAGAGGATGGGACAGGATACTCTGCACAGAAGCTCTAGATGGTCTCACACTGCCCTTCTTCCAGGAGAGTGAGGGTCTTGCACAAAGCAGGAGATGGTTACACTGCCACCCAGGGGCCCCAGTTGTGGGTCACACATTCGCTCTCAGTGGGCAGACCCAGGTCCCCAACCTGTGTCTTTCCTTCCGGTCCCCGGGGCAAGTGGGTCTGGGGGAAGGGGGTGGGGGATACATCGGTGCGATGGCAGAGCCCTCTGCCTCCCCCCACCCCGCATCCCTCTGCCACAGCCTCAGTCCAGCCCTTCTTCACCCTACCGCCTCCATGGCCCCATGCCAGCAACTTCTCCACCCTTGTCCATCCGCCAAACACAGGAGGAATTTTCCAACCCGCGGATCCCATCAGCGTCCTGCTTAAAGTCCTTCGTTGGTCCCCGGTTACCTGTAAGCCGTGGTTTTCTTTTCCCCTTTACCCCCCTCGCCCAGTTTCACATTTAATAGCAAAGCCAATTATAAGAAGTCATGTCTGTGATGCAATTACTCAATAGGAGATTGGCGTAAGCCAGTCTCCGTGCATTCACACAACAGAATACGATGTAGTTCTCAAAAAGAAATGAGATTAACTGCCTGTTCTCTTTGACACACACGGCCACGTTTCAGATCAGATTGCAGGGCACTCCACACAGCGTGATCCCATCCAGGGACTGTCCTTGCAGGGCTTCCTGGGGCTGGAGGGGTGGGGAGGAGGGGGGAGGGGGAGGCTCAGCTCCTCTCCTTGCCTTCAAACCAGACTTCTCCACTCTTGTCTCGTGTGGTGTTTCACACAGAAGCTCTCGTTTAATAAAAAAACAAAAAACAAAAAACAAAACAAAACAAAAAAAACACAGCTCTACTTTCATTTGAAAACCATGGGCTTGCAGGGTGACGTCTGAACTCCCCTACGGGGGCTTGACGCGTCTACAAAATGTATATTCCTCCAACTTTTCAAGCCTCGCCTTCTACTTTATCGCCTTAGGCGCCCTGTCCTCCAGGTTCATCATTCCCGTCTCCAAAACTTTGCTCCAACTCTACCTTTTGCAGAATAACTCTTTCTCCCCACGACTGCCTGTCTCATTAATGCCTATGTTTCCTCCAAGGTCCCACTCAGCCCCACCTTCCTACCTCCCTCCTTCCTAGCTTGGAACTAGATTCTCTTCTTACATTCTCTGCGTCTTTTTAACAAAGTTTTTTCATCTTTATTTACTTTGAGAGAGAGAGCAGGGGGAGGAACAGAGAGAGAGAGAGAGAGAGAGAGAGAGAATCCCAAACAGGCTCTGCACTGTCAGCACAGAGCCTGACCTAGGGCTCCATGCCACGATCCCACGATCCCGCTAACTGTGAGATCGTGACCTGAGCCAAATCAAGAGTTGGACGCTTAGCTGACTGAGCCACCCAGGCGCCCCTCTCTGTGTCGTTACTACCGCTGAGAGCAGTTTCTCAGAGAGGGCCGGGGGCCCTTGTATTCCAAAGTTTGAGGCAAGTCCCTCTCTGTGCCTCTGCAGAAACTCAAACACTTTTTTTCACCCTTCCTCGGTTCCTGCCTCCTCCCAATACCCTTGAGAGCCTAGAGCCCATCTTGGGTTCTGTCCCCATACCGGGAGCTATTTCCAATATGCTCGTTGACTCCTATTGGAATTGACCAGGAGGTACACGGGGGAAACAGTGAGGTGAGTGGTGAGCAAAGCAATTCAGACCAGGGGCGAAGAGATACGGGGGGCCTGGGGCAGTGAGTGGGGCTGGACTCCGCCTACCTATGGGGGGGGAGCCTGGCCGCCCACTGCCCCTTGGGCAACGTCTGGCCGGTGTAGGTACAGCCCGCCTGCCTGACCCGGGAGGCCCTTTATGAGAACCACTCAAATCCTTACCCTCTAAAGCATCCAGGCTGATTGGTTTATTGCCCATTTAACATCCGCACGGCGGGAGGTGCCCCTAGGACCCTAGAACTCCCATCTCCTGAGAAGCTGGGTTTCAAAGAGGGTTGAGGGGAGCTATCTTTTCCTTCTTGCCAAGAGGTATTTGTTTGGAAAAGGGCTCGGGCAGGGAGGGCAACAACATGGGAGGAAGCCGGTTTGAGGGGTGCTGGGAGTTGTTAGTACATCTCAGCAGGAGGTGTCAAACAGACATTTTGGGGGCTCAGAAGTGACACATGTGAAAGCCACTTCCCATACCTAGGGGATCAGTCGCCCCACCCCTCCCCGAACCATGGAGAGAGGTAGTGAGGCAAGGTTGACTCTGGCCTGGTGGGAAGATGAGGAACCTAATCCTAAATACGTCGAATCCTAAATACGCTGGGGAGTGGGGTGCAGAAGGGAACCCTCCAAGGCTCACACCCTGAGGGAGCTCAGTGCAGGCAATCTGGCCGAGCGCTTACTCATTCTTTGACATCAAAAGCTGCAGGAACCCGGGGCCCTCAGGCACACACATACCCTGACAGCAGCATGCACCGTGTAGAGACTCAGCCACGTGCCCAGGCCAGGCCACGAGGGCATGTGGCCTAGGCAGGTACCCAGCAGAGAGCCTGCACAGGAGCCGGGGGCTCATGCCCCAGAGAAGGCAAGGAGACCTGATGAGCAGGATAAAGCTGAGCAGTGAGCCAGGAATCCAGGTAGAAATTGCCCTGAGCACTGGGGACAGGGCGAGAGGAGTTAGAACATTCTGTGTTCTGGTGTTGAGGAGAAGAGAGGATGGGCCGGGGGGAGGAGGGGAGCAGGTGCATCGGGGCGCTGCACTGGCCAGCTTGAGGATTAGCAAACATTTGCTGATTAGACTGTGTGAGCTGGTGGGGCAGGGGCTAACCGGGGCATTCCTCCGGAGTCTGTCCCGGACCCTCACCCCTTTGACACTCTCCACCCTGTCTTAGCTGACACGGCTGGGGGACCCTTCCAGGCAACGCAGCGTCCTCCACAACCTGGAACTAGAGGCCCAAGCTGACCAGATGGAATCGGCAGGGGAAAACATAGAGACCTAGACGCGGGTTTAAGATTTCAACCGTCGGGGGACAAGTTAGGGAAGACCTGGCTTACCGACAGTTGATGAAGAAAAAGGCCCGAGAGTCTGTTGGTTGCTAGCTTAAGATGAGTCAACAGGGTGACGCGGCTGCCAGAAAGGCTCCCGTCACCTTACTTAGGTGAACAGAAACCTGTAGGTGGGCAGCCGACACCATCGCAGTTTGTTTGGTCTGGACAAGGGTGACCAGTTTGCTGAGGGGTCTGGAAATCCCCACCCTGGGAGGAAGTTTTCTGAGTACCGGGGTGCAGAGTCTTAGGAGAAGAAGACCCGAGCCCAGGACAGATGCCTTCTTCAAGGACTGGAAGAACCACCATAGGCAAGAGGGCAGTACGGGCTCACTGTTTGAGGCTCTCGAGGGCAGATGGGGAGGGATGGGCAGAGGCTGGGGGTTGGGTGTTTCAGTCAAAGGAGAAAGGAGCTTCTCACAGGCAGAACTCTCCCACGGTGGGTTGGGGTCCCCTGGGAGGAGGAAGAATGGGCTCAAGTATTCGGGAAGGGATTCCGGCCCTGGACAGGAGACTGGGCTCTGCCCTCGAGTGCCCCTCACTCACAGCTCCCAGATACTCCGATTCTCGGGCTGTCATGCTCTGCCCAAGGATGAGCACGATCTTCAGGTAGCTCGGCACCTGTGGGGGAGCTTCGCTTCTCTAGCTGTCTGTCCTGTGGCCAGACTGACCTTGGCGTTCAGCCCCCCAGAGAGCGCCGGCCTGCTGGGTGCTGTGGCTCATCCGGGCAGAACCCCGGGAGCCCAGAGGCCTGAGTCATACTGGCCGCAGGACGCGTCTGCACACAGACGCAGGTCATTGCTCTGGCCTTAGGGAGCACCCACAGGTTCCGTCTCCTTTTGTGTCCTTGTCTGGATATTCCCAACCAAGAGTCAAGAGCTGTGAATGGAGTCAGCCGGGCATCTGTCCTTCCAGCCTTCAGTGGCTTGAGGACTGAGATCGGGCTAAGGGTGCGAATGGGGGTCTGTGTCCCTGATCCCTTTCTTCCTTTTGAGGGTCCACACTCCCAAAAGACCATCTGAGACTCTGGCTTGCCACTTGAAGGAAGAAGAGATGTGGGGCCTGGTTTGCCTCCCTCCCCCCTTCTCCCTCCCCCCCTTCAGAAGTGAAGCCGCCAGGCTCCTCTTTCCTCTGTACCCAGGGTTTTGGCCATTAGGAACATGGTACTGCCCCGGATGTGGTTCTGGGGGGAGACTTTAAGCTACTTCTACGTTTTTGTTTTTTTTTTAATGTTTATTGATTGAGAGAGAGAGAGAGAGAGAGACCATGAGTGGGGGCAGAGAGGGAGAGGGGCAGGAAGAGAGAGAGAGAGAGAGAGAGAGGGAGAGAGTACCAAGCAGGCTCCCAGCTGTCAGTGCAGAGCCCGACACGGGGCTCGAACCCACGAACCACGAGGTCATGGCCTAAGCTGAAATCAAGAGTCAGACGCTTAAGCAACTGAGCCACGCAGGTGCTCCAAAGCTACTTCTATCTTTGCGCAGAATCTTTAGGTTTTGGGGGAGGGTCCCCATGTGGCACCCCAAAGTCAATTTACACTTTGGGGACAGTCACCTAGTCTGAGGGACAGGTAGATGTGTACCCTAGGTTTTGTACAGCAAACATCTCGTGGGTCAGCACCCACTTGAAACATTTTGTCTGGTCATTCCTGAAAGACTATTCGTTCTTGTCTCCTGATTCTCAGGGCCTAGTCCGTGGCCCCTTTTTCTGCCGTTCTGCCAGAGGGGTGGGATCTGTGTCCTTAAGGAAGGCAAGAGTTCCCAGTGGAGACTGCGGTCTGTATGTCTGAGCCCAGATTCGCCCCAACACTGAACCCTCCCCAGGCTGGACCTGGGTCTCTCCCTCACCTCCAATTCCTCAAGTCACCTCCAGTTGGGGCCCTCTCCACTGGGATTCTTCTGGGACTTTTGACCTATTTGGCGTGGGGGATCCTTCCCTCTCCCAACGCATGGCCCGAGACAGCCTGGGCTGGTTTTGGTTCCTCTTCCTTACACCTTGATGAAATGAGGTGATACACGTGGACAGGCTTTGATGCTCTGCCCACAGTGAAATGTTTTGGGGGGACCATCACTGAGGAGAGGATAGGGGAGTCCAGGTCCTGGGGTTGGACCAGATTCGTCCTGCTTTTTAGCAGCTTCCCCTCCTGGCTGGTGTGGTGGGGCTGGAGGTGAGATTTTCCGCCCAGCCCCTGTAGGTCCCCCAGCCCAGGCCCCGGGGCTGTCAAGAGGAGGCTCTGCACTCTCAGATCAAGGTTCCTGTGGACAGAGACTTTTCTAGGTCTGCCTAGGTCTGCCTTCCTAGCAGGATCGGTCCCTGGTACACCCACCCCAGGGACCTGGCTCCTTGTGCTTAGTCAGCCATCTAGAGTTTTTGTGTAGGTCCGCCACTCATGGGGATTGGCTGCTCATCTTTTAAAAATGGACATTTCAAGTGGCTGGAGTTGATCTCAGAATTCAAGAGGCGGAAGGGAAGACAGGATGACCAAGACCTGGCTGTGGCCAAGGGCCCTCAGTTCGTAACAAATAGTCAGGTCTCTCTCCCTGGGCTGCTGGTGGTCTTTAATATATGGGACGCACCCTGTTGTCCCCTGCCCTCTGCCACCACCTGTCTCTAGTAGGTCACGCAGTGGAGTGGCGCATGCAGTTAGGGGAAACTCTTGCAGTTTCTCAGAAGCCAGGAGTGGCCAGATCTTGGGTTGGTTACTATGCGTCCAACTGGGTCAGGGTTCGTGGTCAGCTCGAAGCTGTGGGCAGAGGAAAACATCCACTAACCTACTCGGGTGAGGCCAGGGGCCAAGACTGGGGGCCAGGGTGGGAGGTTGGCACCTTGTCAGGGCGGTGGGGTTTTAGCCTGATTGAGGGTACTGCCCAGAGTCTGTCATTTCTCTCAGGGCCAACTTTATGGACATGTGGCCTGTGCAGTCACGCCGGGCCCTGTACTTAGAAGAGCTCCACGCTTGGTTTAGGGCTCTGCGATTGCTATCTTGAAATTCTTAATAATTTTTGAACAAGGGGCCCTGCGTTTTCATTTTGTATTGGCTCCCACAGGCTAGGCGGCGGGTCGGATTAGACTGATGGTTCTGGCTCTGCTTTTTATCTGATTGGGTCTGAGGGACCAGACTTGGGGTAATTAGCTCTTCCCCTCACATTCTCGGCAGCTTCCTAGCTCTGGGATCTGGGCAAGTGGGCGGGCTTTTCCAAGCACGTCTGGGAACCCGGCTGGTAGAGTTCCAGCATGGATTCCAGCCGGTGGAACTGAAGGGTGTTGGAGAACATTTCAGGGTGAGTTTAGGGTCAGGAAAGCAAGTGGGCGTTGGGAGAAAGGATTTGGATCTTTTCTGATCCAGCCCAGAGTGTAGCTCAAAGAGAAGTCCTTTCCCTAGAAGTGCCATTGGCCACGGGAGGAAAGGAGGAAAGAAGTTCCCCAAAGATCCTCCTAAAGAGCCCTCTCCTGCCGACACACAGGAGCACCAGAGTCTCTGCTTTAGCTCTTCCCTACACACCTCCTTTGCGAGCCCAGTGACAGCCAAGCCAGCTGAACCTCTGCTTCACAGGAGGGACTTGGGTGCGAAGCAGAGTGTGATTCTCGGAATCATTTTCTTAGCCCATCCGAGAACACCTCAACGCTAGAGGTTCCAGTGCTCTGACGGGGACCACAACATGCTTTAAAACATTTCTAGCATTAACACAGTTTCTCCCACCAATTTGGCATCCCTGTGCCCCCCCTGACTCTGACCCCATGTGGTCCCCTCCCTTGCTGGCCACCTGGTCTCACAGTTCCTTGGTTTAGCACCCAGTTACTGTCTAAGTTTCCAGTGAGTGGGGGTTTTGTCTTCATGGGTAGACCGTGAGCTATCTGAGGGCCAGGACCAAATCCTCGGCTTCTCCATTCAACACAGAATGTAGTGCCCTGATGATACAATCATATAGCAAGTGATGGATAAATATCCTGGAACAGCACCAGGTTCCTGACGGTAAGAACACTTCCAAAGTACTTTCCCATCTAGACCCTTATTCCAGCCCTAAAAGATAAGAGGAGGACCTTCTTCTGAAGAACGGAGAGGCAAAGTGACTTGTTCCAGGTCACATAGCAAGCCCGGGAGGATGCAGGACTGGAACCCAAAATTCTGATCCCCTCTAAAGGATGTCTATTTAAAGCAACAACTCTACTTCTCTGCTTCCTCCTTGGAATGGGGAAATACAGTCTTAAAAGGCAGGTGCCATTGGGCCTGTCTAGATTCTGCTGATCCACAGCGGGAGGGGACTCCACAGCTGTCCCCTCTTCCCTAAGCCCTGGGCACAGGAAATTGAGAATTCCAAGTGGGGTCTGGGTGACCATCTGTCTCTACTCACCATGTCCTCCAGGTTGTAGTTGATAAGGTCCATGTCCAGGGTTAAGGGGTAGTTCATGCTTGTAGCCGTATGTCACCAGACTGGTCACTGTCTGATGTTGAGAGGCTCTCTGCCTGGTGCCTATAGAGAGGTGGCAGCCGTCAGCTGCAAATTTAAGCAAATGAGTTGCGCACTGTCTCCTGGGGCCGCGTAGGACCCGCTGTCTGCCTCACAACTCATCGCTTTTTTTTTTTTTTTTCCACTGGGTCTTTTTTTTTTTGAAGAAAAAGGGAAAATCCCCATAGCCTCAGTGCTAGTCAAGCATTTCGGCTTCTTTCCTGGCAATAGTTGTCTCAATGGGGCTTGTGACAGATACGAAGGCTGCCCCTCGCCTCTCCTCCCTGTACCTCCCAATAAGGGAGTTGTAGCTTGTAATGACAACCACCACACCAGTCAGTGGTGGCAACGAGGGACACTCCAGATAGAAAGGGAAGAGGAGAGCCCTTCCAGGACCTCCTCTCCAAGTCACCTCCAAGCCTTCACCTCTCTCGCCACTAGGGTGACCAATCATCTGGTTTGCCACCAACCGAAAGTCCCCTGTCCTGGGAAACCCCTCACTCCCAGGCAAATGGGGATGCTTGGTCATCCAACTTGCTGCTATCCTTTTGCCCGGTCAAGGGCAAAACCTCTTGCCTTTCCAGCTCAAGTCCTGGAGAGAAACGTTAGAAACTTTCAAAGGGAACATCATTAAAACATTACTGGAAGACAAAAATAAAGTCACCCAAATCACCAGCACAAAAACATAAACAGTCACCGAGTCGTCTTCTGACTCAAAAGAATGATGTTTCGGCTACACATTAACTTGGTTGGCACCTAATTATTAACAGCAGCCACTACCCAGCTGGAGCAGAGTTTTACACAGGAGGATCCTGAGGCTCAGAATGGGAGAGGAACATCCCCAGGACCCACAACTAACCAGTGGCAGAGCGGGGACCCGAACCCAGGTGTCCTCACGGCACATTCAGAGTTTTCTGTATACACCAGGCTGCCACTCTCACAGGCTCATGTGACCCTCGCGTTTCCCTCAACTCTGTCCTGTCTGAGGACCCCTTCCTTTAAGAAGCCCCTTTGTAGGCACAGATCAATTTCCTCTCCACACCTCATCTTTGGGCCCTCTCTTCCAGGAGCGGGGCATTTCCTCTCTTGGGCCACAATGTCGTGAAAACAGTGACTGTGCACACAGGGGTACCCACACATGACATGCCACTTCTTTGCTCTTGTCATCAGCTTCCTTTCCAGCCAGATTACCCTTTGCTGGGACTCCACCCTTTCTAGTGCCTTCCTTCACCTTTTCTTCCATATTCATCCCCCCTCTTTCTCTCCTATTCGCCTCGTTTATAACCCCCGCTGCACCCCCAACAGACACAGCTTTCTTGGATTTCAACGACTTGAAGAACCCAGGCTTCTGTTTGCGCTGTTGGGGCCTGTCTTTCCCTCCTCATTCGCTCACCGCCTTTGGCAACTGCTTTCAAGGAGGAAGAACCCCAGGACAAGGGGTGGGAGTTCCTCTTCTGTATTTCCAGTCCTGAAATGCTCAGAAGGAAGCTGCCCCAATGTTTCCTGTGTCCCATGCTTGCTAAGCGCTCCCCGTTCTTCCAGCCCCATGCCCCAACATCTCTGCCCCTCCAAACCATTGATAACATTCAACTTAGTTTTTGCTACTTCTAAGGACATTGATCAGGAGGGAATACAGCATACGGAATCATATGGGAACCAGAAGGAAATTTGGAAGATAAGCCAGTCCCTTCTCATTCCCCCTCCCCTGCCCCCAGCAAATGCAAGATTCTTGTCACTACATCTTTATCACACGGTCACCCGGTATTGGACAAACATCACTAAGGGTGAGAAACTTGTTCCTCTCAAGAGCTTGGTGTTTTAAGGCAGGATGATTTAATCATCGCAAGCAGATTCCTCATGCTGAGTCAAAGTGTATCTCCCTGTAACTCATCCCAGAGGTCCTGGCACTGCCTTCGTCCTGATTGTCTAATAAGCACCTTCTGAAGACGGATCCCACATCCCCATTAGTCTTCTCCTCTTCAAAATACACATTCTGCGTGTCTCCAGTCATTCTTCAGAGGACGTGATTTCTGAGTCCCTCATCAGCCACTGGGTGATTTCTGGTTATCGATCCACATATTATCTGTCTAGGACAAAATATACAAAGATAAGAGTTTCTTTGTTCGAGACTCCGTACGTATATAACCATGATTAAAATGGGCTTTCCTATAGGCTCCCGCTCCCCTTGACAACGTGCCTAACACACTTCATTTTGGTGGTTCTCCTGCGTCATCTCAGCCTGTGAAGGGCAACTTTTCAAATCCTGATTCGGTCATCTGATGATGTGTTAACAACATAGGTAAGCACGCCATTCTTCGGTCTCTCCGAGTCCCGATGGAAAATATGGGCAGGACAACGTCAAACACGGAGCTCTCCTTCCTGCATTAGAGGCCCATTGTTCTCTAAGGCCAGGAAGGCTTCGCGGGAGAAGTGGGACATGAGCCGGACATTGAAAGTTTGGATAAAGACCTGAAGTGACTAGAGGGGAGGGTGCATGGCTAGGGGGCATGGGAGATAATGAGGACGGCCTGAAAAAATACGTGGGGGTGTGGTCATGGTAGTGATGATGATGATGATGAAGGACGGCAGGAGGAGGAGGCACGAGGTCAGAGTGTGCCTGGGGAAAGATAGGAATTGCTCTTGGGGCCTTCCGCTCTCCTATTCTTCTTATAGTTGCCCATTTCCCATGATGCACTGCAGCCCCAGAAGAGGAGTTTGTGAGGAGGCTCAGGACTACTTCTTAAGTGCAGCAGCAAGCTGTGGTAGTAGTTCCAGCCATGATGGTGTGGGGCAGAGAGGTATCTACTGGCTTCTCAATGGCTGACCTGGGTTTCATGGACAGAGGGAACCGTGACTGTCCCCCAAACTCCCTTCTAGTCCTTTGACTTCCTGATGCTTCTTGCACCATGGACCCATCCAGATGTTCCTTCCTGTCTCTCCAGATGCTAGGACATACTGCAGGTCCCCAGAGCCCACTTGTCCCGGCCACTGGCCTTTGATGGTCAATTCAATTTGCCCTAAATGGATACATACCTCTCGACCATGAATTCTAACATTGCCTTAGAAGGTTCAGAGAGTAACTGCCTCTGGTCGAAAAGATGATCTTATGACCTTCCAACCCATCAAGTCAGACTAGCACCCCACCCCCCACCCCCCAAAATAGAGAAGGCAATGCCTAGGCTGTGATCCCTTGACTTTATTTTTTTTTAACTTTTTTTTAACATTTATTTATTTTTGAGACAGAGAGAGACAGAGCATGAACGGGGGAGGGGCAGAGAGAGAGGGAGACACAGAATGGGAAGCAGGCTCCAGGCTCTGAGCCATCAGCCCAGAGCCCGACACGGGGCTTGAACTCACGGACCACGAGATCGTGACCTGAGCCGAAGTCGGATGCTCAACCGACTGAGCCACCCAGGCGCCCCAGTGATCCATTGACTTTAAAGATGAGACAGCACGGTTTCCACCAGTGTGTAATAATCAGATGGCTGGGTGGGGGTAGGAGGGAAAGCTTCCAGATCATGCAGCCCAAATTTTATTTCAACGTGCAACGTGCTTGTATTTCTATTATGTGGTCTCCCAATCCCCACACCCTGGGCAGCCTACCCAAGGCTGAATTATTTTCCAGGCTTCTCATCAAAATGACCGCTGTGGTTAGCTCAGGTGAGTCTTTCTCCGCTATTTTACTTCACAGTTTGTGGATTAGGTTACATTTCTGTCTATTTCAGACACCAGATACAATCACTTGTCTTAGAGTTCATTTCCCACATTCCACAGAAAAATTAAGCTGTTCTGCAGAGGGTGGGGTGCAGGGAATGGGTTGGGGTTTTTTCCTGAGACGCTGTCTTCTCTGATCCGGACAGAGGTCTTGTTGTCTTCTTTCTACGAGTTTTTCCCAACTGTTCAGAACAGAGCTCCCCAGGTCCCCTCCCCCTCGTCCCCCCTCCCCACCAGTGAGTGGACCTTGGGGGAGCACTGGGCATCTCTCTAGGCACCAAAAGAGAACAGCAATGACATTCGCCTAGCATTTACCGTTGTACAAAGCTCTGCAATTTTGACATTTCATTTCGCTTCATATTTAACTTCATTTCGCATTTAATCCTATCTAATCCTCAAAACACCTTGTGTGGGAGGTATTGGCATCATCCCTGACCATATTTCGGGACAGGGGTGGGGGGCGAAGAAACAGAGGCTCAGGTCCTCGCTCATGAATGATTACAGGGAGAGTAATTGGCGGAGTGAGGGTCGGAAGCAACCCTGCGGACCCCAGACCTGAGGATCTCTCCCCAGGCCACACAACCTTCTCTCAGAGATTGTTTTGCAAAGGATAGGGAGGCACTCATCTGGCTCTCCGAGGAGAAAGCTCTGCCTACACCCTTGATGGGCTGTTCGTCAGGTACTTTCTATGTGCCACGAGCTGTGCTAAATTCACACACATTATTTCCTTCCATCCTCTGAAGACTCATAAGGTGTTAAGGTATTTTTGTCACATTATCACACACGTGGAAATTGAACTTCAGGCACTAGTAGGAAGTAGTTGTGAGTGTTAACAGCTCACTCAGGCACCAGGGACCCAAAAGCACAATACAAATCAACACAGGAAGTGGGGTGGTAAAGATTCTCAGTGGCGGCACCCACGCATAGCTCCTCTCTCATTAGGTAACAGGTAGGTGTCCTGCGGGAGGAAATGGGGTGCAGGTGCTGGTAGGCACATCAAGGTTATCTCAAGGTTACAGGGGCCATGAGTGTGCTTGGGAACCTCGGCCCACGGGTGGGCTGTGTGCCCAGGGTTAGAGAGTGAGTCAGGTGCTTGGTCAGGTGTTTGTGCACCATGAGCTGAACCCCTACCAGAGGGGAAATGTGGAGATCAAGGGTGGCGGGATTCAGCCTCTGCCCTGGGAGGACTTTGTCTGACGGAGAAGGCAGAACAGATACACCCGTGCAACTTTGCACTCTCACATACACGTGCAACTTGAGAACATTCGCAGAGCCGTATGTATGAACGTACCGTATCCACGAACCCGGTGCGGGCCGAGGCTAGCAGTGCGGAAGGTGACCGAGTAAGAAGGGTAAACCCACCGTTCCCACCCACCTAAGTGCAGCACGGGAATGGGCCACAGACATCGTGGAAACAACACTGGGTTTTATATCACAAGACCCAGACTGGAGGCCCAGCACTTCTGGTTTCCGACAAGGCTGCTTTTGGACCAGACCCTGCGTCGCTGTTCTCAGACGCAGCAGAGAATGCCAAACGGCACCCCCGGGAAAAGAGTTCTCGAATGTTATGCCTCAGAATCACCTGGAGGGTTTGTTAAACACAGATTGCTGCCCACCCCCCCGCCCCCCCCCCCCCCCCCCCGCCAGAGTTCTACTTCTAGAGGTCAGGGGTGGGACCTGAGAAGTCTCAGTTCTAACAAGTGTCCAGGTGAGGCTGGGTCACCAACCCGGGAACACGCTTTGAGAACCGCTTCCCAGTCTACACAGGATCGGCACACGGGATGGCTTGCCCCGACACAGCTGGTGTCCCAGCCTGGGGCTCCCAACCCACCCCTCCACCGCTCTCAGCCTCTTCACACAGATGCTGCCACAGCTGAGGCCTCTCTAGAACAACGGCTAACACCTCACGCCCTCACATAGCTGGTACCACAACCCACAGCTGGCTTCCCCTGGAGCACCCGACCTCCCCGGGGCCCAAAATGGCACTACTGAGATTTAGATCACGCTGCCCGCCTGGCCCCCACCTCTGGCGCCTCTCTGCTTGGTCTCAGCCTCTGCTCCAACTGGGGGTGCTTACGCCCCGCTGGGTAACCTGCAGCGGGCCGTGTGACCCAGTCACTTTGACCATGGCCCCCGGTAAGAAATATGTTTTACCTCACAACCTGGCTGGCATAAGTACCTACACACACACGTTTCACAAATAATACTCATTCCTAGTAGGTGTATGTAGCGTCCTCGTTTCTTTTGCTCTCTGTTTGTTTCTTTCTTCAAACCAAATTGCTTTCACGGATCCACAAATCAGTCACAATCCTGGGTATACAAATTACCGATAAAACTTCCCTGAGCCTTAGTTTCCTAATCTCTACACTCGTGACATGCCTGCACTGCTTATCTGGCTACTGGATGCAAAAGTAATATCATGGACGCAAAAGTTTTTTCCAAATAGAAATCCTCCATAGGTACAAAGTACTATCACGCACACACACACACACACACACACTTTTTATTTTATTTTGTAATTATGATTATTTTTATTGTCTTTTTAAAAATATGATTTATTGGAGGGGCGCCTGGGTGGCTCAGTCAGTTGAGCGTCCGACTTTGGCTCAGGTCATGAGCAGTCTTTAGCAACAGAACTTCACAACGAAGCAGGAATTTATTTGTTCATTTCGAACTTCCAAAAAAACACCTATTTACTGCTTACTGTGTGCCCAGGTTTAGCAGCAAACAAGATAGTCTAGCCTAGTAGATGTTTCTAGTGAGGATGGGTGGGTGGAGAGGTCCTCCCGTAACTTATCCGCAAATCATTCCTTCAGCCTCCATTGCATTCCAAGCACTGAACTGGATGCTGGGAAAGCAACAAGAAACAAAACCAAACATGACTCGTGCCCTATTGTAGTTTGCACCCTGGAGGGGAGGCAGGCATTAAACAAGCTTATGTGTTTAATAATAATAACTCCCAATTATAAGAATCTGAAAGTGCCATTTAGAGAAAGAACGGGGACGGGCACCTGGGTGGCTCAGTCGGCTAAGCCTCTGACTTCAGCTCAGGTCACGATCTCACGGTTTGTGAGTTCGAGCCCCGCGCCGGGCTCTGTGCTGACAGCTCAGAGCCTGGAGCCTGCTTCCGATTCTGTGTCTCCCTCTCTCTGCCCCTTCCCCACCTGCACTCTGTCTCTCTCTCTCTCGAAAATAAATAAACACGTAAAAAAAATTAAAATATAGGGACACCTGGGTGGCTCAGTCGGTTGAGCCTCCAACTCTGGCTCAGGCCATGATCTCTCAGTTCATGAGTTCGAGCCCCACGTCGGGCTCTGTGCTGACAGCTCGGAGCCTGGAGCCCGCTTCAGATTCTGTGTCTCCCTCTCTCTCTCTGCCCCTCCCATGCTCATGCTCTGTCTCTCTCTCTCAAAAATAAATAAACATTAAAAATTTTTTAAAAAGAATGTGAACTCAGTCTTCACAACCTAATAACCAGCATCGTCACACTCCCGGATTCATTTACAGTTTACGAAGTCCTTTCTCATTCTTTGTGTCAGGAGAACCTCATCTCAAGCCTGTGGAGAAAGGCAACCAGGATTTCTCAGTTCTTTTATTTATAAGGAAACCAGGCCTCGGCCCATCTCATGAGCTGCTTAAGTATATCCACTTAGAAAGGAAGTTGAGCCACTTCTTCTGACGCCAGACCCTGTGCTCTGTCCTCCGAGGGCATGAGATGAACAGGCCCCCAGTGGGCCGCTTAGCCTGCGTGTTGTAGACGAGATGTCAGACAAAATGGCAAAAAGTTCATCTTGCCCAAGTCCACGTCCTCACAGCCCCATAGAGGGAAGAGGGAGGGAGGAGGGGGTAGGTGGGACGCCTGGTATCGGATGGCCCAGGGTGGGGTCCACAGGACGGAGCAGCCTCGACAGGCAAAGGCAGGAAACGGCTGAAGCAGGATCGTGAAATGACATTTGTCAAAGGCATCCACACCCATCTGCGGCAGTGAAAGTGTACCAGGCCCAAGGCGGAGGTGATGGGCCAACGAAACTCGCCACCGCATTCACCTCTGCGATTGGGGACACGGCGAGGCTGGCCCACCTGCCGTATCAGCACCTTGATCACGGAGCTCATCTGAGAGAGGTTTCCAAATGACTCGCCGGGCCCCGCTGCCCCAGGAAGGAAGCTTTCTGGGCTGCAGTGTGGGGGCTGCTGGGCGTGGGCCAGGCACTTGAAAGAGAGTAAATGATGACACAGCAGTGGGAGACAGGGCTGCTGACAGTGTGGGGCCGGCTCTGGAGAGGCAGGGATGGAGCGCCTGCCAAAGGGGGGGGGGGGGGGGGGGACATTGGAAAATCACGTGGGCGTCTCCCTGTTAGCGAGGAAACAAGGGCCAGGTGCTGTAGCTTGGCACTTCAGGCCCCTGTAACATGGCCCAGATGTGCTGTTGTTTGTTTTTCAGGCAATACATATTTATAGAATGTTCACCGTGAGTTTCCAAAGTTAACTTCCTGCTGGTTCCTTCTCAGGTGAGCTTTCCTCCAACCTTGAGAATTAATTCCTCTGGAGTGCCCCACTCCCCCCACACCTTTCCTTAGGCGTTTCCCGCCCCCATATCGCGCAGACCCAAACCTAAACATCCTCGAGGCCCAAGGCCGCCTCGGTGCCCCTTCCTCCTCAAGATTCCCCTGACTCCAAACAATCATTTCCTCCCTTGAACCGAATCTAACACTTTACCTGTATTTCTTACTTGTACCTTGCACTGTAGTTCTTTATGTACTATGCTCTATTGGGCGGAGGGCCTCCTGAGACAGTCATTTATAATTCATTCTTTCCCCAAGAGCTTTGCAGCTAGGAGGGGCTCAGTAATTGTCTTTGACGGACTGACTGACGAGGGAATGAAGGTGTGGGTCAGAGGAGAAGTGGTGGGAAGTCTGGGTAGGGCCCAGGGGAGTCTGACTCTCCCTGGTGGTTTGCTGGGGCTTGGGTATGCTGTACTTACCCTGGGACTGCCCGCAAGGTCAGGAGAAAGAACACAGGCTTTGAATCTCAGCTTTGGCCCTCAGTAGCTGCGTGACCTTGGGCAAGTCTGTCCTCTTCCTCATGTACGCATTAGGAAACACCTACCTCAAAACACTGTGCCCATCGATATGCGATCAGTACATGAAAACACCCGATGCCTAGTGAGTGCTCAACCGTTTGTTTGCTAGCCATTCAAGTGAGAGTAATTTTTTAGCCTTTTTTTGTTTTCTTAGGTGGGGGTGGGATCGGGTGGGCATTCGCCTTACCCTTTGTAGTAGAGACAACTGTGTACGTGTAGATGCCTTTCTACTAGATTACGACCTCGCACAGTGTCAGGCACGGGGCAGGGACAGCAGTCCACAGAGGTTTGGTGACTGGGTGGATGAACACGTGAATGACAGGAGAGTCAATAGTCTCTGGAGTTTAGAATCCTACTTCCAAGTAAGCAAGGTGTTCTGGAAACGAAATGAGCATCAGCTGTCACTGTTACTAATGTTCTACCTCTGGCAGAGGAAATTCTAGTCCTCTGGACAGGTGATCCAGTCCCAGGATGCTCCAGGGCCCCCAGCTGGGTGCCGAAGGCATGCCACTGAGCAAGAGTTCAGAGAGAGGCCATCACCGTTTACTTGCTGGCTGACCCAGAAACAAAGTGGGGCCCTTTGCCCTTGCAGGCCTGGGGTAGGGCGGAGAAAGCCACAATACTCTGAGCCTGACAAACCAGCCCAGTGTGTGGAAATTGGACACTGGCCCAGGCCTTATGGCCGTGGAACTCACTGTCCTGGAGATCGGTCTGGGGGGCTGAGCCCCGGTCGGCCCGCAAAGAGAGGACTCTTAGGGGGGGCGGTGGGGAGATAGAGTGGCTGGGGAGGTGCCAGCGGGGAGCAGAGTGGGGAGTTGTCTATCAGGCGGTCGGATATTCAGATGTAGAGTTCAGAGGAAAGGAAGGAGCTTGAGACATAAATTTGGAACCAGTCAGGTGACATTTACAGCCCGGGAAGAGCGCAGACAGAGACGAGACGGACTGTGTGGCCCAAGACGCACCGGGGCCCAGAGGTTAGGGAAAGGTACTCACCCATGCAACCCTCACAACAACCTTCTGAGGAAATTTTATCATCGTCATCTTACAAGTGATGAAGTTGAGGCACAAAGAAGTTTAAGTAACTCGCCCAAAGCCACACAGCCGACAAGCGGCAGAACTGGGATTTGAACCAGCCAGTCTGGCTGCAAGTGTCACAAGCTTCGCCTCTGGGTTCTATGGGTGGGTCCTGTTGATGCCCACGTTTTACAGGTGGGGAAACTGAGGCTGAGGCGAAGTAATTTGCTAACACTGGTGGTGGAGCGGGGATATGACTTCTCTCGCGGGCTCTTTGAGAGATCTCTGCTTTTTAATTTTTTTTTTTTTGACGTTTATTTATTTTTGAGACAGAGAGAGAGCATGAAGGGGGGAGGGGCAGAGAGAGAAGGAGACACAGAATCGGAAGCAGGCTCCAGGCTCCGAGCCATCAGCCCAGAGCCTGACGCGAGGCTCGAACTCACGGACCGCGAGATCGCGACCTGAGCTGAAGTCAGAAGCTTAACCGACTGTGCCACCCAGGCGCCCCATCTCTGCTTTTTAAATCACTCCGCCGTGTGACCTATACCACTTTTTTAAAGCTGGGGAGAAAACCTTCCACATCTCTCAGATTACAGCCTTTAAACAACTGCCTTTCCTGCTCGCACACAAGACTTTCCTGGCCTGGCGCTATGCTTGGAGAAATGGGATGCCAGGTCTGGCTGCCAAGTCACCCTCACCCTCTGTCACCCTTCCCCCTCCCCTCTCCTGGTCAGGAAGCCCATGATTAGACATGGTTCCTAACTTCTGGAAGCTCAGGTCTCAAGGAAGTCCTATGGGATGGTGCTGCGTGGCCATCAGCCAGCTGCTGCGGTTCAGGAAAACAAGGAGATCAGGTCCAGACGGCGGTTCTCGAAGCTGGCTGTGTATCTGATTCACCCACCTGGGGATTGTTTGGATCCTGTCGTGCCCACAGCAGACCTATTGAATCAGACTCTTCTGGGGTGAGGCCCAGGAGTGTAAACAGTGGTTCTGACACACACCTTGGTTAAGAAATAATGTGATCTTAAGGTCTCCTCCTGGGTCTAATGCTGTGAGGTTCTGGAGCCTTCCTCAAGTGAGACCACACCCCTTTGATGACTCTCTCAAGGCATAGCACAAGGAGCACCACTGCATAGAAGGCAGGAAACCTGAGTTCTCTTTCCAGCCAGGCCCGTAACTCAGCTCCAAAAATTTGCTTCCTCTCTCTGGGCCTCAGTTTCCCTATCTGCCAGAACGATTTGTCGGGGGGAGTTTGCTCTAGATTAATTTATCCAGCAAGTGTTCATTGAGCAGATACTCTAGGCTAAGATGCGCAATACACTGGGTCTGAGTCTAAGTCATGCGGAAAGGTAACATCACGGGGTGCCTGGGTGGCTCAGTTGGTTAAGCATCTGACTTTCTTTTTTTTTTTTTACATTTATGTATTTTTGAGACGGAGAGAGACAGAGCATGAATGGGGGAGGGTCAGAGAGAGGGAGACACAGAATCTGAAACAGGCTCCAGGCTCTGAGCTGTCAGCACAGAGCCTGACGCGGGGCTCGAACTCACGGACCGTGAGATCGTGACCTGAGCCGAAGTCGGCCGCCTAACCGACTGAGCCACCCAGGTGCCCTTAAGAATCTGACTTTCGATCTCAGCTCAGGTCATGATCTCACCGTTTGTGAGATGGAGCCTGCTTGGGATTCTCCCTCTCTCTCTCTCTCTCTCTGTCCTGCTCGTGCTCATGCTCTCTCCCTTTCTTTCAAAATAAATAAGTAAACTTAAAAACAAAAAAGAAAGGTGACATCGCAAGGGTGAGGGTGGGAAGGGCGTTACTGCCTGGTTGCCCAGACTTCCAGGCGGGGGATGCCAGGGGACTGTTTTAGCACCTGCATGCGGTCCCCTCTCCCCAGACCCTGGCCCTGACCCTGGCTGCTCCAGCCGGTCTCCACAGTCACAAGGAAACCTGCTGGGTTCGGGAAGGAAACGGTATGCAAAACTGGTCAAATAAAAATCAGTAGCTTTTCTGGATAATCACAGTAGCCAGTTCTGAAATATTAGACTAAACCGTCTCGTTCAGAACAGCGCGAACACAACCTTACTTTTCCAAGTACGGTCCCTAGCACGCCCGCAGCCGCATCTGGGAGCTTGTTGGAAATGCAGGAACCCAGGCTCACCCCAGGCCGCTGCGTCTGCTGTTTAAGAAGATCCCCAGGGGACCGCATGTACATTAAAACTTGAGAAGCACTAAGCTCAAAGAAATCGTCTCAGAAAACCCTTAATAAGAAGAAATGTACGTGAGACGTGGATGAGGAGAAGCAGGTGACTCCCCTCACGTGGTGCTGAGACAGCACTTAGTCTGTTCCCGGATGCGGCGATGTGTTGGTATATAGACATCGGTTCTTTCCAACGCGGAACGTGTCGAGGTGATTTGTGAAATTCATCTGAAAGGATTCACGGATAAGGATGCTTCGATTTGTTTCGTTTTGTTCTTGGTTTTCTCTGGTTTTCAAGAAAGTAAGTGTAATTAGATGGGATTTCCCCCTATTAGACAGAAACGGTGTTGAATAAGAATTCAGGCCTGGAGGAAGTTTGAATGTGGTGCCACTACTTCCTGGACATGTCGCTCTTACAGACTGAATTGGGTCCCCCCCCCCAAATTTACACGCCGAAGCCTTCACCTTCGGTGTGACTGTATTTGGAGATGGGTTCTCCCCACTTGCCACAAGACCGCAGAAGAAAGGCCATGCGAGAACACAGTCAGGGAGAGCGATCAGTCATCTGCAAGCCGAGGATAGACCTCTCACCAGAAACCAAACCCTTCTGGGACCTCAGAACCCTGATCTTGGATTTTCCAGGCTCCAGAACTGTGAGAAAAGAATTTTGATTGTTTATACCACACAGTCTGTGGTATTTGGTTATTTATGGCGGCTGGAGTGGACTAGTATAGTCGCCTTGGGAAAGTTCCTCCGTTTCTGAGTTCGGTAGAGTGGGGGAAAGAATACCATTTACAGAACTGTTATGAATGTTCGATGAAATATTGTATGGAAAGCGCCCAGCACAGTGCCTGGCCCTTACGAGCTGTTCAATAAATGGCAAGTACGCGATGATAACGACCGTGGCCCTGGGACGAAAAGTCCTAGAGATACCAGTGGAACCAAATAGATAACCTGGAAATGTACGTCAGCGTTTGTATAAAGCTCCAGGCGTCAGGAGAGGGACTATGTTTTTACTCACCATGTGTCATTTTTCCCCATGCCTACCATAGTATGGCACATAGTCAAGGCTTAGAAATACTTGTTGGCTGCCCCAACTAGAATTTAATACGTACTAAAGAAGGACTCATAAGTCAGTGGTGAAAGAAAAGACTATTTGAAGGATAGTCTTGGAATAAAACAATTAGATTTTATCATTTCATCCTAGAAAGGGGCTTTCAAGCATAATTCAGTAAGAATTACGTGAGTTGTTGGGGCATCTGGGTGGCTCAGTCGGTTAAGCGTCCGACTTCGGCTCAGGTCACGATCTCACGGTTTGTGAGTTCGAGCCCCGCGTCGGGCTCTGTGCTGACAGCTCAGAGCCTGGAGCCTGCTTCGGATTCTGTGTCTCCCCCTCTCTCTGCCCCTCCCCTGCTCGCGCTCTGTGTCTGTCTCTCTCTCTCTCTCCTTCAAAAATAAACATTAAAAAAATTAAGGAAAAAAGAATTACGTGAGTTGTCTTAGCTCAGTAAGTATGCTCAGAAATATAAATTCATAATTAAAGCAAAAGTTTGTGAAACAACTGTCATTTCAAAGCAAACGTTAATCCATCTTCCTTCTAGGAAAGCCGCTGGAGGGGACTTCTGGTGCTGCAAATGTAGAACAGAGCTCCTCTTCTCAAACGGGGCCGCCTGTGGCCCGTGGGCACGAACACCACTCCTCCGGACAAAGCAAGTCAGCAGCCTATGTGTAGGCAGAAAGGCATGTCTCCAGATTCTGTTTCCCTTTAAAAATATCTGATAAAATATACTTTATGCAATAGTGTTTAATGAACAATTACCATGTGCCAGATACTAAGATAAGCACTTTACACGGATTTTCTCATTCAATCTTCCTAATATACACGATATTATCATTTTGATTCTATAAATGGGGAAACCGAGGTTCAGAGAGTTTAACAGAAGTAGCGCATTTAGCAAGTGGCAGAGCTGGGATTTGAACCTCCCACAGACTGCAGACTGTGCAGAGCCTGCTTGGGATGCTCTCTCTCCCCCTCTCTCTCTGCCCCTCCCCCACTCACGTGTGCTCTCGTTCC
The DNA here is from genome assembly GCF_018350215.1 of Panthera leo. NCBI lineage: Eukaryota > Metazoa > Chordata > Mammalia > Carnivora > Felidae > Panthera > Panthera leo. Next base: position 16,433,562 of record NC_056688.1, on the reverse strand, counting down.
CTCAAAATAAGGAAACGTTAAGAAAAAAAAACCCACATTGTTAGCAGAGCACAAATGCCGCACGCGTCCTATCCCCTCCCCTTGTGCTTTCTGAGAATCCAGGTGGGGACTCCCCCACCTTTCCTCCAAGTCAGTAACACTACCTGTCTGCCCCAGCTCAGTGGTTACACTTCTATTGATGCTTTTTTTTTTAAATTAATTAATTTATTTTAAGTAATTGCCCCACGCAACGTGGGGCTCGAACTCATGACCCTGAAGTCGAGAGTCGCATGCTCCACCGACTAAGCCAGCCAGGTGCTCCTACTGATGCTTCTCAACGTTATGTTTAAACTGTTGGTTCATATTTAGCTTGTGGTTGACACAAGCTGCCAGATCTTTTTCATACAAGCTGCTGTCAGGCCGGTTCTTCCCAGCCTATGCTGCCAGTACTCGTGCAACCAATGAAAAACAAAGCAAAATGTTAAGACAGGTCATTCCACCTTTAATTTTGTTCGATCCTGGTCTGCTGAAATCGTGTCGGCTTTTATTCTTGTCACCTTTTACAATAATCCCCTCGCCTTCCATCCTTATAACATCTGCAAAGCTGATGAGCATTAATTACTTTGTAGTTAATGAAAAATAGCTACAAAAATGCATTAGTGGTGAAAGAAAATGCAAAAGAGAGCAAAAACCTTGTGGCACGATGCTATATATAACAGGGGTTCTCAGGGTGTGGTCTGGGAATCGTAGAGTCCCCTAAGACCCTTTCAGAGGGTCTGTGAGATGAAAACTATTTTCGAAATAATGCCAAACTATCTCTTTCACTCTTGTTTTATCAAGAATGAACTATGGAGTCATCCAGAGGCTCCGTGATACGGGATATTGCAATAGACTATGCCGAATCAGTTATGAGAATCTAGCTGTCTTCTATGAGCCAGACGTTAAAGGGATTTACGAAAATAGAAAACAGAGCCATGCTTTCCCCCACTCGTCTTAACCTTTTGGAAAATATTCTTCATAAAAAGGTTATGTTCACATGCAAAAGTTTATTATTGGTATCTTAAAAGCAATTAGTAACTAAAGCATTGAACATTTTTTATTAATTTTAATTTCTTTTAAAAAAATTTTAAAAAGCTGTTTATTTATTTTGAGAGAGAGAGACAGAGCACAAGCAGGGGAGGGGCAGAGAGAGAATGAGTGGGGGAGGGGCAGAGAAAGAGGGGGGACACAGAATCCAAAGCAGGCTCCCGGCTCTGAGAAGTCAGCACAGAGCCCGACACGGGGCTCGAACCCACCAACTGCGAGGTCATGACCTGAGCTTAAGTCGGACGCTTAACCAACTGAGCCACCCAGGCGCCCCACCCTTGAATCTTTCAAGAACTCATTGGTGCCACTAAGTTTCTCAATCCTTCCAGAAATGTGATACTGGCTTTAGTTTACTATTTTAGTATGTGGACACGGTTCTAGTGACTTGTACTTGGCCTTTTCTATCATCATCGTCTTTACTCCCTTGGTCAGAGGACCAATGTGGGGACTCTACCAGTTGTTCAGGGTATACAGTCAGATACCTCCTGAGTATATCTGAGCTGCAATTCATACCCACCTATACATTCTGGAGCTGAGGAATTAACAATCGGATGGTTCTGGGAACCACTGGGCTTGCTGAGAGAGGGAGCCAAGCCGTAACTTTCGAAGATCATTTAACTTCCATAAGCCGCTACTCTGATAGATCACAGTGGCATTTTGAGTCTCCAGGGATTAGCATCAGTTCAGAGCCACGGTTCAGTAATCTCCCCCACATCTGGTGGTTTTCCCTTCCTAACGTCACCTGGTAAATGGCAGTACGGGAACGGGCAGGAGGAACATTAACAGTGACTTTTCGGCAGTAGAGCAGGGGGTTGGGGTTTATGAACTGGGCCGAATCTAAGAATTGTGGAAGGACTCTCACTCTATTGTCAGAAGTCAGACTTCTGTTCACCGCGAGTACAGGTTCTGCACTTATTCAAACCAAGGAAAGACTTTCAGTAGGCTGCCCAGGCATTTCTGCCCGAGGGACGCTGGGAGCCCCCAGCCAGTGCCGACGCTCTGCAGGCCAAATCACTCCGATGCCTGCTTTGGCCCTGCTGTCCTTTACAGCCGCCGCGCTGACTTTGTCTTAGTTACTAAAGGCCTGCACTTGACTCCCAACACCCTGGTATCCCATCGTCCCCGTTGGATCAATTCAGAGAGCCCATTTTGATGACTGCATTTCGCACGATTATGCTTTGCTTTTAGAGAAGAGCCACCACAGAGCCCTTCAGTGACGCTGGTGTTCTTCTCACTAATGCAATTTCTCTGCTGAAGGGAGTGTCCTCGGGATCTTACCGAGGAGTACGTGAAGCTGGCTTCACATAAATCCATTCTCACATTCTGGATGCCTTTCTCTTCCATATTGGATGTTCTGATTCTGTGCTTCCGATTCTGTGTCCTCTCTCTCTGCCTGCCCCTCCCCTGCTCATGCTCTGTCTCTCTCTCTCTCTCTCTCTCTCGAAAATAAATAAATATTAAAATTTTAAAAAAGCAAATGATTAGAGTCATTCCCAGCCAACCTGAACAAATACATTAGATTTAGAATCTCTGCTTAGTGCACCCATATTAATACGTTCAGCCCAATCCAAAACTATATTCCTTTCATCCTGATCCAACACCTTTAGGATCTATTCTCATACATATTCCCTAGGTTTCTGTCAATATAAATTGGCATTTGAGGGGTCTTGATTCAAGGTAAAGAGAATCATATGTGGTGCCTGGGTAGCTCCAGTCAGTTTAGCATCTTGAGCTCAACTCAGGTATTGATCTCACCTGATCTCAGCTCAGGTCTTGATCTCAGGGTTGTGAGTTTAAGCCCCAGGGTGGGCTTTGCACTGGGTGTGAAGCCTACTTTAAAAAAAGGTGGGGCAGTGCCTCGTTGGCTCAGTCAGTCAAGTACCCGACTCTTGATTTTGGCTCAAGCTGTGATCTCACAGTTGTGAGATCAAGGCCCTAGTTGGGCTCCGTGCTGGGAGCCTGCTTAGTATTCTCTCTCTCTCCCTCTGCCCCATCCCCCCTCAAAATAAGTAAATAAACATTTTTAAAAATCTTTTTAATTTTAAGATTTTAAACGTTTATTTATTTTTGAGAGAGAGAGAGAGCGCGCACGAGCAGGGGAGGGGCAGAGAGAGAGAGAGGGAGACATAGAATCCGAAGCAGGGTCCGAGCTCTGAGCTGTCGGCACAGAGCCCAACGCGGGGCTCAAACCTACGAACCGTGGGATCGTGACCTGATCCGAAGTCGGATGCTTAACGGACTGAGCCACCCAGGCGCCCTAAAAGGTTTCTTTTTTAAGGTAAAGAGAATTGTTGTACTACTTGTGTAACTTTTCAGTAAGGCTGAAGTTATGTCAAAACAAAAAGTGAAACACCAAAGAAACTGACAAGCTCTCAATATTCTTGTGATGTGTGTGGTGTTTTCTCCTGGGCCACACTACGGCCTGCTGTCACTTGAATCTGGTTACATATCTAAAAGAGGTGGAAGGGTTACGTTCCAGGAGGATCAGCAGTCCCCTGGAAGGCAACTACCTTGGGGAAGCCATTACAGCTTTTTCAGATAAGGGAGGATTAACTATACTTTCACTGCTGAATGAAGGTGAGCAGAATGTGGAGTTTACGGTCTCCAGCTTCATCAGAATCTTCCATATGTCCCCTAAGATTCAGGTTCTTATTCCTTCCAAGTAAATGTCTTATTTTTAACATGAGACCCTACTAGGTTATTCAATATTTATTGGAGGTCAGTTCTCTGAAAGTAGAAATTTAGAGTTTGGTTACGAGAAGTCTTTACCCTAAGGCTACAAGAGATAAGAGTTTCTTTTAGGGTAGTCAAAGAATTTTTTTTTTGGTCCTTTTCCCAGATCTTAAGCTGGGAATTTAAAGCCCTAAGCTCATCATTTTCTTTCTCCAAACTCTCCAGCATACTTAGAAGCAACCAACAAGGCTCGTTATGCTACTATTTCAACTCAAATGTTCTATGGCAGCAAATATTTGGTTACACAAAGGCTTGGCTTCTGTATTTATCATAGATGACTACAGATAAGAATTTAAGTGACTGTTTTGCCACCAAATGCCATGGAATACCAATGTCCCCTTTACCACTGGCGATCGTCATTAATACATTTAAATTTAATCAGATCAGGGTGTCTGGGTGGGTCAGTTGGTCGAGCGTCTGACTCAGGCCATGATCTCACAGTTTCGTGGGCTCGAGCCCCGTGTCTGACTCTGTGCTGGCAATTCGGAGCCTGCTTGGGATTCTCTCTCTCCCTCTCCCTCTCTCTCCCTCTGCCCCTCCCCTGCTTGCACTGTCTCTCTCAAAATAAATAAACTTAAAATTAAAAAAAATTAATCAGATCAGAGAACCAATTCCAGACTCCCATCTTGAAGATTCTGTTTCCCTGAGACCACAGCCCATACCAATAAGCATAGCAGTCAGGGAGTCAGAGACACTATGAATTGTGAGAGGAGGAGTTTCTATCAGAAACACCGTTGCGGAAGGAGCAGGGGAAGTGAAGGACAAGCAGAGAAGTCAGGGAATCAGGAGTCACCCATATGGGACGTCAGGCACATCTCCCTGACATGGGACCGTGATGAGAAAGCTCATGCAGCCACCACCTTTGCAGACACACCAGCAAATACGTGGAGGTGGGCCTGGGCCACTGTTGGCTAACGGGGTCAGCGGCTGGGAAGACTTTCTGCACACTAATCAGAGCAAAACAGGACAAGCTTGAGCTCACTAACACTTATGTTTGCAACTGTCAGCACAGCTAACCACAATGACCTTCAGAAATAATACTTACTGCTTCATTTCTGCCTTGCAAATCTCATGCACATTCCTCTTTTGACCTACTCTAACCTGAAACTGTCCAGGGGAGGAGCTTCTGGCAAACAGAATTCCAGCTTCACCAAGTTCTTCTAGCACAAACCGGTGCCACCATGTGCAGTGTGTGTCTGGCCTGGACCCTGGGTTGGAAGAGAAAACAACCCTTGAAACATGTCTCGGCGAAATCGGGATGATTTTTTCATTTTCGTCTTTTTTTTTTTTTTTTTTTTTAAAGTTTATTTATTTATTTTGAGAGAGAGGGAAAGCGTGTGCACGCGCGCGGGGAAGGGGCAGACAGCGGGAGAGAGAGAATCGCGAGCAGGCCCCACGCCGTCAGCACGCAGCCCGACCTGGGGCCCGATCTCACGAACCGTGAGATCACAACCTGAGCCGAAATCAGGAGTCAGACGCTCAACCGACTGAGCCATCCAGGCACCCCTGGGATGATTTTTTTATATGGATTAGCTGTTAGGTAATCAAAAGGAGTGAATGTTAATTTCTATGCTTGAAAATGGCATTACGGTTATGCAAAATGTCATGTTTAGGAGTTGGGTACTTAAACATTTAGGGGTGAAGTTTCAGAGGGTTTAGCATTTGCGTATCTGGTTGTTTTTGCTTGCTAAGTGAATATGGCAAAATGTTAACAGCTGTTGAATCTAGGTGGTAGATCATTTCAACCTAGGGAAAATAGGGAAAATGAAAGACTGCTGTTGAATCTGACCTCTAGAGGCTTTTCCTGCCTGCCTCTTCTCTCCTCCTACCACTTATATTTAACCTGTTGCTCTCCACGCATCCCCAGGTATACCTTTGAGGCATTTATCATACTGCACTTTAATTGCTTGTGTTCTGGTCTCTCTCCCCCTCTAAACTTCAAAGTCTTTGATTTTTTATTTTTACTTTTACATTTATTTATTTTTGAGAGAGACAGAGCACAAGTGGGGGAGGGGCAGAGAGAGAGGGAGACATAGAGTCCGAAGCAGGCTCCAGGCTCTGAGCTGCCAGCACAGAGCCCGACGCGGGGCTCGAACTCATGAACTGCGAGATCATGGCCTGAGCCGAAATCAGGTGTTTAACCGACTGAGCCACCCAGGCACCCCCGCCCCCCCTTTTTTTAATGCATCATTTTTATACAGGCTACATAGTAATTCATTGCATGGATACATAAAACCAGTTACTTGAACAAAAAAGAGATTTGACACATCCAGTGATCAAGGGAGTAAGAAGAGCTCAGCCTTAGGACACCTGGGTGGCTCAGTAGGTTAAGCATCCAACTTCAGCTCAGGTCATGATCTCACAGTTCGTAGGTTCGAGCCCAGCGTCGGGATCTGTGATGACAGCTCAGAGCCTGGAGCCTGCTTCGGACTCTATGTCTCCCTCTCTCTCTGCCCTTGCCCCTCCCCAACTTGTTCTCTCTTTCTCTGTCAAAAATAAATAAATACACATTAAAAAAAAAAAAAAAGAGCTCAGCCTTGAACTATGGGAAAAGTCAGGGTACAATGGCAAGTAAGGGACTCTACCAAAGAAGGGACTTTACTTCTGGCCTATTTATAGCATAGAAAACAGTGACCCAAGAGTGAAATTGAGTTGAGCCAACTGATAAATGTGAGACCTTCCCACTAGATTAACTTAGTCAGAGAGCCCTGAAGCAGCCAATGCAGATTGCACACAGCCACAACCACCAGGAACAAGTGAAAGCAGCAAGTGCATGGGCCACATTGATCTTGGAGGAGAAAGTCCCACAGGTTTCCCAGTGACGAGAGAAAGTTACCCAACCGAGTGCTGATGAGATCCTACCAGAAGATGTTTCGAGGTCCATCACGGCTCATCCTCAGCACCCCGGCCGCTTTCGCTTTCCCTATCCGCTTCTCCTATACAGAGACAAGACTGTTTTGCCCTGTCGCCCTCTCTCCTTTCTGAGAGTCCTCACCCAGCCTAACAATTCCATCTTATTTCCTTCTTAATGTCTCATAACCCCCATGTGTTACACTCAGACCGCCAGTGGCAAACAAAAAGATGATGTTCTGCATAGAAACTGTTAAAATGGGCTGTAACTGTCTTGATGGCCTCTACCGAGTCCAAAACACAGCAAGAACCTGTCCATGCCCATTTATCTTCACTGCCATGTGAGAAGTGGGTGTTCTGGCTCTGTCTGCTGCTCAGGCCAAGTATTCTTGTAAATAAAATAAATATAAATAAGCTTAGAGGCACAACTTGCTTGACAGAAATCCAGTGAGTGGCGATTCAAGATGTAACAAGGTTTGTAGTCAAAGTTAAGTCCTTCAACTGGCAAATTCATTCTGGGATTCTGTGTGGTGCCAGGAAATCTGAACGTTGCATTATTTGAATACTACTCAATAACGTTCATTGGTGCTTTTTTTTTTTTTTTTTTTTGCTCATTGGTGCTTTTTAAAACGTTTGAATATTCACTGTGGGTTATGGTCATTTGTAAATACTTGCACAGAAGAAATGCAAAGAGAGGAGATGTGAATGTTGCAGAATAAATACACTGACACGAAATCAGAAACGGATCTAAAACCAGAATTTGCAAAAGTAATACCAATTTCAACACTAAAACCAAATTGTTATAAATGGAAATGAGCTTGTATGAAGCAACATGAACCCTAATGCCTAACTTACAAATGCTTTTGGGTGCGTTTTTAGCAATTCAACTGATATCAATGCAAACACAACCAATTTCTTTTCTACCTGGAATATCTGTCATTAAACAAAAATTGCGACTATTAGGGCAATTAATGCTTTGTGTGTTTAAAATTTTAATTTTAAGAATGCTATCTTATTTATTTTTTAATAATTTTTAAAAAGTTTTTATTTATTTATTATTGAGAGAGAGAGAGCACAAGCTGCGGAGAAGCAGAGAGAGGGAGACACAGAATCCAAAGCAGGCTCCAGGCTCTAAGCTGTCAGCACAGAGCCGCACATGGGCTCAAACCCACAGACATGAAATCATGACCTGAACCGAAGTTCAGACCCTTAACTGACTGAGCCACCCACGTGCCCCAAGAATGCTACCTTTTAAATACTAAATATTTGTAGCATCCTCCTTCAATTTTTTACATAGTTTTTATTTGACATTTCTTTTGTGTTAACTTTTTAGATTGTCTCTTAGTACTTTCTATCAACAAATGACTATATCAAGTACAGATCATGTTTCCATGTTATTGAAATATATAATATTTTTTAAAAAGACTTTTAAATTCCTATTATTTATTTATTTATTCATTTACTTACTTATTTAAGGCTCCATGACCAATGTGGGGCTTGAACTCACAACTCTAAGATCAAGAAGCACATGCTGTACTGACTGAGCCAGCCAGGCGCCCCGAAATATATAATCTTGTCACAGTTTGTTGGTTTACAATAATGATAAATGTGCATTTATTACATTGCTTTTTTTTTTTTTTTTTTTAAGTTTATTTGAGAGAGAGAGAGAGAAAGACAGCACTCAGGTGGGGGAGAGAGAGAATCCTAAGCAGGCTCCAGGCTCAGCTCCGAGCTCCATGTGGCCCAATCCTGGGATCCTAAGCCTGGGATCATGACCTGAATGGAAATCAAGAATCGGATGCTCAGCTGACTGAGACATCCACGTACCCCTACATTGCTTTTTTAAGTTTTAATTTATTTTAATTAATTTATTTTTTATTTTTTTTAATTTATTTTTTTTAATGTTTTATTTCTTTTTGAGACAGAGAGAGACAGAGCATGAATGGGGGAGGGGCAGAGAGAGAGGGAGACACAGAATCGGAAGCAGGCTCCAGGCTCTGAGCCATCAGCCCAGAGCCCAACGCGGGGCTTGAACTCACAGACCTCGAGATCGTGACCTGAGCCGAAGTCGGACGCTTAACCAACTGAGCCACCCAGGCGCCCCGATTAATTTATTTTTTGAATATTTATTTTTGAGTGAGTGCAAGCAGGGGAGGGGCAGAGAGAGAGGGGGAGGGAGGATCCAAAGTGGGCTCTGCGCTGACAGCAGAGAGGCTGATGTGGGGCTTGAACTCACGAACCCTGAGATCATTACCTGAGCCGAAGTCAGACGCTTAACCGACTGAGCCACCCAGGCCCCCGGTACATTGTTTTTTTTTATAGCAAGCCTCTGAAACTTTTAGTAGACACCTATCACAGAAAACTGGTGCACTGTTTATTATCATGATCACTTATTATTATTGTTACTTAAGATTTTTTTGTTTTTTTAAGTAATGTCTACACCCAACATGGAGCTCAAACGCACAACCCTGAGATCAAGAATCACATGCTCTACTGACTGAGTCAGCCAGGCGCCCCAATCATTCACTATTACTTAAAACATGCAAAGGGCTCCTGCGTGGCTCAGTCACTTGAGTGTCCAATTTCCGCTCGGGTCATGACCTTGTGGTTCATGGGTCAAACCCCACGTTGGGCTCTGTTCTGACAGCTCAGAGCCTGGAGCCTGCTTCAGATTCTACGTCTCCCTCTCTCTCTGCCCCTCCACCACTTGAGCTCTGTCTGTCTCTCTCTTTCAAATGAATAAAATTTAAAAAAAATTTTTAAAGAATATAAAGCATGTAAATAAAGTGTTATAAAAAATACAGAATTGCTGGGGTGCTGGGTGGCTCAGTTGGTTAAGCACCCAACTTTGGCTCAGGTCATGATCTCACAGTTTGTGGGTTCGAGCCCCATGCCAGGCTCTGTGCTGACAGCCCAGAGCCTGGAGCCTGCTTTGGATTCTGTGTCTCCCTCTCTCTCTGCCCCTCCCCCACTCACTATCTGTCTCTCAAAAATGAATAAACGTTAAAACAAAACACAGAATTGCTTATAATATCAAGAATTTCTAGGAATTTCTATTCCTTTTTTTTTTTTTGATGTTTACTTATTTCATTTGAGAGACACAGAGACAGTATGAGTGGGGGAGGGGCAGAGAGAGAGGGAGAGAGAGAGAATCCCAAGCAGGCTATGCAGCACTGTCAGCGCAGAGCCCAATACGGGGCTCGAACACTGGAAATCGCGAGATCATGACCTAACCCAAAACCAAGAGTTGGATGCTTAACTGACTGAGACATCCAGGCACCCCAGGAATTTCTATTTCTTATTCCGGAATCCTGAGGATCGGCTCTAAGGTAATTTTTTTTTTTTTCCCTAGGGGAAAGTGCGAACGCAGTCCCCCACTACCACAAATTATGCAGTAGAGTTTCCCACATTTGGGGAAATCGCAGAGGTCAGCACACCCGGAGTGCAATGGATAAGCCTTGCCCCGGGAAAACCACCTTCGTGGTGATCATGGTATCTCCCCTGCCAGGTAAGTATCTAAGATAATTTTTGAAGCTGGTCATGGGCACGTAGTAGGTCCTAATACTATTGTATCTGTTGTCATATGTGTTTACATTTTTCCGTAATGAGTAAAACAAAACTGGATCATGCTACATTCCTGCCCAAACTCTACCAATGGCTTTCTAGTGCCCTTAGGATAAAAGGCAACCATGTAATCGCCCTTTAAAGCTTTCATAGTTTTTGACCCTCCCACCTCCCTGGCTCCAGTGCGTCTCCCTTTCCCACTACTTTCCAGCAACACTTGCCTGCTCTCAGTTCCTCAAAGTCAGCAAACACTTTCCTAACTCAAGCCCATGCTGCTCACTTCGAATACTCTTCCTGTCATTATTTCCTAGGCTAACTCATACTCATCTTTCAATGGGAGTTCCTCTTGGAGGCCTCCTTGGACGGCTTCCTCCCCCCTTCCACCACCCAATCTAAATTAAAAATCTGGCACAATTCCTTCATAGCGCTTCCCACAGTTTGTAGTTATATTCATGCACTTACTGGTTTAGTGACTATCACCCTCACTATATGGTAAAGGCCGGGAATTTTTCTCACCCTCTGTTTTGCCTGCACCTAGTACACATGGTCCAAAATAGGGCCACAGTAAATACTAGTTTAAACAATCCCAGCTGTCAAGGGAGGTAGATAGATAACCATTAGGAATTACAGCCAAATTCTTCTTAGTGAATATATGACTCTCAGTGATCACCATTTTTTTTTTTTTTTTTGTATCACTCACAAACCTACCTAAGAATCTCACCCAAGATCAACAGTGAGCTTGCTACTTGCTGTTTCTGGAGGCTACCTTTCTTCCTAGCAGCTTTCATTAAATCTAAAGTGGATCCTCCAAGGTTGGCAATGGAAGGAAAATAAGCATAGGAGATGTAAGAGACATAGTAACCAACTGCAATTTGCCTAGACTTTCAAATCTGACTCTGGTCCCAAGATTTAGGGTTTGTCTGTTTGTTTTTTCCATATCACTATAGTTTATTGTTTACCTTGGGTCAAGGTTTAGTTTTTGGTGCAAATACAAGGGAGGATTTCACTACAGACCCTACAGATATTAAAAAGACAACAATGGAACATTATGAAAAATTTTACACCAATAAGAATTGAAAAACTTGATGAAATGGATACATTCCTTGAAAGACACTAATGATCACAACTGACTCAAGAAGAAATGAAATATCTAAAGAGTCCTATATCAATTAAATAAATTGGATGGGTAATGAAAAATCTTCCCTTAGGCCCAGATGGCTTCATTGTTAACAAAATACTAGCAAACTGAATTCAGCAGTACATAAAAAGGATAACATGGCCTTCCCAAGTGGGTTTATCCTAGGAATGCAAGATGGTTTAACATTGGAAAATCAATTAATGTAATTTATCATATTAACAGAATAAAGGAGAAAAACCATATGATTATTTCGATAGATACAGAAAAAGCATTTGGCCAAATCCAAAACCATTTTATAACAACAACAGCAAAACTCTCACTAAGGTTTCTTTTGTCCAAGATTCATTTTGTGTACAGCCTAGCTTCCATGCTTTTCACTGTGTACCCAGGTTCTCCCCCACTGCCTATCCTGAAGAAGTCAACACTCAACCTTAAGCAAATATTTGGGTGCCTATAATGGGTTAGGCAATGTTCTAGGAGCTAAAGATACAGTTATGCACAAACAGATGAAGTCCCTGCCATACAGAGCTTGCATTCTTTGAAACAGGTTTCATTTTATTAAAGGTTCTGGGAGAACTTCCATTCTCACCCTCCCCATGTCACTTATGATAAAGCTGTATGTGTGCCTATCCCTATCTTCAAAACTTCTCTTCGGGGCACCTGAGTGGCTCAGTCGGTTGGGTGTCCGACTTGGGCTCAGGTCATGATCTCACGGTCTGTGAGTTCGAGCCCCGTGTCGGGCTCTGTGCTGTCCGTTCAGAGCCTGGAGCCTGCTTCAGATTCTGTGTCTCCCTCTCTCTCTGCCCCTCCCCCACTCACCCTCTGTCTCTCTCTATCAAAAAATGAATAAACGTTAAAAAAATTTAAAAAAACCTTCTCTTCCCCAATTCTCCATAATTCTCACAGATTGTAGGATAAATAATGACTACACCTCCAAGTTCTTTCAGGGCCCTAAGACGTAACTTATCTGGGCTCTGTAGTCTTGGACTCCTTTAAAATACACAGAGGCTCGCTTATGATCTTTCCCACATCTTGGACTTCACACTGAACTCCATTCTCCTTGAGGGAACCCTAAATAGGAGAGGCACCCTTTTCTCTCGGTCACTTGTAAATCTGGCATCCTATGCCCGAGTGCTAAATTAATAATTATCTTCTTGCTCTAAACATTAAAAAAAAAACCAACCTTATTGAAATATGATTCACTTACCATTTAAGGTGTATAATTTAGTGTTTTTTAATTATATTTACAGGGCTGTGAAGCCATCACAACAATCTTATTTTAGAACATTTACCACTGTCCTTAGCTGTTTTTCTCAAGCCTCAGTCTAGCACACAACTCCCTCACTAGCTTCAGCCTGATGCGCACAGTCTCTAAGATGTAACTTTAAAAAAATTTTTTTGTTTGTTTTTGAGAGAGAGAGAGAGAAAGCATGAATGTGGGAGGGGGAGAGAGAGAGAGAGAGAGAGAGGGAGACACGGAATCAGAAGCAAGCTCCAGGCTCCAGGCTCCAAGATTGTCAGCACAGAAGCTGGACTTGAACTCATGAACTGTGAGATCATGATTCCTAACTGACTGAGTCACCCAGGCGCCCCACTAAGATGTATCTTTGAACTTGACCTTCTTCTGTTTTCTTCTCTCTGCCCTTAGTGGGTGATATTTCTACAACATCCATCCCACCTTCCCCACCTTGGACACCAGCATGCACATTTGGGGCTCTAGCTCCTGGGGAGGGGTGCACTTGAAGTCTTTACTTCCTTTGTACTTTTCAGGTAAATGAGCCAATAAATTTCCTTAATTCTTTAAGCCAGTTTGCATTGGATTTATTGTTAAACTGATTTGGGATCCTACTGGGATTCATTTATTATTTTTTCACAGCTTATTGAGATATAATTTACATATATACAACCCATATATTTAAAGTATATGCACAAATCAATGTTTTTTAGTATATTCAGAGTTGTGCAACCATCACCAAAATCCATTTTAAAATATTTTCATCATCCCCAAAAGATATCCTGTACCCAGGAACAGTTAGTCTCTGTTTCTCCCCATATTCGACTTCTGAGCTCCAGAACTGTAAGACAATACATTGTTTTGTTTTTTAAAGATTTTATTTTTAAGTAATCTCTGTACCCAACATGGGGCTTGAACTCACAACTTCATGATCCACAGTCACACGCTCCACTGACTGAGTCAGCCAGGTGCTCTGATAAATTGGTATTGTTTTAACCCACTAAGTTTGTGGTATTTTAATTATGGCAGCAATAAGAAATGAATAAAGAAGTTCTTATTAGACATCTGTATATCTTCTTTGGAGAAATGTTTACACGAAACTTTGTCCATTTTTCATCTGAATTCTTAATCTTTTTGTTGAGTTGTAAGAGTTCTTTGTATATTTTGGGTACAATTCCCTTATCAGATATATGATTTGCAAATATTTCCCCACATTATGTGGGTTGTCTTTTCACTTTCTAGGTCATGTTCTTTGAAGTACAAAAAATATTTAATTTTGATGAAGTCTAATTTGTCCATTTTTCTTTTGTTGTCTGTGCTTTTGTTGTCTTATTTAAGAAGGTTTCGCCTAACGTAAGGTCATGAAGATTTACTTCTATGTTTTCTTCCAAGAATTTTATAGTTTTAGCTTTTACTATTAGGTCCATGATCCAGTTTAGTTAATTTTTATGCATGATGTGAGGAAGGGGTCCAGCTTCACTCTTTTGCATGTGGATATCCAGTTGTCCCAGTACCATTTATTGAATAGACCATTATTCCCCCTTGCGTTTTCTTAATGCCCTATTGAAAATCAATTGACCATAAATGGAACAATTTATTTCTGGCCTTTCTAATCTCTTCTACCAATAGGTCTATTCTCATGCCAAGACTGCACGTCTTGATTTCTGTAGCCAATTATTTTCAAATAAAAATTTTATTATAAAGACAATATATTATCAGTATAGAACATTAGAGGGAAAAGGGAAGAAGAAGGAAAAGGAAAAATTGCCAGTGATTCCAATACCCCAAGACAACCACTGTTAATAAGTTAGTATATTTTATCCCCTTCCTTGCTTCTGCGTTTTGGGGTTTTATTTTTTAACGTATTTGAGATTATAACATATATATGATTTGGTATTTTTCTCTTTTTACTTAACACCGCAATAAGAGCATTTCCCCATGTTACTAGAAACTTGACTAAAGGTCTTATCTGATGGCTGCATTAATGTTCTATTGTGGGAGGATACTGAAATGTATTCAACCAATCTCTTCTTTTTTGACATCTAAGTTGTTTCCAGCTTCTTTTTCAGTCTTATAAACAACACTGGATCTTTGTGAATAAAATTTTTAATCTATTTTGGATCATTTTCTTGGGATAATTGGAAAGGAACGGAATGATATGCATCACTAGATTGTCCCTCTAAAAGTAGTATCAATGTATACAATCCCTAGCAGAGCATAGCGGTGGCCCCTCCACTGCATACTTGTCGGCTCTGGATATTCTTCTTTTTCTTTTCTTTTTTTAACTTTGCAAGTTCAATAGATAAAAAATGGTACCTGGTTTTTAAAATTTGCATTTCTTTTGTTATTAGTGAACTTGAACATTTTCCCACGTGTCTTTTAGCCCTGTATATTTCCTCTTTTGTGAACTGTTCAAGTTCGTTTATTTTTCATTGGGGTCCTTGTCTAATTCTGACTGATCGCTCTGGATCCTGACTTTCCTATCGGTAACCAGTTCTTACCACACCTGGGTCGTTTGTTCAGAACATCCAGAAAGGGGCTTTCTGAATAAAGGGGATATTAAAGAATATATAGATGTCTGGAAAGGGACCCTTCTTTAGAATGTGGAGGGATGAAAAAATGGGGTCAGAGAAGAAGCATCCATTTCTGAAAGGGACGACCAGCTCCAATGGCCAGAAAAGTCAACAAAGGTAACCCTGAGCAAAGCACTAAGGTCTTGAGAATTTCCATACGGGCACTTGGCTAGCACAGTAGGTAGAGCATGTGGCTCTTAATCTTGGGTTGTGAGTTCAAGCCCCATATTTGGGTGTAGTGATTGCTTAAATAAATAAACTTCAAAAAAAAATCTCCAAGTTTAAGTTCCCAATGTCTTACATATAACCTTGAACTTAAGCTTCTCAGGGCTGTCATAAGATCTAAGTGGTCTTATATGTGGGAAAAACTTCCAGGGGGTATGTTGGGGACATTGCAGAAGTTATGGGAAGCCATTACCTTTCCATGTCCAACGCAGGAAAACACAGTCTAACCTTAAGCGGCCTCAGGACAGCTGTGGGTTCGTATCAGTAAGGACTAGCCAACTGTCAGAGGTGTGGGTCTGGGGAACAGACCATTGTAAAAATCTGTACAAGTCCCTTTGGTTACTTTGTAGGAAGAAGATTATAATGCCTTGATAACTCTTTGTCTGTAATAGATATGTCCTAATAGAGACTGGGATGGGCTAAGTAATTTGGATTCCAGCTAGTCCATGGAAGGTGATGTAAGGTGAAAATGTATGATCTCATGGGGCCATGACATCATCCAGCCATTTCTGAATTAGACAAGCCCATTAACATGCAGGGATTCTGGGTATGAGTGGGAATCCCATAAAAGTCACACTACAGGCCTGAAGGTACGTGGGGGAATACCAGACCGGAACTTGACATTTCATACAGCATCCCAGGCAGGACCTTTTCAAAGAAACAAGAACTGAAATGTATCTTGAACGAGCATGCAAAGCAGGCCGCTATTTCAGTCTGAATCATGAGCAGAGGCCACAGTGGGCCATCTGAAACTGAGTGGCAAAAGAAAACTGAATGCTAAGGCATAAGCTGCATATAATAAAGAATTGAAACTCTCCAGGCAACTGGTCAGTTCCAGGCATTAGCTGTGCTGGGAACCAGGCCAGGAAGCTGAATTTTAAAGCATTTTTTTCCTGGCTAGGGCCCTGCAACAGTGATATTCTACCTCCTCACCCCACCCCCACCCTTGGATTCCTGCAGTCCCCTGGCCTGTCAAAGGACTACAGGACAACGCAGCTCTTCCCACGGCTTTGCCTTGTACTGCAGTGTCCTCCCGTCACCTGCTGCTCTGCCCCTCCCCCGCAGCCCAGGGTCACAGCAGCCTGCAGCACTGACAAGGAGCCAGCATCACCGGGACCCAGACGCCAGAGGTGTGGGTGAGGTGGCCGGCCGCGTCATCTATGACCGGAGTGTTTATGTTCTCTGCAGTCCGGCGATGCAAGGACCTGCCAGTGACCCTCAAGTACGTCCTGCGTTCTTTGGCCTTTGGGAAGTCAACGGCTGTCGTGAAAACAAAGCAAAGCAATTTCTGATGGGAAATCATTTCCGGCTTCCTTCTCTCCTGCCTTGTTTCTACCTGGTCATCTTCCTCCCGTCCCTTATAACTCCTGTGTGTCTCTGCTTCTGGAAAGGCCTTTCTGAACCCTTAAGACCCACTTCTTCAGGCTTCAGGTCATTTCTGCTATGATCGCCAAATAATTTTCCCTCAGGGCTCAGCTTTCTCCTAACCAGGGAAGCCGAAGGAGTGTTTAGAGAAAGTAAATAGCATTTAATATTAGCTTAAGTCACACACAGGTCTTCCGTACATGGTAGATGCTCTGTACAGGATGTATTTAACTTAATTGAAATCAAATATAAAACGCCACCACACTTGAGAGCCAAAGCAACTTTAATTCTTTTCTAAGATTTATTTATTTATTTTGAGAGAGAGAGAGCATGAGCAGTGGAACGGCAGAGAACTGAGAGAGAGAGAGAGAGAGAGAGAGAGAGAGAATCTCAAGCAGGCTCCAGGCTCCACGCTGTGGGTGCAGAGCCCGGCTTGGCCCAAATCAAGAGTTGGACACTTAACCGACTGAGCCACCCAGGCGCCCCTAATTTTTAAATGATGTATGCACACATAACTGACAACATCTCAGGATCTTGGTTTAGACAGATCTAAGCGAAAGGCGGCCTTTACCACTTACTAGTTGTGACCATGGACAAGTCACCGCGCTTCTCTGAATTGCCTTATTTTCTAAAATGAAGACAACAATAACAACATGTCCCACAGGGCTTTTGAGCGGATTAAATGTGACACTCTGTGTAAATGAGCCCTTTGTTCGTGCTCATGAACAGTGAAGAGAGGGCAGCATTCTGCGTGTGCATGTTCTTTCCTAGGCTCTCTCTCTGAGCCTCTGCTTTTTGACCATGATCTCCGTGAGGGTGGGGCCAGGATGCACCCCCTGAAGGAGTGTGGTTGGCCAGCTGACTGATCCTATGTGCATAGTCCCAAGAGAGCTCAGATACCGTCTCATGGTGTTTAGGACAGACTTGCAAGAAGGGCCTGGATCCTTAATTCTGAGTCAGAGGATTAGTATCTGCGGAATGAACCAAGCATGATACATCAGGCCATGATGCGTAGTTGTGAAGCTTTAGGAAACTCATTCATTTATTTATTTGTTTATTCACCCTAACATTTACGGCACCTCTATTGTGTCTGAGGTTACAGTGTTGAAACACATGCATGGTCTCTTTCCACCTAAGCTTACGGTTTAATGATTTAACCTAATCACTAATGGGCGATCAATAATGAGGCAATTAATTAGCATTCATTGAAAAACCATTCAATTCAACTGTGCGAAGGAACATTGTATTTTATGAAGCAAAACCACGACCCCTGAAGCTTAGCTCTTGGGGGAGAATATCTAGAGAGGAAGAACTGGCTGACCACACACACCTGCACCTGTCCTAGGTTCCCCTGTCTTCAGGTTTCCTGTCTTTGCTGTCCCCTCGCCAATCCTCTAGCCAAAACATAGATTTTTAAAACGTTTGTTTGTAGATGAAATGGGATGGAGTCCTCAACAAAAGATTTGACTAAAAATAAGGGAGACATCGTTGAAAGCAGTATGAATCAATGCTGTGGCTTGGGAAATTGATAGTACCCACTAAAGCTCATCATAATCACATATATATGGGATGACCCAGCAACGCTGTTCCCAGGAACACACCCCATGTGCATTTTTTTGTATACATCTGTTCACTAAAACCACATGCTAGGGTGTTAATAGCAGAGGTATCTGTAGCAGCCAAATATTAGAAACAACCTAAACATCCATTTGCAATAGAATAGACAAATTAGGGTATCTTCACGTGAGGGAACACTTAGTATACAGCACAAAGATGGGTAGTACATGCAGCAAATGGGTGCATCTCAGCAACACAATGTTCAGCGAGGGAAAACCAGTAGGGGATATACTGTATGGTCCTACTCATCGAAAGTTCCAAATTAGGCGACACTAATCAGTGGTGTTTGAAATCGAGATAATAACTGTCTTTGAGGCTAGCGACTAGAAGGGGCGCGGGGACTCCTGGGGTACTAGTGGTATTCCATTTCTTTGATTTGGATGCTGGTTGCGTGGATGGAAATTCATCAAAGTATACACTTAGGATTTGTGCACTCTTCTATACGTGTACTATGCTTCAACAAAATGTTTTTTAGAAAATAGTATAGAAAGGTCTGATCTCCTGATTGTCCTATAGCTGACTTACTCACAAGCTTGGTTTGAATGCTCTATAGCCCACTCTTGGACTGGACAAGTGCCCAAGCACTTTGCATGTATATGTCCTGTTTTCTCAAGCCTTTGAACACATAATGGGAGCAGGTGTGGTCTTATCTTCCACCACCCAAGAGCTAATGTCTAGACAGCTTTCTCCTCTTGGTGGCTAAGCTTACTGTCTCCCTGGGTCTTCCAACCAGTTCCTGTGTCCCAACCGAGAGATAGTCCAGAGCCCAGAAGATTGGTAAGACTGGTGAATAGGCGTATCTTTTGGGTGAGACCCCAGCCTCTGTAACTAAGAGAGGCACTGCCCCCAGCATAAACCCAATAATGAAATAATACGTTAGTAAAACAATAGTGATTGCGTTCATTCCGTAAGTTCTCTTCCCCTCCCCACCCCACCCCCACCCGCCCCTGAGAAAATAAGCTTCATGAGAACAGGGATTTGGTTTTATCCATACTTTAATTGTGTTTGACTCATGGCTGCTGTAGTCCCAGCACCCAGAACAGTCCCTGGCACATAAGAGGCACTCAATAAATATTTCTTGAATGAAATAACTATTTTCAAAGAAAAGCAGCATAGCACAGAGGATAAAAGCGTGTATTCTAGAATTAGATTGCTTAGGTCCAAATTCCAGCTCTGCCACTTGCTAGCTGTGAGGTGTTGGACAAACGATTTAATCTAGCCATGCCTCGGGGCGCCTGGGTGGCTCAGTCGGTTAAGCGGCCGACTTCAGCTCAGGTCATGATCTCGCGGTCCGTGAGTTCGAGCCCTGCATCGGGCTCTGTGCTGACAGCTTGGAGCCTGGAGCCTGTTTCAGATTCTGTGTCTCCCTCTCTCTGACCCTCCCCCGTTCATGCTCTGTCTCTCTCTGTCTCAAAAATAAATAAACGTTAAAAAAAAAAAAACAAACTAGCCATGCCTCAGTTTCCTCACCTGTAAAATGGAAATAATGCTAGTGTCTTCCTCTTAGGGTTACTGTGAAGTCCAAAGAACACATGTAAAGATAAATATGGAACAGTTTGGTGAACAGTATGTCGACAGTGGGCTTGTCTTATCTACACAGGAAAATTGAAGTCTTCTGTGACATACAATAGATTAAGTAACAAGAAGAGATGTTAAGAAAAACAAAATACATTAAATGAAGAAGACATTTTTTAAATGTTTACTTATTCTTGAGAGAGAGAGAAACAGAGTGTTAGTGGGGTAGGGGCAGAGAGAGAGGGAGAGAGAGAATCCCAAGCAGGCTCTGCAATGTCAGCACAGAGCCTGACACGGGGCTTGAACTCATGAACTCATGACCTGAGCCGAAATCAAGATTGCTTAACTGACTGAGCCACCCAGGTGCCCCTAAATGAAGAAGACTTACAAAATTATTAAAATTTGAGATCCCAGAAAGAGGTTTTGTAGGTACAGACAGGCTGATTCTAAAATTGTATGAAAAGGCAAAGGAGTTAGAATCGCTAAAACATTTTGAAAAAAGAGGAAAGTGGGAGGAATCATTCTATCTCACGTTATAGCTACAGATTTACTGCAAAGCTACAGTAATCAACACAGCGTGGACTGATAGACACATAGATCAATGGAACAGATGAGAGAACCCAGGAAGAGACTCCTACAAATATGGCCATACGAGTTTTCACAAAGAGACAAGAGCAATTCAAAAGAGGAATGACGGATGGGGCACCTGGGCAGCTCAGTCAGTTAAGCATCTGACTCTTGATTTCGGCTCACGTCATGATCTCATGGTTCATGAGTTTGAGCCCCCTGCCGGGCTCTGAGCTGACAGTGCGGAGCCTGCTTCGGGGGGTTCTATCTCTCTTCCTCTCTCTTTGTCCCTTATCTGCTCTCACTCTCTCTCAAAATAAATATAAAGAAACTTACAAGAAAAAGAAGAATGATTTTTTTTTTTTTAACAAATGGCACTGGAGAAATTAGACATCCATAAGCACCAGAAGAAAAAAAAACTTGACCTAAAACTCACATCGTGTGCAAAAGGGAATTCAAAATGGATCGTGAATTTATAAGTAATACGTGAGAAAAGTCAACCACTGAATGATGCCATTTGCATGACATTCTCAAAATGACAAAACTATAGAGATGGAGAAGTGGCGTTAGAGGACAGAGACTCTGTGTGTGTGTGTGTGTGTGCGTGCACGCGTGCATGTGTTGCTCACAAATGTAAGGGATAGCACAAGGGAATTCTGTTATGATAGAATAGTGCTTGGTCCTGATTGTGGTAGTGGTTCCACGAATCTGTACACGATTTAAAATTACATGGGACCTCACACACACAAGTGAATGCATGCAAAAAATGGCAAAAAATGAATAAGGTCTGTAGTCTAGTTAAAAATATTGTTCCAGACCTGGGTAGCTCAGTCAGTTGAGCGTCTGACTTCGGCTCAGGTCAGGATCTCACAACTCAGGAGTTCCAGCCCCATGTCAGGCTCTGTGCTGACAGCTGAAAGCCTGGAACCTGCTTCAGATTCTGTCTCTCCCCTCTCTCTGCCCCTCTCCTGCTCGAACTCTGTCTCTCTCCCTCTCAAAAATAAACATTAAAAAAGTTTTTAAAAAGTATTGTTCCAATGTCAATTTCTTGGCCACGTATTGCACTACAATTAGATAAGATGTTACTATTAGGGGAGGTTGGATGAAGGGCAAACAGAACTCTGTGAACTGTTGTTTCAGCTTTCTGTGAGTCTGTAACTATTTCAAAATAAAAAGTTTTTTAAAATGTAGAACATTTCTCATAGCACTTGATGCATAGTAAGTGCTCAGTAAACATTAACCATTATTCTTTTTCTTTTTTTTTTTTAATGTTTTATTTATTTTTGAGACAGAGAGAGACAGAGCGTGAGCAGGGGAGGGGCAGAGAGAGAGAGCGAGACACAGAATCCGAAGCAGGCTCCAGGCTCTGAGCTGTCAGCACAGAGCCCGACGCAGCGCTCGAACCCACAAACCGGGAGATCATGACCTGAGCCAAAGTCGGACGCTTAACTGACTGAGCCACCCAGGCGCCCCTGAAACATTAAATCTACAAGTGATGCCTGGGGCGCCTGGGTGGCTCAGTTGACTGTTGATTTCAGCTAAGGTCACGATCTCATGGTGGTGAGTTGGAGCCCCGTGTCGGCTCTGTGCTGGGCATGGAGCCTGCTTAAGAGTCTCTCTCTGCTCCTCCACCTTCTTTCTCTCAAAAAAAAAAAAAAAAAAAAAAGAAAAAAGAAAGAAAGAAAGAAAGAAGGAAAGAAAGAAAGAAAGAAAGAAATCACAAAAAAACAAGTGATTTCTATAAAGCTAGTTCAAAGAAACTCTGTAACCAGCCCCCCTAAAGTCCAGTAAAGGGTGTTATAATTCAGAGATTTGCACTTCTCTTTATTTCTCCACCTGGCCTATTTCCTGTTTCTAAGATACTTTGGTTGCCATGAAGACATAAACACAGCTAGTTTCCTCTAGATGGACTGCTGAATCCCACCCTGGGCTCTACCCCTCTGGTTTCCCTCATGACCATTCCCCCCTACATCACGGTTAGCCAGTTGCCTTTTGCCACTAACCTGCCCGCTTCCTCCACTCCCAACTTTCTCTCCCAATCTCCCCATCCTGGTGAGTCGCACACTTTAGTGTGTGTATAGCTATGGGTATTTGCCCTCCCGGTTTATAAATTCTGTGCGCAAACTCACCTCTCGCCACCGGGATTGACTCCTGCAAAGACTGTTTTTACTGAAGTATATTGATAAATGATAGATATAATAGATATTGATCTAAATTGGCCCAGTGTATATTGACTGGAATTAGGAACACCTCGGATATTGACATTTTGTTTCTTATTAAATAGCTGCATAAGGAAATAGTAATAAATTTTTATGAGTAGGAATATAAATAACACAGAGCGTCAAGGAAGTGGTAAGATGTTTACAAGTTGGTACAAAATAATGATCCAAAACAATGAGTGACTTGGGTAAAATTAAGAATTGGGCTACTCTTGGGGTACCCGGGTGGCTCTGTAGGTTAAGCGTCCAGCTCTTGGTTCTGGCTCAGGTCACCATCTCGCAGTTCATGGTTTCGAGCCCCGCATCATGCTCTGCGCTGACAGCAAGGAGCCTGCTTGGGATTCTCTCTCTCTCCTTCTCTCTCTGCCCTCTGCTGCTCCCACTCTCCTCTCCGTCTTAAAATAAATAAATTTTAAAAACTTAAAAAAAAAAAAAGAATTAGGTTACTCTGTAGCCCAAATACAAAGGAAATAGGTTGAGGGGAACATACATAGTCTGGAAAACTCAGAAATGAGCTATGTATTAACCATTCCTTTTCTTTCTTTCTCCTCCTCGCTCTTCTTCTTCAGCTAGTCATAATTTGGGGACGATAGGTGATCACACACACTGCATGAAGTGCAGCATTCCTAATAGTATTCAGCAGCAGTACAGATCAACTGGGGAAGAGATTTCATTCTCTGTGCAGAAGCTCCTGGAATGTCCTGAAGCAGCAGGTGGATCTAATGTCAGAGCCATTTGTGAAGTGGGAAAAGGGGTAAAACGTTTCATCGACCGTGATAAGCCCTATCAGCATGAAAATCCCTGTGTGGAGCACCTGCTTCTGCCTTGTGCTGCCAGGAGCAAATTCCACCAACAGGTGCCCTACGAATGATGAAATGGCAGACGAGAACTCAAAAGATTAAGCACAGATCTGCAGTGAGATGTGTTTACATCCTATATATAGGTAGAGCGAGTATATTTTTAGGGTAGCAAGTTCTGGCCAAATGAGCTGAACATGAAAACATGAGTATTGCTCTACTTCAGCAGACCCACCCAATGTAATATTTCATCTCCGAGAGTGGAACTGAAAACTTAATTATTATGTAGAGCTTTCTACATAAAGCTCTAATGTATGACTAATTTAGTTTTCGTTGCATGCTGTCTTGTAATAAATCTACGCCATCTTCCCTACTGGATTGATTTTCCACTAGGACAGAGTCCCTGTTAAATCACCAGCTATCTGGGAACTTTGGGAAAAGTCACATTGGAGAGACAAGCTAAACACGGAGGCGAGCACTAACTTTTGTAAGTACGTAAAATTTTTCTAAATGGCCAAAAACGGGGTATAATAAAATGTGTCTAACTATTTGTGCACTAAATGTCTCAGAATGCTGCACGTCTAAAGTTTTTTATGTAGGATTTTTCCAGTTTTTCCTGTTAGTTTCCCTGTTACCGGCTCCCACTCTCTTTGCTCTTAGGATAGAGCTTACTTAGCACAGACCCTCTTCTCTTCTAACAGTTTCTTTCTTCTTTTTTTTTAATGTTTATTTTATTTTTGAGAGGAAAAGAGAGAGAGAGAGAGAGATGGAGCACCAGCTGGAGAGGGGCAGAGAGAGAGGGAGACACAGAATCCAAAGCAGGCTCCAGGCTCCCAGCTGTCGGCTCAGAGCCTGACTCCAGGCTTGAACTCACGAACCTCGAGATCATGCCCTGAGCCAAACTCAAATGCTTAACCAACCGAGCCTCCCAGATGCCCCCCCCCCACCCCCAACAGTTTTTAATTGGCTTTGGGCAGATGATAAGTATTACTTACATGTACACTACTTTTCACCAATTATAAAGTGCTCATCCAGGGGCACCTAGGTGGCTCAGTCAGTTGAACGCTGACTCTTGGTTTTGGCTCAGGTCATGATCTCACTGTTCATGGCTTCGAGCCCCTTGTCGAGCTCTGTACTGACATCGAGGAGCCTGCTTGGGATTCTCTCTCTCAGCCCGCGCTCTCTCTCTGCCCCTCCCCCACTCACGTGCACATGCACACACGCTCTCTGTCTTTCTCCCAAAATAAACACACACACAAAATAAAATCTTAAAATAGTTTCAGTTGAATGTCTGTCATTTGTAACCGAAAGAGCTCTGCCAAATATAAACTTCACATCAACGCTTTGAGGTAATAGGAATATTATTACTGGCTTTACAGGTTGAAAAACTAATGACTGACTCCATAAACGAGTATACTTCATTATATACAGAAAAAGAACTTCAACTCAGGCCTCACATTTCTTAATCTAGAGCTTTTTTTGGCTTCAATTTACTGCTTTTCTTTCTTTTTTCTTTTTCGTTCTTTTCTTCTCTTCCTTTCTTTTTTCTTTTCTTTCTTTCTTTTTTTTTTTTTTTTAGAAACAGAGGGAGACGGAGCATGAGCAGGGGAGGGGCAGAGAGAGATAGAGGGAGACACAGAATCCGAAGCAGGCTCCAGGCTCCGAGCTGTCAGCACAGAGCTCAGCCCCACGAACTGTGAGACCATGACCTGAGCCAAAGTTGGACACCCAACCGACTGAGCCACCCAGGTACCTGTCTATAATTCATTGCTTTTCAAATAACCAAATGTATTAAAATGGCATATAAAGCAAGGGCTCTGAGAAAGGGCCCGCAGGTAAGACATTGTGTCTAAATACATATTCAATGCTTCATGAGCATTTGGGGAACAGATTTGCTGAGGCCGGTCTCCGCCCTCTGCACCCCACAGCATGCCAGAAAGTTTCAACATTCAATGAAAGATTCCAGCCAGCAGGGGCCCCAAGAGTGCACTGGGGGACAGATTTTCTTTTTTTTCAACGTTTTTTTATTTATTTATTTTTTTTATTTTTGGGACAGAGAGAGACAGAGCATGAACGGGGGAGGGGCAGAGAGAGAGGGAGACACAGAATCGGAAACAGGCTCCAGGCTCCGAGCCATCAGCCCAGAGCCTGACGCGGGGCTCGAACTCACGGACCGCGAGATCGTGACCTGGCTGAAGTCGGACGCTTAACCGACTGCGCCACCCAGGCGCCCCAAGATTTTCTAAAACAAAGACCTTCAAAACAAGTTTCAACAGTTTCAATTTGAACATCTTTGCCCCAACAGGTAAAGGTTTGTCTTTTCTTCTTTCCTTCCTTCCTTCCTTCCTTCCTTCCTTCCTTCCTTCCTTCCTTAATTCTTTCTTCCCTTTTTTCTATGTTTAAAAAGTCTACAAGACCTTACAAAAAAACAAAAATAGTAGTCTCTTGCTTCCTCTGCATTTTACTGCCTCATTTTCTACTCTTTTAATTGATTCCTTTATGTTTTCCAGCAGACCTTGAAAACACACTTCTGTTACTAACTTTTCCGTTTTGGATATTATGTATTGGCTTCTCCATTACGGAAGATGAAAATGTATTTCTCTTCCCTACACATCACCACCACCCATTTGTATGTCTCATCTCCTATTCCCCAATATAATTATATCCTAATTTTGGTTATTTAGTCTTAGGAAGGTCATTACGTCATTAAGACCATGTAAACGCTATTCACAACTGAGTCATGGTGAACTAGAATGCACTGTGATTGCTTTTCCTTTCTTGGAGAACTGACAGCTTCCCCAAAGTTTACACTCAGTTTGTTTGAATGCTTAGTTGTCTATGTACTCATTAATTCAGCCCCAAGCTCTCCTCCAACTATGAAATCCTGACTCAAAACACTAGGTACTTTGGGTGTCCTCTTGCTTTCATTCTGGAGACATCTCTCCAGGAGCCATCTGACCCACTCTGGTCTGGACTGGCTGCTCTGGCCCCGATGCACAGCTGTCTTCCTGGGACCTCCATCCACTGTCACGCGGAGATTCCCTCCCTCCACCTCTCCCTGTGTTGCATAGTCTCATCCCATGTTGTTCTCCTTGGTCTACTTCTTCATATCTAGTGAAAGATGGCCCTCAGCAGCTTCCTGAATAAAACATAGTTGGAAAATAAGTTTTTACAGAACTTGCATGCTTGGAAATGTCTTTGCTTTTTTTTTTTTTTTTTAAGACTTTATTTTTAAGTAATCTCTACATCCAACATGGGGCTCGAACTTAGGACCCCAAGATCAACAGTCACATGTTCCACCAACTAAAGCCAGCCCGGTGCCCCCAAAATGTCTTTTCTTTCATATCTTATTGACAGTTTGGTTATATTGGGGTTTCTAGGTTGTAAATACTTTTCCATCAGAATCTTTTTTTTTTTAGTTTATTTATTTTGAGAGAGAGTGCTCATGCACAAGTGGGGGAGGGGCAGAGAGAGAGAGAGAGAGAGAGAGAGAATCCCAAGCAGGTTCTGTGCTGTGAACTGCTAACACAGAGCCGGACATGAGGCTCGAACCCACAAACCATGAGATCATGACCTGAGTCCGAGATCAAGAGTCAGACATCTAACCCACTGAGCCACCCAGGATCAGAATCTCAAAGGTTAAAGGTGTCCCTTAATTGTTTTTATAGCTTCCAGTGTGGCTGCTAACTGATCTAAAGTCATTTTGATTCGGGGTGCCATGAGTGGCTCAGTCGATTGGGCGTCAGACTTCAGCTCAGGTCATGATCTCATGGCTCGTGAGTTCAAGCCCCTCACTGGGCTCTGGGCTGACAACTCAGACCCTAGAGCCTGCTTCGGATTCTGTGTCTCCCTCTCTCTGCCCCTCCCCTGCTCACACACGCGCTCTCTCTCTCTCTCTCTCTCTCTCTCTCAAAAATAAACGTTAAAAAAAATTTTTTTTAAAAGTCATTTTGATTCTTAAGCCTCTCTTTGTGGCCTACTTTAGATTAGTTTTGTTTTTCCCTTTCCAGGACCTCTTCTCTCTGCCGGTTTTCTTCCTTGATGATGTGCCTTCTTGTGAGTCTGTTTTCATTCACTGTTGTTGGCATACTAGATGCGACGTTTCAGTCTGAAAACTCACATCCTTTAATTGTAGGGAATGTTCTTTAATTATTCATTTGGTGATTTCCTCCCCTCTGATTTTTCTGTTCCTTTTTTTTCTTGAGTACCTTTTATTTACAATGCTGGATCTCCTGGTCCAATCTAATTATCTTAGGACTTAGTTTGTTTTGTTTTCCCCCCTCTATTTTCTATCTTTGTCTTTTCTCGCTGTAAGATTTCCTCAACTTTATCCTGCAAACTTTTCTCTTGAGTATTTTTTTTTTCAAGGTCTCCCCCACTGGGGCCTTTCTTCACGAGGATCTCCCAGATCCCTCTAAATTCCCCCTCGAGCCTCAGCCCCCAGCGCCCCACCACTTGGCCTCCCGCGGGCTCTTAACTGGGGATGTCTGGAACAATCCGAATTAGCAGTTCCTCCCCCTCCCCCCCCAACTTCTCTGCATCTCCGGACAAAGGTTGTCACTCCGGGGAGGGCTCTGTATTTTTCCTCAGGGGCTCCAGCATCTCCAGTGGTCTTGGCCTCTGGAGTAGGTTGAGGGTGAGGGGTGGTTGCCAGTAACTGCCATTTCCCACTGGCAGCTGTCCCTGTCTTGCTGATGCCGCATCTGTTCCTGGATGGCTTGTTCTAACAAGTGTGGGTTCATTCCTTCCACACAAGTCGGCTGTCACCCCAGAGCCATAGTCCTTCTGGTGCCGGAGCTCCCCAAGGACAAGGTACGGGGAGTGTACCTGGGCTTGGAAGGGCTCCACCAACTTGGTACAGACCAGGATCCGGGACTCGTCAGATCAGATCCATGCTGAGTCCTCAGAGTCACTCCAGACTGAGTCATGTCACAGAGGACAACCTGCCCAACATTCTCAGCGTGCCTCAGAATTTGGTGGAACTGACTTCCCGGAAGTAAGAGATCCCACCTGGGCAGCATCCCAAATAATTGAGATGGATTTTTGAAGATCCCTGTCCGGGCGCAGTGTCGGCCTTGGGTCCCTGCTTTCTACCCGGCGGGATCATGTGTCGAGGGAGGGACAGGTTACCGATGGCCTTATTCCCCACTCCTACCTTCCCCCCCCCCCCCACCAAATCACCCTTATGCCTACCTGCTGTAGTCTTTGAGATCTTTATCATGTTTTTGTTTTTAATTTTTATTTATTTAAAAAAATTTTTTTTTTACATTGATTTATTTTTGAGAAACAGGGTGAGACAAAGCGTGAGCAGGGGAGGGGCAGAGAGAGAAGGAGACACAGAATCTGAAGCAGGCTCCAGGCTCTGAGCAAGCGGTCAGCACAGAGCCTGATGCAGGGCTTGAACTCACAAACTGTGAGATCATGACCGGAGCCAAAGTCGGATGCTCAACCGACTGAGCCACCCAGGCGCCCCTAATTTTTATTTATTGTGAGACAGAGAGAGCAAGCGGGGGAGGGGCAGATAGAGAGAGGGAGACAGAATCCCAAGCAGGCTCCATGATGTCAGCACAGAGCTCCATGTGGGGCTTGAACCCACGAACAGTGAGATCACGACTTGAGGCGAAATCAAGAGTTGGAACTTAACCGACCGAGCCCCCAGGTGCCCCTATCCTGTTTCTAGTTTGTAAGAGTTCTTTCTTGTTTGCAAATGTTTCTTTTTATAGTGCCTTGTTCTTGTTTCATTAATTTGATAGTTTCTCTTATCTCTGAGGTTATTGGTGGTACATTTTTTTTTTTTTTTGAGGGAGAGAGAGTGTGACTAGGCTGGGTGAGAGGGACAGAGAGAGAGAGAGAGAGAGAGAGAGAGAGAATCTTAAGGATACACAGGGCTCGATTCCACAACTCTGGGATCATGGCCTGAACCAAAATAAAGAGTCAAACCCTCAACCGACTGAGCCACCCAGGTGTCCCATTAATGATAGATTTTTAATTTTTCTTTTTATTATGAAAGAAGTTTAAATTTCCAGATGATTCCAAGAAAAGTGAAATTTTTTCCATAATCATTTGAGAGTAAATTGCCAACACAATACCCATCACCTCCAGGACTAGTGCGTGTTTTCTCAAAAAGGGACATTCTTCTACCTAATAAAATCACTAAAATTGACAAATTAATACTGACACATGACTGCCATCTAATCCACAGACCCCAGTCACATTTCTCCAATTGTCCCAATACTGTCCTTCATAATAACAGGATCCAGTCCAGGACCATACTTTGCATATGTTGTCATGTCTCTTTAGCCTCTTTCAATCTGGAACAATTATACCTGTGTTTCTTCAACTTTCGTGACCTTGACACTTTTTTTTACAGGCCAATTATTTTGTAGAATGTCCCTCAGTTTGAGTTTCCTCATGACTGAATTCAGGTTATGCAATTTTTAAAATTTTATTTATGTATTTTGAGAGAGAGAGAGCGAGCAGGGGAAGGGCAGAGAGAAAGAGAGAGGGAATCCCAAGCAGTCTCCTCATTGTCAGTGCAGAGCTTGATGCGGGGCTCGAACCCACGAACCAAGAGATCATGATCTGAGCTGAAGTCAAGAGTCAGCCGCTTAACGTACTGAGCCACCCAGGCGCCCCAGGTTATGCAATTTTTTTTGTTAGGAATAGCAGAGAAGTGATGCTGTGTGTTTTTTATGGCCTCCTCTCAAGTGGTAACTGATTTCAATTTGCCCCATCATTGAGAATGTTAACTTTGATCACATGACTAAAGTGGTATTTGCTAGGTTTTTCCATTGTGAGGTCACTTTTTTGCCCTTTGTAATTAGTAAGAATTTTGCGGGGAGGTACTTTGAGACTATGCTTATATCCTGTTCCTCATCAAACTTTTACTCATTAATTTTAGTTTTTCTTGACTGAATGAATTTTTACCATGATGGTTGCCAAATGGTGATTTGTATTAGTTGTCATTCTACTGTAAGGAAACGATTTTCTCCCCATTTATTTGTTTATTCATTTATTTATATAAGTATGGACATACAGTTTCCTATTTTGTTCAATGGATTATAAGCATTGACTATCATTCTTTATTTTGATGCTCTGATTTGGTTAGTGGTTAGCCCCTTCTGCATCATTTTGACATGCCTCCGCCATTCTTTAAGCACATCTTTACTTTCTGGCACAGAAAGATGGTCCGGGTTTATTTTGCACTTTCCCCATCTCAGTCCTGGAATCAATTATTTCTCCAAGGATCCCTGGTTCCTTTTGTGGAGAATGGTATTTAGAGACCAAGGTTTGGACACGAGGGGTGTTCATCACCGATGGAGTATCGCTGTCTCCAAGTTCTCTTGGCAGATAAACCTAGAGAATATGTGTACGTGGGCACATAGTACGTACAAGCATATACACACATTTGCATCTCTATCTATTTCTCTGCCCAACACTACAGTTTTTTACTTTTCCATGTTGGCAAATTTCTTCCTGTTCAGTGAAGGGAGGAAGGAAGACAGAGGGGAGGTGTTGGCTTTTTGTTTGGTCACTTTACCGATCCGGCTAGGCTGTTTTGTGGAGGAAATGTCTAAAAGCAGTAACTTTAGGTCTCCTCTGTTTTACTTGCTCGGGAAACTAGACTTCCAGCTTTCTGCTGGGCTGAGGGATGAGCAGGTCTGGAGAGAGGTTCTGGGCACCTACATGCATAGTACGCAGACTTTGAACCAATCTCTTGTCTGCAGTCCCTTCACCCCATGACTTCCCAAGGTTCCTGTGCCCTCAGTGCCTGAGCCTTTGGGAGTTCTGTGGTGAAAATCAAGCTGCTTCTTGGTTTTCTCTCGGACAGTTTGGGATTCAGATTCCCTGGTTCTGCTAACACAGTTAACATTCATCCCCTCTCCTGTTCCCTTTGTCCTTTTTCTGTCATTTCAGTGGAGCTTTGAAAGGGTGGGGAATTAAATGCCCATTTAATCTGGCAACTTACAGGAACTCCCATTCAAACTTCCAGGCTTCTAATGGCCTCCATGACTCTCTGCATCCAGGGCCAAAGACCCAGATGCAATCCTTTTCAGTCGCATATTCTTTTAATCCCTCACCCTTTCCTTCCCTTTGGCTCCTCTTATCATTCATTGACCTCCGGGCCATGTCTTTCACGGTGTCCTGTGGAATCTTCCTTGCAATAACAGCAATAACAATCATAATAAGGAAATCTTGACTTCTCCCTTGGCCTCACATCAAATTTATGCCCCAGGCCTATGGACCCTCCCTCCGGAAACTCTCTAGAATCTGCCACTGTCCCTCCACATCTGACCCCAGCTCACACCCTCACTTCTCACCCGGATCCCCTTCTGGTCGTCCTGCCTGTAGTCCAGCTCCATTCCATATATTCCAGTTTCTTTTTATGAATGTGACCATGGCTCTTGCTGCAGAAAACCCTTTCTCAAGTTCACGGTTTTAAAATTTGGATTGAATCCTTTCAGGTGAGTGAGTACTCTCGAAGTCTTTGCAGGTCCGCCACACCCTCTTGTCTCACATTCGTTTAGGGCACCTGCCCTCCCCTGAAGGCATCGGAGCTTTTAAGCCCTGCTTTAATGACTTCCCACTGGTCTGGGGGAAAGTACAAACTCTTTAGCTGTCCCTTAAGACCCTTCAGGATCTGGCCCCTGCGTCCTCTATTCTCCAGCCAACCTATTCAACTCCATCATACCTCAGGGTTTTTTGTGTGTGCTCTTCTCATTCTCCCCTCCCATTCATCTGGCTATTTCTGACCCAGGTCTCAACTTAGGCATAATTGCCTTTGGGAAACCATGCCAGTTCTATGCCCCTCCTGCTGGCTCTCCTTGGGGACTCTATCTGTTTCCTCTGTAAGTGCACTTTATCACACGCTATTATAATTATTTATTTATTGTTTTATTGTCGTAAGCCCAGAACGTATTTGACACATACAGACCTTCGATAAATATTTCTTTTAAATATTTTCTAATTAATAAGTGCATCTGGGGTGCCTGGGTGGCTCAGTCAGTTGAGCATCTGACTTCGGCTCGGGTCATGATCTCACAGTTTGTGGGTTCGAGCCCCGTGTCCGGCTCTGCGCTGGCAGCTCAGAGCCTGGAGCCTGCTTCGGATTCCGTGTCTCCCTGTCTCTCTCTGCCCCTCCCCCACTCGTGCTCTATCTCCCTCTCTTTCTGAAAATAAATAGACGTTAAAAAAAGTAAAAATAAATAAATAAATGCATTTTTTTAAATGTGGCTTAGGATGAGTTAACCCTGGGGTAAGTTTTTATAGATACATTATCTTGTCTTCACAACAGCTTTAGACGTAGGTCCTGTTGTCATAACCCTACTTGTCAATGTGAGGAATCAAATCTCAGAAATATAAACTGGGGGCACCTGACTGGCCCAGTTGGTAGAGCATGCGATTCTTAGGGTCGTGAGTTCGAACCTCACGTTGGGCATGGAACCTACTTAAAAAGAATAAATAAATTTTTAAAAATTAAAAAAAAAAAAAAGAAATACAAAGCAACTTGCCCCAAATCATATAATTATTAAATGATCCAGGTCAAATACAGGTCTGTCTAACCCTGAAATCTGTGCTACCAATTATTCAGGTTACTTCTACTTTAACCTAGTTCAGGAAGCAACCATCCTGTCCTTCTGGACTGAGACCTGGCCCTCCCCAGGCGCTTGTTCTCTCATAGTGCCCATGCCAGACCATTCATTCTTTATTCTTGTTCATTTTAAGTAGGCTCCAAGCCCAACATGGGACTCAAACTCACAATCCCGAGATTAAGAGTCATGTGCTCTACCAACTGAGACAGACAGGTGTCCCAAAGACCATTCATTCTTTAATGCCCAGGTGTGCACAGTTTCAGAGGCTGGACAGCATTCTTGTGGTACCCCACAGCTTCTCCTTGGTAGGATTGGCAGATTTAGCAAACAGGGGTGCCTGGGTGGCTCAGTTGGTTAAGTGTCCAACTCTTTTTTTTTTTAAATTTTTTTAAATGTTTATTTGTTCTTGAGACAGAGCATGAACAGGGGAGGGGCAGAGACAGAGGGAGACACAGAACCTGAAACAGGCTCCAGGCTCCGAGCCATCAGCACAGAGCCCGACGCGGGGCTCAAACCCACGAACTGTGAGATCACGACCTGAGCTGAAGTCGGACGCCTAACCGACTGGGCCACCCAGGTGCCCAAGTGTCCAACTCTTGGTTTCAGCCCAAGTCATAATCTCACAGTTTGTGGGTTCGAGCCCGATGGTCAGCATGGAGCCTGCTTGGGATTTCTCTCTGCCCCTCCCCTGCTCATGCTCTCTCTCTCTCTTTCTCTTAAAGAAACATTTAAAAAGAGATTTAGGAAGTAAAAATACAGGGAAGCCCATTAAACTTGAATTTCAGGTACACAACAAATTATTTTCTTGTACATTGTACAAGAAATCTTGTACATTTCTTGTACATTGCATTGTCCCAATGCAATATTTTGAGGCATATTTATGCTAAACATTATTCTTTGTTTATCTAAAAGTCTACTTTAGTTGTGTATCATGTATTTTATCTGACAACCCTGCACCACTGCTATTCCACCTCCTTTGAAAGGTCCCCTACTTTCAAAACATCCTACTTAGTGTCATCTGTTGATTCATTCATTCAACACATACCGAAAAGCCAGAGACTACGGGATGTGCTGTGATACAACACATTCCCTACAGGAAAGACAGAAATCGCTTCCTTACAGGTTGTTAGTCCTCTTGCTACTTTTTTTATGCATACTACCCTGAGCACATAAGCACACTCTAGCCTTTCATGCCTTTAAAATAATTGTCAACCCTGCTCTCCCTTCTCTGAATCACCCTATTTTTCTCCTCTACTCAGCCAAAATTCTTCTGTCTCCACTCCATTCATTCGAAAGATGGGGTAAAGCTTAGTGATTACGAGTACAGATTTTGTTGTCAGAACACCTAGGTTTACATCCAAGCTGACTCTTACTATTAGTAACCCAAAGTGCTTCATTTCTTTAAGCATCAATTTCCTTTCCTGTGAAAAGAGACAATTGCCTACCTCACTTCAGAGGGTTGCTGTGAGCATTAAATTAGATTATTCGCATGAAACACTTTGCACATGCCTGGCACATAATAAGCATTCAATAAACATTCATATTATGCCACTAAAATCTATATTCTGCCTGGTTTGCTACTGGAAATGCCCTGGCCAAGGTTAACGATGATCTTGAAGTTGCCACACCCAAAGGGTAGTTTTCAGTCTTCATCTTACTGGACTGTTGTGACTCTTGACACGACTTCTTCCTTGACATTCCCTCTCCCTGTGGCTGCTGGATCCCCACTTTCTCCTTGCTGTCCCCGACCTGTCTCTTCTAGGCCTTCTTTGCCGCATCCTCTTCCTCTGCCTGACTCCCCCAGCGTGCTCTTCCTTGAGTTTATCTTTTCTCCTCCTGCCTCAATTCCACTCACCTTTGCTGGGAGGTGATGTCCATCCTGTTGTTGAATTGCCATTTCTGTGAAGAATATATCTTTCCTATCTCCACTTCTGACCTCTCCCCTGACCTCCAGTTCCACATCTCCAGGTGGATGCCTACAATATGCTGAATATTTGTGTCCCCCCCCCCCACCACCAAATTCATATGTTGCAACTCCCAATGTGATGGTATTTGGGGGGGGGGACCTTTGGAAGGTCATTAGGTCTTGGGGTTAGAGCTTCATGAATGGGATTAGTGCCCTTCCTTAGAAAAAGATGCTAGGGAGCTAGCTGGCTTTCTTTCCACCATGTGAGGGTACAATGAGAAGTCAACTGTTGTCACAGCCAGGAGGAGACCTCTCACCAGAACCTGACTATGCTGGCACCCTGATCTCAGACTTCTGGCCTCCAGACTGTGAGAAAGAAATTTCTGTGGCTGATGAGTCACCCAGTCTATGGCATTTTGTATTATAGCAGCCTGAACTGATTAAGACAATGCCCAAGAGGTACCTCAAATTCAGCACTCAACTTAACCATCTCTGAAGGTATTACTTACCATCTCCACCATGAAACTTGATCTGCTTCTTAGATTCCAACAGTGGCCGTTGCCTCGAACCTCATCAAGTCCACAGACCTAGGAACCTAGACATCATTCTTTCTCCTTTGTTCACCCTTCTTTCCCAAATCCAACCCATCTCCATGTTTTGTCACTTAAGTTACTACTGATCTCCCAAACCTGCCTTCTCTTCCTAAGCCCTCATGCTTGGGTGGAGGATGGGTTAGAGGGACCAAGGAGATAGTTAGCAGGTGTTTTCAACCATCTAAGTGAGAGACGATGTGGAACTTCCTAAGTGATCTTCTTGGTCCCTCCAAAATCCATCCCTATTTGGTTATCAGAGTAATATTCCTAATCTCCCCATAAGTCACCTTCATCTTCAAAATCCTCAATGGCTCCCCTTCACGTATAGGATAATATAAACACTTCAATGCCTAATATAAGGACTGTTTATAGACTGACTCCCGACCGGCTCTCCAGCCTCAGCTATTGCCACGTCTTTCCCCCACACACATGTTTACACCGAGGCTACTTGGGGTTTCCCACTCCCCACCCTAGTTCCCTTGCTATTGACGGTGCCAGTAACCCTCTTCCATCTTGGCCCCTCTGACCAATCCCCACTCAACCTTCAAAATCCTGCTCTGAATTTCATCTTGAAACCTTTTCTGAAATACCGCACTCCTGCCTGCTTGCAGAGTTCATTATTCCCTCCTCAGCACTCCTTCCAGACTTAGTACATTTCTTCTTCTCCTCCTCTCCCTCCTCTTCCCCCCCCTCCTCCTCCTCCTCCTCCTCCTCCTTCTTCTTCTTCTTCTTCTTCTTCATAGAAGCTTCGTACATTTTTTCATTAGAACGCATCATTATATTACTCTTCATATGTCTATATGAAGAATATGTCTATATGTCTATATTTGCTACTACTAGAGCGTAAACTCCTCGAGGTCAGCTATCTGCCTTCATTCATATTCACTCCCCAGAGCCAAGTATAACTACTGCCAAATGGTGGATGTCCAGTTAATGTTTATTAAACCAAGTTGCAATTCTGCATCGGTGAGGCATGAAGGAGGAGGGAGAGAGGATACGAAGAGAGAAGGAAGGTGGGAGCTAAGTCTGGAGAGGTTGGGAGGGGAAAGTGCCTTGTGTGCCAATCTATGAAATTTAGATTTCGCTCTGTGGAAAACCAGAACCAGCAGGGTCTTCAGGCTGGGGAGTGATTTGGACTTAAGAAGCCATTTCTAAGAGCAATGCGAAGGGGGGAGGACTGGCATATGAGAGGACTTTCTGAAGGCTACTGCAGTAATGCAGGCAATAGGTAATAAATGTGTACATCAAGATAATGGCAGTGGGTATAGACAAAAGAGCTAAGTTATAAATGGTATTTCTGAAGTAAGGTCATCGATTTAATTCAGAGGAGTAAGATAATGTGAGGAATGAAGGATAAGACCTCTAAGTTTCTGGCTTAGATGACTGGTGATACCGTTAAAAAAAAATATATATGAGACAACAGGGGCAAAAGGGTTTGGGCAAAAGGGTTCAGACAGAATGAAGGGCTAGTGAGACAACCAGAATAATACATAGTCACCAAACGGTGGCACAAGGCTAGGGGCCACGTATCTGAGTGATTGCCAACACACTACAGCCTGGGGCCTCATGATTATGGGCGAGATGGTCTCCAAAGGAAGAAAGAGAATTAGGAAAAGTACAGTCCTGGGGGCCAAGAAAGGAAAATATGGAGAAATAGTGGGTATGCGACAATATCAAACGCCAAAAAGCAACATGTGCTAGTGTGTGTTTTGTAAAATCCCTCAGGAGGTTGGGTGGTATTCTGCTGGGAGTGAGAGAACAAAAAGAGGTATGGACGATCCAGTTGGAAAGACTGCGTGTTAAACAAATTTGAATACATTTCTTCTGTTCAGGATTTTACATTTAATATGTGAATCCACCTTGCAATTTCCCAAAGGGAAACATTTTCATTTATTCACTTCGGTAAAAATGAAACATCTTTCATGTGCTGGAATTATGGGGCTGCTACAGTAACAGAACAGACAGGATTCCTGTCCTCCAGAACTTACATTCCTGGGGTGCCTGGGTGGCTTAGTCAGTTTAGCTGCCGGCTCTTGATTTCGGCTCAGGTCACGACCTCACGGTTCGAGAGGTTGAGCCCCACAGTCGGGTTCGGCGCTGACAGCATAGAGCTTGCTTGGGATTCTCTCTCTCCCTCTCCCTCTGCCCCTCCCCTGCTCATGCTTTCTCTCTCTCAAAATAAAAACAAAAATAAAGAACTCACAGCGTCTAATAGGACGAATGTGACACACGTGTTTGCCAGGGGAGTTCAAGGAACTCGCGTTTCGCAGAACAAAATTGAGGAAATGTGGCCGCGGAAAGGTCAAGTAGGCTGGGAACCAGAGCATACGTCCTTGGATTTAACGATGAAAAGGAGTCATTGATGATGCTAGTGAGAGCCATTTCATACAGTGGGAGTCGATGAAGCCTCGACAGACAATCTACTCTTTGGCAGCCTAGGGGAAGAAGAAGAGGGCAGCAGCTGTAGGCAGAAGACTAAGTCGAGGGAAGGCTGTCTTTAGTCTGGGGAGTCTTCCACCAATTTGCAAGTTGAAAGGAAGGAATCAGAAGAACTAGACAGTTTGCAATTGAAGATAATGAGGACACGTGTTCGTGTGTTCGCTTGTAAATATTTGTTTGCTGAATCCTTTGCTCCGGGGACTGTATTAGTCACGTATGGTACAGTGGCGAACAAAATACACGTGATCCCTGCTCTCCTGAAGCATATATTCTTTTTTTAAAAAGTTTATTTATTTATTTTGGAGAGAGAGAGAGAGAGCGAGAGCATGTGCATACAAGCGGGGAAGAGGCAGAGAGAGAACCCCAGGCAGGCTCCGTGCTGATAGCTGGACCCCACGAACCACGAGATCATGACCTGAGCTGAAATCACTCAGTGAGTCTGACACTTCACCAACTGAGCCACCCAGGTGCCCCTGAAGCTTATATACTAACAAATAGTCAACAAGTCAGCCGATGAAGATCTAATCATTAGAGCTACAAGGGGTGCCTGCCCGGCTCGGTTGGTTGAGCAGCGGACTCTTAACATCGGCTCAGGTTGTGGTCTTGCTATCGTGGGATCGAGCCGTGACTCAGGCTCTGCACTGAGCGTGGCGCCTGCCTTCCCTCTCCTTCTGCGCCGCCCCCCCCCCCCCCCAAATAGATAAATGGTCATTTAAAAAAATCGGGAGGGAAATAAATCAGGTCTCGTGATGGAGGTCGGGGTATGTGTGAGGGGACAGAGGTCTTTAAGGAATGTCATTTGCTTGGAGCTATGAAGAATAAGGAGCCAACTGTGTGAGGAGGGGTGAGGGGAGTGCTTTCGATAGAGACAATAGTAAGTACAAAAGCTTTGAGGTGGGAAAGAGGTTTGGGTGATCCAAGAACTTCCGAGGGCCACTGCAGCTGCAGCAAGGTGAGCTGATGTAGGAGGGGTAGGCAGGATTCAGATCACGTAGGTCCTTGTCGACCAGGGCAGGGAATTCGGAGTGCACCTTCAGCTCATCGGGAAGCTACTGAAAATTGACGGTAGTGATGCAGAGTAGGGTCAGGCAAGAGGGAATAGAGAAGGAGTCCGGGCTAGATGCTTACAGCAGTCAACAGGTCAACGAAAGACGACCCTGTGGCTGAGGGTGGAGGCAATGGGGTAATAAGGAGTAGACAGATACAGGAAATATTTCAAAGGTTGAACCCACAGGCCTTGGGGATGGATTGGATATGGGAGATGAGGGGAAGGTTGAGATAATATGCAGGCCTTCTGGAAGGATTATTTTTGAAGAGGAGACAAAAGGGAAAGTGCAGTTGACTCGAGAGCCCATTTAATAAACATTTACTGAGTGCCTTCCAAATGCCAGGCCATGTGCTGGGTGTTGGAGATGCGGAGAAGACAAAGGCATGGGTAGAGCCAGTCCTTGTGGAAAGGCAAACCTACAACC
The DNA here is from genome assembly GCF_018350215.1 of Panthera leo. Lineage (NCBI taxonomy): Eukaryota > Metazoa > Chordata > Mammalia > Carnivora > Felidae > Panthera > Panthera leo. Next base: position 16,394,097 of record NC_056688.1, on the reverse strand, counting down.
AAACGAACTCTGATGCCACCTGATTTGCACAGTAAGAGAAATTTGCACAGTCGTGGCACAGAGGTGGGAGTGCTTCACGCTGCCTGGGGTACTGGAGGGAAGAGGCGTCAGGGAAGAAGGTAAGGCTAGGTCCTGTGGAAGGTGAGTGGAGAGGTGGGGAAGGGAAACGAAGGAATCCCAAGCTCTATGACCTTGATTTTTTTTGCATGAAGAAGGAGCCAGTCTTTTGCTACGCGTAGGCACTGGAAGACCTAAGAACTGCTGTATATTCTTGGCTGTGTTCTCTAGAGGTGGGGTGGCTGGATTTGTAGCTTCAGCATCCATCATGATGCCTTGGTTCTAGTCACAGGGCATTTCATCATCCAGAGATATCACTGAGGGCATGGGCATATTCCGCCCCCCCCACCCCAATCTTAATTTCCCCCAAGTTACTTCTTATTATTCTAGTATTCATTCAGCAGCATTTAATAAGCATTTACTGTGTACCTGGCATAGAATAAATGAATGAATAATGAATGAATGAACGAATGCACAAAAGAATAAACGGTTAAATGAATGAACAAGAATTATAGTTTATCATTGACAGTAGGAAGATGTAACTGAAAATTTGAAAACAATTATATTTTTAGCCACCCTACCTTTAGCACTGAAACAGGTTTTGAAGCTGCCTAGATTACGCACTATAAAAATAGCTGTTGTTTATTGAGACTTGCAATGAGTCAGGCCCTATGCTAAACATTTTACATATGTTTCTCCTTTACTCTTCTTACAATCACCCCAGAGGCAGATGTATCATCCTGATTATACAGATGAGAAAACAGGTTTCGGGAGGCTGAATGGCTTAATGGCTTACGCATTCAAACCCAGGTCTAATTATTCCAAAGTCAGATCTCAACACTATGCATAGTTTTCATTCTTCCCCTACTTTTAAAAGACACTATGCTTTTCCATTGCCATCATTTCACTCTTCCCTGAAAATTAATTGCACCAGTGAGTACCGAGCATGTCAATATCAAGCAATTTATACAGATGATTAGTTCATAGTTCTGCTATGTGTACTGGAGAGTTATAAGACATGACACTCGCCTTCGGAGAGTTTCCAATTTAGCAAAAATCAGAAATAAGACCACAAAAACTCAATCAAAGACAACTAGCCAGTGTGCCCTTGGGGACTGAATTGTGTGTCTATAAACAAAGAATTTGGAAGACACGACATTTGGCGTCATGTGGAGCAAGGAAAAGTAAGATCTGTTGAGTCTTTTTTTAACCTAACACATTACGTGTTAGATATTATGTTACATTCTTCACATACATGATCTCATTTTAATGTATCATCCAATCCTATTCAATAAACACTTCCTGAGCTTCTACTACATTTACGCAAAATACCAGGGGCGCCAGGGTGGCTCAGTCGGTTGAGGGTTCTGACTCATGATCTCAGCTCAGGGTCATGAGTTCAAGCCCTGCGTTGGGCTCCATGCTGGGCATGAAGCCTACAAAAATCAATAAATAAACAGGGGCACCTGGGCAGCTCCTCGGTTAACATCCAACTCTTGATTTTGCCTTAGGTCATGATCTCATGGTTCCTAAGTTCAAGCCCCACATCAGCTTCTGAGCACGGAGGCTGCTTGAGATTCTCTGTCTCTCTCTCTCTATCTCTCTCTCTGCCCCTCCTGCATGTGCTCTCTAAATAAATAAATAAGTAAATAAACAAACAAACTTTATAAACAAAATAAACCCAAATCAAAATACCTTACTAGGTGTTATTGGTGAAAGAAATATGAACATGACTTTGTTCCTGTCCTCAATGAATTCAGAAAATAGACATGTATACAAATACAAATGTCTATAATACAGGGCTATAAATACAGTGATTATATAATTTATCGGGCCACTTTTGAGAATCAACAGGATATTAATAATTACTGAAGACAAACCCAAACATAAACCCAAACTGTTCTGAACAAACCAGGTCGTATCACCTTACGAATGAAAGAGCTTGAAGTGAGGGGCGCCTGGGTGACTCAGTCGGTTGGGCGGTCGGCTTTGGCCCAGGTCATGGTTTCACAGCTCGTGGGTTTGAGCCCCATGTCGGGCTCTGTGCTGCCAGCTCAGAGCCTGCCTAAGGTCTGCTTTGGATTCTGTGTCTCCCTCTCTCTCTCTGTCCTTCCCCCGCTCGTGTTCTGTCTCTGTCTCTCTCAAAAATAAAAACGTTAAAAAAATTTTTTTTAAAGGAAAGTTTAAAAAAGAAAGAAAGAAAGAAAGAAAGAAAGCCAGCAAAGAAAGAGCTTGAAGTGGTAGGAAGACAAAGGAGCAGTTGGGATTAATCAGGGAAGCCCAGGGACAGAAGTGGATTTGAGCTGGGCTTGCTGCAGGGGACAGCATAGGCAATAGGCATGTAAACAAAATAATTTCCAGTACCTTAAGGGGTAAACAGTGAGGCGGGGGTGGAGAGGAGGACTAAGGCATCTCAGAGGAGGTAACATTTAAGCTGACACTTGAATGATAAGAAGGATCAAGAAATTCAACGACAAAAGAAAAACAAGTCACAAGAATAGTCTTATCCCAGCAGTGATCTTCAAGGTCAGTAGGAACAGCCTCCCACTCATGGGGTTTGGTAATAATGAAGAAGCAGAAGTGGAAGGAAGTGATACCCCAGAGCAAGAATGGATGTCACCTAGCATAATGCCTGTTCCTAGGAGGCCCTCAGTAAATGCTTGTTCCTCCCTCCTCTCCCACTCAGCAGGTAACGAGAGTGAGAGAAGATTGTTTTTGTTTGTTGTTTAGAATGGAGAAAATGTTGGGCATGAACCCAGGTTATGGGGAAGAACCGGCAGCGAGGGAGATATTAAAAATGTAAAGGAGGGGCAGGCTCAGTCTATTGAACATCTGGGATTCCTGATTTCGGGTGGGATCATGGTCCCGGGTCCTGGGATCAAGCCCTGAGTAGGCTCCACGCTTAGTGTGGAGCCTGCTTCAGATTCTCTCCCTCTGCCCCTCTCCCCCACTAGTGGACACACACTCTCTCTCTCTCTCTCTAAAAAAAAAAAAATAAATAATAAAGAAAAAAAAGAAAAAAGCAAAGGAAAGGTGGTAACCAATGGGATATTTTATTTAAAAAGGATGGATGTCAAGGCCATGTTAGCCTTAGATAGGAGGCATGATACTTCATCGTCCTAGGTAGGAACGAATAGAAGTCTGCATGTGGGAGGTGGAAAGTTAATGAAACTTCTATGGTAAGGCTTTGATTTGAAGGTGGGCTTATGGATAGAAGGACAGATTTGGAATGCTGCTGTGGGGAAAAAAAAATACCCTTTAAGAACAGTGGTTGGTTCTCATCCTTGGCTGCATATTAGGATCTTCTTGGGAGACTTAAAAAATGATGCTGGGTGCCCAGCCCCAAGGATTCGGATATAATTCCTCTGGGATGGGGCCCAGGCACCAGTGTTTTATAAAGTGGCTGTGTTGACGCTAATGAACAGCCGTGATTGAGAACTGCCAGTAAGAGGCTTGCAGAGGGCTCAGCTGAGGTGTGGGAACAGGAATTTGTTGTTGAGCCAACAATCAGCTTGGTTACACGCCTCTCTCCAGCACCAACTATTCCTGGAGCAGAAGCTGTGAAATTAGAGCGTGGCACTTGTTTGAGGTTGGTAAGACGCTAAGCTGAAGAAGTGCGTGAGGATAGAGACTGGGGAAAAAGAATTGAACTGGCCAGCCATAGGCTCTAATCTGATAGAATAAGAATAGATTCAGACGAAATCTAATAAAATAATAATAGCAATACCAAGCAATTTTTTTAAGTGCCATCTACCAACTACTAAAATAAGGGATTTATACAAATTCTCATTTACTCTTATACAGCTGTGGCTCCCATTATCCCCATTTTATACATGGGAAGGTGAAGCATAGAAGTTTCCCAGGGGAACTTGGCTGGCTCAGTCAGAAGAGCATGAGACTCTTGATCTCAGGGTTGTGAGTTCAAACCCATGTTGGGTGTAGAAATTACATAAATAAATAGATATTTAAAAAAAAAAAAAAGGAAACGTTCCCAAGTTTATAGAGTTTGTAAGTGTCAGAATTGGGATTTGAAACCATATCTGACTGACTCTGGAGCCTGAACTCTGGTTGGGCAGGAGCAACAAAGTGGGAAACTTGGGAGGACGGGAGCTTGCGACAATCTACTGGGTTCTGAATGGGACTTAGACCCTGAGAGGGTTTCCAAGGGCAACAATGAAAAGTGAGGGGATGGGTCTCCTATCAAGAGACCAAGGCCCCTGATGTATCGGAGGAAGAATGGGAAACCAAATTGGATGGGCACATTGGCAGTCTCGATCTGCCAATGGCATATCTCCAGGTGGTAAAAAGAATCTAGGAGACACTAAAGAGTTATGTAGGGGATGGTTGATATGATAAAGAGCAATGTTTAAATTTCACCAACCAGATGAAGAGCTAGAAGGTCACTGGGGAGACTTCTGCACTGAAATATTGTTTTCTCCCCGTGTTCCTTGTCTTGTCCTGGTAGCCAGAGATGTTACTTACTCCAAACTTGGCACTCAGGGCTGAAGACATTGCCCACTCTTTAGCTATAAGATACCTTCCCAGGGCTCATACCTAAGATCACAGTCTATTTTCAAAGACCAATAAAAGGCTCTGCAAATTGACTAGTGTTAGGAAATCAGGGTGGGACCCTTGTCACAATTGTTGCTACCCCTGTAAGAGAAGGTTATTCAGAAATATAATTTTGTTATAAGGTCCTGGGTACAAAGGAGGCATGGTACACATACTAATACCATGACAATCCCACAAGTTCGTCATGGACCCCCATCAACGTCACCTGTCAACAACCCACCGCCCCTGAACTAATTCAAAAAGTACCCAAGGGGACCAACGCATCATAGATGGGGATGGTGTAGGTTCTTTCTTGATCTGATTAGACCAAATGAAATGTATACCTAAAGAACGAATTTTCAGATTTTCGTGTCTGCCCAGCTGCGCATTATTTTCAAATTAATGAATAAGTTCAAATTGTTGGTGCACAGTAATTTTAGGAGAACCGAAGAGGCAAAACAAATAGGTAGGATTCTCTGGGTGATGACCAAAACAATGCTGGGACCTGGGGCACCTGGGTGGCTCACTGAAGCGTCTGACTTCAGCTCAGGTTATGATCTCGTGGTTCATGGGTTCGAGCCCCACATCGGTCTCTGTGCTGACAGCTCAGAGCCAAGCAGGCTTTGGGTTCTGTGTCTCCCTCTCTCTCTCTCTCTTCCCTTTCCCCGTTCAAACTCTGTCTGTCTGTCTGTCTGTCTCTCTCAAAAATAAATAAACATTAAAAAAAAATGTTGGGACCTGATGAGGCCGCAAGAAACCTGGTGAGCTGAGCTAGCTGGTTATGGTACCCTGGGAACGGGGAGATTTTTTTTCTGTCAGAGGGAATATGAATTCTGCAAACTAAAGCTGGCAGTTTGGGGGAAATGTGTTTAATCCACTCACTTCCCTCTCTGATTGTCATCTTGCTTTCCTACTTTTCAACTTAAGTTTATCCTGGAAGTGAAGCATTTATCCCAACAAAATGTGCCTGGTGTGGTCTCTCAGTGATTAAAGACATCTGCTTAGTTTGCATTAATGTCTATGCGGTGCCTGGACCTCTCTGAGGGTATCTTTGCTAAGCATGTAGGAGGCTGATACTGCTTCATTTTCCTCGGGTGTATAAACTGAAGAAGCAATTTTTACCGGCTATGAGGCCAAAGAAAATGGGCCCATTAGTCTTTAGTCTTAGTTAGCCACTACCAGATGTTGCTTGAGCATATTTCGAGAAGAACTTTATCTATTGAACCTTCTTTTGGAAAATCAAAATATTAGCCCACAAACCACGTAAGAGGGAAAATGCTGTACTATAGAGCTTAGGCAGGTGTGATATAATCATTTTATCGAGACTATGGTATGGGCAAACATTTTTTCTTCTAAGTAATGAAGTAGCTTGAGTTAAAAAAAGAAGCCACATTTCCTTAAAAAAAAAAAAACTTATAGAAAGCTAAAATCATGAAATCTGTTTTGGCATGTTGAAAACATTTGGAGTTTTTTTAAGGGGGGGGGGGTGCCTGGCTGGCCCAGTCGGAGGAACACGTGTGACTCTTGATCTCCACGTAGTGAGTTTGAGCCCCAAGATGGGTGTAAAGATTACTTAAATCAATAAACAAATAAACTTAAAAAAAAAAAAAGGAAACATTTGGGGTTTTTAAGAGAGCATCACAGATGTATATCTTCCAGGCTGAAATTACTTGGAATTCTAGATTCTAAATATTTTAAATTGAAGTCAAAATGAAATCATGTATAAATTAACCTGGGATTTTTTTTTCCTTCTAGGTATTTTTAGGTAAATAAATGAGGACAGGACATGAGACTGGCAAAGAATATTTGCTGGGAGGACCCATTATGGTGATCAAATTCCAAGTACCATTTTCTAGTTGCAGCTCATGACTTACAAAAAAAAAAAAGAATTCTGTGTTTTAAACAGAGATGATGTGGGGCGCCTGGGTGGCGCAGTTGGTTAAGCGTCCGACTTCAGCCAGGTCACGATCTCGCGGTCCGTGAGTTCGAGCCCCGCGTCAGGCTCTGGGCTGATGGCTCGGAGCCTGGAGCCTGTTTCCGATTCTGTGTCTCCCTCTCTCTCTGCCCCTCCCCTGTTCATGCTCTGTCTCTCTCTGTCCCAAAAATAAAATAAAAAAAAAAATAAATAAATAAAAAAAAAAATAAAATAAAAAAAATAAACAGAGATGATGAAAACCTCAACTTTGTTTATGAATCTTTTTCTTTTTAAAAATATCTTTCCTACAGACCAGTTCTCTAGGAGCCGGCCAACAACGCAGACCTAACACTTTAGCCTAACAGTTTCATAGTTCAAAAGCCAATAAGTAGGGTATGGGGAAAAAAATGGAAATGGCCAAGACATCTTGGGAAGCACTTTACTACAATTAATAAGTGACCTCACTGGGGACAACTTACCTTCCAGAAGCCATATTTACCTCAGATCACCCAAACTATTATATTCAATAATAACTAAAAGTCCAAAGGACTGGATTTGTGTGTTATTTTTATTTTATTGTTTTTAAGTTTATTTTTATTTATTATGAGAGAAAGATAGAGAGCAATCAGGGGAGGAGCAGAGAGAGAGAGAGAGAGAGAGAGACAGAGAGAGAGACAGAGAGAGACAGAATCCCAAGCAGGCTTCACACTGTCAGCACAAAGCCTGACATGGGGCTTGAACTCATGAACCGTGAGATCATGCCCTGAGCTGAAATCAAGAGTTTCAGTTGCTTAACCAGTTGAATCACCCAGGCGCCCCTTAAATACAATTTATAAATATAAGGATACTGTGTACATTATCATATAATTCATCTCTATTCCTAAAGTGTCACATTTTCACTAATCTGTTTGAACTGGGGAGAAAAAAAAAAAAATATATATATATATATATATATGGAGATAGCGAGACTGGACCTACCAAACACTGAAATGGAACCCAGAAGAAGATCCAAGGATTCGTAGCTTAATTCTGCACCATCTATGCTTCTTACCAGAAAACTGCAAAGGGCTGACATAAGTAAGTTGTAAGGATATCTGAGTATCTTACAAGAACATTATGCAGAATCATTAAAGGTTTTAGCCCTGGCAGGATTCCTAGGTGAGAAAGGGCAGCTATTTCATATTCCCTCCTCACTTTTGTTTTTTGTCATGACCTCAACCAGACTCCTTTTGAAAGTAATCACTTATTTGTGAACACAAAACCCTTTCCTTTGCCTGGTCTCATTTCTTTTTCTTTCTTTCTTTCCTTCTTTCTTTCTTTCTTTCTTTCTTTCTTTCTTTCTTTCTTTCATGTTTCTTTGGTTTTGAGAGAGACACAGAGTGCAAGCAGGAGAGGGTCGGAGAGAGAGGGAGACAGAATCTGAAGTGGGCTTCAGGCTCTGAGCTGTCAGCACAGAGCCTGATGCGGGGCTCAGACGCAGGAACGGTGAGATCATGACCTGACCTGAAGTCGGAGGCTTAAATGACTGAGCCATCCAGGCGCCCCTGGTCTCATTTCTTGAGTGGCCTGGGCAAAGAGACCCACCAGCAAGCAGTGGCCTGTTTTAAATTCTTAGGCTCCTCTCCCTCCCACTTATTTTTGCCCTCCTTCCCTTCACATTCCTGCTACTTGGAAAGGCAGTGAGGCAAACAAGGCCTCACGCTTTAATATTTTATTAAGGAACAGGGGCACCTGGGTGGCTCAGTTCGTTAAGCGACGTCTCTTGGTTTGGGCTCAGATCATGATCTCACTGGTTCCTGAGATCCAGCCCCCACACCCCTGCTCTGCGCTGACCGAGCTGAGCCTGCTTGGGATGCTCTCTCTCTCTCTCTGTGTCCCTCTCTTTGTCCCTCCCCCAATTGTGCCACTCCCTCTCAAAATAAATAAATAAACATTAAAAAAAAAAAAGGAACAACTTAGCCATCCTCTCTCTAGGACGGGCACAAGGTGCAGGGTTATTCCCTTGCATGAGTGGATGTTTTAAAATCTGGATGGGAGATGACATTCTAAATTTAAATTTATAACAAAAAAGTTCTAAGGGGAACTTTCTTCGTGATCTCAAGAATAGGCTCTTTACACTTCTGTACTACATTTCCATTGGCTGTGTGAAAATAAACAAAGACGACCAAAGGAGAACAGGCTATTTATTCACTGCTGGCTAAGCGAGGGAGCCGGCCACCTTCGCTTAGTTTGGTGGTACTCAACGGCAGGCAGGGAAAACGGGGAGGCTTGAGGTGTGCTCTGATTGGAGGTTGTTGGCCTGAGAAGCCGGAGGCAGGCTAACCGGAAGAGGCGCTGTTCTGTGATTGGTTTGGGGAACATATTTGGCTTTCTCTGATTGGCCCCGGGTTGGAAGCAGGGGCAAAAACCGGGGAAGCTGGCAGTCAGTGACCAAGCGCTGCTCGTTCTGGGCCCGTCACTGCAGAGGCTGTGGTCTGGCTTCCCAAGCCGGTTGCTGCAGAGGTGGAGGGTCGGAGTTCTGTTGTCGCACACGGTCTGGCCATTGTCCTGTACTGTCTCTCGGCTGAGGGAGACCCAGGTTTTTCTCTTCTTTTGACCTAGGAAGCTTCCCAGCTTCAAATTTTTGTTTTAGCTGGGACAAAATAGCGCTCCCGACGCATCAGGACATGACAAGTATTTATGGGCACAAATACTGGAATAGCTTCCTAGGAGAGTCAGGCCTTGGGGAAGAATCGCCCTCCGCCTTCTGGTTCCTACTTCCACCAGAAGTGATTCCTCAGCAGCTCTCCCTTCCCCTCGGGACAGGCCGGCTCCCCCCCCCCACCCCCCCCACCCCCCACCCCCCCCCGCCGCGTCTCCCAGCCTGGCCTCCCGGGGCCAGGCAGGTCGCAGCCCCGGGCCCCCGCGCGCCCCCATCCCTCGTGCCCCTTCCGGTCCCCACTCCCGGGCGCGCGCCGACACCTCCGGGCCACTAGTTCCGCGCGTTCCTGGGTGGAGGCGCGCCCGGAGGGGCTCGGACGCGACACCCCGGTCCTGCAGCAGCCTCCGCGGCCCGCGGGGGACGTCAGGTCAGCTCTCCTGTCCCCCCAGCCGCGGCCCGGACGGCTCGTTCTCGGAACGAGTCCTTGCTCAGGAACAAGCAGCTCCTCCTCTGGTCACAACCCCAGATTTCCACTGCCAAGGGGCGAAGACAGGGTGGACTCTTCCCGGCCACCGTGTCCCCCTCATTTCTCCTCAGCTGTGGAAAAAGCCAGCCCCGCTTCCCGCTCAGAAAGGAACCCGTATTGCCCCCTCGAGTCTCCGTCATCGGGGCCCCCATCTGTGTGAGAGCACGGCCGTCCATTTTCCCCTCAGGGAGGTTCCCCGGCCCGCGTCCCTCCGGCCGCGAAGCCGGGAGGCCGCGACTCCGAGGCTGGCGCGGCGGTGGCGGAGCTCTCGCCATCTTGTCTGTAGGAGGAGCCGCGGCCGCCGCCGCCATGCGGACAGGCAGGGGGAGGGGGAGGCGAGGGGGAGGGGGGCGGCGGGCGGGCGGGGGAGGGGCAGAGCAGCCGAGTTAGCTCAGCCCGGGCGGCGACTCTGGCGGCGCCATGAGAGCGGGCAGCGGCGGAGGTAGGGCTGGGCGGCCGGAGAGCCGGCGGGCGCGGGCGGCCCTGCGGAGCGGCCCCCGGAGCGGGGCGGGGGCGGGGGCGGGGGCGGGAGGAGGAGGAGGCAGCAGCGAGGGGCCGAGTGGGGGCGGGCGGAGGTTTCCGAGGAGGAAGGAGCCGCCGCCATTTTGGGAGCTTCGAGTCAACAATAAAGGACCGAGGGTGCCGAGCGGGAGTGGCCTCGGTGGTAGGACTCGGGCCCGAGCCGCGGGGAGTGGGGTGAGGTGGTGGGGTCGAGGTCAGCGGTGCGGCCGGGGCCGCGAGAAGCCCCTCGGCTGGCGTGGGGGGCGCTCTGAGGCGGAGGCCTGAGGCCTGGCCGGGCCCCGGGGAGGAAGGCGGGCGGCGGACGGCTGCCGTGTGGGGTGGGGGCGCCTGAGAGGAGTCGAATATGGGAATGTCGTGCGCGGCGGGGTCCGGAGAGGGAGCGGGCGGAGTACTCGGAGGAGCTTTATGGAAGTCGAGGGGATGTGGGACCACAGGGGCGGCAAGGACTTAGGGGGATGGTGGAGGTTATAGGGTACGAGGCGGCCCTATAGGGGGCGGCAGGGATATGCAGTGTCGGAGGGCTCGCTTTGGAAGAGGACCCGCTGCTGTTTGGTTGGAATAAGGCCTCGTAGGTCGGTAACAAGAGACCGATTGTGGAGCCCCCGAGTCGTGGAGGAAAAGAGGGGCTTTCTGACTTTAAGGGTTTCTCTTTGGGGCCTTACGGGGGGAATCCCTATTGTTTTCTGTCCGCGGAGTTGGTTCCCTGCTCTTGTGGCGCAGATGCGATTACAGGGCCCCAACCCCTTTGTGTTGATGGTCACAGGGGGCTCACTTGAAGTGTGTGAGGATTTTTGGGGGGGGGGGGGAGGGAGGCGTACGGGGGGAGAGAGAAATTATTGCCCCACTATTACGGGGCTCAAATCACTGGCTTGTTTCTTTCCCTCGGCGCTCACCCCCTTTTCTGTTCCACGGTCCCCTCTTCCCTTCAAAATAGAACAGTCACTCCAACTTGCAGACCAAGCTTAGAGAAACTGCGCCGCATTTGCAAACAAAAGCTCTTGTCTGAGATGACGATACTGTTTGGGGTGTGAAACTGTCAATTGCTAACTACAATCTGGGAAGTGCTGTAATTAACTCGGCAAGGGGCTCCTCCCAGCTAGTCTACGTTTCGTTCGTATTTTTGAAAATGTAGAATGTAACTTGCAAGGCTAAATTGGGAAGGGGTAGGAGGATTATTTCCTTCTCTGAGACATAAAGCTGCAGTGCAGGTTTTGGTTCAAGTGAGAAGGGAGTACTAGTTACATTTTGGATCTGGGGAGATAGGAGGTTCTTACGTGCTGGAGGGACAATAATGATATCTTTTAATCTTTAGAGGCTGCCCTCTTCATCCTCTTACTGCTTTGCAAGCGAACAAGTCTTGTGTGAACTCCGTGATATTGTTGATCATAATATAAACCTGTCAATACAGGAAACTGTTTAATGCCTTGAAATGCTATTAACCACGGCCTGCATCAGGGATCAGATTCTAAGAGACTTAGAATAGACAGCTTTGTATATGTAATAATCAGGATTTGCTTGTCAGCAACTTTATTTACAATTTTTAAAAAAGACATAACCAGTTGTCTTTTAGAAAAGTTCTATTGTTTTTGAATCCTTGGTGTTTGGCCAGAAAATCAACACCAATCAATAAGCTGGTGTATTTTTGGTAAGAAATATGAAGGAGTTTAAAAAGAACCGAAGAGAGTAGTCCTTTATTTTCTGGCCTTTGTAAATTGTTTTATTTACTACATTGTAAAATAAGAGTTCGATTTGGGAAATAATTAAAAATGGCAGTTTGGCCAGTTCTTTTTTAAAACAACTATTAATTAGTACTCTGGATTTCTTGGAAAGTTTGGTTAAAGTTACTAGTGTATTTTAGTTTTTACCACATTTTTTTCAACAGGCAATTTCCTTTTTGTGTTTTTATAGATAAGTATATTTGATAACAAAGCAAATATTTCAACTTAGGATATACTTTTTGAAAAGTGTTATTGGCAATGTATGTGGCTAATAGTTTTTGAGTATTCAAATTTTATTAAGGTGGCTAAAGATTTTCTTGGCTCTTTCTCAAGCAAAAGATTGTGACATACAGACGTGTATCTCTTGACTACTTCAGCTATAGTTTTAAAGGGCAAAACGTAAGAGAAAAAAGAAAATTTATTTTTCTTCATGAAGTTCAACTTCTATGGTTGAAATTCATAAAGGCACAAATGTGGGGTTTTCTTCCTGAAAGCATAAAGTTAAGTCAAAAGCTCAATTTCAAGAATTCTCAGTTGCTGTCAGAAGTAGGGGAAAAAAATTAATACATTGTCTTGCCTTGTTCTAAGATGTGTATTGTAAATTTTACTAATTTTACAATTAGCAAAATTGTGTGATACTTCTTTGAGTTGTAATGCAATTAAGTGTAATGAATCATTGACTTTTAGAGGTGTCAGGGACTTTTAAAGAATTCATGAGGGAGGAAACTGAAGGGAAGATATTATCATTTGACAACTAATGCTAATTTAATCACAATGTCTTTTTACCTAATCATCTTTGGGTTGCTTTGAACTGACATTTTAAAATGTTTGAGATTGGTCTCATTTGGCCCGGTTTTTGAGGCAGTTAATCTTTGTGTGTCTCTCGTAGCATGGTTAGTTTTGGTCTAAGTAGATCTATATTTTTAATTCTTTAATAGAGTGATTTCCTCTAAAGGGGTTGTTTAAAAGGGAAAGTTTCTAACTTTCCTGTGTTTGCTAATTAAACTTTCTCTTTGTTTCAGATTGAAGTGAGTGAATTCAGATACATAACTCAACCTTGTTAGAGGGCTTTTTAAAAAATAAAAAGTTGATTCGGTGCATGAGAGCAAGTTACTGCTGCTTACCGTTCAGAGACTTACAGGTGCTTGCCTGCATTGCAATAAAGGACTCATATATTGAGCAAGACTTATATTTATCTCTTCGTTTTGGAGAGCCTAATAAACTGTTATTACAGTTTCTCTACTGACTTTCAAAAGTTTTGAAGTTTGAAAGAGACACCTTTGCAATTAATACAGCATGAGCACGGCCAGAACAGAGAACCCTGTTATAATGGGTCTTTCCAGTCAAAATGGTCAGCTGAGGGGCCCTGTGAAGCCCAGTGGTGGCCCCGGAGGAGGGGGCACACAGACACAGCAACAGATGAACCAGCTGAAAAATACCAACACAATCAATAATGGCACTCAGCAGCAAGCACAGAGTATGACCACCACTATTAAGTAAGTGTTAGAATAAATCAACACACTTGGGAGACCAAGGAGATTTCTTTTTGTTACTTTGTTGACTACTTTATACCTTATTTAACCATTTTGATTGCAAATAGAGGACAGATGGCTTTGTATTATGGGCAGTGGGTATTTGCAATGGCATAATGTATTTTTGTCGTAATTAATACAGGCTTGTTAAATAACAAACAGACACAGATGATATATATTAATTTTGTATACATTACTTTTTGAAACATTTCTGGCTTTCATAATTAGCTCAGATTCATCTTGTTTTTGCCAGTATGGCTTTTTCCCTAGTGTTGTAACTGTACCTTACCCTAGATGAAGTGGCAGTTAGAGCCAATTTCAAGTTTTAAATTTAAAGACTTATCCAGCCTTCTGAGTCATACTTAACTGAGAGGAAATTTATCCATAACTTTTTTTTTTTAAGATAATGTTACTTTATTTTTTTTTAAGATTATGTTACCTGTAGTTTAGTTTTGTTTTATAAGCTTTCTCGTTTTACACATATACAGTATTACAAGCTGTTATGTATCATAGGGAACTCAAGATTTTGAACTCAGGGAAATGTACATCTCTGAATAGTCCCAATTCCCTTTGTTGACTCTTAAAAACTTAGGAGCCTCATCTTACCACAGAATAATTTTTTCTTTTAAATCTGCTATTTGTCATCTAAGTGTACACTTTAAATTATTTGAATGATAACTATCACTCTAGAGATTCAGTTAATAGACTAGAGATTCAGTTAGTTCGACTCTTGACCCCACTTCATGTTTGGCTTTATTAAGATTCTAGTCGTAGAGATTGATTTACTCTTGAAATCTTCATATGATGAAACGGCTTCACTGAACCAAAGTGTATGTATTACTACAACCTAGATCTTCTGCGTACCTAAGAAGCACTTCTAAAGAAAAGTAGCCCTTGAATATCATAGAGATGGTTACTGCTATGTGATTTGCTAGTGACCTGTAGAAATTAACTTCCAATGGAATTGATTTGGTCATTGAGAGAATTGGCATCAATACATGTTGTTATTTCTTGTGCATATTTTATGATTTTTAAGGTGAATGCTTTAGTATAGAAATCAAAAATATTTTCTAAATTGTAGTTTCTCTTGACAAAATATGAATAGGTTAGCAAAATTTAGGACATCTTTAAAAAAATTTTTTTTAATGTTTATTTTTGAGAGAGAGGGCGACAGAGCATGAGTTGTGGAGGAGCAGAGAGGGAGACACAGCATCTGAAGCAGGTTCCAGGTTCTGAGCTGTCAGCACAGAGCCCGACGTGGGGCTCAAACTCACGAACTTTCGTGACCTGAGCTGAAGTCAGGCGCTTAACCAGCTGAGCCACCCAGGAGCTCCTAGGCTATTTTTAAACATAAAGCTGTGTTATTTCATTATTTTCTACCTAAATTCTGGCTTGAGACAACAGTAGATTTTGCTTTCTCTCTTTTGCTCATCCTGGGATTAATGGTTTCTTTTTAATTCTGGGTTCTTTTTTTTTTTTTTTTAATTTTTTTTTTTTAATGTTTATTTTTAAGAGAGAGAGAGAGAGCCGGGGGAGGGGAAGAGAGAGAGGGAGACACAGAATCCGAAACAGGCCCCAGGCTCTGAACTGTCAGCACAGAGCCTGACACGGAGCTCAAACTCAAGAACCACAAGTTCATGACCTGACCTGAAGTAGAAAGCTTAATCGACTGAGCCACCCAGGCGCCCCTAATGTTTGTTTTTGAGAGTGAGTGAGCAGGAGAGGGGCAGAGAGGAAGGGAGACAGAGGATCTAGAGGATCTGAAGCAGGCTCCTGTGACAATAGAGAGCCCAGTATGGGGCTCAAACTCAAGAACTATGAGATGATGACCTGAGCCGAAGTTGGATGCTTAACCAGCTAGCCACCCAGGTGCCCCTAATTCTTTGGGTTCCTTAAATCTCAGTTTGTCCTCTTTGAAGCTTTCTAGATCCCATCACTGTCTTCAGAAATCTTCTAATACTTATCTTTATCACTTATTTTCTCATTTTAAATAGTTTGGGTTTTTTCTCTCCTAGGATTATAAGTTCCATGTGGTAAGATTTTCCATTGTATTTCTGCATTTTTATTCACTTTATATATTGAATTTGACAGCGGCAAGTTAGCCTACTAGGATGTACAACTAAATTTTTTGTTCAAAAACCTTGGTGTGTTTTGTAGGCAGAGGTGAAAGACTTTGGTACCCTTGGAATTAGTAGCAAATAGTTACCTGTGTTACAGTATCTTAAATTACATGGGACCTAGCTTTAAGGAAAATGGCTCATCTTTCTAAATCAAGACTCTTGAGATGTTTTGAGGGCTCTGATTATATAAGAATTGCTATAATGAAACCAGTGAAAACTTTTGTTTATTTTATAAAGATGACACAGTGGAAAGCATTGTCTGCTTTATTGACATTTTTTTTTCCCTATTAGATGCTTTGGGTGTAATTTGAAGTTTTCACCTGAGCAAAAGGGAAATTTGTTTTACATGTTTCTCTTTCATGATTTCAAACATTCTCAGTAAAATAGATCGGGAGGTGTTCATTAACAGCTAATGCTGACTTCTTATTTTGCCAGGCACTGTGCTGAGTGCTTTATATAAATTATTTGCTATAATTATTATTTTTAATGTTTATTTTTGAGAGAGAGAGAGAGAGAGACAGAACATGAGCAGGAGAGGAGCAGAGAGAGAGAGGGAAACACAGAATCTGAAACAGCCTCTAGGCTCTGAGCTATCAGCACAGAGCCCAACGTGGGGCTTGAACTCACAAACCGTGAGGTTGTGACCTGAGCTAAAGCCGGGCGCTCAGCCAACTGAGCCACTCAGGCGCTCCATAATTCTTTTTTTTTTTTTTTTTTTTTTTGATGGTTATTTATTTTGAGAGCGCATGTAGGAGTGGGGAAGGGCAGAGAGAGAGGGAGAGAGAGAATCCCAAGCAGGCTCTGCACTGTCAGCGCAAGCCAGACACAGGGCTTGATCTGAGGAGCCGTGAGATCATGACCTGAGCTGAAATCAAGAGTCTGACACTTACCCGACTGAGCCACCCAGGCATCCCCTATTTGATGTAATTCTTAACCCACTTTATATAGGAGAGAATTAGAGGCTTAGAAAAGTAACTGCTGCAAATCACAGAAATAATAAATAGTAGAGTCAGGGCTTGACCTGGTTTGAAACCTAAAGTTTTGAAACTTTAGAGCCCTTAGTTTTAACTAGTCATCAGAAGTTAGAAACTCAGATGCTTACTTACAGGAGACTGTGCCAAATGAGAGGGTACTTACTTGTTCTGACTAAAGGAGTCTGCTGCTTGATTTAAACTCCCAGTTATTAAGCTCTTTCAAACTGTTGACATGCAGAAGTTTGGAACTAGTGTTGATGAAGCTTCCAGTTTTTTCAAGAAAAGTCAGAATGTGGACTTTTATATGAAATCTTTTAATGTTTAAATGTTGGCAACTAATTTAAATGAAAACACACTATGTACATCAAACAAAACACATGGGTTACCAGTTTTGAGAACAGTTGTACTGTATATTACACTGCTGCTCTTAAGAGGATGGATGCCCAGGGGTGCCTGGGTGGCTCAGTATATTAAGCATCTGACTCTTGATTTCGGCCCAGGTCATGATTCTGGAATCATGGAATTGAGCCCTGTGTTGGGCTTTGCGCTCAGTGTGGAGCCTGCTCAGGATTCTCTCTTTCCCTCCCTCTGTCCATCTCCCTGGCCCGGGTACTCTCTGTCCAAAAAAAGTGGGGGTGGGGGGGGGGTTAAGTGCCTTATTCCCTTCTTTTTATTTATTTATTTATTTATTTATTTTTTAGGTTTTATTCATTTAAGTAATCTCTATACCCAACTTGGGGCTCAGACTTATGACCCTGAGATCAAAGAGTCACATGTCCTTCTAACTGAGCCACCCACGGTGCCCCTGCCTGTTCCCTTCTATTTTTGATTTTTTTAAAATCCTCCCTAGATTGTTGTTCTTTTGTAAGAAGAGCGGTTTTTCTAAAGCTGTTTATGTCTGTTAACCGTATTCTGAAGTAAATAGCAATACATTAAACTTACTGTATTATAATTATGGTGAATCATCTTTGTATTATTAGAAGAGTGATGCTGTGGGGGCGCCTGGGTGGCTCAGTCAGTTGAGTGTCCGACTTCGCCTCAGGTGATGATCTCCCAGTTCGTGAGTTCGAGCCCCACGTTGGGCTCTGTGCTGACAGCTCAGAGCCTGGAGCCTGCTTCAGATTCTGTGTCTCCCTCCCTCTGCCCCTTCCCCGCTCATGCTCTGTCTCTCAAAAATGAATAAACGTTAAAAAAAAAAAAATTAAAAAAGAAAAGAGTGATCCTGTGAATTCTCATGCTTCAATTTTACTGTATTCTCTGTAGACCTGGTGATGACTGGAAAAAGACTTTAAAACTCCCTCCAAAGGATCTAAGAATCAAAACTTCGGTAAGTTGGTTGTAAAATTCAAGTGGAAAAGTGGTGTGGAAACTCTAAAAATGAGGTAGTTACTTAACAATAGGCATTGTGTATTTACTCTGAAATAGGTTGAAATGGTTGAAATTATATAGATTATATATGATGAATTGCCGAAATTTTTCACTGTTTGGAGGAATTCTATTAATACGGTAATGTGTGTCTGTATATTAAATACTGTGTTTACACGTGTGTATTTTATCTAACTTACAGAGTACTTTCAGGATTTGCAAGGCATTTTCTCAAAATTCTCTTTTGCTCCCACCGACATAGTAAGATTCAGGTTAGGTATTAACCCTGTTTAGTGGATGAGAAAAGGAAGGTTGAAAGGTTAGTTCTCTTAGCACAGTGTTCCCAGCTAGGGGTGATTTTTGTCCCTTAGGGGTCATTTAGCAGTAGCTAGAGACATTTTTGGTTAACTCAGCTGGTTAAACTCAACTGGGGGGATGCTACAGGACATCCCCTTACAACAGAGAATTTTCTGGCCCAAATGTCAATAGTGCTAAGTGTGAGAAACCTTTATTTAGGATAGGATATTTGTAGGCAGTGAGTGGGAGTTAGGGTTTGACTTCACATCTTGTGATTTGTAAAAATAACGGTATTCTACCAGTCCTCAGAAGAATATGACCGTAGGGTGGCCTTTCCCCAAAACAATTTATTTTATTCTTTAAATGGTTATGTCTTTATTTTGAGAGAGAGAGAGAGAGAGAGAGAGAGAGAGAGAGAGAGAGAGAAAATCCCAAGCAGGCTCTGCGCTGTCAGTGCTGAGCCCGACAAAGGGGCTGAATTCATGAACCTGTGAGATCATGACTTGAGCTGAAATCAAGAGTCAGCTGCTTAACCCACTGAGCTATCCAGGCACCACTCACCAAAACAATTTTCATTTTATTTTATTCTTTAAATTTAATGTTTATTCTTGAGAGAGAGAGACAGAGCATGAGTTGGGGGGTGGGGGTGCAGAGAGAGAGGAGGACACAGAATCTGAAGCAGGCTCCAGGCTCTGAGCTGTCTGCACAGGGTGTGACATGGGGCTAGAGGAACCGTGAGATCATGACCTGAGCCAAAGTCAGCCGCTTAACCAACTGAGCCACCCAGGCATCCCCACCCCAAAACAATTTTTAAATGATTTGTGTGTATGTTAAAGAGTAGTTATTTATTCTTTAGGAATTATTCTTTAGGAATACTTGAAATATAGATCGAGACAAGCAATTTGCATATATTTATATTTTAAATGGGGTAGATAAAAAATTAGTCCCTGAAACAAATTTTCTTAAGCATACTAGCTACCTAAGGAACACAGTTGTACTTTATTATTTTGTTGTTGTTTTATTTCTTTTGTTTGCCTGAGTAGGATGTGACCTCCACAAAAGGAAATGAGTTTGAAGATTACTGTTTGAAACGGGAGTTACTGATGGGAATTTTTGAAATGGGCTGGGAAAAGCCATCTCCTATTCAGGTATGTTTCTGGTTTTTATCCATATAAAATATTGTGAGTTAAGCAATCCATACTTTTTGATATGTGTGGGTGATACAGTTAACCAACACTTTTGTGTGTGTGTACACATAGGCACTTTTTCTGAACATTTGAAGGATAAGTCACAAAATCATGGCCCATTGCCTCTAAATATTTCAGTGTATATTTCCTGAGAATAGGACTTTTTTTTTTTTTAAATAAGCTCTGTGCCCAGCGTGCAGCTTAAACTCACAACCCTGAGGTGAAGAGTAACCTGTTTACCAACTGTGCCAGCCAGGCGCCCCTAGGTGCCTGTGAGTAACCGTAGTGTACTTACCTTTGGTCAGTTTAATACAGTATTTTTATCTCATCTGTCATTTGTATTCTGATTTTTAATTGACTCCAGAATATCCTTTATAGGACTTATTTTTCTTTTCTGTACAGGATGCATCCTAGGATCAGGTATATCATATTATGAAACTGTATTACATAGAGTTAGTTACATTTCTTTAACGTTTTACAGTTGCGAGCATTTCCCTAGTCTTTTTTTTTTTTTTTTTTTTTTTTTTTAACGTATAACATTCCTCATTTTGGGTTTGTCTCCTGTCTGTATGTGATGAGACTCAAGCTATGCATTCTTAGCCAGGATACTGTAGAAGTCATGTTGTAGCCTTCTCAAGCTGCCTCATTGGGAGGTATATACAGTGTCCGTCTGTTTCTCAATGGTGAATTTAATTTTGGTTACCCTCTCAAGGTGGTGCCTGATTTTTTTTTTTAAGTTTTTATTTTGAGAGAGAGAGTGTGTGCACATGCGTGAGGAGGGAAGGGACACAGAGAAGAGAGAGAGAATCCCAAGCAGGCTCCATGCTGTGAGTGTGGAGCCCAATACAGGGCTCAATCTCACTGTGAGATCATGACCTGAGCTGAAATCAAGTTGGACGCTTAACTGACTGAGCCACCCAGGCACCCCTAATTAACTGTTTTTTTCCCCCCTTCCCTTAAAACTAATAAGCAGTCTATGGGGAGCCTTTAAGACCATGCAGGTATCTTACTCTTCCATCAGAATTTCCCCTTAGTCTTAGTATCCATTGTTGATTCTTGCATACTTTAATCTTTACTCTGGTGGGTAATGATGGATTTCCAGTGGTCGTGCTCCTTGCATGTTTGGCCTTGTGAAGAAGAGCCTTCCCATATCTTCTCATGTAGCTATATGTTATCAGTGTGGACGCATGAATTTTTTTTCCCCTGGTGGTATTTTTGTGGCCAAATTGTCCCATATTTGGCTATGGTGAGCTCCTTCAAGCTGGTTTCTGTGTTTTTGTAATATCCCCCCACTCCCTCCCCCCCTGCTTTTTTTCTGATAGACTATCTTTTGGAGCAATTTTAAGTTCATAGCAATTGAGCAGAAAAGGTATTTCCCATAAACCCTGGTCCCTACTCATGCATAACCTCTCATTTTCAACATCCCTCACATGAGTGATATATTTATTATAACTAAGGAACCTCTCTTAACCTTACCTAAAGTTTGTAGTGTGTTTATAGTATGCATTAGTGTTCACTCTTGGTGGTGTACTTTGTATAGTATGCTGTACAAATGTATGCTGACATGTACCCATCATTGTAGTATCACACGTAGTAGTTTTACTGCCCTAAAAATCCTCTGTGCTCTGCCTGTCCCCTCCTCACTATCCCCTCTTTTTCCTTGAGTACTTCCTTTTTGGTATATCATGGTGTCAAGCTTATCTGCACCTCTGCTATCCCAGCCTTGGAATCAGTCATTTCTCCAGGGAACCCTCATTGTCTTGGGACAGCAGTATTAGAGACTTACATCTGAGTACTGAGTGCACCGTTTGCTCCTTGGCTCTTTAGGTGGAAATGTGTATGTGCACACACATACATGTAGGCCTAAACATGCATGTTAATTGACAGTGTTGGTTCCGGGCTGTAGTAAGGACAAACCCTGTGACAATGAGCACTTTTTCATTGAGCAAACATGTACTGAGTGACCCAGAAAATGTTAGACACTGGAGATACTGTGATGAACAAGACAGATAGGGTTCCTGCCCTCACAGCCAGGTGGATGAGACTACTAACTGTACAGATAATTTCAGTGTGCTGTGATGAGCCCTCTTCTAGTTGAAATTGTGTATATGTGTAGCCATTAAAAGAAGATGGAATGACCTGGAAGAAGTGATCCATATTCTAAGCCAGAGACACTGGGATAGCGATTGCCTAGAGATTCTAAACTTTGTGTGCCTTTGTGGACGAACTAAAGAGGTTTATTATGGTTGGAGAAAGTATCAAGATAAAGTTATGTATCATCAGACAATTTGAGTACATACATTAAAAATACTGCGGAATTTATTTTTATATAATGTAGTTCATGTTAATCCATTTTATCTACAGGGATGAAAGTTTTATGAGTCTTCTGTTACAGGGACTGTATCATTCAACTTTGTATCTCCAGTATTCAGGTGCATGGCAGGAAATGGGCCTTCTGATACTCAGTAGTATTTATTTAGAATGTTGTGAAATTACGGTTGACATGTCCACATGCAACCTTGGTCTGTAGAACTATTGAACAGCACTAGCTTTGCAGTCAGACTGTCCAGGTTGAATTCCCGACTCCCCTCCTTTCTAAGTTGATTATTTGAGGTATCTCTCTAATCATCAGTTTCCTGGCCTGTAAAATTGATATAACAGTATATATGATATATATTATAGAGTTGTTGTGAAGGTTAAGTGAGGTCATTCATGTTAGTATGCTTGGTATAGTGCCTCATAGATGTTGAATGCTCTATAATTGGTATGGGTTGTTATTCCATAGACTTGTTTTATGAACAAAGGAAATGGGGGGAGGCAGGAAGGAATAAATGCCCCTGCCTTCCTCAAAAAGAAAAAAAAAAAGACAGTGGTTCATTTAGGAGACTGAATTCTTTTTTTTTTTTTTTTTTTTAATTTTTTTTTTCAACGTTTTTTTATTTATTTTTGGGACAGAGAGAGACAGAGCATGAACGGGGGAGGGGCAGAGAGAGAGGGAGACACCGAATCGGAAACAGGCTCCAGGCTCCGAGCCATCAGCCCAGAGCCTGACGCGGGGCTCGAACTCACAGACCGCGAGATCGTGACCTGGCTGAAGTCGGACGCTTAACCGACTGCGCCACCCAGGCGCCCCATAGGAGACTAAATTCTTAATGGAGCCTTGCTGGCTCCTGTTTCCCACCTAATGCAGGGCTTGATCTCACAAACCGTGAGATCATGACCTGAGCGGAAATCAAGAGTTGGATACTAAACCAACTGAGCCACCGAGGCACCCCTAAAATTGACATTGTTGTTCGCGTCTGAGTATTAATATAACATAGAGATAGTTATCTCTCTAGCCACTTAACTAGTCTCACATCTAGCTTTCTCTGTAAAATAAAAATAAGTAATCTTCCTCACAGGGTTTTTGTGAGAATCAAATGCAATTTTTAAACAAAATATATATTTTTTAATGTTTATTTATTTTGGGGAGATAGAGTTGGGGAGGGGTATAGGGAGAGGTAGACACAGAATCTGAAGCAGGCTCCAGGCTCTGAGCTGTCAGCACAGAGCCCCACGTGGGACTCGAACCCACAAAGCATGGGATCATGACCTGGGCCGAAGTAAGACACTCAACTAACTAAGCCACCCAGGTACCCCTGTAAACAAACTATTTTGACATAGCAAAGCAGTGTACAGATATAAAGTATTATTTTAGATACCTGGGACCACCATTCCCATTGTCTTTTTCTTCACTATTGTTTTGCCTGAGAATCTGTGGAAAATACAAGATGGTCCTTAGAATTAATTCAGTTTAACAAACCATAAATATTAAGATTTTGAAACAAAGAAATTCAGAAACCCTCTAGTAAAATCTAACCTCGTGACTGGATGTCTTCTATTCATTCTGTTCTTACCTACTTTTCTCTCCTTGTTTTCCAGTTGTTTTTAAGGTGTTCTATAACACTTAGTTTTACAATGTTGTCCAGACATTTTTTCCCCAAATACAAAAGCCTTTTGGATCAGATGGGTGTCATCTGCATTTGAATCTTTTTTTAAGAGATGGTGACTTTGTTGGCTGTAAGATTATTGGACAGTGAAGCACTTAAAATTATATCCTCAAAAAAGATTGTACCCTGACAGTCTGGAACCATATATACTACAGATTGCTTCCACACATCTTTCTTTGGTGCAACCATCTGTGACTCTAGTTCTAGTTCTGAATGCTATCCCCCAGAGCTAGCATAACTATGCCTTTCTAAAGGCATAGCTTTATAGGAGCCCAGACTTCTTTGGAAGGCCTAAGAATCTACTGTTTTATTCTGCTTAGCATCGCGAAGCCTTACAGAGTCAACTCTTGAACAACAAGGGTTTGAACTGCATGGATCCACTTATACACAGATTTTTTTTCAGTATTGTAAATGTGTTTTCCTTAGAACTTCCTTAGTATTTTCTCTAGCTTACTTTATTTATTTACATATAACATACAAAATGTGTTAATTGTTTACCTTACCAATATCAGCTTCCAGTCAACGGTAGGCTGTTTGTAGTTGTAGAGGAGTCAAAAGTTATTTATACATGGATTTTTGAGTCTGCCGCGATGCAGAGGGGTGGAACGGGAGGGAGGATAACAGTGCCTGTAATTCCCTCGTTCAAGGGTCAACTATTTACTTCGAGATGGTTGAAAATGACAGCTCTTACTGCTTCCAGACCCTACGTACAACCTTTGAAGACTTTTTAGATAATGACGAAATGGCAAGTAGTCCATTATTGAGGGAAACATGGAAGTTCCTTGTTGTTGGCAACAAAATTTCTCAACTCTTTTGAGAAATTATTTTGTCAACCAGGTCTAATAAAAATTGATAGTTTATTGTTGATAGCTAGGAATTATAGCATCCTTAATCCTTTGCAAATCATTCCTTTTGCTAATGTAGATTTCTTATGACTCTAGGAATTGTTTTCCTAACTTTGCAGAAAAGTGTTTAAAAGTATTTCCTCATTGGTTACTGTGGCAAAATTGGAGTGTGTTCCTAAGTTAGAGATATTTTTGAAATTATTATCTTCCATATCTTTTTTTTTGGGTAGCACTAGATACCTATGAGAACCATTGCCATACCACCTATGTCTATGACCATACCACCCTGAACATGCCTGATCTCATCTGATTTCAGAAGCTAAGCAGGTTTGGGCCTGGTTAGTACTTGGATGGGAGAACCATTGCCATCTTCTCCACCATAGTCATAGTATCTTTTCCCCTGAGATTAATATTGTTACGGCTCCCTAGCACTAGGAGGTATAAAGAAGCAGCTACTCCAAAAGCAGCTAATTGGGCAATTTTCAGTTTTTTTAGGTAAGACACTTTTGTCAAATGCCTCTCAGTATTAGGAAATTGGAAAGTATACTGTGCTTTGGTTGTAGGCAACAGAAACCAGCTTGGGCTAACTTAAGCAAAGGGAAATTTCTTGAAAGAGTATCAGAGGAGTTCACAAGAGTGAGAAAAATCTGGAGAAACACACTTGGAATAGACCAAGAACTGAGGCAGCTGTGAAGGGCTTAGAAAGCTACAAATTGTTATAGGATGTACTTTAACAATTTAAATTCTAAGAAGGGAGCATGGAGCTGGCCTGGCTTCAGTTGAGGTCTCCTCTTTGGCTAGAGTGTCCGGTGGGGAGATGCAGTTCCTCAGATGGAAGTTAGGGTGCTACTGGGAAAGGGAAAATGAATCCTAGGGTAACCAAAACACAATGAATACTTAGTGGATAAGTCCCTAGACCTTACAGTGGAACATGGACTTGGGGAGATAAGGTGGCAAAATCAGACCTCAGATTGTAGGGTTGTCATGGGTTTTTTGATAACTTGATTGAGATACAAATCCCATATCACAGAATTCACACATTTAAAGCATATAATTCAGTGGGTTAGTATATTCACAGTTGTGCAACTGTTACTACAATCAATTTTAGAAAATTTTCATCACCTCAAAAAGAAGCTGCTTTAGCAGTCTCCCTTCATTTTCCCCTAGCCCTAACCAGCCACTAATCTTAGTGTCTCCATGGATTTGCCTGTTCCCTACATTTCATCTAGATGGAATCCTAGCATATATGGTTTTTTGTGAGTGGCTTCTTTGACTTAGCATTTTTTAGGGTTCATCCATGTTGTAACATTTATCAGTCCTTGCCTTTGTATTGCTGAATAATAATTCTGTTGTATGGCTATACTACATTCGGTTTATCAGTCGACAGGGTTTTTTTCTGCTGTTAGCTATTTTGAATAATGCTACTGTGAACATTCGTGGACACGTTTTTGTGTGGAGAGGTTTTCATTATAAAACAAAGTACCTAACTTGAAAGGATATAAATAATATAAAGTATCTGAGTGCCGGGCACACAGTAAGTTTTTAAAGTTTTTTGTTTCGTTCCTTCTTTCTTTTCTCCCTGGTAGCTCCCATGATTTCCTCTTGGGTTTCAAAGCTGTCTGAACCTGACTTGAATTCTCTTTCTTCATATTACCTAATCTTCCTAGGAAACAGTGGTGAGACGGTGTGGATGTATTGAATTCCCTGCTTGCTAATCATAATGGTTACCATATGGGGCATATATATCTGTATCTTAAAGACTAGTTTACTTGGTTTAAAAAACAAAAAAACTTTAAACAGTTCCTGTAGACTATAAGCCCTTATCAGGGAGTGCAGGGGAACAGAAGTCTGTGCCTTAATCCAAGTTAAAAGGTGAACCCAAAATGGGAATTAGGATACCCCTAAGCTAATGCTGACCTGCGTCACTTTATTAAAAGTTTTATTCTTTTAAAGAACCTGACTCCAGGGCTGCTTGGGTGGCTTGGGTCAGTTAAGTGTCCAACTCTTGATCTCAGCTCAGGTCTTGATCTTAGGGTCGTGAATTCAAGCTCCGTGTTGGGCTCAGGGCTGGGTGTGAAGCCTGCTTAAACAAATAAAATAATAAAGAAAAATAAAGAACCTGACTCAGGATGTCACTGGGAGACCCTTTTATCCTGCTCTAGAACTGAGTAGTGTGCACGTAGCCTATTTAAAAACTGTAGAAGATAGGGCACCTCACTGGCTCAGTTGGAGAGCATGCATCTCTTGATTTCAGGGTTGTGAGTTCGAGCCCCATATTGGGGGTAGAGGTTACTTAAATAAATAAATTAAACAAACAAACAAACAAATAAATAAATAAAATGAACCGTGGAGGTAATAGGCCTTCAGAGCAACTGAAGATTAACAGAGTTGACTCAAAGTAGGAGGAGATTAAGACCAAAGAGTCAAAGCCAAGGATTTTTCTTTGACCTGCTTTACTGTGATAAGCAGAGTGCTTAATGCTGATTGTAGGAAGAGAGGGTAACAGAGTATTGTCATTGGACCATTTTTTACGTTGTTTTGGCAGCTATGTTTCTTTTTCTGATAATATGGAACCCATCTGACTCCTGTGATGGGTTCTAGGTAGAATGAGTACCACGGTGGAAAAAAATGCAAGTAATGATGTTTATTACTTAAATGTTTGTATAATAACTTTAAAGTGCTAGAGATACTTCTTTTGGTTATTAGCTCAGGCATAGAAACTGTTAAAGTGGTAATAAATCTCTTTCCTAATTTATTTTCCTAATTTTTTGGTTTTAGAAATTAAAATTTTTAGTTTTAGAAATGGAAGTGTTCTGCTTCCTCCCTGTTGATACCTATTCTCATTTTTAAATTTCTCTCTGTATATGAATATTTAATTTTCAGTAATTTTGGGGAGGCCTTTGCTATTTAGGTGATTTGTCCAAATAGGAAATGTTATCTTTACAAAATACACTTGACACAGTAAGCTAAATGTGAAAGTGAAAAGTCAGTCTCTGATGTGACCATCGATGGAGATAACTGGAATAGAATTGGGCCTCCAGTTGAGCACGCTTCAGGACAGAGAAGTTGCATGTGAAAACATTGACATTGACATTGTGAACTTATGTAATAAAATCAAATAGGAACTAAAGTTACACTTTCTAGCTGATAACTATTTTTTGCAAGGATGGGCTGCCCAAGGCACAATTTTTCATTGTGTTTAAATTTAAATTGGCTTCCTAGTCTCAAAACGTACAGTCTTACCTTTGTATTCTTTGTATCACCTCTTCTCCAGTTTTTAATTGTGAGATGTCCTTTGCTTTTTTTGTTTATTCAAGTCTTATTTGTGTGTCAGCCCAGGTTCCTCCTTTTCATTTGTTGTTTTCTTTGTTTAGATGCCCAGATTCCTTAGGCATACACATTCTTGCACGTACAAATTCACATACACAGTTTGTATTACATTGGGATACAGTTTATACTGTACGCAGTTCTGATCAGTATTGGTTGGCAATGTTGATGACGTTGGCTGGTAATTTACCTCTGCCTATTCTTGTAAAATGCAAATGTGAGACACTTTAAAGTTGTACCAAAGAGGTATACCTTCAGTGCATTTAAAGAATAATTTCCTTATTTATTGTTTTTATTCATGAGTAATTTTCATTTTCTTGTCTCTTAGGAGGAGAGCATTCCCATTGCTTTATCTGGTAGGGATATCTTAGCTAGAGCAAAAAATGGAACAGGCAAGAGCGGTGCCTACCTCATTCCCTTACTTGAACGGCTAGACCTGAAGAAGGACAATATACAAGGTTAGTTTTTTTTTTGTTTTGTTTTGTTTTTTTAAGTTTATTTATTTATTTTGAGAGAGAGCACAAGCTGGGGAGGAACAGAGAGGGAGAAAGAGCGAATCCCAAGCAGGCTCTGCACTGCCAGCGCACAGCCCAATGAGGGGCTCAAAACTCATGAAGTGTGAGATCATGACAGCGGAAATCAAGAGCTGGAGGCTCAACTGACTGAGCCACCCAGGTGTCCCAGTTAGTTGTTTGTTTAAGCTAAAAATTGCAGTTTGCACCTTGGAGCTATGTGGAAAATGTTACCATCTTTTTTTTAGTCAGAATTTATATAATCTGGAGTTAGTATTTACCTATCCTTTCACAGCTTGGGGCCCAGTAGTCTTACAAAATATCCAGCTTTTGGAAAGAGTTCTAGTTTTCAGAAGAGTTTTACATATTACACGGTTTTGATAACATTCCAGTGAAATAGGCAAAATAAGCATTATTGCCTTATAGATAGGAAAGCTAAGATCATGAGAAGTTATCTGACATTGCTACTTAGAAATTATGGAACTGAGTTGTTTCTTGTGGCACCTGTGTGTCTGCAAGAGCTCATGAACTTTTTCTTCTGTATAAAGCCTTGTGGTTTGGGAATTTTAAGAGCTTAGGAAGTAGAGAAGAAAGAAATTTCCATAGTTGTACGCAGAGCGAGCTAATAGAGTTAATTTTTTTTTTAAGTTTATTTTTAAGAGAAACAGAACGCAAGTGGGGGAGGGGCAGAGAGAGATGGAGACACAGAATCCAAACCAGGCTCCAGGCTCTGAGCTGTCAGCACAGAGCTGGATGCAGGACTCGAATTTACAAGCCATGAGATGATGACGCGAGCCGAAGTCAGACACTCCACCAACTGAGCCACCCAGGCATCCCATAATTTTTGACCTCTAAAGCTTTATCTTAAATTTTCATCAATTGGTCTTGATCTATAATGATCATTTCTCCCATTTTCCCTTTACCTACTTTCATGTGATTCAAATGGAACCTGGGCAGCAAGAGTTTTCTATTCAGGTGTTTAGTGAATCTTTTGGTGAAAAATTAATAAACTTTGAGCTAGTTTTTACCAACTCAAAGAACCCTTTAAAGGTTTGTAACTAAGGAGTACCAGGTTTATATAGCAGTGCTGCTGAGGAAAAGTCTGAATCTGCAATACTGTAATAGGTGGGTTTTTTTGGTTGGTTTTTTTTGTTTTGTTTTTTGTTTGTTTTTTTGGTAAAGGAAATTTACTTACTTGACTTTTCAGAATCAGGCCTATTATGATTCAATTTTCTAAAATGTCCTGAGTATCTAGATTGCAAGGGGCAGTATTTCTGTAGCTTATTAAAAACTCTTAAAATATGTTTTCTTTTTTTCTGTTTTCCAGCAATGGTGATTGTTCCCACTAGAGAACTTGCTCTACAGGTCAGTCAAATTTGCATCCAGGTCAGCAAACACATGGGAGGGGCCAAAGTGATGGCAACCACAGGAGGAACCAATTTACGGGATGACATAATGAGGCTTGATGACACAGGTAGGAAATGATGGCTCTAAGGTGGCCTGGCTCTAAGTGGAATTACAGACACAGGTGTTTCCTTTTAAACTTACTAAAAATTGTTTTTGAGAATTAAGGACCAGAAACATTGCAGTAGAAAAATGAGTAAAGGAAATGACCATTTCATTCGAGAAAAAAGACAAATTGATATTAATGGGAAGGATATTCAGCCTTCCTGGTAATTTTTTTTAATGTAAATGAAAACAGCAATTTGATACCATGCCTATCCAATTGGCAAGACTAAGAAATAGTAGTAACCAATAATAAAAGTTTGAGAAGAAACAGGCTATCTTGTAGCATGGGGGTATAAATTGATACAATGTTTATGGTGAGCAGTTTGTCATTATGTTTTGAAATTGGGAGTGTATATATATTTATATATTCAAGAATCTTCCCTGAAGAAATAGGCAGATGCAGGGTCAGGTTAGTGCAGTATGGTTTGTAGTACTAAAAAAATTGGAACATCCTAAACGTTAGTGGAGATTGGCTAAATACATCGGGGTGTAGTCTGAATGGAATTCCCCAAAGCTGTTAAAAAATTAAGCTGAACTGTATTCATTTTCATTAAGAGTTCTCCAGGATACATCATTACGTGAAAAAAGATAACAAAACACCAAGCATGAAATTAACTTATATAAAATTATACATAAAGTTTGAGTCAGAATCTTATATATGGTTGTCATCTGGTAAATTACTTACCATGTGCTTCATACTGCACAATTACTTAAAACGATTGTCTCATTTCATCTTTGTAATATCTTCTGAAGGCCATTCCTCTAGATTAGAGGGAAGCAACTGTATCAAAAGCCTGGTATGCCTTTGTTATTCACTGGGGATTGTTTTAATACAAGTATGCCCCTTATTTGGAGCAGGTGATTTGGGAATCTGTTAGCTCACCCCACGTAGAAGTGAAACAAGTATTTTCTGGCCAACCAAAGATGAAATGAAAATCCATCTCCTAAAACACATCTTTGCCTGTTTGTATTATTCCAACCTTTACAACAGTGTTTCTGATAAAATATGTATGATGAATCTTTATTGTATCCTGTTTGCCTAAGCTAAAATTAATGAGAATACATATTTTCTAATTTTGTGTAGTGCATGTGGTGATAGCTACCCCTGGAAGAATCCTGGATCTTATCAAGAAAGGAGTAGCAAAAGTTGATCATGTCCAGATGATAGTGTTGGATGAGGTAATGTCTCTTTATTTGGAAAGTATTATTTTGTGCTTTGTTTAGAACTGTCAGTGAATGAAGCAAAAGCTCTTTGTGTTTGTGAACCTTTAATAAATGCATGACTCTTGTCAATTCAAACTAATTTGCTTATAAAACCCATTTAACTTTTTAAAGGCAATAGGTGATAGGTATTTATAGGAAAAGTTCAGCCTTGGGTGTTTTTCTTAGGGATGCCAGATAGTTTGTAAGTTTTGTTTTTATTTTTCAAGAAAAGTAATTGTTGAATACCTTAAAGCCAAATTCATTCTAAGTCTCTTTCCAATCAGTAATACGTCTTAAAAGACATGTAATGTCTCTCACCCCTCGTTTAGTATGTCTTCTTTTTTTTCTTTCTTTTTCTTTCTCTTTCTTTCTTTCTCTTTCTTTCTTTCTTTCTCTTTCTTTTTCTTTCTTTCTTTCTTTCTTTCTTTCCTTTCTTCCCTTTCTTTCTTTTCTTTCTTTCTTTCTTTCTTTCTTTCTTTCTTTCTTTCTTTCTTTCTTTCAAGTTTATCTATTTTGAGAAAGAGCAAGCGAGAGTCCCAAGCAGGCTCCGTGCAGGGCTCAATCTCACGAACCGTGAGATCAGTCAAGATGCTTAACTGACTGAACTACCCAGATGCCCCTAGTATGTCCTTTGTACTGTTTGGTTTTTCATCTCCAGTATATGTGTTATCTCACCAGGTTGTAAGTGCCTTTTAAGAACTTACTCTGGCTCTGCATTTGTGGGATCTGGCAGTGTTTTTGTATATAAAGTCTATGGGTGTTAATGTTTTTGAAATAAAGTTGCTTTCCTATTTGATTTGTGTCTTAGATAACTAGATCAGGTGATTGTAGTCTATCAGACAGGTTTTTTTTATCTTTGAGTAAGGAGAGAGAATGTTTATTAATGACTATTGGCTAGCAATAAGTACTGAACATGTTTCTTCATTTACTTTTTACGCCGACCCTGTAAGGTAGGTATCCTATAAAGTAGTTAACAGTAAGTGAAATTTCTAATTTTAAAGTTGTGGACTGAAGTATTGGGTGTAAATAACCTGCCAACATAGCTAAAAAGTCAGAGAGACTAGATTTCAACTCAGGTAATTTGACTCTGCAGATTGTACTCTCAGCCATGTACTGTCTCTCATGGAAATCCCATTAAAATTCTGTTATGGGGGACGCTTCGGTGGCTCAGCATCTGACTTTTGATTTTGGCTTAAGTCATGACCTCACAGACAGCCCCAAGTGGGGCTCTGCACTGAGCACGGAGCCCGCTTGGGATTCTCTTGCTGCCCCTCCCACGCATGCACATTTTTCTCTCTCACTGTCTCTCAAACTAAATTAAAATTCTGTTCTAGGATTTTTTTTTGCCTATCTAGAATATGGTATTATAGATTATCCGCCTTCTGAATCCCTGGGACTGTGTCTTGGTGCCATCGGACTGGATGATGTTACAGAACTTACTGTTTTACAACCAGGAGTATTACATGAATGCTCTTGGATGATGCCTTACTAACCAAAGACCTTAAACACTAATTGTTTTTAAAATTGTCTTTTCTTTGTACTGCAGGCAGATAAGTTGCTGTCACAGGATTTTGTGCAGATAATGGAGGATATTATTCTCACGCTACCTAAAAACAGACAGATTTTATTATACTCCGCTACTTTTCCTCTTAGTGTACAGAAGTTCATGGTGAGTATAAATCTACATGGAAGCAGTGCCGTTCTGTTGCCCACAAGTATACCTTTATTCATAATTACATCCTGTAATCAGTCTCTACGTTATGCTGATTGTTTCAAGTTGTTGGCTTTTTCGTCAGCTGATCAGTTAAGATTTGTTGTGCATAAATTAACTTATTTTTTTAGTTGTAATAGTAATTTGATGAAATTATTCACTTAGCGTTTGGTGTCAGGCTGACATATAATCATTGATACTGGATAAATTGATTATAGTGTGATCCTATATACAAAGCACAAAATAGGAACTTAGCTACATATCTGAATGTTAGATCTTCCATTATATGGTGACTTGTTTCCATCATAGATTATGTATACTTTGAAGAGAAGAGATCTGCATCCCTTTAAAGCGATAGTTTTATCAGAAAATTGTAGGATATATTTTGAGTTCAGAGATACACTCTGCTTTCATTGAATTATATGACTCTTCTTTTTTTCAGAATTCCCATTTGCAGAAACCCTATGAGATTAACCTGATGGAGGAACTAACTTTGAAG
Source organism: Panthera leo (assembly GCF_018350215.1). Taxonomy (NCBI): domain Eukaryota; kingdom Metazoa; phylum Chordata; class Mammalia; order Carnivora; family Felidae; genus Panthera; species Panthera leo. Next base: position 16,361,097 of record NC_056688.1, on the reverse strand, counting down.
GGAGTAACCCAGTACTATGCCTATGTAACTGAGCGCCAAAAAGTACACTGCCTCAACACACTTTTCTCCAGGGTAAGTAATGGGCTTCAGCTACTGAATATTATAACCCCAATTAAACAGTTGTGTCCGTTTTTCCTACCATTTTCAGTGTAAAAAACAGTCCACAGCTTTTTCTTAAAAGGTAGCTTGGGTTGTTGATCTGAAGGTACGTTTAATTAAATCCTAAAATAATTTGACCTTGATTTTATAGTTGCTCTTCATTATCTGCATATTCTGTATTTGCAAATTTGGCTGCTCCCCAAAATTTATTTGTAACTTGTGATCAATACGCACGTGCTACTGAAGTCATTTGTGGATACTAGTAGTACAATGGAAAATAACAGCAGTTGTGCATAATCCCAACTGAGATTGAACAAGGTGACACACTGCCTTCTTATTTCAGCTCTCATACTTGTCTTTCTTGTAGTCTGTGCCACATTAATGCCACATTTTTTGCATTTTAATGCTTTGTTTTGGTTTTTGTTTATTTCATGGTTTTATTTATTAATTTATGTTTTAACATTTATTTATTTTTGAGACAGAGGGAGACAGAGCATGAACGGGGGAGGGTCAGAGAGAGAGGGAGACACAGAATCTGAAACAGGCTCCAGGCTCTGAGCTGTCAGCACAGAGCCCGACGCGGGGCCTGAACTCACAAACCGCGAGATCATGACCTGAGCCGAAGTCGGACGCTTAACCGACTGAGCCACCCAGGCGCCCCTATTTCACGGTTTTAAATGGCTCCTAAGCTTAGTGCTCTCCGTCTCTCCTAAGCACAAGAAGACTGATGTGCCTTGCAGAGAAAATGTGTATTGGATAAACTCTTTACAGCCAGGCAGGAGTTACACTGTTGGCCATGAGTAAATAAGGGGTCTTTGAATAGCAACACACATAAGATTATCTGTTGATGGATTGGTGAAAAAGATGTGACTAGAGGCTCACAGGAACCTAATCCTTTATCTCTCCTGGGAGCAGTGGTTTTGTATTCACGTGTTCAGTATTTTTTGTTTTTTTTCACATATCCAGTGTTTGTGGCAACTTTATAGAACATAATTACTGCATATAATGAGAATTGAATGTGTTTTAGTCTTGATGATTTTTACAATTTTGCATCTCTCTTGTGTCATGAGATTCTAAGTCTTAGACCGTATTTTTAACATCTATCGGTCACTATCTTCAAGATTTGGCAAAGTAAGATGAAGGTTTTTGTTTTTCTTTCTCGTATCTTTTTTTTTTTTCCCTTTAGCTTCAGATAAACCAGTCGATCATTTTCTGTAACTCCTCTCAGCGAGTTGAATTGCTAGCCAAGAAGATTTCTCAACTGGGTTATTCTTGCTTCTATATCCATGCTAAAATGAGGCAGGTGAGTATAAAACTAGAACTTGTGTGCGGATTTTAAAAATCTTTTTCTAAGTATTTCTTGGATTCTGTTTTTTGTTTTAATGCTCCTCCATATGTCCTAAACATAAGAATGAATTATTCCTTAGTAAGCAAGGGACCTTTCATTGTGACCTCCGTGGTTCAGTTTTCTGGCTATAAAACATGGTATACACACTCTTCCCTCACAAGGTTGTTAGGAAGATGGAGATAGTTTATAAATGAGTAACTATTGTAAACTATTGAGCATGATACAAATAGGAGATTTTACTCCCTTTCCCAGGTAATGCAGATTTGCACTGTTTAATACAGTAACCACTAGTCACATGTGGCAATTAAAGGAGTTAAAATTAAAGTTTAAAATTTAGTTCCTCTGTCACACTAGCCACATTTTAAGTGCCGTGTTACATGTGACTAGCAACTACAGTTTTAGAAAGTACAGATAGAGAACACTTCCATCAGTGCAGAAGGTTCTATTGGATAACACTGCTGTAGATTTTTAATTTATGTACCTCAGCCCTTATGTTTTTCTTCACTGTTTGCCTTAAGGGCACAATCTCTAAATTTTAGAACTAAATCAAGAGTTTAAGAAACGCAGAACTATAAAAATAAGATTTTTGTGTGTGTGCTAATTAAACATTGTGAAATTTTGTGAAAGAGAGCAGTTCCTGTAGACTAACAGATTAAGAGCTTAAGTTAATCAGCACACATACGGTTTTCAAAGCAGCTTGAAAATGGATCAGATATCATCATGTGGACCCTAATATTAGAAATTGTCACAGGAAATGAATGTATTAAGGTGTAGAGAATATTTCCAACTGGAAGAATGTTGCTTTGAATGAAAGGAAAGATGAGTTTGCCAGATGATAGATTTCACTTTTTTTAGAGTCATTATGTATGTGTTTTCATTTTTGTATTTTAATTGAAAAGTAAATTTTTGTTTTTGCATACAGGTAACTCAAAAGACAAGTAGTAGATGTTTAGATCAAGCCAAACTTCTGTCATTTTCTGTTTGAAACATTGAAAAAATAGATAACACAAAAACATGGTGAAAATTGTTGCTTAAAACCCAGCAAAAAAAGATAAAAAATACCCTTAAGAGTTAAGATAAATGGTACATGAAGATACGTATTAAAATATGTTTTAGTCGCTTATTAATTCCCGTGGGAAACTAATGTATGGTTAACTTTTTTATCCTTTGTTTTTAACTTATGGGTTTTGAATTGGCTCCTCTCTCATTTGTGTAAATTTCGGGTATACTAAACTGTTTGGATAGGAGAAATTAATGATAGGAAAATTAGGGTTATGTGTATGAGATTTAAACAAACTAAGTGCATTACTTTGTTCCTAGGAACATCGAAATCGTGTATTTCATGATTTCCGAAATGGCTTATGCCGCAATCTTGTTTGCACTGGTAAGTATTTCCGTATTTATCCCTTGGTTTTCTCTTTAGTTCTGCTCTGCTTTCTCTATCCATATCTTCCATCAGAGTCTGTGACAGAGTTCAGCTCACCCTAATACTATTTCTGGAATTTCTGAAGTTGAAATGAGCTTAATTCCTGAAACTAGTTTCCATATCTGAAACTGCAGAACACTTGTTGGCGCTCATACCTCATCTCTGTCTTTTAAACAGCTGTGGAATTTGTGTGTTTTCTGAATAACCTTAGCATACAGGAATGAGATGTATGTAGTACACGCAAAATAAATTAACATTAAGAAACTATGTTTTGGAAATTATTTACTGTGGTCTCTTAATTTTTTTGCCAGAAACAGACTAGTCTATATTTTGGTGTGTATTTAGTGTACTGAACTTCAACTCGGGAGCCAGGTGGACATTCAGAACAGACAATGAGTATCCTTCCATCTCTACACTGGAAGTACAATCTTAGCATTGGTATGAGATTAATCATCTAAACTAGGCTTCTGGGTAGAGAAGAATCTGGATTTAAAAAAAAATTTGTTTTTAGTGTTTAATTTTGAGAGAGAGAGACAGCAGGGGAGGGGCAGACAGAGAGGGAGACACAGAATCTGGAGCAGGCTCCAGGCTCCGAGCTATCAGCACAGAACCTGATGTGGAGCCTGAACCCACAAATCAGGCGGCCCAAGGATTTTTTTCTGTAATTGAGGTACACATACACAGAGAAATACAATAATTGTAAGGATATCATTCAGTGACTTTTTTTACATATAAAAAAATTTTTTTAATGTTTATTTATTTTAGAGACAGAGCACAAGTGAGGGAGGGGCAGAGAGAGCCAGAGACAGAATCGGAAGCAGGCTGCAGGCTCTGAGCTGTCAGCACAGAGCCCGATGTGGGGCTTGAACCCAAGAACCACGAAATCATGATCTGAGCCGCAGTCAGACACTCAACCGACTGAGCCATCCAGGCACCCCTCAGTGACTTTTTGCATATGTATACACCCATACAACTATCATCCAGATCAAAATGTAGAGTAGTTCACAATTTGAATTTGTTAAAATGCTGCTCTAGAAATAAACTCCAAATTTTTACTAACGGAATATTGAATTTGCTAATCTACAAGAACCAAAAAAAGACTATCAGGTATCCTTGGTGCTTCCACTTTACCTTTTTCTGTCTTCTATCTAACAATACAACTGTGAATTAATACATGTATGTTTACTTTATCAGCAGTTCTAACCTTTATATTGAAATAAATGGAAAGGATATTAGACTTCCAGAATTTTTATTTTTATTTAAAAAAATTTTTTAATGTTGGTTTGTTTTTGAGAGAGAGAAAGAGAGCGTGAGCAGGGGAGGGGCAGAGAGAGAGGCTGACACAAAATTGAAGCATAGACTTTTAGAATTTTAAGATTAGGGTTCAAGTCCTACCCTTTTTAACCTGTAATCATACGACCTTGGACAAGTCATGCTTTTCTTTTATGCCTTTTTTTTAATCTGTAAAATGAGAATGCTTTAAACCAATTCTGAACAAATATGTGTTTTGTTTATTCAAAAATAGTTTTTGATATTCAACCAATATTCTGCCAGGTATTTAGTTAGTTGGTGCTGGAAAAATATTAACTCCTCAGTTTTATGTATATTTTACCATAATTAAAAATTTTCAGATATATACACACATACTCCCTGCCCTTGGGGAACCTATAATGTAGAAAAGGAACTAGTTCATTGATGAAATGTTGAGAGTTGTTAAGCAAATTCAGCATGTGCAGACAGAAAACAGAAGAGTGTTTAATGTCATTAAATGAGTACTGAATAACGTATGTGTACAAAGTGTATAAATACATGCGAAGTATCACTCTTTATTTCAAGGACCAATGGTTTAATCAGAGATAAAAAAGATAAACAACCTTGAGAGTCTAAAGCAGGCCCTGCAACCTTTTTCTTTAAAGTGCCAGATAGTAGGTATTTTAGACCTCGTATACCATAAGGTCTCTGAAACAAGTTACTCAGCTCTGCCATTCTAGCTTAAAAACACCCTTAAACAGCACATAAACACACAGGCATGGTCCTGTGGCAGTAAAACTTTATTTTTTTTATTTTTTTATTTTTTTTTTAATTTATTTTTGAGACAGAGACAGAGCATGAATGGGGGAGGGGCAGAGAGAGAGGGAGACACAGAATCGGAAGCAGGCTCCAGGCCATCAGCCCAGAGCCCGACCAGTAAAACTTTATTAAAACAGCCTTCGGGTTGGGTCTACAAGGGGGTAAAGGTAATTTGCAAATGTGAGGTGTGTGTAGGAAAAAAGTCCTAAATTTTCACAGGAAAGGAAATTAATTAGCTGTGGTGATCTGAGAAGAGCTGGAATTTTAACTGGCTTCGTAAACTGTTTAAGTTTTAGACTTGAATAAGGAGTTTTCAGTTAGGGGACTGGTATAAAACATGATCCATAGAGGGCTTCAAGAACATGCATTTAAGGAAAGATAAGTGGATGAATTTCATGGAGGGGGTTTGAGGACACGTGTTAGAGAAGTATATGAGGATCAACACGTGTAGGGTGGAGGACCTTGTATGTCAATCTTGCATTTTATCCAGAGGCAAATTAATGAGTTACAAATTCAAAGCGGTGTTTTGGAAACAGTAGTCACCATTGTGGATTATTTTGGAGTGTGGAACTGATAGAAGCCCTAAAACCTAGTTATTAGTCTATTGTAATTGTTTCTACTTGTAGTTTTCATAGCCTAAATTAGCGTAGTAATTGGGGAACTAGAAAAGAGAAGGTGTGGCCTTGGCGCTAACCTCAGACTTGTAAATCACTTAGAATGAGATGAATGAATTCTAAAAGTGTAAGGAATTACTCGTAGTGGCTTATCTCTTCTTTTCACAGTATTCTTGGTTAATCTATTTTGATCTTGGATTGAATACTAAAAATTACTGGTTACTCCTGAGACTCATTTATAATGAGTTTGTAGCTTAACAGTCATTCTGATCTCTTCCTGCATTTGCAGTTACTTTACACCATTTCAAAAAAAAATTTATGGGACTTAGGAAAAGGTAACTTGGCTAGCAGAAAATTATTTATGATAATGTGCAGTAAAGATAATGCTAGTAATTTGCAAGTACATTTAAAATACCTAATGAATTAAAACTTAGGTTGCACTAGAAAGACATCTTAAAGAGTATTGTGGTACCAAGAAACATGCTTAAATTGAAAGATATAATGGAGATTCTCTCTTTCTTTTTTAAGATTTGTTTACCCGAGGTATTGATATACAAGCTGTGAATGTGGTAATAAACTTTGACTTCCCAAAGCTGGCAGAGACCTATCTCCATCGTATTGGAAGATCAGGTGAGGAAAAGGAAGATGTTCTTCTTCTTTTTTTAATGTTTATTTATTTTTGAGACAGAGAGAGACAGAGTATGAACAGGGGAGGGTCAGAGAGAGAGGGGGACACAGAATCCGAAACAGGCTCCTGGCTCCGAGCTGTCAGCACAGAGCCCAATGCGGGGCTCGAACCCACGGACCGCGAGATCGTGACCTGGGCCGAAGTCGGACGCTCAACCGACTGAGCCACCCAGGCACCCCAGGAAGATGTTCTTCATGGAAGTGTTTTGAGAAGTGTAATCACTAAATTCTGTTCTTTTGTGAAATAGAGTATACTAGCAGTGAGAACAGTGAATTAAAACTAATTTAGTTGTTTGATATTTAAAACTGATTTCTATTCTAGAGCATTTAAGAAAAGTTAAAATAACTTTATATATGCTTAAGGTGAGGGAAAATTTAAGCACATATATATATATATATGTGTGTGTGTGTATAAAGCATGACAGGCATGCTTTTCTCAGGTGGTGCAAACTACTGTTGATGTTTTGTGGCAACTTTTGACATAAATGAGCATCTGTTTTGTCATTTGAAAAAGGTAAATGAGGGTACTACTTAGGGCGTGAAACAAAGTTGTAATGTGTGTATGAGACCATAAGTGGTTTCGTACACTCACAGTGGCAGTGAACAAAAACAGTCCTGTATGGTTTTGCCACTAATAGACTTGCGTGCACACATCGATTCTCATATTTAACTCATTTTTATTAAAAACTGTTTTTCTTTAGGTCGCTTTGGTCATCTTGGCTTAGCCATCAACTTGATCACATATGATGATCGCTTCAACCTGAAAAGTATTGAGGAGCAGCTGGGAACAGAAATTAAACCGATCCCAAGCAACATTGACAAGAGTCTGTATGTGGCAGAATACCATAGCGAGCCCGTAGAAGATGAGAAACCTTAACAAGCATGTGCGTACCTGACAGAACAGTAGCTAAGTGAGTGTAATGTTTAAAGAAAAGAAAGAAACCAAAATCCTCTTTCCTGGGGAAAATCTCATGTGGCGCTACATATAAAAGCGATGATAGAGTAAAACACCGGTTGGCATAAATAAATGAACTGGGACCTGTTGCTTGGGTGAGGTTGTGGTCTCATTAGAGAATCTGTAAATGCTGTTCTCAAATGCAGTCTTCCTGTATAATGTGATATATGAGGAGTACTTAAGACAAATCCATACTTCCAAAATAATGAAAGCAAAGAATCTTTTTTAGCGGTTTGAATATGAAAATATTTCTTGTCTTTCCTTTATCACTCAGTCATCTCTCTGTTGTTAGCATCACTCTTAATTTCTACTGGCCACCTTAATAAATCGGGTTAAAATTTTTTTTTTTTTAAGTTTATTTTTGAGAGAGAGTGTGTGCATGTGAGCAGGGGAGGGGCAGAGAGAGAGGGAGACCCAGAATCTGAGGCAGGCTCCAGGCTGTCAGCACGGAGCCCGACATGGGGCTCGAACTCATGAACCGAGTGAGATCATGACCTGGCCCTAAGTTGGCCGCTTAACTCACTGAGCCACCCGGGCAAGGCACCTCCTTAATAAATCAGGTTAAATTACCCTACACTGCCTCATTGCCAAATGTGTAATCAGGCTGTGAGGATAATTGTCTTTTTTTTTAACTGCCCACTCTGGTTTCCTGCACCATTTCATTTCATTGTTTGATGACTATCAACTATCAGGCTCTAATACTGATGCTCAAAAGAAAGCTCAACATAAAGGAATATAGGCTATTTTGCAGGGTTTTTTTTGTAAGGAAAATCTGATTTGAGAGATGATTGTTTCCAAATTAGCAATAAACCTTTTACCTGTTATTTTTAAGTTTCTAAGATCCTCTCTTCGCTTTAGTCTTTCCCCTCCCCTCCTTAATTGGAATGTCAAACACAAAGCCCTCAGGCAAACCTAAAAGTAGGCAATGTTTGCTGGTGTATTGGTAGGCTGTTGAGTTCGTGGAAGGTTAAAAAAAAAAAAAAAAAAAATTCTTGATTTTATTTGTTTTGGATACCAGAACTTTCAGGCTCTCATTCTATCTCTGGGATGCCTAGCAGAAATTCCTTCATCCTAAATGGATTCTGTGGGAGGCATAGACTCAGTAGAAGCTACTAAGAGCATTTGGGATGGAGATTGTGAAAAAGTAGGTACCCTAGTTCGTTGCTTTCACAAAAGTTAATTTTAGGTTTCTTCCTTCTTTCTTTAGGCTTTGACAAACTACAGAAGGCTCGTTTGGATCTGTGACACATCGTTTGGGGGGGATGCTCTTCTCTTTGTGGGTTTTTCATCTTCTTTTATTTTGGAACTATGAAGACTTAAAAGAGCTCAGACATTTTTTCTTTTTTTAACTGGTGAAGAGAAAAAGCTGAAAAGAAGGAATTTACCTTTTTTGTTCCACTTGTTTGCACTGTGTGCTGACTGAACATTAGTTGCACTAACTGCTGGTTTTTAAAAAATGTTTTCTGGGGAAGGGGGACAAGGAAGGAGGAGAAAGAAGAGAAGGGGAGAAACCCTAAAAAGAGAAGAATCTTGATGAACACACAAGCTTGTCTACAATTTCAAAATTCTCCAACAGCTGACTCTTGAGTGCATTTCAACTTCTCCCTAATTACTCATCCGTTTTTTAAGCCTGAAGAGCTTATTACTTATTTGTGCGAAGTGCCTTATGCTATGAGACCATTCAGAGTATCATCTTTTAGACACAGCCCAAGGAATCAACATAGTAATTCTTTGCTTTTTTTCTTTTTTCTTTTTCCTATCTTTTAAAAATTTTTTGTCTTTTCATTTTGGTTTCAAGTTGAAGTCTCTCCCTTCCCTTTTTACCCAGTACTCAAGCCCAGGGCTGGAAGATGAAACATATTAGTAATGTCAAACACCATTTTCTTTACGTTTATGTGGAGGAGTTGATATGCAACTGCAGTTCATCCGCACTGTAAATACATGTATTTAAAAAAAAAAAAACAATCCCAAGTACAAATTTCTTCTGGGCTGAGTAGATTCCAACATCATCGCTCCCAAAGGAAAGAGCAGTCTATCATTGCAGGAGCCATATGACACGCCTTTGTGCTCTATAGCAGAACACTAAAGACTGGTTTACATACGCTTCCATTAGCAGTTATGGCACTTGATGTGTAGACATGTCAGAGCCTTGACCCTCTTTCCTCCGTGGCAGAGCGTGTCCCATAGAAAATTGGGTGTGTATACTTGTATAAACTTTGTAAATAAGTTTTTTTCTGGGTTCATATATATATATACATATATATATATTTTTTTTTTGGATGAAGGTTGCTGGGATTAAGGGGATTAGAGTGATTATGGGAGCAGCTAAAGATGAGAGGGGCTCAGTTTTCCGCAACACTAAATTCTAAAAAGTACTTTTGGCCTCTTGCTGTAGAGAGCAGACCTCTGTGGGGACCCTGTGTTGGAAGAGGGACCCAGAAGTCTGGGATTCACTGTTTGCTGCCACACTGTATCATCTGATACCTTTGGAGAACACCTGCGAGAGAGAGCAAGGAAACTTCAGAAACCTCTGATTCAGGATGCTAGTTTTGAGAAGCTCTCTCTGATTTTGCTTCTTCCCCCTTAAAAAAAGTTTGAGGAACTTTTCAAGCTCAGCAAAAGGGGACAAAGATTAATCTCCCTTGCAGTGTGGGGATTCAGTTGAGTGGCAGTGTCTGAGCAGTGTATGTACAAAGCATGGATTTGCATTTCAGAATACTAGCCAGTACCAGCTTTGGTAACGTTAGCAGTTCTGGAGCTTACTTTCTGTGGATCACTTCCTGTACTCTGTAAGTGTGTTGCCCTCCGCCCACCTTGATCCATAAACTTCCAGGAATGGGCAACTCCTGAGAGCTGTTAACTTTCATGCTACAGAAAGCTGCTTGCCATCCTCTTGCTTTGTGACAAGAATTATCTGTCATTTTGCATTGTAAATTGCTGGCAAATGCTTTACAGTTAATAGTGTTGCTTTAAATTGTGCCCCTCCCAACATGCTTGATGTTTGGCCTGATCTCCAGGCAAAAGGAGTGAGATGAATCAAAACCAGTGAACTTTTTTTTTTTTAATGTTTTAAATTCCCTTTTAACCCAGTGTACTAGGTCAGTCAGGAGGCATCTAGGGTTTTAAAAAAAAGCAAAAAAATAATATGAAAAATATCTGATTTCCATACTGCATTTTTTTCCAGACCCTAAACTATTACAAGGTAAATCCTGCATACGCTTTCGTGCTTAACTCATCTGGGTAAAGAAATCAATTATTCAAAGTTGCTTTTTTTTTTTTTGACTCTTGCCTAGTTCTAAGCAAAACTATTTGTGACTCACCCAAAACTCCTTAGGATCAAAATCCTGCAGATGCCTCCTGATCAGACATAGCCCTAACTCCTTAAAAAACTGTAGCAAGAGCTGCACAGTACAAACCCCAAAAAGAATAAGCTCAAATATTTGGTATCCAAGCTATGTTCTTTCCAGCCAATGTTGGTTACTAAATACAAACCCTAATTAAGGAATCATTTTCTTCCAGGGAGGGGTGGGGGGAGGGAATTTAGAAGGCATCAACTTTTGACCAAAAAATCTTGTCCTTGTACTGATGCAGCTCTCTCTTTCTCCCCCACCTCTGGCGAGATAAGAGGGATCATTCATTATAGAAGAAAAGCTTGTAAATGCAAATTGGTATCTCGCTAGAGAGTGTGTGGGTGACAACAAACCGCGCAGTCTCCTTTGCCATCCTCAGACTGTGCCTGGTGCCACATGCCTGTGGGTCCCTCTTAAAGCACAGACTTAACTGAAAGTATTACTGAAGTATATAGCCTCTGATGAGGAGTGGCACTTAAACTATCTGGGACACCACTATTGGACACAGTCCTGTAGAGGCAGCTGTCCAGTTTTGGTGCTTGACTCTTGAATAGGAATTGCTAAATGGAAAGATGCTCTAAAGACTAGGTCAAAGCCTAGTCTCTTTTTTCTTTTCTTTTTTTTTTTTTTTTTTAACACCCCCCCCCCCCCCCGGCTATTAAGGGGTATTGTTACTGGAAATTGTTTTTGTGTTCTTTTCCAATATTGGCTGTTTTAAGTAACGGCAGTATTTTTTTTCCAGTGGTTCATTTGAGTGAGACTTCCCTATTTTTAATACTTAAATTATGTCCAACTCATGGTTTTGCCTGTGGTGTAGTAGTTGTGTAATGGTTTATGGATCGTTACACACCTTGATGCCTCTGGGCCTGTTTAGTTTTTCTCTTCCCATATATTCTGATGGAGAAACTTTCTTGGCTTTCCTTTGGGAATGGAATAAACTTATTCTAAAATGATCTTCCATGGGAAGAAGTTAAGGGAGAAGGAAATCTAAATATGTCTCTTAATTATTTTCAAGTTGGTCCCAGCATCATCATATGGGCGGGCCCCAGTGGCTGGAGGGAGGGGGGAGGCAATTGGTTATCAATATTATTTTTTTCAGAATGAGATGGGAGCATCTTTCCTTTGCTGTGTGCTTTGTGTTTGATACCATCATGCTTGGGTCAGAACCAGACAATTCAGCACAAAGCCTTGAGTGTAAATTGGTTGGAATCAAAACATCTCATTCTGATCACTTTGTTTAGTTTTTTTTTTTTTTCGTTTTCTTTTCTTTTTTTTTTTTTTTTTTTTTTTAATAGGGGTGGGAGGGAGGTTACTATGCCCCAAAAGGGAGGGTGTCTGCACTAAGGATTTAGAAACACTTTGGAAGCTCATAACCTCATCAGAAATGGCCTTTAGCCACACTCCTGACCTTATAGATGAGTAAAAATGAAATAATTTTGGGGGAACTAAGCCATGTTATTTTAATTTGCTACTTTTTTCAATGTTTTGTGTATGTTAAAAATTGTTACTGTGGAATCATTTTGTGACAAAACACTTTTGTCCAGCAAAATTTTGGCTTCATGGGAGCTGAAGTCAGTCAACTTTTAGGTGAACTTAAGTGGACTTTGGTGAGCTTGTATCCTACTTTATATCCTTAAGAATTGCTTTTTAAAACTCCCAAAGAAAAACCTCTGGTGTAAAAAACTCATCTTTGGGGTAAAGAGTTAAGTGTCCAAAGGTTATAACAGTTCATGAGGTTAGAGGGAGCTAGCCTGGCACCTGGACTCTGCCCCTCCACAGCTGACAGATTCCAGCAGAAGTGTGTTTAAATTCTCCAGTAGACAATACTGGGCAGGGAAAGGGAGGGGGTAGGGGCTGGGTTACTAAGATACAGGCTACTGTATTTTAACCAGTGGTTGTGTGGGAGGGGTGCCTGGAGAAAACAAAGTCACTTCCCTTTTTTGAAACAAAACTAAAACTTGAAAAAATATTTTTTTGTTCAGTAAAAATGGAATGGAATTCTAATGTCCCTAGCCACAAGGGACCAGTTCCACTGAGAAGCGAACAGTGGGGACTCAAAATTTTGAAAACATTCGGGGAAAGGGAAAATTGGCTTTTTGTTAATTGGCAAATGTTCCAGTGGGACTCTGTTTTTGTTGGGATGTGTTATGTTGTATGTACACATATATGGACCAGAGTCTCTGCTGAGTTTAGAAGGTTCAGAAAAAAATGGTTGATAAAATCTTGGTTTTTGTTAATTTATCTCAATAAAAGCCCACTGGAACTCCAAATGTGTGTGTGTGTGTGTGTGTGTGTGTGTGTGTGTGTGTTTAGGAATGCTTGCATTTGAGAACATTTTACTAAAGTAATTCACATGATGAGGCGTTAAGACCTTCCCAGCACTACTTTTGTAAGCCCAGTTGAATAAAATCGGAGTGGGCACCCTCATTCAGCGTAGAAAATGTCCTACCACCTTCATTTCAGTTTTTCAGTTCTCGTTACCTAAACTGAACCAAGATAGTAATCATTTGGAGAGATGTTAGTCCGTGCTACATGGAAGCGAGGTATCAGATGTTTCAGTAAAGCTAAACGTACCCATGAAGTTTACTTAGGAGTGAATCTAACAGTATGAACAGAATTCGTAGGTTTAGAAGCGCACAACACTGATGAAAGAAATCAAAGACCTAAATGAGAAATTTAGATACTTACAGCTGAACACACAGCTTTGTCCCAACTTCCAAACAAAATAGGTATAACTAACAAAAAGTGTGCAAGAATTGAATGCCAAAAGCTGCAAAAATGCTGATGAAAGAAATTTGAGGTGTGCTGTGTTCATGGAATGCCATAACAATTTTGAAAAAATTGAAGGGCTTATTACCTGGTTTGAAAGCTCAGCTACAGCAAAGTTGTAAATCTACTTCTTTCACTACAATACAGTGTGTGTGAGGAAATGTAGGGGGACGTGACATCAACCTTCCCATCTAAAGAGCAAAGATAAAATTGTAAAAGTGCCTCCAACAGACTTGAAAGTTGAAACATTAGTTGTTCCTACCATATCTTTCAACACCTGTGCGTTTGGTTTATGCAGAAGACAAATGGATTATAGAGATTGATAGTGGATTATGATGACTTCAACTGCTATCCCACAAGTGCTTTTTTGTTCTTTTTCTGGAGAAAATCACATCCTCTTAAGGCCTGGTATGTAGTTATTGATGTGTTGAATACTTCCCGGGTCCCCCCCCCCACTCCACACACACACACACACATAGCAAAGACCAGCAATACAACTGGCAGAACCAGCAATAACGACTTCATTGTCCTACGTCGGGGCTCTATGACTGCTCTTACTGGTCTACAGAGACTTTGGTCACCTCTGAATTCTACGGGGTATCATGCTGGCCCACTATATTATGGATGTGATGAGGATATATAGCATCTACCTAGATACTTGAATAAAAACTCCAGCATGCTAGAGGATAGGAAATAGATTTAACAAAACATCATGGACCTGCGTCAGTGGGATTCTAGGGATCCATAGGACCACGGTATGTTGAATATCCCTTTCTAGGTGAAGGACAAATTGCTACATCGGGCCTCTCCTACCGCCAAGAAAGGGACATAATGTCCAGTGGGCCTCTTTGGATTTTGAAGGTAATATATACTTCGGGTGTGTCACTTTAACTTATTTGCTGAGAAATCTGAATTGTTGCCTTTTTTTTTTTTTTTTTTAACGTTTATTTACCCTTGAGAGACAGAGTTGAGAGAAGCAGAGAAAGGGAGGAGACCCAGAATCTGAAGTAGGCTCCAGGCTGTCAGCACAGAGCCCGACATGGGGCTTGAACTCACAAACCGTGAGATCGTGACCTGAGCTGAAGTCGGACACTTAAGCGACTGAGCCACCCAGGTACCCCCGAATTGTCGCCATTTTTAAGTGTGGCCCAGAACGAGAAGGCTCTGCACCAGGTCCAAGCTGCAGTACAGATGGCTCTTAGACTGTATGATCGAGCAGATCCAGTGACCTTGAAGTACCTATGGCAGGGATGCTTGTACAGAGCCTTTGGCAGGCTCCTTTTGGATTTTGAAGAAAAGCTATGTCATCCTGTGACAAAAACTACTCCCCCTTTTGAGAAACAGTTTCTAGCTTGCTATTGGGCCTTAGGAAGGACTGAATGCTGACCACCAAGCATTACCAAGTTACCTGAATTGCCCATCATGAATTGGATGTTGCCTGCAAGCCATCAGGCAATTTTGGGTTCTGCTGGTCCAACAGTCTTAGTTCCCAAGAGAGGAATGCCCCTCCAGAGAACTTGGCAGAAGTTCCGTTAAACTGGAAACTGAGATTGCCACATGGGCTTCTGCCTACTTTGGGCTTCTTATGCTAATAAACCAACGGGCTGCTTTGTGGTGATTGATCCAGATTTGAAAGGGGGAAATTGGGTTGTGATCACACAAAGAAGGTAAGGAAGAATATGAATGGAATGCGGCAGATTTTCTGGGGCTACTCTTAATTTTACCATACAATGTGACAAAAAGTGGAAAACCACAACTTAGTACAGGCTGGACTAGTACTAGCCCAGACCCTTCAGGAATGAAGGTCTGGGTCATTCCTCCAGGCAAGGGATCAGGACTATCAAAGGTCCTTACAGAGGGCAAAGAAAATATGGAATGGGTGGTGGAAGAAGGAAGAAAGAAATTATAGATACCATTTATGACCACATGACCACTTGTAGAAATGAGTATAATAGTTACATTTCTTACTATAAGCTTACTAGGTATGTATTAACTAATTCTCTTTTTCTCTCTTCTCATTCTACCATCTAAGATGTATCAATAAAGATTAGAGGGAATTTTGACCTACTTTAGAAAAGGCTTGAACATCATCTGAAGATAATGTGACATAAGAATCTGTATCCTTGGGGCACCTGGGGTAGCTCAGTCAGCTAAGTGTCTGACTCTTGGTTCGGCTCAGGTCTATTTCTCACAGTTCGTGGGTTTGAGCCCTGCATCGTGCTCTGTGCTGATAGTGCAGAGCCTGCTTCGGATTTTCTCTGTCTCTCTCTCTGTCTCTCTCTCTCTTTCTCTCTTTCTCAAAATAGAAAACAAGAATTTGTATCCTCTTTTGGGAAAAGAGTATGCTTTTGATTTTTTGATGAACAATGGAATATGTTAACCAGAAACATGATTTTGCTGTTTATTTGGAAGTTAAATATGGTTAAAAGAAGTGTGACTGAATGTCAGATTAACATAGGGTGGAGGGTTGTGGTTTTGTAAATTGTTTGCTGGGCTAATCTGGACCTGCCTTTCCCAGAATCCCCTTCCCTGTTTGGCTAGGGATCAGAGTTGGCCCAAAGAAAATTTGCACAAGATTTGGGAGGTGGGACTGAAGCAGCTTGCATTAACAATATAAAGGTCATCATGGTCAGAGGTGATAGGTGCCAGAAAGTTCTAGTTTCCCCTTGTTCTTTTTCCTTGTTGTGCATCCTTCTTCTTGTTTCTCCCTTGTCCACCTCTCCTTCCTTATTGCTAGTTCTGCTAAAGAAGCAATCCCAGACCCGTTACCAGACCACTCTGCTGTGAATTCACAGAGTGTAGCTATGAAGAGACAACAGCCTTCCATCGTCTACTCCAGTCCCCTCTGTGATCCCATTCCAGCAGCTGATGTGCCTCACTTCCACATTTCCCTGAAAGCACTAACTTGCTCACCAAGGCTAGTGTTGAAGAGGGCCTATGAGTGATTCCCCGCCCCTGGTTTTCCAACACTGTTATTTGAACCATTACTTCTCCAGTCTCTCCTCCAATATGTGAAGCAGTGACTCTCAGACTTCAACCTGCATCTGTATCACCTGGAGGGCTTATTAACACTAGTTTGCTGAGTCTCACCTTCAGAGCTTCTGGGTCAGTAAGGCTGTGGTGGGGCCTCGATATTTACATTTCTTTTCTTTTTTTAAATGTTTTTATTTATTTTTGAGAAAGAGAGGGACAGAGTGCGAATGGAGGAGGGGCAGAAAGAGAGGGAGTCGCAGAATCCGAAGCAGGCTCCAGGCTCGGAGGTGTCAGCACAGAGCCTGACACGGGGCTCAAAGTCGTGAACCACGAGATCATGACCTGGGCCCGAGTCGGATGCTTAACCAACTGAGCCACCCAGGCACCCCTAGATATTTACATTTCTAACAGACTCTCAGGTAATGCTGCTTCTTGATGCTGTTGGTTCAATGACTGCACTTTGAGAACACTGGAGTAAAATCTAATTCTTATAATAAACTCTTTATAATATCCATTTTAGGGGGCGCCTGGGTGGCGCAGTCGGTTGAGCATCCGACTTCAGCCAGGTCACGATCTCGCGGTCCGTGAGTTCGAGCCCCGCGTCAGGCTCTGGGCTGATGGCTCGGAGCCTGGAGCCTGTTTCCAATTCTGTGTCTCCCTCTCTCTCTGCCCCTCCCCCGTTCATGCTCTGTCTCTCTCTGTCCCAAAAATAAATAAGAAACGTTGAAAAAAATAATAATAATATCCATTTTAGTTCTGCATTCCTTGACTTAATTCTGGCCAACATAGAACCCCAGAGCACATAGGGGAAGAACAGAAATTAAAAACTATTAACGTGCAACTAGGGACATGCCAGTGACCACTGGGGAGCAGGACTGCTGTCTTCCACTTCCTGCCAATGACCAACAACCAACGATACACAATATATGAAGTGACAGTTTTCAAGACCGCCGGACACCGGCCAATGAAAGGCAGTGAAACTTGAAGATGAGAAAGATGAGATGAGCCAGCTTGCTGATTGTAGTATGGTTATGATCACCCAGCTTACTGCCCTGAAAGAATTCCCCAGCCGTGATGTGGAAAAGGGAACCCAGGTGGAGCCCAACAAACTGAGTTGAGGAAACAGAGCTGATTCTGAGAAGATGAAACCGATCAAGTTTGCAGGGCAGAGTACCAGAAAGGAGAGAGCTGCACAGGAGAAGAACTCCAGAGATGTGCAGAGGGTCCCCTTGAGTATTTGGCTGGGTATTGATCAGCCCAAGAATGTGCAGAAACTAGCTGAGGCAGAAGAAAACCACTCAAAAGGATTAGAGGGAAGAGTGCCCAGCATTCACATGGGGTTGGGAATAGTGCCCCTTCCCACCAGGCAGACCGGAAAACCTCATGATTTGAGGGGCATGGGATAGAGTACTCAGAAGGTAGTGGGAAATAACTAGACTTAGAATGAGCATGGATATGGTCCCACTATCACAAATCTTAAAAAGCAAGACCTGAGAGAATCAAACACTTCCCAAATAACTCACCCCAGAACAAAGTTCAAGAATATTTATAGGAATATAAAAACTGTAGCACCCAACAAAGTGAGATTCATAATATCTGGAAGCTGATTTAAAAAAAAAAAAGCATGCAAAAAAGCAGAAAAGTAAAACCCAGAATAAGGAGAATTATCAGTCCATCAGAATTGACTCATATTAGAGTTACCAGACAAGGACATTAAAACAATTATAAGTCTGTCCCAGATAGTCCAAAACATAAGAGACAGAAGAAGTTAAAAACAAAAACAAAAACCATGCAAACTTCTAGAGGTGAAAACTACAATGTCTGAGATGAAAAATATACTGAACAGATTGACAGCAGATTAGACACTGCAGAAAAAAAAAAAAAAAAAAAGATGAGTAACCTTGAAGACACAACAATAGAAGCTATCCAAAATGTCTCAGTAAACCCCAAGCACAAGAAATATGGAGAAAACTATAAGGTATATCACAATCAAATCGCTCAAAACTAATGATAAAGGAAAATCTTACAAGCAGCCAGAAACACACACACACACACACACACACTTACTCACACACACACACACACACACACACACACACACACACACACTTACACACACACACACTATGTGCAGAGGAGCAAAGATAAAAATGAGAGTAGAATTCTTATCAGAAAGAATTCAAGTGAGAAGTCAGTAGAGCAACATTTAAAGTACTGAAAGAAAAAAAAAACCATTGACCTTGAGTTCTATACCCATTAAAATACATTTCAAAAATGAAGGCTAAATAAAATATTTTCAGACATACAGAAGCTAAAAGAATTCATTATCGTCAGACCCACAACATAAGAAATGTTAGAGGAGAACCCAAAATGAAATAAAATCATGTGGAAATATGGATCTACAGAAAGGAAATAAAAATCTCTAAAAAGGGTAATTTACATGGGTAAACATGACATTTTTATTATTATTTTAATACCTTTGAAAGATAATATAGACGCCTGGGTGGCTCAGTCAATTGAGTGTCTGACTCTTTTTTTTAAATTTTTTTAAGTTTACTTATTTATTTTGAGAGAGAGGAAATGAGTGTAAGCTGGGGAAGAGCAGAGAGCAAGGGAGAGAGAGAACCCCAAGCAGGCTCTGCACTGTCAGCACAGAGCCTGATGTGGGGCTCGAACTCACAAACCATGAGATCATGACCTGTGCCAAAACCAAGAGTCAGACACTCCAAAAAACAAATAATCCAGTGAAGAAATGGGCAAAAGACATGAATAGGCAATTCTCCAAAGAAGACATCCAGATGGCCAACTGGCACATGAAAAAATGCTCCACATCACTCATCATCAAGGAAATATAAATCAAAATCATCAAGAGATACCACCTTACACCTGTCAGAATGGCTAACATTAACAACTCAGGCAACAACAGATGTTGGCGAGGATGTGGAGAAAGAGGATCCCTTTTGCACTGCTGGTGAGAATCCAAGCTGGTGCAGCCACTCTAGAAAACAGTATGGAGGTTCCTCAAAAAATTACAAATAGAAATACCCTATGACCCAGCAATTGCACTACTAGGCATTTATCCAAAGGATACAGGTGTGCTGTTTCGAAGGGACACATGCACCTCAATGTTTATAGCAGCACTATCAACAATAGCCAAAGTACGGAAAGAGCTCAAATGCCCATCGATGGATGAGTGGATAAAGAAGATGTGGTGTATATATACAATGGAGTATTACTCGACAATCAAAAAGAATGAAATCTTGCCATTTACAACTATGTGGGTGGAACTAAATGGTATTATGCTAAGCGAAATTAGTCAGAGAAAGACAAATATCATATGACTTCACTCATATGAGGACTTTAAGACACAGGACAGATGAACACAGGGAAGGGAAGCAAAAATAATATAAAAAACAGGGAGGGGGACAAGACATAAGAGGTTCTTAAATGTGGAGAACAAACAGAGGGTTATGGGAGGGGGTGTGGGAGGGGGGATGGGCTAAATGGGTCAGGGGCTTTAAGGAATCTACCCCTGAAATTATTGTTCCACTATATGCTAATTTGGATGTAAATTTAAAAATATAAATAACGTTTTTTAAAAAAGAGTCGGACACTTAACCAACGGACCCATCCAGGGGCCCGGAGCATCTGACTCCTGATTTCGGCTTGGGTCATGATCCCACAGTTATGATATCAAGCAAGCCCTGCATCTGGCCATGCTGAGCGTGGAGCCTACTTGGGTTTTCACCTCTCCTTCTGTCCCTCTCCTCTGCTCTCATGCTCTCTGTCTCTCTCTCTCTCTCCCTCCCTTCCTCCCTCTCAAAATAAATCAATAAACACTGACAAGCACAACCTCGGTCAGGTGATCAAGGTCAGGATCATGTGAAAGGTCATGTACTGTGATACGACATGATGAGAATGGCACTTCACCTCTTGTGGTCTTCCTCTCTCAAAACCACGACCCGAGTATAACCATGAGAAAAATACCAGACACCTCAAATTAAGGGACATTCTACAAAATACTTGGCCAGTACCCCCAAAACAGTAAAGGTTGTAAACAAACAAACAACAACAACAAAAACAACGACAACAACAACAAAAGACAAGGAAAGTCTGGGGCACCTGGCTGGCTCAGTTGGTAGAGCATGCTACTCTTGGTCTCTGGCTCATGAGTTGGAGTCCCACGTTGGGTGTAGAGTTTACTTAAAAAAATAAATTACATTAAGGGCACCTGGGTGGCTCTAGTCGGTTAAGCGTCCAGCTTTGGCTCAGGTCATTATCTCGCAGTTCGAGAGTTCGAGCCCCGTGTCGGGCTCTGTGCTGACAGCTCAGAGCCTGGAGCCTGCTTCCAGTTCTGTGTCTCCTCTCTCTGCCCCTTCCCCGCTTTTGCTCTGTCTCTCTCCCTCTCTCAAAAATAAATAAACATTAAAAAAATAAAAAGTAAATTACATTAAATAAAAACAAAAACAAAAAACAAGGAAAGTCTGAGAAACTGTTGTACCCAAGAGGAACCTAGGGAAACATTACTACTAAATACAAACTAGTATCCTGGATGGTATCTTGGAAAAAAAGAGGGATAAGTGAAAAACTGAGGAAATCTGAGTATAGACTTTAGTTACTAATAATGTATCAATATTGGTTTATCAATTGTGACAAATATGCCATATGAATGCAAAACGTTAGTAATAGGGGAAGCTGGGTATAGAGTGTATGGAAAGTCTCTGTATTATCTTTGTAACTTCTCTGTAAATCTAAAATGATTCTAAAATTAAGTGGTTTTTTTTTTTTGTGGGGCGCCTGGGTGGCTCAGTCGGTTGAGCGTCCGACTTCGGCTCAGGTCACGATCTCGCGGTCCGTGAGTTCGAGCCCCGCGTCAGGCTCTGGGCTGATGGCTTAGAGCCTGGAGCCTGCTTCCGATTCTGTGTCTCCCTCTCTCTCTGCCCCTCCCCCGTTCATGCTCTGTCTCTCTCTGTCTCAAAAATAAATAAATGTTAAAAAAATTTTTTTTAAATAAATAAATAAATAAAATTAAGTGTTTTTTGTTTTTAACTGAAAAGCCTCACAAATGCCTCTCTCTTGGAATTAGGTGGGTGTGGGGAAAC
Source organism: Panthera leo (assembly GCF_018350215.1). NCBI lineage: Eukaryota > Metazoa > Chordata > Mammalia > Carnivora > Felidae > Panthera > Panthera leo. The sequence goes on along the minus strand of NC_056688.1, from coordinate 16,339,704 downwards.
TTTCAAATTCTAATTATGAGGCCAATGAAATCTCTCAAAATCTTAATAAACAAATTCCTGAGCCTCCAAATTCCCCTAAATGCACCCCCTGACACATGCTTTCCCAACCTTCCTTAACCCTGCCCTGCCAAGAAGTAAACTTTTCTCTACATAAAAGCTTTTGTCTTTTTAATGTTTACTTATTTAAAAAAATTTATTTAAGTTTGTTCATTTTTGAGAGAGAGGGGGAGACAGAGTGTAAGTGGGGGAGGGGCAGACACAGAGTCCAAAGCAGGCTCCAGGCTGTTAGCACAGAGCCCGACATGGGACTTGAACTCGCGAACTGCGGGATCATGAGCTGAAGTCAGATGTTCAACCGACTGAGCCACCCAGGCACCCCTGTGTAAAGGCTTTTAAATGGCCATGTCCCAAGAGCTAATTATCTCACAAGCTGCTATGACTCTCCTCAGGCCCCACCTCTCATCGCCCCTCGGCCAATGATGACCATCAGACCCCAAAATAACTCAGTGAGAGAGGTAGAAGGCCTGGTTATACACCAAAGACTTACAATGTCTTGCTAATCTGTATTAGCAAGAATCTGGGGGGTACACGTGGGAGTGAATTCGAGGCATATCAGACCGAAAGGGATAGAATGTAAGACTTGATCCAGCCACGTCCGTTGATACGGGTGCAGCCACTAACGGTTTGACCGAAGCAGACTTGAGTAGTATTCGTAATTTGCTAAATTGGCTAACGAAAGCGTGGACCTGGTTAGTGGGGGTTCCGAGAGTAGCAATACCAACACCACTCTAGAAGTCGTTAGAAATGCAGAATCACCGACCCCAACCCAGACCTCCCAAATCTGAAACCGTGGGGAAGGGGCCCGGCAATGTGTGTTGCAAGCCCTTCGGGTGATTGTGATGGACACGGAAGGTTGAGAACCACGGGCCTGCAATCCCTGAGGTCGAAATGCCAGGTCTTCCCCAGCATAAGGTCATCAGGAAAAGAATTCCTAAGGCTCCAGGTAATGAGTATGTTGGAACCGGACCCAACTTGCTCAGCCTCCCCTACTTGGATTCCCTGGGAGAGCTGAAAGACTCACGCTTTGTTAAGGTGTCAATTGGTGAGGCGAGGGCCAGCCCCCTCGAAGCACCCTGTGATGGCCACTGGAGGGGACAGCAGGTGCTGGGATCGGTTCCCTAATTTCAGCGGGAATAATGGAGACTCATTGGCAAAGGCCAGGTGCTTAACCATCAGAGACAAGGTAAGCCTCGTGACCACCGTGAGCCCCGGAGGAGCCGAGGTTGGTGTGAGAGAGTCTCAGGCTGACGCAGAAGTGGAGGAGGGCTCTGTTCCAGGGCAAGATGGCGGCGACGCAGGAAGGCCCTGAACGCACCTCCTCCGCGGACACACCAACTCTACACTTACTTGACAGCAGGTCCTCCCGAGGAAGAACTGAGGGCTGACGGAACACCTTCTGCTTAAAAAAAGGTAGCGAGACCACACCGAGAAGGGCGAGAGAGCAGGAGGCAAGGAAGGAAGGGAAGCCCACTCCAAGCTGTGAACTGCAGCTGGGGGGGATAGGACTGAGGGACCTACCCCGGGGCACAGAAGAAAAGCTGCAGTTTATTTATTTATTTTTTTTTTTTCAACGTTTTTTATTTATTTTTGGGACAGAGAGAGACAGAGCATGAACGGGGGAGGGTCAGAGAGAGAGGGAGACACAGAATCGGAAACAGGCTCCAGGCTCCGAGCCATCAGCCCAGAGCCTGACGCGGGGCTCGAACTCACGGACCGCGAGATCGTGACCTGGCTGAAGTCGGACGCTTAACCGACTGCGCCACCCAGGCGCCCCAAAAGCTGCAGTTTAAAAGGGCAACAACCGGGGCGCCTGGGTGGCTCAGTCTGCTAAGTGTCTGACTTCAGCTCAGGTCATGATCTCACAGTTTGTGGGTTCGAGCCCCGCTTCGGGTTCTGTGCTGACAGCTCAGATCCCGGAGCCTGCTTCTGATTCTGTGTCTCTCTCTCTCTCTCTGTCCCTCCCTCGCTCGTGCTTGCTCGCTCTCTCTCTCCTGCAAAAAATTAAAAAAAAATAAATAAAATGTCAAAAATGCCGATTCCTCACCGAGAACTATGAAATTAAAAGCTCCGGGGCGGCACCTGGTTGGTTCCCCCAGTGGAGCGTGCGACTCTTGATCTCAGGGTCGTGAGTTCAAGCCCCACACTGGGGGTAGAGGTTACGGAAAAGAATAAAATCTTTAAAATAAATGAAACAAAAGCTCTGAGAGTAGGCATGAAAATCTGCCTTAAGTAACAAATTCTGTGTAACCTTATGCTTGCTAAAGTTTTTGAAGAGCGACCTGATATTAGACCAGCAGATTTTAAATTCCTTAAGGTTGCTCTGTGCATGTACCAATTTGTAATGAAGTGTGTGTGGTGGGGGTGGGGAGGGAGGGTTGGGGCAGCAGGAGTGCCGAAGGTTGATAGATCCCATAGTCTGGGCATTGATTACGAAAACGAATTTTCTTTTTTTTTTTTTTTTTTTTTAATTTCTTTTTTTTTTTTAGTGTTTATTTATAATTGACAGAGAGAGACAGAGCATGAGCGGGAGAGGAGCAGAGAGAGAGGGAGACACAGAATCCAAAGCAGGCTCCAGGCTCTGAACTGTCAGCACAGAGCCTGACGCGGGGCTCGAACTCACAGACAGCGAGATCATGACCTGAGCCGAAGTCGGATGCCCAACCGACTGAGCCACCAGGTGCCCCCGAAAATGAATTTTCTTAAGGGTGGAGAGTGTGGCGATCAGATGGGGCGACAGAGAGACCATAGACCACATAAAAATGAGTACGAGTGACCGAGGTGCTTGATGGCTGTGGTTTCACTGTCTAAGTCCCTCTGGGAAATGAACCCTGTTACGGTGGTAGTTTTCAGAAACTATTATGAGAAATAAACTAGGTAGACTGACACATATAATGTAAAACATGTATTTAAATTTGATCAACTTCTAAAAGATAAAAATTGGTATTTTTAGGAGTGCCGTATCTTTTTCAAGCTCAGGTATCTCAGGACTCGTGATTTTGGGTAATTTTTACCACCACCCGTCACTCTCAAACCAATATGTACCTTGAACTGAAGCCTGTAACCACGAGGTTAAACAATTTGAATAAACTAGCCATTTGTCTTTAAAACTAAATAAAGAAAAATAAAATAAAATAGAACCGGAGGACATAATATAGACAATCCGATGTGCCGTCAGGAAGACAAAGCTTCGGGACTAAAGGACTGGTTTCCAGTAAATGTCTGATTTGAAGAAAATAGATAGCGTCGGAATTTTCTTGGGTGATGACGGGCTGATGAGAGGATGTCTCCTATCGACCTCGGGAGCTTTTGCTAGAGGCGGGAAGAGGAGATGACCCAGGTTGGGCTGGTCTCACCAAGTGGGCTGAATTGAGGTTTGCTTGGGTGACTGATCTGATCTGCTTAGGAAAATGTCGAAGGCTCCTCTCCATTTGTTGTTTTATTTTAACGGGCTCTAACTGAGTTCCCCCTCTCTGTAGTCCCTGCCCATGAGTACAGCCAAACCTTCAACAGACTCACCAGCAGCTTGCTGTTTGCTTGCCCTCAACTGCAATCCCTCTGCTATTCCCGAATACACTGTTGTCCTGGCTTACCTCAGATTACCTCTTTATTTAGGTCAACAATGATCATCGAGTGTTTCGAACCGTGTGGATCTGTGGTCGTGGGTAGATGACCACAGCGTCTCTACTAACACTACAACCTTCTCGAGTGCTGCCGAACGACACCTAATGCCTCGGGGTGTTCCTCCATGACCGGGTAACGGACGGAGGAGGACGGTGCCGTGAAGGTCAATTCCAGCAAGCCTGGAATTGGCCTCAGCTGTTGGTTTAGCTAAAGTATTTGCATGGCACCGATCCTTGGTAAAGGCATGAAACATAACGATTAATGGCATTGCTTTACAACTATGGCTCTCGTGACTTTCAGGGAGGTTGGTACTGGTTGTTAGCACTGTTGACCGATTACAGGGAGATTAGCTTTTCGCGCCCAGTCTCACTGAGACCCCTGGGAGATTCTGGTTTCATGGGGTGGTGGAATTATTCCGCAAGGTTGGGGTGCTGTCGTACAAGACCCACTATATGCTTGAAACCAGTGGCCAATATATGTATGGTGCCATATGTGGGTCCAAGAACCAAGGGGTAGAGGTGAGAATGTCCTCTTTCACTACGATTCCTAATAACCCACTAGAAAAATGCTTGCTTCCTATCTCCCCGCCCCCCAACCTTCGGATTGGTGAGCTAGAGGTTCTGGCACTCAAAGAAGAAACGCTATTTCCAGGGTACACAGCCGTGATTCTGATGAGTCAGAAGCTGAAATGGTCCTGGCTCATTTGGGGCTCCACTGGCCACTAAACCAACAGACAAAGAAAGGGGTTAACAGCCCCGGGTGGCATGATTGATCCTGGCTACCAGGGCAAAACGGGCTTGCTGCTACTGAATGGGGACAAGGAGGACAGTGTCTGAAGTGAGGGGCATCACTGGAGCACCCCTGTGCCTAACCGTCCAAGTCAGCGGAAAACTATGGGAACCCAAAAATTAAGGCAACCAAGGACTCAGATCCCGCCAACGTGAAGACTTGGGTCACCCTGCTCGGTCAAGAACCCTGTCCCAAAAAGTGCCAGCAGAGGTGAAAGGGAATCGAAGTGAGAAGAAGGCATCTAGGGTTACCTTGGCCTTGGGGCCAGCCATAGGAGTGGAGACCGTCGCGTCCCGATTTCGTGAGCTGTTCTTGTTTCTTTTTCTCCCTTTGGCCCGTCACTCTATTTGAGGAACACCGGTGATTTCAGCTGAGAGTATGACCAGCCCACATTACCCCACGGTGGTATGATAGCTGGTGAGAAATGGCGGGTCCGCTATGTACGAGAGACAAGATGTTCACCTGGGAAAAGGCCTAGGGTGGATGCTGAGGGGCCAGAGAGGTAGCCTGTGCCGTTTGCATTTCTTTGTCCTGTAGAACCACGTCCGCCCCTGCCACCTTCTCCACTCAGCCCTCTGCCCCAGGAGGCCGCCCTTGTGGCCCACGTCCAGTATCTTCTGTGTCCTGGTGGAGACCCACAGGAGATCGGAGACAGAGGCAGAGGTCAGGTGGCTTACTTCCTCTTGTGATCAACCACGGTCATGTCTTCTCTCACGGGCCTTGTGGTGCCTTTCTCTCCCTGCGGAGGCCAGTGGCCATTCCCTCCCTCGTCCCTTCCCGCATCATGGGGGCCATGCTTGGCTGCTGCCGAGCTTGGATTGCTGCCCTATCCTTTGTGGTTCCCTGACACCCACATCGTTTTTGTAAATAAACCCTCCTCAAATTATCCTATTTTGTTTTTTTTTTTTTTTTTTTTTTTTTTTAAATTTTTTTTTTTAACGTTTTATTCATTTTTGAGACAGAGAGAGACAGAGCATGAACAGGGGAGGGGCAGAGAGAGAGAGGGAGACACAGAATCAGAAGCAGGCTCCAGGCTCTGAGCCATCAGCCCAGAGCCCGACGCGGGGCTCGAACTCACGGACCGTGAGATCGTGACCTGAGCTGAAGTCGGACGCTTAACCGACTGAGCCACCCAGGTGCCCCAAATTATCCTATTTTGAATGTGCCATCTGTTTCCCGTTGGGAGACTGGCTGAGGCAGTGGGTTTTATGCCAAAATTACCCTGCTAACGGTTTCATTATTTGAACTTCCACTCGTGGTGTCCTGACATTTCCCCCCACGCCCTTACAGGGGAGCTGTTTTGAGCCCCCTGGGAGGGTCTGCGGCCCCATAGCAGGCAAAAGGGTGAAATAATACAATGCAAGCACCCAGCACGATGTCTGTACAGGCAGACTCAATAAATGCTAGAAGAATCCCCCCACCTCCCACCGCCCTACCCGGCTCCACACTGCAGACGAGGTTCGTGGGGTTTGGCCTCTTTCGTTCCGTCATGCACTGTTAGCAATTTGAGTAGGGGAGGGTTAAACGAGCCATTTTGCCAAAAATGACTATTTTATTGAATGACGATTTTATTGTTCAATTCGTAAATTTTAATGCAAATTTGCAAAAGGCAAGAAGGGAAAACATGTAATTTAAGTCATTTGGAAGCAAAACTGGGCTGTAGGCAGGGCAAACCCAGGCTCACCAGGCAAGCAGACTTCCTACCAAGTTAATGACACTTAAGCTCCAGGGCCCCTCGCGCACATGAGGCCCCTTGATGGTACGAGCCCTCCAAATTGTTTCGGCTTCAGGCCCCACAAAACCTGGAGATCCCCCCCTGCAGGGAAGATACTACATTCTGTGTCCTCTCTGGGGCACACTGAAATTCTGTTTGGGGCACTGTCAGCTCACAGGAAGCCACATGCGTCCTGGATGAATCCAACCAGAATAGGGGCCTCTGGCAGATGTGTGCCATGCCGTGCGACAGGCACTCTTCCCCAGCTTCTACGGGGGCAGGGCCTGGGGCCGCAGGCACACAACTTCCAGAACACTGGCAGTTATCTGACTTCCCAGTGAGAACTCATACCTCTCAACAACCATTCCCCACGACCTCTGACCACCGCTGCTTTACTTTATGGCACGAGAGTTGTCCTCAGCTACGCGACCCCCCCCACCTCCCCCACCCCTCCACCCCCCCACCCCCCCACCCCCCGGGCCAAAGGCCTCAACTCTTTGTTATTCAAAAAGAATGTCACCGAGGGGCGCCTGGGTGGATCAGTGGATTAAGCGTCCTACTCTTGGTCTTGGCTCGCTCAGGTCATGATCTCACGCTTTGTGAGATCAAGCCCCGGGTCAGGCTCTGTGCTGACAGTGTGGAACCTGCTTGGGATTCTCTCTCTCCCTCAGTCTCTGCCCCTCCCCCACTCACTCTGTCTCTCTCAAAATAAATTTTAAAAAAATTTTAACTCTCTGTTTAAAAAAAGTTAGAGTATAATTATGGGAAACCGACGTATGCCTACCAACTAGCGGTGTCCTATTTCCTTCATATTTTGTTTTTAGAATGGAAACATCCCAGGTGCAACTGAAGCATTCTTTCTACTCATGCCTACTGGGATCCCTGCCCCCCTCAGTGTAACTGCTCTCCTCCTTTCGCAATTTACCATTCTCATGCATGTCTTTATGCTTTTGCTGTATACACCTACAAGCTATGTATAGTATTGCTTTGCATGTTATTTTTATTGTGGGAAAATATACATAACATACAGTTTACCGTTTCCACCCTTTTCAAGTGTATGTTTCAGTAGTATTAAGTTGCATTCACAGTGTCGTGCAACCATCACCATTCTCCGTCTGTAGACCTGTTTCATCTTTCCGAACGGAAAATCTGTGCCCATTGATCAAGAACTCCGATCCCCTTCCCCACAGCCCCTGGCAACCATCATTCGATTCTACTATCTGTCCCTGGGAATTTATGGTTCTTTATGTAAGTGGGATTACACAACGTTTGCCTTTCTGTGTCTGGCTTATTTTACTTAACATAATGCCCTCACTGTCCATCCAGGTTGTCGCAAGATTTCATTCTTTCTTACGGCTGAGTGAGATTCCCAGGCATTTTCAAGGTCAAAGGATTCACAGATGTTAGGCTTTTGATACAGATTAGATTACAGTCTTTTTTTTTTTTTTAATGTTTATTTATTATTTTGAGAGAGAGACGGGTCGGGGAGAGTGCACGCAGGAGAGGTGCAGCGAGAAGGGGAGAGAGAGAATCCCGAGCAGGCACCACACTGTCAACACAGAGCCTGACGTGGGACTTGAATTCACAAACGGTGAGATCATGACCTGAGCCGAAGTTGGACGCTTAACCGACTGAGCCACCCAGGCGCCCTCAGTCTGAGTCAGTCTTGAGGCTGGCCTTCCAGTCTGGACTCTCCATGTTTACGGATCACTAATGACCTGGAAGAAGTCCAGAGGATGTTAGAGGTGGATACAGGCTCTGGAGTCTGTGGTAGGTTCAAATCCCAGCTCTGCCACTTGCTAAAGGTGCTACCTCTGCACAAGTTACTTAAACTCTCTGAACCTCAGTTTCCCCATGAACCGACCTGGGGCTCGAACCCATGAACCGTGAGATCGTGACCTGTGCTGAAACCAAGAGTCGGACACTTGACCGATGGAGCCACCCAGGGGCCCTATACTCTAAATTTTGTAATATGCTTTGAGTTTTTCATAATCTGAAGGAACAAGATATTATGTATGCCTGGTAAGTAGGAGTCATTCAGAGACCCGACCTTAAGAATAAGCTCCTACAGGGAGCTCAGCTCCAACTGGGTGGCTCATTTGGTTAAGCGTCCAACTTTGGCTCAGGTCATGATCTCACAGTTCGTGGGTTCGAGCCCCGCGTCGGGCTCTGTGCGGACAGCTCGGAGCCTGGAGCCTGCTTCGGATTCTGTGTCTCCCTCTCTCTCTTCCCCTCCCATGCTCATGCTCTGTCTCTCAATAATAAATAATAATAAAAATAAAAAAAGAATAAGCGCCTACCCTCCTCACATGGCCTGAGCAGCCTCCACTTATTTGCCAAGTCTGGAGCAGAGCCTGGATGTTGTGACGTCAGAACATCCTTCCAGGCCCACCCTCTCCAGGCTGGCCAAAGCACATCCTTCTTGCAAGAACCCCGGGGAATTGGAGGGCAGAGAAACCACTGGAGGAATCCAAGCTACCGACAAGCTGTGAGCTAAAAGACGCCTTCTGTGGGGACATGCAGAAACGTTACTTCCCAGCGGGCGGCCTCACAGCATGCAAGCCTCACCTCACGAGAGCTTGTAGGGACTGGGTCAGGGGGTCTGGAGTCCATTTCCACACTGATGAGGCTGTGAGGAAGGTGGTCGATGTCAGGGCTCAGCCTTCCCCATGAGGAATGATGAGAACCTTCCCACATGAGCCTGAGCCTGAGACAGAGGTGTTGACTACGATGAATCCCCATGTTTCCGACAAGGGTTTCCACCTCGTGTGTCGAGCTGAAGGCCTCTGCAGGTGGGCTGGCTCTGAGGAGCCCCTCTTGTCCCTCCTCACTGCCATGCAGATGGCTGTGCCAAGAGGCTCAGCTGGACTCCGGCCCAAGGACAGTCTGACTTTGTTGCCGTGAGGCCTGCCTTGACGCTGGTCTTTGCCTCTCTGAGCACCAGTGGTCCTCGTCTGTGAGGCTCAGGTGGTTGCTGGCGCCCTACCTCAGGCCACACATTTGTGTCCTACGAGGCTCAGAGCATGAAGGGTCCCGAAGGAGCATCCCTGCGGTGACTGGCTGACAAGGAGGTCCTCCAGTGGAGGCCTGGCCTTAAATGCACCTTCTCGGACGCCTGGGAAATGCTTGTGCAATGTCAGACCTGCCTGGTGGAGTGGAGAGCACGGTCTCTCCCCCGGCCTTGGGCTGCTGGGATGGAGTTAACTGGGGCGTCTCCACCCATTACCAAATAGGCACTACCCTTGGCTGGCTCCCTGCGTGCCTGAAACACGTCCTCTCTAATTCTTACAACGACCTCTAGAAGAGATACCATCCGCACTTCACAAATGAAGATGCTGAGGCTCAAAGAGAGACCATCGGCTCGCCTGCACTCATGCCACAAATGTGGCAGAACCAAGGTCAGTATCTCCGAGACCCCCACTCAGAGGCAGCCTCTGTCAGCGGTCAAAGGCGGCTGGTGGGGGGGCGAGGGCGGGGCTCAGGCGCAGGTGCCGGGAGCCCCCCCCACCTCTCCCCAGGCCCAGCTCATGGCTAGCACAGAGCTTGCAGGGGGAGTGGGCGGGCCACCAAGGCGGCGGCAGTCACGCACAGCTGTCGCTTTAAAGGCGAACTTGTTCCTCGCCTGCCCTTTTGTTTTTTTAACTCCTCACCACAATAGAAACTGCTTACCTGCAGGTGTGCCGCTATTCTAAGAGCTCCAACCCGGTGGCTTCTTCGCGTTGGGGTGGATCAGTCAACCCAGCTGCCGCCTGCTCAGCCCGGAGCCTGCTACGCTCCCAGCTCTGGCCGCCACAGGCCCTTTGCCCTCCTGCCCAAGTGGGCCAGACCAAGCAGGCCGATGGACTCTCGCGTAAACGTCCAGCTGATTTTATTACGAACTAAAGCACCATACAGGAAAGTGCGTAAAACACGTTGGCCAGGGTACAGATGGTCGTAAAGCAAACAGCTGGCAATCGGGTCATGAAATGGAACTCACAGCACCCCGGAAGCTGGGCCTGTTACTTTCCAGCTGGCAGTCACTCCCCAGGTTGGCCTTCCTGCTCCTGGAGACTCCAGGAATTGTTTGCACGCGTGCTAGTGAGAAGTCCAGGGGCCTGGAGCTGATTGCCGCGAGACGAGGCTGTGAGGAAGGTGGTCCGTGCACCTGCTCGGCCTCACCTGATACATATGGATCCAGGTGGGTAGGTAGACAGACAGACTGACACACAGATGGATCGGTCTGCCCCTCACACCTGAGATTAGGCCAGGCAGGCAGGAGCCCCACGATATTGCTGGGACATTAGAACATAGTTGGACGCGTGATGGGAATGAAGGAAACTATAGTGACCAAAAGGCCTCAGCAGAAGGACCTGTTAGAGACTTTATTCGGCCACAAGTGACAAAAAACTGAAAGCCGGTGGCTTAAACAACTGAGGGGTTGTTTTCCTCATATAATGGGGCCCAGGGCTCTCATGACTCAAAGGCGCCACTGACAACAGTCTCCAACTTTCTGCCCTGCCGTCTTCAGTGTGTGGTTTTCAGCCTCACGAAGGCTTTCAGCTTTCATCGTCTCGTGGTCGCAGGGTGGCCTCTGCCATTCCTAGGACTTCATCCGTGCTGAAGGCGGGCAGGAAGGGGAAGGGCAAAGGGCCAAGGCAGCTGAGTCTTTCCCCTTTCAAGAAGCCTCTTCCAGTGACCTCCACTTCTCATTTGTCAGAACTGCGTTCTTGGCCACCCCTAACTGCAGGGGAGCCTGGGAAATGAACTTTGAAAAGGGACTGGTCACGTTGCTACCCTGAGGATAGACATTGAGAAGGAAGCTGGGAGTTCTTCCTCAAAGAAATACTTTGGAGCCATGAGGCAGTAAGAACAAGCCCCCACCCCCACCCCCGCCAGCTGCTTCCCAGGTTCGGTGGGTCCAGGAAGTAGCAGAGGGACTTCTGATCGGTGAGGGTGCAAGTTTGGGCCCAGAGCTGAATTACTGAGGATTTAGAAAAGGCTAAGCTGCCTCTCGGGTCCCTTTCTCGGTCCTTTTCCTACACAGCCTGCAGCCTCACTACAAAATCAAAGCTGAATAAATACTTTAAAGTGTTGTCTCCCCACCGATGAAGCTGCTTGTAAATGCGTTAAGCCGAACTAAGTGGTAAAGCTTGAGTGAGGGCATCCCAGAAGGTCAAAGCCAAGACACCCCGAGGGCAACCAGAGGCTGCATCCTTGTGGGTTGAGGCCCGATCCAGACCCAGAGAAGAACAATCAGAGCATTATGTTTATCGACTATCCATAGTTATTCTATAGATGTTTTCTTTTTTTTTTATTATTTTTTTAATGCTTATTTATTTTTGAGAGAGAGAGAGCGAGCATGTGGCGGGGAGGGGCAGAGAGAGAGGCACAGAATCCGAAGCAGACTCCAGGCTCTGAGCTGTCAGCACAGAGCCCCACGTGCGGATGGAACTCGTGACCACAAGATCATGACCTGAGCCGAAGTCGAACGCTCAACCGACTAAGCCACCCAGGCGCCCATCTATAGATGTTTTCTAAGCGTGACAGTATTGGGGTGTTTTTTTGAAGTTTTTATTTATTTATTTATTTAATTTGAGAGAGAGAGAGAGAGGGAGGGAGGGAGGGAGAGAGAGAGAACGAGTGGGGAAGGGGCAGAGAGAGGGAAAGAGAATCCCAAGCAGGCTGTGTACTATCAGGGGCTCAATCTCACAAACTGTGAGATCATGGCCTGAGCCAAAATCAAGAGCCGGATGGCTAAATGACTGAGTCACCCAGGTGCCCCGTGATAGTATTATTCTTTTACTTTTTGATTTGTAAGAGATCTCTACATATTAAGGATCTCAATACATACAGAGTATCTCAATATAAAGGGACACTGACGGTCAAGAGTCAACAATGCAGGCTGAGGTTTAACTGGACCAAAGGACCCTGAATGCTTCGGGGAGAAGGGGGTGCCGTAGTCGGGTCAAATCTCCTCCTTACCATTCCTCACACCCACAAGGAACCATCCCCAGTCAGAATTTGGGACATTGAGACATTTAAAAATTGGGATATTTTGCATCAAAATATCGGGTCCCACCCTACTTCAAAAAATCAGAAGTTCTAGGGGCGCCTGGGTGGCTCAGCCGGTTGAGTGACCGGCTTCAGCTCAGGTCATGATCTCACAGTTCGTGAGTTCGAGCTCCGCATCGGGCTCTGTGCTGACGGCTGGGAGCCTGGAGCCTGCTTTGGATTCTGTCTCCCTCTCTCTCTGTTCCTCCCCTGCTCATGCTCTGTCTCTCTCTCTCTCCCCTTCAAAAATAAATAAAAACATCAAAAAAAAATTTTTTTTGAATCAGAATATCTAGCAAATAAGGAGCCCACATTCCCTTGTGTCAACCACCTTCTGAGGCGGAAACTTCTTTATAAAGTGCATTTTCTCACCCTAGTTCTCCTAACTCCCCAAGATGATGCTCTTGTACTGTTAGTTCCCTTGCCCTCACATATTTCTGCACATTTGTGTTACTAGAATTGGAGTTTGCAACCCCTAATGGAGAACAAAGCCTTCAATTTATGTAGCAATGACCTAGGATGATGGAGTGAGTGGCCCAGGGCACAGGGCCTGTAATGGCATAGTCAGGTCTTCAGTCAGGGTCTCCTGGGACCCGGTTCTGACTTAAAGCATCTCTCATGGACACTTACAAACACTGCTAATCACATTGCTTACAGGGCCGTGAGTTGGGGTCACCTGGGAGCATCTGAATTTTGTGGACACTGAGCTGTGGTTGTGAGACTCCTGGCCGGGCGGGGAGATGCCCAGGAGTCTGGGTGCGGCAGGAGCCCCTGACCCTGTTCCCATGGGGAGAGGAAGTCACAGTGGTTGAGGTGAGAACAAGAGGTTGCCCTGGGTGGGCAGAGGCAGCCACAGGCAGCTGCAGCAGGCTGGTGCCTGGGCCCAGATGCACCCTTTTCACTCTTTCTGCAAAAATTGCTGCCATGTGCAGAAATAGAGAAACGTGCAATGTCTGAGAGCCAGTGCCCAGGAGTCGTCCCCCGCCCTCCCGTGTATGCAGGCGGCCCTTGTGACACAGGCCCAGCCCGACCACGCACATGTTTCAGGCAACTCGGGGTTAAAAAGAAAGCGAGAGAGGTGTTTTTGGTCCGCAGATGGCTGTGGTTTGAGCAGGAGTGCAGAGGGAGGGGCCGTGAGGCTCCTTGTCTTGCTCCAGGCCTTGGCGAGCAGATCGGTCTTGCCTTGGGAGGAGGGCAGGGGGACCCTGCAATGCAGGCTGGTGGCCATGCTACAGAGGAGAAAAGCCCCCACCGTGGTCTTCCTAGTCTGTCGTCCTGTCCTCCTTATCCTCACTCTGCCAGCTCTCCTTCTCCTCTGGCCTGGACAGAGCTCACCCACAGCCGTCCTCTCTTCGTGCCACTGCCCGCGATCCTGGTGATGCCCTGTCTGCTGTCTCTGTCCTCTGGGGCCTCTCCTTCCCCAGGGACGGCCCAGCAGAGGGGGACGCAGCCACTGCATGGCCAGTACCTTGGGGCAAGTTTCTTCTGCAGCCTTCATGTGGTCGCTACGCAGCCTGGCCAGGTAGGAAGGAGCTGGGAGAGAACTGCGCCAGTGGGGGGGGGGCCACGCTGCTCCCCTGGCTCCCATTGGCACTGCTTTTCTGAAAACACAGGCACCCACCCGCTCAGCATCACCATCCGAGACGCGGGGCGAAGTCACTGGCCCTCACACCAGAGTGAACGATGAGAGACTGAGAGGCTAGCGGGGCAGCTCCTTACCTGGGTCCCCCATAAGGGACAGAATAGTGATTCAGGACGTAGCTCTTCCCCACCCGAGCTCACAGAGACGTTCCTGTGCTCAGTCCAGAAGTCCAATTCCAAAGCTAGGGTCCCGAGGTTGTCCCTGGGGCGGAGCCAGATACCGCCTTAGCCCAGGCACGCCCCCTCAGTCCCGCCCTGGGAGGTCTCAGGGACGGGGGCCTGCAGGGCAGCAGGGGGCCGGGGTGCCCACCTCAGGAAGGCGGTATCGTTGGTGTGAGCCACGTAGGAGTACATCATGAGAGTCAGCAGTGGGGGCTGGCTCCGCTGCAGGGAGTACACGCGGGCCCCGTTGGGGACATGTCCACAGCTGCCGAGAAGGAGGCCTGCTGAGGGGCATCTGCCCAGCGGCCAAGGCCAAGGCCAAGGCCAATCCAGCGCCAAGCCCGTCCCCTCTTACAGTCGCACCAGGTCCAGGAAGTTCTGCAGCATGCCCTTCACGGTCTCGGGCATCTCAGAGAGGAGCAGCCCCCCCCATCACCCAGTAGGAGTCCCTGGGGAAAGGGGCAGCTCAGGCACCCACCCTCCTGCCCCCCCACCCCCGCCACCCCCTGCCCTGCACACCCAGGCCAGTCAGGGTGCCCTACCCTGCTCAGGACAGCCTGCCGGCCCCGGGCTCCCCCACTCCCGCCCTAAAGCCCCAGCCGCTCACCAGTAGTAGAATTCGACAAAGCGCCCACCAGGCACAACGAAGGGGTGTTCTGAGTAGAGCAGAGAGAACTGCTCGGGGTGGCTGAGGACCTCTGGCTTCACCTGCAGTCAGGAGAGAGGGCACAGGGAGCCCAGGACCCCCATGGTGTGGAGTCCAGAAGAGGCCGGGCGGTGGGGGGGGGGGGGGGGGCCCTGGCAGCTGCGGCTTTGGAGCCAGGGAGCCAGAGCACGAGTTCTGGCTCTGCTGCTGGTCAGCCGGGTACGGCTGAGGTCAAGGCCTGAGCTGCGGGAGCCTGGTCTGCTCAGCCCCACGTGGGGGCCTCTGGAGTCCTGGCTAACCCAGCCCGGCCCTGGCAGGTGCTCTCCAAACAACGGCCGTTATCAGGACCGGCCAGGGAGACCACGTCCTCCACTCCCCTGGCCTCGTCTCTGGGGCCACCACCAAGCCAGGCCCAGAGACTCGGGGCCCGCATCCTCTGACCCAGGCGTGGAGTGTGAAAATGAATGAAAGGAAACCTCATTCACAACCTCCGAGAGGCTGGCAGGTGAAGCCCTCCTGCCCTAAGACTCTTTGTCAAGTGCAGATCCCAACTAGCAAGTGGATGCTGCCTTCCTCTCCCAGCTGAAGGGGTAGGTTTCTTCCTCCCCAGCAACAGCCCAGCCAATGAGAGGCTGTCACAACTCAGCCAATGAAAAGCCACCGTACTCAGAACGCCCCAGATTACCGCAAAGGGCTTGTTGTTCGCAGCAGCCTTCCCAATGCCCCCCTTCCTCCACAAAGCAGCGTTCCTGTTCTGCGTGCTGCTGACTTGCCCACGGTTTTCCTGTGGTTTACTCAGCCCAGATGGCCGTTCTCTGCTATTCCTAAACGAACCCCTTTTTGCTGGTGAAGTAACTGGCAGTTTTATTTGTAAGGAGAAAGGAAACCCCAAACTGCTTTCCCAATGAGACAGGCGTACATGAACGTGGCCTCGGGAGAGCAACTGTAGGACCAGAGTAGAGATGGCTGCCTCCTTCAGGTACTTTCTCTGTTCATGGCCTCCCGGTTCTGTCCCAGTGAGTGTGGTTTCAGTGGGAGAGCGGTGGGCTGTCAGTTATTTTGAGGGGCGTCGTGGAACAGAGCTGGGTCTGCTCCTGTGGGGCTGGGTGGGGAAGGGCCCTAGAGCACCACTCTGTGCCAGCGGGTGCCAGGGCCCCGGGGGCCGGCTGGGAGGACAGATGCTGTGCAGCCTCGGGCAAACCTCTGCCCTCTCTGAGCCTCAGACAAAGGAGAGAAAGTACATAACAGACAGTGCTGACCACAGGCCACAATCAGCAGTGGCAAATAGTCCTGAGCTGAGGACTAGCTGATTAGCTCAGGGAAGGTAGAGCCCAGCTGGGGAGTGAGCAATTATAGGTATAAGAAGCAGGTCTGCGTGAGTTTACCTGGGAGGAGGCTGGTAAGGGCTTCAGGGAGGCGATGAGGAGTTAGAAGTAAACTTTCCCCTTCTACCGCCTCCCCCCGTCAATTTCTTTCTAGAAAACTGCAGTAGAACACAAGGGTATGCACCTTCTATCTAAACTAGTTCCACCCAAGAATATGCCTCCAAAGCTATGAATTACTGAAATTTGCAGAAATAGCACTGGGCTGTTTTGAAGGCCATCCTATGAGATGAGGAAAAAGATACCTGGTTTGACTATGCCCTTGAACATGGAAAGACTTTGGACTTTTATCCATTCAGCCACACTTCTTTTTGAGACAGCTGCTTTTCTGTCCCAGGAGTCGTGGGCAAGGCTCTCAAATATCTGGAGGTGAGGGGGGCAGGGGCAGCAGGGCAGGCTGGTATACTGGGGGCGGAACCACCTGCTCTCTCCTTGACTCTGAGCTAGTGACCTCCACTCCCTCCTGCTCCACCCCTGTGCCTGAGCCTGCAGGTCCCGCTGGAGCCACCAGGGGGCGGCAGTGAGCCAAGAAGAGAAAGTCCAGGAAGGGGACCATCTGGCTTTAGGAGGGCCCGGCCCCTTGGCTTCTCATCCAGTCCCCACCCACGGTCCGAGAAATGTCTGGAACCTTCTAGGACAGCCAGATCTTGACCTACCAGTACGGGATCCCGACCTCTCTCCAGAAGACAGGCCAGCAGTGGGACTTCCCCAATGCCTGGGCCCCCTTGCAGGACCTGGTCATCAGAGGTAGGGAGGCAGCAGTGGGACACATCCCAGGGCCTGCCCTCCTTGCATCTAGAGGGTCAGCCCCCTGGTACTGGGGAGGTGTGAACAGAGGATGTGAGGGCTTTCTCTGGCTCTTCTGTTCTCATGGCTTCCCCCTCAGCAGACATTTGTGTCTGCCCCCACCTGTCCAGGGAACCAGCCTTCCTTTCTCTCTCCAAACCCAGGCCCTGGGGAAAGAGCACGTTGGCTTTTCATGTGGTTTCAAGATGGAGGTCTTGAGGCTCGGGCCTCTTTCCCTCCTTGAGGAGAGTAAGGCTCAGGCCTATGCTCCCTCTGGGTTGGGGACTCAGGTGGCTCAGGGTCCCGCCTGGGGCGGGGTGGGGGTCTAGGTCTGGCCAAGTGTCCTTCACCTCGGGCCCAGGAAGTGGCTTTCCAGCTGGCTCAGAATTGGATCCGAACCAACTTTGAGGTCTACTCCAGAAAGTCAGCCATGTATGAGAAGGTGAGCTGCTCCTGAGCCCTGACCCTCCTGGGCCTCCTCCCCACGAGGAGATGGGGGAATTGCCAGGCTTTGCAAAGCCCGGGGACAGTGGTGACACCCAGTGGCCATTCTTGGGCACTGCAGGCCAGGGCAGCTTCTCCCACAGGGGCTCCCGTTTCTGGCTTTCCCTAGAGGGCTGAGGAGGGGGGCGCGGGGGTGGGGTGGGTAGTGCCTGACCTTAGAGCCTGTCCTTTTGTTCCCAGTATGACATCAGCAACGGTGGTCAGCCAGGTGGTGGAGGGGAGTATGAAGTTCAGGTGAGTGGGCCCACATCCCATAGGAACTACAGGGCTCTGCTGTCCCCGCAACTGGCCATGACCTCCGCTGTCTGGGCCTGTTTCCTCCTGTGGATGTGGGTCCACAGGGAGGAGCCTGCCTGGAGCTCCTTTGTCCTCCTGGGGTTAGGCAGTTCTAGAGCCCCTGGGTGGAGATCTCACACCCCCTAAAATAGGGCTTGAGGGCCTTCCCCAGAGATCCTGCCCCACTAGCCATTCCTCTCTCCAGGAGGGCTTTGGCTGGACCAGTGGAGTGGTCCCGATGCTCCTGGACCACTACGGCGACCGACTGGCTACAGCAATGAACCAGAGAAACCAGGGCCCCATCTTCCTGGACCTCACGTAATTAGCAGGGAGAGTGCCGATCGAAGCACAACTAAAAGTAAAATGAGGTGAGGGGGCTGCTCGGGGCCAGCGGAGGGCACAGCAGTGCAGAGGGATGCAGAGGGAAGGCATCTGTGAGGAGGAGAGGTTTGAACAGAATCGTAGATGGAACCGTCTCTGTGCAGATCCGGAAGACCGTCCAGGCACAGAAAGGGCAGTGTGAAGGCTCTGAGGTCACGTTCAAGGGTCAGGAAGAAGGCTGGGTCAGGGGTGGGAACAGAGGAGGACCAGGGCTTGGGCGCCAGTGGTAGGACCAGAAAGGTGAGAAGTGGTTCAGTCTGGGATGTATTTTGAGGGTGGAGCCAATGATCGTGGAATATAAAGGGAAGGGGGTTACCTGGGATGATGCAGAGATTTTTGTTCTGAGCAATTATATTTGCTCTACCCTCCCAGCCAATCCTTGGCCACAGTGCAGTGGGGTCAAGGTAGTGACCTAGAAGTCATGGGATGGGTCCTTATCCCCCTGGAACATCAATAAGGAGGAAATCTTGTTTTGTGGCGACACCTAGCTCTCCTACCCTCATCCCCCCTCCCATAACCCACACAACCTGGCTTCACAAACACATATTCCAAATGCTGTATTGTTCCGTGGAGATGCTTACGAATACTGAAAATCACCCAGCCCCAGGGTCCCAGCTGCCATGGGCCCCAAGTGCTGTGAAGGAGGGCCCGGAGGTGGGATCCGAACAAACATCAAACACTGTTTTCCTGAACTGTCCTTTTCAAAGGAGTCCGAATTTGAATGTGTTAGTCTAGATCATTTTATGCCCCTGGGAACTTTGGAAAACAATACAGGCATAGTGACATTTCTTTTATCAGCTTTGTGTGCTCAGGGAAAGAGAGGAAGAGAGGCCTGCTAAGACCACTGTCATCCCAGGGTGAGAGTGTGTGTAAAAGTTGAATTGAAGGGAGTAATAGTTCTGTTAATAGCCGGAGCCTTCAGTGCCCCTTTAATGGATAGAACACTAGACAGAAATCAATAAGGAAATAGGAGACCAAAACTGTAAAATAGCTAGACCTAAGATATATAGAACTCTGTACCCAGCAATAGTAGAAAACATATTCTTCTCAAATGTACACAGAACATTCTCCAGGATAAGATCATATGTTAGGCCACAAAACAAGTCTCAGAAATTTTTATTTTATTTACAAAAATGTTTTAATGTTTATGGGGCGCCTGGGTGGCTCAGTCGGTTGAGCGTCCAACTTCAGCTCAGGTCATGATCTCACAGTTCGTGAGTTTCAAGCCCTGCATTGGGCTCTGTGTTGACAGCTCGGAGCCTGGAGCCTGCTTCGGATTCTGTGTCTCCCTGTCTCTCTGCCCCTCCCATGCTCATGCTCTGTCTCTCAATAATAAATAAACGTTTATTTTTGAGAGAGAGAGACAGAGCGTGAGCTGAGAAGGGGCAGAGAGAGGGGGAGACACAGAATCCAAAGTAGACTCCTGGCTCTGAGCTGTCAGCACAGAGCCTGATGCAGGGATCAAACTCAGGAACTGTGAGATCATGACCTGAGCTGAAATCAAGAGTCAGATACTTAACCAGCTGAGCTGCCCAAGTGCCCCCTGACTATATTTGAAATGAGAGGTTTCTTTATTCATTTCATGCCCTCACTATTGTGAGTCGACGTCATCTCTTCAGTTGAAGGGCTTAATAGAAAAACACTGACCTCCCCAAAAGAAGAGGGAATTCTGCCTAGAGACTGCCTTTAGACTTCTCTGGGCCTCCAGCCTGAGGATCTAACTTGCAGCCTTTGGACTTGCCAGCCTCCATAGTCACGTAAGCAAATTTTTTATTTTATTTTATTTTTTTTATATAAGCATATTTTTAAAAAAATTTTAACATTCATTTTTGAGAGTGAGAGAGACAGAGCATGAGTGGGGGTGGGGGGGCGGTGCAGAGAGAGAGGGAGACACAGAATCCGAAGGAGGCTCCAGGCTCCAAGCTGTCAGCACAGAGCTCTCAGCACAGAGCCCGACGTGGGGCTCGAACTCATGGACTGCGAGATCATGACCTGAGCTGAAGTTGGACACTTAACCGACTGAGCCACCCAGGTGCCCCATAAGCAAATTTTTAAAGATAAGTCTCTCTCTCTCTCTCTCTCTCTCTCTCTCTCTCTCTCTCTCTCACACACACACACACACACACACACACACACACACACACACATTCTATTGTTTGTTTCTCTGGAGAACCCTAATACAGTCCAAGACCAATGTCTTCCTTGGCTGACTCTACCACATATCGAAAGAATTAACGCCAACCCTTCTCAAGATCTTCCAAAATGGAAGAGGAGGAAGCATTCCTAACTCCTCCTAGAGACCAGCAATGCCTAATGCGTATACCGTGTAAGGATATCACATGAAAAGAAAATTACAGTCCAATATCTTTTATGCATGTGATGGAAAATCCTCAACAATCACCTCTGCTATTCAACGTTGTACCAGAAGTTCTAGCAGAACAACAGAACAAGAACAAGAAAAAAAAAAGCATGCAAATTGGAAAGGAAGAGCATATCTATTCCCAGATGACATGATTCTGTATATAGAAAATCCCAAGGATCCACAGGAAGGCTGCTGGGTCTAATAAAACAGATTCAGCAGAGCTGCAGACGCAAATCACCAGTCAAAAAAATCAGTTGTGTCTCCACACATCTGCCAAGAACAACCTGAAAAGGAAATTTGAGAAGCAATCCCATGTGCAAAAACAGCTAAAAAATAAAATACCTAGGAATAAATTCCATTTACATTAAGTGTCTGGAATAGGTAAATTTATAGACACAGAAAGTTGAATAGTGGCTTCCAGGGGCCATGGGAAGAGAGGACTGAGGGCTTACTGCCTGATGGTTATAGAATGTATCTTTGGGATGATAATTTTTTTAATGTTTTATTTATTTTTGAGAGAGAGACAGAGACAGAGTGCGAGCAGGGGAGGAGCAGAGAGAGAGGGAGACACAGAATCCAAAGCAGGCTCCAGGCTCCAAGCTGTCAGCACAGAGCGTGACGTGGGGCTTGAACCCACGAACCCCGAGATCATGACCTGGGCTGAAGTCGGACGCTTAACCAACCAAGCCACCCAGGCACCCCTCTTTGGGATGATAAAAAAAAATAGTTTTGAAAATAAAGAGTGGCAATAGTTTCAAAATATTGTGAATGTAATATAAATTGAATTATACACTTTAAAATGGCTGAAATGGCAGATTTTCTGTGATATCTGTTTTAACCACAAGAAAAACACTTATAAAAAGGAAGGAAGGAAGCATGTAGCATCTGGAGGCAGGATGGAAGGGGGCACGCTACCAGGGCAGCGGAGAGGGACAGGGCCATTTTGTCGTGTGACAGATACTGTTCTCAGGCACCACAACTGACGACCTGGACAGTGAGGCTGAGTCCTAAAGGGAGGGTCACGCAGTCACTAATCTCAAATGGTGACAGGTTTCCAGAGTATATCTTCCCATGCGCCCTTCCCCTCCCCCCACCCCAATGTCATTTCAGGCCATCGATCCACACGTGGGACAGAAACTTGAGCCATTCTGTTTGAGATGTTAAAGGAAAAGGTAACTCTCTGCCGTGGTGATCTTGGAGCCACCAGGGCGATTGGCATCTGGGTCACAGATGTGGGACCAACTTGTGCCCCAGACACCAGGGCACCCCAGTCACCCACCACCACCCCACCACATGAGGGAAGGGCTTGAGCAGGTGGCACCCGATGAGACTAAGAAACGAAGAGAAAAAGTGCACAGTGGGGAGCAGGGGTCGGCTTCTGCAAGCTGAGCCGGGACAGCAAGGCCGCGCAGACCTGACGTACAGCGCCCAGGGTGACCACGCCTCAGTTGTAGACTTTGGCAGCCCGCGTAGGCAGGTGATCAGCCTGCGCCCCTGCAAGCAAGAGGTACCTGGGCTTACTCCTTGGCTGAGGCCACAGCCACCATGCCTGGGAGGGCCT
This sequence comes from Panthera leo, assembly GCF_018350215.1. NCBI lineage: Eukaryota > Metazoa > Chordata > Mammalia > Carnivora > Felidae > Panthera > Panthera leo. The sequence goes on along the minus strand of NC_056688.1, from coordinate 16,317,789 downwards.
TCACGCTGTGCCAGCTGCTTCTGCTGGGGCTGGGGTCCCAGGGTGCCCTGCCCCCGCCCTGTGACAGGTAGGAGTGGGGAAGCAGCTGGGGAAGGAGGTTGGGGTGGGATCTCAGGCGCTGAGGGTCAGTCCTTCTGAGGGAAGGGGAGGGAAGGATGTCAGCTTTCCTTGTGTAGCAGGCTGGGGGAAGAGGGTGCTGCCTCCTGACCCAGGCACCTGCTGGCCAGTGTCCTCCCTCCCCTCAACCAAACCATGCTCTTCTCAGGGTTGTTCTGGGAAACTCTCTGCCCAGCTTCCCTAGCCTGGAGGTGAGCAGCAGTGTAAGGACCTGAAAAGTGCTCCTAAGTTTGGCCTCTGTGACCTAGAGCAGGTCAGAGCTCTTTGTAAAGCCATAGCTCCCATTTCCCAAATAAGAGACCTAAGTGGCCCTGTCCTGCCTCCTAGACTCACAGGGCATCATCCTTTTCTCATTTCAATGGCTCTCTTGCGCTCTCATGATGTCTCAGGCTGTGGCAGCAAACGAGAGAATCGAGATCCCCAACTTCCTGGACCTTACGTAATTAGCAGGGAGAGTGTTGATCGAAGCACAACTAAAAGTAAAATGAAGTGAGGGGGCTGCTCGGGGCCAGCGGAGGGCACAGCGGTGCAGAGGGATGCAGGGAGAAGGCGTCTGTGAGGAGACGTTTGAACAGAATCGTAGATGGAACCGTCTCTGTGCAGATCTGGAAGACCGTCCAGGCCCAGAAACGGCAGTGCGAAGGCTCTGAGGTCATTGTTCAAGGGTCAGGAAGAAGGCTGGGTCAGGGGTGGGAACAGAGGAGGACCAGGGCTTGGGCGCCAGTGGTAGGACCAGAAAGGTGAGAAGTGGTTCAGTCTGGGATGTATTTTGAAGGTGGAGCCGGATGATCGTGGAGTATAAAGGGAAGGGGGTTACCTGGGATGGTGCAGAGATTTTTGTCCTGAGCAATTGTAATAAGGATTTCAGAGAGGCTGTGTGATCAAGAGTTTTGTCAAGTGCGACGCTGGTTGCCAAAAGTATGGAAAGAAGAGTGTGTCAGGGGTCAGTAAGACCACCCACAGCTTCGGCGATTTGCTAGTACTCACCACACAGTTACATCTGTGGTTACAGTCTATTCCAGTGAAAGGATGCGGATTAAAATTGGGAAAGGCAACAGGCACATAGGGCAGAGTCCCGGAGAGAAGAGACATGAGATCCAGTTGTCCTCTGCCGGTGGACTTGTATGAACAGCATTTACTTTTTCCAGCAGCACGTGTGACAACCTGCATGAAGTATGGCCAACCAGGAAGTTCCCCTGGGTCTTGTGTTCAGGGCTTTCACTGGGGTTCAGTTATAGAGGCTTGGAGTGTCTGTATGCCTGACCTTAATTACTCAGTCTCCAGGCCTCTAAGTCAGAGGGATACTGGGTGGCTCTCAGTCCCCACCATAAATCACATTATTAGTATAAAATATCTGGTGTGGCCCAAGGTCCCACGTAAAGATTTATCAGACAGAAATCCAGTAGGTTATGGCTTATTTCTCAGGAGCTGGGCACACGCTGTGCTGTCTTTGAAATGTGTAGGGTGGGAACACAGCAAACCCATTAAGTCAACTTTTTGCTGCACAAGCTACTTGTTCTACAATGAATAATGTATTTAGTCTTTGTCTTGGGGTCCTGGGATATAACCTCTAAGCTCTTGGGATTTCCCAAGGGATAGGAGAGTCTTTGGTATTCGTGGTGGGTGCTGATAGTTTACATTAATGGGGTAACTCGTGGTGAGCCCCTGGGTGGTCATGCTGATGAGATGTCTCAGGCCATGCCAGAGAGATGGGCCATGTGATTGGAGGATTGGGGCTGTGGGTCACAGGATATCAACTTGACCTCCTGACTTCTGAGGGTGGAGGGGGCTGAAGATTGAGTTCAGTCACATGACCAGTGATTGAACCAATGGTGTGTATAAAAAACTCTAGACACCAAAGCTCGGGGGAGTGTCCTGTTGGGTGAACACTTTGATGTGCCAGGAGGGTGGTATGTCTGGATTCTTTGAGGTGAAGACAGGGAAGGTCTGCATTCAGGACAATCCCAGACCTCTTTCTCCGTGTGTCTTTATTTGGCTGATCCTGATTTGTATCTTTAGAATAAAACTGTAATAATAAGGATAGTGCTGACTCCGTGAGTCATTCTAGCACATTATTGAACCTGATGGGTTTGGGGAACCTCCAAATTTGTAGCCAGTTGGTCAGAAGTAGTGGAAGCCTGGGAAGCCCTGAACTTGGAGCCCCAGCTGAGGGCAGTCTTGTTGGGGACTGTGCCCACGGCCTGAGCTTGTTGGTTAGTACTGAGATTAGATTGCAATACTGTCGTCAATGTGACAAAACGTGTCATTTGCTAGAATGACCTCGATTCACTGGAACAGGTGGCTCGGGAAAAGCAAGACGAAAGGACAGGGAATGAGGACCCTTTGATTCCTGGGTGGCTGCCAGGTCACCCGTGGTTTGGAACAGCAGCTGTATTGGGATCAGTTCCTGGAGGTGAAAGTTGTCAGTGGAAGTTAGAAATGATGGGTCCAGGGCCCAGGGTGTTGTCTCACTGGATGCCTAAGGAAATGCAGAAAAATAGGGGGGAAAAATGCGATCCTTTTGTTATTATTATCCTCTAATGGCAAACATGAGAGTGAGAGATGGGCCAGGCTTTGCTTCTGGCCAGTCCAAACCATAGCCTCTCTCGTCTCAGGGCCCCCGCCTAAGGAATGTGTTGGGGAAGATCCTGATTCTGGCTGGCCTAGGTGTGGCCCTGGACTCAGAGTCATTTCCAAAGGGGAAAAAAATAATTCTAAAATGACAAAGAATGAAGAAGGTTAGACTGATTCCCAAGAGAGTAGGATAGATAGAGGGGAGAGAGCCAGTGGACCCATCCCAGCAGGGCAGAGTCTTTAAACAGTTATTAAGAAGTGGGGCGTGGGACACCTGGGCTGCTCAGTCAGTTAAGCGTCTAACTCTTGGTTTTGGCTCAGGTTTTTATCACGTGGTTCGTGGGATCAAGCCCCGCATCGGGCTCTGTGCTGACAGTGTGGAGCCTGCCTGGGATTCTCTCTCTCCCTTTGCCCCTCTCCCTCCCTCCCTCCCTCCCTCCCTCCCTCCCTCTCTCCCTCTCTCTCTCTCTCTCCCTCTCTCCCTCTCCCTCCCTCTCTCCCTCTCCCTCCCTCTCTCCCTCTCTCTCAAATAAATAAACTTTAAAAAAGATGGGGTGAATAAAGCAGCTGTGGCTACAGTCCAAAGAAAGTTGTTAATGCAGCACTTAGAAATTGAGTGGACCGATTGGACCCGCTGCACCCCCCCCCCCCACCCAAGATGTGAGGGACCTAAACCCATCTCCATTTACCCTACTCTGGAGGAATTCAGAAAGCTGCAAGGCAAAGCAGGTAATGAGAAAGCTGACCTCCAATCCACTGAGGCAGTGGCCGCACAAGTTAAGATAAAGATTGGTGACGGGGTCAGGGTCCCTTAGCTCTGTCCCCTGCCTGGGAGTGGGCAAAATGGTCAGAGGGTATGGAAGGTCCTGGAGTCTGTGACGTGGGGTCCCATGCGCCGCGGTAGCAGGAGCACTGGTGAGTCATATTCAGAGGACGTGAAAATGCAAGCCTTGGCGATCGAGGTGAATGCTTGGATGGAAAGTGCAATGTTCAGACAGACTTTACGTTGAGGGGTTGTTTCTCCTTCCCCTGAATGTTGTCTCGCAATGGCTTCCACATCTGGCCGGGGAACACTTACCCCGAACAGTATCGTAAAATGAAAACCTGTTGGCAAAGCCACGGTTAGGAACACAAGGGTGGAAGGGACTATGGGGAAAGTGCCGCTGGTGTGTTTGAATAGTTTTCATGCGAAGTGGTTGCATCTGTTTCGCCTGAATGTGTTACAGGGGTGGATGTTGTGTCTGAGTGGGGAGTGTTTCCACTCTCTAGGATTATAAAGCAAAAGGCATATACATCTGCCATCGTGCTCCCGCTTGCTGTCTTCATTGGACATTCTCAATGGGCGCCGGGATGACTGCCTGAGGTCACACAGATCACATCCTTCTGTGGAGCGTAGGCTGCCGTTATAGTGGAAGTCTTGGGGCCCCTCCCAGCCGGCCAGACTTTGGGCTAGAGAATGTCCATTTGAGAGGCAATCACTAACTTGCTATCAGACGTTAATTCAGACCTCCTCTCTTAAAGGACGGAAGATAATCTTAAAACCTGACATGCCCGTAACATCTTGGGTGGTGTTGGAAACATGAGGTAAGAGGGAGGGCGGTGCCCAGCAGGGTTCCGTAACGCAATGGAAGTGGTTCATGCAGGAGCGTGCTGCTAGGGGAATGTGAGGTTAACTCCATGTGCTCGAGAGCAGATCGATCCCCTTCTCCCAGAACTGACTCTGGAACCACCTGAGGAGCTCTGGATTTTTTTTTTTTTAAGTTTATTTATTTATTTATTTATTTTTATTTTTTTTTTTATTTATTTTTGGGACAGAGAGAGACAGAGCATGAACGGGGGAGGGGCAGAGAGAGAAGGAGACAAAGAATCGGAAAGAGGCTCCAGGCTCCGAGCTGTCAGCCCAGAGCCTGACGCGGGGCTCAAACTCACGGACCGCGAGATCGTGACCTGGCTGAAGTCGGACACTTAACCGACTGCACCACCCAGGCGCCCCAGTTTATTTATTTATTTTGAGAGAAAGCACGTGTGCATGCGAGTGGGGGAGGGGCAGAGAGAGAGAGAGAGAGAGAGAGAGAGAGAGAGAGAGAGAGAGAGAATCCCAAGCAGGCTCCACGCTGTCAATGCAGAGCCTGATGCGAGGCTCTCGATCTTACAGACCATGAGATCATGACGTGAGCCGAAATCAAGAGTTGGATGCTTAACCGCCTGCCACCCAGGTGCCCCGAGGGGCTCTGGATACTATTGCCACTGGGAAAGTGCCCTATAAACAGCTCTTGATTGACCAACAGAGAGCTGCTTGGTTCATGGACGGTCGTTCCGAGGTGAACAAACCGCAGTGAAAGGCTGCCGTTCTGACCAGAGACGACAAAACCAGATCAGCTTGGTGGGCTGAACTGCATGCTGTTTGCCACTGTGTTTGGGCCTTTACCTGTGCTTAGTCAGTGACCCCCGTCCTGGCCGCACGGTCAGGCAGAAGGGCAATGGGAACGTGGTCTGTAGAAACAGTGCCCTGTGTGGCACGGTCCTACGGAAGTCACTATGGGAATTTGCGGGGTTCCCGGAGGTAGAACTGCCGATGCCCATCAGAAAACCCCCTTCCTATGGGGCGCCTGGGTGGCTCAGTCGGTTAAGGGTTCGACTTCAGCTCAGGCCATGATCTCACGGCTTGCGAGTTTGAGCCCCTCATCGGGCTCTGTGCTGACAGCTCGGAGCCTGGAGCCTGCTTCGGATTCCGTGCCTCCCTCTCTCTCTGCCCCTCTCCTGCTCGTGCTCTGTCTCTCCCTGTCTTTCAAAAATGAATAAAAACGTCAAGGAAAAAAAAAAAAAACCTCCCTTCCTAGACTGGAAAGTGACTAGAGCCAGCAAGCAGGTGTCCCAGTGCGTTCCCATGAGGTGGCCATTTGGGTTCATGAACCAATGGGACGTCGGGAGTTTGCAGCAATGCAGAGGTGGGCCAAATCTAGACACCTTGCACTCGCACCCCCTGAGGCACAAAATGCCACTAAGAGCTGTTCTGTCAACCAGAGAGACGGGCTCCACGTGGCTGCGGGGCAGATTCCCTGGAGGGAAGGACACACATGGAGCTGGCCAGTGAGACTGATGCTGGCAGACCCGGCACGATCAGACAGTGACCCTGAACTGGGTGTAGCTGTAAATGCTCAAGATACTGTAAAAGGACCAGAACAGAAGAGAATGCAACAGTTTGGACCACTGAGTTACATTTTTTCGGACAGGGAACACACTTTCATCCTCCGAGTGAGGGTCTGATAGAGAGCTGGGATGGACGGTTACAACGTTGGTTGTCGGAAACGGGGAGACACAGACAGGAAGGGCCGGCCGACGCGGCTTCACCAGTGTGTGCTCAACACTCACCGTGAGGGGGTCCCGGGAGGGTGGCTACCAGCCGGACTGCTCTGCTTTTCGGGGGACTCTAGGGAAGAGGGGTGCAGAGGAGGCTGGTATGCCCATGCGATTCCTCCACAGGAGGGAGACGATGGTATGACGACGCTTTTTTCTTTCTTCCCCACATTTCTTCATCCTTCTTTTCTCCACCCGATGCAGAGATCCCAGGACCAAGGCAGCAGCTCCACACGTCCGAAGTAGGGATGATTCCTAAGCAAGAAAATGTAACTATACCCTTCGACTGTTATGTCCTAATTTCTAAGGGCCTGATGGGGGGGTGTTGTGCCTTCCCATCTGGCTAAACGGGGGTCGTCTCTGACTGTATTCGGGAACAGGGTAGGAATGGCCCAGCCAAAGCGCACCTGTGTGGCACCTGTGCGTGGGAGAGGACTGCGGGGAGGCACTTGCTGCACTAACGTTGCTCTGCAACCTGGCCCAGCACCGCAGCTGAACGTAGTGTCCTTTCCAAAGGTTGAAAAGTTTGGATAGAAATGGAGAGAAGGAGAAACAGTAGCCGCAGGTAAAGAAATGAGTGAGTGGATTGATAATAATGCAATGAAGGAAATCCACTATTACATTAACACTTTAATTTTTTTAAGTGTATTTATTTTGAGAGAGAGAAAGCCCCTTTCGGCGGGGTGGGGGGTGGGGGGTGGTGGGAGAGAGAGGGAGAGACAGAATCCCAACCAGGCTCTGCGCTGCCAGCACAGAACGCGGTGCAGGACTCGAACTCACGAACCGCGAGATCATGACCTGAGCCAAAGCCAAAATCAAGTTGGGCACTGAACTGACTGAGCCACCCAGGCGCCCCTACGTTAACACTTTAAAAGAGGCTCAGAGCAAGAAGTGATGCTGTTCTCAGTTCAAAAGTGTGAACGTGGGGCACCTGGGTGGCTCAGTCGGTTGGGCATCTGACTTTGGCTCAGGTCATGATCTCGCAGTTCGTGGGTTTGAGCCCCACACTGGGCTCTGTGCTGACAGCTCAGAGCCTGGAGCCTGCTTCGGATTCTGTCTCCCTCTCTCTCTGCCCCTCCCCTGCTCATGCTCTGTCTCTGTCTCTCAAAAATAAACATTTTAAAAATTAAAAAAATTTTTTTAAAAAGGGTGAATGTACATATTGCTGAAATCACTCCTGCCCTGGAACCTGACAAGATCAAACGGAAGCCTGCAAACCTGAGTGGCCTCGCCAGGAAACCTTTTGGCCGTAAGATATGATGATGGAGTAGACTAATTGTTCATGACTATATGAGACTTGAGTAGCATGCCAACATCTTCGACCTTCTTTTCAGCTTATATCTACCATAGTACGATATGGTGAAACACTAACGTTGTTGGTTAGATTATAATATTAATCTTGATGGTCGAATGTATTGGGAAGTTGAGTTAAAAGCCTCCTATCCCTACCCTAGCTCTAAATGTTAGGTATATTCGTGCTGATACTATTGCTTTATTACATAAATGCTACACCAAATGTAGATGCTCAAACAGGTAGGAATATTTTGCTAACACGGACCCTTTGCCAAAGATCAGAGGGTAGTCTGCTGTATAACAAAGAACGTGGCAGTCCTTCGACCCATTTTCCTGCAATGTAACCTCTGAGCTCTTGGAATTTCCCAAGTGGTGGGAGAGTCTTGGGCATTCGGGTGGGCTCTGGTAGTTTACATTAATGAGGTGACTCATGGTGAGCCCTTAGATGGTCATACTAATGAGATGTCTCAGGATGGGGGCAGACTGTGCCAGAAAGACTGACCGTATGATTAGAGGGTTGGAACTTTGGGCCATGTGATATCAGCCCAACCTCTGGGGAGGAGAGGGTGGCCGGGGATTGAGTTCAATCGCGTGGCCAGTGATTCAGCCAATCATGCCCATGTGATGGAAACCTAATAAAAACTCTGGACACCAAGGCTCAATGGAGTTTCCTATTTGGTGAACACACTGAAGTGCCAGGAGGGTGATCAATCCTGATTCCACGGGGAGAGGACACAGAAGCTCCATGTTGAGGACCCTCCCTATATGTCTTGTGAAAGTGAACTGAGCGAGGGCAGTTTTATTAGAGACTCTGCTCTTAAGCATCCAGAGTCTGCACTAACTCGAGATGGTCAGCATCAGAAGTTAAATCTGTCCACCACCCCTCTGCCCCTCGGCCTGGGCTTTCTTATAGCATAATTGTCATATTTGAGCATCTGCATTTATTTCTTTATATTTTTTAATGTTTATTATTTTTGAGACAGCATGAGTGAGGAGGGGCAGAAGGAGAGGGAGACAGAATCCAAAGCAGGCTCCAGGCTCTGAGCTGTCAGCACAGAGCCCAATGTGGGGCTTGACCCGTGAGCCACAAGGTCATGACCTAAGCCGAAGTCGGACACTGAACCGACTGAGCCACCCAGGCATCCTCGAGCATCTGCATTTAGTATAGCAATTATGTAACAGGTATAGCAGTATATCGGCATGAGTGTGCCTAACCTTTGGAGGAGTCAGTGCAGACTAGGGACAGACTGAAAGAAACAACTATTTTAACAACCAGCCTATAACGCCTTTACGTACGTTTTCGTATATTTGTACTGATTTGATTGCTCATTTCCTTCCTTGATCTGCCACTATTTGTATCTTAGGTAAACTTGTGCAGAACTACTTAGCATAGAAATTAGCTCAATCCAGTTCTTCCTCAGGCCAGGCATTTCCCACTGGTCTTACATTCTGAGGAGGCTTTAACTCAATGTCCCAACATACTCAGTCATCAGTATCAGTGTGATCATGTGGCTAATTTACATAAGGTGGTTGAATCCTACCGATAATACCAGTATTATACCATATCCTGGTATGGTCACAGTACAATTTGGTTTCATTACAGAACAAATCTGGAAGAATTACAGAGGTATTCTCTGTTCCTTCTCGTTGGACTCGAACCTTGCCCTTATAGCAGATATTATTATGGACAGGCATCATTACAAATAGCCATGATTTTATTATTTATTATAACAAATTATTATGTGTTATTTCTGGGTTCCAAGTCCGTTGGAGGCAAAGCCAGTCACCCTGTCTCTGTTCATAGGCATCTCAGGACAGGACCCGCCTCCTTCCTATGGGAGGACCTGGGTGGTATTCAGAATAGTTCCTATCCCTGATGATTGTACTACAGGGTATGTCTTCTTCCGATGTATTCTTGGAGCAAGGGCAGTCATAGTGCATCGAGTGTCCAGAGAACGAGGTTGTCAGGCCTCTAAATTCCCAGAGACGTGGCCCTTGAGCCTCAGTAGCTACAATGGAAGGCCACTGATGCATGTGTACATTGGGTCCCATCAGCATTAAAATAGTGCAGAGGCCCTGTTGGGTGAGGGTACAGGCCCTTTCCCAGTGCTGGATCCTGGCATCATCCAGCATTATGTGTTGCCTTGCCCTGACCCATTTCACTAAAGCCTCATCATCTACCTGGTCTGACTCCCATCCTTCGCTTCCCTCCTGGAAGAGAGAACTCCTTCTCATCTGCTTATTCTAGTTAATAAGTATTTTTCCTCTGCCTCTCCTCATTAAAAGCAAATTCAGTTTGTTCAACAGTGGGGGACCTATATCCCCCAACGCTCTTTTATGCCTCATGGTCCAAAGTTGTTTAATCTACCGCGCATGTTGTTGCCATTAGATACTAAAAGCCTGAGTGCAGCTCAGATACGGTGGGTTAGATAAGTGGTAGTCACGCCTAGATGCAATTTATTTTGAGTATGCCATAAGGCCTCCCATAGCCTTTCTCATCCCTGATGGGGCTATTCCCCAGGGGAATTTAGACACACTGTATGATGCCTACTGCTTTAATCCCACGAGAAACCCATTTATTCTCTCCTGTTTAATAGCTTTCTGTTCACAAAAACAAGGGTGATCTGCATTTGTGCTTATAGCACACTGCACGTGCTACTCTGTTTTGTCCATTGACATCAGGGGCCTTTCCAAGTATTTGATTATCAAGGTTTATGTTACACAGCAATTAATCTGCCAAGAGTTGTAAACCACACAGTCCAAAGGCCCAGTGGGGAGCTGTTCTGGAAAATTCCTCCCCAACGGATATCCTTCGTAGTAAGTGTAATCTAAAAACTTGAAGTCAGAAGATGTTAGCACGTCACTAGAGTTCCCTTCAGTCATCAGCAGCCCAGCTCATTATCGTGTCCTAAAACCAGAATGCCTCCCAGAGAGATTCCAGTCATGTCTGCAGGCTTCCATTCAACTTCGTCGGGTTCCAAAGGCAGAGTGGTCATGGCAGACTCATGGCCTCACCCTCCCAGGCATCTGATACAACTGTGCTAAGGACAGTGTTAACCTCTTGCTCTCTCCAGGCACTAATGTCATGCTAGATTTCCCATTTTCATTGAATATCCATTTACTCGCCTCTCTGCCCTCATCTGCCATGTCTCCTTCTTTCCAGTGGTCTTCTTATCCATTCTGTTACCCTTTTGATTGAAGTGTTTAGTCCATTGACATTTAGAATGAGTACTGAAATATATGAATTTATTGCCATCATGTTGCCTGTAGAGTTGGAGATTCTGGTGGATCTTCTCTGGTCCTTTCTAGTCTTTGTTGCTTTTGGTCTTTTTTTTTTTTTTTTTTTTTTGGTCTTTGCTCCCCTCAGAGAGTCCCCCTTAAATTTTCGTGCAGGGCTGGTTTAGTAGTCATGAACTCCTTTAGTTTTTGTCTGGGGAAACTTTTTATCTCTCCTTCTATGTTGAATGACACCCTTGCTGGATAAAGAATTCTTGGTTGCATGTTTTTCTGATTCAGCACGTTGAATATATCCTGCCTCTCCTTTCTGGCCTGCCAAGTTTCTGTGCATAGGTCTGCTGCAAACCTGATCTGTCTTCCCTTGTAGGTTAAGGACTCTTCTTCCCTTGCTGCTTTCATGATTCTTTTCTTGCCTGAGTATTTTGTGAATTTGACTATGATATGCCTTGTTGATGCGTTGATTTTTGTTGAATCTAATGGGAGTTCTCTGTGCTTCCTGGATTTTGATGTCTGTGTCTTTCCCCAGGTTAGGAAAGTTCTCCACTATGATTTGCTCACATAAACTTTCTGCCCCTTTTTCTCTCTCATCATCTGGGACTCCTGTGATTCGGATGTTATCCCTTTTTAATGAGTCACTGAGTTCTCTAAGTCTTATATCGTACTCTTTTGCCTTAGTTTCCCTCTTTCTTTTTCTGCTTCATTGTTCTCCAGAAGTTTGTCCTCTATGTCACTGATTTGCTGCCCTGCTTCATCCATCCTTGCCACCCTGGCATCCATTTGAGATTACATCTCAGTTATAGCATTTTTCATTTCATCCTGACTAGATTTTACTTATTTTATCTCTACAGAAAGGGAGTCTATGCTCTTTTTCAACCCCAGCTAGTACTCTTATTATTGTGATTCTAAATTCTGGTTCAGACATCTTGTTTGTATCTGTGTTAAGTCCCTGGCTGTCATTTACCTTCTTTCCATTTGTCATTGATTTTCACTAAACTTTTCAACCTTTGAAGAGACATTAGGTTTGGCCACTGTACTTATCCAGATTGCCAACAGCAATTCCAGTCTTGCTAGTGCCTTCCCTAGTTTCCTCTCATCTGTTCAGGATAGAGTTACAAGGCCCGGAATGCGTGGCTATTCCCACCACTAGAGAGTATAGCTGCATTCATTGTTAGCCCCCAGTTAGCCAGATGAGCTATGGCACAAGTCGCCCCACCAGGCCCTTGGGAATTCTGACATAAATATTTGAAAAGATGGACACCTGGGCGGCTCAGTTGGTTAAGCGTCCAACTCTTGATTTCAGCTCAGGTCGTGATATCACGAATCGTGAGTTCAAGCCCTGTGTCAGGCTCTGTGCTGACAACTCGGGCCTGCTTGGGATTCTCTGTCTCTCTCACTCTCTGTCCCTCTCCCCCCTGCTCAAAATAAAGAAATAAACATTTTAAGAAAATATTTGAAAAGATAGCTACAGTTTCTTGCTCAGGGATCATTCATGCTTCTGGCACCGCATGGCAGTCTGGTCCACTGTGTAGGCAAAAGGTAAGTTGAGATGGCGTGGGAAAGAATTGTATAGTCCCACCAGCAACCTCTCCACCCATCCCCCAGAAAACCAGAGGAATATATCCAGTGGGGACCCTCCTCTGGCCCTCATCCCATGCTGAGTGTGAGCACACACTTGTGAAGCTATGTAAGCCAGCCCCTCATGCTTTTATTTCTCTCCATTTTAATTTTTAATGTTTTATTTATTTTTGAGAGAGACAGTATGAGAGGGAAAGGGAGACACAGAAACCGAAGAAAGCTCCAGGCTCTGAGCTGTCAGCACAGAGCCCGATGCGGGGCTCAAACTCATAAACTGTGAGTCATGACCTGAACTAAAGTCAGATGCTTATCCAACTGAGCCACCCAGGTGCCCCGATTTCTCCCTGTTTTATTTTTTTTTAATTTTTTAATGTTTATTTTTGAAAGAGAGAGACAATGTGAGTGGGAGAGGGGCAGAGAGAGAGGGAGACACAGAATCCGAGGCAGGCTCCAGGATCTGAGCTATTAGCACAGAGCCCGACATGGGGCTTGAACTCAAAATCTGTGAGATCATGACCTGAGTAAAGTCAGTCGCCCAACCGACTGAGCAACCCAGGAACCCCTTCCCATTTTAAACAAGAAAAGTTTCATTTGCCTGTTCCGATTCTGTATGGAGCCACCACTCCGAAGGTGATAAGCCACATGATGTGTCCATTTGACATGATCTCTCGGTCCATTGTTGGGACCGTGGGCCGACCAAATTGGCACAGTATCTTCTGTTCCAATGTAGTATTTTAAGCATATTCCTCTATAATCAGGTATGTAAAGCCTACTTTATCATGCCCCTTAAATTTCCAGAGTGATTTCCCGAGGGTTATGCCCCATACGGGCATCCCCTTGACGAGTCCAGTTTTTCTCTGCCTGTGAGTCAGTAAAAACCCCAACCTAGGGACTTTTTGCACTCACTTCTTCCATCACTGCAAGGGAAACAGCATGCAGTTCAGCCCACTGAGCTGATTCGTTCTTTCATGCTTTAAAGATTTCCATCATTTGGTCGGAGTGCATTGGCCTTCCAAACAAGATACTGTCTGTCCGCCTTGGAGCTGCCATCGGTAACCAAGCAGCTCTTTGCTGGTCACAGAGAGCTGTCCACAGGGCACCTCCCCGTGGCTCCTCAGTGCTTCCCATGGTCCTGCGGGAAAGGAGGTGACTTGCCCACGAAGCCCCATGTAGCACATCCCTGCATAAAACGTTTCCACTGTATTGAGGAGCCCTTTGGGGGCACTGCCACTTTTTTTTTTTAATACTTATTTATTTAGAGAGAGAGTAAGCCAGGAAGGGGCAGAGAGAGGGAGGCAGAGATTGAATCCCAAGCAGACTCTATGCTATCAACACAGAGCCCATGTGGGGCTCGAACTCACAAATCGTGAAGTCACAGGGTGCCTGGGTGGCTCATCGGTTAAGCGTCCGACTCCTCATTTTGGGTCAGGTCGTGATCTCACTCTGTCTCTCAAAATAAACTTCAAAAAAAATCATGAGCCACCAGGGCACCCACGGGCACTGCCTTCTTTCTCAGAGTGTTTCTCTGACAGGACATTAGGGCTACTTGAGGCCTTAGGAATGTCTTCCATCCTTCAGTCAGAGAGCTGGTTTCCACAAACACCCAACAGCAGGCCAGTAGTTGTCTTCCAAGGGGCATACATCCTGCCCCACACCTGCAGGTTTTCTGGTCCAAGGTCTCAGCAATTGCCACTGGGTGTAACTTACGGGATTTGGCCTTAAGCCCTTTTGATCCCTTTCACACAGGCCCCGCTGTACAGAGAATCCATCCAGCCCATTCTGTCGAGTCACTGATGACAGTGGTAGTCTCCTTGTTCCCGCTGGGTATTCCGCACTGTTCCAAATGACCACCCAGTGTGGGCTTGGGTACCTGTTTACATCCTGTACTGCAGAGTGTCCTCATTGTCTCAGCCTGGTTTGTCACCACCACCCGCACACGCCTACCACACATGCACACACACGTGCATAGGTGCCTACACACACAGCCCTGGTCCGGTCCAGGGAACATGCCCACATTCCAGCCTTTTCTCTCCCCTCCCGGGGGTGGCCTGACCTGCTCCCCTCCCCAACACTCTCGGCAGCCGGATTTACTGCTACGGGGAGCTCCCGCACCAGGTTCAGATGGCGAAGCTCTACCAGGACGACAAGCAGTTTGTGGACATGCCACTGTCCTCGACTCCAGGTAAGGCGACTGGGGGCCCCACCTTCTGAACCTTCAGTACGAAAGATAGTGGGACGCAGGGCCCGGCAGGGAGGGGCTCCTGGGCGCCAGCTGATCCCTCCTGGCCACCCGCACCCCAGACCGAGTTCTGCAGCACTTCCGGGAGCTGGCCGCCCGCCACAACCACAGCATTCCCATGCCACTGCTTCGCGCCTTCATCCAGGAACACTTCCAGGCCGCGGGGCAGGAGCTGCAGGCCTGGACCCCCGAGGACTGGAAGGACAGGTACAGCCTGGACAGAAAACGAGAGAGGGCCCTTCAGGGAGGGCTGTCTCCCCGAGCCCTGGGGGTTCGGTTGGTGTTCTTCCAGCCCCCGGTTCCTGGGGAAGATCTCGGACCCCAAGCCACGGATCTGGGGGGAGCAGCTGCACCAGCTCTGGAAGAAACTGGGAAAGAAGGTGTGACTGCCCTGGGTGTTGGCAGGGGGGCCGAGCTGGGAGACAGTTTCGCCGGCTTGGGGCCCACCTTGCCTGTAGAGCACAGAGAGGGAGACATTTCCTAAAAGTCTGTACCCTATCCACTGGGTCCTTGAAAAGAGTTCTCTAGAAGGAATTTCTGGAGGGGTAGAAGGGAACATCTACTTCTAACTTCTCACCTCCTCACCATCCTCCCCCCAGGCAAATTCAGCCCGTCCTGTCACCTCCAGGCTGCCCAACTGGGCTCTCCCTTCCCTGATCTCCTCGGGCCAGGCCTCGGCTCAGGACTATTTGCCACTGCTGATTGTGGCCTGTGGTCAGCACTGTCTGTTATGTACTTTCTCTCCTTTGTCTGAGGCTCAGAGAGGGCAGAGGTTTGCCCGAGGCTGCACAGCATCTGTCCTCCCAGCCGGCCTCCGGGGCCCTGGCACCCGCTGGCACAGAGTGGTGCTCCAGGGCCCTTCCCCACCCAGCCCCACAGGAGCAGACCCAGCTCTGTTCCACGACGCCCCTCAAAATAACTGACAGCCCACCACTCTCCCACTGAAACCACACTCACTGGGACAGAACCGGGAGGCCACGAACAGAGAAAGTACCCGAAGGAGGCAGCCATCTCTACTCTGGTCCTACAGTTGCTCTCCCGAGGCCACGTTCATGTACGTCTGTCTCATTGGGAAAGCAGTTTGGGGTTTCCTTTCTCCTTACAAATAAAACTGCCAGTTACTTCACCAGCAAAAAGGGGTTCGTTTAGGAATAGCAGCGAACGGCCATCTGGGCTGAGTAAACCACAGGAAAACCGTGGGCAAGTCAGCAGCACGCAGAACAGGAACGCTGCTTTGTGGAGGAAGGGGGGCATTGGGAAAGCTGCTGCGAACAACAAGCCCTTTGCGGTAAACTGGGGCGTTCTGAGTACGGTGGCTTTTCATTGGCTGAGTTGTGACAGCCTCTCATTGGCTGGGCTGTTGCTGGGGAGGAAGAAACCTACCCCTTCAGCTGGGAGAGGAAGGCAGCATCCACTTGCTAGTTGGGATCTGCACTTGACAAAGAGTCTTAGGGCAGGAGGGCTTCACCTGCCAGCCTCCCGGAGGTTGTGAATGAGGTTTCCTTTCATTCATTTTCACACTCCACGCCTGGGTCAGAGGATGCGGGCCCTGAGTCTCTGGGCCTGGCTTGGTGGTGGCCCCAGAGACGAGGCCAGGGGAGTGGAGGACGTGGTCCCCCTGGCCGGTCCTGATAATGGCCGTTGTTTGGTGAGCACCTGCCAGGGCCGGGCTGGGTTAGCCAGGACTCCAGAGGCCCCCACGTGGGGCCGAGCAGACCAGGCTCCCGCAGCTCAGGCCTTGACCTCAGCCGTACCCGGCTGACCAGCAGCAGAGCCAGAACTCGTGCTCTGGCTCCCTGGCTCCAAAGCCGCAGCTGCCAGGGCCCCCCCCCCCCCCCGGCCCGGCCTCTTCTGGACTCTACACCGTGGGGGTCCTGGGCTCCCTGTGCCCTCTCTCCTGACTGCAGGTGAAGCCAGAGGTCCTCAGCCACCCCGAGCAGTTCTCTCTGCTCTACTCAGAACACCCCTTCGTTGTGCCTGGTGGGCGCTTTGTCGAATTCTACTACTGGTGAGCGGCTGGGGCTTTAGGGTGGGAGTGGGGGAGCCCGGGGCCGGCAGGCTGTCCTGAGCAGGGTAGGGCACCCTGACTGGCCTGGGTGTGCAGGGCAGGGGGTGGCGGGGGTGGGGGGCAGGAGGGTGGGTGCCTGAGCTGCCCCTTTCCCCAGGGACTCCTACTGGGTGATGGGGGGGGCTGCTCCTCTCTGAGATGCCCAAGACCGTGAAGGGCATGCTGCAGAACTTCCTGGACCTGGTGCGACTGTAAGAGGGGACGGGCTTGGCGCTGGATTGGCCTTGGCCTTGGCCTTGGCCGCTGGGCAGATGCCCCTCAGCAGGCCTCCTTCTCGGCAGCTGTGGACATGTCCCCAACGGGGCCCGCGTGTACTCCCTGCAGCGGAGCCAGCCCCCCCTGCTGACTCTCATGTTGCACTCCTACGTGGCTCACACCAACGATACCGCCTTCCTGAGGTGGGCACCCCGGCCCCCTGCTGCCCTGCAGGCCCCCCGTCCCTGAGACCTCCCAGGGCGGGACTGAGGGGGCGTGCCTGGGCTAAGGCGGTATCTGGCTCCGCCCCAGGGACAACCTCGGGACCCTAGCTTTGGAATTGGACTTCTGGACTGAGCACAGGAACGTCTCTGTGAGCTCGGGTGGGGAAGAGCTACGTCCTGAATCACTATTCTGTCCCTTATGGGGGACCCAGGTAAGGAGCTGCCCCGCTAACCTCTCAGTCTCTCATCGTTCACTCTGGTGTGAGGGCCAGTGACTTCGCCCCACGTCTCCGATGGGTGATGCTAAAAGTCCAGGACAATGCAGGGCTGTTGAAAGACAAGCCAAGGGCAGGTGAGGCAACATGGCGCAGCCTCCGGCTTGGGCTTAGAGCTTCCTGGTGCCAGGACGCTCGCTTTCCTCCTCCAGGCCCGAGTCTTACAGCAGAGACGGGGAGGTCAGGCATCTGGGTGGGGCTGGGACCCTGATGTTGTGTGTCAGTCCCCGGTCCCCGGTCTGCTGCTGCCTCGTCATCACAGGGGACCGGGAAGCTCTGTGGGCCGAGCTCAAGGCTGGGGCCGAGTCTGGCTGGGACTTCTCCTCACGTTGGCTCGTCAAAGGTGGGAGCCCCAACTTGCTGAGCAGCATCCGGACCAGCAAACTCGTGCCTGTTGATCTCAATGCCTTCCTGTGCCAGGCAGAGGAGCTGATGAGCGACTTCTACTCCAGACCGGGTGAGCTCGCCAGCAGGAGGAGAGGGAGAACGGTGCTCGGCCGGCTTTGGTCCTGCCTCAGCCTTGGCCATGGAGCTGGAAGTAGGACCCTGGGTGAAGGGTCTGTACCCCGCCCCTGGTACTGCTAGAGCAAGAGTACAAATGGAGCCCACTCTCCACTCACGGTCCCTTTCTCACCAGGAGGGAGTTATAGGTTCTGTGGGAGGGCACCTCAGTCCACACATTCAAACTCCCTCCATTCCCTTTGTCCTGCCAGAACTAGGGGAATACACACGGCCAGTGCCCTCCTAGGAGGGACCTGGTAACAGGCCAGTGCAGGTCCTGAGAGCTATACAGGGCCGTCTGCTCAGGAAATTCCAGGTCCTAGAGGCCTGAAATGTGGCCCCCAGGTATGCATGTCCCCTTGGTGCTCAGGATTTCTAGCCCTTGGGAAGGACAACAGGAGGAGGCCAAAGTAGATCTCTTGAAGGTATGGGACCCAGGTTGCTCAGTCTAAAGCCAGTGTCACCCCAGGGAACGACCTCCAAGACACAAAATACAGAAATACGCGGGAATAGCGCTTGGCTGCCATGAAAGCCATCCTGTGGAATGAGGAGAACGGTGCCTGGTTTGACTATGACCTTGAGAACAGAAGGAAGAACCTCGAGTTTTACCCATCCAACCTTAGTCCTCTTTGGTCTGGCTGTTTCTCTGACCCGGGAGTCGTGGACAAGGCTCTGAAATATCTGGAGGTGAGGGGGGCAGGGGCAGCAGGGCAGGCTGGTATACTGGGGGCGGAACCACCTGCTCTCTCCCTGCCTCTGAGCTAGTGACCTCCACTCCCTCCTGCTCCACCCCTGTGCCTGAGCCTGCAGGTCCCGCTGGAGCCACCAGGGGGCGGCAGTGAGCCAAGAAGAGAAAGTCCAGGAAGGGGACCATCTGGCTTTAGGAGGGCCCGGCCCCTTGGCTCCTCATCCAGTCCCCACCCACGGTCCGAGAAATGTCTGGAACCTTCTAGGACAGCCAGATCTTGACCTACCAGTACGGGATCCCGACCTCTCTCCAGAAGACAGGCCAGCAGTGGGACTTCCCCAATGCCTGGGCCCCCTTGCAGGACCTGGTCATCAGAGGTAGGGAGGCAGCAGTGGGACACATCCCAGGGCCTGCCCTCCTTGCATCTAGAGGGTCAGCCCCCTGGTACTGGGGAGGTGTGAACAGAGGATGTGAGGGCTTTCTCTGGCTCTTCTGTTCTCATGGCTTCCCCCTCAGCAGACATTTGTGTCTGCCCCCACCTGTCCAGGGAACCAGCCTTCCTTTCTCTCTCCAAACCCAGGCCCTGGGGAAAGAGCACGTTGGCTTTCATGTGGTTTCAAGATGGAGGTCTTGAGGCTCGGGCCTCTTTCCCTCCTTGAGGAGAGTAAGGCTCAGGCCTATGCTCCCTCTGGGTTGGGGACTCAGGTGGCTCAGGGTCCCGCCTGGGGCGGGGTGGGGGTCTAGGTCTGGCCAAGTGTCCTTCACCTCGGGCCCAGGAAGTGGCTTTCCAGCTGGCTCAGAATTGGATCCTAACCAACTTTGAGGTCTACTCCAGAAAGTCAGCCATGTATGAGAAGGTGAGCTGCTCCTGAGCCCTGACCCTCCTGGGCCTCCTCCCCACGAGGAGATGGGGGAATTGCCAGGCTTTGCAAAGCCCGGGGACAGTGGTGACACCCAGTGGCCATTCTTGGGCACTGCAGGCCAGGGCAGCTTCTCCCACAGGGGCTCCCGTTTCTGGCTTTCCCTAGAGGGCTGAGGAGGGGGGCGCGGGGGTGGGGTGGGTAGTGCCTGACCTTAGAGCCTGTCCTTTTGTTCCCAGTATGACATCAGCAACGGTGGTCAGCCAGGTGGTGGAGGGGAGTATGAAGTTCAGGTGAGTGGGCCCACATCCCATAGGAACTACAGGGCTCTGCTGTCCCCGCGACTGGCCATGACCTCCGCTGTCTGGGCCTGTTTCCTCCTGTGGATGTGGGTCCACAGGGAGGAGCCTGCCTGGAGCTCCTTTGTCCTCCTGGGGTTAGGCAGTTCTAGAGCCCCTGGGTGGAGATCTCACACCCCCTAAAATAGGGCTTGAGGGCCTTCCCCAGAGATCCTGCCCCACTAGCCATTCCTCTCTCCAGGAGGGCTTTGGCTGGACCAGTGGAGTGGTCCTGATGCTCCTGGACTGCTACGGCGACCGACTGAGCTCGGGGACCCAGACCGCTTTCCTGGTGCCCCAGTGCCTCACAACTGCCCTTCTGCTCAGCCTCCTGCCACAGTGATGGGCCTCCCTGCCCCGTCTGCCTCATTAAACCTCTGCGTGAGTCATGTTTTCTTACTTCTAGAGACCCCATACCCCACCCAGAGCCAGTCCTTGGAGTGGTCAGGATAGGGACGTGGAAGTTATGGGCTGTGTGCCCTTATCCCTCCTAGAACCCCAGTAAGGAGGAAATCCTATTTTGCGGGGAACACCTGGCCCCATATCCCATACAACCTGGCTTCCCAAACACATACTCCAAATGCTTTATTGTTCTGTTGAGATGCTTACAAATACTGAAAATCGCCCAGCCCAGGCCAGGCAACCATGGCCCAGTGTTGGGCAGAGGAGCAGGGTTGTGGGCTTAGTGTTAAGGCGTGAAGGGCTGAGGCCAGACAGCTGGGGGCCTGGTCCTCTGCTCTCCATTTCTGTCATCCTTCTGAGGCGGCAGGGAGGGCAGCCAGCCCCCAGGGTCCTCCCCCTCTGCTCAGGTTTCCCCCAGCGGGCGTCTGAGCGGCCCTCCATCCCTGTTAGAAACCCAGCCAGTTCTGTAGAACCCAGTCTAGCTGCCTCTCCCATCTGCTTCCTTCCTCCAGTCTCTGGATGTCCAAGCTTCGTCCCTTCTGGCTCTAAGCAAGGCACGAGTGCAAGGGAGAGGTCTGGACTAGGGGGCGGCCGGCTGTGCACCAGGGCCTGGAGACCTAGGGGGCAGGGAGCAGGTGCTTGGTCCCTTCCCCCGGCATGAGATGCACAAGGTCCTGGGCTGGAGAGGTCGCAGTACGTACCCTCGGATGGGCCCACGGCTGCAGCATGGGCGGAGCCACGGCAACGAGTGTATGACCATGGCGATGAAGCAGTCACTGTGGAGATCGTGGTTGGGGGTCTGCAAAAAGGGGATGGGGTTAGGACCTCAAGGATGGCACTGGAGGTCTCTGGCCCTTGAACAAAGGGGAGAACAGGGTAGAGCGGGGTTGGAGAAGTACACCGCCTGAGCTGTTACCCCACTCTTGATGTGGTTCTCCTCAGCCCCCAAGGCCCCCGCAAAGGGGGCTGAGGCAAGAAGGGATCTTTGGCAGATTCTGGTACCATAATTTGTCCTTTTGCAAAAGAGAACACAGGCTGGGGAGTGCAGGTGCCAGGTCAGAGCTTGAGGCCCCCTCTTGTGACAGCTCCTCAGGCCTGGGGCAGGGCCCTCCAAAGTTACTGCAGATTCTGGGCTCCCGGGAGCCTCCCCACTTTTCATCTGCTGGCTGGTTCTTCAGGGGGCCTGAGCCCAGAAATTCACAGGATGAGCTCCTTACACCGTAGAACAGTACAAAGTCACCTACAACAGCCCCAGGCACGCTCCGCCCTTCCAGGCCTCTGGGGGCACGCCTGTGTGGCCCGGTGTGCACCTCTGTCTCCAGGGCGGAGCAGCTGGTGGGCTGGCCCGAGGGTCCAGGAGGTCCACACCGGTCAGTTCATGAATTGAGTGTAGCCCTCAGCTCCGGTCACGATGACATCCATCCAGATGCGCATGGCCTCGGCAGATGGGGCCACCATGTAGTAGAGCCGGTCATGGGTCTTCACACAGAAAGTGAGGGCTGGGTTCGGGCTCTGCTCAGGGAGAGAGGAAGGTCTAAGCCAGGGCTCACCTCTGACCCCCCATCTGCCCTTTCCCCTCCCCGTCTCCAGGATACCCTAGAGCTCAGGACAGAGTCTGAAACAGGCCCCAAACCTAGTGCCCATCAGTCCAGCGGGCCCCCGCTGGAGACGGTCCCCTCCTCACACCCGGACCATCCTTGGGCCCTGGCAGGGCCGTACCCTGCCTCGTGGGGGCACTGTTCCTCAGCGAGCCCGGGGGCACAAAAGTATCACAGGAATCGGACACAAAGGGCCCTTCCCGTGAGGTCCAGAGTCTCCTCTCAGCCCAAGAGGGGCCGATGGAAAAAGCTGCAGGTGGGATGCTGGGCCGCAGAGGAGGGGAGGTCAGGGCTGAGGTGGGCACCCGAGGCTTGGGGGGAGGGAGGCTGATTACATGAGGGCAGACAGCCCAGGCCTCGGACACACCCCCTCTATCAGTCCCCCCGGCCAGAACCCTCCCGGAGAACCCCTTCCTCCCTTTAGCCATCCTTTCTGTGGTGCCCACCCCTCTCCCCACAGGGACACAGCCTGCTGTCATCTCAAGAGAGGGGGCCGCAAGCCGCCCCCCGCTGCTCCTCCCTCAGGCCTGGGGAAGGGGGGGCGGAGGGGAGAGTAAAGGGTCAGGGACAAGTAGGGGACAGGAGGCATTAATGCGCAGTAGTTTTGGTTACACGTAGGTGGGGGAGGGGTACCTCGGTCACCACAGTGAAGCTGAAAAACCTCTTCTGGGAAGGGGAGAGGGAGAGAGGAAGAGAAAGTTTACAAAGAGACCAAGCCATGGGTCCAAGTCTCTGGAGGACGCAGGCTGGAGGCTGTCGTCCCACAACGCCGCGCGGCCCGCCCTCACCTTGGCCGCACTGCGCAGGTGGTCATAGTAGACCTCCTCGATGGCCTGGAAGTAGATGACCCCCTTCAGCTTCGTCTCATGCTTGTCTGCAAAGGAAATAAGGCCGGGCTGAGGAGGCCTGTCGTCCCTCAGGTGACGTGCTGCTGAAGGAGCACCCCTGCCCCCAGTCTGAGAAATGGGGTGAGTCCCAGGACTCCAGAACAGAGGCCAACATGGAGCCCCGAAGATCTGGTCAGTGCTCAGCCTTGCTCAGAATTAGAGAACGCAAATTAGAACTCCACTGAGATACCACTTCTCACCTACCAGAATGGCAAAAATATGCCAACAATAAACAGCACCCCTTAGGTGGGGCTCTGGAGAAACAGGGGAGGTGGTCTGGTAAGTGACAGGTAAGTCCCACCAGGATTAGGTGTTTGCCCTTCGAGCCAATGACTGCACTTACGGACATTTATTTTACAAGTAACAAATTTACACGCGTATTCACCCCAACAGTATTGGTAGTCATGAAATACTGCAAACAACGCACGTGTCCCCGAGTAGAGATTGGTTAATAAATTATAGTTTAGCACATGAGGGGATACTACACCGCTCTTAAATGATTCAGAAATCTCTGATACATAGTTTCAGAAATACAGCTTAACTTAAAATGTATCAAATGTAGATCTCACACAGATCTGATACGTTAGCAGTAAAACAAGGAATGCATTGTATGCCACCTTTTGTGTAAGAAAACGAGTAACAGTCTATGTTTGCATTTGCTTACATTCTAAAACTCTACAAGGATACACAAGAGATTTATAATAAAAACAGTCATCTGGAGTGAGCAGAGGCCTAAGTCCCAATCTAAAGCTTTTTGGGCGTTTTGATATCAGAACTCTATGAATGCATTGGCCTATTCGCCTCTAATATTAAAAGACAGAAAGACGAGTAGCACCTAGAGGCAGGGGTGACAGGAAGAAGCTAATAGCAGAGGGGACCGTTCCAGTGGGGAGGGAGGGGGACTGCCAAGGGAAAGCCCAGGGCCTGGGCCATCTTGTCTTGTGGCAAACTGCTCGGGCACCACAACCGAAAGGTCACACACAGTCACTAAACTCAGACAGTGACAGCCGATGGCCTGCACCTTGCTCCGCACCCTTCCCCCACCCCTGTGTCCTATCCGGCCTGAGTCCTCCATCCGGGAGCACTGCTGTAGCCTCCTCGATGTGCCCCGGCCCCACCCTCTGCCCCTCCAACTCCTCTCCCCTAAGGACAAGGGAGCGATCTTCCTAAAGCAAACCTAATCCTGCTGCCTCAACCCGCGAGCCTCCCGGCCAGTCCCCTCCCCGGGAACCTGCCGCCATCTTGGCTTGGCAAAGGGTACTTACAGGCCGGTGCCAACACGCCCCTCTGGTCTTATCTCACATCCTTCCCCTGCACCAACGCGTTCTACCTGGCCAGATGGAGCTGCTGACCAGTCCCTTAAGAGTATGCTCTGCATACACTGGAGCGGTCTCCAGCCCATTCCCTTGGCAAATTCCTAAATGGTCGTCCAGACCTATTGCGAGTGTCACCGCTGTGGTGCCTGGCTGCACTCCCCTGTGTTCCCACAGCATGGATGTTCCTCTACAGAACTTAACCATACTAAATCTGAGCCCTTCTTTACCCGTCCGTAGGTCTACCTCCTCCAACACCAACAGCTATGTGCCTAGCACACAGCAGGTGCTCAGTGCTGAAGGAGCCCTAGGCGCTGGGATCACCAGCAATCACAGATCCTTCTCTTAGGAACCTACAATCCAGTGGGGAGGAAAGCACAGGCATACAGGCGTTCATTAGCTACGTGACCTCGACAGCACGGCTGGGAACCCCGAGAGAGCATCTACGCGTTGTAAGCGGTCGTGAGCACTAAGTGAGAGAACACGTTCGGAGGGTTCAGCACAGTGTCTGGGACACAACATGTGGCAGCTGCGATCGTTATGCCCCTGGGCCGATGGGCCCAGCTCCACCCGACGCTTCCTCTTGGGACGGGGACGCAGCCCCACCCTGGCCCCCAGGCCCGGCCACCCCTCCAGTAGCACCTGTCCCTTCACTGGAAATACTAACAGCTCCGGCCTCTGCTTCCTAACCAGCCACGTTTCCTCCTCGTGTGCAATGGCTCCCACCCCTGTACACAGCTCCGGTCTCTGAGTCCACATTATTCTCGGCCTTTCTGCAGCATCCCTCGTCCCCGGCGACACGACGCTCCCTGCCTGCAAACGTCTGCTCCTTGGGCTGGCTTCCCTCCCTGTTTCCGCCTCTCATCTGAAAGTCGTCTTCCTTCGTTACACAGACATTAAGGAAGGTCACAGAGGCCAAGGGCCAGCCCAGCACCTGGCATGGGGCTTCCTGCCCCTCGTCCCTTTGCCCGTCCCTCTGCTTCCTCCTTCCCCAGGGCATGGACTTTCATCTCCCTCTGAGGTCCAGCTGCCCACGCTCAGCCTTAGCTCTGCTTCTTAGCAGCTGTGAGACCCTGGGGAGTTTACTTACTTAACCTCTTGGAGCCTATGTTCCTCATCTGTAAGATGGGCGTGAAACAGTGCTTCCCTCCCAGGACGATGACGAAAAGTAGACGAGACGAGGCACGCAGAATGCTTAGCACGGCAGCCCGCTCAGGCGAGTGCTCGGTGAGGATGACCTGCTATCCCTATTACTCCAACCGATTCAACTCCAACCCTGACCTTTCTCCTCAACCTACATGTCCCAGGGGCACTTCAACCTCGACAGGCCTAAAATGGAGCTCTTCTCCCCGGGCCTGTTTCTCTCAAATCCCCACAAAGTCCCTTCCCAGACGCATGTGCCTCTGCCCGCACACCCAGGGCCCCAGGCAATCAGGGAAGGCTTCTTGGAGGGGGTGGAACTCAGGGAGCAGGTTAGAGGGGACGCAGGCATTCCAGGCCTGGATGTCCCTGGCACCAGACATTTAAGCCCTGACCTTTCAGGCTCCGAGCAGGATTGCTCTTCCTGGCTGGGGGCGGGGTGGCTGGACTGGCCGAGCAGCCCCGCTAATGACTTGCGGACAGACCCCAGCTGGGGCATTTCATGCCAGTGCAAGGCGCAGTTAAGCTTCTCTTTACCTTCCGCCACGGTGGCCAGCAGTGCTCTAAAAATGCATGCTCTCCAACAAAGGGGGCGGTGACGCAGAGGGCCGCAGAGCCCCCAGCGACGCGCCACGTACACAGATGCGTATCGGGTAAGAACGACCTTTGTGGTTCTGAGCCACTGGGGTCTCAGGACTGGCTGTCCCTGGCATGCCCTGGCCTCTGCTGACCAGCGTGCGACACGGCATCCTGAGCTCGAAGTGGGAACTGTCCAGAGAGAGGGAGGGGATTCTAGGGACCGGCAACCGAGCTGGAGGCCGGGCGGAGGAAGCCGGGGGATGAGGCGCCTGTGGGCCCCCTCCAGGAATCCACAGGACTGCACACGCGCACAGCGTCCGGGGTCCCCTGCAGCATTCCCATCGTGTACCGCTTTCACTCCGTTCAGTATCTGCCTCCCCGACAGCAAGCTCCGAGGGGCAGAGCTGTGGCCACCTGCCTGTCAGCAAGGACCAGGACAGTGCCCGGAACTTAGGATGCGCTCGGTTATGTTGCCAAATACACGAAGGTGGACCGTGCTCTGGATGCTGTCAGGGAGGGGACAAGTGCTCAGCTCAAGCCCCTGGCCCCCGGCTTGTAAGCCTGGCTTCCTTCCAGAAGCGTCCAGGCTCTGAGACAGTCTCACGGGAACTTACCCACATAATAGGAAAGGGTGCGCTTGAGCCGGTCGAAGACAAACCAGCGCTTCTTCCACGACTTAATCTTGCCCCCCATCTTGACCAAGTAGCCGCGGCAGACCTGGTGAGAAGTGGGAGTGAGGAGGGACCCGAATGCGCAGTCCCTAAACCTTCCTTCCCCGAGCAGCAACAGAAAGGCCATCCCCTCTGCCTGTATTTTGGGGGGCTGTCCCCAACATCTCTTTAAGCCAGCACACCAGATCCCGGGACAGAGACCTCTGGTGTTAGGGCAGGAACTAGGGCCACTATCCCAAGGGCCCGGGAAATGCCCAGAGCGGGGGGTCCTCCCCCCAGCACCCCGGGGGCCACGCACGCCTCGTACCTTGCTGCTGAGCACCACGTGCAGGCAGGTATCGACACCGTGGCCCGACGACTCAATGTGGGTCTTCAGATCAAAGTCCTCCTTCCGGATTGGCAGGTAGCGGGTCAGGGGTCGTGCCTGGGAGCAGAAGGCAGGCTCAGCAGAGTCTCTCTCTTCCCCCACTGTTCCCTTGTCAAGGTCTCTTGGCTTCAGCCCTGAACCCCCACCAATGCCAACCCTCCCTCCCACCCCCAGGGAAGTCACTCTGGTTTCACAGGGCTTGTGGCAAAAGCAGAGACCTAGCAGGCCCGCACTGCCGCAACCTAGGCCTGGGCAACTGTTGAGTGGCTCCGTGCCTCAGTTTCCCCACCTAGGACCAAGATACAACCTTTCCTGTCTTGTCCCTGCCCCTCATCTCCTTCCTGGGCTGAACGAAATAAGGCAAGAGGCCAGATGTGAACGTGCTCTGGAAAGCAAAGCCCAGTAGGAAATCCGGCCTCTGACTTCCTATTAGACCTTGTTTGGATCGCATGCCCTCTCTGGACCTCAGTTTCCTGATCAGTATTTTTTTTTTTAATTTTTAAATGTTTATTTATTTTTGAGAAACAGAGTGTGGGTGGGGGAGGAGCAGAGAGAGAGGGAGACACAGAATCCGAAACAGGTTCTGGGCTCTGAGCTGTCAGCACAGAGCCCAACACGGGGCTCGAACTCATGAACCATGAGATCATGACCTGAGCTGAAGTCAGACACTTAACCGACTGAGCCCCCCAGGCGCCCCAGTGTTTATTTTTGAGAGAGAACGAGAGAGCATGTGTGAGCAGGAGAGGGGAAGAGAGAGGGGGGACAGAGGATCCCTAGCAGGCTCTGTGCTGACAGCAGTGAGCCCCATGAAGGACTCGAACTCACAAACCGTGAGATCACGACCTGAGCCAAAGTCAGACGCTTAATTGACTGAGCCACCCAGGCACCCCCCTGATCGTTTCTTAATTCCCAAGCCCAATCCAGGTGGCCTGCCCCCTAGAGTTTATGCTGTTGCTTCCCGGGACCAGGGAGCTGTGGTCACTGGTCCCTGTCGGGGTAAATCCCACAGGACCAGACACGCAGGGGTGTTGGGGGACTAGAAGACCCAATGGGAAGGAACAGCCTGTGTGAGTCCCATGGGCTCTCACAGGGGGGCCAGGATTTGGGACCAGAGACACAGGCAGACCTCCCCACACAACCTAATTTCTTCTGCTCAAATCTTCTGCATGGGGCAAAAGCACAGGACTCCGGTGCCACGGAGAAACGAGTCCAAGTCTCTCTTGGAGATGTAAACCAAGAGTCAGAGTGACATCATCTGCCCACGGGGCTGGGGGTGGGGAGGGGGCCGGGGGGGCGGAGCTTCGAGTCTGGTGGAGTGAGGACCAGGACAGCCACGAGACACACGCACACCCAGGTGTCTGGTCCTTGGGGCCGAATGAGTCCCACGTAGAATTCTGCCTGGTGCTGAGCCAACAGCAACCTTTTCTGGAGGAGGGTAGCTTTCACACCCCAGGGTACCCCCACCCCTCCACAGCCCCGCCCAGCACACCCCAGCACCCACTCACCTGGGAGAACTGCTTCTCCCGCATCTTGACCTCCTTCTCCACCAGCTGCTGCCTCCTGGCGCTCTCGCTCTGCAGCCTCCGTTCCACCTGCTCCCGCCGCCTCCGCTCCTCCTCCAGGGCCTGCCTGCGGAGCTCCAACTCCCGCTCCTGCCCCCAAAGCCAGCAGTCAGGGCCCACGGCTGCCTTCTCCCTCCCCTTCTCCGGGTGCCCCTCCTCAGGCTGGGGCAGAGCTGCAGGAGGCGCCCACCTCCGAGAGCAGGCTGGCACGAGGAGGCATCAGCCCCAAAACCCACCTTCCCCAAGCACCTTGCTCGTAAGGGGCAAATGCTTTAAACCGAGACCAGGCTGGCTTCCAATCCTGGCTCTGTCACCGGTCTGAGCTCTGTGACCCTGACAAAATCGTGTAAACGCCCTAAGCCTCAGCTGCCTCGCCTGTAAAATGGGGCCAAGAGTGCCCACCTTCGGGGATTATAGTGAAAAGTAATGAGGTCGTGTATGTAAATGCCCATCACTGATTCCAGCATGAAGGAAGCACTGAATAAATAAGTAAACATGGCTCTCACAGTGTTTACTTCAATCCCTAAGACACCGATAATCTAAGCAACTGGGTTTTTGTGATACTGAATATATTCAGTAATCCCTCCCTAGTCCCTGAGGCCCTTTGAAGTCAAATTACAAAATTTGTAGTTGAACTTCAAATTTTACGGAGAAAAAAAGTGCACGTACAGAAGCCATTATTAGAAGATTTTAAAAGCCATTAAAACAAATCATCAAACACAAAGCGTGTCAGAGATGCCCAATGTCCTCATCAACACAAACAACTTCTGTGCCATTGGCTCCTGCTTGCCATTTCTTCCCGGCTCAAAATTTAGCAGGGTCTCCTTCCTCTCCGTTTGCCAAGAGCTGCTTGTAAATCTGGCTCCCGCGGATGTAAGGCTGAGAGGCCTTCCTTTCTGGCTGGTCTAGCTGCTGCCCCCTGCCCCCTGCACCCCACTCTCATCTTGAGAGACGAAGAGCACCCCAAGAGTGGAGACAGAACAGACCCTTCACTCGCCCTCCTCCCCAGGCACCGACTCCTCAGCCTGGCTGTGCCCTGGGGACAAACCAGGGTCCTGACCTCGGGCACACTTCCCTCTGCCAACCTCTGCTCTGGCCTGGACACCTGCCTTCTCTTCCGGCCCTACCCCCCTCATGCTGGGCCCCCATTCCCGCCTTTCTTCACCGTCCCCAAGGGGAAGGACCCGCCACTCGCGCAGACGCAAATCAGAACTCTCGTGGCGGCCAAAACACCCACAGAAGCAAACACTCAAAGGCTGCACGTTGCCGAAAGGGAAATTCCTGGCTGGACGAGGGTTCCTGTGCTGCCTCCTCTCATCCTAAGAGCCATGTCACCAGGCCTCCTCCATCTGACGAACACGACTTCTAAAACACTCTTCCTCAAGGGAAGGTCTCGGGGCGCCTGGGTGGCTCGGTCGGTTGAGCGGCTGACCTCGGCTCAGGTCATGATCTCGCGGCCCGTGAGTTCGAGACCCGCGTCGGGCGCTGTGCTGACCGCTCAGAGCCCGGAGCCCGTTTCGGATTGTGTCTCCCTCTCTCTCTGCCCCTCCCCGGCTTGCGCTCTGTCTCTGTCTCTCGAAAATAAAAACTTTAAAAAGCAAAGGGGGGGGGGGGGGAGCGCTTGGGGGCGGGACACAGGCCCCGGGCAGCCGCGGGCCCGCCAGCGCAGGCCTGCCTCACCCTCGACTCCATGAGGCGGCTCTTCTCCGCGTGCGCTTCTTTCAGCATCTTCTCCATCTCCTCGATCTTCCCCACGTCCAGGCCGCTCACGCTGGGGGAGGGCGAGAGTGGGGGCATCAAGGGGCCGGGAGGCAGCTGGCGGGGGCGGGGGCGGGGCCGGCCCCCTCGGGCGGGTACCTGGACACGGTGTCCGGGGAGCAGGCCGAGGTGCCGCCCGTGGAGATGCTGGTCTCCATGCTGTCGGAGCTCTCCAGGCTCAGGGTGTCGTAGGCGTGCTCGCCGTCCTCCCCGCGCTCTCGGCCGGCCGGCAGGTGGTGCAGGATGGAGTGGTGCATGAGCGGGGGGAAGCCCGAGGGGCCGGGCGGGAAGGGGGCCGCCCCGTGCAGGGCATCCCACTGGCACTGCGCCTCGGCCGCAGCCTTCTGCTTCAGCTCGGCCAGGCGCCGCCGCTGCTCCTCGATCACCTGCTGCCCTGCGGGAGGGACGGGGGAGTCACGGTGGGCCCTGCGGGGGCCGCCGGCAGAACCACAGACAGAGGGAAGGGGCGAGCGGGGACAGGTCAGCACCGGGCCCACCCCTCGGCCCCCGCAGCTCCACGTCCGGCTGCCCTGCCAGGGTCTCTGTCGCCTGCACAGCTGGCCGCGGCCGTGCGGTCCGGCTTCAGCGCTCCTCCTGTTTCCTGAGCACCCGCCACCCCCGCCCCCTCCACCCCGGCCCAGAGCGGGGCAGGACTCATGCACCGCCCTGCCCGCTGGGGAAGGGGGAGAGGGAAGGGCGTGAGCAGGGCGTCCATGCAAAGCCAGCCGTGATGCAGAAGCAAGAGCCACGAGAGCGGGACAGAGGGGGAGACGACAAGGCAGGAGACAGCTCAGCGGGAGGCGTGAGGCCAGCCAGACACCCGGCCCCAGGTCGGCCCCGGGTCAGCCGGGGAGCCTGCCTGGGGGCAGCGAGGACCCGCGCAGAATACATCATGCGGACGCCCAGGCGGGGCTGCCTGACCAAAGCAATGCCCTCAGTGACCAACGCTCTACCTGCTGGGTCGTCGGTTGGGGGGGGCTCGGCAGGAAGCGACTCGCCTGGTGTGGGGGGCCCCGGGCAGAGAGACACAGAGGGGACGAGACGAGAGAGAGGCACAGACATGGGCTTTCAAAACAACCAAAATGCACACAGGCAGCAAGGACTCCAGGGTCCCCAGAGCCAGTATCTTAGGGAACCATTTCCGGAGGTCATCACGTCCACCCTCTGCCTCCAGACAGGGCAACGTCCATCCCGACTCAGATCAACAAACATCTTCCTTGTTTGCTGTGCTCTCTGGGAAGACCGCACAGCCCCCAACCCCGAATCTCTGGACAAACATCCAGGAAGCTCTCCTTTCAGTATCGAACCTAAATGCTTTCTGCCCTCACCTGGAACTCAAGTAAAGCAAAAACATCCCGCAAAACGTGAGGCACGGAGGGAGGGGGGTGGTGGCAGATATCCAGGCCCCCCGGGAGAGCGGGCGGGTGGGCACTGCGGCCACTCACCCTTCTGCTGCAGGGCCAGCTGGCGCTTGGTCTCAATGTCCTGCAGCGTGGCCGCCAGGTTGCGAGGAAGGCTGCTCGTGCCATTCTGGGCAAGGAGGACACTCTGCGGGGAGGGGGGGGAGGGAAGTGGAGCATGGGGACCCGAGGCTCAGAAGACCCCCCCCCCCCCCAGGCTCCCCTGGGGCGGCTCCGCCCCCTCCCTGGTGTGGCAGTCTCCATCCCCCTACCACCACCTTGCCATACACTCTGCCCACCCGCTGTCCTCAGACCTTTGGGGAGGGGCTACGGCCCAGGGTAGCCACGCTGAGCTGGGAGGAGGAGGAAGAAGAGCCAGAGGAAGAGGGGAGAGGGCCGCTGCGGGTCCGGGGCAGGGGGCTGGTGGCCTCACCATCCATCTTGGAGCGGTAAACCTGGAGGGAAGAGATAGCGCGGGGTAAACTCCGGCTCCCCACCGGCCACCACCCCCACCCCCCCACCCCACCCCCGTCACCTAGGCTGGCTGCGATCCAAGACACCGCCCTGGCACCGGGCCTCTGAGGCCGCTGCTAACTGACAACAGCATTGAGCTTCTCGGGCCAGACCAACGGACAGGTGTTACTGGCGGCTGCCAAGCCTCCTTTCCGGGCAGTTCCTCCCTTGGCCAATCCCCGGTCCCACCCCAGGTCTCAGAAAAGATCTCGTAAATCGACCCAGGCGAGGCGCTAACATGGGCCGGGCAGAGCCGTACAGGAGACCGACTAGAAGCCAGGGTTCCCTCTGGTCCCAGCTCCGCCACTAACGGGCTGTGTGACCTTGGGCCCTGCGCCTCCCAGCTCTGGGCCCGGGCTTCCTTATCTGCAAGAGCAGGGAGCAGGGCTAGACCAAATAACCGCCAAGCTCCCTCACGGCCCTCGTGTTTGCGGGAACACCGGTGCCTGAAGTCAAGATCCCTGACTCTTGGCATCGGCTCTGCTACGTCCTAGTTGTGTGGCCTTGGCGGGACTGCTTATCCTCTCCGGGCCCCAGTGACTGAGCTGTAAAATCAGAGTTAACTGTGCTCACGATGAAAGGAATCAAAACATGGGAAAGTCTCTAACCAGCTGGACACAAAGTAGAGAGAGGGTGGCTCACAGGCTCCTCCCAAAGGGAGCACAGAATCTGAGCTGAGATCGGGGTCTTAGAGGTCCTGTGCCTTCACTCCAGGAGTGAATCTCGAAGGCAGGGGTCTCGGGCACAGCAGCAGGTCAGCGGCGTGCACCCTGGGGGAGGACGCTACCTGTGCCCCCCACCACCACCACCACAGTCAGCAGCTTGCTCCAGGCTCAGCTCGGACTGCACCCTCCACGGAAACCGTGAGGAGGCCGGGCACGTCTCTGTCCCATCAGGACTGCCTCCAAGTGTCACCCCCGGGGAGACCAGGAGAGCAAAGTGCTGGCAGTTCTCCCAGGACACGAGTTCCAGCTGCCACGGGCCCAAGAGTGCGTCAGGCCCCCAGACCCAGGGAGAAACTCTGCCAGGGACAGAGCAGGGCCACAGCCTACCGTAGCTCAAGGCACCAAGCCGATCTCAACCCGACCACTGCTCCTGGACCCCCCTCCACTGGACAGTCAATCCTGTACATCATCCTTGGACTCAGGGGCTGGCCCCAGCTGCCCGAAGTGCCAGGATGGCGCTAGGAGACCTACTGCCCTGACTCAACGGACCCCCACCCTCTAGGGAGGCACCGTGTGGCTGCTGCATTGGCAGGAGGTACCCGGCACAGAGAGCAGCAGGGCTTGGGGAGGAACGGGCAGGGAGAGAGGGGGTTACCTGCAGCTGCCGGGAAGCTTTGGCGGGCAGAGGCGGGGGAGAGGAGCGCGGGGAGGCTGTAGCGGGGCCGGGCCCCAGCCCGGCCATCAGCTCCTGGTACCACTGCTCTAAGTCTACAGCAGGGAGCAGCAGCTCCTCCATCTGGAGCGGGGCGTGGGGGGAGGGGCGTGGGGAGAGGGGCGTGGGGAAGGGGTGAGGAGAAGAGTCCGGAGAGCAGGGGAAGGAAGGGTAGGAGGACGGGAGAGAAGGCAGAAGAAAGGGGAAGGGTGCAGGAAGAGTAAAGGAAGACCGAGCAGGGAAACACGGAGGTGAGGGAGAAGGGAGGGAAGGAGGGGAGAGAGGACAGCATAAAGAGAAGGAGGAGAAAAACAGTGAGAAAACAGTTGCTGTGAACGCGCTAAGGGCAAAGAGGAACAGTCAGGACACAACTCCCAGACCAGAGACACGTGCTGTGCCCACCATGATGCCAGACAGCCAGCGTCCGCAGGCACCGAGCGCTCCCAGGGGGCCAGCCTGGAGCTCAGAAGCCAGGAAGCAGGGGCGGAACACACACACACACACACACACACACACACACACACACGCGCGCGCGCGCGCACACAGGCGCACACACACATACACAGAGCCACGCCAGCAGCGGGCTGGGGGTGGCAGGGACACACAGACCACCAACCTTGGGTGAAGGCGTGATGGAAGCGAAGGAGGAGGAAGAGGGCAGCACGGGAGGAAGGCAGGTGGTGGGAACCAGGTCCCGGGAGGCAGGGGCCCAGAGAGGCGGGCCTGGCACAGGGGCTGCGGGCATGGGCGAGGTGCCCCACATCGCCTTTAGCTGCTCAAGCGTCACGTACTTGGGGGAAAGGCCAGGACGCAGGAGGGAATACAAGAGGTTAATGGAACTGCAACCCAGGAGCTGGCCCTGCCCACAGGCGAGGGAAGGGTGAGCACAGGAAGCACAGAGCAGCAGAGGCCTGCAGAGCCCAGGAAACAAGTCCTCTCTAGGCAGGACGACGCCCTCACGCCCAAGCAGAAGGCTGCCCGGCCTTGAGCCATCAGGAGCTGAAGCTCCCGAGGCCCCAGGCCATACAGGGAACCACTCCCAACCCCCCTATGCCGGCTGCCCTTCTCCCTCACCGCTGGACACAGACCCCATTGTCCCCCAAGCCCCACCCAGGACTGAGGGACAACCTGGGCATCCACAGGAGGCCCTTGG
This sequence comes from Panthera leo, assembly GCF_018350215.1. NCBI lineage: Eukaryota > Metazoa > Chordata > Mammalia > Carnivora > Felidae > Panthera > Panthera leo. Next base: position 16,283,528 of record NC_056688.1, on the reverse strand, counting down.
GCACAGGTGGGCTCACTCAGTGGCCGGTACCTCACTGTCAGGCAGGGGCTGGGCGAGCACGCTGGGGGAGGTGGCAGAAGCATGGGGGTCCAAGCGGAAGCACAGCTGGAGAACCTCTGCCAGGCTCACATACTCCTAGGGTGCCCGGTGGGAGGGGGAGGGATGGGCAGAGAAGAGGTCAACAGGGTACAACCAGGCACCTGACACCCACACTCCATGCCTTAGGGCCATCACTCCATTCAGTACAAGATCCAGAGCAAGGAGCGTGGCAGGGGGTGCAGGAGGGGGACTCAGCTGTCTACTGTGACCGGAGACAGCTGGGGAGAGGGAGGGGCCAGAAAAGGGCAGGCAGAACTGTCTGAAGGCACTTCTTGACCTGTACTTTTGAGGCTGCCTTGGCAGCCCGGCCCTGCCCGGGGCAGACTCTGAAGGCCTATCCCTGGGTTTGCTCTGGGCTAGGGACAGGAGAAGCCTAGGGAAGGCCTTCCGAGAGCCCACCGAGAATCAGGACCCAACTCCCAGAGAGTCCTTCCGTCTCCCCCATCTTGGGCCCCAGTGGGGCACACACACACTGCATCGAGCACCAGCCCCCATTCCCGAGGGTCTCCTCGCACCCATGTGCCGGGGCGGGAGCTGGGAGGGGTAGGCTCACTAAGTGGGTGAGCTAGATGGGCTTTGAGAAAGAGGCCCTCAGCAGGGAGCAGCTAAGAGCCCAGGTGGAAAAACGGGCCCACCCCCCAAGGGTTAGTACGTAGGAAGAGACTAGCGCATCAGACTGCGGTGTGGGAGGACAGGGACTGTCACCCTCCCCGAGCATATCCTTGGTCCCCTGAGCTGATCGAGGCGGTGGGGGCACGGCAGGCCTCCAAAATGCACACTGAATGCGCAGGGTCCCAAGCCTGACCCATCCAGGGGGAGCCCCGGCCTGGCGGAGCCCCAGAGGGCAACTGTCCTCCGGGGGTCAGGGCAAGGGAAAAGGAGCGGGAGGATCCAGTGTGTTGTGAGCACTGATGAATGGCATGCAGATCACGTGCAAATTAATACGCAAGCCGGTGCTGATTTTGCATAGCCTGCCCGGGCCCTCTATGGAGCAGCAGGATGGCACGCTCGCTCACACTCTCACAAACTCTGGCCAGAGGATTATTGCCGCACGCCCCTGAGCCGGGCCCTTGGCAGGAGCTGGAGGCAGGAGCTCGGCAAGCAGGCAGACGGGCAGTGGGCAGAGCAGAGCAGGCAGTTAGCTGGGATTACCTCTTGTGCTCTGGGGCAGAGCTGAGTGGAAGCAGGTGGGATTAGGGGGACAGAGGAGGCCCCAGCCTGAGAAGACCCCGGGAAAGGGACCAGACTCGCAGTCCCTGAGGACTCGGAGACGAGCAGTTCGGCCTACAGAGAGGGGACATGGTGAGGGGCCGCCCACGCCAGGCCTCAGTGGCAGGGAGGTGGGGAGAAAAGGAAAGAGCTCAGGAACCTGGGCATGTCCTAGTTGGACCTCACGCCCCAAGCAGGCAAAGACTCAGGAAAGGACCGCCTAAGGGATGTCAGTGCCCACTACGCTGCCAAGAGCCTCGTTCTAGACTGAAGCCCGAGGAGCTCCGAGAGCAGGGCCCCTGGATTCCTGTGCAAACCCTCGAAGGGAGGCTGCCCGGCCCCGGCCCTTCCCAAACCTCTGAGCTTCCCGCCTTCCCCGCTCATGCCTCCTGAATCCCCCAGATGGATTTGATCACCCAAAATGGTAACATCGGTAAGCTCCTAGGAGCCAGAAAGGTATCTGCAAAGCAGCAGCTGGTAGCCACAGAAGGTCACACCCCAGACTTCAGGGCCACTCGCACTCCAATCTCTCCAGGTCAGGAGAACGTCCCCAGTATTCAGCCTCAGCTACTGGGGAGAAGGTGCCACACGTCGCTCCAGGGCCTCCCAGGAAGCCCCTTGGGCCTGAAGCTAGGGCTGACCCAACCACGTTACCTCTTTGAGGGTCGACGTGGTCTTCGGGAAAGGCCTGCCTCCCGTGAGTGAGTGGTACCTTCTTTCCAGCATCGTGAGTTTCTCCTTCTCCTGCGAGCCCAGAGCGGCCGAGTCAGAACGGGGTGGGGGTGGCAGCACGGGGGGAGCCAAGTGACGGGGGCCCTCCTGCAGCCGGCAGAGCTCCACCCCAGCCCCCCTGCACTCACCTCCCACTCCCCATCCTGCACCGACCCCGATCCCCCAGCCCAACCTGACCGAGGCTACCTTCTGCAGCAGCTGCAGGGAGGCGTTCTTGTCCCGCGCCAGGCGCTCGGACTCTTGCACGGCCTGGGCCCGGATCTGCCCGGCCTGACCGTCCAGGACTGCCAGGCGCTCCTGAAGGAGGGGGTGGGAGGTCGGTCAGGCCTGGGAGACAGGGCTGAGCCCACGGCGAGGCTTCCCTGTCTCTCCAGTCCAGAGGCCCTTGGCTTGGGTGAAGGGAATCGACCGGCTCTTCTGCTTGGCCTTAACCCACCCCCCGGAATACCGGGGCAACTGTGGTCAGCTCCTCCCTTCACCCGTCCCTCCACCAGTGACTCCCGTGCCCCCCGGCACACCGGCTAGAACCCGAGTCCCCAGGTGTAACCTCCCCACCATCAACGAGTCCAGAATCCTGGAGCTACTGAAGAGTTCTCCACCTGCCCCACTCCCACGGCCACCCCCCAAGTCCAGGCCCGCTGCCTTCCCTGCCTGGACTTTGGCACCAGCCCTCTGCCTCCACTCCTGACCTTCCAAGTGTGCCCCACACTGCCACGAACACCTTCTCAAAATGGCCCTGGAGGTCTGTTTTTGTCTGCTTATCCGAATTTTCTAAGCCTTCCAAAAAGAATATGTATTACTTGAATAATGTTTTAAAACTCCACGAGTCAAGTTAGAGCACTCCTCTCCTCAAAATCTTTTGACTCGCTACTCACAGGACAGAGCACAAACTGAAAACGGCGTCCGAGGGCTCCCGGGACTGGGCCTACGCTCTTCGGCCCCCCCCTCCCCCCCCCGCCCTTCTGTGTCCCCCCCCCCCCCAGCCCAGCCGTGGGGCACACTAAGCCACAGAGTTGCACACCCTCAGGCCTCACACTGCCCCCTTGCCCCAGGAGAGCTGTCCCTGTCTTTCCACCACCTAGAGCTCACTTTTCCTCCTAGACCAGTCCGAGTGAAACTTTTCTCCTACATCTTCCTCAATTACCACTCAATTCCTCGGCTCCCTCCTCTGTGCTCAGATTACTCTGTGTCACCATTTGCCCCGTATTACTGGTATTTGTGAACATGTGCCTCCATCACCACCCCGCCCAGACTGTCAGATCCAAGGGCAAGGTCGGGGTCTTTTCTGTCTCCATATCCCCAGTAGGGCTGAGCACAGGGCCTGGCTCAACAGCCATGTGCTAAAAGGAAAAGAAAATCACGTGAGAGAGAAGAATGGGGTTAGGGGAAAACGGGCTGGGTTAATCCCAGGAGGGCTTCCTGAAAGAGGCAGCCTTAAAACCACCACCTTTAAGAGCAAGACATGAGCAAGGAGGGAGGGAAGAAGGGAGCTATCCTAAATCTGGGGTCAGCCCAAGCAGGAATTCCCACAGCAAGATCAGCTGTTTAACGAGAACCTGTGAACCTGTTAGAACGCAGTAACTGCTAAACGCTTTGCATTTGTGACCTCATTTAAACCTCTTTTGACGCAGGTGCCTTTACACCCATCTTACTGATGAGAACACTGACATATTCAGGAGCTAAGTGGTACAGCTGGGAATGGAACTAAATCTGTAGGACTCCAAAGCCAGGATTCTGAACCGTCCTGAATCACAGTGGAGAGGACAGGGGAACATTGGGCAGGAGGGCAGACAGAGCCTGGGATTGGGTGGGACACGGGGAGGGGAGGGGCGGGTGCGAGGGACAGAAGCTGAGCAGGGCTCACGAGAAGGCAAGGAGAAGGGGCGCCTGGCTGGCTCGGTCAGTGAAGCATGCAACTCTTAATCTTGGGGCTGTAAGTTCAAGCCCCACGTTGTGTGTAGAGATTACTAAAAATAAAATCTTAAGAAGAAGAAGAAGAAAGCAACAGCAAGGGGAAGAATGTGACCCCTGGGGTCCTAGTGGCTGACCTCCTAGGAGCCAGGGTGGGTATGGGGAGGTGAGAACAGGAGTCTAATACTATCGACCCCTCCCAAACTTCCTGGAGTTTACACCCACCAAGACCCCAGAGGAATGGGATTGGCTCATCTAGGGCTCCCTGCTGCTTTCTCTGCAGAGGAATGGGGAAGGTTCTTTGGGCCAGGCAGGCCTAGGGTCTCACGCTGACTCAAACTCATAAACTGAGAGGTCTGGAACAAATATGTAGCTTCCCTGAGCCCTCATTTCCTTGTCTGTGAAACGAGGATGAGAGCACCGGCCTTGTGAGACCATCCTAAGGTTGGCACAAGATAACCCAGGAAAGCCTCCTGGCTCGCACCCACGTGCTTGGGAAATGCTAGCTTTCTTCCTTCCATCTGTCTCACAGCCAGAAGCAGACGCACTTGTAAGGCAGAGAAACTCAGGGAGAGAGGCAAGGGATCCGGACTCCGGGGGAGGTCCAGGAGCTTGCCACAAGCCACCAAACTCAGGCTAACCCGTCGAGACGCCAGTCGCCACTTTTCGACACCCCTCCCCCTGATCTCGTGGCCGTCACCCCCCACCTACTCACTCCAAACTGCACACGCATGCGTGTGTGTGCACGGACACGGTAGTCTCAGCCAGAGTCTGGCTGTGAACTGCCCGGACCATCCTCCCCATTCTCTTTCCTGACCTCTTCCTAACACGTGCTCCACACAAACCTCCTCCCAAATTTACTACACACACGCACGCACCTCTGCCCCATCATCCTGTCCTGGTCTGGCTGAGATCAGGAGCAGGGGATCACAGCATCTGGAGCTCCCGGACTGGTGAGGATATGACACGCAATGCCCTTATTTCGTGGCTCAGCTGAGCCACAGCTGGAAGCCAGGTGGCGCCCTTTCTAGGACCCCTGGTTGGCTCAAACGTCCGGACCTCAGGACCTTGCCTGCTTCCCAGCACATCCACCAGACAGAACGCTCTGCAAGGGCAGCAGCGAGCCTCCTCTTCGGCCTCCTCCTCCTCCTGTACCTCCACCCTTCGTTTCTTTGCCCGGCCGGAGCCCGGCTCCGGGTGTGAGCCCGGTCCACTCCCCACTGGGAGCCCACGCCTACTAACAACAGCTGTTGTCCGCTCCGCGCTTACTAGGATCGGAGCCCATGCTGTCCTCACATACACCATCTTGCTTAGTTCTCTTGACAGCCTGTTCCTGTTTTGCGGTTAAGGAAACTGAGGCTCAGAGAGGTAAAGGTAACTTTTATGGGGTCATCAGCGGGGATCCAATTCACTGGCCTCCGCCCCGCCCCGCCTGGCACCGAGGCCCCACAGGGGAGGGGAGCAGGGCACACCTTCCTCTTGGTGATGCTCCGGAGCAGCTCGGCCTTGCTCCGGAGCAGCCCCTGGCCCGCCAGCTCACGCTCCTCCTCCACGCGGCTCTCCCGCTCCAGCTGCTGGAACTCCAAGTCCTCAAACAGCTTTGTCTCCGTCTCCAGGGCCTCGGCCTCCTTGAACGACAGTGACAAAGGGGGTTGAATGGTGCTCGCAGTACCGCTCCGGGCCTGGGAGGCCAGGCCGCAGAGGTGGGAGTTCTGAGGGCTGGCCCCAGGGAAATCGGGGAAGGGACCTGCCCCCAACCCATCCCCCTTTGCTCTGCTTGGCTTTTTGCCCCTTTCACGGGCATCGCTGCCTGGAGTAGCAGAAAGGTGGAAATCGATCCCCCCCAATCCTTCCCTGTCCCTTCCAAGCCACAGCACCGACCCTGGTGTGTCCGGCAGGAAGTGCAGGGCCCAGGTGGTCCCGTCCCACCGCTCTCCTGTCTTCCGGGTGGGTGGCCCTCGGGGGCCAGGGAAGGGGGGCTGGTGAAACTGACCCTTCTCAGCTGCTCCTGTAACTGTTCCCGCACTGACTCGGGGCAGTTATCGAGCTGCGTCTGGAGCTCGGCGTAGAGCGCCTGGCGGGCCTCCAGGTGCCTCCGTCCCGCGGCCAGCTCCGCCCTCTCCTGGTCGGCGGGAGGGGTGGGGAGGGCGGGCACAAGGGAGAAACAGAACACACACTCCTCAACTCTGGCCCGTGGGCAGCAGCGGCCATGGGGGGTGCAGGGCGGGAGAGAGAGAGCTGGGGAGCCGGCAGGGGGTGGGGTGAGGACTAACAGAGGAGAGTAAGCGGGAGAGGGGAAGGAAGAGAAAGGGAAAACACGGAAGAGAAGAGTGGAAAAGGCTAGGAGGCGAGGCTGAAGACAGGACGCTCGCAGGTGCAAGGGAAGCTGTCACACAGGCGCAGGTGTGGGTCTTGGGCAGAAATTTTGGTCTCCTGGAGTCCCCTGGGCTGGAAACACTGGGGTGGGTCCTAAGAAAAGCCTTCTGTTTTCTCTCCAAACCAGTCAAGGCCAAAGCTGGTCCCACATCACAAACACAGAGACTCTGGCTCCTATTTCCCCCTGACTCTGCCACTGCCTAGAGACCAAAATTTAACCCTGGGGGGTGGGGAGGGGTATAGACAGTGAGGGTTAAATCCAGGGGTCCGGCATGAATCGGAAGCTGAGGATGTTAAAGCTACGGCACTGTCGCAGAGGGGACCCCGGCCCGACTCCCTGGGCCTCCCTCCCTCCCGCCCTGGGTGGAGGTGGGTGCTGGCACTCCAGGCTGAACTCCAGCGGGATGAGGGTTGCAATTAGTTCGGCCGTTGCCATGGCAGTAGGAGCCCCAGGAGTGGGTACAGGGAGGAGGTGGATAGTTCTGTCTGGGGCGAGATGACACCTCCCAGGGCGGGAAGGGGGACGAGGGGAGGAGCTGGTGAGTCACCCCTCCGAAGGACAGGCAGAGGAGAAACTAGGATTACTGATTCCAAAACCAGAGCGGAGCCATGGGCTGGGGAGGGAAGCTGAGTGAGCCTGCCCCGCGGCCACTGCCTCCCCACCCCCCACCCTACCACCCCCTCAAATAACTAGGCCCAGAGAGAAGGCAAAGTCCAGGCCTCCAGGCCACGCCAGGTCAATGAGAAAGGAGGTTAGGCAGGTTCCTTCGGAAATGCTGAGCTTACTTCAAGTTCTTCTGCCGAATCCTGCCCCATCCCTCCGGCCCACTCTCGCATCAGGGAGAGGAGTCCTGGGTTCCAAGCACTTTGCCCTCTTAGGACTCAGGCTCTAGGATACCCCCTACATTCTGGATGGCTCAGGGGCGGGAGAAGAGGAGAGGCCTACTCATTCCCACCCTCCGGTTGGGGTATCTGGATTTTGGAAGCCCCAGAGGAAAGCTAGAAGGGCGGCCACTGTGTGGCAGAGGGAACTGGTCTAAACCCCCCAGGGCCATGCCGCCGCGGCCGGACCTCCTGACCCCTCCGCTCCGGAAGGAAGAGAGGGGCGGGAGGTGGACGGCCGGAGGGCAGCCTGCTTCTCCCAGCTGCACAGGAAAACCACCAACAATCTGTGGAGGCTGCACCTGGGCTCTTCCAAAGGGGGGACACTCCTCAGGCTGAGCAGCTCCTCAGCTACGCATTTCCCCCAACCTTTACCCTTCCTGCCAAGGCACCATTGAGTCAAGTTGAGCTGTGCCCCCTGCCCATTCCTTTCTGATCAAAACCCTGGAGTCCCGCACCAAGAAAGGAAGGAGGCAGAATTAGAGGGGAGAGGTCAAGGGCACAGTGGTGCCCCTGCAGTTAGTGCAAAAGCAGGCATGGCTCAGCCCTGCCTGGGTGGCACTGGCAGTTAGGGGCATGCGGAGAGCCCAGGACAGTGATTAGAGGGGGCGTTAGTGCAGGCCTGGTTGGTAAGCGTGGAGTTAATTTGGCACAGAATTTGGGAGTGTGGTTTTGGGGGCCAGAGCCAAAGCTCCAAAAACAAAAAAAGGAGTTGGGGGGTGGGGGGAGTTTGTTGAAGAATCTTTAAGAGTTTCAAAACTGGGACAGGAGGAAGACACTCTCAAAAAATTCAGAAAGAAAATTAAGTCTTGGAAAAATACTGTCAAGTCCAGAAATAGATGGCCCCTCTCCACACTTCAGAGCTTTTGGCACGTTGGTAGGCATCTTGGGCCTAGCTGGCACGGCCCCTGTGGGACGGAGTGACCCCTGCAGGCTGGCACGAAATCTGAAAGGGTCGGGGGCACGAGCTGGGACCACCTGGGACGGGAAGCTGCAGATCCTGAAAGGCTCAGGGGAAGCAGAGACCTGAAGGCCATCCCCCAAAGATCACATCCTGAGCACCCGAGGCATGCTGGGAGGGGCACGTTCTCTAGACAGAGGGACCCACACCCGAGTCACTCCCCAGCACCTGTCCCTCGGGCTGTGCTCACTGCCCAAGCAGCAGCTTCGGCACTTCCTAGGAGGGCCAGGAACGGGCAGGCACCCAGAGGCAGCACAGAGACCCAGACAGAGGAGATCCCAGAACCCAGTCCGGCCCCTGCCCGTGCCCTTCAAGCTGACACCTTCCGCAGAGGACAAGGTCCCCCCTCCCCTGAAGGGCACAGAGACCACCAGGCCTGTAGGAAGACTGATGAGATGAGAAGTAAGGGGCCCAGAGAAGACGTTTGTCCTTCCCCGGGGGCCACTGGCAGCCAACACGGGGCCAGGCCAGCTGTGGGTTACCTTGTCCCTCTCCTTCTGGATGCCGGTTTCCAAGGTCACCAACTTTTCCTGCAGCTGGTCCACGGCCTTCTGCTCCTTCTGCAGCAACGCCCGCTCTGCCTCCCTCTCCCCCTGCAGCAGTGCTCGTTCCATTTCAGCCTGGGGCCAACACCAAGGTCCACGTCAAGGCCAGTCAAGGCAGACGGACGCAGGCCCCTCCAGGGGCCTTGGCTCTGCCCGGGGAGGAACGTGGCCACAGCTGGCCTGGCTACGGGCCCTCCCAGCTCACCTCGCGGGCGGACTCCTGCAGCTGCTGCTCGAGCTCCTTCACACGGACCTTGAGCTGCTCCACTCGCCCCAACACCTGAGCCCGCTCCTCTTCCAGGGCCAGCACCTCCCCCTGGAGCTTGGCGCTGGGTGCATCTTCATGCTGGAGGGGAGGGAAGCCATCAGCTGGGGAAGCCTGGAGCCTTCCGTGACCAGACTAAAAGAGGGGATCCCCATTCCTCAGGGCGCTCGGAAGGGGTAGCCAGACAGAGAGGAGGCAAACTCCCCTCCCTGCAAGGGGAGCAGTACAGCTCAGCTAAAGGGAATGAAGGTTTCCCACTTTGTGCCAGGCCCGGAGGCGGCCCTAAGGACAGGCAGGTCACAGAGTATAGGGAGAACCTGGGAAGCGCATCGACACCTCCCTCTTCCTTGCCTCCTCACATCTCAGCCTCTAGTCCCCGATGTCTTCCCAAACACGATCCTTCAATTACCTCCCCCTCACTGAGCCATCCCTCCACCACCCCTGCCTCCTCTGCCCCCCAGCCCCTCACCAGGTGCTGCCCCCCACCACCACCACCCCACCTCCTGCTGGGTGCTCTCAGTGCTGCTGCACTCCTCCTTGAGATTCTCCTCATCTGAGCGGTCCACGCACTCCCACAGGCGCTGGGTGGCACCTCCGGGCTCCTCGGGGCCCCGCCCAGAGGCTCCGGTGGCCGCTGAAAGGCCTCGTGAGGGCCTCCGGCCCGCCAGCGCCAATGCTGCGGCGGCTTCCCCGATGCTGGGCAGCTCCCCGGCCTCGGGTGCCCCGTCGGCCCGGCTGTACTCAGCACACAGGTTCAGGATGGTCTCCAGGCGCTGGCGTTCCTGGGGAGGGCGGACAGAGCAGGGCTTGAGAGGGAAGGATGCTGGGTCCTGATGGAGGCAGCGTGTGCAGTCAGGAGACAGAACTACGACACTAGGTGCCAGGGGCCCAGAACCGAGCCAGGAGAGCCCCAAACCCAGAGTCAGGAGAGGCAAAGGGCAGAAGGGCGCCCCAGAAGTAGGCAGGAGGAACCAGGCCATTGTGCTACCTGCCCACATGGCTAGCCCCTCCCAGCTTCCTGTTTCCTTTCCCTTTTCCCTCTGCCCGGAATGGGCTTCCTCGGGGACACACAGCGACACAGACTGCCAAGCAGGCTGAAGACCACAACGGCACACAGATGAACACTCGGGTACTCGCGCTGACTCTCGTCCGCCTAGATCTACAGACACGAGGGTACGCAGACACCCCAGCCACCAACACGGACACACAAGGACACAACATGTGCTCTGCACTCACACGGACAGGCAGGCACGCACACAGGTACCAGCCCTGGCACGCACGGATGCACCCTGGCGCACACTCACACAGATAAACACAGTCTAGCACACAGACAGGTGGGCACGGACACAGACGGCTGGAAAACAGACCCGTGGGCCTACAGGGATGTGACGCAGGTTCGTACAAAGTTGTGCCCAGCGTGTATACGCCAGGCCAGACAGACGTGGGACACGGTCCTCCTCATCCCCTACCCCAGTTCCAGGTCACTCTCAGGCTGCCCTCCACTCCCTTCCAGCAAGGTGAGCTGCTGCCTCCGCTCTCCAATGCCCAGGCCCAGCTGGGAGCGCTCCAAGGCCCTGCCCCTGGCCCACCCCCTCCCCACAAAACCCCAGCCACACAGCTCTCAGGGGCCCGGGAGGAGGGACGGTACAATCACGCTCCCCAATCTGGGTCCCCCGCTCTCGCTCTCGTGTCCCAGCCTTGAAACCCCACCCCCAGCCCAGGCTCTCCAGGGTACCTCAACCTCAGGGGTCCCTCACTGCAGAGTTTGGCCACGACCCCCCTGGACACGTACCCAGCTTCCCTCCTGCTGCTTGCCCAGTTCCACGTCAAAAAAAAAAAAAAAAAAAAAAAAAAAACAAAAAAAAAACCAGGAACAGAGGAGCCTAGGCACCCAGGAGGCTGGGCCAGTGCCCCCGCCCCTGCCCCAGGACCCAGATAAGCAGCCTGCTGGAGATGGGAGGGGCAGGGCGGGCAGTCTCCAAGATTTAAAGTGGCAGGTGGGGCAGGTCAGGGCTGGCGGTGAGGTGTGCCCGGGTGCCCTCGTGCCTGGGGGGTGGGGAGGCTGAATGGAGGAGCTGAGGGAGGCTGGGCCCGTCACTCTGCCTTTGCCAGACTCGGTGCTCCCTCTCCAGATTAAGACCCCAGGGTGGTCCGAGCACGCTCTAGGTCAAGGCAAAGACAGTGAAGGGAAGCTGTGGCAAAGGAGAAGACTGGTGATCCTTCCTCCTCTCTCCCCAACCCAGCCTGCACCTCACCTTGCCCAAAGCTGTCCCAACCTCTTCTGAAGCCCTCCAGACAAACCTCCTCATTTCTGGTTCTCCTCCTCAAACCAATCCCAGGGGCCCCGGGCCCCCCAGCAACCCCATTCTGCTCACAAGGGACAGAGGGCAGAATCCATTCTCCTGTACGTGTGCTCGACTGTCCACATTAGCCAGAGCCCCCTGAGCTCCCTGCGCTATCTGGGGAATCCTGGCCCCCACCCAGCTCAGAGGCCATCTCCAGGACAGCTGCCCGGAGCCACACCCGGCCCCCGAATGCACACATACGCACGCATGCTGATGCATACAATCACGATCACACAGTCGGCCCAGGATAAAGCCAGGGGCGACCTGTCCTGTTCTCTTTCTCTTCCCTGCCACCCACATTCCCAGATGATCCTCACTGGGCCAGGGTGAGCAGCTCCCACCCATTTGTAAAAGACCAAAAAGAGGGGTGCCTGGGTGGCTCAGTCAGTTGAGCATCCAACTTCGGCTCAGGTCATGAGCTCAAGGTTCGTGAGTTCAAGCCCCACATCAGGCTCACTGCTGTTAGCATGGAGCCCACTTTGGATCCTCTGTCCCGCCCCCCGCCCCCCCACCACCACTACTGTCCCTCCCCTGCTCGCACTCTCTCTCTTAAAATAAAAAAAAGTTTAAAAAAAAGAAGCAACTTTTCTAAAGAACAAGGTGCTTTTCTAAAAAACAAGCCTTAAGAAGACAGGCGTCTTGAATTCCAACACGGGCTCTGCCAGAACTTGCTGTGTGACCTTGCACAAACCCATTCCCCTCTCTGGGCCTCAGCTTCTCATCATTAAGACTCGCTCCTCAAACTGAGAGGTGCAAGACCTCACCGTAAAGGTGGTGTGTTTTCCTACAGCTTTGTTATCATCAGGTAAATAACGCAAAACTTAACTTACACGTTAAAACAAAAGCTGTGTTACAGAATAAAAGCAAAGTTAACGTGCATCTGAAATAAAGCCTTAGAGACTTCAAAGAAAGTTCTTCCAGGCACCAGACCCCTGAGATCTAGGTCACTAAGGTGCATCCCGGAAGGAGAAAAGCTTGAGAAGCCCAGGCCCTGTCCAAGGGCCCCTCCCGCTCTGCCAGCTGGCCTGCCCGCGCCCTGGCAGGGACCCCGCCGTGGACGGCGGCACCCTCCGGGGCATCTGCTCACCAGCCTCTCCATCTCCTGCTCCCAGAGCCGTTCTTGGTGCTGCCGCCGGTGGTACTCCAGGAGGTCGTCCTCGTTGTCACTGATCTCCGTGATGCTATTTTTCCGCTCCCGAGTGACAGGCACCCGCAAGTCCCCACTGGACAGCTTCCTCTGGGCACGGGGGCTCTGGTGGGGCGAAGCCCCGGTCAGAGAGCCCAGACTATAGGCTGGGCTCAGCCTGCCACTGAAGCTGCCCTTGCGGGGTGCCAGTGACTCCCCGAGCGTGGGTGAGGGGCTCCGTGTCCTACGGCCCCGTGCCCCCAGCGTCAGGGAGAAGTCCTCCGGTGACGCCCCGTGGGCTGCCCAGCGCCGGGCCCGGGGACTCTCCACCACTTCCCTGCTTAGCTTGGGATCTGGCGTAGTCCTGGTGGGCATGGGGGAGAGAGCCCGTCGCGACAGAGACGGGCTCAACGGAGGGAGTTCCCGCATGCTGTCCAGGCCCCGCCGGCCCAGGCGGGGACTCTCAGGAGGCTGCAGGGTGCGGGTGGCTGACCCATCTGAAAATGTTCGGCCCACCAGCTGGCGTGAGGGGCTGGTTGTCAGCACCCGCTCGGTGCCTGGCAGCTCACGGAAAGGGCTGGGAGGGCGGTCCTGGAGGGTGCCGATCTTGTTTCGGGGAGCAGGGACCGGAGGCTGCAACTTGGGGCTTCCAGGAATGCTCGTGGGCTGGCTTCGGGCACCGGAAGCTGGGTATTCACTCAGGTTGATGGCCACCACGGGCAGCTGCCCACCCAGCCGGGGGCTCTCGGTGGCTCTGCGGGCCTCCGCCAAGACAGTGGCCGCGGGGCTGTCCGTCAGCAGACCTCGGAGACCGGGGCTGGGAGGCCTCTCGTGACCCCCTTTCCGGCCCAGCCGGGGGCTCTCGGAGGAGCGGGCGCCGCCCGGTCGGGACTGTGGGGGCTGCAGGGCCAGGTGGTAGCTCGAGGAACGGGCAGGCACCAGCGGCGGCACGGAAGGTGCTGGCTCCTGCCCGCTGGGTGAGTGGCTGGCACAGCTCCCACTGCTGGCTGGTGAGGAGAGCGGAGAGAAGGCTGGAGAGGTGTTCTCATAGCTGGAGCCCACAGACATGGCACCAGGGCTGGTTGGCGGGGACAGCAAGTAGCGCCCACCGTTAGCCATTGGCGACAGTGGGGAAGTCGCGGCAGGCTTCTTGCCGGCCGCTCCGGGCTCCTCTAGCACCAGCGAGTCCATGATCTCCTGCAGGTCCTTCTCAATAGAGCTCACCAGGGAACTGTGGCTGGCGCAGGCAGAGGGGCCCCGGGTCGCGGGCTGTGGCGCGTGGTTCCCATTCACCAGGCTTTCCGATTCTGCGGATGGGAAACGCAAAGGTGCCTCAGGCCCTGGCCTCCAACCACCGGGGAGCTGTACGTGCCCAAGAACGAGGGAGGCGATCTGCCAGCTCTACCACTGACCTGCTGCACGACCGTCAATCAGCTGCCCTCGGTTTCCCTGTCCGGAAAGGAAGGGCACGGCTCTAACGCCTCATGACTTAGGACAGAGCTGGTAACGATGCCAGGCACTTCTAGGCCCAGTTATCGCGGGCTCACCCCAAGACCGGGTTCCTCCCTGCCTTGGTTTCCCTCCCAGATCTCTCCTTCAGGAAGGGCAGATGGACATTCTATGGAGGGGATGCTGTGGAGCTGGCCAGAAGTTCGGGGTGGAGGGTCCAGTCTAATAGGACATTAGGACCTCCCAGCACAGCAGCTGAGACCCAGGAAAAACCACAGGCCAAACCTCCAGCGCTGGGCAAGAGGTGTGTGCCGTACTGCTCTGCCCAATCAGAGGCAGGGAGGGGCCTGGCACTGCTGGGTGGCTTCTGGAAGCCAGGCTGGCCAGCCACTAGGGGCGGCTCGGCGCCTCCGATCATGAGCCCATCAAGCCACGCCAGCAAGAGCCTGCCTTGGCCCTGCCCCAGGCCTCATCAACCAACCAGGAGTCCCAGGAACGAGTGCCCGCAACAGCTGAGGGAAGGAGTGGCATGACAAAGCTAAGGGAGAGCGGGTAAAGCTAGCCAGGGAGTGGGCTGGGAACCCGGGCTTCTGAGGGGCTCACCAGACACCCATGTCCACCTGTCCCAGTACCACACTGACACCTGTCATCCCACGGCCATCTGAACCCTCGTTGCAAAGCCTCGGACGGGAGGCTCACTGCCAGCCTCCTGGTCTACACCCCACCCCACCCCACCCCCTAGGCAGCTGGGTTGAGGGGGGTGCTGTGCTGGTTCTCTGGAACAATCACCGACTCTCCTCTGGGGATCAATAATTCACACAAACTGCAGCTGTTCCGCTGAGTAATCAGCTGGCATGGCCTGGGGGAGGGGCAGGGCCCAAGGACCTAAGCGCCGGCAGGTGGGACCCGCCAGCAGGGGTTCGACCTAATGCTTCCTTCTGCCCCCTCGGGCCCCTCTCAAGAGTGAGGTTCCCCAGCGGTTGGCACATGAGGTTTAGGGTCCCAGACACCGAAGTGGCACCTTCCAGGGCAGTGGGGCTGGCAGAGCCCTCCGTCCCTTGGGCACATGATTCCCCAGTTCCAGCCAAGCGGCACTTCTTGGATCCCTCCCAGTAGCCAGACCGCCTGGCATTCTCCACCAATGGCCCATGGCAGGTGGCAGCAAGCCCAGATCATGGCCATTGTCCTGCCCTGACACTACGAGCACGGCTGGGATGGGCAAGGAGGAGGACTGTCCAGGAGAGCCACCAACCCGACCCCCCACCCCAAGTGGGCATCTACCTGAGCCAGGACTATAGGGGGGCCCGGGGGCCCGGCCCCCTGCCGGAATCATACTCTTCATCCACTTGGCTTCAGCCGGGTGGTTAAAGCGGAGGAAGGTCGACTGACCCAGGCACAACATACAGCCTGCAGAGAAAACAAATGCTGAGAAGGGCAGAAAGGGCTGGGGTCCGCCTCACCCCGCAGCACGAGCGGGCTCACCCCGGGCTCCAGACAGCCATCCCCACCTGCACTCACAGTGTCTACACGCACCACGCCTGACCTGACAAGCACCAGCAGGGCTCCACAGCACAGGGCAGAGCAGAAAGAGCTCTGGTTTATGGGTCCCAAGATCTGAATATCCTGGTCCTAACTCTTGTTACTGGTTGTGAGACCTTCAGGTGAAGATCCTTCACCGCTGGGTCCCGTTCTGTCATTAGAAAAGTGAGGACAACACCACTGACCTTGCAGGGTTAAAGGGACAATGTCTGCGAAAGTGTTCTGTGAAGGGAGAAGGTCCTTCGGAGAACATGGACGCTCATGTCCCCCTTCCCCAAACTGTACCAATGATCCATCTATCTGCCCCTTGGGTGGAAAAGTCAGTTTCAGGGGCATCAATTTCCAGGATCAAAAAAAAAGCTCTGAGAGAGGGGACAGGGAAAAACCGTGCGTCAGTCAGATGCCCCTCCGCAGGAACCAGAATTTGCTTCCTGGCTCCAAATCCTTACCATGACGTGGCCGGGGAGAGCCACCACCTTCCTTCTCTCCGACAAAGCACCCTCTGGCCTGATATCTTCCTGCTCCTTGGTCTTCCGCGGAATCTAGCCAAGCCTAGGGCCAGTGGGCCCTGCCTCAGCCAAGCACATTCCCAGGCAGGAGACACAAGCCCAGTCCTGCCCAGTAAGGGTGACTACACGGAGAGGGGAGGCTATGTGGAAGCCAGAAATGTAGCCAGGGGCACCAAGAGCGTGCACGGCGGCAGGTGTGTGCAGAGGCTCCTGAGCCTGGCTAACGGGACTCCTCCTCCTCCTGGCCACACTGCAGGACTCCTGCGAAAGATGCTACGTTGGGAGAGCCCTGGTGCTCTCT
Organism: Panthera leo; assembly: GCF_018350215.1. Lineage (NCBI taxonomy): Eukaryota > Metazoa > Chordata > Mammalia > Carnivora > Felidae > Panthera > Panthera leo. The sequence goes on along the minus strand of NC_056688.1, from coordinate 16,267,279 downwards.
CCAATCACCCTCCCGATCTGTCCACACCGCTGCGCCCAGCCTATCTACCCAATCTGGTGCCACTTGGCACCCCAAGCTTCATGCCAGTCTGCGCTGAGACTGGCAGGGAAGTCTACATTCCTGGACGCTGAGACAGTTCAGTTCAGGCAAGCCACAAGGGCAAGGGGCATCCAGGCCACGTGGATACCATGGCAGACCTCCCACTGAGCAGCTCGGGAGCCTGTTGCTGGGACCCTAGGCATTGCCGAGGCAGGCGGCGAAGGGGCCAGTAGGCTGAGAAGCCCACCACAGGTAACCATAGTGGACAAAGCCACCCACTTCTCTGGCACGCCCAGAGGCCCTCCCAAACAGGCAGGCACCAATAATTCCAAAGACTGACGGGTGGTTAGGAGAGAGGGGAGCCTTCCCAGACAAGCCGCCAATCAGGGATGCTGATCCCGGAGTAATCATAACCGGAATAAATAATAGCCAACCACACTTCCACCTAATTACAACCACAGCTGTTTCAGAAAGAGCCCTGCTGGCCCCTCCCGCTCCTCTCAGCCCTTTAACAAGCTAATTAATGATGAGTTCGCAGGGTCTAGACAGACCCACTCAATCCCAGATTGATGGGGGTGGGGTGGGGTGGGGGAGGATCTGGAGGCCGATTGCACAGCCCAGTCTGGGACGGAGGTGGGGAGTCTGAGTGGATTCCGGCCCATCAGAGCCAGGCCCACCCAAGAAGGCTATGGGCACCCAGGGACCCTCAGCCCTGGCTCCTGTGGCTGAGTTCCCTGCCCCCTCCTCTGCCCCTCAGCCTCCTCTGCGCAGGGGGTGTGGCCTTGCTGCCTCTGGGCTATAAATAGGTGATGCCAGGCAGGAGAGCTGGATCTGTATTAATAGAGCAGGCAGGAGGGCAACAAGGACTGAGAGCAGCCCAGCTCCTGCCCAAATTAACTTTCTATTTGCACTCAGGGGCCCCAGGCATTGCCCCAACTGGGGTCCCTACTGCCCCCAAGAGCCTGGAGAGCCTATTTCTGGGAAGAAACCTCCTCTCTGTCCGCTCCTGCCCCGTCAGCCTACTCAGGAAACCCTAGAACCTCTTCTCATCCAGGCAAAGTTGTGGTCCGGCCAGGACCCAGTGGGGCCCAGGCCCAGCTGTGTGTGTGCAGGTGGGTGGGGAAGCTGCACATCTGGAGGGAAAACAAGGCAAAGAAGAGGGCGGATCCTACCTCTGAGAGACACCGAGGGGATGCACCACACACACTCTCTCCTACAAGCTCACACACAGACACACTCCCAGAAACACACACACAGGCATACGTGCTCACACACTCCCAGGGCCACAGTCACTGCTCAGCTGGCCACACCAATAGAACGGACCGGCCAAAGGGAGGCTGGGGTGAGGGGAAGACGGGAGGAAGGGCCCCCAGCCCCCCCTCCCCCCCCCTTCCTCTCAGCCCCCAGCACAGGCTTCCCCCATCCTCCTCGGGACCCCTCAGCCCCTTCCGGAGGCGGGTCCGTGGAGGGGGCTTCCGAGCGAGCGCCGAGGAAGATGAAGTCTGGCCGGCGGAGGAGTGGCCCCGAGCCCAGACCTCCCACTCGGAAACGTGCAGGGCACACACACAATCGTCTCACACCCCCGAGCTCGTAAAGGGGAGCCAAGGGCCCCGCTCCCCTAGTCGAGCCCCCCATCCCCCAGACGCCCCTCCCAGCCCGAGCCCCCCGGGCGCCCGCTGCCTGCGGCCGGCCGGGCGGAGCACTCACCGCCGAACCCGGACCTCAGGAGCGCTGGCCCCCCGCTAGCTCGGGCCCTCGGGGCTCCCGGCCCGCCCCGGGCCTGCGAGGGGGCGGGCCGACCTCCCGCGCCGCGGGGCTCGGGGCTCGGAGCAGCTAGCCACCAGGCAGCCAGCCGCCGCCAGGGCCCGGGGAGGGGCGGGCCGGCCACCGGCGGGGGAAGGGAGCCAGGGAGGGAGGGACAAAGGAGAGGAGGAGGGGAAGAGGAAGTGATGGAGGAGAGGAGAGGGGAGCGGGATGGAGAGGGCGGGGCGGGAGGATGCGGGCGACCGGCGCGCGGTGGGAGCTCCGCGGGGCGGGTGGGGGGTGAGGCAGGAGCAGAAGTGGGGACGGGGAGGAAAGGTAAGAGGTAAGTAGAGGTCAGAGGGTGAAGAGTCCGGAGGCAGGAGTGAGGCGAAGCAGGGTCGCCCTGAGAGCCCCCTGTGGTCGGCCTCCCGAGAGGCCCGGGAAGGGGCCAGCCCTGGACCCGGCCGGCAGGTCACACCCTCTGGCCTCAGATCCCTTATCTACAGAATGAGGTCGTCCTCAACGACAGCAAAGGTTAAGCTCTGACATTCCATGGCTCCCAGAGATCCAGCTAGGTCAGGAGGTCCAGCTCTGCCCCTCCATCTGCCACGGTGACAAGGTCACTCTTGGGCCGGGAGTTCAGGCCAAGGCAACCCTCTGTGCAGTGTGAGCAGCACTGAGCCCAGCTCCGGTCTGCAGCCGAAACACCTGCTCTTCTGCCCCTGCTCCCCACACTCCCAGCCCAGCCCAGCCCAGCCCAGCTCACCCAGAGACCCAGGTTGGACCAAGGCACTGCCCCTTCCAAGCCAGCCCGCTCCCCTGGGGCTCCAGAAGCCAACCCCACCTCGTCCCCACCACCACCACCAGCTGTGCTAGTCTCAGCAAAGAGCTCTTCCACCCCAGCGAGGTACCTTCCCATCTGGAAAACACAGTGCCACCTGCCTCTGGAGTCCCCAAGGGCAGGCTGAGCTTCTGCGCCAGGCAAGTACCCACCACCCAGCCTGGGCCCCAGCGAATTCCTCCTGTTCCAGGGACCTGCCCTCTGGACACCAGAACCCTAAGGGACACACTGTGTCTCTTAGCCACACGCTATGTGCTCAGAGCTCACACGGCCTCACACACATTCCCAGGACACTTGCTCAGTCTCGCAGACCCCACCTTGGCTGTGCACACTGAGTCGCACAAAATCCCCAGGTAAACACACCCTGTCTCTCACACGCGCTTATTCTCACCCACACAACACCCATCTTAGTTACACACTCATTCAGGCACAGATATCCTTCCACTCAGTCCCTGGAGAGACTCTGAAATCAAAGTCGGCCTCCATAGAGAAATAATTGAATGATTTTTCCTCCCTCGCTAAACACCTACCCACACGGCCATACTGCACATACGCACACGTGTGTATCTTACTCCCCTTCTGAAGGAAAATGGAAGAACCGTATAGGGTCAAATGCAAAATAGGGGGAGGCTTAAAAAAAAAAAAAAATCTCAGGAAGAATGATTCATCGGTCTGGAAACTGTGACGGCCAGCTGGACAGACCCAGACAGACACGGAGGATGCCCGCCAGTGAGAAATAGGGCAGGAGGCAGGCACAAAGAAGTGAGGAGCTAGGAGCCTTTGCTTTTTCTCTCCCTCCTTTGAGCTTTATTAGGCAAGACCTTTATCTTACAACAGAGGACAGTTGGAAGCTTCAACTCCCATTTTACAGAAGGAATAACTGATAACTGGATGGGAGAGGAAGAGGCTCCGTGTCCCGGATCCCAGAGGGAGATAGCTGGATAGCCCAGGAATCCCAGACCCCAGTCACGTGGCAGGGAGCGCCCCCTGCTGGCCATCACGCAAGCCTCTACCCATCAACGAGGGGCTTAGGGAGGGAAAGGGACGTGGAGACAGGGCTGGCAGCGGAGGCTGGGAGCGGATGGGGACCTACTGTCTAGACAGCCTGGGCCCTGAGCTGTGTGGCTTTCTGGGTCCTCCCCTAGTTAGTCCCCTCCCGGATCTTTCATGTGGTCTGGCACTGTGGTCCCAGGGTGGGGCAGCCTAGACCCAGATTGAGATTCCTCCTTATTTCCTTGGTCGCATTCCCAGCCCCGCCTCTTGCTCTGTAGAGAAGCGGGCAACGTGAGATGGGCCAGAACACCGGGTATGGAGGTGGAATCAGGCTCTTGCTCGGCTCCCTCGCTTCATGCTCCCGTGTCCACAGCTTTGGCAAAAGGCCAGCATCTGCTCTCTGTGGGCCCCCCCACCCCGCCCCGTCCTCCCCTGGCCCAGGCATCGTCCTGCTGGAAGAGCCTGTCACTGCCATCTCTACTCATCATGACGTGTGCCTCTCCAAGTTGCCTATGGCTGGGCACAGTGCCCAGAATGATGCATCTAAGTAAAGCCTGGCCCAGCCAGAACAGGCTCCTTGTTTGTTACTTGCAGGGTAGCCCTCTGTTTTTCAAAGAGGAGGGTCCCCTCTACAAGGCTCTATCAGGGGAACAAGACAGGGAAAATGATCCTCTTGCACATATGCCCACAGACAGGCACGGGGCCAACGAGTTCTCAAATACACCGAGGAGTGCACACACGGACACTTCGGGACCATCAGTCCTGAGTTCACCCCTGTCCCCCACTTGAACACTCTGATCCATAAACACAAGGAAAGACACAAACAGAGATACACAAGCCCGGAGTCACAAACACATCCGGAGATATATAAACACACTCCAGTCACACAGACACACAGAGATAGCACATGCACCCCCCGAGCCACCCAGTTTCCAGGGAAACGCACTCCCAAGAATGTCCGGAGTGGGGCCAGGCAGGGCTGGGCTTGGTGCCTTGCTCCAGAGATGAGACAAGGAAACCCTCAGCTCCCGGAGCCCAGGGGAGGGGGAGTGCTAGGGAGAAGAACACCCGTTCCTTTGTGCCTCTGCCTACCCCTCCCCAGGCTGCCAAGCTCCTGAGACAGGCGAGCCCAGACAAGAAGGCTATGGGTGTGGGAGGGAGCGAGAGGGAAGGGGTTTAGGGTCAGAAGCGAGTGGGAGGGTTCATACTTGGCAGAGTGGGCTTTGGGCTGGGGAAGACTTAGGGGTCACCGGGGCCACAGGAAATGCCTAAGAATTCCATCTTGACCCAGGCCCTCCCTCTTCTCAGGGAGCGAAGTGATGCTCTGGGAAGACAGAGCAAGAGGGGCCTACAGGGCGCCCGTTCCTCGACCCTGCTCACAACACGCGGGGAAGGCTTTTCTTGCCCATGGATACGGGGGCTCTGGGGCTGAGGGAGTGAGGGCTGGGCTCTCTCTCTAGCTTTCTTTGAACCCTGCCCCTCCCTCTCCTTCCTGCTCTACTGTCTCACTTCCACACACCCACATCTTGGGGAAGATGTCCTCTTTGAGATTTAACGGGACTGTCGGGAGCCAGACGGCATCATAGCCAAAGCCCCAATTTATGGGGGTTCCTCCTCTCATCTGGAGTGAGACAACTTGAAGGCCTCGGAGGAGGCAAGGGCCTGCCGCTGGGGGACCTGCTTCCCTGAAGTCAGGTGTGCCCCTCATACTCGCAAGGGCGGGAAGAGAGGAGTCGGGCAAGGTCAGGTCTCCTGGGTCAGCTGTGAAGGGAAGAGCACCTAAAGAGACCCTAAGGGATGTGAACACAAGGAGAGAGGGAAACAAAGGAACGAGTGGGATTCCCACTTCGAGGGAGCTGCCGGCCGGTAAGAGGCGAGAGTCCCCAGAAAACAATGCCAGGACCTAAGTGCTGCTCGGAGCGAGGCTGGGCCCAAAGCTCCCATCCTCACGGCCTCTACCCCCTACCCCAAATCTGCTTTCCTCATTCCCCTAAGGTGATGATTCATTGTATAAATTGATGCCCAGGGCAAACACACCTGGTCTGTCAAAGTGCCACCTGGGCCAACCCCTCAACCGCCCGGTCACCATGGTGACTGGGGGCCCGGTTTTCAGAGCTACCTAACAACAGAGTGGCCTGCTGCTTTGGGAAGCAGGGTGGTAACCATATTCATGACCCAAAAGCTACCGTCAACAGCATTTTAACAGGAGTGAGCACGTCCTCCGATTTTTGCCTTCACGTTCCACCTTTGCTCCATCCCCATCAGGGGGGACTGTCCTCCTCTGCCCCCCTCTCCCATCTTCTCAGAACACCTCCCTCTCGGCATCAGGAAACAATGCCATCGTTCTGCCCACTGCTGCACCCGCCGCAGTCCTCTAACAATCCCTACTGACCTCTGTATCGGGGAGTCCCCCTGCCCTTTGGAGGCAGTGATCAGAACCTCTGCTCCCCTCCCCCGACCAGGTGTGGAGAGGCAAGCTGGGGACGACCAGAGAAGAAAAGCAGGTTGAAGACAGATCTGGATGCTACAGGGGTTTGGGATGTTGTTTAGGCACATCCAGAGGCACCTAAGCACCCCACCCTCTGTGTGGCCACTCAGGCAGTTACCATGGCAACCACCACAGCAGGCTTCCCCCCCCCCCCCCCCCCCGGGGCACCGGCACCTCTCCGGCACCGGCTCTTAAACAGAGACCACCTCTGGTTGGGGGCGTCAAAGCTTACCCTGGGTGAGCCGGGTGGGCTGCCGGACAGGGAGCCCGTCGATACTGCAGGCATTGCCACACGGGTAGAGGGTGAGGGTGCCCCGCAGGTTCTCAATGTAGCAGTGCTCTGGAGCCAAGCCCGGACCCTGCAGGGAGATGTCCCTGGCCGCAGAGCCAATCACGGTCTTCCCTGAAGACAGGAGGCAAACTGAGTCAGAGGGCTTGTCCAGGTCGAGGAGGCAGGGATGGGGCAAGGAGGGTGACAAAGGAAATACAGTTGGACCTCCTACTTCACAAAGGATCGCCGCCTACTGCTGGCCACCCCTCTTGGGCCCCTGAGCCCGGTGGACACAGCCAGTGGCAGGAGCTCTCGGTCAGGCAGAGGAAACTCTGGCTCAGAGACGGGAGGGCACAGAGGATCCAGGCTCCACAGAGAAGGGGAACTTCTTTTCTGCAGACGTTCCTTTAGTCCCTCCAAATCCTTCTCCCCAAGTCCTTTTCGTCCTTCACCAAGCTTCCCCTTCTTTTCCTCCAAATGTGCCATCTCTCCGTCTTCTCTCCCTCCTTTCTGCACCTGCAACCCTTGCCCCCACCCCCTACACTCCCCTCTCCCCTCCCTGCTGCAGCCTGAACAGCTCCCCCTGGCAGAGCCCCTGGGACCGGTATTTGGAGAATGTGGGGAATGTAGTATCACCCAGGCAACAAGTGCAGAGAGGACCGGCAGAAGCTGCAGCGAGGCGGTGAAGGGGGCTGTGCCAGGGCCTTATCTTGGGAGGTCTGCCCCCACTCCCATCCCTCCATTCTCCACAGGTAGCTTCTCCCATGCCAGGCACTGCCCTGGAACGGGGAGGGCGGGGGCGGGGGGGGGGGCTCTCTTCCTGGCCACGCTGGTTGCTAAGAGCAACGTTCTCTCCTGTTTCAGTGCTCTCCTCCTTGTTTCTAAACTGATCTTGAAGCCCAATCATGGAGCCAGATTATCCACCAAAGAAGGCAGGCAGTCCGAGAAGGCCAAGACAAGGGACACACGCTGGTGGGGTTCGGTAGCATGGCCTCACATTTGGGAGAGGCAAACACTGAGGACACCTGGTGGAATGTCTGTAAGGATGTGGGGGGTGGCAGGTGGACCACCCGTCCAGACTCACCTTCCTCCAGCGGCAGAAGGGTGATAGCTGTGCTGAGCCGCCCACTGCCCAGGCTCACCAGATGGGGTTTGTCCGTTTGCACCTTCAGCCCTTTGCCTGTCTCGATCAGGTCCAAGGGCCCTTTCTGCAGGTAGTAGGGGTGGGGGATGAGCATCATTAGAGACTTCAGGCCTCAGACCCTGGTCCCAGTCACACTGACACTCTCTCCAGGACTGGCCCTCTCCAAAGGGCTCTGAGGGTGTCGAAAGGCTTAGCGCAAGATCTTGCACGGAGCATTATTACACTAAATTGCAATTAGATCTGAATCTAGGCCACTCACTCGTCCCACTGGATTTATCTCAAGTCTTGGCTTAACTGTCCCCTTTGTCTATTAAGACAGAAACAAGGAGAAAGTAAGGAGAGCAGGGTAGGAGAAGGGGGTGCTGCAGAGGAGGGCCAATGAAGACTTGTCCCTGTACGCTTGTCCGTGGCGATCTACTTGGCTAACGCTTGCCTCTTGAAACTAAGTCACAGTAGAGGGCAGGGGCATGGATCCAGGAGGGACACAGCCCAGGGTCAATCTGTAAAATGCTTCCTGACTTCCAAAGGGTATTTTCTGGGTGAACCAATTAACCTGATTCAGATAAAGACTTAGCTGTTAATAGGCTTGGCACCTGGGGAAGGGCAGAGAGGAGCTGCTGTCCTCATCCCTGGGCTGGGGCCGCAGGTGGGTAGAGAAGCGGAACCCATTCCCTCCAACAGCCCTCTTGCCCCTTGGCCCCGACCCCACTCACCTTGACCATTGCTTGGGTCCTGCATCCAGGGCCCACCTGGTTCCTACTAAGAGCGTCCATGGTCCTGGGGCTCCAGAGCTCCTGGGGACACAGTGGAGAACAGGTGTAGGTGGGGAGACCAGGGGAAGAGAGGGAAAGGAGCAGGCTCTGTTGACCAGGTTCTTAGGGCGGGGCAGCACCTGCTACCATCGTTCGATGCAAGTTAGTGCCGAAGAAAAAGTGGAGGCGGCTCAGGAGCTTCCTGAGGGAAAGACAGTGCCACATCTTCAACCTCACCATGCCAGTCCTGACCCTTGACCATGAGCACAAAGAACCCTAAGAGGGCCCAGCCTGTATTTCTATGCTTTCTAGCCTCTGACACCCAGAAGCCAGGCCTTGGCAGTAGAGGACCCTTAGATGTCTGGAGCCAGAGTGGGGAAAATCTACCTCAATGAGGGAAGCCAGGCCCAAGGAACTCACTCTCCCAGGGACACTGGTAGCCAGAGGACCCCCAGCAGGGCTGAGTAGGAGCACCGTCCCCCGCCCCCCCCCACCTTCCCCACTTCTCCTCTCCCTTTGTCTCCTTCCCCCACCAGGAGTCCCCGCAGAGTATTCTTTCTTTCTTTCTTTCTTCCTTCCTTCCTTCCTTCCTTCCTTCCTTCCTTCCATGTTTATTTATTTCTGAGGGGGAGGGGACAGGCAGAGACAGAGGATCCAAAGCATGCTCCACAGTGCTGAGAGCAGAGAGCCAGACGCGCGAGGCTTGAACTCGCGAACCATGAGATCATGACCTGAGCCAGAACCAAGAGTCCAAAGCTTCACCAACTGAGTCATCCAGGCACCCCTCAGCAGGGTGTTTTCTTAAAGGAGACACAACAGGAAAAACTCAACACTTCCTGTCACCTATATATTTCAACTCCTCTTCCCCAGAAAGCAATCTCACCCCCAGACATTCAGAAAAAACAAACAAACAAAAACCCTCAGTGGTGACTAATGCCCAGAACACAGTTTTCTAAGGTTCTTAACTTGATCTGGTGTTGTAGGAGGCTTAGATCCTTAGAACCAAGGTAAAGTAGATTCCAGGGCCAGAATGAGAACTCTTCCCACCCACCCACCCCTTTCTCCCTGGCTCACAATTTTGGTACCAGAGAAATGTGTGGGACCTTTGGTTTCTAATGTGTGCCCCATGCCCATCCCCTGATCATCTGGCTAAGGTGCGAAAAAGGTCCCATTTGCTGCTGAAATGTTACTGGGGAAAACTGAGGCTGTGGCTGAAGGTAGGAGGGAGACCCAGGAAGGCAGGGTTTCCCTCCACTTTCTCTTCCGGCCCTTGACCAGGACCAGGTGACTTGGAGAGGAAGTGGGGGCAGAAGCCCAGCATTCCAAGGAGTGTCCGACCCTGCCCTGGCAGTGGGAACCAAGGGCCTCAGCCATAGGGTTACTAATTTTACCCTCCCAGCTTCCACCCTTCCGGACCTGGACGGCATCATGTCCGTCACCATTTCCACCCAAGCTGGCGGAAGAGAGACCGGAATAGTGCCTGGGGCCCACCCCAACTCTGCCTGGGAAGAGAGAAGGCAAAGGCCATTAACCTACACCAAGCACCGAGCTGGCCTGGCATCTCCTCAGGAGATCTGGCCACGGGGAAGAATTTCCAGGGTCAGAGTCAGTGGATTTCCTTCCACTTAGGGAAATCCCTCCGTGTTCTCTGCGGAAGAGAGGTGAGAGTGGGTTGGGAATGGAGAGTTTACATAAAAGCGGGGGGGGGGGGCAGGGAGGGATGTAAGAAATAAAAAATAAATAATGGTGAAGGAAAGGCATCATCCTTTAGTGAAAAGAGGTTCAGACTGGGATGCAAGAGCCTTAAATTCTAACCCTGACTTTATTAGTTATTAGCTGTGAGATCTTGGACAAGTTACTTAAATTCTCTAAGTGTCAAGTCATTCTCTATAAAAAGTAGAATACTGATTTAAAAAAAAGATTGCCTGGATTAGTGCTTGCCTGTGGCTAAGGGTAGAATGGGGAGTGACTATAAATGGGCACAAGATTTCTTTTTGGGGTGATGGAACTGTTCTTAAACTAAATTGTGATGATGGCTGCCCAGCTCTGTAAATATACTCTGAAAGTCAATGAAAGGTACACTTACATTAAGGGATGTTATGAAATATACATTACACCTCGATAAAACTGCCTCAGTTTTTTCATCTTTCAAATTCGCCACTATCACCCAGTTAGGCGGCTGGGGATGTGTTCATTTATTTACACCAAAGAATCTCAAGTAGAGATAAAGACTGTAAAGGAATAAGGTTGATGGCGAACAAGAGTGATTAGAGGAGAGAACGGAATAATAAAGCGAAAGGAGAGGGAGAGATAAGGGGAGAAGTGTAGGGAGGGACCGAGAAGATAAGAAAAGATGTAGAGATCAGCAGGTTCGAGGCTGTGGCCCCAGCTCGGAAACCTAATCCAGGTGAAGTGGAAAGACACCAGACCAACGCGTCCCAGCGGCACCCAGGCGGCGCTTTGACAAAGGGGCTGGGCTGAGCCGCGGCGCGGGGAGCCGCCACCCGGGGGCGCCCTCTCCTCGGACCCCACCCCGGGCCGGGAAGGCGAAGCGGCGCTGCGCCCGGGGCGCCCCCACCGCTCAACCCGCTTCCGTGGACAGAGCTGCCCACTACCCCGGGCAGTAATTACCCACTCGGAGCGCCCCGCCCGGTCCCACTGCCAAAAAAAGGCCCCTGCGGCTCGAGGCCGGCTTCTGGGAAGGAGGAACTCGAAGAAGGCGCCGCGGTCAGCCCGGGCTCTCTACAGCTCTCCCGCACCTCCCGGGACGCAGGGGGTGGGGGGTAGAGGCCTGGGAGCCGGAAGCTGCCGTGCAACAAGGAGGACCCCGTGGCGGGCGAGGCCCGGGCTCCCGCAGGTGACCCTGCTCAAGCCCGGCCCCTCCGGCCTCCTTGCCCAGCGCGGACGCGCGGGCTCACGGGCCCTGAGGGATCAGCCAGTCCCCAGCCCTCTCCTCCGAGTGGGTGTCCAGAGTCACGGCTCGGGGGTCTCGGCACCCGAACTAGAGCGAAAGGAAGCCCGAAAAGATCTGCAACCAACAGGCACTAGAGGAAGTCCAAGCTCCAAATCAGGCCCGCGGGCAAAAGGTCCCGGGCTACTCCCTGAGCGCTAGCCGGGCCCTCCGCGGCGCCCCTGCTCGGGAGCTCCCCGGGGTCCCGGGGGGCCGCTCCAGCCCTCACCTGTGGCCCGGGGGGCCAGCCGAGGCCTCGCCCCGGGCGTCGCATGGCCGCGTCCCGAGGCCTTCGGGGCCGAGCTGGGACCCTCTCCGCCCGCCGCCGCCTTCGCTTTCCCGACGCACATCCGCCTTCGAGGAAGGGCCGCCGGCAGGGGAAGGAGTCCGGACGGGAAGGAAACTGAGGCTGGGAGCCCGGTGGGTGGGGGCAAGGGTGGAGTGTGAAAAGACCGGGGCGGAGAGAACTTGAGGAGGGGGAAATGAGGGGTCTGTGGCGGGACTGGGTGGGGAAGGGGAGACGCAAGGATGGGGGGGGGGGGTTGGATGAAAGACGGAGACTGAGCGATGAACAAAAATGAGAGCTGGGGAGATGGACAGGAAGGCAAGAAGTTGGGGGAACAACCCGGGGGACGCAGAGCTGGAGGGAGACGGAAGGACAGCGAGGTGGAGGGACTGGGGGACAAAGGAGATGAGACTGAGGACAGGGAGGTCGTCGAGTAAAGGGAACGACGGCCAGGGACAGCCCTAGAAGGTACAGAGGGCAGTGGAGGGGGAAACCGAGGGGGCGGGGAGACGGGGGAGGGGAAGGTAAAGGGGAGACTGAGCCCAAAAGTGGGGGCGGGATTGCAGGCGGTCACAGACGAGAGGCGGGAGTGTGGAGTGGGGCTCTGGTTCTCATGGAGGATGGGGGTATGGGGGTGCTGGAAAGCGCCGCTCTGCGAGGTTGCGGGCGGGTGGGACGGCCGCCAGGGCGCGGCTCCTCGCTGGCCCTCGGCCTGCCCTGCCCGGGGCCGCCAGGTGGGACAAGGCCACAGTGTTGGGCCGCCCCGCCCGCCGCGGACGCCGGACAAGCGGCCTTTCTTTGGCCGGGCAGGGAGAAGGAGCCGCTTGTTTGCGCAGCCGGGGAAAGGGGCGGCCCCTCCGACACCGCCCGCTCCCCGCGGGGCAGCTGCGGGAAGTGGGGGGGGGGGGGCGGTGCTGCGTGTGCACGGGAGGAGAGAGTGTGAGCGGCGGGATGTGCGTGCGCGAGGAGGTACTTGTGCAGGCGGGAACTGCGTGAGAGCGACGGGTTGCCGGAGTGAACGGCGGGCTCAGGAGTGCTGCGTGTGCAGCGCGTGTGGACTGCGGGCTGACGGCCAGGCGTGCGCCGGGCTGCCACACGTGCAACGGTGGCCGAGACCCGGGCTGCGCGCGCGGCGGGTGGGCGCGTGGGTGACGCGGGGTGGGGCGCGGTGCGGGTCTGCCGCGTGGGACGCCTGACGTGGTGGGCAGCGCGTGTTTGTGTGTGAGCGGTCCGATGAGTCAGCCCGGGAGCCTCCGGGACCGCTGAGCTAACGGGCCCAGAATGCAGCCCCGCCCCGGCGCCCTGGGTCCCCCGCCGGGCCGCGCGGTCCCCCGGCCGAGCCCCCCCACTCGCGCCAGCCCCGGCGGAAGCGTCTGCGGGCGCCTCGGCAACCCCGCGCCGGGCGGCCCCTCCCAGGCCCCGCCGCCCCCGCCCGCCCGCACTTCCCCATCCCGGAGGAACCCGGATGACTGGCTCAGCCCCCCGCCTCGGGGAACTCCGTTAGGGATTCGAATCCGGACCGCGCGGGCGTGGCAAGAACCTGGAACTCACTGCCCTAGGGAGCCCCATCTGGCCTCTTGGACTCCTAAAGATGCGGGGCCTCGGAGGAGGGCTCGGGAGGCCCCGGACGTGCCTCCCGTCTGCTGAACACATCCCAGAGTCCCTCCCCGATACCCACCGCCTCCGGGTCGGACCCCGCACACACTCCTCATCCATCAGGGCGGGCCGGCCCGGGACAGGAGCGGAGGTGGCCCAGGGGAGCCCGCTCCCCGGTGCGGTGCTCTCAGTCCTGCCGTCGGCCGGAGAGTGGGCGGTGTGCGGCGCGGGCGGACGAGACCCCGCGAGTGTCCGCCGGGCCGTCTGGGAGCCCACGAGAGAGTTCGGAGGGGGCAACGACCAGCGTCCCTACCGGGGAAGGGAGCGAGAGCCCCCTCTGGCGGCTGTGCGGACGGCGGCTGGCGAGGGCAAAAGCAAGCAGCTCGCAGAAAAACAGCGGAGCCGGCTCCGCACAAAGCCCCTTTAGGCCTCCCGCACTCACCTGGGGCGCCCCCACCTCCCCCACGGTTTCTTCTGAACTTCCCGGCCCAGAGCTGATCTGGGGGCTCCCGCCAGGCCCTGGGACTTCCCCTTATCCAGTCCCAGCCGCGCAGCCGGCGAGACCCACGGGCCTAGTGGGAGAGCGAGTCCTTACCTCGCGAGGGGAGAGTGGGACACCGGTTCCTTCGCCTGGCTGAGCCCGCCGCGGCCTCAGGCTCTGGAGGACACTGTTGCTTTTCCTTGGGAGCCCGCTGAGTGGGAGGAGAGCGAGCGGGTCCCGCCCCCCCCCCCAGTCCCCGCCCCCGTCCCCCGTCCCGTCCGCCTGGCCAGCCAGAGAAGACGCCCTTGTGGAGCTGGAGCCCAAGGTCCCCCCACCCACCCTTTCCCATAGCAGCACCTCCCCCCCTACTCCCCACCCCGCCTGCACAGCACCCGCTTTGTTCCTCTCTGCAGCTGGGCTCTCCACTACCATCAAACACACACACACACACACACACACACACGCACACCTCCGCCTTCCTCCCCTCCCCTCCGGACTCCCCCAGACCCTCCACCCGTGGGCCTTAAGGCTCTTCTGAAAGGGTGTTTTTAACAATCTCTCACTCTCTGCCCCCGCCCGCTTTTATTTATTTTTTTAACCTTAGATGCCTGAGTCCTCCATGGCTCCCGTGAACCTCCTGGTCGCAGCCCCCCAGCCTAGTCAATATCTCCAGAAAACGTCTGCTGAGGGGACCCAGGTTTACCTCCGGTCACCCCTCCTCTTCACCCTATCCCCGGCCCTACCATGAAGAGTTGTAAATGGGGTTGATAACCCTGCACATCCGGCTTCACAGATTTTTCTAAGGCTAGGTATAAGACATGTTAAAGTGCCACGCAAACCATAAAGTACAAACCTGAACTGAATTATCATCCTGCCCCCATCCAGGTAGCTCCACCCTACCGCAACCTGCTGCTTTACGATGGCAAGGCAAGCTACAGGCAGACAATTGAGCCCACCGTCCTATAGCAGTTTGGGTCTCTCTAGGAGTAGGGGCTTAAGAAGGAGGAAAAGGAGGCACTAAAAACCCGAGTCTAGAAACTGAGCCTGGTTGAAGTCATTCGTCATCTCAACCCCCGCCCCGAAATTCAACGCTGACAGTGGATCCTTACCTTGCAAAGCCAGCTCTTGCCCCGGGGGACTGACTTGGGAGGCCCTAGGGAGCTGAACTCGGCTAGGCTGAGCGTCTTCTACCTTGCCCTAGAGGGATCCCTGAGACTCTTCCTCTCCGAACAAGGGAGTGAAAAGCCCCCAAGTCTTCCAGCGGGGGGCAGATAGCAGAAAATAATTCACCCTCTTTGGGATGAACATACCTTGTTCTGACTCAGTGGCTTTAGTTGGTGCCCTTTTTCGCTAACCGGGGAGCAGCAGGAGGCTGAAGTGCAAGAATCTTTGGTCACTCATTGACAGGACCAGTGTTAGCAGGCCCCCCCCCCTCCCCGCTGGAGGCTGGGGCTGACTGGAGCCAGGCAATGGATGAGAGGGGGGAGGGGAAAGACACTTTGCTGTTACCAGCTGTGGCTAACAGAGGTCAAACAAGCAAGGCTCCAGCATGCATCATGGTACCAGGAAGCCTCAGGATTTGGAGGGTAGAGGGTTGCTCCTTTTTTTTTCCCCCCCTCTCTTCATACTGCTTGAGGCCCGGGAAAGTATTTTGACTCTGGCCACCTTTCAGGAAGCAGATCACAACAGTAATTTTCCGACTATCCTGGTAAAAGAAAAAGAAACAAACTGAAACTGTTGTATCGTATGTGCCAAATCCCAGCATTAGAGGGAAGGGGTTCTGACTGGGGTCTTTTCACATAGCTCCACAAGTCCTAGATCGTCTTCACCGCCTTGGCCAGGAGGAATTTCAGGGGATGACTGAGCCTGCCACGAGGCAGCTGATGCTGAGGCAGGGGGTTAAAACAGCACCCCACTCCGCTCTGCCCTCCCAGCCCGAGGACCAGCTGACCCCAGGACGAAGGCTCAGTGCAGTGTGTCCTCAGTCCTGCTGTGTTGAGGCCCTGTGTTCCCACAGTTAGAGCACTCAGGGGACTACAGACCTACCGCCCCCACCCTCCACCCCCACCCGCTGCACATCTGGAGCCCATCAAAAAACTCCGTGCTCGCTCACAATTACGCAAGAGGTCGAGCAGCTGGGAGCTCAGGAAAGGGGGAGGAAGAGAGGAGAAGAAAGCTGAAAACAGCTTTCCAAGCTTGCTTCAGACTTTCCGAAGTGGAAGCAGGGGGAGAGGGCAAAGGCTGGGTGTGGAAGGAAGAGCGGATTTGTGAAGGCCCTCTGCACTTGGCTTGGAGCGTCGGGGGTGGATTTCCACACCCCTCCCGCCTTTGCCTAGACGCATTTCCCACCTCTGTCACTTCAAATGTGCTCCCTCCAGCTCCAGAAGGAGGGGATTTTTGCTCATTACGGCAGGCAAACCCTGTAGATTCACACTTGCTCAAGCTATCCTTTCTGGTTGCCGTGGATCCCGAACTCAGGCATCGTTAGTGTAGGTGTGGCAGCAGTGATACCTCAAGCTAAGATGCATCAAAGCAGAGTGGGCAATGGGGCGGGGTGGGGGTGGGGTACTGGTCTTGTCCACATCCACAGCTCGGGACCTTCCCCTGAACTGAAAAGAACAAGCATTCATTTGGGCAGAAGAAGAAGAAACAAAACCCGTTTCCATTTCCCTCATCGCCTTGAAATTGGAATGCCTTTTTCAACTAGCCTGTTTGGCTATCAACCCGATCGCAGCGTACACACGCTTGTGGCAGCTTTCTAGAATTGGACTAAGCCCTAAATAACCACTTAGCCCCTGCCCTATGAACAGCAAGGCAAAAAAAACAAACAAACAAACAAACAAACAAAAAAACCTGTTGGGGTGGGGGGAGCGCCAGGAGTGGGAAATGACCCAAACTTCTAACAATTGCCTGGTTGCTTGACCTTTTGTGTGGGAGAGTAGGCAGGAGCTGGGTTTGGAAAGGTAATATAATCTTCCTAAAGGTTTGCCTCCGTGTAAACCACTCAACTCCCAGGGGTTAAGATGGGAGACTGACACTTGTAGAAATGCTGTCAAAGTTCACGTAAGAGCGATGTACAGCAACCAATTACTGGTGGATCTTCTTGGAGTTTCAAAGCTCGATAGGTGCAATAGTCACCAAAGGGGCAAGGAGAGGAAACGGAGGGAGAGAGGGGTTGCAGTGAGATGTGCATGGTAAAGGAGAGTTAATTCTGAGTTTTTGCTTTGAGAGATTATTCTGAAGCCTACGCCACGACCCTGTTCCCAACCCTCACTGAGACCCATGCTGAGTATCACTAGCTGTAGTTAGCACTTGTCTACCTGAGGACAAAAAGGCTTTGCAAGTAGGTACAGCCATTGCTTCTAGTTAGACTTTAATCTTGAGGATGGGGGGAACTTTTTCTGTTCTTCTATTTTCCTCCTCCGACGAGGCAGACCAGATGTGAACTTTTCTAAAAAGCCCAGTCTGTACCAACCCTGGAAATCTCTCAGATCCTACACAGTGCCAACAACTTCACATTAATTGGAGGGTAAAACTTCCTGTGTCTGAGATGCATGGGTTGATAGACTTGGAGGTTTGAAACGACTGAGTAGATGAATTACAGATCCTTCTTAAAAGGAATTCCTGACCACAGAGGTGTGTTCCCTACCTCCTCTATGTGGAATTAATTAATTCAAAGCAGGAACCACAAACCTCCTACATTAAACAGAATGCTCAGTCAGGTCTAATTAGTTTGTTAGTCTCCTTCACAAGAGGCCAACAAAAGAGTCCACTTGATGCCGCGGAGGGATTAGCTGCCAGTCAGGGGGTGTGACAGGGTTTGGTGTGCTTCACCGGATTAAGGTTACAGGCTGAGAGCCAAGCCACACTTCAGCAACACAGACCAGATACTTGGGATTTCTCTTAAGGGGAAAAAAAAATCCAGAATCTTGCCTTTCACCGTGAAGATAAAAACTCTATCATTCCTAGACACTAATTACTCATTAGAGAATAATTTGTCTTCCAAAGAATCCGCTGACATTCGATAGTTTTCTAAGTTAAATAAAAAGAAAGGATGAAGACTTTTCTGAAGGAATTATCAAAACTCCCAAAGCATTCATCACTCACCCGTGGATCACTTACGTCTTACCACTGTTTTTCTGATGGGGAAGAGAATACTCACCGATGATTGTTCTTTTTTTGTTTTAATTAGGAATGTTTAATATTTAAATTTTTTTAAATGTGAATTTACTTTTGAGAGGCACAGCACATGAGCGGGGGAGGGGCAGAGAGAGCCGGAGACAGAGAATCTAAAGCAGGCTCCACGCTGTCAGCACAAGGCCGACATGAACCCACGAACCATGAGATCATGACCTGAGCCAAAGTCTGACGCTCAACTGACTGAGCCACGCAGGTGCCCCCAACCATTGTTCTTCTTTAAAGATGGAGCCTCCCGTTTCTGACTCTACAACTGCCCCTGACAAAATTAAGACCGAAAGTCCGTAAGTAACATCAAATTCAAAAGCTCCACCATCAGGAGTGCATGCTCAAATGTAGAAAAATACACGAGGTGGCACGATACCTGTTAATATGCGGGAAGGCAATGAATACCCTCAGATAGAGATTATTTTCTCTTAAAAAAAACATATCATTAATTTTTAAACTTAGATCCTGTTACATCATCTCAAATCAGCAAGCAGACACCAAAGTACGAGAGAGTCGAGAGTCTAAGAAACATTCATTTTATAATACTCTTTATTTGATTAAAGAATCTTCCTTCTTTGTGTACACTGGAATGTTATATTCCCTATGTATTTTACAGGGTTACAAAACGTCTTTCATTTTAAATATTACCCCAAAAGTAATTTCAGAAAAAAAAAAAAAAAAAAGTTGTGAAACTAAACAGCTTTAAAAAAATCGTATGGACAAGCAACTTTTTCAAACAAAACTGGATTAATAAGATTTCTTGCCTATTTAACTACATGACAGATTTCTTGTCCCAGTCCCCTTCCTCAGAAAAACCTCGTGTGGAAACCAAGCCAGAGATAAGGATTCTTCCCTGATGCAGTTAAGGGAAAGGGAAAGGCCAGAAATTTCTTTGGCAATCAATTCCATCCATGGCCATCTGTGTGTGGCTGCTCTGCTTCGAGGACGGTACACTCTTTGCAGGGGAGGCCAGATGTTGTCCCCAGCGGGAGTGGTACTCTCCAGCCAGCTGGAAGCGCAGCAGGTCACCTAGTCACCCACCTCGCCCCCTTCCTGGGGCTACAGCCCAGCAGCTCAGCCAGCACATTAAGTGCAATACTGGGTTAAAAAGCCACAGTGGGGCTGGCCGATGGGAGTCTTCTTCACTGCAAGAGTAATGGGTGAGATGGGGCATGAGGACACGCAAGAGAAAAGGCTCAAGGGAGGAAAAGGAAGGATTTCACAGACAGGGAGAGTTGGAAAGGACCGGGTAACGCACAGAACAGCCAAGAGGAAGGAGGTGGTGAAATCGAGGCAATGTGAGTAGATCACAAAGACCACGAGCTCTCACGTTTTAGCTGAAGTACTCAAAATGTAGAGAACTAGAAGCTTGGGTAGCACCAGCAGCAGACATGATTACCTGTGGATGTGAAATCCCTAACTGGACATAACCATTCTCCTCTCAGGCATCTTGAAGCGGGGCTATGCCATTTGAAAGGTGCTTCTCAGCTATCTTTAATAGTGACACAGGTAGGCTTCACAGTACTGTTCTAAACTGGAGGGACAGGACTGGAAGGAAAACAACTTGGCAGAGGAATGGAGGGATGAGTGGATATAGGAAAATGACAAAGGACGTCCTTATCTTTTAACTTCTAGACCTCATACCCCTTAAGCAGTTCGCCTGAATAGCCTGAAGATCGACAATTGGTTAGCTCAACTGTTTCCAAGAGTGCCGAATATAATGCCTATATACAGATGATCCCAGCACTTGATTGAATGTACAGAAAGGAAAAAAATGAGGGTTAAAGAGTCTGAAAGATCAAAATGTGAAGAGAAAAAGAGGGAAAAAAATAAAAATAAAATGTGAAAGAAAACTTTTTAAACAAAGTACGAAATGTAACTATATTCAGGGATTAAAACAAAGGAGCAACCACTGAGGTGAAGGCAGAGAAGCTGTTTAACTGGGGGTATTCTCTGGAGAGCGTGCTTTCCTGCTGGCCAGTGAAATCTGCCAAAGAAATCAGCAGCCTTTCCCTTTATGTTTGTGTCTTTCTTTGCCAAAGAACGTCTCTGTGACACTTAAACACTGAGGGTGAGTTGAGGGTCCTTGCGCGCAGAGAATCGTGCATTGTACCAGGAAAAAAGGGTCTCCAATGGCTTGTAGATTTGGAAAAAACTCTTCAGCCACTGTTGGCTTCTTCTTTATTAATTTGAAATTTTCCTTTCTGGTTCCCTCTCCTTGGTATTACAGGATTTCATACTTATCCACTAGGAAAGTGGTCTCTGTGGAAAACCTTACAGGGCTGTTTCCATCTACCTGGGTCACTTTGGTAACCTAGGGAAACAAACAAAGAATAAGGTAAAGCAGGAGGGCAAGTCTCCAAGGTGCCGACTAAATTCTCAGGACAGAATGGATCAAATTCCCTTAAAGCAGCGTTAAAAATAACTCAAAAATACTAACAAAGTTCAATTCACAATTGGATCTCACAGCGGCACCCTTCCCCAATGACATGATTAACCGGCTTCCCACACAGAAAAGACAACTGATGGGATGAGATTAGAGTGAGTGGTTATCAAGTAAAAGATCTGAATGAGTGGCCATTACCCAGGTCCTGCCCCATAAAACCTATGAAGTTCACAGACATTTTATCAGGTTGATCAATTAATATTTTGACCCCAAATGCAAAATTCTAACTCTTCAACTTTATTTGCTTGACTTGCTCTCAAAGTCTAAGTAGCTCTATCACACGTATTTTCTAGACATGGCTGTGTCCTTCTGTGACATCTCGTCTTTTCCTTTTAATTATAAATGTCTAGTCTAACGAATTACCTGTAACAACAGTGCCTGTAATGGCATCAACATGATGCCTGAACCACTGATTCATATTTTCTAATGAAGTTTTTCAAAAGTTCCCAAACAGGAAAATGTATCCTTTTTTTTTTTTTTTTAAGTTGTTTTGTTGTTGTTGTTTTGTTTTAATTTAAGTATAATCTCTATACCCAGCGTGGAGCTTAAACTCACGACCCCAAAATCGAGAGTCGCATGCTCCTCCTCCGACTGAGCCAGTCAGGAGGCCTGAAAATGTACCATTTCTATTTAATGTCTTGGGTTCAACCACGTGCTCCCAATATTGATAGCCTTATGCCTATAATTAAGAGTGGAGAGAGAACTGCTTTTTAAAATGATCCAACACAGGAAGGCAACTGTAATCTCCCAAATACTTAGAGGACAGCCAGAGACCATCTGGGAAGATAAGATAGTGCCACAATAACAAGCAAATCACCAAGTCAGAGGGAACAATGACAATATGAACCGGGCCCTTGTAATGCAACTTCAAAAACTGGAGTAACGAGGAGTTAAAAATAACGATCTAAAGAAACAGCTGGCAAATTTCCTTTGCTTTGCCTATCTAAAGGGCAAACAAAGTTGGTAACAGAATTGGTTGATGATTATCTGTACTAATGAAGGGATGCAGTAACACAAAAAATCCAAATATTGTATCCATTTGTATTAGAATCACTTTTGAGAGGAAGTAATTTTGCCTTCCAAATAAACTTTCCTTCCTTGTGTTCAAACTGAGTGGCATATAAAAGGGATAAGAAAACCCTGGGTTGCATGTTTTGGTAAAAGGTTTTAAAAATATATGAGATTATTTAGAAAAGCAGGAAACTAAGAGATCTAAATCGTGCACAATCCATAAATACTTTTATATATATTCATATTCAATTCCTTGACCTTGTCCAATCTAGAGAGGAAAACTGAGTTAAAACAGGAGAAGAATTTGACCAAGGCCATTCAATGAGAGAGTCAATAATGTAATCTGCAGTAATACCAGCTCTTCTGATTTTTTTTTTTTAACATAAGTTCTAGGTCCAATGTGAGACTTGAACTCACAACCCCAAGATCAACAGTCGCATGCTCTACTGACTAAGCCAGCCAGGCAGACGCCCAACTTTTCTGATTTTTGATCCCATGCTGCCTATCTGGCATCTGTCCCACCACTTTCCCCGTTACGTGCTATTAAAAGGTGGTACCTGTATGTTACAGTAGTTTCTTTTGGAGATGAAAGAGACTTGAACAGGGAAGAAATCATTGGGCTGCCCAGCAATGCTGAATTCGAGGCTGCCACTCTTATTTTTGGCATCAATCACTGGCAGGCACCACTCCAAGGTATTTCGTCGACTGTCATGTCGATACTCGCCATCAATCTCGCCAATCACCGGTGCGCCGACACCGGATCTGTCATGAGAAACACCTGTGTCACATTAGCTGTCCAGAGCTGGAAGAATTCTGCCAAGGAAAACCAGCCCCGAATTTGATTATGCTCCTCAAATTCTGCCCACTTTATATGATCCTTGAAAAAAAAAACGAGGTTCCCTAATAACCGCAAGGATCAAACAGTCTTAGCACCTTGGCCAAAGGGTCCCACTCACTGCCTCTTATAGATATGGATACATGCAACCATGGGTAACTGGCAGATATATCCGTGGGCTGCTCCAACTTGTGGATCAGATCTGAAGCTAGCAGGGGACTGAGACTGATGAACATGTGAAGGGGGATGTATTTCCAAAAGTCCTGCACCAAGGGTCTGTTGCCCTGTCAAAGACTTTTAAAATAATGCAGCTCTCTTTGTAGGTGACAATGCGGGGAAAACAGGGTGATTGTAGTGGTGGGAACCCTTACACACCATTACGTGGTTATTTAGAATGGAGATAAATTGTCTTTGAGAAGAGTTTTCAAAAGACCTTAGGGAAAAAAAAAAAAAAAAAGACCTTAGAACATTTCAAAACTTGTAGTTGACGCCAACAGGTCTGATTTACAATCCAGTAAGCGGACTTTTATTTGATAAGTGAAAACACAATTTCCTCTGCCCAGAATGTGAACATGACGGGAGAAAAGACACACAGCTGTTCTTTAGTCTGCAAGAGAACCAGGGCTAGTTAGGATGTACTCTGTACCCCCAAATGTGGCTGATCGGCAGTGTCACCCCTCCTACACATTCTAAATTTACCATCTTTTAATTCGCCAATGACATTAAATGCTTGTATTAGGGACACAGTAGGAAGACAAACATTTTAAGGGCAATACAACATGATCAGCTCTTCCCTATCCATTTTATGGTCCCAGTTGTATATATGTTTCTTCCTCTGCTCTTGTTCCAATTCCAATTCTGATCTCTAAAATCGAAATCAGTTCTAGACAACAGAGTGAAATGTTGTGTAAGGGTCTTTTCTGGAGACTACTGCAAAACTGAACTAAGACACAGGAAACCACCATAACCACAATTATAGGGTAGATGGAGAGGCCTAAAAATTGTGGCATCCTAAAAATAGCGTAGTAAAACAAATCTTGACAAAACAAAACCCACACCTGTCACCAACGCCCAACCCCTACAATGGTTCAAGGTAGCCATCTATTGTTCTAAAAGAATAACCATGCTGTGAAGAATAAGATAGTTACTCCAATAAAGAAGAGATTGGTAATAAAGCATACTTTTTATTTTTTAAATTTTTAAAAAAATGTTTGAGAGAGAGAGAGGATGAGAAGGAGTGGGGGAAGGGCAGAGAGACAGGGAGACAGAGAATCCCAAGCAGTTTCCACATTGTTAGCACAGAGCCCCATTCAGGGCTCGATCCCATGAACTGAGAGGTCATGACCTGAGCCAAAGTCAAGAGTTGGACACTTAACCTACTGAGCCACTCAGGTGCCCCAAGCATATTTTTTTTAATGGAAAAATAAGAATGACTAAAAACCAGGGGCGCCTGGATAGCTGAGTCAGTTGAGTGTCCAACTTTGGCTCAGGTCATGATCTCACAGTTCTTAGGTTTGAGCCCTGCATCAGGAGCCTGCTTCAGATTCTGTGTCTCCCTCTCTCTCTGTCCCTCTACCACTTGTGCTCTGCCTCTCTCTCAAAAATAAATATTAAAAAAAAAATTTTTTTTAAATCCTTCCATTTAAAAAGAATGATTAAAAACCTGACCTGGCCACATAAATGTCTGAAGGACATCAAAAAGGAAACAAAACTACAAATTAAATTAGTACCATTTTCTCTGCAATAACAATAGAACAATAAAAATACATTAAGAATATGCTTATTAGGTATAATGACACCCAATACTTAATCACGGGAGGTAGGTACTGAGAGGAAGAGGAGAGGGGCTAGGAATTCATCGGTGATATAATAGCGCACACTCAATGGAAGTGAGTGCTAGTGAGATTAACTTGAGGGAGAGAATATTTCCAGATGATCCTGGAAAGTAGGCCATTTAAGCACAGAACAAAAACTTATTGGAACTGATTTTCTAGGGGTGATGGATATTATCATTATCTTTATTGTGGTGATGGTTTCACAGGTGTCTATGTGTCAAAACTTATCAAATTGTACAATTTAAATATGTGTAGTTTGTGGTAGGTCAACTAAACCACAATAAAACTGTTAGAAAATTCACTAAAACTAATGTAGATGTGTATTCCAGCAAGAATAGTTCCCTGGAAAATGTACTCTCAGGGCACCTGAGTGGCTCAGTCGGTTAAGCGTCCGACTTCAGCTCAGGTCATGATCTCACAGCTTGTTGAGTTCAAGTCCCATGTCGGGCTCTGTGCTGACAGCTCAGAGCCTGAAGCCTCCTTCAGATTCTGTGTCTCCATCTCTCTCTGCCCTCCCTGCCCCCCGCCCATGCTCTGTCTCTCTCTCTCTCTCTCTCTCTCTCTCTCTCTCTCAAAAGTAAATAAATGTTAAAAAAAAAAAAAAAAGAAGGAAGAAAGAAAGAAAGAAAAAGTGTACTCTCATCTTTAGCTGAAAGTTTAGAGAGCAAAGTGAAAGATTCAGTCAGATTCAATTTCTTTGAGTAGCAAACAAAACTGAGAATGGTTTTTGACAGAGAACTGGCTCCTCCTTCTGGAAGTCTTCATTACTACAGGAACAAACAGGCCCAACATCTGAAAACACAGCTCTAGAACTACAACTGGCTGTTTGAGTTGGTTTTAAAACCGTACATCCACTCCTTTTAAAGTGTACAGCTCCGTGCACTTTGACTATGTAATCTCGTAAGCACTGTCACGATCAAGTCAGAGAACATTTCCATCATCCTCAGAAGTTCTCTTGTGCCCTGTTAGTCAACTGCCTTCCTCTCTATCTCC
This sequence comes from Panthera leo, assembly GCF_018350215.1. NCBI lineage: Eukaryota > Metazoa > Chordata > Mammalia > Carnivora > Felidae > Panthera > Panthera leo. The sequence goes on along the minus strand of NC_056688.1, from coordinate 16,242,390 downwards.
TGACTTCTGTTCTAGGAGTATGACACATTTTCACAATGTCCGATAAGTGGAACCGTATAGTATCGAAGCCTTTTGTATCTGGTTTCTTTTACAAGTGATCTTTTTAGGAAGCAGATTTTTATGATGGAGAGCCAACTGAGTGCTGCCTCCAACACAAGTTCCGAAAGATTAGTTCTAGAAGCCCAGCACAGAAAAAACAGAGTATGTCGGGGACACCACTTACGGGAGTGGGATGGTGATAATCACATCATTCAGTTCTAAATGATCTTCTTGCAGCTCATATTCTATGTTGACATCACAGCCATTTCCACTCTCTGAGGGCCAGCAATTAACTGAGAAGAAAAGCAAAGCAGGAATACTCAAATACTAAAAGGAGAGTAGAGAAAAGTTAAGACGGCAAATCAAAACTGACAGCTGCAGGCCTTAAATATCCTAACATAAACTATTATAAATAACAGTTTCACAAGTAAAGCTATTAAAAATGAAAGCTCATATTAACATACACAAAACCCAGCACTAAGTCCATTTTGAAAGAAGGTCATTTTGTCAAAAAAGCATTCTGCTGTGGCAATGAATGTAGAGTGTACAAGCCGGGGCTATTTCTGGTTCTCAGTGTGGACTAGTTTAGTGGGACTGACCAGAAGCACTTACTTGTCAGTGGAATAAAAGATTCTTCTGTGGTTTGTAGCCTCCACTTTAGTACCCCTACGTCACTGTTGACCGGGAACGACTTCTCTGGATTCTTCAAGCCAATTAGAGATTCTGCAGTGAAAAGTTTTTTATCCACATTTGGATGGGTCTAAAATAAGAAGGAAAAGAAAACTTCTGAGTTTCAGGCATTATGAGACAGGAAATAGGGGTGCCTGGTGGCTTAGTCAGTTAAGCGTCCAACTCTCGATTTCAACTCAGGTCATGATCTCACAGTTCTTGAGATTGAGCTTTCAGCCAGAGCCTGTGTCTCTGCTTCCAGCCAGAGCCTGCTTGGGATCCTCTCTCTCCCTCTCTTTCTGCCTCTCCCCCACTCGTGCTCATTCTTTCAAAATAATAAACATGAAAAAAAAAACAACCAGAAATTTATGTTAAAAAAAAAAAAAAGAAAAGAAAAGAAATTCCTTCTGGTCTTACATGGCCCATAATCTAAATATCTAAGATAGAATACCATGGGGCACCTGGCCAGGCCAGTTGGTAGAGCATGCAACTCTTGAACTCAGGGTTGTGAGTTCAAGCCCATGTTGGGTATAGAAATTACTTAAAAATAAAATCTTATAAATAAGTAAATAGAAGAGAAGAGAATAGGAGTGCCTAAAAAATGCCAATTCCTTTCGCTTTGAAGAAAAATTTCCCTTCTTTGAAGAATTTTAAAAAGATTTAAGACATTTTAAAAGTAATAATTAAAATAATTTCAAGTCTAAACTATTTTGTTTGTAATTGAACAAGTTAATAACTTTGTAACTGAAAAAAGTTAAATACATTCAACCAAGTCCTTTCTAAAAATACTTCACAGGAAGCAACATCATGGTAGAGCCAGGCAAGCCAAGTAGAAGACTAAGGTTAGATACTGATCAGTTGCCAGGGTCAGATATGAGTCCTGGCCTTAGAGTCAGCAGGCAGGAGAGGGAAAAGTTCTGTTGAAAGGTTAGCTGCAATCTTGCCAAGAGCACTCAGGTTGTTAAAATTCAGGCCATGTAAGATGGACTATAGAAATCATATTAATGGGGCGCCTGAATAGCGCAGTCAGTTAAACATCCAACTCTTGATTCTGGCTTAGGTCATGATCTCAGAGTTTGCAGAGTTTGATGCCCCGCATGGGCTCTGTGCTGACAGTGCCAGAGCCTGCTTGAGATTCTCCCTCTTTCTCTGCCCCTCCCCGGCTCACACTCTAAGTCTCTCTCTCAAAAAATAAATAAATAAACTTTAAAAAGAAATCAGGGGCACCTGGGTGGCTCAGTCGGCTAAGTGTCCGACATCAGCTCAGGTCACCATCTCAATGTGTGGGTTCGAGCCCCACGTCGGGCTCTGTGCTGACAGCTCAGAGCCTGGAGCCTGCTTCGGATTCTGTGTCTCCCTCTCTCTCTGCCCCTCCCCCCAAAATAAATAAATATATAATATAAAAAAAAGAAAAAAGAAATGTTTTCTGTGTTCTATGGTTCAAAGGAGAAACTCCAGTTGACTCCCTTATCCAAAACCTCTCCACACCTGTAGCTGCACCCCCTTCTTATCTTCATTCTCTACATGAAGACGAATTCGGCCAAACTTATCGTCTGAGATCCTAAGCATGATCATGCCATGCAATTCCATATTCTGCAATCCTCCATCTCGGCCACAGGTGAGTGTGATCTTTTCCTCAATCTTCATGTGCACACTGTAGGGAAAAAGTAACAAAATCTGTTCATAAAAGCAGGAACCAGAATTCCCTTTCTCCAGGGTTTAATGGTAATGAGCCATCAACAACTTATTTTAAGGTGCTACTGCTGTATGTACAAAATTTAAAGCACTAGATTCAGCCCACAAAGTCTCAGCTGTGCAAACAATGTCATTCACTAAAGAAAGGGTTATAATAGCAGAAGTATGGAAATAACTCAAGTGTCTATCAGGAGGGAACTGCTTAAACACATAAAGGTACGTCCACAAAAATGAACACTGCTGTGAAAAAAGGGGGCAACAACTGAAATGCTTTTCATTTGAAAATGATTTCAACAATGAAAAAAATTAAAATTATACCAGAAATACATTTATACACTTTTTAAATGCTGTTAACGTTTTGCCCCACCGTCTGTTTTATCATTTGCATACTCTCTAGAACTATTATTTGATTTCTTTTCCTGAACCATTTAGAGGCAGATTATACATACCATGGCCCTTTAGCCCTAAACACTTCAGAGTACTGCAAGTATAGGATATTCTCTCACATAACCAAAGTACATATTAACTTCGTAAAGGAACATTGGTACTTTGTTTCATCTACCAACCATATGCCAATTTTGTCAGCTGACCTAATAATGTCCTTTAAAGTTGTACAAGATCCAGTTTAGGATAAAGTCTTCCATTTAGATGTCACGTCTTTATAGCTTCAAATAAGGATATTCTCATCTCCAAAATAAGTAAGTGAAAAAAGCAACTGGAAAATGTACCTAGTATGTTATTACCACTTACATATAAAAAGAAAAAAAAAAACACATATATTTGTATTCATCTACATATAGACTATACTCCTCAGAAGAATACAAGAAGAAACTAATTAATACTAGTTGCCTCCAAAAAGACAAACTTGCCTGGCTGGGTGGGAGACAGACTTTTAATTGTAACACTCTTTGAACCTTCTGAATTTTGAACTATATGAATGTATAACCTGACACAAAAAAATAAGTGAAACAAAAAGTGCTGCCTCTCTGGGCAATTACAAAGTACAAACTATCCATATCCTTTACTAAAACTATTTTTAACTGGGTGAACTGCAGAAGCTAAGAAGAATATTCTGGCATCCTATTTTGTTCTCTGTTCCACCACGGAAGTCTTCCCAGAAACAGAGGAATGAGACTCAAGACCACAAAGGAGCGCATCTTCAAACAGCGCGGGGGCCCGTGCGTCTTCACAAGAGTTTGCTCCGGGCTCAGCAAGTATTTCATCATTTAGCAAAGAACCTCGAGCCCTCTCTAATACATGACAGTTTCCAGCATCTTTTTAAAATAGTGCCACACACTAAGCAACCGCCAGGAATAGCAAAGGAGCTTTAGTGATTTAAGACATTTATCCCAATGTATCCCTGTTCATTTCGTACAGAAAGGGATATACAAAACACTCCTCTTTCATGCACACCTCATGAAAGTATCCTCCCAGACTCATCTTTCACTTGACCCCAAAACCATCAGCAACAGTAGAAGGTCTGGGCTTCAAGACAAGAAATCTGAGTCATGAATATGTGAACTTGGTAACTAAAAATGTTACCAACCAATCCTTAGATCAGAAACAAATCAAAATATTCTATACTGAGTTTAAGTACTGAAAAGGCAAACGAAGTTAATTTGCCATTAAAGATATTTATACATTTCGTATTAAAGATTGGTTCTCCTGAAAGTTTAATTAGAAGAAGACACGCCAAAATACAGCGTAGGGCTGCTACACCTCTAGCTCTCTAATTCAAGTCCACTGTTTTTTTTAAATATGGAAGCTTCTCAAATTTGCGTGTCATCCTTGCACAGAGGCCATGCTCATCTTCTCTGTACCGTTCCTATTTTAGTTTATGTGCTGCCCAAGAGAGCACTAATTCAACTCCACTTTGAGAGACAAGGCACACACTAGGCATGAAGACAAGTTACTTATAAATTTAGCCAGCAGAGTTGATAAAAGGTAAGTTCTAAACTTCATAGGAAATAAATAGCTGAGAGCCACAGTTAAAATCACGGTTAAGAAAGAAGAAAAAAAAAAAAAAAGATCCCGTGCTAAAATCTGGAATATATTCTAAGTCTTTTTTTTTTTTTAACACTTTGATTTTATCATTATTTTTTTAATGTTTACTTATCTTGAGAGAGAAGGAGAGAGAGAGCAAGTGAGCGTGAGCAAGGGAGGGGCAGAGAGAGAGGGAGAGAGAAAGAATCCCAAGCAGGGTCCACGCTGTCGTCACAGAACCCAACCCGGAGCTCAATCTCACGAACCATGAGATCAGGACCTGAGCCAAAATCAAGAGTCAGAAGTTTAACCAACTGAGCCAACCAGGTGTCCCTAAAATATATCCTAAGTCTTTTAAATTCTAGAAAAACTAAAAGTCACATAAAGAATTTGTAATGCGCTAAAATAAACATTTTTTTTTAACGTTTATTTATTTATTTTTTTTTTTTTTAATTTTTTTTTTTAATGTTTATTTATTTTTGAGACAGAGAGACAGAGCATGAATGGGGGAGGGTCAGAGAGAGGGAGACACAGAATCCGAAACAGGCTCCAGGCTCTGAGCTGTGAGCACAGAGCCCGACGCGGGGCTCGAACTCACGGACCGCGAGATCATGACCTGAGCCGAAGTCGGCCATTTAACCGACTGAGCCACCCAGGTGCCCCCGTTTATTTATTTTTGAGACAGAGAGAGACAGAGCATGAACAGGGGAGGGGCAGAGAGAGAGGGAGACACAGAATCTGAAACAGGCTCCAGGCTCTGAGCGGTCAGCACAGAGCCCGATGCGGGGCTCGAACTCACGGACCGTGAGATCATGACCTGAGCCGAAGTCGGACGCTTAACCGACTGAGCCACCCAGGTGCCCCTAAAATAAACATTTTTAAATATATGGTCTGTTCTTACTGAAAAAGTTACTACTCACCTTTCCATATTAATGGGTGGAGCATGCACTTTGGTTGCATCAGAAGTACGCTTGCCCATATTGGAGGACATGATAGTTTCACCTTCAGATTTCAATTTGTCTACAAAATTATCTACTTCCTTCCCTTTGGCTCCAAGTTTCAAAGCCTTGCTGGGGCCTGAAGGCCTAAGTGGAAGAATAAGAAATAGCAAAGTAAGAAAAAACATACACATGATTTTTAAAAATTAGTGAATTAGTAACCCCATATCATTGAAGCTTTCCCTAAAGCTGTTCTTTAAGAGGCATGTGCAGATCTCAAGGGAAAAATCAAAGTATCCTAGGGTTTAGTGGAGGATTAGACTATTCCCTGCCCAAACTGGCAGCTGAGTCACTATCAATATGTAAGCTTCAAGTACCTAAAGAGCAAAGGTACATTTATGGAAGCATGCATGATCAGATGAAAACTTTGTACTTTTCGTCCGGATAAACACACCTGTGCATAAACTGTTGCACATAGTACTTTCAGGTAGTTCAGATTCTCCCTGAAAGCCATTCACACTTAGATTAAAAAATGCTCCATAAACAGTTAAATAGCCCCTTCTTTCCCAAAATAAGGCAACTCTCATGGTATAATTTGTAAAAGAACTCTTTAACACAAAAATTCTCTACCTTCAGATTTCTCCTTTATCCCTTTATTATGTAGCCAATGTAGCCAAATTTAGTATTACATCTTACTTCATCAAGTCATCCATAATTTCAACTTGCCAGAAATCAGTTACCACTCCGCAACACACACATACAGCCTTCACCTGCCATTCTAGGGTTGCTGGTGATACACTGGACTATACCTGGCTGGTGCAGGTGCCACTTTTGGTTTATCGGTTTCAATGATGGTCTCTGTGATCATGGCAGCTGTGCTGCCTCCAGATACTGCAGAGCTCCCAAATCCTCCAAATCCTGGTGCTTTCTTGCCCTGCCTCTCTGCATCTCTTCGGGCCTGTTGTAATTCCTTTGCTTTACGCCGCATCTCAGCCTTGGCTTCACGTTCTTGAGTCTACACAAAGAGACATCCGTGGATGTGGCTTTGAATATAGGAAAATCAAAATACTAAAAGCCTAAAAGAAAGACACACGAACAAGAACTCCCAAAGAAGACCCTATTTACCTCTCTAACTGCTCTGAACACCTTCTCCTCGTGAGAATCCATTTCCGTGAAGGTTCTAATCTGTGCCAGGTTAACATTCTCCCGGTATCCCAGGGCAACGATTTCATCAAAAGCAAAGATTAAATCAAAACAGTGCTCAGATATTTCATTCTCCTCTAAGGCTCGGCAATACTCAGGTATCTAATAGTGGACAGCAATGGAAAAGAGATTTAAGATCTATCAGCATTTATGTTTCCCAAGTCTTATTCTTGAAAGTACACATATTAAAAAAAAGTAAAATAAAATACACAGATTTCAATAATCCTGAATCCCTCTGTTAGATCCTCTACCCTTTCTTTTAAGCAAGACTTTGGCATAAAGTGTGTGTGTGTGTGTGTGTGTGTGTGTGTGTGTGTGTGTGTGTGCGCGCGCGCGTGCATGTTGTGTTGTATTATGTTATATCAATAAGTCTTATCTGGGGCACCTGGCTGGCTCCATAGATAGAGCATGCAACTCGATCTCAGGTTTAAGTTTGAGCCCCATGGTGGGTGTAGAGATAACTTAAAAATAAAATCTTAAAAAATAAATAGGGGTGCCTGGGTGGCTTAGGCGAATTAAGCAGCTAACTTTTTTTTAATGTTTATTTTTATAGAGTGTGTGTGCACACTCTCTCTTAAAATAAATATTTAAATAGATAAATAAATCTTATCTGATAAACATGATCTAAAAATATGGACACACAAGTGTCAGAACCACAAAAACAGATCGAAGGAACCACTTAAGGTCTGCGAAAGGAAAGGTCAGTTTGCATGTTCTCTTTTGGGATACTTAGTCTAGGAGGGCACAAAGTGCTGAATGAATAGGGAAGAAGCTGTAGCAATAAACTGCTGGGGTAGGGGTGGGAGGCATGCGGCATGCAAACTGATAGGTAGCAGCTGCTTTGGGGGATAAACAGTTTCATAGAGAAAATTTAAAGCAGAAAACTATAACCCACCATTACAAAAGGACTCTTACCACTCTTGAGAAAAGCCTTAGGGTCTCCAGATCTTCTAAGATGTTACTGTTTTTGGTAGTGATCAGCACCATATACAGTTTCTCCATAGGCTGGTAGACATATCTTACACTCTCTGTTTCAACAAATGTATGCTGTTTTCCAGTGTTCATGAGCTTTGGAAACGCTGCTAACAAGCCCTCAATACGAGTTCGGGTCATCTCCACAAACTGTCGAGAAACAATAGCCTTTCCTGCTTTCGTGCAGACCGCTGCTGCCAACAGCACCTGCCAGGAACACACATGAAGTGAATACAAATTATTTCTTCAAATCTGTTTTCTTAGCATCCTCAGATCTGACACAGAATGCCACACTCAGTTATTCAGTGACGTAACCTTCAAACTCTACTTCATTGTTCTTTTCATTCTAGTATGTAATTCATAAAGTAAAGCTACAATAGAGGAAAATGAAACTATCATTCCTATTTTTCAATACCATAGCTTCAGAAAAACTTAGTTAAAAAAAACAAAACACCTTTTTCCAAGTCTACAAATAGGTTTGTTAACAGATTCCCTAGAACTCAGAAATGGACTGCTCTTTGCTTTGGCAGACCCATGAAGAATAGTTAAAAACTTTTTCTAAGGACAGAAATCTCCACAGCAAAACAGGTCTGACCAGGATTAAAGGTTTAAAGGAAGCCCCTTGACCTTTCCTTTCATTTTTACCTAGAACATGGATCCAATCTAGTGAGTCTAAGTTGATCTTTTGCTCTTTGATTAATAACGTTCCCATCCCACACTATCTTACCTCCAGATAGGTAAACAATCTGTAAAATGAGAAACTGAATGACTCAATGTTTTACACAGGTTGTGACACCAATCAGTGATCAAGACCTACAGCCTTTTCTCACAGTCTGGCATTCATTAAACAAAACAAAGCACCAAAAGAAGACGAAGAGACCTCAAATGCCATTAGCAGGGGAGTAAGAAAATTAAGTGCAGTATTAACCGTCTCTACAGTGCAGGAACCCAAGAATTCACAAATACAAGTAACAAAAGGACTATTTACACATTTCAGAAGCCTCAACGCTGGGATACAACATCTGAAATAGCAGCATCCCACTAATCAGACTTCGCAGCTTTACAGAAACTGCCCTATAAGCGAGCAACTTGAAGAAAAAACAATTTAGTCAATTCAAATATTCCTATAGCCTCAGTACATCAATACAGTTCTATAACAATTAGATGAGAACACAATGTCCTTATCCACCAAGACTAGGTAATTAGGTTATTTGGGAGATAATTACCATCATGTTTATTTCCAAGCAGCTAGGTGAAAACAGTTTATATTAGAGAAGTGTTTGGTCTATAGAGGTTCAGGGGCTCCTGGGTGGCTCAGTCAGTTGAGCGACAAACTCTTGATTGCATCTCAGGTCATGAGATCGAGCCCTGTGCTGGGCTCAGGGCTGCTGAGCATGGAGCCTGCATGAGATTCTTTTCTCTCTCTGTCCCTTCCCTGCACACATATGAGCTCTCTCTCAAAATAAATAAGTAAACATTAAAAAAAAAAGGTGGGGGGGGCTTCAAATCTTCATGTTCACTTTAAGAAACTGCCCGGGCCATCAGGGTATGCACTGGAAAAGCCACTAAGTATCTGAATGATGTAATTTACAGAAGCAATCTGTACCACTCTGTCACCACAAAGGTAGAGTTGGTAGGTGTGCCCAAGGCCAACCAGTGGGGCTGCACAAGGGTTGGTTGGTGGCCCAAAAAGAATACTGAATTTTTACTGTACATGCTTAAAAATGCACAGAGAAATGCTGAACTTAAGGGTTTAGACGTAGATTCTCTGATCACTGAGCACATCCAGGTGAACAAAGCCCCCAAGATGGGGAGAACTTACAGAGCTCATGGTCAGATCTACCCATACATGAGCTCTCTCTGCCACACTGAGATGATACTTACTGAAAAAGAGGAGACTGTTCCTAAACCAGAAGAGGAGATTGCACAGAAGGAAAAAAAAAACCCAGAAGAAACTGAAGAAACAAAGACTGATGACCTGGGAGTCAATTCCGTATAAAGTAAGTGCAAATATGGGGTGCCTGGGTGGCTCAGTCGGTTGAGCCTCCGACTTCGGCTCAGGTCATTATCTCACAATTTTTGAGTTCAAGCCCCACATCAGGCTCTGAGCTGACAGCTGGGAGCCTGGAGCCTGTTTTGGATTCTGTGTCTCCTCTCTCTCTCTCTCTCTCTCTCTCTCTCTCTCTCTCTCTCTCTTTGGATTCTGTGTCTCTCTCTCTGCCCCTCCCCCACTCATGCTGTCTCTCTCTCTCTCTCCCCTTCAAAAATAAATAAACATTAAAAACATACACATATATTTTTAAATAAATGTAAATAAAATTTAAAGTAGGGAAAAAATGTTTTTTTTAAAAAAATGTCCTAAATCATAAATACCCTCAGAAAAAAATCTTGTTTTGTAAATTACTTTTAAAAGGATCAAGAAAATATTTTATTTTTTTTCAGGGATTTTTATTTTTATTTATTTTTTTCAATATATGAAATTTATTGTCAAATTCGTTTCCATACAACACCCAGTGCTCATCCCAAAAGGTGCCCTCCTCAATACCCATCACCCCCTTTCCCCTCTCTCCCACCCCCCATCAACCCTCAGTTTGTTCTCAGTTTTTAAGAGTCTCTTATGCTTTGGCTCTCTCCCATTCTAACCTCTTTTTTTTTTTTCTTCCCCTCCCCCATGGGTTTCTGTTAAGTTTCTCAGGATCCACATAAGAGTGAAAACATATGGTATCTGTCTTTTTCTGTATGGCTTATTTCACTTGGCATTAACACTCTCCAGTTCCATCCACGTTGCTACAAAGGGCCATATTTCATTCTTTCTCATTGCCACGCAGTACTCCATTGTGTATATAAACCACAATTTCTTTATCCATTCATCCGTTGATGGACATTTAGGCTCTTTCCATAATTTGGCTATTGTTGAGAGTGCTGCTACAAACATTGGGGTACAAGCGCCCCTATGCATCAGTACTCCTGTATCCCTTGGGTCAATTCCTAGCAGTGCTACTGCTGGGTCATAGGGTAGATCTATTTTTAATTTTCTGAGGAACCTCCACACTGTTTTCCAGAGTGGCTGCACCAATTTACATTCCCACCAACAGTGCAAGAGGGTTCCCATTTCTCCACATCCTCTCCAGCATCTATAGTCTCCTGATTTCTTCATTTTGGTCACTCTGACTGGTGTGAGGTGATATCTGAGTGTGGTTTTGATTTGTATTTCCCTGGTGAGGAGTGACGTTGAGCATCTTTTCATGTGCTTGTTGGCCATCCGGATGTCTTCTTTAGAGAAGTGTCTACTCATGTTTTCTGCCCATTTCAAGAAAATATTTTAGATAGAGAGTCACAGAGTATAAAAATTACCAGTTGATTACTTTAAGAATGGCAGGGGTGCCTGGCTGGCCCAGTCGGTTAAGCGTCCAACTTAGGCTCAGGCATGATCTCACGGTTCAAGAGTTCGAGCCCTGAGTCAAGGCTGACAGTCGGGTGCTGACAGCTCAGAGCCTGGAGCCTGCTTCGGATCCTGTGTCTCCCTCTCTCTCTCTGCTCCTCCCCCCCTCACCCCCCTCTCTAAAATAAAACAAGCATTAAATTTTTTTTAAATGAAAATAATCTAGCTTAAAAGTCCAAAAACAGTTATTTTTCCCCAAATATTTACATATTTTAAAATAAATAGTTTTGCACTCAAAAAAATCTATCTATCACCAACACTGACCCCTTGGCCTTGGGAGGTTTTTGTCATCACCTACATATGAGGCAAAAAGATATACTGAAGACAGTAAAGGATACCAGAAAAAGAAAAAAAATGCAAAATGATTATGACACATTTCTCAAAGGAAATTATCCATGTCTTTAACTTTATTTATTTATTTTGGCTATAGATTTTTACTTTTTAATTTGGTTTTATTAAGGTATGATTAACGTATAAAATTGTTAAGATATTTAAAGTGTATATCGTGGCAATTCCATGTCTTTACATTAATCGTGTGAAATAAAGATTTCTTTAAATAAACGGAAGGGTAATTTTTGGTACACAAATAATGCTAATATTTTAATCTCTTTGTAGATGAAACTGACCTAAAATTATTACCAGGTCAAGAGTTATATTTGTACAGAAGGCCAAAACTAAATGTACTCAAGAAATTTGATTTCACATTTTTTTTTAATTTTTTTAAATGTCTTATTTATTCTTGAGAGAAAGAGAGACAGAGCATGAATGAGGGAGGGGCACAGCAAGAGGGAGACACAGAATCTGAAGCAAACTCCAGGCTGTGAGCTGTCAGAGTGAGTGGCTATTAACTCCTTCCGTTCTCCATCTCCCCCCCCCCCCCACCCGCCGCCACCGCCGCCGTAGTAGTGTTTATTGAGGACAGTAATGGTGAAAGCCATTTTTTTTTTTTTTTTCCAGCCATGAGATCATGACCTGAGCCAAAGTCAGTGGCTCAACCGACTGAGCCACCCAGGTGCCCCTGATTTCACATTAATTTTTATCATAGGTTCATATTTCAACCATCTACAGATTTCTGACAAAACAAAATTACTTTTTTCTTTTTCTTTCTTTTTTTTTTTTTTTAATTTTAGAGGGAGAGAGAGAGAGCGCGCACACAAGTAGGGTAGAAGGGCAGAGGGAGAGAAAGAGAATCTTAAGCAGGTTCCATGCTGTGCACAGAGCCCAACCCAGGGCTCAATCCCATGAGTTACCTGGATCCTGACCTGAGCCGAAATCAAGAGATGGACACTTGGGGCACCTGGGTGACTCAGTCGGTTATGCGTTTGACTTTTGATTTTGGCTCAAGTCATGATCTCACTGTTGGTAGGATTGAGTCTCGAGTTGGGTTCTGCATTGGCAGCTCGGAACCTGCTTGGGATTCATTTTCTTTCTTTCTTTCTTTCTTTCTTTCTTTCTTTCTTTCTTTCTTTCTTTCTTTCTTTCTTTCCTCTCTCTCTCTCTCTCCCCCCCCCCCATCCTACTCATGCTTTCTCTCTCTCAAAATAAAATAAACATTAAGGAAAAAAAAAAGAGTCCAACACTCTACCAACTGAGACACCCAGGTGCCCCTGGCAAAATAATTAAAAAGATAAAAATTTAGTCACTGTTTCAGCTTACTAATAAGGACAAGCAGGTAAATCTCTGTACTGGTTCACTATTGGTTTACATGCCACACATGTCCAAATAGTAATATTTTTGCTCCAAAATGTCCCTCAGAAAAGAGCTGTACTGCATAAAAAACTTGTACATCAATGTTCATAGCGGCATCATTCATAATGATGAAAATAAGCTAAAAAGCAAAAACCCAAAAGTCTATCAACTGATGAATGGATAAACAAAGTGTATATCCATACAATGGAATGTTAGTCATAAAAAGAAATGAAGAACATGCTACAACATGGATGAACTTTGAAAATATTGTGCTAAGTGAAAGAAACCAAACATAAAAGGCCACATCTTACATGCTTCCATTTATATGAAACATCCAGAATTGGCAAAACCAGAAACAGAAAGTTGATTAGTGGTTGCCAGGGGCTGGGAAAGGGGAAATGAGTGACTGCAAATGAGTACAGGGTTTCTCTTTGGGGTTATGAAAATGTTCTAAGTTTAGATAGTGGTGATGGTTGTACAACTTTGTGAATATACTAAAACATCTACTGAATGATATAAATTTAAAAGGCTAAATTTTATGGTATGTGATTTATATCTCAATTAAAAATAAAAAGAAGGGCAGGGGCGCCTGGTTGGCTCAGTAGATAGAGGATGCAGCTCTTGATCTCAGTGTCATGAGTTCAAGCCCCATGTTGGGTATGGAGCCTACTTAAATTAAAATTTAAAAATTAAAAAAAAATTTTTTAAATTAATAAAACAAAAAGGAGAGCAAACCCACAGATTAAGAGAGACTGAAGAAACCTGTCAACCAATCATAATATATAAATCTTATGTGACTCCTGATTCAAACAACTGTTAAAAAATGTAAGACAACAGGAAAATTTGAACAGTAAAAGGATAGTGAATGATAATAAGGAATTATTGATAATTTTAAAGGTGTGATATATCAATTAAAATATTATACAGGGTGCCTGGTTGGCTCAGTCAGAAGAGTGTGTGACTCTTCATCTCAGAGTTGTGAGTTCGAGGCCACATCAGGTGTACAGCTTACTTAAATAAAATTTAAAAAAAAAAAAATGCATCCATTCCACACAGATAGAACTTAGGTAAAAACTAACACCAAAGGCAACACAAAAGGGACAAAGAAACAAAGAAACAAAAGGCAACTTGTAACCAGAAAGGTATATGCTCTGAAGAGGAGCAAGTCACCTCCTTTATTTTTTTTTAAATGTTTATTTACTTTGAAAAAAGAGAGAAACAGGAGCAGGGGAGGAGCAGAGAAAGAGAGAGGGGGAGAGAGAATCCCAAGCAGGCTCCATGCTGTGAGCCCGGAGCCCAACACAGGGCTCTATCTCACCACTGTGAGGTCTTGACCTGAGCATAAATCAAGAGTGGGCCATTTAACCAACAGAGCCCCCCCAGGAACCCCCATCTACTTTGCTGTATTAATTGGGCTTGTCAAAGGCTATTTATAGATTGGTGGTCTCCATTTTAACATTATTATAAAAATAACTAAATGATTATTTATTGAACACCTACTATACACACCAGATGTTCTCCAGGAATACTAAGAGGAAACCGATTAGCATTCTTCCTTCCAAAAGCCTAGTAGGATCTTAAAAGGTCACAGCACAAGAAAAACCATTTTGTAAGTAAGTATGGTGAGGGATGTTAACTAGACTTATTGTAATGATCATTTCACAACATATACAAATATTGAATCATCATGCTGTACACCTGAAACTGATATAATGTTATATATCAATTATACCTCAATTTTATTTTATATTTTTAATGTTTATTTATTTTTGAGACACAGAGGGACAGAACGTGAGTGGGGGAGGGGCAGGGAGAGAGGGAGACATAGAATCTAAAGCAGGCTCCATGCTCCAAGCTGTCAGCACAGAGCCTGACACAGGGCTCGACCCCATGAACCATGAAATCATGACCTGAACCAAAGTCAGACGCTTAGCCGACTGAGCCATCCAGGCACCCTATTATACCTCAATTTCAGAAAAAAGCCTACAAGGGATAAGACACAAATAAGTGTAATACTGGGCAGAATGTGTTAAGTAACATACTCTGGGATTTCAAAGAGATTACTTCTAGTTGGTAAGATCAGGGATGACTTGGTGAAAGAAACAGCGCTTAAATCTGCTTTGATTAATTGGGGAAAGTTGAGTGTGTAAATATGAACAAACAGTAGAGTAAAACAGTAGGTAGGACCTAAGCAGAAGAGCTCTACTCTGAGACTCTCTTTGAGTCATTCCATTATACAGATACAAGCAAAATAAGGCTTCTGAAGTAGTACCAAAGTGCCCCACACTAAGTATGGCTCTAAACCTTGAAATACCCAAGACACCACAATCAGAGGGCCATGAAGCTGACACAGGTTTCTATTCACTATGTTATTCATGTCACCTCTGGAAGGTATGGTCACCTCTAAACAAGATAAATTTAACCTATTCTAAATTAGCATTCGTCTTCTTAAGTGCCTTGACATAATAAAGCTTCCCCTTCATATCAGTGTTTACCAATGTCAAACATTTCCTTATTTTTTTTTTCAATGTTTATATATTTTTTGTGAAAGCAAGACAGAGAGAGCGGGGGAGGGGGGGGGGGGGGACAGACAGAATCCCAAGCAGGCTCCACGCCCGCAAGTGTAGACAGAGCTCAATACAGGGCTCAATCTCACAAACCATGAAATGATGACCTGGGCCAAAACCAACAGTCAAGACGCTTAAATGACTGGAGGCACCCAGGAGCCCCAACGTTTAACATTTATTAAAATACAGTATGCACAACAAGGTAAGTTAATTTTTCTGACTGTAATTTGATCTGATTTTCTTTGGGGAAGAATGAATAAGTATGATTCTCTATAAAGTTGCTTTATTTATTTATTACATTTTTGGAAAAGAACATTTAGACCTAAAAGGACCTTTCAAGAGCCCGTGGTGGTTTTATAGATGTAAAAACCGAGGGCCCAAAAGTTAGATGACATCTCCAGGACTGTTTAAAACAAAACAACAACAAAAAACCATTAAGTTGAGCTTCGTCAAACAACCTTTCTCTTAATAACACTTAAGATGGTTTGAGTATATCATCATTTGTGTTCGGATTAAATAACAACTCTCTTCTACCCAGATTTAACTACATGGATCAGAAAGTTCTTGGAGTAAAGAAACCTAAAGAATTAGTTTCTGTTCTGCCTCTGTCATTAATTACATATTGCATAAGTCACTTAATTGCTTCCCCAAAATAGAGGTTTATATGAAATCTACAGTGCCTTTGCATCTTTACAATTCTAAAGTTAAGCGTTTGAAAATTTTATAGCAACTAAAAGTGTACAATACCCCCACTTTACACCCACTACTCCAGTAGCAATTACTTTGGAACAGTATTTTACATGAATATTAAGCTGCTAAAAGGCAAACTGCCTCATCAAAACAAATCACGTGTGTGCAGACAGAGCTGTGTCTGAGATAAGCTGCCATACCATGTCTTCATCCCCACTAGTGATAAAGGTCTGAGAATAACAGGTAGTGATCCACCATAAACACGCACAATTCCCTAAAGAAAAAAAGCTGAAGATTTCCTCGAACCTCTACATGTTCCATATTCCTCACTCCCAGAACTAGGCAGTCACTTTTTCCTTTGTAAATGACTGCAATGATGTCATATACACATATACGTGATTCATGATCATATTAAGGCTAGTTTCTACAACTGTTAGAGAGGATCACTTTGTCTTTCCTGTTTGCAGGAGGTAATTACAGAGAGAATCAGAGGGATGATTACAATAAAATCTACACCTCATACAAAACCTAAAACTTGAAAGTTACTCAGTGAGAGTTTTAAGCTCATCCCAAGTTTCTTGTAGAGAATGAAAATAAAAGGACATTGTTCTCACTTTCTGCAGTAAAAACTTTCTACTTGAAGAATAAACAGTTGGCAAATCAACAGAAACTCAAGAACTTTTTTCTTCTTTGCTGTGCTCTCAAACAACAATCAAAAAGAGACATAAAGAAAACAAAAGCTGTGCAGCTGCTATGTTATATACGAAGGTAAATAAAAGCAATAATAACCCCCTAGTTGGGGACTGTTATTACTATGTAGGATTTCAGTTTCTCCCTCATTATGTGCAGATCATTCACAGGAACCCAAATCTAGCTTTCTAATAACTAATGACTTTTGGAACGGAATGTCATCATTTATATTCAATGTGTCCAGTCTAGTTTACTCATTGCTATCCTGAGTGAATAAAACAGCATTCTGTAAGTAACCAAAGATTTTACGGACTGTTGCCACCATGAGACTTCATATCAAGTTTATGCAATTCTAAATTTATTAAGACAAAGAACGGACCATACTATCTAACAAATGTTAAGAAAATAAGAACATGTTCTCATTAATTTGCAAAAAACTAGAAAGAAGATCTAATCAAAAGATGCCCTTTTTTGTACTTCACTTTATGACAAAGTCATCATAAGCCATTTGTTTCTGCATTTGTTCATTTATTTCCCCTACTAGGACTTCCTAATATGGGGCATTTTGCATTAACTTCTTTGCATTCACAAAGGAAATTTATTTTTCAAAAATCAACATTTATTATACCTAAAACTGTCAATACTGTGTGTCAACTTTAAAACTTTGAAAAAAAGAAAAACAGGAAAATGACATACCTACAACCCTCCCACCAACATTTATGTACTGATATCTTCAACTTACTCTGAAATGCATTTAAAAAATTAAAAATTAAAAAAAAAGGTGGAGAGAGGGATGGATGGATTAAATGAGCAATAAAATAAACATAGAGAAATGTTAATTATAGAATCTAGCTGCTGATGGGGCGCCTGGCTGGCTCAGTCAGTGGAGCATGAGACTCTTGATCTTGGGGTTGTAAGTTCAAGCCTGCACTGGCTGTAGAAATTACTTAAAAATAAAATCTTAAAAAAAAAAATGTGGGTGAAATAACTGTGAAGTTATTTCAACTTTCCTAGATGTTTGAAAGTTTTATAATAAAATGCTGAGGAAAAATCATCTTTCAGAAGTTCTGATACAACTTTTAGACAGAATAAATCTTACAAAACGTGACCTATTTGGACATTTCTACTATCTAGGAATCTTTTAGTAAAAGACTAAGACCCAAAAACATTATATGGAAATAATACTTAATAATTTCTTAACACTCAGCAGAGCAGAATACACTGAGATAAGTTTTTCTCCAGAGTACACCAATCTGTGGGTATCTGACTCTTGCCAAGTCCCATATAATTTTTTAAAATATGCATATTTAAATATGACACAACTGTATGTATATGCACATATTCAAATAGCATGCAAAATTTATTTTTATGTTTATCATTCAATACCTACCTTTATCATCTCTCAGTTATCAATGAATTAAAAATATTAAGTTCCAGGGCGACTGGGTGTCTCAGTCGGTTGAGCATCCAACTCTTGGTATTGGCTCGGGTCACCATCTCACGATTCCTGAGTTTGAGCCCCACATCGGGCTCTTCGCTGATGGTGTGGTGCCTGCTTGGAATCTGGTCTCTCCTCCCCTTTGCCCCTCACCTGCTTGTGCTCTCTCATATATTAAGTTCCAAGAACTTTTCAACCAACACGGTTTTTGTAAAGACTATCTGTATTTGGTTTATGTACTACAAGACTTTAATTTTGCTATTAAAATTATAATATGCTCTAAAATGCACTAAATACACCCAGGATGTAAACAGCCAAGGAATTTAAGAATCCCTATCCCAATATTGAGCCTCCTAGTGGAAATGAAAAACGGGAGTTTTTGAAACATTTATGTCCAACAGTAAAGTTTATGAGGCAAACCTTCTGGGGGCGATTTATTTGCCTGAAGCTGAAAACAAAAATCCTTCAGTGGTGTAAAAACCAAGCATGAATCCTACCCCTCCACCATCCAAGTTCTCATCTAAAAACGCTGTCAACAGAACTTAATAGGATTGACACCAAACTATACTGTCACCTCTCAAGTGTGTAGGAAGATGCTTTAAATCAATAATGAATTAACGGAATAAAAAAAAAATCCTTCAAAAGATTTCAGAGCATAAAGTACACTAAGTCACTTGCTCATCTGGAACCAAAGAATTTCTCCTACTTCATAAATATCCACAAACTGTAGTGATACAGCGAGATTTCGTGCTGTCGGCACTGTTTTGTCCCATCCTCAAACACATTAATCTTCCCCGTCTCTACGATAGATGAGAACATGAAGATCACGCATCTGAAGGCAAGGAACATCTGAAGAAGGGTGCAACCCCTTCTTGTCGTCCCCCCCCCCCCCCCCGTGAGAGTTCCGATTACGATGTGCCACCTACACATTTTACTTCGGTAAGTTCCTTGAAAACAGAAAGCCTGTGTTCTCTATTACTCGCTCACATCTCCCTAACGGCCCCATACGCGGCATGTACTGGGTAACACTGACAAACGGACACACCTAAATTCTGTAGAAGTAGCGAAAGGTTTCAGGGACACCTGGGTCCTACAAATTAACGTCACAAGTTCCTCCTTCCTGTTCCATCTTCCTTTCGAACTTTCCTCTATTTCCCCCTTCCGAACAAACAAAAGAAGTCCTGAACACCAATGGGTTTGGATTTCGAGTATCAAGGGCCTACCAAACCCCGGGGATGAGAGGAGAGCCGATTACCGAAGAAAGGGAGCCCCCCGCCCCCCCCAAGAGGAGACCAGCCTGCAGAGCCCGGGCCCCCAGGGAACCCTCTGGACACTAGCACCGAGGTCTGCAGCGAGACGCTCTAAGCCACTCCACTACGCGGTTCTCGAACAGCAACACCCCGGGCCCAGAAGAGGAGGGTGCCCAGCTGGGCAGGGAGAAGGGGTGTGGGCGCAACGGGAAAGGGACTGCAGGCAGGTCCGTCGGATCTCCTGGGAGGTCGGGCACGGGGCAGGGAAGTCCACACAGCTCCCCGAGCCCCGAGGGAAGTGTCCGGCTCCAGGCCCTCTGGGCGGGACTCCTCTGGCCCCAGCCAGCACCAGGCCGTCTGGCAGGGACAACGGGCAAGGGAAGCAGACCCCGGCGATTCGGACCGGCTCGGATCTTACCATGGTGAGGACGGTGATGGGGCTCACTCGCGCTTCCGGCTCCACTGGGGCTGGGGTCGGGGGAAGGGGAGCACCGGCCGCTCCGGACCTGCCGCCCCCCTGTCAGGAGCCGCTGCCGCTTCGCCTCTTGCCAAGATGGCGGCCTCGAGCCACGTCTCCAACCGGAAATGGCGCGGGTCAAAGGGCGGAGGGCGGGGCGCCGTGGGGTGGGGATGTGCAGTACCCGGCTGCTGGGCAGGTTTTGCCAAGGAGGTATAGGAGGCTCACGCTACGGCTCCGAAAGCTCCCGTTTCTGTGCTTTCCCAGATTGTCAGCGCGTTCGCTTGATTAGCAACACCTCTTACAGTTTATAAAGCTCTCGCAGCCACCGTATTATTTAATGTACAAACTAACTGGTGTGCATAAGGGACTAGTATTCAGAATATATAAAGAACTCTAGAACTCAGTAATAAAAATATGAGCTCATTTAAAAATGGGGACAATCCGGGTACCTGACTGGCTCAGTGCAAAGAGCATGCGGTTCTTGATCCTGGGGTTGTGAGCAGGAGCCCCACACTGGGTGTAGAAATGAGTTAAAAATAAATAAATAAGATAAATAAATAAAAATGGGCGAACTAGACAAGTCTCCACAGAAGACAAAAAGGGGTGCCTGGGTGGCTCAGTCAGTTGAGCTTCTGACTCTTGATTTCGGCTCAAGTCATGATCTCAGGATGGTGGGATCGAGCCCCATGTCAGACTCTGTACTGACAGTACAGGGCCTGCTTAGGATTCTCTTCCTCCACCCCTCCCCTGCTTGTGTTCTTTCTCTCTCTCCCTCTCTCTCTCTCTCTCTCTCTGTCTCAAAAATAAATAAACTTTAAAAAAAAGTAAAAAAGATATACAAATGACCAATAAGCACACAAAAAGATGCTCAACATCCTTAGTTCTTAGGAAAATGCAAATCAAAATCACAATGAGATACCATTTCACACCCACTAAGATGGCTATAACAATAAGTGTTGGTGAGAATGTGAAGAAATTAAAACCCTCTCCCAATGCTGGTGGAAATGTAAAATAGTGCAGATGCTTTGGAAAAAGAGTTTGGCGGTTTCTCAAAAATTAAACAGAGTTATAATTAAAAAAAAAAAAAAAAAAAATTAAACAGAGTTACCATATGACCCATCCATTTCACTCCTTGATACATACCCAAGAGAATTAAAAACATATGTTCATACAAAAATTTGTACACCGATGTTCCTAGAAGCATCATTCATAATAGCCAAAAAGTGGAAACAATGCAAATGTCCATCAATAGATGAATGAATAACAAAATGTGTCATATTAGTCATAAAAAGATAATGATGCATGATACAACATGGATGAACCTGTTAAGTAAAGGAAACCAGTAACAAAACACCATAGCTTATATTGGAAGACTTGCTCTGAACCTGTTCATTCCATTTATAGGAAATGTCCAGGGTAGGCAAGTCCATAGAGGTAGAAAGTAGCGTTGCAAGGGATTAGGAGAGGGAAGAAATGGGGAGGGAGGTTTGTTCTTTAAAGTGATGAAAATGTTTTGGAATTAGAGATGGTGGTTACACAATCTTGTGACGATACTAAAAACTAGATTGTACACTTTAAAAGGGTGAATTTTTGTGGTTTGTAAGTTGTATCTTTATTTTGTTTATTTTTGTTTTTTAATGTTTATTTATTTTTGAGAGAGAGAGCACGAGCAGAGGAGGGGCAGAGACAGAGGGAGACAGGGCATCTGAGCACAGATCCTGATGCAGGGCTTAAACTCATGAACTGTGAGATCATGACCTGAGCCGAAGTCAGACACTCAACTGACTGAGCCACCCAGGTCGCCCTGAGATTTTATTTTTAAATAAACATGGAGTTTGAACTTACAACCCCAAGACCAAGAGATCAAGAGTCATATGCTTTACCGACTGAGCTAGCCATGTACCCCTAAATCATATCTTTTTAAAAAGTGTTGTGTCGACTTTGGCTCAGGTCATGATCTCACAGTTCGTGGGTTTGATCCCCCATATCGGGCTCTGTGCTGACATCTCAGAGCCTGGAGCCTGCTTCAGATTCTGTGTGTCTCTCTCTCCCTGCCCCTAACCTGCTCGCTCGCTCTCTCTCTCTCTCTCTCTCTCTCTCTCCCTCTCAAAAATAAAATAGACATTGAAAAAAAATTTTTAAGTGTGCAGGGGAAAAAAAGTGTGTGAGAAGCAGGGCTTATGCCCATTTTATAGATGAAGAAAATGACGACAAGTTTAGGAAATTGACACAAAGTTCTAAGCCAGTACGTAATGGAAATAAAACTCAAATCCAGTCTTCTGATTCTGTTGGCATTTCTCCCATGCCAAGGGTCAGACTCAGAGTATACCTGATTCAGCAGTTGTTCCCTGCGTCCTATATCATTTTGTCCCACACTACTAGCTCAACTCTGCAGCACTCATCCACGGCAGCCGTGGAAAAACAGCATTCTTTTACTGAGTGTTTATTTTGTGTCAGGTACTTTGCACATTATCTCTAGTCCTTTACAACAATCCAGATAAGGACACTGAGGATCAAAGAAGTTAAACACTTGCCCAAACTCAAACAGCCTGTAAATGATAGAGCCAGGATTGAAACCCCGGTTTCCTCATGATGCCACTGCCCCCTTTTTACCTCTTGTTTATTCCTTAATACTTACTGAACGCTTACAATGAGCCAGGTTTTACTCTAAATTCTTCACACAGATTATCTCATTTCATCCTCAAGAGAGTCTCTTTCCCCCAGTCATCCAAGATGCCGAAAGGAAAGAAGGCTAAGAGGAAGAAGGTGGCCCTGGCCCCTGCTGTTGTGAAGATACAGGAGGCCAAGAAGGCGGTCCCCTGTGTGAGAAAAGGTCCCGGGACTTTGGCACTGGACAGGACATCCAGCCCCAAAGGGACCTCACCTGCTTTGTCAAATGGCCCTCATACATCTGGCTGCAGTAGGGCTATTAAATATCGACATCTAGGGGCGCCTGGGTGGCTCAGTCGGTTAAGCGTCCGACTTCGGCTCAGGTCACGATCTCGCAGTCCGTGAGTTCGAGCCCCGCGTCGGGCTCTGGGCTGACGGCTCGGAGCCTGGAGCCTGCTTCGGATTCTGTGTCTCCCTCTCTCTCTGCCCCTCCCCTAGTCACACTCTGCTCTCAAAAATGAATAAAAACACTGAAAAATTAAAAAAAAATAACGTCACCACCTTGGTGGAAAACAAGCTGCTGGTGATAGCACATGATGTGGATTCCATTGAGCTGGTCTTCTTCCTGCCAGCCCTGTGTTGTTAAGACAGGGGTTCCCTACTGCATTATCAAGGGCAAGGCCAGGCTGAGGCATCCGGTCTACGGGAAGGCCTGCACCACTGTCACCTTCACACCAGGTAACTTGGAAGACCAAGGAGCTCCGGCTAAGCTGGTGGAAGCCATCAGGACCCATTACAATAACAGATACGATGAGATCCACTGTCACTGGGGAGGTGACATCGTGGGTCCAAAGTCAGTGGCTCACATTGCCAAGTTGGAAAAGGCAAAGGCTAAAGAATTGGCCACCAAACTGGACTAAGTGGACGCTGTTGAACTTTCTGTACAGAAAAGTAATAACAAGTTCTCTTTCGGCCAGTGTCAAAAATAATAACAATAAGGGGCACCTGGGTGGGTAGGTATCTGACTCTTGATTTTGGCTTAGGTAGCGATCTCACGGTTTATGGGATCGAGCCCCATGTCAGGCTCTGTGCTGACAGCTCAGAGCCTGCTTGGGATTCTCTCTCTCCCTCTCTCTCTCTGCCCCTCCCCTGCTCATGCTCATGTGCTCACTCTCTTTCTCTCAAAATAAATGAGTAATCTCAAAAATAATAATAATAATCCTCACAAGAATTCTGTGAAAGAGGATCTCTAATAATCTCTTTTACAAGGTACAAAGAGGAAAACTATTCTACCACAGGTGTTGGGGCTAGAGAGTAGCAAAGCCAGGATTCGAACAAAGGCTGCTCAACTTCAGAACCCGTGCCCTTAAACCCTGCATTATAGAATACTCACTCTTACTGCAGTTTCATTGCTAGTGGCTTTCTGGCAGAATCTTTACAAAGTTCACATATTTTATTATTTTTTTTAAGTTTTTTAATTTATTTTTGAGACAGAGACAGAGCATGACCGGGGGAGGGGCAGAGAGAGAGGGAGACACAGAATCCGAAGCAGTCCCCAGGCTCTGAGCTGTCAGCCCAGAGCCCGACGCGG
The DNA here is from genome assembly GCF_018350215.1 of Panthera leo. Taxonomy (NCBI): domain Eukaryota; kingdom Metazoa; phylum Chordata; class Mammalia; order Carnivora; family Felidae; genus Panthera; species Panthera leo. The sequence goes on along the minus strand of NC_056688.1, from coordinate 16,218,464 downwards.
GGCTTGAACTCACAGACTGTGAGATCATGAGCTGAGCTGAAGTCGGATGCTTAACTGACTGAGCCACCCAGGCGCCCCAAAGCTCACATATTTTAAAACTTTTTTTTTTTAAAAAGTTTTTTTTTAAAGTTTTTTTTTTTAAAGTTTTTTTTTAAAGTTTTTTTTAAAAAAAAGTTTTTTTTAAAAGTTTTTTTTAAAAAAAAGTTTTTTTTAAAAGTTTTTTTTAAAAAAAAGGTTTTTTTTAAAGTTTTTTTTTAAAAAAGTTTTTTTTTAAAGTTTTTTTTAAAAAAAAGTTTTTTTTTTAAAGTTTTTTTTTTTTTTAAGTTTTTTAAAAAAAAAGTTTTTTAGGGGCGCCTGGGTGGCGCAGTCGGTTAAGCGTCCGACTTCAGCCAGGTCACGATCTCGCGGTCCGTGAGTTCGAGCCCCGCGTCAGGCTCTGGGCTGATGGCTCGGAGCCTGGAGCCTGTTTCCGATTCTGTGTCTCCCTCTCTCTCTGCCCCTCCCCCGTTCATGCTCTGTCTCTCTCTGTCCCAAAAATAAATAAAAAACGTTGAAAAAAAAATTAAAAAAAAAAAAAGTTTTTTAAAACTTATTTTACATCCCTGGAGGGATGTAAGTCAAACCGTATTTTTTAATTTTGGTTATAAAAACCATATTTTTTAAAAGGCAAATTCTTAATTTAAAAATAGTAAAAAATCTTGCCTGGAATTATTGTTTTCTTGTGGCCACTTTTGGGGATCTTCCATACGGACCACCGAAGTGCAGTGCAAAAGGGCAGTGCGGCAAAGACAAACTGACTCGTTCTTTGGAAATACAACATCAGCTAAATTAAACTGCATAAGAAAAGCACCCTTGCAAACACGCTTTCTGAGGAGTGCCTTAGGGGCAGTATGTCATAATGGTTCACAGCAGGGATTTAGAAGTCGGACTGACCCGCGTTTGACTCCCATTTTGACCACTTACTAGCTGGGTCTAGGCAAGTAATTTTAACTCTTCTAAACTTCGATGATCTAATCTCTCAATTGGCAGGAACATCTGTTTCAAAAGGTTGTGAAGTTAGATAATCCATTAATAAATAAGACTATATAATCTGAGTGCTCCTGCGTGGGGAGTGCTCAATAATACATATGCATTATTATTAGCAATAACAGAGGACACAAACATTTTTAAGTATTTTGCAGTTCCATTTTTGGCCAGAAGTGTCTCTCATTTTCCTTTTTAAAGCCACTTTCCTGCTTTTGTCTGGCAGGTTTTCAGGGTCAGTTTCCAATATTCTTTTCTCTGTTTTTCTCACCCTCTCTCTGACTTCCCAAATTATTTTTTTTTAATGTTTATTTATTTTTCAGAGAGAGAGAGCGCGCACGCACGAGCAGGGGAGGGGCAGAGAGAGAGAGACACAGAATCTGAAGCAGGCTCTGAGCTGTCAGCACAGAGCCCTAAGGGGGCCTCGAACCCACTAACGGAGAGATGGTGACCTGAGCCGAAGTCGCACTTAACCGAAGTTACCGCTTAACCGACTGAGCCACCCAGGCACCCCACTGATTCCCCAGATTAACTATGTCCATGATTTTGAAATATTTATCCCTTACGTCTTCGTTCATCATTCCTCATTCACCCATCCAACGCTCATTTTAAAAGTGCCTAAGGGGGGCGCCTGGGTGGCTCAGTCGGTTAAGCGTCCGACTTCAACTCAGGTCACGATCTCGCGGTCTGTGAGTTTGAGCCCCGCGACGGGCTCTAGGCTGATGGCTGGGAGCCTGGAGCCTGCTTCCGATTGTGTCTCCCTCTCTCTCTGCCCCTCCCCCGGTCATGCTCTGTCTCTCTGTCTCAAAAATAAATAAACGTTAAAATAAAAGTGCCTAAGTTATGCAATGCCCTAACGAAGCTCAGTCGTCAGCAAATAAAAATATAGGAAACTAGGTTCAATTTGAATCGCATATAAATAACGAACGATTTCTTGATATAAGCATGTCCCATGCAATGAGACACTGTGGAGGGGACGGACTCTAATGTAATACAAGTGCTATAAAAGCACATTCAAGGTGCTTCGAGGAATACTGCCTCGAGAGTCAGCCTCAATTCCGATTAGACCGATTTAGAACGAATTGCCTTGTTCTAGCGGGAGAAACGTACACAGCGTTTCCAGATTGGAGGGCTAACTGTACGAACCGATACTCATCAGCCGGCTCTGCCAGCCGTGGTCGCTAGATGCCGCCACAGACGCTTTTACTGAAACCATAGAAAAACAGGCGACTAGCCCGCCCAGAGAGGCTTCACGCAAAACCCTCCAGATCCTCCTCGGAACCTCCGCTGCCGGGAGAGATGCAAAGCGCGAGGGGAGTAGGTCTCACGAGAGCGGAAGCAAGTCTCGCGATTTTTTTTTTTTTTTTTTTTTTTTTTTTTTTTTTTTTTGCCTCCTAGCGACTGGCAACAAGGCAGGCAGCTCCAAGTCGAAGCCCGAAAGTGGCCTCGTCTGATATTGGAGTGAGACTCCGGCCGTAGGCTGGGGTTCTTTCCAGATAGAGGAGACGGATTCAGAGGGGCTACAGGTAATTCGTACTCACCTTAGCAGAAAGAGAAGTCCCTTTCTCCCTCCCGGGAGGAATCTAAGAGGACTCCCCTTCCCTCCATCCCCCCATCTCTTCCCATCTCCGTGACAACCGTTACTTCTCTTCCTTCACGCCACCAGCTATCCTTCGGCTTCCTTTACTTCCCCAAGAAACTTCAGTGAGGTCCGACCTTCAAGACAGGGGGTAGAGATGGGAGTGATGGGCTTGGGATTATTGGATGGGACTGAGAAACTGGAGTTTACCCTCTCTGCAGGTAAACAAGGGGACCCCAGAGACAGAAGTCTTTTTAGAACCTCTACAGTCCCCTGGCTCCCTCCCCCCAGCCCCGACACCCCAACAGCCTTGGGGGAAAGTGACCATAAGGAGAGAGCTGCCTCTTAAGACAAATACTGTTGTGCCCGTGTGCGTGCATCTTACAGCTTTGGGGAGCTGGTCCCCTCAGTTGGCTGTCGTTTCCCTCCACGATTCCCTCGATCCTCAGCCAGCCTGCCAGCAGTTCCTAAACAAGAGCTGCAGCAGAATGATTTAACTGCTTGACTTGGGCCAAGGAGCCAAGGAAAATTTGAATGGGGGTAAAGGTTTCATGTAAAACTTGTGTCTTGGGTAAGGAAGAGGAACCACTACTGGTTTGGAATCAGCTCGCATCCGGTGATGCGAGCTATGTAATTATGTCTCCTTTTACCTAGACCAAAATTGTAGAAAACCAGACCTACGATGAGCGTCTAGAGATTAACGACTCTGAAGAGGTTGCAAGTATTCATCCTCCAACCCCCAGACCCAAAGGTAAGAAAGGACGGGAGAGGAAGGAAATAGCTCTCAGAACAGAAGAGCAGGATGGATTCATGAATGTCTCCAAGAAGTTCCTGTTTTACTGTAATAGCAAATGTTGGCTTTCAGAGTCCAGTTTGGTGAACAATTGGCCATCATTTCCAACTAGTTAAGGGAGGAGAAAACCCAGCCCCCCAGATGCAGGGTCTTCCTCCAACCTGACCAGTGTTCCCTATCTCCAGTGGTTTGGTGCTGCGGCTCTGCTCACAGTCGGCCAGGGATTCACGTTTGTCTGTTTGCTTTAACTTCTCAAAACTGTTTTTGCACAGTTTTGAAGATGCTTCAGTAACCTGCCCTTAACTTGCGATCCCAGTCAAAATCTCAGTGGAACGTGTTAACAGGACTTGACCCCCTCATTTAGTCAACACACATGGTTTGAATGCCTCCTGTGTGTCAGCCTTCTGCCTGGCACTAGGTATACAGTATTAAAAGAGACACTGACCCTGCCATTCGATGCTCGTAATCACGGGAGACAGATGACAAATGGACAAACAGACATAATGACAAATGTGGTGAGTGCACTGTTGGAGGCAAAGAGTGTGATGTTACAGAGGATAATGATGAGGAGTGGGATCTTCATTTGATAGGGGGGTCAGGGAAGACCTGAGGGGGCGGTGACATTTGAGACTGAAAGATGAGAAAAATCCAGATATTGAGGAGAAGTGGGGCAGGAAAAGGAAGAAGCAAGTGAAACGTGAAAAGGGGTTTGGGTTCGTTTGAGGCCTTGAAGGAGACCAGCGTGTGGTAGGAAGGAGTGGTATCCAAGGCAGGCAGGCAGGCAGGAGGTAAGTAGGGAGCCAAGGCTCCCGTTGCAATGGCGAGCTGAGGCGATAGTGACCCGGATGTGGTGAGGAAGGGGAGCGTAGAGAGGAGAGGAAAACACAAGCTACTTGCTGATGGATTGGGTTTGGCTCTTGAGTTAGGAATCAAGGATGACCTCTGGGGTGGCGGTAAATAGACCTAACATAAAATTTGCCATTTTAATCATTTTTGAGTGTACGATTCGGTGGCATTGAGTGCATTCATATTGTTGTGTAACTATCTCTACTGTCTATTTCTAGAGCTCCTTCATCATCCCGAACAGAAACTACTCGTTAAACAATAACTCACCATTCCCCTCTCCCTGGCAGCCCCTGGTAACCTCTGTTCCACTTGGTGTCTATGACTTCACTTATTCTGGGCTCCACAAAAGTGGAATCATACAATAGTTGTCCTTTTGTGTCTGGCTTATTTCACTTAGCATCGTGTTTTCGAGGTTCATTGATGCTATAGCATGTGTGAGTTTCCTTCCTTTTTATGGCTGAATAATATCCCATTGTAGGTATAACCACATTTTGTTTATCCACTCGTCTATCGATGAACACTTGGGTTTTTTCCCTCTTTTGGCTATTGTGACTCTGCTGTTGTGAACACGGGTGTCCAAGTATCTTTTTGAGTCCCTGCTTTCAATCTTTTGGGGATATATATATACCTAGACAAGGTTTTTGACTTGAGCATGCTTATAATCTTGCTGGCTGTTGACATTACAATTTGTTTTCAGTTTGGGCAAGGTAGCAGGCTGAAAAGTGGTGTTTAATTGGCATTAATTTGATTTACATTTTTTTAAGTGTTTATTTATTTTTGAGAGAGAGAGAGAGACAGAGCACGAGCAGGGGAAGGGCAGAGAGAGGGAGACACAGAATCCGAAGCAGGCTCCAGGCTCAGAGCTGTCAGCACAGAGCCCGATGCGGGGCTCAAACTCACCAACGGTGAGATCGTGACCTGAGCCGAAGTCGGACACTTAGCCAACTGAGCCACCCAGGTGCCCCTGGCTTAATTTGATTTAGAAATCATTGAACATGGTTTCCATGCCAGTTACTATCTTATATCTGGTTATACTTTTAATTGTTCAGAATATTTTTATTGCTTTTCTGGACCCTGATTCAGTTCATATTTGTGACTATTACTTGCCAGGAGCTGGGTCAATTCCTTTCACCTGAGTTTTGTCATTTGATCCTTGTAACGGTCTTGAGTGATGGATGTCACTGCCTTCCTTCAGATGTGGGAATACTGAGACTCGGGCTAAGAGTTTCAAGCCATAGAGTTGCTCTTCACTCCTGGCCTTCCCAGTGTGTAAACTAAGGGCAGATTGTATATAATTTATGTAACAGCAGATAATCCACTAGTATAATGTCTAACCTAATGCCTTATGCACACTAATGCTTAGTATATATATCCTGAATTGAGTTGACAAAGCCATGACTAGAATTCAGACTTCTGTCCTTTAGCCATAAAGCAGAGCATAACATACTATAAACCAAAAATATTTGTCTTTAAAGATCATATTACTAACCTAAAAGGAAAACTTTTCTTCTAAGGACTTCGTGGTTCTGCCCAGCTTCCTGACAAGACTATGGCTGACAACAGCAGTGATGAGTATGAAGAGGAAAATAACAAGGTATAGTATGACCCACAGTTTCTTGGGGACTTTGAGTTGTCAGTAGTCTGGCTGACAGTAGGTCAATAGTAAACATGTCTTTTTTTGTTGTTGTTTTAAGTTTTACTTATATTTGAGAGAGGGAGAGAGCACACAGGAATTGGTGGGAGGGGCAGAGAGAGGAAGACACAGAATCAGAAGCAGGCCCCAGGCTCTGAGCTGTCAGCACAGAGCCTGACGCGGGGCTCAAACTCATGAACGGTGAGATCATGGCCTAAGCCAAAATCAAGAGTCAGGATGCTTAACCGACTGAGCCACTCAGGCACCCCAGCAGTAAACATTTCTTGACTACTCACCTCCAGGGCTTGGGTTGGATACCTTTGAGCTCATGTAGGAAAATCAGCAAAGAGCCTTAAGATTTTGACTCCTTCGGAGTGCTTGGGTGGCTCAGTCATTAAGCATCTGACTTCAGCTCAGGTCATGATCTCATGGTTCGTGAGTTTCAGCCCTGCTTCAGGTAAAAACACAAGCCCCGCTGAGGGTGAGCCCCACTTCTCTCTCTGTCTGCCCCTTGTGGGATTTTCTCTCTCTGCCCCTTGCTCACTTGCACCCTCTCTCTCAAAAAAAAAAAAAAAAAAAAAAAAAAAATTGTTTCCTTCTGGAGTCAAGCCTACTATTACAGCTGACTTTTTGGTGAGGAATATATATATTTCATATATTTCATATAATATAGGCATTGTTTTTGCAAACTTTACGGACAGTAAGAATCAACTAGAGTACTTACCCTTAACAATACAGATGTCCAGTCCCCACCCAGAACTACTGAATCAGGATCTTGAAGGTAAAAGCCTGAGAATTTATATTTTTAGCAAGCACTCCCAAGTAATTCTTATGATAAAGCGAGTTTGGAATTATTGGTCTAGGCATCTGTTCGTTGTCAACATTTGTGATACTGCCAATATTTTGTGAAAGAGACTTTAGTTTTGAAGTTTTAAGACCCAGATGTCACTTTGTTGTTGGTTCTGTGAACCTGGAGGATTGCTCTGTTTCCGAAAGAAAGATGGCAAGATGCCTCCAGCTCTAGGCAGGACCCTACAGGTGCACACGTGCTCTCCTGCACAGCCATTGTGTTCAGCCTTAGCACGTGATCCAATGGTTAGTTACCTTTTGATTATCCTTCAAGAACAGGAGCTTTGAAACAAGTGAAGAAGGATATTTGAAGTAATGCAAAAAGCTATAGTAATATAGACTGATTGTAGAAAGTGTAGCTTTTTATGCAAGGTCACATTTTAAAGTAGACCTGCTTTGGGGCACCTGGCTGGCTCGGTTGGAGGAGCACGCAACTCCTGACCTCGGGGTTGTGAGTTCGAGCCTTAAGTTGAGTGTAGAGATTACTAAAAAATATAATAAATAAATTATTAAGAAAAATAAAGCCGTTCCACTTGGTGACTAGTGTGCTGTTTTAACATCTTACCCACAAAGTAATTTTTTAGGCATCTGTCTGTGGCATAGGAAGCCCTCTGCCTTTAGATCAGAGATTTTGCAAAACATAGCTTTGAAGAAGCAGACAAAAGAAAAGTGAGCAGTTTTCCTAATTTGGCCTCCTAGTTTTACATGTTTACCCTAAATTTTTCTAGCCTTCATCATGCTGTGACCAACATTCAGGACTCAATTTATCTTTTTAATTTAGTGTGCACCTAGAATCAGAGAGGTTATTTTTAATAACCTTTAAATTGGCCATCAGTGTTCTTAAAAAGCTGCCTTTGCCAAACTACTTCCTATGTGATGAGGGATTGCTTTGGCAGATTTTGAGTTAAGAAAGAGCACTAGGGGCGCCTGGGTGGCTCAGTCGGTTAAGCGTCCAACTTCGGCTCAGGTCACGATCTCACAGTCCGTGGGTTCGAGCCCCGCATCGGGCTCTGTGCTGACAGCTCAGAGCCTGGAGCCTGTTTCGGATTCTGTGTCTCCCTCTCTCTCTGCCCCTCCCCCGTTCATGCTCTGTCTCAAAAATAAATAAATGTTAAAAAAAAAAAACAAACAAACACTATAGGAGACCCTTATCTATTGTATACCAATAAAGCACAGTCATTGAATAAATTCTGCAACTGGGTGCCATTTGTCACACACATATTACAGTTAGTTAAAATATATTTTTATCTATATATAATAATTCTGTGTTACGCCTACAGGAACCTGTGACCAAAAGCATTTTTGATGTTCTGTAATATGTCACAGTTTTATATGCCAATAGTTGCTTGACTGTAAGAGAAACGTTAAATAATTTTTAAAACTGGAACCAAACATTTGTTAACCTTGGCATAAGCCATATGGCATATGGAAACCAAGCTTTCAAAATCTACTTTTAGGGGCATCTAGGTGGCTCAGTCAGTTGAGCATCAGACTCTTGATACTGGCTCAGGTCATGATCTCACGGTCGTGGGACTGAGCCGCGTGTCGCGCTCCCTCACCCTCTCCCTGTCTCACAAAAGAAATAAACTTTTTTTTTTAAAAACCTACTTTTATTTTTTTAATTAATTAATTATTGTTTTTTTTTTAAGTAAGCTGTATGCCCCATGAGGGGGTTAAACTCACAACCCCGAGATCAAGAGTCTCATGTTCTACCGACTGAATCAGCCAGGTGCCCCTCAAAACCTACTATTTATTTTATTTTTATTATTTTTTTTAACATTTATTTATTTTTGAGACAGAGAGAGACAGAGCATGAACGGGGGAGGGGCAGAGAGAGAGGGAGACACAGAATCCGAAACAGGCTCTAGGCTCCGAGCTGTCGGCACAGAGCTCAACACGGGGCTCGAACCCACGGACTGTGAGATTGTGACCTGAGCCGAAGTTGGACGCTTAACCGACTGAGCCACCCAGTCAGCTGCCCAACCTACTATTTATTTAAAAAAAATATTTAGAGGGGCGCCTGGGTGGCTCAGTCGGTTGAGCGTCCAGCTTCGGCTCAGGTCACGATCTCACGGTCTGTGGGTTCGAGCCCCACGTCGGGCTCTGTGCCGACAGCTCGGAGCCTGGAGCCTGTTTCGGATTCTGTGTCTCCCTCTCTCTCTGCCCCTCCCCTGTTCATGCTCTGTCTCTCTGTCTCTCTCTCTCTCTCAAAAATAAATAAAACATTAAAAAAATATATATTTAGAGAGAGAGAGAGAGAGAGGAAGAATGCCAAGCAGGCTCCATGCTCAGCACACACAGCCCAACACAGGGCTTGATCTCACAACTATGAGATCATGACCTGAGCCAAAATCAAGTGTCGAACGCTTAACCAACTGAGTCACCCAGGTGCCCCCAAACCTACTTTTAAAGGGGACCAGTCGGTCATCCTTCGGGTCCTAAGTGAGGGCATGCCACAGGCTCCAGGCCACAGAGGCAAAGACACGGACCCTGTCCCAAATGCCCCTGCAAGTGCCAAAACTGGACTCCTCATACCCTTGAGAGTGTGGGATGATACTTAGAGAACCAGAAGCTCGGAAAGGTAGGTCGTAATGCCAAGGACAGAAGAGTCTCTTATCTTGAGATATAACATACAGTCGTTGCATTTGACTTCGGGGGGGAAGGGACGGGGACTGTGGGCAGGTCCAATACCCACTGAAGAGAAATGTGACTGAGTGGAAGTGAAAAACCCATAGTCTCTGGAACTGCTGATTAGAATTTGGGGACGGAGTTGATCCTTTTGATAGTTATTAGCAGCTTACTCTGGGCAGTCTTGCAAATTAAACACTAGATTTCCTCCCCGTGAGCTTTGTGAGTATTAAGATTCCCCTAAAATTGTCTTCCAACTTCATCTGTCTTCATTTCCTTCCAAAATAACTAATCAGAGTTGCCTTCCTCTCCTTCAAGAGTCTCTAACTTTTAGAGTTGGAGCTGACTGGGGGTCTCCTAAGTAAAAGGTAAAATAGATATCTACTGGATAAAATCTATACCCAGGCCTCAAGGAGAAAAATCGAATGTGGTTATAGAAAGTGAGGCCCCAGGGTGCAGCCAAGCAGGAAAAGACGACAGTCCTTGGGGCCTTTCTGGGGAGAGCCACCCTCTCTTTCTGGTCATTTGGTGCCGGGCGGGCGGGTATGTGTGGGAGCACCAGGAGGGAATGGGGCATAGGCACACCGACCTTCTCTTTATGTAGCTCTTTCTATGCCCACCCTGCCCTACCTCAGGAGAAGAAGAAGCCCTCGCAGCTGACACCTCAACGGGGCTTCAGTGAAAATGATGATGATGACGACGACGACTCCTCTGAGACGGATACTGATGAAGATGATGATGATGAAGAGCACGGGGCCCCTCTGGAAGGGTGAGGAAAGCCCTGCCTCGCTGAGGACACTCAAGCCAGGGAGGAAGACACATCAGTTAGGAGTGAAATTCTAGCATCTCCCTTTGATCCTGCTTAGGATTTTCAGGTGTCTCAGAAGCCGGCATAATGCGTTTTCCTTCTCTTCCGGCCACACTGCCTCATTGAGTCCCGTGACATCACTTGCATTATCTGAAATGTTTGCAGGTTCGGTGGTTTCATGAGGATTTGCTGAGTGAATATAAAAGGTGGTCCCTGCCTTCAAGGAGCTCTAATGTTGGGAACAAGAAAATAACATTTATATACATACACAAGCAATTCTGTTCAGCAAGGAAAACATACAGGCACAGGAGAGTTTCTAGTTTAGGCTCAGATCTTTGTTGGATGGATAGAGAATAAGTGCTTGGGAGCCCTACACTGAAGCACGTGTTCCTGGCTGGTGTTTCAGTAAAAACATCTCTTGGGACGCCTGGGTAGCTCATTTGGTTTGAGCGTCAGACTCTTGATTTTAGCTCAGGTCATGATCCCAGCATTGTGGGATCGAGCCCCGCCCACGTAGGACTCCACACTGAGTACAGAGCCTGCTTGGAATTCTCTGTATCCCTCCCTCTGCCTCTCTCTCTGCCTCTCTCTCTCTCAAAAAAACAAAAACAAAAGAAAAAACCTCACCCTGTTCCAGTCCTCGGGATAGATTATTCATGACCCACCCCTATAGGTTTTAATCAAAGTGGATTCTAAGGCCCATCCATTTCATATACCATTACTGGATAAAGTAATGATGGTGTAGCCAATCAGTGGAATTCTGTCTGGCCATTAAAAAGTATAAGGCAGCACTCTGTGCACCATAAAGAACAATCTCCAAGAGACAGTGTTAAATTTTAAAAAGGTATAGAAGAGTGTTTACGCTGTGCTACTAGGGTATAAAACGAATATTACGTAGACTATTTCTAGGAAACCCTAGAAAGTAATCCTAGTGATTACTTTGGGGAGGGGAACATGGTGGCAAGGGGACAAGGGTGGAAGTGAGCCATAACTTTTCACTTTGTACATTTTCTGCCTTTCCTTTTATATCATCTGTATGTATCACTTATTAAATCAAGCAGTTTAATAAAAAGTTACCTGTGGACTATCCACCCACAGGTAGACACTAAGCAAATGAGGCAAAAGTTTAATCCCAGACTGACTTTTCATGTTTCCCAGCTTACTTCATGATCATATCCTGCTTTCATAAATTATAGAATCTGGGGAAATGGAAACTTCAAGTCAATAATATATTTAGTTTTGGGCACCTGGGTGGCTCAGTCGGCTGAGCACCCAAGTCTTGATTTTGGCTCAGGTCGTGATCTCGTGGTTCGTGAGATGGAGCCCCGCATCAGCACGTGCTGTCGGCGTGGAGCCTGCTTGGGGTTCTCGCTCTCCTTCTCAAAGTAAATAAGTGAACATTAAAACAATAATGATATATTTCTGTTTTTTGCTAAGCTACCCTCAGACCTTTGTTAATAACTTTTCAAGTCACCTATGTACTTTGCCAATGTTTATTACATTTTACTTAATTATAATTAATGTGTTCTATCGGTTTTTGTTTTTGTTTTACTGTATACATTTCCTATATTCTGTATTTAATAACTATACAATATTTGGGGGCACCTGGCTGGCTCAGTCAGTAGAGCATGCGACTCAATCTCTGGGTTGTGAGTTCAGGCCCCGCATTGGGTGTAGAGCTTACTTAAAAATTAAAAATAATAATAACTGGGGTGCCTGGGTGGCGCAGTCGGTTAAGCGTCCGACTTCAGCCAGGTCACGATCTCGCGGTCTATGAGTTCGAGCCCCGCGTCGGGCTCTGGGCTGATGGCTCGGAGCCTGGAGCCTGTTTCCGATTCTGTGTCTCCCTCTCTCTCTGCCCCTCCCCCATTCATGCTCTGTCTCTCTCTGTCCCAAAAATAAAAATAAAAAGCGTTGAAAAAAAAAAAAATAAAATAATAATAATAACTACTAAACATTCAAATTGACATGCCTAACCATCTCTCAAGTATTGGGTATTTTGTTTCTAATTTTTTACCTGTATAAATAACACTGTTAAGGGGGACCTGGGTGGCTCAGTCGGTTAAGTGTCTGCCTTCGGCTCGAGTCATGATCTCATGGTTTGTGAATTCGAGCCCCACATTGGGCTCTGTACTGAAAGTGCAGAGCCTGCTTCGGATCCTCTGTCCCCCTCTCACAGCCCCTCTCGTGCTCACTCTCTCTCTCTCAAAAACAAACATTGAAAAAATTCTTAAATAAACACTGTTAAAAACATTTTTTTTTTTTTAATTAAGTAGGCTCCAGGCCCAGCGTGGAATCCAAGGCTGGGCTTGAACTCATATTGAGATCAAGACCTGAGCTGAGATCAGGGGTCAGAAGATTAACTGACTGAGCCACCCAGGTGCCCACTGTTAAAAGCATCTTTGTAAAAATTCTTGTCTTTCTTGGGACAGATTATTTTCATGTCAGAAATTGAAGTCTCATGTTGTCAGTTATACTTGAATTTTAAAAAATTGCAATCTCATACCATATTTTCTCTCCATCCCTTTCATTCAAAAAAGGGAAACAAAATGTATGCTTCATTCTAAAATGTTTAGCAATTGTTTTCCATTTTCTGCGACTCTTTCTTCTTCATTGGCAGAGATAACCAAGCTAATTATGATCCATTCTAAAGTCGCCTTGTGAACCACCCAGGAAGGGCAATTGTGGGCAGGGCAGAAACAAAGTTCAGAGTCAGGGAGTCTGTGGTCAGTGAGGAGGGGGCTGAACCAGGGCTCAGCCACGTCTGCTCTTCTCTGGCCACCTCGAACCATATTTTCCTTTTCACAGGGCCTATGATCCTACAGATTATGAACATTTGCCAGTTTCGGCTGAGATTAAGGAACTCTTCCAATATATCAGCAGGTGAGCACCAGGCCCTTCTCCCATGACCTCCCCACCCGTTTCCTACCTCCAGTCTGAAATGGGGCCATTCTCCTTAGATTTTTAACCTGAACAGTAAAGTTTGTTTCTCTGACTTTCTCCACCTAACCTTGGCAATGTCTCCTAGGTACACCCCTCAGATGATCGACCTGGACCACAAACTGAAACCTTTCATTCCTGATTTTATCCCTGCTGTTGGGGATATTGACGCATTCCTAAAGGTACAGTCGAAACATCCTAAAAATGACTCCTTAGGTGTTTCTTCTGACCCCTCTCTTACTCTTAACAATTCCACTAATTTCCTTGGATAGCACTGGCTGCCTTCATATACATTCTTCATTTCATTGGCGTTCTTAATCTTGCTCTCCAAATTCTATTCATTGTATTAGGTAATAACTTCATTCTACCATTATATGTTAAAAATTTGTCATTCATTTGCCTCATTATCAGCTTTATATTTAAGATACTATAGATCATGTGTTTTGTAGTAGATCATATTTTATTTATTTATTTTTTTAATTTTTTTTAACGTTTATTTATTTTTGAGACAGAGAGAGAGACAGAGCATGAATGGGGGAGGGTCAGAGGGAGGGAGACAGAGAATCCGAAACAGGCTCCAGGCTCTGAGCTGTCAGCACAGAGCCCGACGCGGGGCTCGAACTCACGGACCATGAGATCATGACCCGAGCCGAAGTCGGAAGCTTAACCGACTGGACCACCCAGGCGCCCCGTAGATCATATTTTAGTACAGCATGGTATGCAAACATGCTTTTTAATACTAGTAATAATGATGAACCGGAAAGAGTTCTTCCTCTTCAGCTGATTGGAAACAACAGATATGGCCTTTTTATGTATGCCCAACCCCATTTTTTCCTCTTTCTTCCTTTCTCTTAACCAGGTCCCACGTCCTGATGGAAAGCCGGACAACCTTGGCCTGTTGGTATTGGATGAGCCTTCTACAAAGCAGTCAGACCCTACAGTGCTCTCTCTCTGGTTGACTGAGAATTCCAAACAGCACAATGTCACAGTAAGATACTAGTCCAGTCCAGGCCCCAGCTGGAGATGGCCAGAGGCCCCACTGGTATCTGTGCAGTTGACTTACTATCAAAAGGGGTAGCTTGGTTTCAGGCCAGCCCTAGTTTTAAAAAGTTTTATTGTGATATAATTTACTTACCATGAAACTCGCCCTTTCAGATTGTACAGGTCAGTGAGTTTTAGTGTATTCACAGAGATGTACAAACATCACTGCTATCTCATTTAAAAACACACCTTTGGGGTGCCTGGGTGGCCCAGTCGGCTAAGTGTCCGACTTCGGCTCAAGTCATGATGTTGCGATTCATGAGTTCAAGCCCCACATCAGGCTCTGTGTTGACGGCTTAGAGCCTGGAGGCTGCTTCAGATTCTTTGTCTCCCGTTTTCTCTCTCTGTCCCTCTCCTGCTTGTGCTCTCTCTCTCTCAAAGATAAACAAACTTAAAAAAAACAAAAAAAACAAAACACAAAGTGGCTGAGCCATTTTACTATTCCACCAGTAAGGAATGAGAGTTCCAGTTGCTCCACATCCTCACTCACACTTGTGATTGTCTGTCTTTTGAATTCTAGCCATCCTAGGGGCGCCCGGATGGTTCAGTTTCTTAGGCATCCAACTCGGGCTCAGGTCACGGTCTCACAGTTCATGGGTTTGAGCCCTGCATCCAGCTCCATGCTGACAGTGTGGGGCCTGCTTGGGATTCTCTCTCCCTCTATCTGCCCCTCCCCCACATGCACGCTCACTCTAAATAAACGCACAAACAAACAAACAAACTTAAAAAAAAAAGGAATCGTAGCCATCCTAGTGGTATGAAATGCCATCTCAGTGTGGTCAGTCTTGTCCTATTCACCCACCCCCTTCCCATGGCTCCAGAAAATTTTATCAGGTGTTCCTCTAATCTTCACTTCGCTGCTGTTAGGCTACCCTATTCATCGGCTATCTGCTGTTTAAGAAACAACAGGGTATGATGAGCCATCCTGTTAAAATAAGAGAGCTATTTAATGTCATCAGCCAGGGTTTCCCCTTATTTTTCTAGCAACATATGAAAGTAAAGAGCCTAGAAGATGCAGAGAAGAATCCCAAAGCCATTGACACATGGATTGAGAGCATCTCAGAATTACACCGTTCTAAGCCCCCTGCGACTGTGCACTACACCAGGTAAGAAATACACACTCTTCACCAGAGGAACCCCTGGTGACCTTCCCCACTTGCGGATCCATTGCTTCTGAGAAGAGGGCCCACAGGCTGAGGACATACCAGATCAACCTGAGGTTCTGTGGATCCGGCCAGCCTGAAATCCTCATGTGGCTGACTGACCACCTTCCTTCATCCTAGAATCTCATGACCCAGAGGTTGCTGATGTTACCCGTTACCTGTCCTCGTTTCCTGTTCATATTTACCTCTGTGTTTGTAGGCCCATGCCTGATATTGACACGCTAATGCAGGAATGGTCCCCAGAGTTTGAAGAGCTTTTGGGCAAGGTAAGTGGAGGGAGCAGGGGCCACGAAAGTGTAGCATTTACTCAAGTGCCCAGTGTTTGCTCTCTTCCTGTATTTTTTAAATTTTTTTTCTTGAAATATATATATATATATATATATATATATATATATATATATATACACACACATATGTATATACACACACACACACACACACACACACACACACACACACACACATATATGTTTTAGAGAGCGAGCATGAGAGTGCAAGTGCGGGAGGGGCAGAGGGAGAAGGAGAGAGAATCTCAAGCAGGCTCCATGCCCAGTGCAGAACCTGACATGGGGCTTGATCTCATAACTGTGAGATTATGACCTGAGCCAAAATCAAGAATTGGATGCTTAACCAACTGAGCCACCCAGGTGCCCCTAAAGATTTTTTTCTAAGTAATCTCTACACCTAATGTGAGGTTTAAAATTACAGCCACTTAGGGGTGCCTTGGGTGGCTCAGTTGATTAAGCATCCGACTTTGATTCAGGTCATGCTCTCATGGTTCCTGGGTTCCAGCTCCACGTCGGGCGGCTCTGTGCTGACAGCTCAGAGCCTGGAGCCTGCTTCAGATTCTGTGTCTCCTTCTCTCTCTCTGCCCCTCCCCCACTCACGTCTGTTTCTCTCTTTCACTCTTTCAAAAATAAACATTAAAAAACATTTTTTTTTCAAACTTACAACCCCAAGATCAAGAGTTGCATGCTTTACCAACTGAGCTACCCAGAAGCCCCTCACTGTCCTGATTTCTAACAGTATGGATCATGCTTGCCTATTTTGTGTGTGTCTAAATCTAATCACACTCTTTTGTGTCTTATTTCTTTTGCTTTTAAGAATCTTAAAAATCGGGGCACCTTTTTGTCTCAGTGTTTTAGTGTCCGACTTTGGCTTAGGTCATGATCTTGTGGTTTGTGGGTTCAAGCCCTGCATCAGGCTCTGTGCTGACAGCTCAGAGCCTGGAACCTGCTTTGGATTCTGTGTCTCCCTCTCTCTCTGCCACTCCCCTGCTCGCACTCTGTCTCTCTCAAAAATAAAAGAAAAACATAATGGGATAAAGAAAAACTAAGGGGCGCCTGGGTGGCTCAGACGGTTAAGCGTCTGACTCTTGGTTTGGGCTCAGGTCAGTATCTCACGGTTTGTGAGTTTGAGCCCTGCATCAGAGGCTGTCAGTGTGGAGCCTGCTAGGGATTCTCTCCCTCTCTGTCTCCCTCTCTCTCTCTCTCTGCCTCCCTCTCTCTCTCTCTCTGCCACTCCCCTGCTCACACGCTGTCTCCCTCAAAAATAAATAAAGCGTTAAAAACATTTAAAAAAAACTTCAAAGTCATAATGGGGAAAATGTGACATTTTAGATTTGGAAATAAAAAGTTCTCAGTACCGGTACTTACCATTAAACAAAGTTAAAGAGTGATGAACTGAAAAAAATTATATATTGGATTACTGTCCAAGCAAAGAGCTCTTCTATATCAAGAAAAGGAAACTGAGCAAACACAATTTACAGATTCCTTGGCTATCATATTTAAAATGGCCACACCAGCCATACAACGTTCGCCACCCCCTTGCCCTGCTTTTTCTCTAACACTCACCTTCTGACATACTGTATGCCTTACTTATTTCGGTTTTTGTTTCTCCCTATCAAAACTCCCTATAAGCTCTGTGACGACAGAGTTTTTAGGTAAATGTTTATTTTATTGAGGAACAGTGGTAAAAGCCAAGAATTTGAAAACAATCTCTTTCCTCAAAGCATTTTTTTTTTTTTAACGTTTATTTATTTTTGAGACAGAGAGAGACAGAGCATGAATGGGGGAGGGTCAGAGAGAGGGAGACACAGAATCTGAAACAGGCTCCGGGCTCTGAGCTGTCAGCACAGGGGCCCGATGCGGGGCTCGAACTCACGGACCGCGAGATCGTGACCTGAGCCGAAGTCGGCGCTCAACCGACTGAGCCACCCAGGCGCCCCCCTCAGAGCATTTTTAAGGCTGTAGCTGAGGAAAAATGTCTGATTAGGGAACTGAATAGACTGTAGTACATTTATTTGGTGAAATACTTACACAGTAGAATATTATTTGGTTTTATTTTACTCTGATAGGAGAAAATATCAATGACATGTTAAATGAAAACAGGAAATTGCAGACCTACCTATACTCTGATTTCTTGTAAAAAAAAGAACAAAAACTGTTTACAGAGCCAATGGTTTTTAAACTTACAGTATGACTTGTTTAGACCCAAAGCCTGTCACCTCATCTGTCATATTCCATTTTTTCTGTTCCTATAGTGTTCCATGCCCATTAGGCATTATAACACCAAGTAGCCATAAATACTTGGCCGTGGCCTGGGATCAGCCCCTTCCTCACAAATACACACCGGAAGATAGCATGGCAGTGTATTTTTTTTTTTGGTCCTGTTAGATCATCCACTATGGTTAACGAATGTCACCAATCTCATTTTATTGATCAGAGGGAAAAAAGCACATTGTATTGTTTGCCAGGGCTTTCATGACACAGATTGGGTGGCTTAAACAACAGAAATTTATTTTCTCCCACATCCGGATGCTAGAAGTGTGAGGTCAAGTTGTCAGCAGAGTTGACTTCTTCCAGGGCCTCTCTCCTGGCCGTCTTCCCTCTGTGTGTGCCTGTGTCCTGATTTGCTCTTCTTATAAGGACACCAGTTACTGGCTTAGGATTCACCCTGATGACCTCATTTTAGCTTCATTATGTCTCTTGAGACTGTGTCTCCAGTGCAGTCCTATTCTGAGGTACTGGCTGTTAGAGCTTCAATATAGGAATTTGGGGGGAGCACAGTTCGGCCCATGACATGCCTTATGCTGGGAGCTCTCTTCCTTCAGAGAGAGGGAGGGGTGCCGGCCCCGCTGAAGCTTCAGCCTCTGACTTTGGTCCGTCCCACGCTCCTCCTAGGTGAGCCTGCCCACGGCAGAGATCGACTGCAGCCTGGCAGAGTACATTGACATGATCTGTGGTGAGTTCCCCATCCCTTCCCGGTTCCGTTTCCGGATGAATACATTGTGGGCTTTCGAAAAGGCTTGTTTACTCTCGGAAGACAGCATCTTGAGTTACGGCCCTCGCTTTAAGCCAGTTTACTATTTGGCAGCATTGAAGGTGGTATTTGGGCTTAGGTGACTCCCTGCCAGGTGTTTAACCCCCAGAGGCATAGTAACACGTCCCATCTGGGAGGGCCTTGGCTATTCTAAACAGATAATTCCCGGTTTTGTTTGGTTCTGCTCACGGGAGTTCTTGATTTCAGCCATCCTCGACATCCCTGTCTACAAGAGTCGGATTCAATCCCTACACCTGCTCTTTTCCCTCTACTCGGAATTCAAGAACTCACAGGTGAGGCTAGCATTAGAAAGTGCTTTAAGCTGTAGCGAGGATCACTATAGTCTCCACTCCTCCGAGTTGACTGTGATGTGTCCTTTGACAAGGGAAGGATCCTTTGACAAGGATGTTTCTGCTGGAGTTACCATCACCCTTCCCTGTCATTAAAAGAGCAGCAAGCAGGAGGGTTGGGCTTTCACAGGAAGGCGGGCGGAATGGCTGTGGGCCTTTGGCGTGGCCAGGCTTGTGAGGGTCTACCAAGGACACTCCTTGTGGGACAACCATGTGGCCTAACGGATGGAAGCAGGACAGGAGAGGGGTTCATCTTTGAAGGAGGCGGGGCAGATTTCTAGCTGTTTTTCAAAAACAGCACCAAGGAATTGTTCTGAATTGGAACCTAGAAAAAACTGGAGCATTACAGGTGGTAAAGAGGTTAGTTCTTGCTCAGATATAGCAGCCAACGTACCACAAACTCTGTGTACCCTCTCCTCTTTCCTCACAGCATTTTAAAGCTCTAGCTGAAGGCAAGAAGGCATTCACCCCTCCGTCCAACTCCGCCTCCCAAGCTGGAGATGCAGAGACATTGATCTTCAGCTGAGACGCCCCCCCAGGTCACGCTGTTGCAAGGCTGTGCTGGCTGAAGAGAGATGGCCGTCAGCCACGTGGCGTCCTTGCCTGACTCAGGGACATGTGCTCCCTGCTGCCCTCTCTGCCGGAAAGTAACAGCGCGAGTTCCTTAAATGGCTTCTGCCTGTCTCAGGTTTCCTTCCCACGGGAATTATGCATCTATGCCATGGTGGGGATTTGAGTTAGAACAGAAGGATTGGAATGTCTGGGATTCCAGGGTGCTCAGGTTGGGAGGGAAGCTTAAAAGATGTTCTTTTTGAGATAGCGACGGAATTATTTTCTTTCATTCTTCAAGTTAGTTGGCAAAGATTTTGCAAATAAAATGCTGTATCTTTCAGGTTGTCCTGCTGTTCTGTAATGTGAAAGAGAAAAGACGGGCTCCTGGTGGCTCAGTCAAGCATCCGACTCCTGATTTTGGGTCCGATCATGATCTCATGGTTTGTGAGATGGAGCCCCATGTCAGGCTCTGCGCTGACGGTGTGGAGCCTGCTTGGGATTCTCTGCTCTCCTTCTCTCTTGCCCTCCCTGACTTGCGAGTGCCCTCTCTCAAAATAAGTAAATACACATTTAAAGAGAAAAAGACAGGGCGCCTATGTGGCTTAGTTGGTTAAGCGTCCGACTTGGGCTCAGGTCATGATCTCGTGGTTTGTGAGTTTGAGCCCGTGTTGGGCTCTGTGCTGACAGCTCAGAGCCTGGAGTCTGCTTTGGATTCTGTGTCTCCCTCTCTCTCTCTGCCCCTCCCCCATTTGCATTCTGTCCTCTCTCTCTCTCTCTCTCTAAGTAAACCAAAATAAAGAAAAGAAAAGAAAAGAGAAAAGAAAAGAAAAGAAAAGAAAAGAAAAGAAAAGAAAAGAAAAGAAAAAAAGACAGACTGAGCACCAGGCAGAGGTAAGGAACCAGGCCTAGTAATGGCATTAAGTGAATAGCGGCTTCAGCAAATCAGCCTGTGAAATAAAATCAAATCCCAGTTCTCCAGGGTTGGCGGTAGAGGGCGGTTATTTTCTCCCGGAACTTCCTTTTTCTAGGGGTCTCTCACCAGTGGCTGCCGCCTGCCTTACCTGCCTGTCTGGCTCCAGACCTGTGTGGTTGTGGTCTCCAGAGAGCCTAGCTGGTGCACAGTGCAGGTGGGAGGTGATCGTGCCTTGGACCGGGGTGAAAGTAGTGGTGGTAAAGATGGAGCGATTCAGGAAATGATCTGGAAGCCACGTCAGCCAAGCTCCAGTCGGGAAGTCAGAAGCCACACTAGTTACTTCTGACAGAGGGTGCTAAATGCGGGAAACCGGTCACAAAGTGTCGGAAGGCCCGCGGAGCAGAAGGGAGAGGGGAGAGCGTGCCGCAGGAAGAAGACGTTCAGGGGGAGGCGTCCACTGCAGGTGCCGGAAGCAGAAGGGATCCTGCAGTGGTCCCGATGGGCTGCGAGGGGGCCACACTCAGGCACCGAAGCGTGCACACCGTCCCCTCACTACCACAGCAACCGTGAGCAACGGCCGCTCCTTCCTTTCTCCGCCTTCTGTCTTGCTGGTGCCTCCCATGGGCGGAGATCTGCAGCCGGGAAGGGGATGACCTCACAGAAGGGAGGGGTGGGGTGAGAGGCAACAGAGGGAGAAACAGCAGGGGTAGAACCGACAGAACTTGCTGATAGACTGGACGTGGGGGTGCAAGCAAAGGAATCAGGGATGACCCCCAGGCATTTTGGCTTGAGCAGCTGAAGGGATAAAGGAGCTACGGACTGATATGGGGGGAAGTGGGGCAGGAATTGATTGCGGGGAGAATTACAGTAAAATGCTACACCGTCAGGGGCGCCTGGGTGGCTCAGTCGGATGACCGTCTGACTCCGGTCATGATCTCACGGTTTGTGGGATCAAGCCCCGTATTGGGCTCTGCATGACAGTGTGGAGCCTGCTTGGGATTCTCTCTCTCCCTCTCTCTGCCCCTCCCCCACTCGCATGTGCGCGCGCGCTCTCTCTCTCTCTCTTTCAAAATCAATAAACTTAAAAAAATGCTACACCGTCAGCCTAATACATATACAGTAAACACACAGGAGGGAAATTGTTTCTGACCGACTCTTAAACCAAGTGTGATGTTCACATCACGCTTCAATTTGAGGAGCAGGAACTTTTGTGCTCAGGCCTCGCTTTGACATCATACTGGAACCCCAGGGGCTCTGCTCTCAACTGGATAGCACCAATGCTCTCATTTAACTCATAGGGAAAAAAAAAACCAAAGTATGATAGTAACTCAAATTCTCCGTTACGTTTTCAGGGAACATTCAGATTTCCTTCTTTGGCTAGAGCTAAGACTTAGCACTAATGAAAACGGTTGAATCTTGTTATCCACAGTAGTTACGTTCTATAAAGCCACCACAAACACCCAATTAGCAAATACCGAACCATCGCTCCTAGGGGAAATATGAGATTAGGCTTCTGTGTGCCCCGGTCATAACATTTTCATCAACCAGCCATTGATTCATTGACCTCACAGCCACGAGCACTGTAAATCATGCTGTACTGAAGTTCATCTAACACAGTCTCTCCGTGAGCCACATGGTGGCCTTACTACACATAGGAACACTAGACAGCACCTCACTGCTATGCTTGGGGGTCATTTTAAATGTTTGTATTTTTATTTTTGAGAGCGAGAGAAAGCACACGAGCAGGGGAGAGGCAGAGAGGGGCGGAGGACCCGAAGCAAGCTCTCTGCTGACAGCAGACAAGATGAGGGGCTTGAAATCACAAACCGTGAGCTCGTGACCTGAGCCGAAGTCAAACACTTAACTGACCGAGCCACCCAGGCGCCCCTGCTTGCAGGTCATTTTAAATAGCAAAATCACCAACAATAAGCAGAAAACGTAGCAATACATAGAAAGTGCACAGAGCACTTGTTTCCAGTATGACAGCTGAAACCCGAAAGCAGAACGTCACCTTTCTCTGCCTCAGCATGGAAGGTAGGTGTCAGGTGACTTACATTTATCACTGCTCTGAGCATGTCTGCAAATAACCGTGAAAACACTACAAGTACCGATTGGGGATCGCAAACATATTTTAGTAAGCAAGTGGATTCACAAAGGCAGAATCTACAAATAACAGGGCTCGAGTGTACTTCCTGCCAAAGTCATTGTTCACGCATGGCCTTAGCTTACCTCGCCGCTCCAGCACAGCCCTCCCAGACATGGCTCAGTTGTGGGCTCCTCTCCTCCTCAACACCTGTTGTTACTCCCTTCTGGCTCCTTGCTCTGTGGACCTAGAAAAAAATCCGGTAACTTCTTTACCTCAGTTAACCTAGCTATGAAACAGTTATCATAGTGGCACCTGGGTGGCTCGGTCAGTTAAGCGTCCGACTCTTGATTTCAGCTCAGGTCACGATCTCATGGTTCATGGGATCAAGCCCCGCATCAGTCTCTGCACTAACAGTGTGGAGCCTGCTTGGGATTCCCTCTCTCCTGCTCTCTCTCTCAAAATAAACAAATAAACATTAAAAAAATAAGTAAAAGGAAACAGTTACAACAAACACTAATTAACTCTTAGGCTTTCCCTGTGGGTAAAACTATGTGAGAAGATGAAGTGCCACAAAATGTAAGATGTGGTAACTATGTTACTAAGTATAAATTTTCAACTAGGCCTCTTGAGACTGCATTTGGCTGCTTTCTCCCTACCTCAAGATCCTCATTTTCCATAATCCCCCAAGGCAAAATACCAAACCAAACTCTGCTTGCTGTGCTCTACCCATATTCAGGAAGTCCCTCTTCTTCTTCTTCTTCTTTTGTTTTTTTTTAATTTTTTAAATGTTTATTTATTTTTGAGAGACGGGGAGACACAGAATTCAAAGCAGACCCCAGGCTCTGAGCCATCAGCACAGAGCCTAATGCAGGACTCGAACCCATGAACCATGAGATCATGACCTGAGCCGAAGTGAGATGCTTAACTGACTGAGCCCTTTAATTTTTTTTTTTAATTTTTTGATGTTTATTTTTGAGAGACAGAGACAGAGCGCAAGCAGGGGAGGGGCAGAGAGAGAGGGAGACACAGAATCCGAAGGAGGCTCCAGGCTCCGAGTTGTCAGCACAGAGCTGGATGTGGGGCTCGAACTCACAAGCTGTGAAATCATAACCTGAGCTGAAGGTGGACGCTCAACAGACTGAGCCCCCCAGGTGCCCCTGGAAGTCCCTCTTCTAACTAAACCTTTACACAGGCTATTTCCCCTGCTCGAAGTGTCCCTCACCTTCTCTGCTGACCCTAGGCTCTCAACACTTCGAAACAAACAAAATTGAACACAATATTTACATCTTCACTCTCTCCTTTCACCCTATACAATGATAGTATAAGAATAATAATTTTTAAAAAGACATAAACCAGCAAGGATAGATAATAGGAAAGAAAATGATGGGTGATTAGACAGCAACAGTTTTGGAATATGGGTAATGTATGGGGGTGTGAGGGGAGCCTGAAAGTTGCCTATAGAGACCGAGAAACTGATAAGCCATCTGACAGTGTAGAGCCCTGGAAAGGGTCAGGGGTTGAAATGCCAGATATTTCTGATGGCATGTGTACAGGGTGAGGCTGAAAACAGGAGAATTG
Source organism: Panthera leo (assembly GCF_018350215.1). NCBI lineage: Eukaryota > Metazoa > Chordata > Mammalia > Carnivora > Felidae > Panthera > Panthera leo. Next base: position 16,194,361 of record NC_056688.1, on the reverse strand, counting down.
GTTTAAGGTTTGTAGAAGGATTGGATACCCAGAAATGTCCCCATCTGTGCTGCCCACCTCTTCATCCCAACAGAAGGCGGGGGCTCTGGACATGAGAGTACAAGCAATCTGAGCAGGACAGTAAGAGGGTGGGGGCGCCTGGGTGGCTCAGTCGGTTAAGCGTCCCACCTCAGCTCAGGTCATGATCTCGCAGTTCACAAGTTTGAGCCCCGCCATCAGTCTCTGTGCTGACAGCTGGAAGCCTGGAGCCTGCTTCGGATTCTGTGTCTCCCTCTCTCTCTGCCTCTCCCCAACTCATGCTCTGTCAAAAATAAATAAAACTTGAAAAAAATTTTTAAATAAATAAAATAAAATAAATAAGTAAAAGAAGAGGGTAATACAGAAGAATGAGCCATGAGACCCTCAGCCCCCTTCCATGCTTATACCTCCAAAGCAGAATATTGCAAGAGTCCTCTCTTGGCAAGATGATCAGCCAAAGAGAAAAGACCTATAGATACTGTCAGGGAGTCTTGAAGCAAATAGCAAATATCTGTTTGCTCTCATTTCATGTGTGTGTGCACCTGTTTGCAATTCTCATGTTAAATATCCATGTACAGTCAGAGATTGCCAGACATTTGAAGAAAACCAGAAAAATAGAGACTAAAACTGGCAGAACAAAGGAAATCAGAGAAACAAAGCAGGTAAGCTAAGAAAATTAACAATAGTATTCATAGAGCAGTAGTTCTCAAACTTGGTTGCATATTAGAATCAACTGGAGATCTTTTATTATTTTTTTTTAAGTTTATTTATTTATTTTTGAGGGAGGGTGAGTTGTGGAGGGGCAGAGAGAGAGAATCCCAAGCTGGCTCTGCACCACCAGCCAGCGTGGAGTCTGCCGTAGGACTCTAACCCACGAACTGTGAGATCATGACCTGCGCCCAAATCAAGAGCGGGACGCTCAGCCGACTGAGCCGCCCAGGCATCCCCAACTGGAGATCTTTAAAAAAATTTTTTTTAATGTTTACTTTTTGAGAGAGAGAGAGACAGACAGACAGACTGAGCAGGAGCAGGGGAGGGGCAGAGAAAGGGAGACACAGAATCTGAAGCAGGCTCCAGGCTCTGAGCTGTCAGCACAGAGCCCAATGCGGGGCTCAAACTCACAGACCATGAGATCATGACCTTAGCCGAAACTGGACGCTTAACTGACTGAGCCACCCAGGCACCCCTGGAGATCTTTTAAAGAAAAGTTGCCTCTCACAGACAACACACCAGACTAATTAAATCACAATCTCTGGAGGCAGGATGCAGGAATCCATATTTTTTCTAAGCTCCTCAGAGTATTTCAAGATGGAGACAAATTTGAGAATTGCTATTACAGAGAGATGAGCAGATTCTACATCTGTGAAGTCAGGAGACTTGACAAAAGGAACATGAAGCAAGAAGATAGAACCATTATAAACATTTATACACCTAATAACAGACCTCAGAACATATAAAGCACAAGTTGACAGAATTGAAGGGAGAAACAGTTGTACAATAAGAGCTGGAAACTTCAATACCTCACTATCAATAATGGATATAACAGTGAAACAGAAGATATATAAGGAAACAAAGGGCTTAACACAGTGAACTAACTCTGTCAGACAAAGGCAGAACACCTTGTCCAGCAGCAAGAGCATACTTCTTAGGTGCACATGGGACAATTGCCAGGATAGGTGCTATGTTAGGCCACAAATTAAGTCTCAATAGATTTCAAAAGGTAGATATCATACAAAGTATCCTCCCTGACCACGAGATGAAGTCACAAATCAATAACAGAAGCAAAACTGAAAAACCCATAATTTTGGGAAAATCAGAGAATATGCTCTGAACCAATGGGTCAAATAAGAAATCACGAGAGAAGGGCACCTGGGTAGCTCAATCGGTTAAGTGTCTTGATTTTGGCTCAGGTCATTATGTCACAGATCAGGGGATCGAGGCCTGTGTTAGGCTCTGCACTCACAGCACAGAGCCTGCTTGGGATTCTCTCTCCTTCTGCTCCTCCACCATGCACACGTGTGCTCTCTCTCTCTCTCAAAATAAATAAATATTTTTAAAAAAGGGGGGGGCACCTGGGTGGCTCAGTTGGTCAAGTGTCCGACTTCAGCTCAGGCCATGATCTCGCGGTTTGTGAGGTCAAGCCCTGCATCGGGTCTGTGCTGACAGCTCAGAGCCTGGAGCCTGCTTCAGGTTCTGTGTCTCTCCCTCTCTCCACCGCTCCCATGCTCGTGCTCTGTTTCTCTGTCTCTCAATAATAAATAAACGTTAAAAAAAATTAAAAAAAAAAAGAGGTCTTAAAAAAAAAAGAAATCAGAAAAAAATTAGAAATCTAATTTCTAGGGAAATTAGAAAATACCTAGAGACAAATGGAAATGAAAACAGAACATACCAAAATTTACAGGACGTGGCAAAAGCAGTGCTCAGAGGATATTTACATTTAAAAAAGGTCACACATTAACAATCTAACTTTACAACCTGAGAAACTAGAAAAAAATAGAACTAAACCCAAAGCTAGCAAAAAGAAGGAAATGATAAAGATTACAGCAGAATTAATAGAGAATAGAAAAACAAAAAGAAAACCAATAAAACCCAAAATTGGTTCCTCAAAAAGATTAACAAAATTAAAAAGCCTTGGGGTGCCTGGCTGGCTCCACCGGTTCAGCATCTGACTCTTGATCTCTGGGGTCACGAATTCAAGCCCCATGTTGGGGTAGAGTTTACTTAAAAAAAAAAAAGCAGGGTGCCTGGGTGGCTCAGTCGGTTTAAGCGTCCAACTCTTGATGTCAGCTCAGGTCATGATCTCATGGTTCATGGGTTTGAGCCCCACTCAGGCTTCACACGGACAGTGTGGAACCTGCTTGGGATTCTCTCTCTCTCAAAAGAAATAAACTTAAAAAAAGTACCTAGGATCAGATCATGTAGGGCCTTCTAGGCAATAAAAGGGTTGAACAGATTAAATTACTGGTAATAATTCTTCACTCACCTATAGTATGCAGCCCCCTCTTACCATGGCTTCATGATAAGCACAGGATGGTTCCTTATCTTTTGATTTGGAGTTGGACCATATGACTTGCTCTGGGAGGTGAAAACCAACAACAACAAATTGGTTAACCTAATGAGGTGAACACATTTCTAGAAACATAAAACCTACCAAGACTGACAAAGTAGAAAGTCTGAGAGACCTGTAGCTAGGAAGGAGATTGAATCAGTAATCAAAATTTTAAAATCAAAGTAGAACAGATTGCTGGTTCCAAGAGGCAATGGGGGATGAGAGAAATGAGTGAACTTCTGTTTTTGAGTTTAAATAAATGGAATAAAATTTTCTAAAAAGTAAAATACACATCACATGAAACTTGTCATTGTAACCATTTTTAAGTATACAACTCAGTGGCATTTAAGTACATTCACAGTGTTGTACCACCATCACCCCCATCTAGCTTTAGAACTTTTTCATCATCTCAAATTGAAACTTTGTTCCCATTAAACAGTAACTGCCACCTTCCCTTCCCCACAGCCCCTGGTACCTTCTCTATTTCTGGTTTCTATGGATTTGCCTATGTTAGGTACCACTTAAGTGGAATCATACAAAATGTGTCTTATTGCATCTGGTTCATTTCACTTAGCATAATGTTTTCAAGGTTCATCCACCTTGTAGCATGTATCAAAATTCCCTTCCTTTTTAAAAGGCTGAATAATATTCCATTGGGTATAGGTCACATTTTCTTTACCCATTCATCTGCTAAGGGACATTTGAGGTGTTCCCAATATCGGCGATTGCAAACGATGCTGTTAAAACTGGTATGTAAATGTTTGAGTCCCTGCTTTCATTTCTTTTGGGAATAAACCCAGAAATGGGATTGCTGGTTTAACTTTTTGAGGAACTGCCATACTGTCTTCCACGGTGGCTGCACCATTTTACCCACCCACCAGCAATGCACAAAGTTGAGCATTAATTTTTACAAGTCCTCATCAAACAGCTATTGTGTCGGGAGGAATTCAGTAAAACAAAGTCCAGGTGAGAGAATGCAACCTGAGCTATGCCTCCCCAAATGTTGGACTGCTGTACATTCAAGGTCAAGGTAACAAACAACATACCTATTGTTGGAGGGTAAAGATCAAAGATTAGGTAGGGGTGCCTGGGTGGCTCAGTTGGTTGAGTGACCGACTTCGGCTCAGGTCATGATCTCACGGTTTGTGAGTTCGAGCCCCGCATCGGGCTCTGTGCTGATGGCTCAGAGCCTGGAGCCTGTTTCAGATTCAGTGTCTCCGTCTCTCTCTGCCCTAACCCACTCATGCTCTCTATCTCAGAAATAAATAAACACTAAAAAAAATTAAAAAAAAAAACAGATCAAAGATTAGGTGACTGAGCTATATTAAAAACTTCCCAGGAAAGAGACAACTGTCATGTCAGGGACATATGTAGTGCTTGAAAACTTCATGATCCTTAGGTAAAAAAAGATCTGAGAAATATCAGAGAAGGAACTAGATCAGGAATCCCTTCCCAATATTTTATTATAAAAAATTATAAAAGAATTTTGGAAGAATTATATGTATATATCTACCACCCAAATCCTACAACTAACCTTTGGCTAAATTTGTTTTCTCAGATATCCATCCCTCTATCCATTCATCAGTCCATCTTGTTTTTTGATACATCTCAAAGGAAGTTAGAGATATCAATACACTTCATCCTAAACACTTTATCATGCACATAATTAACTGGAGTTCAATATTTACTTATGGTTGTCAGGTGAAATCTATATATAGTGAAATGTACAAATCAAATACCATTTGATGATCTTTAAAACTACAGCTTTAGGGGCACCTGGGTGGCTCAGTCAGTTGGGTGTCCAACCTCAGCTCAGGTCATGATCTCACGGTTTGTGGGTTCGAGCCCCACGTTGGGCTCTGTGCTGACAGGTCAGAGCCTGAAGACTGCTTCAGATTCTATGTCTCCTTCTCTCTCTGCCTCTCCCCCACTTGTGCTCTGTATCTGTCAAAAATAAATGTAAAAAAAAATTTTTTTTTAATAAATAAAACTACAGCTTTATTGGGGTGCCTGGATGGCTCAGTCCATGGAGCATTCAACTCTTGATTTCAGGGTCGTGAGTTCGAGCCCAACATTGGGGGTAGAGTTTACTTAAAAAAAAAAAAAAAAAAAAAAAAAAAAATTACAGCTTTATTGAGATATAATCTGTATTCCATAAAGTTCACCCCTGTAAAGCATATAGTTCAGTGTTGGTCTATTCACAAAGTTGTGCATCAGTCACCACTAATTCCAGGACATTTTCATCACCCCAAAAAGAAACCCCTATTCATCAGCAACTATTCCCCATCCTTCCCTCCCTCCAGTCTCTGGCAACCACTAGCCTGTTCCGTCTCTGCCCATCCTGGGCATTTCATATGAAAGGAGTCACACGTGGCCTTTGGGCTTAGCTTCTTCGTTCAGCATGTTTGCAAGGTTCACCCAAGTTGTCATCTGATGGGCTTTGACTTGCATAATGAGCAGGCTTTTTCATCTGCATTTTCTCAGAAAAGAGTCTCATCAAATTCTCCAAGGGGTCTGGGACTCAACGAAGGAACAAGGAATCTCGGACGCTAGGGATACGTCTAGAGAACTGGAACACTAGTTTCAAAGTCCACTGCATCACAAATACTTGCAAGGATGGATTTGCCACGAAGAACCCACTTTTCTGACGAGGTAAGACCATGAGGGCAACCGAGGGGATGCACAGGGCTTGTAGCCTTGCCAAAGAACCACCAAGGAAAGGGCTCCGGGACCTCCCAAAGGAAATGGCAGAGGACAGTCAACAGAATTGACAGCAAGGCACCCTGGCCTTTAGAAGTTCTAGGCCCAAGCAGCTTGCAAACAAAACCAGCAGAGGCTGGGGACACCTGGGTGGCTCAGTTGGTTAAGCATCTGACTCTTGATTCCGGCTCAGGTCGTGATCTCACTGTTCATGAGTTCGAGTCCTGCATCAGGCCTGCTTGGGATATTCTCTCTCTCTCTCTCTCTCTCTCTCTCTCTCTCTCTCTCAAAAATTCCTCTGGGGAGGCTGGGGCAGCCTTAGTCCCTCCCACGAAGGAAAATACCCTACAGAACAAGAGAGAAGGGAGGGAGGTAGCCGGAAAATTCAGAGCTACGCAAGCCAAGCCCATCTTTGTTCAAGAAAATAGGATATAAATCTGCCCTCAAAAACTTCATCCCATTTCTAGTCTTTTTTTCTCCCTTACGATCCTCCAGAAACAAATTCGGGAAATCAAAGCCTAGTCTGAGCCTTCCGTACCTCTAGTCAGGACAAAAGGGCTAGCGTGGCTTCGCCACACTCCTGAGAGATGGAGAGTCTGGCAAGCGAGACTCAGGGGCTGGAGAGCTGGGGTCCCTGCGCCAGGACTCCCAAAATAGAAAACACGAGCCTTACCGCTGAGAACAGTGTAATTAAAGAAGTAACGTTATTTTTGAAAATAAAAGATCTGAAGCAAACAACGTAGAGTGATAAAATTTAACAGAGTTGAATAGTGGATACACAGGTGTTTCCCCTACTTAATGTGTGATTTAAAGATTTCGTTTTAACACCATCTACGAAGAAATGAACACACGTGTCACATTCGTTGAGTCAAGTTTATTAAATTTACCATGTGCTCAGCACTGTCCTAGGCAGGAACATGAGAAAAATTACAAAACAAGGTTTCAACAAGGGAAAAATATACTCTGCACTGTATTAATTTGCAATCATTTCCATGTTGCTTTCCAAAGAGTTCTTAGATTGTTCTGTGGTGTGTGGTCCCCTCTTTCTCCATGTTCCCCTAAAGCTTCTAGCTCTGTCAAACAATGTGCCACTATGACCATCCCCTGAAGAAGAGGATGGACAGGAAGAGCGGCTTCCTGCCGATGAGGCAGTTAGGGAATGGTCATGGGGTCCCATGGTGGGGAGACATGCCAAGAGGGAAACTGTCAACCCCGAGGGCTCAGGGCGCTCACAGCGATTCACACGAAGGCCAGACTTAGGGAAGCCAAGGAGAGGGCCCGGAGGCCCTCACTTACCCCCTCCCCAGGGGATGTGCTTAAAGTGCTAACACAGTAAGAAAATGATGCATAGCTACATGCGGTCTTGGGTGCCCCTAGACTTCCCATCTCCCTCTTCTCCTCCTGACTTGTGCTAATACCAGGCACTGGCACCACCGGGGGCCAGGTCAAGGGAGAAGTTTAGTGCCCAGTGAAGAAATGGGAGAAGGTCCAACATATAACCTATGATGCCCAAGAGGAGGCACAGACAGAGAAGGGCAGAGAGGTATGCGGCAAAAGGGACTGGATTGTGCTTGGCCCTTCCCCTTGGGCCAGGGGTTGGTTCCTGTGCAAAGGGCAGTTTGGTTCCCGATAGCTCTCCGGGTCCTAAATTTTCCCTGAGGGAACAAAGCTGCATAGCAGGGGAAGGAAACTGAAGACATGCTGGGCCCTCCCTCTCCCCCACCCGGGCATGCCCCCATGCCAGCCGTACAAAGCGCTAAGGGTACTGGCGTGTGACACAGGGCAGGCCCAGACCACACTTGGCAGGCGCGTGCCACAGTCAGATGCTGGATGACCTGCCAACACACCTGGATAAGAGCTCCACCCGCCTGCGCACAAGCATCAGTGAAAGCCCCCAACCTGAGTTAGAACAAGGGGCTAAGGTCCAGCTGGTGGCTCTGCCAAGGAGATCTGTGCCCTGAGGGCCAGATCCCAGTGAAAGGTGTCACGTGGATGACAGAGGGCACCCTAGCCAGAAGGGCGAGCAAGAGTGGTAGTGGCACGACCTGGCCACAGAGCCAGGCAGAGGCTGCCTTGGAGGAGGAGGAGGGGGCCCAGGAGCCAAGAGGGCACCCCCGCCCCCAATTTCGCCCGGCTCAGAGCCAGATCTCATCACTGCTCACACTGGACACTCGATAGATATAGCCCAGCATTGGGAGCCGGATGAAACCTGCAAGGTCAAAGATGCCGTGAGTCTCAGTAAGCCTCACTGCCTGGAAGCTTGGAGACCCAGAGGCCTCTGGCATAAGCACAAGGGCTGGGGAGGAGAGGAGGGGGGCCGTGGGCCCATGCCCCTGTACCTCGGCTGGTAAGGAGGCCACCAGGCTCCGGGTCCAGCAGCTCCGGCCGGCTGCTGTCCTGAGCCATCTGCCGGTCTGCTGGTTTCTCTGTTGGGTGACAAACGGGGTGGTGCCCACGATGAGGAGTGTGCCTGACAAGGCCTAGCCCCTCCTAGTACCACGGTCTCTCTTTTCCTCAGAAGCACCTCTGAAGATAAAGCGGGGACAAACAAAGGGTGTACCTCTGGAATCCGGAGTGAGGTCGTTGAGCTGAAGGTTGGACGGGAGGGACATGTTCTCCCGTGGCAGGCGCACGTTGTTGAGTTTTAAGTTGTTGGAGTCACTACAGGGTGGACAGAGCCCGGGATATGCCCTAGCTCCAGCAGGCACAGATTCCTGCTTGGGGGCCCGTTCCAGAACTAGGGAGAACCCCGGGTTTCCAACCGTCCCCGTGCCGCATCTCAGTTCAGCTCAGCCAGCCAGCCCCAGGAAGAGTTACCTAGAGATCAGAGATGGGCGCCGGGAGGGGCCTGGGGAGAAAGAAACCACACACTTTCTCAGGGTGCCTACTCACTCTGGGCTCTTCCCCGATGCCCTTTCAGACCCAGGACCCCCAGGACCCCCAGGACCCCCAGGCAAGGATCTCGCCAATGCCCAGCCTCTGGGACAGACTGGGTTCCCAGTGCTCAGCCCTGAGTTGCATCTGGTTTTACACATGGCCATGCCCAGGGAGACCCTTTCTGCCGCTCGTCAGAGAGGACTTGCTCTGCCTAGCCCCACATGCTGCCCTCGCTGCTCCTCCTTCTCCCTGCCCCTCAGCCATCCTCTCTCTGCCCAGCCCCCTCCCCCTCCTGGCTCTGGACCTACCTTTGGTCTTCTTCTCTTTCCTGCAGACCAGGCAGGCCACCAAGGTGCTGAACCCCACCAGCGTGCCCAGGGCAAGCCCTCCCGCCACAACGATGCCCAGCAGCGGCACTTCCACTCGGGTGGCCAGGAGCCCTGCAAGTTGTCCTCTGGTTAGGTTCTAAGTGGGCGGGGTCCCCAACTCTGAGACGCTACAGGTGCCACTCAGTGCTCCTTGCCCAAGGTGGGCGGCACAGCTCGTTCACGAGACTCACCCAAAGGGCAACTAGTCGTCCCGTTTATGTACCGTGATCCTGCACCCACCTGAGGCTTTGCCGGGCCAGTCGCTGGCAGTGCTCACCCGGGGCCGGAAGCGAGGCGCTGGTGACACCCACGTCGTTGGCGGCCACCACGGACAGGTTGTGCGCCAGGCTGCGGAGCTGCAGCTGCACTGTGTGGTTAGTGAGCCAGGGGTAGCTCTGGGCATCCAGCACCAGGAAGTCAGAGGCGTTGACAGTCACCGGCCCATCCTGGTCGATCCAGGTCACGTTGGCAGGTGGGTTGGCACGCACCAGGGCAAAAAGGACAACCAGGAGGCCTGGGCCCTGAGCTTCCTGGTACTTGGCCCCAACCTGGGCAATCTCTGGTTTAACTGGTACAAAGCAGAAGCCAACATATTCTCACCACACCTCTCGTACTCCTTGCCCACTCTTCCCAAACCCAGGAGCGAGCCGGGGGCCTCGACCTCTCCTTTAAAAGGCTCTGGGAAACAGGATGGTTGGGTCTCCCTGAGAGGCAGCACGTCATAGTGACCAGCAGTAGAAACACAAGAACCAAGCTGCCTGCATTCGAATCCTGGCTCTGCTTATGAGCCGTAGGACTTAACCAATCTGTGGCTCAGTTTTCTCACTTGTGAAACGGGGATAACTAACAATCACCTCATAGGATTACCCTGAGGATGATGTGAGTTCATATCTGCAAAATACGTGTGTGTTAAATGCTCTATCAGACCACCTGCCTGGTGGCTGTTGGGGGTCCCAGGGCAGAGAACCTCTCTCCTTGCCCATCTCAGAGGCACTCACATTGCACATTGAGGATGACCGAGGCATTGGCTGACCGGCCACTGCCCGGGTCCTGCAAGGAGCAGTTGAGCTCATGCTGGGCCCTCTGGGCAGTAACAGTGAAGGTGCTGGTGCCTCCAGAGAAGGCCTCTCCGCCCACGCTCAGCAGTCTTGAGGTGCTGGCCTCCTGCAGTTGTCCATCCAGGTACCAGGCCAGTCGGGGGGTCCCAGGCCCCCCTGCCACCCGGCAGGTGAAGGCGTGGCGTTCGTTTTCTCGAAGTGCCCGCTCGGCCCAGGTCTGACCATCAATCTGTGGTGCCAATTCCCCCCAACCTGGAACACAGCAGGGAGTTGTGGGGAGAGCTGGGAGAAGGTCGGTACTGGGGTACTGGCCTGTGACCAGCACGACATCCGCTTACAGAGGGGCAGAGGACCAGGGGCCAGTGCACTTGGTTAGGTTCGCTCACCAGGAATTGGCTGGACCCTGGGGAGGTGGGTGAGGGGAAGCCAGCTCTGGTCCCTGTGGCCTGAAGCGGGTTCCCAAACCCAAGGTGCAGACAAAGAGGGGAAAGAGGGGGGTTGCCCCCAGAAGTGCTCGGCCAAGGGGTAAACGGGGGTGTGTACCTGAGCTCAGAAGGGCTGGCAGGAGCAGCAGTGTATGCGGGAGGGCAGCTGGGCCTGGGGGCAGCGCCATGGTGGCTCAGGCCTGGGCCCCAGGCTGCCGAGAGAAGGGGGCGGGCCTCGACGTTAGCCAGGTGACCGCACGCAGGCTCGGTAATTCCTCCGGGAATTTACTCTCCAGAAACAAAAATAAACCGTGCACCAACACACAAATAGAGCCTGACCCGCAGCGGCGAAGACGAGGACGCGAACAGCCCAGCGCCAAGGCCGGAGCCGACCCAGTGGCTACCAACCCACCTTGCGGGCTCAGAACCCGGCACCGCCCCCAAGGCACCATCAAGCGCCGGCTCGCGGACGCAGAAACCGCGCGCCACCGCGCAGCCCGCACTGGGCGGCTCGCGCGCACGCGCACAGGCGGACACGCGGCGCAGTGCCCCTCCCCCAAGGGGACCGTCCTCCGGACCCCTCTCTCCCACTCCCCTTTACCCTCCCTTCCGTGGCCCCACGCCCCCTTTACCACCCTCCGGGGACCAGGCGGAAGCGGGCCGGCACGGCGGAGGTCCGGGCGGCGGGGGTCGCACGACAGCTCCGCCCCGCCGCCCCAGGCGGCTCACCTGGCGCCCTCCCCACGCTCCTTCCGAGCGACTGCTCCTGTCTGCGGGGCGCTGCAGTCCGCGGCGGGGCCGGGCGGGGCCAGGCGGGGCCAATCAACGCCCGAGCACGCCCACCCGCCCCCTCCCCTTCCCGCCCCGCCCCGCCCAGCTCCCCGGACCCCGGCCGACCACGAAGTGCCCTGCCGCTGCGGGGCCGGCGGCTGGACGCAGACACGGACGCGAGTGGGAGAGAGCCGGCAGCTTTATTGGGTCGTCTCAGCGGCCGTTGCGGGGCGCGCGCAGCTGCCGCATCATGTCGGCCAGCATGCGGTTGCACAGCGCGGCGTAGGGGTTGAGCAGCACCAGCTGGCGCCGCGCGAACGGGCTGCCCAGCCGCGCCGCCCGCTCGAAGTCCCTGCGGGCGTCGTCGTCCCGGCCCTGCAGCCGCGCCAGGAGCCCGCGCTGCACGAAGCCCTGGCGGGCGGCGCGACCCCGGCCGCCGCTCAGCGCCACAGCGCGTTCCAGGTCCTCCAGGGCGCCTGCGGGACGGAAGGCGGTCAGAACCGAGGCCCCGGGGCAGGGCCACCCAACACCCGCCTGCCCTTGCTCCTCGTCACACGTGCACACTGGAGGAGTTGGCCACACTGTGCTTTAAAACAACTTTTTCCTGGGGCACTTGGGTGCTTCAGCAGGTTAAGCAGCCGGTTTGGGCTCAGGTCATGATCTCATGGTTCATGAGTTCGAGCCCAAGTGGGCTCTGTGCTGTCAGCCCCGAGTGCTTGAGGTCCAACTCTCTCTGCCCCTCTCGCGCTCTGTCAAAAGTAAATACACAGGGGTGCCTGGGTGGCTCAGTCGGTTAAGCGGCCGACTTCGGCTCAGGTCATGATCTCGCTGTCCGTGAGTTCGAGCCCCGCGTCGGGCTCTGTGCTGACAGCTCAGAGCCTGGAGCCTGTTTCAGATTCTGTGTCTCCCTCTCTCTGACCCTCCCCGTTCATGCTCTGTCTCTGTCTCAAAAATAAATAAACGTTAAAAAAAATTAAAAAAAAAAAGTAAATACACATTAAAAAACGTATGTTTAAAACGGCTTCTCCCTCACCTGTTCTCCCTGCTGACTGCCTTTCCTCATTCTTTGTCTCCATGATCTTCCTTATTTTCTATCTATTTTCATTAAAGGAGGTCTTGGAGTCAGGGCTGGCCCCGCACATTGTCATGTCTATCCTTCTCATGAAATACTCGGATTGGGCATTAAACTCTGAATTCAAACTCAGGCAGCTGTTGGTATTTTAGGGCCCAGCTGCAGTTTTTCTGGGCTCTGCCCAGGTCACTCATGCTCTCTAGTCTAAAGAGCTGTCAGGGCGCGTGAGAAGCTCCAGCATCACCCTACAGAGAGGCTGATCTCTGTCCAGTCTCTGTGTGTTTTGATCCCAGAACCCAGCGAGGGCTAGGCTGCCCAGGCCACCCAGATGGTTAAGAAGCTCTCTGATCGGGGCGCCTGGGTGGCTCAGTCGGTTGAGCATCCGACTTCGGCTCAGGTCACGATCTCACGGTCCGTGGGTTCGAGCCCCGCGTCCGGCTCTGTGCTGACAGCTCGGAGCCTGGAGCCTGCTTCGGATTCTGTGTCCCCCTCTCTCTGTGCCCCGTCCCTGCTCATGCTCTGTCTCTCTCTCTCTCCCTCAAGAATAAATAAAACATTAAAAAAAATTAAAAAAAAAAAAAAAAAAAAAAAAAGAAGCTCTCTGATCACAGAAACTCTCTGATCATAGCGTTTCTGGGTTTCCCTTGGAGGAGCCGGTCTGGAGGAGTGGAAAGCCTTTTCCAGGCAGCATCACCTCTGTTCCTCTCTGGGCTTTTTATCTACAGACTGTCCTCAGCTGCTTTTACAGCCCCACTCAGCCCCCTCCTGCCAAAGCCAGGCAACCAAGCCTGGAGAAGGGGTCCTTGGTTCCCCCCACTGTTCCCAGAATGTTCAAAACCCTTCAGGCTGGCGTTCCTGGCTGCAGGAGCACCTCAACCACCGTGACAGTTTTCTGTGGTTTACACCTTCGGTCTGCCCTCCGGTCTCCAGCACGGCCTTCTCTGTCCCATTGTCCCCCTTCCAGTCAGAGTTGCCCAAGGGCAGCAGGTTCAATCCGGTCACTCCCCAGTTAAAATCCTTTTAATGATTCCCCATGTGTTCAAGACACAGTCCAACCTGCCTAACGTTGCCATCAGGCCCCTGTTTACTTCTCCAGGCTCTACTCCACCCTCCCACCACTCCCCATTCCAGCCAGCCTGGAGTTCTGAAGTTCTCTGTACTTTTCCATGCCTTCTGGGTCTCTACCTGCCTGTACCTTCTCCCACTTCCTCTCCTCCATCCAGCTGCAGCCTCTTCACCCTTTCAAACTCGCCCCTGGCGGCAGACCCTGTGCTGAACCTTCTCAGCTTGTCTCATGGTTGTGGGTCTGTCCCACCCCTCGGACCGTGAGCTTCTTGAGAAGCAGTAGCACAGGGGCATTAAGAGCACAGACCTTGGAGCCCCACCACCTGCTTCAAACCCCAATTCTGCTACAGTCTTCTTCTTCTTCTTCTATAAAAGGGAGGTGCCAATAGCACACAGCTTTGGGGGTTGTTGTGAAGTTACACGGAAAGTGCCAGACACCCGGCACGGAGTAGGAGTAGTTCCTGTGGGTGGTCTATCTCTCCTCTTTGTCCTAGCCCACCGCTACAACAGTAGACTCTCATTAAATGTTTGTTACATAAACGAATGGAATGCGATCTCTTTGACCTTCCCAATAGCCCCCAAGAGACTAGCAGGGCCCATGCGATAGCTCTTATAGGTAAGAACATAGGTTCCAGAACAGTCCCAGCCTCCAGGCCCCAGTCCCACAACCACTCCATCTCTGGTCTGTGGACCCCAGGGTCCCTTCTGTGGAAGTTCCAGGGCATCTCCCCTCACCTGCCACGTCTCCTTGGAGTCGGCGGGCCTGGGCTCGGTTGTTGTAGGCGGAGGCCCGCTCAGGCAGCAGGCTGATGGCTTGGCCAAACCTCTCCAGGGCCGTGCCGAGGTCGCCAGCCTCCGCTGCCATCACCCCTTGCAGCTCCAGGACCTTGGATTGCTCCAACTGTGCTGGAGGGAAAACTCCATCTGTGTCAGGAAGGGAACAGGGAAGGGACAGGTGTGCAGCTGGGAGCAAGAAGCAAAAGCCAGCTCGAGCTTTGGAAAGCCGGGACCTGAGCCGGACGGGTTGGCTGGGACGTAGGATTGGCTCAGGGCTTGGCTGGGAACGGTGCGGAACCCTGAATGCCTGCTGAGGCTGTGCATGTCGAGGTCAGAAACGTTGAGCAGAGCCCCTCCCCACCCCTTCCATCCTGTGGGGAGTGAAATGCCCCTGTTATGACAAAGATGTGAAAGTTTAGCACCTCCCCGCGGCCCCAGTACAGTTGGGCTTGGATTATGGGGCGGACTAAGTGGTGAGGGAAGGTCAGAGGTGTGAGGGCTGAAGGACAAATCCTGGCTTTCTCCTTTTGGCGGAGAAACTCTTGCCGAGCCCCCAGCCTGTGCACCAACGATCAGTAGACCTCGGATTCCAACCTCAACCGTCATTCAAGGGTCACGGAACAAGGGGCCTTGTGAGACTACCGTCCTCTGCCACCAGAGGAACACTGCCGTCCAAAGTCGAACTCACCTTCGTCTCCTTCTTCCTTCTCCACTTCCTCTCCCACGTCCAACCCAACAAGGTCTCCGAATGGGGTGTCAGGGTTGAAGATGGCCTGCAGCACTGCCTGATCATTGGGAGTCCCCATGGTGCTGGTGCCCCACTCCCAACTCCGAGGTGACTCAGGATGGAGGCAGGGGGGAAGGGGGCTGAGCCTCACAGCCAGCTCATCTGGAGGGCAGAGGTTCTGTTTGAGGTCCATCCCCCATGAGGAGTGTCTTGCAATCCTTGGCTGTAACGTAAACCCAACCTCATTTGGCCCGGGGTTAGCAACTCTGGCTTGGCAAAATATTTAAAAATGTTTCTTAACTCCCTACCCCGGTCCTAGGGGGAACGAACAGAGTAAATAAATCCAATTTCTGCCTTAAGGTGGAGTGAGAGGGGGTGCTTCCTGAAATGCCTTCATTTTATTACATTCATAGATTGGGAGGAAGTCATTAGAAGCCCTCTTGATCGCCCCGTGGCTTTACAAAAAAAAAAAGAAAAGGGGCTATGCAGGAGATAAAGCTCTTCCTTTGTCCTCTTTATGCCCTCGTCATACCCAGGATTAATTAGGTCCCGGACACACACCGTTGATGAGGGAGGGAAGAAAACACCGTTCAGGGTCAGTGTGGAGTGGGGCCCGGTGCCCGGAGGAAGGCGAGGCAGAGAGATTCAAGGATTCCACCTTAAAATAAAGGACTGTGGAAGGTACTTTGCAGTCAGGTCACAGGCCACTAGCTGCTCCGGTTCCTCCACCCCACCCAAAGCCAAAAGAAAGTTTGATCGTGTGCAGCAATAAACTTGACATGTTTATTAATTAAACTATCACTTAAATAAAAAAAAGTGCATAGAAAATAAACATGTTTAAAAACTCCTTTTTTTTTTTTTACAACTATGTACACTTTTTACTTTTACATTCAGTCTTTCGTAGAGAGCTTTCAGCATTATTATTTTTTGAACTATTAAAGTATTTTCCTTCATCCCTGTCACAGGGAGTTAACACTGATGGACTTTAGACACATTTTTTCCTTTTTTTTTTTTTTTTTTTCTCTTTTTCTCTAACCAGAAGCTTGGAAGAACACAAGGAAAAAAACCAAAAGATCTGTTATACATGATAAAGTTGTCAAGAAATGTCTTATTTCTAGAAAAGAAGCTTGTCATCTGTTGAGCTTTTGAAACAATTATTCAACTACCTGTATTTACTAAAGAGACTGTTAAAAGTTCAATAAAAGAAACACCACAAGTCTATTTTCTTGGTTGAAAGACAGAACTAGAGTACCTCGGAACAAGATACCAGGAAAGCACAGAACACAATTTTCCCCTAAATGCAGGTGGTAACCCCAACATTCATAACCAAAAATAGAGAAACGAGGAGTACAGGTACTGACTGGCAACATTCACGGGCAGAAAAACTCCAGGTGACATCATTTCTGCATTCCTCTCTGATCCTAGGAATGGGTCGTTCCCCGGTCCCTTTATGGTTTGGGTCTCCCCCCAGGTTCGGAGGATCAGAGGAGCGCCAGACCGACACTTTCCTGCCACTACTATAGCAACTGTAACACAATCCTTATCTATAGTGTTAAGAGAATTAAAAGCCATGGACTGAACTAGGCTTTGTTACATGGTGCAATACTATATTAGTTCCTATATATATCATATTTATATTTATTTGAAAACCAAAACAAAACAAGTTGCAAGTTTTCAGAGTGTGAGACTTGACTGGTATTCGTGATTCGGCACAAAACCATCTGCTCGATAACCTTGTATTGCTTTAAAATGAAGGAAATGCAACATAAAATTACACCCAGCCCTTTGCAATGACCCGCTTTTCCTTTGAAAAGAAAAAGAAAAAAAAACAAAACAAAAAAAAACCAAAACCAAGAAAAACCCAAACTCGATTTCTAGTTTAAAAAAAAAAAAAAAAAAAATCCCAAATCAAACTTAAAAGTTAACATCTGACAAGGTTTTGACCTTTAGTATTTTCAGATATTTGATTGAACGTCAGTCCTTTAGAAAGATACATTCATTAAAAGATTTTTTTTGTTTTTTGTTTTTTGTGGTTTTTTTTTGTGTGTTTTTTATTTTGTTTTTATGTTGTTGTTGTTGTTGTATTTTTTAAATCAAGGGAGCTGCATGGTGCTCACTGCATTGGCCGGGGAGGGGAGGGGAGGGGTGAGGTGGGGTGGGGGGCCGGGAGGGGGTTGACAGAGGCAAGCGGGGTGGCGGACCGTATCCCGGCAAAGGAGTCTGGTTGAAATCTTCCATCTAGCTGCCAGGGCTTCCCCCTGAATTCTGGTGATTGGTCTAAAACCAGGAGGGCTGTGCTGGAGGTGGTGGACGGTAACAGAGGGAGCCAGGGGACCAAGTTCCGGCCATAGGGTCAGCGCCATGCAGCTGTTCTGGTCACACAGTTGTCACTGGCCACCAGGAAATGCAGCCACAACAGGTTCTAGCAGCAAAGCTGTAAGGGAGCTGGCTCTCTCACTGAGAACTGACCAGGCTTGCAGCTGTGTTACTCCTTAGGGATTCGGGATGCCCCTTGGGGGGTTCCTGGGAATGACTCACCACAGTTCCTCGGTCTGCACTTTTGTGCGGAGATTCCCTTGGTCACTTTCAAAACAAACTTGGGTGTTTTTGGAGACAGATAGGCCGTGTTTTGTTTTTGTTTTTGTTTTTGCCTTCTTTCCCTCTTGTAGGGAAACCTTAGCTTATTCCCCAAGTTGCTGGCAGGTATGCTGAATTTTGGCAATGGACTCGAGGCTGAGCTAGAAGAGGAATTACTCGTTTCTATGGTTGACGGGGAGTGAAAAGGCAAGGCAAACCATCTGCAGCTGGCAAGAGAAGGAAAGATGTGGTCCCTCCTCTGGCCTCAGGGTTTGGGATCGGTAGAAAGAGAACGAGGAGGGGGCTCACAGTACAGCATGGCCTAGCAGGGCAGTGACTAGGTCTATTTAGCTGAGTCTCCCCCAACCCCTGACTGGCCTTTGGGTCTTTCTCAAGGTGAATTCACGACCCATCAGTGCATTAATCGTTTCAGTAACAAATGCAGCTTAAGGTTTTTTTTTTTTTTTCTTAAAAAAAAAAAAAAAAAAAAGAAAAAAGAAAAAAAAGGAGTAAAAGGATTTACAAAAAAACCTCACACAGTGCAATAATAAAGGAAACCAGACACTAGTGGGACCCCTAGGGCCACCGTATCTTGTTCACGGGCAAAGGAGGAAGGGAGGCGAGGTCTGGGTAGAGTGTTTTTCCCCAGTCCCCTGCTGGCACTTCTCCACGATGACAAGGAAGTCTCTGCCATCCTGGCCACAGTGCTGGGCTCCCTGCATGACAGCGAACACAGTGACAATGTTCCAGCAAAGCCACCAGACACAGTTCTTAAGGTCACGGAAGAACAGGAAGCCCAGGGTGGAAGGCACAGCAGAGCCATGAGTCCTGGGGCAGAGAGCGCAGGGCTGGGTCGTATTGCTTTGCTAGACTTCCATAGGAATGGGCTTCTCGTGGGAGAAAAGGGCGCCCTGCCCTCTACTGGACCGCACTGCTCTGAAACCCAGTGGCCGACAGAGGCAGAGAAAAATCTGCTTTATCGTGAGTGGTCAGACTGTGCTTCAGTTTCAACGGGCTGCCCCGAAAGAGGGCACAGGGGGATCCGTGGGTTCTTTGCAGGTATGAGGACCTGGCGGGCAGACGGAAAGGGAACGAGGTGACCGATGAGGCAGATGGTGATGGGAAATGTCAGGTTGCCATTCAACTTGGTTGCTATCTCTGAAGTAGGGAAAGATGAGGGAAATGTAGATCACACCTCTCGCCGCTCTGAGCTGGTCCCAGAAAGGAGAGAGCGAGTGCAGGAAAGAAGGGGGGCACTGCTGTGTCAGGATACTCCCACAGCCTTTTGAGGAGCTTCAACACGGGAAGGAGGGGAGTGGCCCAATGGAGTTGGGTGACCTTCCTTTTCCATTTATTGTCAAAGAGCAAACCCAGGACACGTTTATGTCAACAGGGCACAAACAAGCTACACATTAAACAACAAAAGTACACCTTCCAGGGGGAAGTTGGGCAGGAAAAACCAGACTTTGTGTGTACAGCTGAATATTTTCTCTAACTTCATCCTATGAAAATAAAAAATTATTAAAAACCGATCTTCTTTTAAATTAGGATAATACCGCGGTTTAAAAAATAGCCTTGTCGTAAGTGCTTCTCCCTATGAAGTGCTTCTCATAGAAAAATATACAAAATATATTTACATTTATAAAACCTTAAATAGTAAACTGTAAACAGAACAGAGTAAAATCCAATGACTTAATTTAACAGGTTCAGGACACCGTCTTGGGGAAAGGAAGAGAAGAAACATTTGATGCTGTTTTGACCACATCCTAAGGAGTAATCAGGGCAGTAGTGTCATTTAATTTACTTAATCTGTGGATTTTGCGCAGGTGGCAGAGGTCCCTCGATACAAGGTGGTCTAGTCCCCAAGTTTTGGGCCTTGAAATCTGATTAGTGTTCTGCCTTCAACTGGACACCGACCGTTTAAAAATGAAGTCTTCCTATGTCTCAACAAGGGGAAAATAAAGTCACCATGTCCTAGGAAGGGGGCCCAGGGGTTTGTCCTGGTTGTGATACTCTGGTTGTTGCATGATTCAGATCCTATGTAAATAATCTTTTTCCTCTTCTAAAAAATCATGCTACATATATTTCTTTAAAACTCTCAGCGGAGCCTTATGAAAACTCCGAATTCTGTCTGGTTCCGGCCAATGGCTCCTGTCCACTTCCCCACTGGGAGTGCTTACAGGCTCAGGGATCGGTTCGTAGGCACGTACTATGCCCAACAGGGGGTGTCCTTGAGCAGGGAGTCACTCCTCTCTACCACCCAGAAAGATCGGGAAAGCGGTGGGATGAGACAGGGGAAACGAAGAAAGTGGAGTGAGGAGAAGGAATGAGAGGGAAGCCACTCCCATCGTCAAGAAAGGTCATTGGCTGAGATAAGGCTCATGGGGGGAACGCTCCCACTTAAAGCCCACAGGCTCAATGTTTGGTGATTAATTGGCACAACCCCAAGACAGCCTTTTGACACCAAAGGTGCTAAGAATCCTGTCTCCCAACCAGAAGTGAACTCTCAAGCGGGAGGGTAGGAGGGAAAACCACCAGACCTCTGTTTGTTCAACAGATGGCTACAGGCTGGGCCCGGCTGGCACACTATCAGGCATCCGACCGACTCTATTATTTGGGGCCCTGCCTGACCCCTCGCGTATAGTGCTTGGGAAAGGGCCGAGGCGGGGGTGGCAACTTCTCTCTGAGGAGATACTCAGGCCCAATCTCCCAACGTAACTAACCCTCTACAGGCTCCTTCCAGGCAAGTCTGCTCGCGACCCCACTTCCACTCTTTAACGGCATACAATCAGAAGGGGCCCCAGAAGAAAGCCGGTCACGGAGCTTTGCTTTGAGACCTCGTCTCTCTCTCCAGGACCGCGATCACATGTGTAATGCGAACGTGGGACGTAAGTAGGGGAGCCCGGCCATCACGGAGGCCCCTCAAACCGTGCCCACTCAATCCTGGAACTCCTAGCTGCTGGCAAAGGCCTTCAGCATCGCTTTGGATGGCCCCGGGTCCTCGTACTCCACCACCGGGGGAGAGGAGCAGCCTTAGTTTAGGAACTTCCGGCATTTCTTGGCACCACAGTTACAGGGTAGCTTGTTGCTGGCATCCTCGATGGGGAACTTATAGTCGTAAGTGAGTTCCTCCCCGCGGTAGATCTTGCGCATGGCAAAGATGACAATGTGCTTCTGCCCATCGATGTTGATGACCCGAGAGTAGCAGTTGGGCTCACAGGAGTGGTTGATGAAGCGTGCAGCGTTTCCATGCATGGTGGCGTCCACCACCTCGGAGTCATCAATTCGGAACATGTAGCAACCGATGCCCTACGCGTGAAGGAGAAAGGACACCTTGTTACTTAGCACAGCTCGGGCCGGGGACCACCTCCCAACCTTCTTCTGCTGTGGCCGACAGCCGCTGCTGAGAAAAGTTCCTTCTAGGAAAGCGCCTCCCATCTCTCCAGATCCTTCCGTAACAACCTCCGATACTCCAGCCGCCGCGCTAGAGGTTTCTTAATGTCTCCACGGGAAGGAGAGGCCTAAAACGTCGCGTCGCCATGTGCTTTCGGTCCACTCAGACAAACCTACAAAGATTTTCTTTGGGTACCAATCCTTAAGGCAGATTCTGAGCTTTTCCTGGGGCCCACCATACATTTTAAAGGTGTGAAAAAAAAAAAAAAAAAAGATGTTCAAAGTAATAAAATATCCTATTTCTTTTGGGCTGTAGGGATCGTATTTGTAGTTGATGGCCCCTTTCCACATGCAACACCAGAAGTGGGCCGGTGAAAGCGGGCCACTCACCTTGCTGTCGTAATACTTCTCTCGCTTGTCAGTCTGGATGGAACGGATGACATTGCCAGCATACTCAATCACCATCTCACCCGCATCGATGTTTCTCTTACAGAAAAGACCCCGGCCGTGAATGGGAGACCTAGGGCATAAAGACGGAAAAGAGATCAGCCATGGGTTTTGCAAATCTGGTTAACTGTGTGAACACATGAATAAATGACTAAAGCCTCCTGGTCTGTTAGTTCCCCAGGAAGGACAGACACTTGAAGAGAAGAAAAGAATCTGGACCCACTTGATTTGAGGAGTACATTCATTGTTTTAACAAACGGCCAAGGAAAGATTTCTTCCACTCTGTAACATACTAGAAGTAGCAGTATTTTAATGCTCACTATGTCAAGTTCCTTGTTCAACGCAAGGAAGTACAGGATCCCAGAACATCAGGTTCCATCAACAAGAGCGAGAAAAACCTCACTTACTGAAGGAGGGGGGGGATCATTCCAGCATTTGGTTCCCTTTGACTTTGGAAAATAGTAAGTTTCATATAATTCTTTCTACAATTTTAGCCATACC
Organism: Panthera leo; assembly: GCF_018350215.1. Classification (NCBI taxonomy): domain Eukaryota; kingdom Metazoa; phylum Chordata; class Mammalia; order Carnivora; family Felidae; genus Panthera; species Panthera leo. The sequence continues at coordinate 16,172,536 of NC_056688.1, read as the reverse complement.
TGTAGACACCGACTGCCTCCTTAGAAGTCTTCTTTAAATGCCGGAAACGCATGGGCATCGGCAGGTCCATACTTGTTGCCCTCCTAAAGAGACAGGCATATTACTAATGAGTTCTCTTCAGGAGATAATCAGTTTTGAGTCTTGGATCAAAGGTTCCTAGAGAATATGACTGCACTGTTCTCTTTGTTCAGTGCCAAGCACAATAAGTGTCTTATAAAATTAGGCCTATAATTGGGGCGCCTGGGTGGCTCAGTCGGTTAAGCGGCCAACTTCGGCTCAGGTCACGATCTCACGGTCCGTGAGTTCGAGCCCCGCGTCGGGCTCTGTGCTGCCAGCTCAGAGCCTGGAGCCTGTTTCAGATTCTGTGTCTCCCTCTCTCTCTGACCCTCCCCCGTTCATGCTCTGTCTCTCTCTGTCTCAAAAATAAATAAACGTTAAAAAAAAATTAGGCCTATAATATACATAGTACTTGACCATGGGGACTATGGTGGTACGTCCAAAGCTGACAGGGTATATACACTTTGGTTAAAGAAAATGAAAAACAGCCTCTTAGCGTTGTCTGGATTTCTCCTCTCCGACACATTTCTCTCTGTGCCAGCCCGCTTACTGCTACCTTACGCTTGATCTCAGCCAAAGGGCCAGGAAGCAATGCTGCTACCTTGACACAAACTGTATTTCATAGTCTTCTTAGATGTTATCTGGGAAACTGTGACGCGAGCAAACCCGCACAGTGCCCTCAACAGCCGGAGTAGAGGGGAGCAAAGAGTGTTCCTAACGACCCTTCAACTCCAGACTTACCGAGCGGACTTCAGCTGTACCTCCTCCTCCTCCTCATCATTAGGGTTGTATTCGGGAGGCTGCCGATGTTTAGAAGCCAGGAAGTTAAACATGTCAAATGCTGACTTCCTGGAGCCAAAAGATGAAAACGTGTTGTAACAGAAAGGCTTTCACAGAAGCAGTGGACAGCTTTGACGCTGGAAATCTCAAAGGTCGCGTGGGAAAATAATGCCATCATACGTAAAAATATAGGGACCCGAACCTGCTTCCGCAAGAGAATGGAACTTGCCTCAGGTGAACTTCGGCCCTGGCCGAGCCATGAGGGTTCAGGGGAGGTTCGTTGGCCTCCTCCGGTTTGTGGAAACGGAATTTGTAATTCCTGCAGTGCTTCGCACCAGAGAGCTGCTCAATCAGGAACACGACCGCATCGTGAAGAATCCCCAGCATCCTCAAGCCGTTAACACCTGTCGGACAGAAGGCACCAGGGTAGTGAGGGCGCAGTCAACAGGAGACTGCCTGGTATTAAAGAAACGCTTGAGGGGCGCCTGGGTGGCTCAGTCGGTCGAGCGTCCGACTTTGGCTCAGGTCAGGATCTCACAGTTTGTGGGTTCCAGCCCCGCGTCGGGCTCTGGGTTGACAGCTTGGAGCCTGGAGCCTGCTTCGGATTCCGTGTCTCCCTCTCTCTCTCTGCCCCGCCCCTGCTTATGCTCTCTCTCTCTCTCAAAACTAAACAAACACTTAAAAAAATCAAAAGAGGGGCGCCTGGGTGGCTCGGTCGGTTGGGCGTCCGACTTCGGCTCAGGTCACGATCTCGCGGTCCGTGAGTTCGAGCCCCGCGTCGGGCTCTGTGCTGACAGCTCAGAGCCTGGAGCCTGTTTCGGATTCTGTGTCTCCCTCTCTCTCTGCCCCTCCCCTGTTCATGCTCTGTCTCTCTCTGTCTCAAAAAATAAATAAACGTTAGAAAAAAAAAAATCAAAAGAAAAATGCTTGAGCTAGAGAAGAGCTCTGCCAGAGGCTGCTCGGGGGTGAACTGCATTAAAGACTAGCCAAGAATTAGCATTAACTAGCCATTAGGATGACACAGGCTCAGATCTACCAATATGGAAAAAGTTCACGATTGATTAAGTGAAAAAAAAAAAAAAAACACACACACACACACATACACCACCACACTGTTTTCTATGCTCTTATGTACACAGATAGGTTGTATGTGTTATTTCACTTCGTGGTCTTAATGCCCACATGAGGCAGGGGTCACCAGCTGCATTTTCAGGTCAGTAAATCTAGGCTCAGAGAATTTAAACACCACACCCGAGGTCACTGCTAGTAGGACGAGCTCTGAACCTTGGACTGGAGAGCTTCAACCATGATCCCATTTTTGTTTATAGGTTAATGGGGTAACTGGGTTCTCTAACTTCACACTCACATAGATACTTCCCTAAAGTTTAAAAGAATGGCTAGCAATAAGCCCCTAGCACGGAACTCTCTTTTGCTGTTGTTATAGTGAGCGTATGGAGTAGTACAGTACTCTTGAGAGGTGCTTACTCACTTAGTCTCATGACATTAATGAGCATTTCTGATTTTAGTTTACAAAAATTACACTTACTAGTTTTTAAATTTTTTTTTTTAACGTTTATTTATTTTTGAGACAGAGAGAGACAGAGCATGAACGGGGGGAGGGTCAGAGAGAGAGGGAGACAGAATCAGCAGGCTCCAGGCTCTGAGCTGTCAGCACAGAGCCCGACGCGGGGCTCGAACTCACGGACCGCAAGATCACGACCTGAGCCGAAGTCAGATGCTCAACCGACTGAGCCACCCAGGCGCCCCTACACTTACTAGTTTTTTAATGTTTATTTTTGACAGAGAGAGAGAGAGAGAGAGAGAGAGAGAGAGAGAGAGAATGAGTAGGGGAGGGGCACAGAGAATCCAAAGCGTGCTCTGTACTGAGAGCAGAGACCCTGATGCAGGGCTTGAACTCAGACTGTGAGATCATGACCTGAGCTGGTCAGACGCTTAACCGACGGAGCCATCCAGGTGCCATTATAAAAATAACATTTATATAAGTTGTGGGCATAGATGGTGAAAGTCCTTCTGAACTGTCTCCTTGCATTAAAGGGATGGGGCAATTCCACTACTTTGACACTAGAAATAGCTAATGTTGGGGGCGCCTGACTGGCCCAGTCAGTAGAGCATGTGACTCTTGATCTCGGGGTTGTTAAGTTCGAGCCCCACGTTGGGTGTGGAGATTACTTAAAAGTAAAATCTTTAAAAAAAAAATCTTATATATATATATATATATATATTTACTTTGAGAGACTGAGCACCTGACATCAGGCTCCATCTTAGGACATCAAGATCACTACTTGAGCCAGTATCATAACCGGCTGAGCCACCCAGGAGCCCCAAAATAGCCAATATTCTTTACATTTTTATAAAGTCAACAATATTCTTTCGTTGCAATATTGTTTTTGGTATTATTTTTTTTATTTTTTTATTTTTTTTTAATTTTTTTTTTCAACGTTTTTTATTTATTTTTGGGACAGAGAGAGACAGAGCATGAACAGGGGAGGGGCAGAGAGAGAGGGAGACACAGAATCAGAATCAGGCTCCAGGCTCTGAGCCATCAGCCCAGAGCCTGACGCGGGGCTCGAACTCACGGACCGCGAGATCGTGACCTGGCTGAAGTCGGATGCTTAACCGACTGCGCCACCCAGGCGCCCCTGTTTTTGGTATTATTAACAGATATCAAGACAAGGGTGTCTGTTGTGCTAGGATCACACGCACAATTCCAACAGTCACACCCTGTGTGCTATGAAGCATATTTAGAGATGCAACCTCAGTGTAATTTGGGGACTGAGTGTCATGCCTGGGAGGCTATCTGGGTTTATATGTTGACAAGGATTACTTCTGGGGGATGGGACCCTGTCTACCTTTTACTTTGTTCTTGCGGTTGCTTTTTCATATTTTAAAATTCTTCTATGTCCCTGATAATTTTTTGAGAAGAGTGGAAAGTTACTATTAGTTGCCTGATTCTTATTTCACTTAAGAGAATTTCTAAGGGAGATCATTTGGTTTCGATGCAAGTAGAAGGTTCAGTCTTCAGCCACATTCTTTGGACACAACTGTGTTCCAGTTAGAATTCAACCTAAGTATACAACTCAAGCCTCCAATAGAAGAGCTTATAAGCCAATTAAGACAATGGCAAACATCTTTTTTTTCCCCACACAACACTGATTTTCCCCAAGAATTTTTTCCTAGGAGTTTTAGATTGTTGTGGATTCCTAGGCAGAAAAAGACACTGTAAAAACATACTTATTTCCGTAGAAAGTTCATTTTTATACTTAGACTGAGTGTTCAACTCTACTTTCACTGGAGGGCTTAAAGCGAGATTAAATACTGTGTCAGTAATGGGGAGAACAAAGATGAATTTGAACAAAGAATGGCCCCCATTCTCAGGCTCTTGGCAGAGAGAGGCCAACAGGTACCCAAGTCACACGCTGTGAAAGTATACAAATAAAGGTACAGTATAAAACCCCGCGGGAGCAATCTCTTCTGTTGTGGACGATTCATTCACTCGTGCAACAAATATTTCCTGAGCACCTACTATATCCCACATTTTCTTTCCATCGTTCTGCTGTGCCAGACACAGCCTGGGAATACAGAGGTGAACGAGATAGGCAAACACCTGTATTTATGGAGCTCTTATTTCATGGAAGAGACAGACAATAAACACACCAAAGGAATTCCCACTTTAGGGCTTTTCTCTGTGCTGTTTCTTCTGCATCGAGGGCTTTTACTCTACTTGTCTCATGATTCGCTCCTTCTTGTCATCACTCAGCCCTCAGCTTTATTTAATGTCATCTCTTCAAGAAACTCCTCTCCTGACCACTCTATCTAGAGGAGGCTCCCTGCCACCAGCTACCCACCCTGTGCCCTTGATTTCATTCTTCAGAGTACTTATCTCTGCCACTAGATATAAAGTCGTGAGGCAAGGACCCCGTTGTGAAGAGGTCAATGGATTGGAAACCCTGGAGGGCAGGCCTGAGTCTGCTTCTACTCAGCACTTATATCCTAAGTGTCCCACATGAAGCCAGGCACATTCAAGCGTTCAGTAATATTTTTAAATAACCAGCATTTAAGGGCTGAACACTTTATTCTACAGTTAGTAGGCAACCAAAGAAGCTTCTGAGGTACTTCTGGGGACACTGAAGATTCACCACCAGGAGGAGACGGGAGACTCAGGGACCATTTCGAAGGCTTTTTGAGATTACTGGTGAGAGGATGACAAAGGCTATTCCCGAGGAAAGAAGGAGACAGAAGAAGGGAACATGACTCATACTTCTGGGGTAGAGTCAACGGCAGCGACCAACTGGATGTGAATGGTGAGGGAAAGGAAAAAAGTCAAGATTTACTGGACTCTTTTGGCTTGAGATACGAGGGATGGTAGGAAGACTGGATGAATCACAGGAGTGTAATGTGAGAGGGTGAGAATGGCCGCACAAGCCTAGCACGAGGGTAGAGGGAGGGGCAGAGGCTGAGAACCTAGGAGAATCCGAACTCTTTTTGTCTTTGCTTTTTCTTTTTTTCTCATATACAGTATTACATTAGTTTCAAGCATGTCACGTAATGATTCGACAATTCTATACGCTACTCAATGCTCAGAAGATCTTTGTAAAAGTTTATTTGCCATCTGCTTTTTTAACAACTGCACTTGAATTAACTCTTTGTTAAAGATTTAGAAAAGTGATATCCACTCATGGAAATAAAGTGAAACAGTACAGGAAGTCCAAGTTGCCCATTTGAATTCCCCGGGTGACACTCTGAGGCAACCATTCTATACACTGAGACAGAGTACGCGTGTGTGGATATGTGGGTGCATAGCATGAACGTATCTAAAGGGAGTCATGATCATACCGGATACATACGGTTACAACGAGCCCCTTCCAATTAATTTACTTTGGACCTCTTTCTAAATTCTCCCGTTGAGGAGTATTTGGCTTGCTGCCTCTAGTTTTTTGCTAACACATGTTGGAATGAACACCCTCGTACATTTTTTCTTTTAAAGTCTCTTCCCAATCTCCCCTCTCCCAGTCCACCCTCGTACATATTTTTTAAGTTTATTTCTTTTGAGAGAAACAGAGACAGAGACAGAGACAGAGACAGCGTGAACGGGGGAGGGGCAGAGAGGGAGAGAGAACCCCAAGCACTGTCGGTGCAGAGCCTCAGGCGGGGCTCAAACTCACCAGCCACGAGACCACGACCTGAGCAGAAACCAAGAGTCAGGCGCTTACCCCGCTGAGCCTAACTTAAGGATGCTTAACCTACCCTCATACATTTTTCATGACTTGGCTGAGACTACCTAGAGGATACTTTCCTAGAAGTGGAATTGTTGGATGGAGGGGCAAATGAGTCGAAAATTTTCATAGCCGTTGCTCAACCGCGCCTCCAATCAGCTGTATTCCTAATTTATGTATCTGCCATTAATGTAAGAGAGAGCCTGTCTCCTCCGTCTTTATCTAGATCATCTCCAAGTTCTGAATCTTTGTTACTAAATCTGTGAATAAAATAGTTGGGGCTCCTGGTTAGCTCAGTTGGTTAAGCATCTGACTCTGGATTTCGGCTCGGGTCACGATCTCGTGGTTTGTGGGTTTGAGCCCCGCGCCGGGCTTTCGGCTAGCAGTGTGGAGCCTGCCTGTGATTCTCTCTCTCCCTCTCTCCCTGCCCCTCCCCTGCTCGTGCTCTCTCTCTCTCTCTCTCTCAAAATAAAAACGTAAAAGCCTGTTAAGAAAATAGTTAATCATTTTTTATTTATTTTTAATTTTTTTAAGTTTATGTATTTATTTTTGAATAAATAATTCAGGAGGATATCTGTAACGAAAAGACAGCCAATAACAAGTGTTGACAAGGATATAGGTATTGGATCCATCAAACATTGCTGGTGTAAAATGGTGTAGCTACTCAAAAAACAATCTAGCAGTTCCTCAAAGTTTAATTTTTCTTTCTTTCTTTCTTTTCTTTTTAAAAAAATATTTATTTTTTTTTATTTTTTTATTTTTTTTAAATTTTTTTTAACGTTTATTTATTTTTGAGACAGAGAGAGACAGAGCATGAACGGGGGAGGGTCAGAGAGAGGGACACACAGAATCTGAAACAGGCTCCAGGCTCTGAGCTGTCAGCACAGAGCCCGACGCGGGGCTTGAACTCACGGACCGCGAGATCATGACCTGAGCCGAAGTCGGCCGCTTAACCGACTGAGCCACCCAGGCGCCCCAAAAATATTTATTTTTGAAAGAGCGAGAGAGACAGAGTGTGAGTGGGGGAGGGGCAGAGAGAGGGGGAGACACAGAATCAGAAGCCGGCTCTGAGCTGTCAGCACAGAGCCTGACATGGGGCTCAAACTCACAAACCACGAGATTGTGACCTGAGCTGAAGTCAAGTCGCTCAACTGACTGAGCCGCCCAGGTGCCCCAGTTCCTCAAAATATAAACATAGAGTCACCACATGACCCACCAATTCCACGCCTCGGTATATATCCAAGAGAAATAAAAACATGTCTATACATGGTGCACCTTGGTGGCTCAGTCAGTTAAGCGTCTGAAACTGATTTCAGCTTGGCTCATGATCTTACAGTTCAGGGGTTCAGAAGGTGGAAAAACACCCAATGTCCCTCAGCTGATGAATGGAGAAACGACATATGGTATATCCACAAAATGGAGTATTCGTTGGCAATATAAAGGAATGAAGAACTAATAAAAGGCACGTACTGACCAACCCACAGAGAATACTATATCCAATAGTGAAAGATTGAAAGCTTTCCCTCCAAGGTCATGAATGAAGCAAGGATGCCCACTTTCACCACTTCTATTAAGTAAAAAAAAAGAAAAGTCACCTAAATTGGAAAGGAAGAAGTAAGGTTATCTCTGTTTGCAGAGGATATGATCTTATATGTAGAAAACTCTAATGATACCGCAAAACACTTGTTAAAATAAGTGAATTCATCAAAGTAATAGGATAAAGTCAACACACAAAAATCAGTTGAGTTTCTATACACAAACCACGAACAGTCTGAAAAGGAAATTACAAAACGATTCTATTTACAATAGCATCACAAAGAAAAAAGGACGTACAAACTAACTTAATCAAGGAAGTGAAAGACTTGTACAATGAAAACTACAAAACACTGCTAAAAGAAATTAAAGACCTAAATAAAAGGAAACATATCTCGTGTTCATGGGTTAGAAGACTTAATACTGTTAAAATGTCAATACTACCAAAGTGATCTACAGATTCCGTGCAATTTCTATCAACATCCCAATAACATTTTTTTGCAAAAATAGAAAAGCTCATCTTAAAATTCATACGGAATCTGAGGGGATCCTGAGTAGCCAAAATAATCCTGAGAAAGAACAAAACCGGAGAACTCCAAATTTCCTGCTTTCAAAGTTTATCACAGATGTATAGTAATTAATCAAAACAGTGTGGTACTGGCATAAAGACAGACATACAGACTAATGGAATAGAACTGAGTCTAGTAATAAACCGCTGCATATCTGGTCACATGCCTTTTTTTTTAAAGATTTTATTTTTAAGTAATGTGCACACCCAACACGGGACTCAAACTCACAACTCCGAGATCAAGAGTCACATGTTCCCCTGACTGAGCCAGCCGGGAGCCCCTGGTCACATGAGTTTTGACCACGGTGCCAAGACCATTTAATGGGGGAAAAGACAGTCTTTTCAACAAGTGATGCTAGGAAAACCAGGTATCCACATGCAATAGAATGCAGTTGACCCTCACTTCATACCATATATGAAAATATACTATTACCTCCCCCCCAAAGCTAGTCTTCGATGATTTCTCTGAATTGTCTCAAATCTTTTCCGTAAGGATAATGGTCTTTATTTGGCATATTTGGTAGATTAAGATGTATAAACAAATAACATTACTTGTATACATATAAATAACCGTATTTATCTACATACATATAAGTAGTCAATAATGTCAGGTCCCTTTTTTAAAAAATGTTTTGTTTGAGTATAGTTGACACAACACGTTAATCCTCGCTATAAATTTTGAAGGTCACATTAAAATTCCTTTTTCTTTTTAAAAAAATTTTTTAATGTTTATTTTTGAGAGAAAGAAAGAAAAAGAGTGCGAGAGGGGGAGGGGCAGAGAAAGAGAGGGAGACACAGAATCCAAAGCAGGTTCCAGGCTCCAAGCTGTCAGCACAGAGCCTAACATGGGGCTTGAACTCAAGAACTACAAGATCATGAACCGAGCTGAAGTTGGGACGCTTAACTGACTGAGCCACCCAAGCACCCCTCCTTTTTATTTTTCTTTCATGTTTTTATTTATTTTTAAGAGAGAGCGAGCGAGCATGAGTGGGGGAGAGGCAGGAGAGGGAAGGCAGAGGATCTGAAGCACTCACAGCAGACAGCCCTATGTGGGGCTTGAACTCAGGAACTCGCGATCATGACCTGAGCGAAAGTCGAACTCTCAACTAAGTGAGCCACCCAGGTGTCCCAATATTCCCTTTTAGATAAGGATATTGAGACTCAGAGAAGTCAATTAGCTTGCACTCAGTGGAATGTTGATAGCAAAAGGGCAGAAATGTGGCTTGTACTCAGTTTTTTCTCCCTCCAAAGTACATGGTTTCTTACCACCATTCCATGTGGCAGTAAAAGACTTGGATAAATCAAAGGAAATTCTGTCCTTTTGGCCAGAACAAAGGGCTGGCTACTCAGTTTGACGCTGCGAACAAAGTTCAGAATGCTGGCTTACTCCAGGAGTAGGATTTTATACATATTATAAGTAATCAGTTCAAAATGACTACTGGGAGAGGCAAAGTACAAATTTAACTACAGTTCCACCCAAAGACCACCGCAGTTGGGCACAGGACCAACAAATCATATTTTCTTGCCCCCCAAATATCTCCCTCACAAATCTAAATATATATATGGTAAATTATCCCTCTCATTAATATCTACACTGTGGAGACATATTTGCCCCCAAATATCTCCCTCACAAATATATCTATATCTAATCTATCTCTATACATAGATATGTATATTATAAATCATCTGTCTGATTAATATCTAGAATGTAGAGACAACTTTTAAAACTCAACCATAACAACAATAATAACAACAGGGGCACCTGGGTGGCTCAGTCGGTTGGGAGTCTGACCTCAGCTCAGGTCATGATCATGCAGTTCGTTGAGTTCGAGCTCTGTGCTGACAGCTCAGAGCCTGGAGCCTGCTTCAAATTCCGTGTCTCCCTCTCTCTCTGCCTCTCTCCCTCTCGCACTCTGTCCGTCTCCCTCTCTCTCTCAAAAATAAATAAACATTAAACAACAACAACAACAACAAAGCCTGATTAAGAAACAAGCAAAGGCCTTAAACAGAAGCCTTCATTTTTTCCAAAGAAGACCTACAAATAGCCAATAAGCCCATGTAAAGATGCTCAACATCACGAATCATTAGGGAAATGTAAATCGAAACTATAATGAGATACCATTTCACATCGCTTTAGCTGGCTTCTATCAAAAAAAAGAGGAGGTGAAGAGATTGGAACCCTCGGGCACTGCTGGTGGGCATGTAAAATGGTGCAGCCACTGGGGCAACTAGTATGATGGTTCCTTAAAAAATTAAAAATGGGGGGCGCCTGGGTGGCTCAGTCGGTTGGGCATCCGACTTCAGCTCAGGTCACGATCTCGCGGTCCACGAGTTCGAGCCCCGCGGCGGGCTCTGCGCTGATGGCTCAGAGCCTGGAGCCTGCTTCCGATTCTGTGTCTCCCTCTCTCTCTGCCCCTCCCCCATTCATGCTCTGTCTCTCTCTGTCTCAAAAATAAATAAATGTTAAAAAAAATTAAAAAAAAAAATTAAAAATGGAATTACCATTAAAAAAAAACCAAAAAACAATGATCCAGCAATTCAACTTCTGGGTATATGCCTTCCGGAAATGGAAAGCAAGGTCTTTTTTTTTTTTTTAAATAGGAACTATTTTATTTATTTGTTTATTGATTTTTTGAGAGAGGGCATGAGCAGGGGAGAGGGGCAGAGAGAGGAGAGAGAGAATCTTGAGCAGACTCCACAACCAGGGTGGAGCCTGCTGCGGGGCTCAATCCCACGACCCTGGGATCATGACCTGAGCCAAAACCAAGAGTTGGACGCTTAACTGACTGAGCCCCGCAGGGGCCCTGGACAGTAGGGTCTTGAATAGATATCTATACACCCACATTCACAGCAGAACGATTCACAATGGCTAAAATGTGGAAGCAACAGGTATCCGTGGATGGGTGAATCAATCAGCAAATGGTAACATATAAATACAGTGAAATATTATTCGGCCTTAAAAAGGAAGGAAATTTTGCACTCTGCTACAGCATGGATGAATCTTGAGGGCATAATGCTAAGTGAGATGAGCCAGTCCACTTATCGTATAATTCCATTTACATGAGGTACTGAAAGTAATCAAAATCCATACAGACAGAAAGGAGAATGGTGGTTGCCGGGGGCGGGAGACAATGGGGAAAGGGGAGTTTCAGTTTCACAAGAAGAAAAGTTCTGGGATGGATGGATGGTTGCACAACGTGAATACATTTAACACCAGTGAATTGTACACTTAAAAATGGGTTACCCTGGAAAAAAATAAGGTTAAATTGGTAAATTTATGTTATGTGAATTTTACCTCAATAAAAAAATTCATCTGTTTAAAAAAAAAAAAAAAAAAGAAAGAAAACAATGGAGCTCCTGGGTGGCTCGGTCGGTTAAGCATCCAACTTTGGCTCAGGTCACCATCTTGTGGTTCCTGAGTTCAAGCCCTGTATTGGGCTTGTTGCCAGCGTGGAGCCTGCTTCAGATCCTCTGTCCCTCTCTCTCTCTGCCTCTCCCCCGCTCACTTGTGCACGCGCGCGTGCTCTCTCAAAAATAAGCATAAGAAAAAAGAAAAAGAATACAATAAAGTACTGATGCAACATTACAGCAGAGAGAAAGCTTGAAAGCATTATGTTAAATCAAAGAATCCAGAGGCGTCTGGGTGGCTCAGTTGGTTGAGCGTCCGATTTCGACTCAGATCACGATCTCATGGTTTGTGAGTTCAAGCCCTGCAGCGGTCTCAGTGCTGACAGCTCGGAGCCTGGAGCCTGCTTTGGATTCGGTGTCTCCTTCTCTCTCTGCCCCTCCCCTGCTTGCACTCTGTCTCTCTCTCAAAAGTAAATAAACATTAAATAAATAAATCAAAGAATCCAGTCATAAAAGGCCATATAATTGTATGATTCCATACAAATACCTAGAGACAAAGTAGATCAATGGCGGTGGGTGTTGGAGCTGAGGAGTGACTGCTAATGAGTATGGAGTTTCCTGAAGGGATGATGAAAACGTTCTGGAATTATACCGTAGTGACGGTTGCACAACTCCGTGAATACACTGAGAGCCATTGAACCGTATGCTTTATTATTATTATTTTTTAATGTTTATTTTTGGGAGAGAGAGAGACAAGGTGTGAGCGGGGGAGGGGCAGAGAGAGACGGGGACACAGAATCCGAAGCAGGATCCAGGCTCTGAGATGTCAGCACAGAGCCTGATGAGGGGCCCAAACTCACAAATCACAAGATCATGACCTGAGCTGACGTCGGATGCTTAACCGACTGAGCCACCCAGGTGCCGTGAACAGTATGCTTTAAATGGGTGTGCTGTATACTATAAGAATTCCATTTTCTTTTTTAAAAAGTTTGACATTTTTGTAGAATCAACTCTATAGTTTTAGACCAACAAGCTACCAGAATACCCTGAGACAGAGTATTCAGAATAAAATGACCACTGTGGCCGTTACCTGCAAATGAGAGCTGCTTTAGGCGGGCATTTGATCGAGCTTCCTGGACTTTATCTGTCAGTGACTTCCAGGCATCTGTGCAGAAATGAAATATTTGGTCAACTACTTCCAACACCAATGGCATGCACAAACGTTGAGCTTAGAATCCCTACAGGGTGAAAACACCCTTCTAAAATGGTTTTTTTGTTTTCTTAGTTTTAATGTTTTCCGTGCATAAGAGGCTGGGCAGGAGCACTACCCAGCAGTGCTTCCTCCTGTTAGAAAGGAGGTTCACACCTTCTGAAAATGACCCCCGAAACCCCAAAGCATTCACATCCCTTGATGGTAGTCCGGGTCCCAAACCTGAATGTATGGTATTACTTCTGTTCCCAATGCCCCTGAACAAAACAGTATTAGCATTAATGATTTAACCCAGACTCTGGGGAGATCTTTACCTCTGTTCCTTAAAACTATGAGGTATGATGAGAAAACCTCTTCAGTCCCTTCCAGCTCCAACTTAAGATTCTATGATCTCCTACTGTCTGTTGGACTTGTCACCAGCACATCACGCTCAATGTGTTGTATGTGGCACTCATACACTCAACGTCGTTTTTTTGTTCTCCTTACATATCTTTTTATTTATTTATTTACTTATTTATTATTTTTAGTGACCCAGGCCTGAATCTTCAGTCACCTTCTCTCTCTGCTCTCCATATCCAAGCAGTCATGAAGTATGTCCATTCTTCTTTCCTCTCTCTGCCTGCTGGGAACGGGCTTTATTCCCGGACATCTCTACTGTAGCTATGCTCTCATCAGTGACCTCCTGCCACCTCCATGTCTCAATAATTGAGTCCACCTTACGCTTCTTGAAATTCTGCTTTTGTTTCACTTTTCCAGATTTCCAAAGGCCTCATGGTTTGGCACTGAACGCCCTCCAAAACTTGTGCCCAATTAACCTTCGCAGTTTTCTATCTCACTACTACCCGATAAGGATTTCGAGGTCCTCTCCCACCTGAGGATGCTCTAAACCCACCACATGCAATCCTGTCTAACTGCGTGTGTCTCTTTTTAGAAAGCCTTTCCCATTTCTCTTTTCCTAACTCAAATCCTATTACCTCTTTTAATGGGATCTTCTATTCCACCATTTTTCCTGGGTTCAATAACCCTAACTGACCCACAGGGATCGCTCTTTCCTTCCAACTCCTCTAGTACTTCTTGCCTAGAGAAAGTTCACTAGTTCTTCAACAGCTAACGAACAAGAAAATAAAATGCCAGCCCTTCTAGGAAGTTCCCCGTTGAGTAAACTGTAAAAGCAAACAGACATTTACAAAACAAAGTTTAAGCTATACCGAGAAGCATTTAAGATTCCAAAAGGAGCAGAAAGGAAGGAGTGGGAGTGCTTATCTGCCTCAGAAGGTCAGGGAAGACTTTCCAAGCAGAACCCTGAAGGACAAGCTAGAGTTCACCAGGTATACTAGGGTAGAAAGATCATTCCAGGCAGAGGGAAGAAACGGAGAAGGCACAGGGGTGAGACAGAATGGCAGTTAAGGTACACAAAGAAATCACAGAAGACAAGGCTGGAGAGAGAAGAGGTCTCATGTGCTCAGCTAAGTTATGGATTATATCTCTCCAGGAACTTAAGGACAAGTTAGATGTATAATGCCTTCGAGTATCTTCCATAACACCTCGCACAAAACTACCCACATCAATGGTACTAATTAATGTACGTAAGGGCAGATCTGGCTGAGTCAGGGCCTGCGCTAGCGAGACAACCTGGTTTTTGTTTTGTTTTTTTTTTTAAAGTAATCTCTACACCCAACGTGGGATTCGAGCTCACAACCCCGAGATCAAGAGTCACATGCTCCACAAAGCAGCCAGCCAGGTGCCCCCCAACCTTATTTAATCCACTCACCTTCGATACTTTCCGCACAGATCTGAAAGCCATCATCACTTGAAATTTCAAAAACAAGTCCTTTCTTGGGCTTTTTCTCAGCAATGCTTTCCTTTCTTTTCTGTTCTTGCTGGAGCCAAAGCATCAGTGGAGAGCTGAAATTGCTTTCTTCTTCTTCCACTGTTTTAGGTTCTACAGGGAGAAAACAGATAGGGGCCAAAGTGGTTGCATTAGCAAACAAACACTTACTGAGCACTGATACGTTATCTCCAAGCCTAACAACATTCCACGGTTGGTAGGATCACTCCCATTTACAGATAACAAAATCTGAGGCTCAAAGCCGTGGAGCAGCCTACCCTAGGTCATAGCTGGAGAGCTACAGAAATGGATTTTTTTTTTTTTTTTTTTTTTTTTCACCTGAAGTCATGCTGTCTCTGTGGTATGACTTCCTGGTATGACAATTTGATAGTTTTTTTTTTTTCTTTTTAAAAAAAAATCTTTTTTTTTTAACGTTTATTTATTTTTCAGACAGAGAGAGACAGAGCATGAACGGGGGAGGGTCAGAGAGAGGGAGACACAGAATCTGAAACAGGCTCCAGGCTCTGAGCGTTCAGCACAGAGCCCGATGCAGGGCTCGAACTCATGGACCACGAGATCATGACCTGAGCCGAAGTCGGCCGCTTAACCGACTGAGCCACCCAGGTGCCCCAATTTGATAGTTTTTCAATAAGCAACTGCCCCCAGTAGGGTCAAAGCTAAAAACTAATAATGATGGATATGAATGAAGCACTA
The DNA here is from genome assembly GCF_018350215.1 of Panthera leo. NCBI lineage: Eukaryota > Metazoa > Chordata > Mammalia > Carnivora > Felidae > Panthera > Panthera leo. The sequence continues at coordinate 16,157,264 of NC_056688.1, read as the reverse complement.
GGCATCGAGGCACTCTTCTAGGAACTTCCTGTGTATTAACTCAGAGAAACCTCACAGCAATCCAGTGAGGGAAGTGTTATTATAATGTACGCTTCAAAGGCAAGAAACCCGAGGCAGAGAGTAAGTAGCCCAAGTTCATATAAGATGAGATTTCAACCCATATGGCTCCAAAGCCTGCCACCAACCCCCCCACACCCCCGCCTTCTTGCAGAAGGAGGTGTATCAGTTCTCCTGAGAAATCAGCCAATCAGCAGAATGGGATCACATCCCACATGTTACACTTGAGCATTTTCTCTAGTTGCCTCTCTTTTGAGAAGTTCCCTCGATGAAAACGGGCAAAGCTTTATACCCAGATCTAACTAATCTTGAAGTGACCGGTTCTTTACTGACCCAATTCATCAGCACAGATGACGAAAAGTGCTATGGAGATGCATCTGGGGTTGTGACCAGACATACGGCTTTCTTCGGTGACCACTGAGGGATGAAGTCAGGTAATCACGGGCTAGTAAAATCACACTGCTATAGAACAAGTAGAACAGAAGACCACTTGACAGCTGGTCATAGAAATGTAGTAGAAGGGCACTGGACCAGGAGACAGACGCTCTGAGGTTTAGTCTACACCTCTGGCCAATCACTGAACTTCTTTGGAGCTTAAGATTTTTTAATTTAGAAAACTAGTAGATAACGTAGGCAATTTTTATAGCACGTTTGGCTTTGGAATTCGAATTCTAACCTGTTACCTACCCACGTACCTGTACTTTCTTGTTCATTTGCTGAATTTTGTGTTGTCTGAATCTCAGGAAGAACTTGCCTAAATGAAAGGAAAACCAAATGTGAGATGTAACATCAGCTAGCTCTTTAATTCAAAGATAAAAACTGTCCATAGTCTGCCATACTGTTGTATGGGCTATATGAAACAACTGCTAGAAATGAACCACAGGATGATTTGTGTATTACCTGTTGAGTAAACACCATCACACTACTATAAGGTACATAACATAAAACTATCTCTTATGAGACTCTTTCCCAAATATTGACATTAAATTTCTGCTTTTGCAGTTTGTACATTATATCCTTGAAATTTTTCTCATACCCTCAGTATTCGAAAAAAAGCAGTTCTGGAATCACTTAAGTTAACTGCTTTAACCAGAAATAAAAGCCAGCTGCCCGAGCCAGAAAACCACCACCAGTTTCCCTTTTCTTAAATTAAATAACATTTGGAAACAACCCAAATGCATATCAATAAGGGGCGGTTTATCTTTTTTATTTTTTTATATTAATTCATTTATTTTGAGAGAGAGAAAGTGCAAGCAGGGGTGGGGCAGAGAGAGAGGGAGACAGCGAATGCCCAGGCTCTTCACTGTCAGAGCAGAGCCCAATTCGGGGTTCAATCTCATGACCATGAGATCATGACTTGAGCCAAAATCCAGAGTCGGACGCTTAACCCACTGAGTCACCCAGGTACTCCGATAAGGGACTGTTTAAATAAATAACAAAACAAAACAAAACCAAGTACAGAACAGTATGTATAGCATTATTCATTTTATGTAAGAAAGGCATATACAGGGGCGCCTGGGTGGCTCAGTTGGGTTAAGCGTCCCACTCTTGATCTCGGCTCAGGTCACGATCACGTTGTTTGCGGGATCGAGCCCCACGTTGGGCTCCGTGTTGACAGCATGGAGCCTGCTTGGGATTCTCTCTCCGTCTCTCTCTGCCCCTCCCCCACCCCAATAGATAAATAGATAAATAAACAAACAAACTTAAAAAAAAAAAAGCTTTGGCAACAAAAATAATACAAATCAGGAAGAACTATTTTTTTTAAATGAGGTGGACAGAACTGAGGGCTTAACCTTAGAGAAATGATCTGCATATTTACCCTGTGGTCTGCCCACACTCCTTTTGGGACGACTGTTCCACATCAGCAGTCCCCTGCTGCTCAGCCTCTGCTCCTGGAGTCCTGGAACGGAACCATTTGTATCTTTTCAAGAAAAACCACCAGGAAACATGTGCCAAATGCGTAGCTCAGTCTAAAGAAATGCCTCTACCACGATGGATCTGATAACATTCACGAGCTGAGAAAACTAATCTGTGGTGATACAGGTTAGACAGTGGTTATCTTGAGGGCGTACTGACCAAGAGAAGGCACAAGGAGGCTTCTGGAACTCTAGGAATGTTCTAGATCTTGATCTGCATGGTGGCTATGCGGGTGCACACATATGTCAAACTTCACTTGTGTACTTTACATGCGTTACACCCCATGCTAGTGTTCTCAAAAGGGACTTCATGAGGATCTACAACAGGTGGCTTTGCCCTCTGGACGGGAATAATCGTCCTTCAGTATCCTAAGCCTCAGCAAAACAAAAACAAAAACACAAACACCAGGCCCCCCCCCCCCCCCGTCCCCCAGAAAACCAAACGCCAAGAGCAAACAGCAGCACTGTTTTAAATCAAAGAGTAATTAGAGATGTGGTTCTATCCCAGAGACAAACTGCCCACGGATGGAACTAAATTTTGCTCTAGAAATCACTGCTGTGAGGGGAAAAAAAATAAAAAATAAAAAAAAATCAAAGTCACAACCCAGAACACCCCCGAGCAATGCAACACGTCCCTCCCAGAAGACTGCCACTGCCCCAGCCTCTAGTCCCGAGCACAAGATCCCGCCCACCCAGCAGAGCGGATATTGGCATCTCTCACCCTGCGACTGAGGTCAGGGATGTCGCGCTGGCTTCCTGGTCTGGAATGTGTGCTTCAGAAGAACTGGTCCGCGAATGGGAAACTTTGTGCTTCTTGCCATTCCCTTTGTCCAAAGGCAGCTGAATCCGTTTGATTTTTGGTTTGGGTTTGGTGGGACCCGGCACGGAGGGGCTTGCTGACTGCTGCCCAGAGGACGGAGAGCCCCCAGGAGAGGCTGAGCTGGCTTGCATAGCTGAGGATAAAGCCTTGTTCTGCTCCAGCCCCACGCTGTTGGGGGCATCTACTGTCTGGGGAAAGCTGGCTCCCTGGGTCCCTGGAGCAGAATCAAGATCACGCTGGGAAGGGAGAATCCCAGTTTTGCTGGCAAGGAGCTGGTTCACGTGCTGAAGCTGATAGTGTTCTTCCGCTTCCCCCGGAGGCGAGGCGGCCGTTATGCCCGCGGTCTGAGCAGAGGGGAGCACGCAGATGCTAGATGCCGCTGTCATCGCGGCAGGAGGAGCCTGGGACGTCCCCAGTTGCGGAAACATTCCTGAACTCGGTGGCAAAGCCACAGGCTGGTCCTGCATCCCCAGGCTCTGCTGACTGGCTTTGATTAAAAGGTTGCTTATTGAGCCAATATCCGGGGTACCGAGCAGCCTGGGGTTGGTTAACGCGACATGTCCCGGAACTGACGCACTACTCGTGGGGGTTGTTGCGGTTTGCATGGATACAACGTTCAAGACGGAGGAGCCGGATGCCAAGCCAGACACAGGCCCCGCGGTGAGGTGGCCGGTGTCCTGGCTTATTGTTGATGCGCCCGCCGCCGCCGCGGCAGTGCCTCCCACACTCTGCGGTAACAGCGGAGCCTGTTCAAAATACATGATGCCAGATTTAGACCTTTTTATGATGTTGGGGACAGTTCGGTGAGATGAAGTGTTAAGTGAGCCCAAATCTAGCAGATTGGGATGATTTGGCAGCTGGGAGGGTGTGAAGTTAATCAGTGTCATGTTAGAAACCACATCGGAAGGGGCAATGTTTGAAGGGTTGCTAGAGGGAGCGAGTTTTTTATTCTTTCGGGTCTGCAGACGAGATATGGGTCTTTTCTTGAGTCCAGAGGATGGAGTGGCTACTGTGGTACTGAGGTCTGTCCTCTGGCTGGCTTCTGAAACCAAAAGTTGGGGATCTGGAGGAGGCTGAACCCCAATAAGTAGGCCTGAAGGAGGGCTGTTGATGTTGGGTGGGAAACTACTTTGAGTAGCTGCGGGGAAGGAATGTAAGTGCTGGCGATGAGACATGGGGAGCAATCCTTTGCTAGCAGGAGGGAAGAGAGATGGAGAAGTTGGCAAGCTTGGATTTAGTCCCGTGGCTAGGGTGAGACCACTTCCCATGGGCCCCAATACTGAAGTATTTGTCTCCATCACATTGGGTGTAGAACTAACAGAAGAGGTCAATTGGATTTTTTGGGTCACTCCATTTGGAAGAGTTTGGAGAACATAAAGTGGCTGCATGTTCTGGTTAACAACAATGAGTTTCTCAGTGGCTGGTTTCAGGTGGGGTGGAGTGGTCTGGACAGCTGCATTAGAAATCTGAGATGGGCCAGGACTCTCGGTAGAGTTGGGCACATATTTCTGGTTCTGGATAGGAACAGTAGGGGAAACAGGTACCTGAAGGCCGGGGGTGCTACTGTTTCTAGTTAAATCCTGATTGTTGCCATGACCCTGCTCCACTGAACCACAAGGAGGGCTGGAGATGTGGTCCGCGTCCATGTGTCCTTGGATAAAATGATCGGGAGTCATGTGGCCTTCGGGCGTCGGATCTACCCCGGGACTCAGCAGTGCCGAGTCCCCTTCAGAGGAGGCCACAGACTTCTCCGTGATGGTCACCCTCTTCTCTCCTGAGTCGGAGATCACAGCCAGCCTACCGGCATTCTGGCTGGGGACCGTGGGACTCCGGGTGGTCAGGACGGACAGATCAGACGGCAGCTCCAGGGGCAGCTCGAACTGCTCCTCTGCTGAGATAGAGGAGGAGACGCTACTGTCCACAGGTTCTGTCGTGGGCAGCTGCTGAGAAAACACTTCGAAAAGACCCATGTCCTTTTCCCGGTTACTGTCGAGACCCAAGCCTTCACCGAGATTTAGGAGTTCCGACGAAGAGGACTCTGGGCTCTCGCCCAAAGCCTGCATGGATGGGGTATTCTTTAGGACGAAGTCCATGATGTCCGAGGGCAGGATGTTCCCACAGTCGTCACTGTTGTTGTTATCCGAGTCCGATTTCAGGAGCTCGGTGTTGTAGGTGTCTAGTAGGTTCTTGTCCGACGGGGTGCTCGTGTGGACTCTGCGGCTTGACTCCAATGAGCTGAGCTGAGCCTCCAAGGAATCCTGCCCCTGTGTTTTAACTCTGCTCACAGAGTGGCAGTTATCCATCTTTGGCTCATTTTTGTGGCCCACGGAACTCTTAATGACGTGCTCTTTCTCGCCGGCGTCTTCAGGCCGCTCCATCTTTAAGTTCTCCGTTCCGTTTTCTTTGCCGTTTCTCTTTGGAATCTGGCTGCTCTTCCTCGCTGTGGCTGTGACGCTCGTATCGCTCTCTGTGCCGTCATCGACACCATCCAGCTGAGAAATCTTCGGGAGGTCACACTGTTCTTCCTCCCGAAATAGATTATGGGATGCCAGCCGTTCCTCTCCGCCTGAAGAAATCACTGTCCTAGTGAAATTGTAATAATATAAGTCATCTTCATCAGAAGTGCTTAGGTCATCGGCCCCATCCACCTGTCCCTCAGCTGATCTCTTGCCTCGTTTCTTCCCAGTTGAGCTGCTGTAGAATGGAATGTCTTCTTCACCGTAGGATCTTACCCCATAGAGTGGGGTGAGCCCGAAGAACATGTTAGAGCGTGCCCGGGCACTGCGACGGGGGTATCTCCTCTTGAAAGAGCCATCCTCCTGAGGTTTGGGACCATCTGGAAGCATCAGGTTTCTGTCCTGAACCGGAAGATTCTGATAATTGTTACTTTGAGAATCCTGGGATGAGGTATTATTGGGGCTTGGCTGGGCCACTGGACCATCTCCTGGACTTTCAGAGGCTGAGACTGGTTCTGTTGGAGATGCCGACTCTATTTGCAGAGGGGAAACGGGACTACTTTCTTTCAGGGTATTCTTGGACTGGCCCTCACTCTCCATTTTGAGAGGCGTCAGTGTCACTTTGACCGTGCGTTTCCGGGGTGTCTGTAATTCCTTGGCAGATCCTTCTACTTGCATGGATGGAGCTTTCGGGACTCCTGGAATAGACAGGACTTTGTCTCCAATCTTATCAGAAGAAACATTATTACATGGTCGTTGCCCCATAAATTCTGGAGTCAAAACTTCATCAACAAACTCCGGCTTTAGGTTTCCTTCCTCGCCGGTGGTCACCTGACCAGGTTCCAAAAAAGACTTACTGGAATGTTTTTCTTTGAAAGTTTCTTTACAAGACTTTTTCCCTTTCTGTCTCCTGTCCCTGGAACTAGATCCCACATGTTCATTGACAATGGATGACCTGTTGCTCACTCCAGATAGCTTCAAGGTTTTGACTTCTGCATCTTCCTCGGGAGAGGGGTTTACTGATTGGTTAGAGTCTGCGTGTTGGTCTCGATCGTTCCTTTGCCCTCTCAGATGGAGTGGGGGGAAGGAGAGGGCCTCTTTAGAAGAAAATGGCACCGAAGAGAGTTCAGCAAAAGTGCCGATCTTGCCAGCATTTAATTCTCCAGATGCTGTGTTATGAAGCTGCGGGGCCAGCTTGGGAATGCCAGGATAAGCCACAGCATGTGCAGATCCCTCTGAACTCTTGGAACCTGGCACTTTGGCCTTCTCTCCCTTCAAAGAGGAGCTCTTGGATGCCAAGTCGGAAGCACTGGAATGCTTCATTTCTGAAGATGAAGATCCGTCCAAGTGACTGGTTTTAGTGCCCATAGTAACCACTGTCCTTTGCAAATTTGAAGAGGTGGGAGTGTTTTGCCCTAAGTTACTGTTTGAGTTCAGCGGTCCTAAGACATGATCAACTGCTTTGGCACTTGACTCAAGATCTGTGGCAGTCCCGATGGCGGAGACTGAGGGAACACTATTCCTGGAGTAAGTACTCCCGGTTCTCACTGGAGACATTATCCGGAGTTTAGACCGCTGGGGTGACAGGGAAGAAGTGCTGTGTCGCCTGGAGCCAATGCTTCGGAGTCCAGAGGAGAGTAAAGGGTCACCCACTGTGACTATTTCATGAGTGGTTGGGGTAGGACTTCCTGAACAAGAGAGAGAAAATAATAGTCTATTACAGAGAGGGACAAACGTGCGGTAGCCACTGCTCTCAATGACTCGGCAATGACTTTTCACTGAAAACTGCAACGATCAAGATTTTCAACGAGCCAAAGTCACTGAGATAAAGTCGCCTGCAAGAACCACAGGCTAATCTTTGAGCTAACCTTTTCGGGTCAAGTTCGTCAACGAGGTAGGTCCTTTACCTGCAGAAGGCAATGGCCGACAGCCAGGGGATCTCTGTGTTGGAGAGTAACTAGGTGTCCGAATCCTAGGGACCTTCGAGATGACGTGATAAAAACAGGAACCAGAGGTTTGCGAATGAGGTCGGTCTGGTGAGGGAGGACTTATAATTTCAGCTGTGCTCTGACTTTCTTTAGATGAAATTTCTGTGGTAGGAAAGAAACACTCGTTACTAAAAAAAAGTCCAATTAAAATATCCATCAAATGGGGGCGCCTGCCTGGCTCCGCGGGAGGAGCATGCACTCTTGAACTCGGGACTGTGGGTTCGAGCCCCACGTTGGGTGTATAAGGTTACTTAAAAATTAAATCTTAAAAGAAATAAAATAAAATAAAATAAAATAAAATAAAATAAAATAAAATAAAATAAAATAAAATAAAATAAAACAAAATAAAATAAAATAAAATAAACAAACCAATAAAAAGTAAGCAATTAAGGTAAAAATCAAAAATAGAAACAAATGACACCTCCCAGAGGGATGACGTTTTTCTGCCTTCAATCACGGTACTCCCAAAAATCAAACTCAAGTCCCATCTCGATGAAAGTCTCACCTGCAAAAGACGTGGGACTGTGAGCGATGGTCCTGTTTTCATCGTGCTCCACAGTGCTGTTGATATCTGGCTCTACAACCGGAGGACGGCACTCCACTATCTTGCACGTGTACACACAGCGCTTGCGAGCATCCGTGGTACTCCAGTACACCCTGGAACACCTGGCAAACAGATCCATCAAAATCACCACCAGCGAGAGTACAGAGGCGGAGACGAACACGTGCCCAAACCTCTCCTCATCCTCGGTTCCCTGGCCTCCTGGGTTGACAGAATTCAGCTTCACTTCGTGGATTCTTATTATAGATCCCCCTGGCTAGGCCGTTCCAAGCTTTTTGAAATGCTTGGTTTTTCCTAGTCTCTCAGAAAATAGCATAACATCTTTTTTTATTGTAGCGTAAGCAGGAGACAAAAATAGTACAAGATCCTAAAATGCAGAGAAAGAAAAATACTAACTGCTACAAGAAATAGTTCTTGACCTGCGGGAAGGGATTACTGCCCCACCGGGTGTACAAAGTGAGGACAGAGCAAACCTGAAGTGTTTCCTTTGGGAGAAAAGCCCCACAAGACAAGGGAAATGTAACTGCTTCCAATCTGCGGGATGCTGATGGAGCGTGGTTTATACAAAGGGCTGCCGGCTAAATGCAGAGTATAGACTGTGCCGCCAGAATTGGAATGCAGAATAAATTGTGAGTATATATAGCAAAATGAGACTCCAAAATGGGAGAGCTAGAAAAGGAATTTTAAATTTACACTGTCAGCCTGCTAGAAGTTTCAAACATTTGCTTCACATAGGAAAGATGATAAATTCTCACTGGAGAATATGATTATTATTGTGGGGGGGGTTTATATTTTTGGACTGAGGACAGAGGCATGAGGGGTTTGTCTGATCCACTACAACAATCTGGACTTCTGAATCCAGATAAACGGAACTCTTAAGAGACTGACCTCACGTTTTCTATTTAGGTTTTGTTTGGAAATGATTCTGAAAGTATGTCAATACTACTTTCCTTCTATACGTGGATTTAGCGGACATACACTGATACTTTAGTCCCAATCTACAAGAAGCAGCAAAAAACGGAGTTAATTTGCAGTAGCAGTTAAAAGTAGCTAACAAGTATGGCTCTCCATTCAACGACCTGCTCCTGGTTCGGGGTGCTCAAGCTGCGGGGGTTGGGGTCTTCTCTCTACAGTGCTACTTACTGATATCCAATAGGAAAAAGCTTGTCTTCACAGTCAGAGAGATCATTCAGAATTCCTAAGCAGTCAATTGTCATGGAGCCTGACCAAGGAAAGAAGAACTAATTAGAGGAGATAATGAGAAGGCTCACTTTTAAACCAGAGACCAGAAAGTACCCCAGTGATACACGGAACCTTCCCCAACAACGGAGGCCCATGTCATACCAATCATCATGTGGATATTTTCTGGTTCCAAGCCATTGAGAAACTTCCTTCTCAAGCTGATTCCTTCAAAGTCCACAAACACTCTTCTAAAAACTTCAAATCCATTCTCAGGAACCACCTAAAATGAAAATCCGGCTGTTAATAGGCTGCCCCTTTACACATTATATGCGTGATACCGATTCTCTCAGAGGGCAAAGTACAGAGCAGATCTCGAAATCACCCTGCTGTTTCACAGGAGGACTTCTGTATTTGCAAGAGAAGGTGATTCTAGGAACACACAGTTGGAAGGTAACACAAAGCTTACCATCTTGCTGTCCTCAGCCTGTTTTCCCTGAACTCCTATAGAATTCGAAAAGTAACGGGAGTTCTCACCTCGCCTTTGATCAAATCCCGATGTCGTTGGCAATATACTTTCTTATCATCCAGAAAGACACAGTTCTTGGCGCGAGAACACATGAAGTGATAGTTGCTGGTGCAGGATGTAAGGCAGCAACCCACAGTGGCTCCTGGCTTTTGGCAGAATTCACATCTCTAACCATCCAGAGAGAACAGAGGCCTAAGTCAGACTTTCAGATGTTTTAAGCCACTTTCCATCTCTAAAGAATTACCCCATTCTGCGTTTCCTACAATTCATTTCTTTTATTGGTAATTGAATTATAGAGAAATGATATGAGCCATAAATCCTCCTCTACAAATCCTCTTCTCTCCCACTGCCCCTAGGCCCTAGAACTATTAAATATCACAATTTGATTTAGAACTTAAACCAAACAGTTTTGTTTTTTTTTTCTAGGATGCACGATTGCTTTAGAGAAGACCAAATTTCGAAGACTGATACTAAAAACATCATCTTGTTAGAAAGGTACTATATCCAAAAGAATTCAGTTCTGGAAAGAGTATACCAATCAGAAACATAAGGGTTCTCTAGTTACTAGGCTTATTAACAGATTAAATTTATCATATGATTCAAAGACTTCCTTCAACTAGCCTGTATGTCAGCACCTTATTCTGTCAGTCACAGCCTGGGCTCCTCCCCACAGAAGACTTCCTCCTCTCCATGCAATTGACATGTTTTCTTTGCATGTGCTTTTTGTTTGCTTGTCTCTCTCCCTTTTTCTTTCTTTCTTTCTTTCTTTCTTTCTTTCTTTCTTTCTTTCTGACAATCCTTCATCTTCGTCCCTCCTTCCAAATACAGTTGTTAAAAATTTTACTCCTTCGTGGCCTTTTCGGACTACTCTCAGCTTCTACTGATCATTTTCCACATCCCTCTTCCTGTGTGTATCTATGTGGGTTTATCCTATGGAACCACAGGGTGTTGATTCAGCTGGGACCTCTGAGGTCATTTTGTCTAAATCACTTAACAAAGTAACACCCTTCTTGCACAAATTATCTCCCAAACTAGACAGTACTTTGTTTTCTGTTTCTTTTGTACCATCCTCCAGGGGTCAGAATAGCAATCTGCCTATAGTCTACACCACTATTTGCTGCTGGCTAACCATTCTGAAGGCACTATGAAAAGCATCAGCAAGGCAGCATTTAGCCAAGAGAAAACACCTGGAAACAGAGAGAGGATCTTTTCTGTAACATTTACACAGGTCTTACCAGCTGTTTGCCCCTGATCACGGCCATGTGCACATTCTTTAGTGATCCATCATCGTCTTCAAACACTTCTGCTGACCACAAAGCGCAATTTACGTGTGTCCACTCATTTTGGCCAATGTATAGCAAACGGCCAGCATCCTATGAAATCAAGAGATTTCTTTTTTCTTTAAAGAATATAATGCCAAAGAAGGTTTTCCTTGGTATTAGCTTTATCTCAGTCAAGGTAGCATCAACAGTAATTCTTTAACTTGGGGATGCACGCAAAGATCAAAAGTCATTTTTCGATGTTTCTGTTTCTACTTCTCACCTTTCTAGATTACCTCTTCCATGGACTGGAAATATTTTACAAACATAGGGAACAAAAACATTAGCAGTACATGCTAAGTTTATGAAAGTGCACACTGACTTCTTTAAAACCGTATTTCCAAGCCAGTTCTCTTAGCGTGCGTTTCTTTCTTATAAAACCTTTCTTATTGTAAGCTTACTATGGGCCAGGCACTAAATAAAGCTTTATGAACATTATTTCCTCTAATCCTTATAACCCGCAGTGGTTACGTATTATCATTATCCTCATTTTAAAGATGAAACTGAGAGTCAGGGAGGTTAAGCTCCTCGCCAAGGTCAATAAGTAGGCAGCAGAGTAGAGAAATGAATCCAGGCAGCCTGCCGGGGCTGGGGATCTTAACCACTCTGCTATCCTATGTTAAACACAAGCCTTTAAATATGCAACTTACATATTTTATGGACTCTCATAAAATCTTTTTGAGGAATTTCCTGTAGAAATTATGAGACATCAGCAGGTTAATTGAAGGCAAATCATCTTTTAAATGAAAGAAAAGAAAAAACCCCAAGTGCCACATGCCAGGTGACAAACATTCGTTAAATAAATGGCACCCAGTCATCAAATTTAGACACAAAGGACACACAGTTCATGTGAGCATCTGCTAAGTAGGACCCCTTACACCAAGGTACTTACATTAGCACTGTCATCACCATACATCAAACACAATGCACATTGTCTATTATCCTCGATGCCTGGGGGTGGATTCAGTTCTGGACTATCTTCTCGACTCCTATCAGTACCTTAGAACCCAAAAGACAACCAGTTAAAATTGGCAATACTACGTCTGATTTCCAGGAAGAAAAAAAAAACAAACCCACTTAGGCTTCAATAGCCTGCAGCTTATAAAATAAACACTTTCAAAAAGTGTTCAAAGTTATGTTATCTCGCCATGTGTTACAGCGGTTCTATCGATTTCTTGTTATCGGTCCAAGCTAAGCGAAAACAATGATTGTATTACATTTGAGGATGACCTCGAAATTTCTTTCTAATATGCAAGCGTATTAAATTTAGATTCACGAAGTTGATCATTTGCATCTAGAGAGAAATGGATAATGACTCATTTGGTGCCTTACTCAGAATTGGTGGTGTAGGAGGATGGAGTGGTGTTGGAGAGTCTGGTTCTCCGGGCCCTTTAGGTTTGGGAGCTGGGATGATTTTCTTCATTAAAGGAGGCTGCTCAGTGTGGCTGTTTTCCTCTCGCTCCTGCCACTGAGCATAATTATGGTCAAGTGAAGGTGGAAGCACTGCGTTTGGTAACATCCCACTGCTGAAAATAATTGATTCAACAAGTATTTATTGACCTCCTACGACACACCTAGAACTACACAAAATTATCAAATTCTTGGCATCATCAGGTTACAGCCCCATGCACAAGCCATTCACAGAATGTAAGAACAAGCCACAGATTGTGAAAACGGCCTACACATACAGGACTTTATTATTTAAAAAAATATATTCTCGATACATGACTCTTGGTGAAACTTCCAGAAACAAATGATAACTTTATCAAAGACTCAAAAGGATTTAGTAGAATAAAATTTTTAAGTTAAATATGGAGACTCAAGAGCAGGAGAGAGCACCATTTGAACCAAATAAAACAGAACCCGGTTATCACAAGTCCAAATACTGAGCTGCATATATAGCACGTGGATTGTACCTCTGCCACAAGTTAAGCCAAATTCCGGAAAACATAACATATAAAGAAAGAAAAAAAATGGGCAACAGACTATAATAAACATTAAGTATTATCTCTAAAGCAGCGTCGAAAAGGCATTTCAAATGATTAATTGTTAATATTAAGACCTAGCCTAAAGAAACCTTAATCTAGAAATGTCAGAACTCTCAAATTTCTAGCTGATGAGGAGGAAAAAAAAGGAATACCAAGTTTACTTACTTGCTCGATACTTTATTTGGCTCCCAAAACCTAGACTTTTTGACACTGAACCATGGAAAAACACGTTCCATTTGCTAACAGAAAAATAAACAAACAAACAAATGTAAGCATGTGAACATCCATTTGGAAACCACACAAAAACTAACAACTTCACACCAGCTTCCCTGTCAATATGAGGATGATTTCAGGCCACTAAGGGAAAGATCCATCCACTCTGGCAACCTCGCCAATCTCCTCCCAAAGAATCAGAGGAATTAACTAAACCAAAAGATGTTTTACACACATGGCAAAACAAATCGGAGAAGAGAACAAGTCCGTTTTGCTCACAGAGTAATTACCCATAGATGCGCATTAAAAACATGAACTATTAATATCATTCACCCGAATAAAGAAGGACTTGACCATGCTGTTGGCTTTTTTAATTTCTGGCTGTCCTCCATCTGAATTAATGGCTGCTTGAATGATCTTCACGATATCATCACTGAACTCCAACTGTATACAAAAACAAAGTATTAATTATTCAAAAAGCAGTGTGATCTCAAAACCACTTCCTGTTCCCTCCTAAATCACCCAGCACAGAAATCCAACAGAAAATGGACACCCTACTTTAATGCAGTGTAATTTGTCTTTAGTGGAGGCTTTTTGAATTCAGTTCTCAATTAACTTGCGGCAGCCAAGAGAAGCCAGGCTAATAAAGCAAGTATGCAAATAAATTAGCTGTTATCATGGCAAGTTACCCAAATAGGACCATGATTTTTTACTCAGATTAAAATGAATAAAACAACTGAACAGCAAATGTGGACCATGAGATTACAGATGTTCCCATACGTTCTTTTTATTTTAAATTTTGTAATTTTTTAAGTAATCTCTACATCCAACGTGGGGCTTGAACTCACAACCTCGGAGATAAGAGTCGAATGCTCCACTGACTGAGCCAGCTGGATGCCCCATCAACAAATGAAATGTCAAATATGGACCATGAGATAACAATCATCCCCATACATCCTTAAAACCATACATTTAAAAGACATCTGTCTATAATAAAGATCCTAGACTGAGAGACACGTTATTCAGACATGATTTCAAAAGGGGCAAACCAAGTAACTTCACGTTAGCATGTTCCCACAAAGTTTAAATATAAAAATAACTTTAAGGCAAAAATGATTTTCAGCGAACTCAGATGAAAGCCAAACCAGAGAACCGTTCTGAGACACTACCTCCCTGTCTTCTGAAACACAGAGCTAAGAGAGCTCACATATTTTTAGGTATTTAAATCCACATGACGTTGCTAAATATAATACAAACCATCTTTTAATGCTTACTCCCAAGCCTCATCCCCCAAAAGACCCAAAGAAGCTAAAATGGCACTTGGAATGTTGGTAGTTCGTTGGAGAGACGTACCACGGATGTGTAACTCCCTTGGTCCATTTTCCTCTTCACTCCTTCCAGATCTAAAGGCTGCTGCTCCTCCTGTTTGCTGACCTCGGTAAGCACCGGCGGGTCAGGCCCTTCCGGGGAGCTGCGGGAAGGTATGCTCTCCTCCGTCTCAGGATTTAAGTCTGGTGGCTTGGCAGCCTGTTGCCAGGAAAGACAGGTTTCTTTTACCTGACACTGAAAATGAGGCACCCGTGTAAATTCTATTAAAATTAATAAAGATAGCAGGGAAGGATTCCTATTATTAAACCTAAAGAACGTGAAAATAATCAGAGATTTCTTAAATAACAGAAAAAGTAATCGGAACGAGCCAGTTCTCTAAGACTTTGACCATGCAAGTCTGTGACTTTGAACTTAGAAGCTTTGCCTGATAACTTCCAAACCTCGTATGAAAACACAGACACCCTCCAGTCCCTTCTGAGGAAGACAGAGATTGCAAATGTTCCTATCCAAAATGTGGAGTTCTATCAAGAGACAAAGCAACAGCCTATCTGAGTTCAAGTTATCCGTGCGGTTCTTTCAGCATTTTACCTTGAGTTTCTAATGACTGCTCTACAGGTGTATATAGTTCACGACTAAAATAGACAAAAAGTAGTGATTTACAAATTGTGCCCCGAGGAGCCTAGGGATTTCCCAGAGGCAAAGGGTCTCTAGCCACATGACTATCGTCTTAGGTCAGGCCCTCAATCTCTCTCTTCCCCAGATTGATCTAACTGCCTCCCAACCACTCTCCCTGCTTCTAGCCTCAGTCCTCACCAATCCTTCCTCTCTCTTCTAGTCAGAATCACTTTTTCTCTAAAAAAGCAATTCTGATCAGGTTACTCTTGGGTGAAGCTCTTCATTGGTCCCTCTCAGACCCTTCACAGTAGAAAGTCCAAATTTCTTATCATAACAGCAAAGAAGTTCCCTAGACAAGATCTTACTCTGGGCTCTAAAGATTTTCTTTAAAAAAAAAAAAACAAAAACTTTTTTTTTCCTAATGTTTATTCATTTTTGAGAGAGAGAGAGAGAGACAGAACAGGAGTGGGGAGGGGCAGAGAGAAAGGGAGAGGAAACACAGAATCCGAAGCAGGCTCCAGGCTCTGAGCTGTCAGCACAGACTCTGACGCGGGGTTTGAACCAGATCACGACCTGAGCTGAAGCTGACCGAGCCACCCAGGCACCCCGGCCCTGAAGATTTTCTTAATGGCTGAAAGCCACAACAAGTGACTCTACAAAACTGAACGAAGAATGACGCAAAATAAAACCAACAGTCCATCACCGGAGAAAACCCACTTCAGAACAAACTCTTAGGAACCGACGTGAGACTCGGGCCTACCTGTCGGTAGCGGAGCAAGTGGCTGGTGGTCCGAGAGTTCAGCAAAGCTGTCAGGACTTGCTTCAGAGAGATCTGTAGCTCTTTCTCAAGGGCCAGTCGCCACTCTGCAGGGTGCCGCTCAGTACAGTTCACACAAGTATAGGCCACGCTTTCTGGCAGATTAGATAGAATCTCATACATCTCATCTGGAAAAACAAAAACCTACGATGCTGAGGTGCTCTGAAGGGTGGCAGACAGGGAGAAGAGGACATTACTCCACTGAGTTTAATGCAAAGTTGTAGGTTAGGAACAGTAGCAAGACACTAACGTCCCCGAGGAACTGATCCCCACATACTGAGCTCCAAAGGGACGCCAGCAACACTAACCCAGGATTTGGTTACTGGAGGACCGACCGGTTACGGGGCCCACCAAGAGCTAGCAAATGAATATTGTAAATGTTTATGTTCCCGATAAACGAGCACAACTTAACACGACAGTGTTAGAGACCGAAGTTATTTAAGTTATTCTAGAGACCAAGAAGGGAAATTTAAAACGACTCTAAGTAACAGCATGGCCGTCATGTTACGTTTACAGATTACTCTGGGGGCTGTAAATGTACCAAGAAAGAAGAAAACTGTAATAAAAAAAAAAGACTCCAACCTTCTGTACCTGAAAGATTCTCACATTTGGAGTGGACCCAGCGGTCGCACTTCCCACACTGCATCATCTTGCTCTCGTAGTCGTCGTCGTCATAGCACTTGTCACACAGAGGGCAGAAGTTCCCTGTGAGCAAAGCACGCGGTTCAGCGGGGCTCTGGGCCCCGTGCCGGCACCTCTGAGGTGGGGCTTCTATGTGCCGGAACTTCTTAACAACGCCAGCATAGACCTCCGATGGGATGCTCACACATCTGTGCGGCGTCAAGATTATTCTGAGCTCTTAGAACATACCACTAATTCCATTTAGACTCCTTTTCTTTTGGAGTAGCCTCCACATCTAACGTGGAGCTTGAACTCACGACCCTGAGATCGAGAGTCACATGCTCTATGGACTGAGCCAGCCAGGCACCCTTACTTAGACTCATTTTTAAAGGTCGTGGGGTAGAGTCTACAGACGACACAATAAAAAAAGAATGAAAGAGAGAATTTTCTCTCTTGAACATCCCAAAGAAATGTCTATATTTTTTAAAAAAGGTGAGGATATGGGTGTAAAATAACACAGTTAATTTACACCTCCTTATTCCTAGTGATTTAAGTTAGAGCTTAGAGCAGCACTTCGAAAAGTTCAGCACAACATACAACCTTCGTCAATTTGTTTTATCCATAATATCCTCTATCATTCTTAATAGACTTAACATTGATTTGCTTATATTAGTAACTTGCTTATATTAGTATAACTTCCAATAGTAAACTTTGTATCATTATTATCCTAAATCAGCAAAACGAGTTTAACGTATTAGTTATTAATTTTTTTCTAGCATATCTATGAAAATAAAATGTTTGACTCAATACCACCTAAAATCACTTCTGAAACAATGAAACGTCTATGTACCTTACTTTCGGAAATAATGGCTTAGAGCCTTTCTTTGTGGTTAGTTATTACAACAAGTCCCCTAATTCTTCCCATATAAGCTAACAAAATATCTCTAGTTGCTGTGATACTTCGCGTAAAGAAAAGAACAAGGCCAGGAACTTAGGAAATGCTCTAAATGGTACCCTTGACAAAATGCGCAAGACTTCCTACTTCACTTCCCTGGAGTGTTCGGTTCACCTCCAGAGCAACCAAATATAACCCCTGAGAGTTGATAAAACCGGCCTTTTTGATGTACCTTTAGCAAAGAGTTTGGCACAGTCATGGCACAGTGAGAAATCATGAGACCACTGTGCGTCCCATCCTTTGCCTGGAGTCGTGGATCCACAGCTCTTGCAGCGAACACACTTGGTGCAGATCTGGAAAAGAAAAGAAATTCAGTAGGAATTCACTTTTAGTATCTCACCTCATTTAAAAAGATCTCGGATGCAATCAGTTTCCAGAGTGGACTTCTTCCCTGGGACGCCTTTCCTTAATAACGAGACCAAAACATTGTTACAATGACATCCTCGAGCAAGGCTCTCCCTGTTACAAGGTGCACGAGCCCCAGAGCTCCATGCCAGTTCTCTCTGAAACAGCACGATGTGTGCACTCACCCAAACTTTCTTTTTCTTTGTGGGTTTGGTGGGGTAGTTTGGTCCCAGGCACTCAGGGTGATAGCTGTTTCGGCACTTATTACACTCCAGCAGCTGCTGTAGGAAATATAAAGGCAGAGGATGAATAGCTACCAACTTCCAGGTATAAAGTGAGTAGGTCACAGACGGGGAAAGTGCAGTGTAGAGAATATAGTCACCAGGACTGTAACGGTGTCGTGCGTTGGCAGATGCCGACGACACTTCTCACGGTGGGCACTGTGTAATGTACAGAAGTGCTGAATCACTAAGCTGCACGCCAAAAACTAACATAATATTGTGTGTCACTTGTAATAAAAAAGAAAATTTAAAGGCAAAGGTGGATATCACATCAATTCACTCGAAACACCTATGACTCAGTGTCCCTTTCATATTTATCTGCAAGTAAAGTATAGCACATCATGACAACAGTTTAAATTTTCTCACGAATTATTTATTCTCAGTGAAAGCATGCGGATTGAGGTCCTGCGAAAGGTCCTCGGTGATGAATGTTCTTATCGGGTAGATTTGATTTACTTTGGGGGATTTTACCTAATGACAATGTTTTCTCCTATATGCCCCAAATTAAAACACAAAAATAGGCAATGAATTATACCTAAATAGTCACGCTAGACTAAGCCAACAAAGAAAAAATATAGGTACAAAACCCAAAAACAAAAGGCAGAGACGGAGAGAGGGGATACTCCTCTAAAGAGTTCTATCACTTCGTTTTATACCTTTGTAGCCTGGTGCTGCCTTCCACAGACGTGACAGAACTTGCAGCGACGACAACACCAATTCTCCAGCTGGTCCTCCAGAGGGCGCTCGTTCTCCTCTAAACAAAACTTGTGGAAGGGCTCACAACAGACTTGGCAATACACAAACTAGGGTAGATGGGAACATAGAAGTTGTCAAATAACATGAAGAAATAGCAACCAAATCCTATCTATATACTTCAGGCTACAGGAGCCCAACATGTTTTATTCAACATATAATCATTCAGCAATGATTATGTAAAAAAAAAAAAAAAAAAAAAAAAAGTCCAATATTAGGCATTGCAGGTGATTCAGGGGACTAAGGTAATAACAGTAGAATTAAAAAAATAATTATATAGGGGTGCCTGGGTGGCTTAGTCGGTTAAGTGTCCGACTTTGGCTCAGGTCATGATCTCGCGGCTGGTAAGTTCGAGCCCTGCCTCGGGCTCTGTGCTGACAGCATGGAACCTCGACCCTGCTTCAGATTCTGGGTCTCCCTTTCTCTCTGCCCCTCCCCCACTCATGGTCTGTCTCTCTGTCTCAAAAATAAATAAACATTAAAAAATATTTTTAAAGTAACTATATAGATATGTATTTTTTAATATATAATAAATACATTCCCAGATTTAACAGAATGTGGCTAAGTGCCATAAGCAAGCTACAAGAGCTATGGGAAGGGGGAAATGGGGAGGTTTTGTGTGTTTGCAGGGGAGAGGCAGAAAGAGAGAGAATTCCGAGCAGGATCTGTGCTGTCAGTGCAGAGCCCAATGCAGGGCTCGAACCCATGAACCAGGACTTGAACCCATGAACTGTGACATCATGACCTGAGTCAAAAGGAAGAGTCAGACACTGAACTGACAGAGCCACCCAGGTACCCTGGGAAGGTTTTAAAGGTTTCCGACAATACACTAAAGACAGTTGTAAGCTCTGGTTTATCCTTTCCATCTGTAATTTTAAAATGATATTTTCATATGGGCATTTTTAAAAATTTTGAGTAAGAATTTTATTTTGCTGGGGCACCTGCATGGCTCAGTTGGTTAAGCATCCAACTCTTGATTTCGGCTCACGTCATGATCTCACGGTTCATGAGTTCAGGCCCTACATGGGGCCTGATGCTGACAGAGTGGAGTCTGCTTGGGATTCTCTTTGCCCCTCCCCGCTTGTGCTCCCCCCTGCCTCAAAATAAATAAATAAACTTAAAAAAAAAAAGAATTTTATTTTGCCATAACAGAATTATTGGGGCAACTGGTCAAGTCTAAATGAGGTCTATAGATTAGGTTAACAGTAATATGCCAGTGTTAATTTCCTGATTTTGATAACTATACTGTGATTACATGAGAATGTCCTTGGTTTTAGGAAATACACACCAAATATTCAGACGTAAAAGGACACGTCTGCAACTTACTCCCAAAGTTTCAGAAAAAAAATGTGTCTGCATATAAAATGTGTACACATATTTAACTTCTCACTTTGTAAAATACGGACACACAAAGAGAAAAGGATAAAGCAAATAAAAATATTGACATTTGAGGGGCACCTGGGTGGCTCAGTCAGTTAAGTTTCCAACTCTTGGTTTCGGCTTAGGTCATGATCTGGCAGTTGGTGAGTTTGAGCCCCACGTCTAGCTCTATGTTGGCGGTGCGGAGCCTGCTTTGGATTCTCTCCCTCTCTCTCTCTCTCTCTCTCTCTCTCTCTCTGCCCTTCCCCTGCTGGCTCTCTCTCTTTCTCAAAATAAATAAACTTAAACAATTAACATTTGGGAAATCTGGGTGAAGGATATATGGGAATTCTTTGTACTCTAACTTTTCTGCAAACCTGAAATAACATCACCATAAAAAGATTTTTAAAATTCAAATGCCAGAATTCATTAGGCACTGGTTATGTTTTAGGAGTGCAATGCAGGCAGTGGGCTATTCCTTTTCTAATTCAGTTTTTAGGAATCCTGTGGGATTGCTGTGCATAACTACACAATTTAAATTAAAGCAATTACAGTCTGAAAAAAATCGTTTTATCATAGAAGTTGAAGGACTGGTGCTACAAGTTATTCATGTGGATAGCATATGTATGGATGCAAAGTATAAAGATTACATACAAGAGATACAGCGGACCCTTGATGTTATAGACCGAATATTCTTCACTTGCTCTTAGCCAAAAGGCGGAGAATCAATTATAGACTGAATACTCTTTTTTTTTTTTAATGTTTTAATGTTTTTTTTTTATTTTTGAGAGAGAGAGAAGGACGGAGGAAGGGCAGAGAGAGATGGAGACACAGAATCTAAAGAAGGCTCCAGGCTCTGAGCTGTCAGCACAGAGCCTGACGTGGAGCTCGAACCCATGAGCTGTGAGATCATGACCTGAGCCAAAGTCAGACACTTAACTGATTGAGCCACCCAGGCGCCCCTACACTGAATATTCTTAATCTCAATGGTATCTAAAGCAACCCCACCACTTAGAACAATATTATAGTTCACGATAGGCACTAATAGATTTGCTTAATGAATGAACACCAGACAATAATGTATAATTTTGCTAATGTATAATTTAACATAGCAAGTGGGCAGGGCTGAATCTCTTAGCTAGTGAATGAGTCTCACGGACTGCTCAATATCCACATTACAATCTGGGTTTGGAATTTCGTTTTGATACTAAAATACATATGTGATAAAGTAATAAGCGAAGGAGGCATTCTGGAATTGAGGATTGTATGAATGACAAACTTCTGCTCTCTATTTAAATTGTGCTTTTTTTTCTCTCTTACTGTAAAGGTGGCAGATATTCACTGCAAAAGATTCAAAAGGATAAAGAAAAATAAAGAGAAAACAAGTCAACCATAACCCAACCACACTTTTAAGATTTTGATGTAAATCTTTCCACAACTCTTTCTGAATATATTTTTAAAACAATGTCCAAACCAAAATGGGATCACGCTTTACATACTACTTTGTAACCTGCTATTTTAACTCAGTGACGTGTCAAGGACACCTTTCCATGTCAATATCAATCTGTATTATTATGTAGGACTTCATACTTGCCCTTATATGCATGTCCTATGATTATTTTAAGCAAGCCCCCGCTCTTTACTGACAAACTTTCGGCTGTTTCCTATTTTTGATCACTCTAAAGAGTACTGAAATAAAGTCTTGTATTTATTACATATATAGAGAAAGGTTTATTATATACATGTACGTATACAATATATGTATATATTATGTACATGTATGTTTATATACACGTGTATGTATTGTACGCGCACATATGTATGTACACATATACCTATTTGCTGATCTAATTATAGCCTTAAGATAAATGCCTGGCGTACAATTGTTGGGTTAGACAGTATGCTCATTTTAAAGATAAATACGTATTTCCGAACAATCTGCTCAGAAAGAAAGACTGTAACATTTAGATTTCCACCAGCGGAAAGTCCCTATTTCCAAATCTTTTTTTCCCACGTTGATTTTTTTTTTAAGATTTTATTTTTAAGTAATCTCTATACCCAACCTGGGGCTAACACCCAACACAAGCTCAAGAGTCCCATGTTCCACCAACAGAGGCAATCAGGTGTCCCTTCCCACATGATCTTTTTAATGCTTAATGTCCAATTTTTGTTCATCAGAAGGCTCTAGGACACCTCCCACCATGTTTATTTCTCATTTTGTGAATTACATATTTCTGCCCTTAGCCTTTTCTTTTAGTGGGTGTTGTTCCTTTTTCTTATTAATTGCCAAGAGCTCTTTATAGACAAGGGGTTTTTGATATTCAATATAAGATAGCCATATCTTTCTCTAGAAGAGCACTGTAACAGTTTTTCCATGTTTGGACATGTAGCAGAAATATCAGAACTCTAATAAAAAGAGTGAATTTAAGAGATGAGACCATTCAACTTTTCACACTCAATACTTTTGCTACTCTACTAAGAGGCAGATTCCTTCCTAAAACCTCTACAAAATCTTCAAAAATACTTCAGTGGCTGGTTTCAAGAGGAGATACCAGGGCACCTAGAGACCTCCTGTGGAGCATGCGACTCTTGATCTCGGGGTTGTGAGTTTGAGCCCCACGTTGGGCAGGGAGATTACTTTAAAAATTAAATAAAATTAAAGAGGGGGTAGCACCTGGTACACGCCAACAAAACAGAATAAATGAGTCTTTCATTACAGCAGAATAATCTACCATTCAACTTTCTGGGGTACCAAGAAGCAGGATTTCTTACCTCTACATGCCCACTACTGGCACAGAGAAAGCAAACCACTCTGGGGGTTATAGGAACAGAGGTCAGGATTCCTAAGCCTCCCATCTCCCATACATTTTCTGCTTCACAATCCTCCTGCAGAGAGAGAGACACAGGTCATTTATGAAAGTGTTACAATGACACCGCTTTGGAACGAAAGTGAGGATGGAAAGCCTAGAACCAGAGTGACAGCATAGGGTCCAGAATACTTCACTTCAGTGGGTTTGAAAAGAACTGCTGCTTTACAAAATTAGAATCTCAGACACACACACTGTTAAAAGATACCCTGGGACTGACTTTTCCTTAAAGTTTTGCTGATTCAAGCCATCATCGTGGTTCGGTATTTCCTATGTGAATGAATTCTTTCCTCAGACACTGTTCTCATCCAAATGCACTTTTATTACTCACAATGGTCAGGAGTGCGTCAATGCCTGTGTTCTTTAGCCAGCCCACAAACAGTGGTGTCTCTCACCCCTGAACCCACCTTCTGATGGTAGTTCTTACTCCCTGACTTGGTGTCGAGTTGCCTTTCTTTCAATACCTTGGGTTAACATTGTTTTGTTTTGTTTTTTTAATGTTTATTCATTTTTGAGAGACAGAGAGAGACAGCGTGTGAGCGGGGGAGGGGCAGAGAGAGAGGGAGACACAGAATCCAAAGCAGGCTCCAGGCTCCGAGCTGTCAGCGCAGAGCCAGACGCGGGGCCCAAACCCACGAACTCAGATCACGACCCAAGCCGAAGTCGGACACTTAACCGACTGAGCCACCCAGGCACCCCTGATTAACATCATTTTTCTGATTTAAAGTCCATGACGCTTGGTACACTACATGGTCACGAGAACACCTTTACCTTAAAGTCCACTCTGATCCTGTGGACTCCATCTGCTGGGATTTTTTGCTTCGAACTATTGCCATTGGAGAGAGTGCTGAGGATGTTCAAAGTGCCTGTGTTCTCCTGCTTACTGACTGGAGGTGGCTTTTCCTACAGAGACAGAAGATGGATGAAGAACACCACCACACCCTATTTGCCTTTGCCTTTGTAACAGATAACGCAAACGACAAGTCTAACAGATCTAGAAAACACATCTCCACGGAAGTACCCTACAGACACAGAGAGTCAATCTGCAGATTCTTTTCTCCAGAAAGGCATTTTACATATGTATTACAACCCGAGAAGAAGAATTCCAGGACTCTCCCCTGTGGGTTCTTGGCTTGCTTCTTCGTGGTCTGTGACGCCGGCCGAGGTTGTTGGCACAATGAAACGGAAGTGACAGCACGGGAGCAGTTTATTCTGCCATTTTTCTAGATCTTTCAGTTGCACATCAAATGTGGGGCCGATCGCTCCACTCCTGTTTAACCCGCCTGGGATGCTCACAGAAGCGTTCCCAGCTCTGTGATCGTCAATGATTTCAATTTGTCAGTATGACCATGCTTGATTATCACTACAGTCAGAAGCCAGACAATGACCTTGGAGTAAGGCCTCCTAAGACCCTGGCATCTGCCCCTCTTTGGCATTGCTGATACTCTTGAGAGTATCAACCAGGAAGTTCATACACACCATTACGGTGGCACAGAGAGACAGCAGAAAGAGCCAGAAGATTCTTGAAGACCCGTCTCTCTCCATATAATTATAACAGCGTGGACACAGGGAAGGGTGATAGTTATAGACAAATGTCACTAAAGGATGCTGAAGGCAGAAACAATTACCTTAAAGTGGCCTGCGACATAAGCCTAAGCATAGAGGACCACAAAGAAGGGGAAAGGAACAAGGGGAAAGAAACAAAAAAACAAAACGAGTGAAAGCCTAAACCTGAAGTTTGTCAATTTTAAGAAAGTCCACTGCCATCTTCCTAGAAGCAGATACGCAGTTTCATTCACGCAATCACGTAAATGCCAAGGGCAAGACTATTGCCCTACAGGATGGAACGCATCCCCGAGCAATGGCAGAGAAACGAATCTGTCCTCACCTTTTCTTTTGGTTTTTGTTTTACAGGAATACTTGGTCGAGGAGCCACTTTTTTCTGCTTGCTTTGCTCTGGACCTGAAGAATTCAACATAAATTACAGTCAGTGCTAAATAGCAATGACCACTTTTAGGACTTACTGGCCTGTGAGGAAAGGGGCATTAGAAAACACAGGAAACTATTGAAACTCCGGGCTTTAAATAGGAAACGAAGACAATACCTCCGACTTCACTGGGTTTTTTTGCTTCTATTTCTCTATTATTCTGTAAACAGGTTAAAAGAGAGCTAATTTTTCTGAATTAAAGGCTTCAAAACGTATACGTCAGGTTTCCACACGCTGTTTAAGAAAGACAGAGGTGTTCTTCTGGTTCAGCTATTCCTCCTTGCCTTCCTCACTCACCTGATTCCGGTGGCGGAGGCTGCTTTTTCTTGGGCTCGCTAGGAGTGGTCTTGGGAACTTCTTTTCTTGGCGGTGCTGTGCTTGGTGGCTGTGGGGGGGTGACTGGAGGCGGCTGGGAGACCTGCTTGCTGGACTTCCTGGAAGTCGGGGTGGTAACTTGTTTGGATTCAGGTCCTGGGGCAGAGGCGTTCCCTTCTTCACTCTTTTCCTCGACGGGCTTTCGAGGGGGTGGTTCACTATTGCTTTTCTTGGGGGCAGGGTCCTCTCTTGCTGCCGGGGTAGGCTTCTGACTACAGTCCACCACATTCTTCACAACACTGCTCTCTTTGCTCTCTTTCTTTTCACTGGTCTTAGACTTTTTCTCTTTCTTTTTCACAGCTAGGAGGAAACACAAGATTGTAAGTGAGAAGAATTTTACTTAAGACAGAAGTAGACGAATGTAACATAACCTTATTCTCAGTTTCCTGCAGCTGAAGTTCACGCTGGAAGGCTCATGCTGGTCAGGTGAAATGGGGATACTTTTGTTGCTCTAGGAAATGGAATGCACTGTAATTTTTACAGGAATTAATTTTTTTTTTTTTATTATGGAAAATTTCAAGGTAAAGGAAATAATAAAATGAACCCTCATGTAACTACCATCCAGCTTCCACAAACACCAACTTGCTGGGAAAGAGCGGTACTTAAACAACAACAACAACAACAACAACAACAAATTAGCATTCTCTTTACGCTAGATGCACGTGATTGTATGGCATTAAAGCAGGAAGCATTTGGGGAAGATCTTTCTACAACACTACCTTTTGCTTGCTTCTGAAGGTAGGCTTTGGAAGGCATCCACTGTAGATTCTGACATTTTCTCATCCTAGGATGACAAGGGATATCATAAAGTAAACTACATTTAGAAGAAGGCAGTTGAAACAAGTGTCAATTGGCCTGCGAGAATCAGTGAACCTTTATTCAGGTTCATTCTGAGAGTTGAAAAAAGGCACTGTTGATTGCTCAGATTCAATCTGAGCCTTTGAATGCTTCAATCAGCAATTTTACCTACCTGTAGGCTCTAAAAGGAGCCAGTATCAAATTATTTTTGAAACGGACTCAAATTTCTTATCACCTAGTACTGACCAGCACCACACACAAAATGATCAGCTGGTATTTCTTGTAGTCAGATCGCTTCTGCTCCCTTAGGAGATTAATATTCATATAGTAATCTAAATACAAATGGACTGAAATTAACCAACAAGGCCTCTGCGACTACAATGCTATAGGTCTATCTCAGGGCTTTGTATATATTCCACCCCTCAACTTAGTGAAACTGAAACTTAACTTGAAGTCTAAATCCATGTCAACCCCTAAATTATAGTGCAGGTTTATCTTGCAGTCAGGTACCTTTCTGCTGATCAGTGAATTATCTCACTTCTTTCTACTAACTGGACGGAGGCAAGATTCCTGCTTAAGGACAGACTAAACCAAAGCACAGAACTACTTACGGTCTCCTAGACACTGTCTCCCCTGAAGTACTTTCTCCCAACCACGTTTTCTATAAATCACTGTCGTGCTGCCATTCACTCAGCAAATACCTACTGCTAACATCTCCTCCTTGTCTGGGCACTGTACTCCTTATGCTCAGTCACCAACATTTCTGTCTGTGCAAACGTCTCGATTCACTTCAAACAAATTATCCCAGAGAGCGGAAAGTGCATCCATAAGCTGACTAAAACAAGGGGAAAAGATCGAGTAATCAAAACTTTCAGATCAAAAATCCCATGTGCATGAAAATATTCCAGGAGTTAGAAAGCCAAGAGTTGGGGCGCCTGGGTGGCTCAGTCGGTTAAAGCGTCCGACTTCAGCCAGGTCACGATCTCGCGGTCCGTGAGTTTGAGCCCCGCGTCAGGCTCTGGGCTGATGGCTCAGAGCCTGGAGCCTGCTTCCGATTCTGTGTCTCCCTCTCTCTCTGCCCCTCCCCCGTTCATGCTCTGTCTCTCTCTGTCTCAAAAATAAATAAATGTTAAAAAAAAAAAAAAATTAAAAAAAAAAAAAGAAAGAAAGCCAAGAGTTTTCTACTAACATATCACCATAATGTCCTGAATGCCGTGATGTCAGTTGACTTGAAAATTTATACAGATAATATTATAATATATATGTAAATTATATATAAATGATAGATCGAGTATATGTAAATATTACATATATATATATGTGACCTATATATAATTTATACAATATATAAAATATAAACATATAATTTATCAGGTTTTTTTTCTTTTCTTTTTTTTAAGTAGGCTCCACACCCAGCGTGGAGCCCAATACAGGGCTTGAACTCACGGCCCTGAGATCAAGACCCAAGCTGAGATCAAAAGTCGGACGCTTAACCGACAGAGCGGCCCAGGTGCCCCACAGATTTGTCAGCCCGTGTGGCTATTTAAATTTAATTAACATGAAATGCAATTAAGTATGTAGTTCCTGAGTTATACTAACCACACTTCAAGTGTTTTACAGCCACGTTTGGCTAATGGCTACCACACTGAACTAAGCCGAGAACATTCCTACTTGCAGCGGGACGTTCTCCTGGACAGCACTGCCCCAGACTATTTCTTACTGAAGGGCAGCCCAAACCTAGCCACGTCACAAAATCCAACTGGGCAACTTAACCTTGCACCTCAAGGGGACTCATTACCACCACATTCAGTTTTCTGCTGCGTCCCTGCCACAAACCAGGCATAAACACACAACCTTCACGGCTGAGAGGCCACCGCCTCAGAGTAAGACCCCCACTCACTTGCAGCACTGCTTCTTTATATTTCGGCCACCAAACTTGGGCTTGTCTAAGCAATTAGTACAAACACCACAGTCCTCAGGCACCTGGCAGCCGGGACACTGCCCACACCGCCTGGACCGTCGTCCCTTCTTTACTGGAGGTTCCTGAGGCGCCTTGTTTCTGGTAACGGGTTTAATTGGTTTGATGGGTGGAGCAAGAGGTTCAGCATCTTCTGAGCCAGCAATTGATGACTTGTCTGTTAAAGAAACGGGGCGTTAGTTATCAGGGAGCATCTAGTTCCTTCTTGGGAGCAGAGGGGGGGGTCCTCAAAATCCACAGATGTTGTTATACACACGCGAGCCTCATTTTAATTGGGACTCCAAAAATGAAATGTGGCATAATAAAAATATCCCATCACAGATAATTCTTTAAATGTTTAAAAATGTCTATACCTTACAGCTTGATGAAAGCAGAAATCCAAACACTGAGAACACCACACAGTCTAACTTAAATATGAACTGAGTGCTTCCTAAGATTCTCTAAACCTCTACATTTTATATGAGCAGTCACCCAGCATCTAAATGCAACCATGAGAATGTACCTCAGACCTCCAACCACGGGGCATGTAACTAAGTGACCAAGGGCCCCAACTGCTGTGCTCTGAAGTCCAGTGCATCACAGAGGCCACACTTACCATGAGGGTCTCTCTTAGGTACTGACCGAGCATGGCAGGGACACTGAGGCGGGCTGGTCCTGGGAGACACATAACTACTCTGACAGTCCACTTCTGCCCAGGGACTCCTCGACAGCCTTGCCAAACTCTCTGGGAAAACAGTCTGGGAAGATTCTGTCCAACCCTCCTCCCCTTTCTCTTTCATAGGGGTCAGACTTGCAAAGCGGTCTGATAGTTCCCCCAGCCTTCCCCAGCTCCCTCCCCATTTTTTCTCTCGGGCCATTTTCTCTAGTATAATCCTTACCCACTGAATGCACCCTTGCCATTTGTTTTTTGGAGAAACCCAGACTAACACATAATGCTACGAAGAGCCTACTAGGCGTCCCCAGAATGATCAGCAAACAAATCAAATGTCTGCTTAGACTCTGAGGCCGGCATTCCCTGACCTACCGTCATTCCCCATGGAAGACAAAATCTTTTCTCGTTCTTCCCATGGTAAGGCACTCAGGGTGGGCATGTCATCAGGAAACACAGCTCGTTTTCGGCCAAGGGCAACAGCAGCTCTTCTGCAGACATGTTTAATGCGGGGTCCTCGCACAGAGGTCTCTGATGAATCACTCTCTTGACCCTGAATAAGAGGCAAGTCAAAACAAACAACAGCAACCACACATGTTGAAAATGTAATTAACTGAAGCCAAGGTAGACTCGTTTTGCTTATTACAATCTAAAATCAACACATACAACCCTAGTTATTCCCAGCTGATAAGCCATGACAATCTGCAGAAACCGACTACTTCTGTATCCTAAAACTGGCAGCAAAAAAAGGGGGTGCGGCTTTAAAAAACAAAAAGCCAAAAAACCCCAGAAACTAGGGATGCCTGGGTGGCTCAGTTGGTTAAGCGTCCGACTCTTGATTCCAGCTCAGGTCATGATCTCAGTTTGTGAGATCGAGCCGAGTCAGGCTCTGAGCTGACAGCACAGAGTCTGCTTGGAAGTCCCTCTCTCTCCTCTCTCTCTGCCCCTCCCCTGCTCATGCTTTCTCTCTCTCTCAAAAATGAATAAATAAACTTAAAAAAAAAAATGAACTAAGTTTTTATTCCCGATTATACTACTGCTTTAAAGTTCCCATCAAAATTCAAGCTGCCAATCTATATTATCAAAAAGTTTGGTCTGCAGTTAACAAGGCTTATCCAATCACAGACTATTTCTTCTATTTCCCTGATCAACAGAGGGGTAGGGGGAACAACTTACAAATGTACGGATACAAGGCCACAGCTCTAAACAGAAACGTCTCGCACTTTAAAGAGCCACTGCTCCTATCACTAGGAGGCTAACCAAAAACCACCCCACACGGTGTCAGAAACAAATCCCATCGTGTTCCCGCTAGAACTCTCAACTGATGAAATTGCTAAATGTCAATATGGCCCTTGGCTGAGTAACATGAATAAACCTAAGTGTGTGGCCGTCTAAATCTAACTTGGTGGGTTGGCATGAATATGGACCTACTACATGGCAATTTTAAAAAAGAACCTGAAGATCGGTGGGTTTTCTCTGAAAAGGCTGGTGCCTGAGCTCACTTTGTGAAAAAAATAGTAAGACGTAAAAAATTAATAATGCTGTTCTCTGTAAAATTTGTTTGTCATCATCTTAACTAACTGAATCCTACAGCGCTCAGGCTAAGCGCTTCTCATTTGTATTCCACAAACGCCCTATTATCTGTGGCGCTAATCACTCAGTACTCAGAGGAAGAGAATCCCCCCACCCCCGTTTTCTGTAGTAAACAATAGCAAAACAATTTGAGTACAAAAACGCACCTTCAAAATTAAGTCACAGATTCCATTACACCAAACCCATTAAGCACAAACAAGTCAGCATTCTGTCAAGTGGCCCCAAACTGCCTTTCAGTCTTAATTCACCACCTTCCTGTGTGTCCCAGTCCAGCGATCCGCCGCTGTTGCCGTTCCTCTTCGTACTTCTGCCTCTCTACCCACACAGTGCCCTCTGTTTAGAATGTTCTCCCCTCTCATCTCCCACCTATCAAAATCCTACCAGTCCTTGAAGGACCGGTGCGAGTGCCCCCACCTCCTCTGCCCTTCTCCTGATTCCCGTAACTAGACGTCACGGAAACCCTTCGCCTAAAACTTGCTCATAGAAGGAGCTGTTGACTTTTAACAGGCAAGATGGAAAAGAGTACCTGTGCTTTGGGCTGGTCAGTTTGTTTAAGACTCTTACTCTTCTCAATCTTGCAGAGCTGGGCTTTGGCCTTTTTTAGGAGGCTGGCAACCCTCTTGTCCGTCATTGGAAGCTTGTCTGCCTGAGCCAACATGGAGCCTATGGAGGAAGTGGAATGTTTAACAGTGCTAGATGAAGGAGTGGAAAGGCAGAGGGTTTTCTCCTTCTCCAGGGATGGGGCAGTTGGGCCGAGGTCCAAGTTGTTTTTTTCCAGATTTCCTCTCCCCTTCTTTAGAAGTATTTTGGTTTTGACAGCTGTTGTGTCCCCAAGAGTCACGGAGGCCATATCAGTCCCAGAATCAAGCGACGAAGACTTCTTCCGCCCTGTTGCTTTTTTGGCGGAAGATGAAGTGGCAGCATCTTCACCAACGGCCTTCTCTTTGGAAACCCTACTCACAGGATACAATGCAGAACTACTCTGAATCTCTGATCCCTTTTTCCTTTTCTCTTTCCTCGACTCCCGCTTATTCTCTTTTTCTCTCTCCCGGTCTCGCTCTCTACTCTTGTCCTTCTCCACGCTCTTGTCAGCATCTCGATCTTTGGACAGCTCCTCAGGGGCCTTGTCTTTATTTCTCCCTCTCTCAGTCTGAGAGCCTGGGGTAAACCAAGGGAAGAGAGGAGAGGGGCTGCTGGATGAAAACGGCTCTGCCGGAGCACTAGCCTGCTTCCTTGGTCTCTGGCTTTTCTCCGCAGACTCCCCAGACTGAGTCAGGGAATGAGAAGGAAAAGTAAAAGTTGGGTTTAAGGCACTAGTGGCAAGAGGACTAACAGATATGCTTAACGAGGAAGAGACAGAAGACGGCGGGGTGAGAGGTGACAGCTCAGCAGTGCTAAGCCTTCCGCTTCTTGTCCTCATGGAGTGAGAAGGAGATCTTGGTTCAGATCGAATGGGACTAAAGACTTTCCTCTTCCTTTTTCTGTTGGACACTCCTGAAGAAGACGTTCCAGCAGAAGTCCGATTACTAGGCAAGGTTACAGACTCAAATATTCTAGAGTGAGCCTCGCTTGGAGTAAATCTGGGAGCTCTCAGAAGAGGGCTCCTTTTGTGCATATCGAACCTTGTTCCGGAGTGGAGCGGTGAAAACAATCGGGCTGAAGCAGCAGTACCAGATGGAGAGAAACCCGACGCGAAGCCAACGTCCTCAGGAGTCAGCGGAGGGGGTCGGAAATTATCAAATATGGGTTTGCGAATAAGACCTTCTTTGGCATACTTTGCTGAGGAAAAGTACTGTGGCTCTGACCTAGAATGCTTTAAAGAGGTCCACCTAAACGTCGGTTCTCGCAAGATCGACTTTCGCTTCCCTTGCATGGGAGCGGCAGAAGCAGGCAAAAATGGTGATGCTAAGGGGATGGTGGGAGGCATGAGCCAAGGTGTGTGGTCAGAGATGCTGGAGGCCGGCTGCAGCGGCGGGGGTGGGGTGAGCAGGGGCGGAGGCGGAGAGGAGGAGGGCTGCTGCTGGGGGGCACTTTGCAGGGTGGACAGTTTTTTCGTTGCTCTCGACCCGAAACTCCTCTCGGACACGGAATACCTTCTGCTCCTCCTGTCGTTGCCGTCGTTTTCTGGGGACTGGGAAATAGGCAGTGGGGTGTGAACTTCGGGGGTATCGCTCCGCTCTTCAGGAAGTACCTGGATCTCCTCCGAGGCCTGAGAATCTGTGGAGGTATCGACGCTGGGGCTACTGGATCGGGAGGAGTCCGAAGACATTTGAGAGGAGTGCTGAGAAGCCGCGCTTGATTTTTCAGAAGACCCACAGGACGTGGCACTGAATCTGCTGTTCGGGGTAGACTCGAGTCGGGCAATTTTAATTGGAGGGTCATAATCCTCATCCTCTATGAACCGCCGAGGGGTTTTAATGATGCGCGAGGAGATGGCACTGACGACAGGCATAATGAACTGCCGGATGTTCTTGACCTGTGTCTTCACCTTTCTGCCTTGCAGCTGGGCCGCTTCTTTCTCGATTTTCTTCTGAGCCCCCTTTTTCGCCCTCTGCAAGAGCTGCTTAGCAATTGTCGCATCTGTCCTTTTAGAAGAAGGAATAATCCTAACCGGCTTAATCCTTCGAGGGCTTTGTCTGACTACTGTCTTATCTTCTTTTGTGAGTGGAGGTGTTCCTTCCTTGTCCTTCCGGACCTTCTGGGGCTTTTCCAGTTCAGAGTTAATGAGGAGGCCGGAAGGGGTCTTTATCCTTTCTGTGGATGGAGGCCTTCCTCGCCGTCGGACAATCTGTACCCCCTTCCTTCCTATTTGAAGCTTCCCTGTCTTAAACTTAGACTTGAGAGGAGAGAGTTTACCTGCTCTTAATTTTTTAATCTTTGTGGCTTGCTGAAACGTAGCAGAAGGTGTCCGTTTAATCTTTTTCAAGCTATCTTCTTTGCTTCCCTTTGGTAGCTCTGAAATGTCCTTTCCGTGTGTTATTTTGATTTTTACTCCAGGGAAGGTGGGGGGTCTTCCTCTCTTCTTTTCTATGCTTTTAGAATCTTTCTTCTTGATCTTATCTCCAGATTTGGTCTCCGATTTATTTAGAGGGGAAAACACAGACGGGTCTGAGAGGAGAGCCGAATTCCGGTCAGAGCCACTTCTGGGTCTCCCGCGAGGCTTTCGAGGGCTAGTTTTAACTGTGTATAAAAATTAAACAATGGAGAGCATATATTTAGCTTTGTAGTTCAGGTCGCTACTAAGCTGAATACACTTTTAGCACAAGTCATTTTGCACGGACCTCTAGCTGGGTCTAGTGAGTCAATAAAACACCTTAATTGGGTTTAGTTTCCTTCCAACAAAAACTTGCCTCAAAGAAACCAAGTCAATAACATTCCACCTAGAACATTTGACAGAAAAACTAAGATAATGATAAGAGATTTTGATTAATATGCGAAACGAATTTTCCTACAACTTCAGGTGAGCAAGGAGGTTTTTTTTTAATTAAAAAAAAAAAAAAAAAGGTTTAAAAAAAAAGCTGCCACCTTTTCCGTGTCCTAGCCTCTAAGATTAATATTTGAGAACATGTTTGTAGAAAGTCATCCCATCTTTTCAGCGAAATTTTTGCTTTAATAAATTTGAACAAGGAGCTCTTCAATCAATAGCGTAACTTCTGTAGGGAAAACACCTGGGCAGCTCGGCTTCCTACATTTGCAATCTGTTTTGTCAAAGTAAACTAAGAAAGCTTCACTAGATAGAAAAATATTCATTCTGGAGACATCAGAATAAGATCACTGAACTCAGCGGCATGTGAACTAATGAGTGAAGGAAGATGATGATGTGTCCATTAATCTATTCCCCTACTTACAGGTTCTTGAAGTAGTTAGTCCCAAGTGACAAAAAAGATTTAACTCTAGTTGATGTCAAAAACAAATCAACGAATTCATAAATCAGACTTCTTCTATTCTAACTAAAAGGAATTTGCCAATTTATAAATCAGCTCAATTTGCCACTTATCAAGAGACGTGAGAAAACAAGGCTGTTTTCGAAAATTCTTTGTTTATACCTATATTTTCTAAATGTATTAAGAGTTTCCTGGTCTATCACATCTTCTCCTCCCTCGTGACTTTCCAATGTTTTATATGACAACATTCTTCTGAAACGAAAATTTCCCCTAACAGGCAGCAAAAGAGATTCAGGCCAGTATGATGAGCATTTGAGACTACAGGACCCACTTTCTAACAGAACAGAAATCAACAAAGGTCTCACTGCTGGGCTTTCTAAATATAAATGCTTTTTCTCACCAATTAACTTGCAACTTCCTTTTTTAATACATTAAGAATTCACAAATCCATTCTCCATATATACTAATTACAACAAAAGTAATGGACTAGGAGACAACAAGAAAAAGACGTTTTCATTTCTTAAATAATGAAGTATATTCAGATGGCTTAAAACAAAAACAAGACAATATTCAGGGTAGACTGATAGCCAAGTGCGGGGGGGGGGGGGGGACCATTAAGAAATGGTTGTGAATTCACAAAATAAACTTCTACCCAGAAGTTTATCACAAGATTCCTTATCATCATGGTAGACTTAAACCTGGCCACTCATAGGGCTTTGTTGATTCTGAAAACCTCTTCTAACCACTTTTAAAAAGAATTTTTTTAAATGAACACGTGAAAAACCAGAACAGAGAGAAGCTCGGCCCTGTTGCTGATTTCCACAAAACTCAACACACACGAAGGAGTCCTAAGTCGGTTATGAGCAACTGCGTCGTGTATTTTCTGGACCTCATTTTGTCATCTACAGAGGAAGGGTTCGACCAGATGGTCTCTAAAATCATGTTCCTATAGGAAGTTTTAAGATTTCATCGCAACTCAAGGAGAACGTGGCTATGGTGTAAGTAGCACAGATCTCGTGATACTGCTGGGTAACTCCTCCCAGCTGGGATGGCAATACTACCACCATTTGGGAAAAAAGAAACTGTCAACTTACGCGTTTGAAACAAATTACGACACACATACGGTGAGTCTTAGATGAAACTCAAATGCTAACTAACATACGTGACAAACTAAGTCAGTGTCAAAGAGCAAAACCACCTAAGAACATCACATTTAACTAGACTGTCTCCCAAATCAGAGCAAAGAAAACCAAACGAGAAGTCAGAATGGCAGCACAGATGGGGAATGTTTTTTTCATCAAAAGACTCATAGCCTTCTCCTATACAGAATGGAATTCTGCAAGCCATTACATGTTATTTCCACCGAGGATTGTCTCTCAGGAAACTGCCATAAGTCTAGAATTTCAAGACATTCTAGATATTTTCTTGGCGAGAACAGTGACAAATATTGCTTATAAATGGAAACTTATTTATGGAAAAATAAAAATGATACCCCCATATCATTTTTATTTTATTTTAATACAGCCTTTGAAGGATCACATAAAATAGTTTCATACAGTGCTAATATTTTGTTTTTATTTCTTTGACAACAGTAGACCAAATTTCATCTGTAAAAAAATAGCCAGATTATTCCCGCAGCTGCATCTACTACCGTTATCATTCAAAACACAAGAATCTGAGGATGCTCATTCAGGGTTACCTTCAATGCAACTCCCTGGTTTTTCAGTCATTCCATGGAAATCAACCCTCCCAGCCTCCCATGCCTCAAGTGGTTCCCACAGGGAAGCATAATAAAGAATAAGGCAGAAGCGGCCTGACAAAGAGCCCCGTAAAGAGGTCTAGTTCATAAGCCATCTCCTACTCAGTGTGAGGGAAAGGCAAGGATGCACAAAGAAAACCCCGGTATTTAAGATCATCCTTTAAATGCAAAGAAGGCAAGGGGAAGCCACGGTCTTTTTCATAAACAAAAGGCACCGAGCACTTAACTGGCCATACCTGAAGGAGACCTTGTGGGACTTCGTACTCGGACTTCTTCATCTGAGCCAAAACCTAAGAACTGCTCATCCTACAACAAAGGAAAATTATTTTAAAATCAGAAACAAAAACATGGGTGTGAACATATCCCAAAGAAATGCCCAGAGGAGACACAAATGAATTTGGAAAATCAGACTCTATATATTAATCATTATCATTTATATGGATAATATAAAATAACTGATATTGAAATAAATGGACCCAGTCATACAGCTTCATTACAGACAAATAGGAGCTGTGTAGTATTTGAACAATGCATTGAAATGTCATCTTTGGTGCATAGTACACAGGGGATAGTCCTAAATTTCAAACTGTAGATACAGCCCAAAACAATTAAAGAACGACTTTAATTCAAGTAAGCAAATCAGTTCAATGGCAGAAATACACAGCCCCAATAAAACAAACAAATCTTTTCAACAAGTAGTTAAGTCTACGCACACATAAAGAATAACATAAACAATACCATAATCGCTTGTCTACTAAATATTAATAGAAGAGACTGAAATTGCCATAATTGTCAGTTCCTTAACTCAGGAATTGACATTTAGATGTGATTTCTATACATTTGAGATCCAAAGATTCTCAACATGCATTTTATGGCATCGTTTGAAAATGCCCTGTGATAAGAGACTTAATGGTGGGCAGCAGCATTTGTGAAAGGGATCATGAATTGACCGCATACAGGATGAAATGCATTCAAGAATAACTTAGGGAAGCATCTTATTCTCAGTTACTCCTGGGAAAGGCAAAAGGCAAAAACTTCCCTTACCTCTAATTTTCAACCTGCCCTTTCAAAAAAATCCTTAAGGATTTAACTTATTTCGGACGAGTTCTCAAGAAAGGTGGTCTATTTAAACAAACTGATGAACAGAAATTCACTGACTCAGAAACTGAGTTCTTTCCAGAGGAGAGACGAGAGAGAGAATTTCAGATTCCCGAAACAAAATCCACAAAAAACAAGAATAAAATAAAGATCGAAAGACAGATTTTCTTGAACCTCCAATGTATACTGATAAGCCAAGCCCCAAG
The DNA here is from genome assembly GCF_018350215.1 of Panthera leo. Taxonomy (NCBI): domain Eukaryota; kingdom Metazoa; phylum Chordata; class Mammalia; order Carnivora; family Felidae; genus Panthera; species Panthera leo. Next base: position 16,119,968 of record NC_056688.1, on the reverse strand, counting down.
CTATGTTCCAACAATTAAAGCCCCCAGATTTTCCTCTCAAGAGCAAAGACCACATGCATATGGACAACATCTGGATTTTCTGCAAAGTTGCTTCCCCAGTTAGTTTAAGGCTACAGTCAGGTGCTAATCTGTTTAACCACTTATTCACCAGGAAGCTATGAAAAGATACATACAACCTTTTAGACAAATTAGCAGGTTCAGCTCTTAAATCTGAATGCTTTGAGTAGCACAATGTTTGGGTCCGAGGCTTTGCACACGACATAACTGAGAAACGGTTCTTAGAATCTAAGTTGCTTGTTCTGGTGTTGTTAACATTATTCACGCATTTAACTATTTAAGAAAAACCTGAAATTGTCCTCTTCAAAGAGATTTGTCTGAAAGGCACTGTAACTCCAAGAACGTGTAAAACCCAAATTTAAAAAGTACGAGGGGCGCCTGGGTGGCTCAGTCGGTTAAGCGGCTGACTTCGGCTCAGGTCATGATCTTGCGGTCCGTGAGTTCGAGCCCCGCGTCGGGCTCTGTGCTGACAGCTCAGAGCCTGGAGCCTATTTCGGATTCTGTGTCTCCCTCTCTCTGACCCTCCCCCGTTCATGTTCTGTCTCTCTCTGTCTCAAAAATAAATAAACGTTAAAAAAAAAAAAATTAAAAAAAAAAAAAAAATAAAAAGTACGAAGTAGGCCTGCTTTTTACAGTATCTTCTCTCATCATTAAAGTTTTCATCGTGAATATCATTTGTGAGTGAGAATAAATCTACCTCTTCATCTCTTTTTAAGATTTTATTTTTAAGTCATCTCTCCACCGAACGTGGGGCTCAAACTCACGACCCAGAAATCAAGAGTCTCACGCTCTACCTCTACCGACTACACCAGCCAGGGGCCCCCATACTGTTAATTTTTTTTTTTTAAGTTTATTTATTTATTTTGAGAGAGACAGAGACAGAGCGAGCTAGGGAGGGGCAAAGAGAGGGAGAATTCCAAGGAGACCTGAACCTACAAAACTGTGAGAGCATGACCTGAGCCAAAAGTAAGAAAATTAAAAATTAAGAGTCAGACGCTCAACCGACTGGGCCACCCAAGTGCCCCCCGTTAATTTTTTAAGTGTACTTTTGGCTAGAAAAAGGACATTTAAAATAGTTAATCCTAAAATGTACCTTGAGGAAAAAAAAAAAAAAAAAAAAAAGCAGACAAATAAAACAGCCCAGGGTAAGCGGCCTCAAATGCTGTAAAAAATTTTTAAAAATAAAAAACAAAAAAATAAATGAACGACAGTACCTTAGAATTTTAGAAGGGGGCCAGCCCAATCTCTCATGTGAGCACATGACACGACTGAGGAGCACGAAGGACTTGACCGAGGACTTGGTTCTCACACTTGCAGGCTATATATTAGACAAGTCTCTTACTACTTTTGTATTTCGATTTAATTTTACTGAAGTGTTGTAAGGAGTAAACGAAATAATTTATGTCAATTATGTAATTTATGTAAAAGCACTCAGAAAACTGTAAGGCGACATCCATACCCTACTTCTTGATGTGGTTTCAGAAACTGAAGTTCTGAGGGGCCAAATGACTTGCCCAAGATCATGCATGTAGTTACAAAGACTTCCTATCAAAATAGTGACAATTTAAAATGATAAATATTTCAAGGAACCAAGTAAATCATCTCCAGCTATTCTTTCAACTACTATGAAAGTTAACTCTTTTCAGATCTTTAAAGTTTGACTTTACTCATTCTTTTCCTGCATCATCCTCATGGAACAAACACGTGGATCTAGACACGTCACAGACACCTGGAGATTTCCGAACACTTCGCCAGGGGACAACGATGCTAAATGCCTGAATTTTATGCTCCCAGTGTGGCCGTGAGAGAGTTCTAGCAACTGTGCACATAATAAACTATGGGGTGAAGTACTCAACAGGTGAGGTAATGAAAGATTATGAATCTTGAAAATTAGAAGAGCTCCACACTGCTCTGTTCACCATCAGCGATCTTAGTGGGTCACTTTTCTCTATTTCAAACTTTTCACAAAACGTAACTACAAACTCCTAATCACAGTGGGCTCCAAAACAGAGTACTACTGAGCTAGCGAGTGGTAACTGAACTGCCAGTGTCTACATTTCGCAAGTACTTTCCAACGTGACAGAAAGCGTTAACTCTTTCCTTGTGATCTTGTAGTTGGAATGAGAAAAGAATGAGTAGTCGAAAAAAGGCTACACTTCTACCCAAGAACTTTCTTTTCACTTGAAATCTAGGTTGACTTCTGCAAACCTGCTTAAAAAAAATAACTACCCATTGTTTAAATAATCCCGACAGTTAAGCCAAAAACAAAAGCCATCATTGTTATGTTAAAGAGCCCTAGCCTTCTGACTCTGAACTTCCAATTCCAAGAGCTCTAAAAAAAAAAAAAAAAAAAATGGAGAGACGCCAAGCCGAGAAAGCGCTGGGAGAGAATTACTACAGGAGGGTGCTCAACGCAAGCCCTTCCTGCCTCCCTCTCATCTTGCTCCCATCACACCCTTTAACACGTGGGGTTCCTGGAAGATGTAGCCAGCAAGGTAACAGTGCTGGCTTCCCAAGGATTCAGACTTGTCCAAAAAACCAAAAGGCTAAGGCAAAATGACTACACACGCACACAAAAGACGACAAAAGGAGCTGCAATTAACTCCACGTTTGGCACCGTGGCATCATAAGCCCGGACAGTCCTGAGAGAGGCGACAGGAGACACCGTGCTACATACACATGGTCAAGTATTCCTGGGAACGGGGCCCAAATGGCCATTCATCACACATACTTCTCCTTTCAATATGGCTTTCCCTGATGAGCACAGCCTTCCAAGACAGAGTCCAGGCAAGAGTCATCAAACCGATGCCTTCTGAACAGTGATGTCCTTGGGAGACCAGACTGCCAAGATTTTAACACTTTCTTTTCTCCAAACATAGAAACACACCTGCCAAGTAAAATACTGTGATATCATATTTAGCTTCCAGTGATTAAGAATGCAATGGGGCTGTCTAATGTCACTTCCTAAATGAAACCTAATGGCAAAAATAGTTAACGGTGTAGAATGTCTGTATTACCCATACCCCTAACTCGAAGGTAACCAGTTATTTGAGAACTTCCAGCGTACCTTTACCAGGTATACCTTTACTAAATTCCACTTAACTCATAAATGTCTTGACATTTGACGGTTTTTATTTTTTTATTTTTTATTATTTACAACATTTTTTTTTAATGTTTATTTATTTTTGAGAGAGAGACAGAGTGTGAGCCAGGGAGGGGCAGAGAGAGAGGGAGACACAGAATCGGAAGCGGGCTCCAGGCTCTGAGCTGTCAGCACAGAGCCTGACCCGGGGCTCGAACCCACGAACCGTGAGATCATGACCTGAGCCGAAGTCGGACGCTCAACCGACTGAGCCACCCAGGCGCCCCTGACGGCTTTTATTTTAATGAAAGAATTTTAAAGCTTTTGTGTCTGGTTTTATTTGTAAGCGCTAGAGCAGTAAGAATATTTTTTCTCCATACGAGAACCTAAGTGAACCCAAAGTAAGTATTCAGATAACAATGTTTATATATAAAATATAATGAAGACATTTGAGAAACATATATGAAATTCTGTGTCTCAAGGAATTGTGTACTACCAAGCCAACTTTTCAAACAAAGTATTATTTCTTTTACCTATTCATTCATTCAAAAACCGTCTATACGCCTGCCATTTTATATGCTATCTGCTCTAGATGCAAAGATAATTAAGACACGATTCCTGATCCCATGAAGTATCTAAAGGCAGACAGGCAGGTTCACAATGTCACTCTTGCTTTCAAAAACCAATGCCAGGGAAGGATAAAATACCATGAAAATCATATTCTGGAAGAAAAGTTGGCTTACATCTTGGAATAGTTCATTCTTCCTCTTATATATTAGTATTTGGTTCATAGAGAAATATTCAACAAATTTCAAAATCCTTCCAAAAGACAGCAATATATATCTCCATCCCTCAGTACTGTAACCAGGCACCACTCCAGCATTAGCGATCAGAGTTTAGGTAATCGACCTAAACCATCCGCAGTGATTAGAGGTGACACAGTTCCCAGGAACACCAGTGATCTGATAAACTTTCAACTGGTCGACCTCAACGCCTTTCCTCCCCACCCTCAACTAAATAAAATACATCGATTTTTGGTTCCTCTCTTAGATTCTTCCCAATTTACCATTGTCAGGGCAAAATACTCACCTGGAGTTCACCTCCCCAGGCTAAGGTGGAGGTTCCAAAGCTACTTTGAAAACTTCTCCATTAAATAAACGAGCTCAACCTCTTCTAGCCTCAGATGACTAAGGTCTAGGATGAGTCTGCTCACACCCTTCTTTTCTAGCAAGAGACTCCTCCTCCCTTCAGATCACAATTTGAATTAAGTGGTAGGTTTCTCAGACATGCCCCTTGGCAATAGTATCTTCTCATTGGGCCTTCAAAATTTTAGTCTCAAGAGTCTGAATAATCAAACTTTTTCAACTACAAAGGTTCATCATTGAATCAACTGAAGATTAACATCAATAACCACAGACAGCATCAAAAATCACCCCAATACCATAACTGTTCCAAATTCTTTGAAATTTGAAGCTTCTGACTGTTGATATCATCATATATTGGCTTCACCATATGAGGAGGCCACAGGAGGACTAAGACAATTAAGAAGAACAACTCAAGAAGGTGAAGACACATACAAGAAGCGTACGGTGTATTTCAGTTCTAGTTAAAAAAGAGTAACACTTGGGGCACCTGGGTGGCTCAGTTGGTTGAGCGTCCGACTTTGGCTCAGGTCATGATCTCGCTCGTGGGTTGGAGCCCCAAGTTGGGCTCTGTGCTGACGGCTCAGAGCCTGGAGCCTGTTTCCGATTCTGTGTCTCCCTCTCTCTCTGCCCCTCCCCCGTTCATGCTCTGTCTCTCTCTGTCCCAAAAATAAAATAAAAAACGTTGAAAAAAAAAAAAAAAAAAAAAAAAAAAAAAAGAGTAACACTTGGGGCACCTGGGTGGCTCAGTTGGTTGAGCGTCCGACTTTGGCTCAGGTCATGATCTCGCTCGTGGGTTGGAGCCCCAAGTTGGGCTCTGTGCTGACGGCTCAGAGCCTGGAGCCTGCTTCAGATTCTGTGTCTCCCTCTCTCTCTGCCCCGCCCCTGCTCACACTCTGTCTCTCTCAAAATAAATAAACATTAAAAAAATTTAACGGTAACACTTAACACTGTTCCTTTAGGAGTTTATTCCAGTGAGCTGCCGCTTCTGCTGGGATATTTCCCTCTGTGTCTCCTGCTACAAGCTCTAAAACACCAAAGTCCTGATGTGGCATTTTAAAGACAGGTATACATAATCACTAGTATTTAATTAGCATAAGGGATTTTTAAAAAATGTTCCCTGTTTGTTTTCTTTTCTAGCGTGTTCACTCTTTGAGGATAAGGACAGTGTACTTATTCATTTTTGTATTTTTTCTGTATCTGGCACAAACTTGGCACTCCATAAATGTAAAATGAAAATAAAAGAAACACAATTGTTTATAAAACACTGAGTAGCTACTGTGGTAGTAGCACTGTAATAGAACATACTGGTGGAATCCAAAGAATTAAACAATATGATTCTTCCTTTTAAAAATGCATAGGGAGAGGGGCACCAGGGTGGCTTAGTCGGTTAAGCATCTGACCTTGGCTCAGGCCATGATCTCATGGTTCATGGAGTTCGAGCTCCCCAGTGGGCTCTCTGCTGTCAGGGTGGAGCCCGGATCCTCCCTCCCTCTCTCTCTCTGCCCCGCCCCCACTCATGCTTGCTCTCTTTTCAAAAATAAACTTAAAAAAAGAAAAAAAAGAATGCATAGGGAGGGATGCCTGGGTGGCTCAGTTGGTTAAGCATCCGACTCTTGGTTTCTGCTCAGGTTATGATCTCACAGTTCAGGAGTTCCGCCCTGCGTCAGGCTCTCTATTGACAGCTGTAGAGCCTCCTTGGGATTCTCTGCCCCTCCCCCGCTTTCTCTCTCAAAATAAATAAACATTAGAAAAACAAAGAAAGAATGCATAGGGAGAATGTCCTCAAGCTAGCAGGACAGAGGAAAGCAATTCATTCATCTATTCAACCATTCATTCACTTAAATATGTGAGCCCCTTTCTGGGTTAAGGGATGAAGACAGCTCATATATTTCCTTTTTTTTTTTTAAGAATTTCTTAAAGTTTATTTATTTTGA